>NC_140591.1:180366635-181679968 GCF_964204655.1 Triturus cristatus | reverse complement strand
AGTCACCCACTACAGCAGTTTCAGCAGTTCTCTTCTTCTGGTGGTTACTTGCATTTTGGGTGACCAAGCTTCCCTTTGACGGCTCTCCCTGGTCCAGCAGACGCAGTGGCAACTTTGTGCGTCTGATACTGGTCCCTTGGATTTCACAGCAGCAATCTAGAAGTCTAGGGTACCAACTTGCCCCAGCAGACTCCTCAAGCTGTTGTGGCCCTGTGCTGCGAACTGGAAGTCTACCAACTAACCCTTGGAGTCTCTTACTCCGCCTGGGCTCAGGAGTCTGCTTCTCCACGAGCAGGATTCAACAAGCACAGTCTCTTTCTTTGCTAGCCCCCAGTTGCAGCAGGCGCAGTCCACATCAGTGCAGTCTTTCTTCGCGGGGTGCTTCGGGCAGCAGGGTAGTCCTCCTTCTGTCTTCTTCTCCAGTTCAACGAAATCTGAGTTCTGGGTGCCAGAGGTGCCATTATTATGCCCAGAAAATGCCCTAAGGGGAGCTAGCGGTCACTAGCCAGTGATCTACCAGGTTCTCTTCCTCCTGATACTACTTCCTGTGAAATGTGGCATCTAGCTGTCCTAGAAGGCTCCATTCTGCCCTCCTCCAACATGACAATTCACCTCTCTTGGCATGCAAAGCTCCCTAACCCAGCTCAGACGTGTGGCTTACAAGGAGGCTACACACCCCTGAAAAAACATTTCGACCACTTGCTTCCCCTCTCTGTCCCTAGAGTCTACCAGTCTACCTAAATAGTAGAACAGCGCTTTCCAAGTGTCTGACATTTCCCCTTTAAAGGTGGCTTTCTCTTTGAAGTTTGCCTTTTGGGCCAACACCCGAGTGACTGCTTGCCAGGTAGAGGTAACACATTTTCACCATGCAGGCTTCTATTGTGTCCTTTCCTGGGAGTCATTTACATGTCTTCCCTGGAGCGGTCTCAGAGACCGACCCCCTTGTGCAACCGTGAAAAGGCACAGGAGAATTTGGGGCAATAAAGATGCAACTTTGTAAAAGATTCACACTGCAACAAGTTATATTAATTTTGACTTGAGCATCAAGTCAGGCTCAATGTAAAGAGTTGTTTGATACCTTACAGTACTGACTTTATTAGTCCCAGTCATATATTAGCAGGGCTGAGATGTAAACAATAATTGCAGGTTTTTATTGTTGAAACATGTAAAAGTACATGTTCACTTTATTAATATACAGCACCCTGCCTTAGGGCTCGATAGGCTTACCTTAGCGGTAGCTTCCATATATTAAAATGTGAGGGTTGGGCTTTGCCATTTTTTAATGGCCAAGTCAAGTTAGCAGTTTCAAACTGCCCTTCCAGTCTGCAGTTGCAGACTGGGAGCCATGTTTTACCTTTGTCATGTATATTCACAAATAGAGGTACAAAGGGCTTTTATACATGAGGTCCAGCACAGTTGCCAAAATGCAATATGAAAATTAAAATTGTGCTGTTCCTGAATGATCTAAAATTCAGCAATGTAGAAAGGTCTGTAGGCTCTTTATTTTAATCAGGGTAGGAGACCCCACAATTAAAGTTATTTTTGCTGGTTGTTAGACCCGGCCCTCGTAACATAGTCAGACCTGACCCCTGCACCTCACACCAGCCCCGAGCCCCTGGCCTGGCCGATCCTTCCCACCAGAACACACACACCCGACCCGGACTTCCCCCGTCCGTAGGCCTTCCCCCCTTCGGCCACCCCGGGCCCGCGTGCCCACTTCATGCACCAAGATGGCCGCCCGGCCCCAGCGCGACCCTAGCCTACAGGCGCCACTCCGGCTGGAGGACATCGCGCTCCCCTTGGGATGAGAAAGGGAGGAGCAGTTTCCATCACACCTCTGCGCTTCCCTGGGAAGGTGGGTTTCGATCGACCCGCCGGCCTCCCCGAGGGCTGGCTCCACGCCTGCTGGGTGTCTGGGGCTCCTCCCGACCCGGCCCTGAAAGGATCAAAGGACAATGGCAGGAAACCCCCAACAAGCGACCCCCAGGTGACAAGACCCCTGCCTGCACAGACTCCGGACATCAAAGGGGAGTCGCCCTATAACAAGGGGTGCCCTGGGACTGTCCGGCGGATTCGCCTTGGAAACACCTGAGCCCTGCTGAGTGACTCGCGGCTCCCTGAAGATCGTAAGACCTCCGAACCTGTGCTTGAGCCCTGCTGAGTGACTCGCGGCTCCCTGAAGATCGTAAGACCTTCGAACCTGTGCTTGAGCCCTGCTGAGTGACTCGCGGCTCCCTGAAGATCGTAAGACCTCCGAACTTGTGCTTGAGCCCTGCTGAGTGACTCGCGGCTCCCTGAAGATCGTAAGACCTCCGAACTTGTACTCGAGCCTGCTGAGTACCTCGCAGCGCCCCCAGACTCCCTTGGTCCCGCCGGACCCCACGATGACGAGCGCATCCCCCAGCTCGAGGATTGTGAGCTGTGCGCCGGATACGCTCCTGCATTTGATCCATTCCCCCAAAGACTGTCCCGCTACCTCCTAACCCCCCTCCACGAATTTGTGAGCCCGCGCTCTACTTGTATATATATATGGCCCTGCTGATCATAAAGATCTTACCACTCCGACCTGATAAAGATTTGTTCTTAAGAACTCTCGGTGTGGTGTCTCTTTGTCGTGTGGTGCCGAGTGTACGATCCTAGATACGAGATTCCTCCCCTGAGGAGTCTCCCGCCAGTGCCCGGCTACGATACCTCGAGGGTTGGTCTCAGGACAGTCAGGGACCCCCTCCGGGCCCCTCTGAGGTCGCCTTCTAACATTGGTGGCAGCGGTGGGATACGGGCCCATAATCTAGAGATCGTACCGTGAACGGCTGACGCACTACCGACAAAGATGGCAGAAGGAAACGCCGTGGCTCTCGTAGAAGACGACGCCCGTACCGTGTTCCAGGTGGAACAGCTGGAAGAGTACACTCACAGGGAACTAAAGCAATTCTGTAAGGAACTCAGAATCGCTATCACTGGTCTCAACACCAAAGAAGATATGCAAAAGGCACTGAAAGCTTGGGTGGATTCTGGAGCCTCCCGCCCAGAAGGAGCGGTGGAGCCCCACGACGAAGCAGGACCCTCCCAAGGAGAACGCAGCAGCAACCAGGTGCGAGGCTTCGTACCAGACGGGGGCCTATCCCCGGAGGAACTCGCAGACAGAGAAAAAAGTCGCCATCACGAGCTCGAATTAGCCAAACTCAAAATTGAGGGCGAGTTGAAATTAGCCGAGAAAAAGCTAGCAGTAGAACAGTTGCGAGTGCAAGGAGAACTGGAAGAGAAGAAACTCCAACGAGAACACGAGGGAAGGAGACTTCAACTAGAACATGAACGCAGTTTGAAGGAAATAGAACTGAAAGCAAGAAGCGAAGAAGCGCGGCCCCCGGGGAACCGAGAGGCGGCCGCCCCAACGGAACAGAAGGTCTACATCCCCAAGGATGTGGTCAAGGAATATTACAAGAATGATGACATTCAGCAGTGGTTTCGGGCCTACGAGGTCGCCATGACCTCCCATCGGGTCCCGCAGAAAGATTGGGGGCTGGGTTATGGGGACGGTTCCTGAGCGAAGGAAGAGACACCCTGCTCGACGTACCCACCTCCATGCAGACCTCATATGAACACATGAAAGCGGCCCTCCTCACAAGGTACGGCCTCACCCCGGAGATGTACCGCCAGCGGTTCCAGGACTGCCGGAAGATCCCGGGTACCACCTGGGTGGAATATGTGAATTTCTTCAGCCGTGCCTTCGATGGGTGGATCAAGGGCAGCAAGGAAACCACCCTGGAAGAACTAACTGACCTTATGTTATGGGAACACCTGGCTGCCAACTGCTTTGTGGAACTACGCCAGCTTCTGCTCGACAGCAAGCTCACGGACCCGAGAAAGCTGGCTGTCGAGGCGGATCGCTAGACCAACACCCGGGTCTCCCGGGGCCCTGTAGGAGAGTACCCCCGAGCCAGTCAGGGACCATCCCGCCAGAGAGGGGGGGGAAACCAGGGAGGGCAGAGAGAGCCCCAGACTAGTCCCCCGAAGTCCCAACCTCCGCCTTTCCCGGCACCCCCACCAGCTGTATCCGGCCCTCCCCTGAGACGGGGGCACCGGGTAACCATCACTTGTTTCCGTTGCCAGAAGCCCGGCATTACGCCAACGACCCTGAATGCCCCATGGCCCCACGCACCAACCAGGCAGCACCCCCCGCTAGACAGATAGCCAATGTAGCCATGGGGGAGGAGGTTGAGGAGGCCGAGGAGTGGAAACCCGCCGCTATGGCCCTAGTGTCCTTAGGAGATAGAGAGATGGTCCCTGGGAGCCTCCTGCCCTCGAACACAAAGAAATATGGGCAGCTCGTCACGATCAATGGCCACCAAGTAGAAGCCCTCCGTGACACCGGGGCCAGCATCACCGGTGTCCTCAGCCATTTAGTCCACGAGGACCAGGTCCTCCCCAACGTATTTTGCCCGGTCCTTTCAGCCGACAACACAGAAAGCCTATGTAAGGTAGCCCTGGTGCCTTTCGAGTGGGGAGGGGTGGTCGGTAAACTGAAGGTCGCAGTGAGAACATCCCAGCCCGTCGACTGTCTCCTGGGGAACGACCTGGAAAGTTCCCCCTGGGGGCAAGTTGAGCGCAAGACCCACCTAGGGATGGTGGGCCTCCCTGAGTGGGTGTGCGCCACCACTCGATCCATGGCGGCTCGACTGACCCCCCTGAGGGACGTCGACGACGCCCCGACCCCTGAAGATGGGATGGTCCCGGCCGAGGGCCCCCACATTCCCCCACCGGAAGAGTCGCTCGCCAGTGACGAGCCGCCGCCTTCCGACTCCACCCCAGACACCGAGTTAGGCGATCTGCCCGAATTAGCACAGTGGCGACACAAAGGGGGCCCCTCCCGAGAGGAGTTCTGCCGAGAACAGGCTCCCTGTCCCTCCCTGGTCGGGCCCCGGCAACAGGCAGAGGCACAGGTCGCAGGCGACCAGACGGGGACGCACCGGGTCTATTGGGAGAATGACCTTCTGTACAGCGAACAGAAGTCGGTGGAGCTAGGGTCCGGCCGAGTGCTGGTGGTACCACTACGCTTCCGAGACCTCCTCCTGGGCTTGGCCCACGACGTCCCCCTCGCAGGCCACTTGGGTCAGGACAAAACATACAGTCGCCTCGTGACTCACTTCTACTGGCCCCGAATGAAAGCAGATGTAGAAGCCCACTGCAAGTCCTGTCCCACGTGCCAGGCCAGTGGGAAGAGTGGAGGGAAGCGCAAGGCTCCCCTCCAGCCCTTCCCTGTCGTCAGTACCCCTTTTGAGCGGGTCGGGATCGACATTGTAGGACCTCTGGACCCCCCAACTTCCCAGGGGCACCGGTTCATCCTCGTCCTGGTGGACCATGCCACTCGTTACCCTGAGGCCATCCCCCTGCGCACCGTCACGGCCCCCGTGGTGGGCCGGGCGCTGATGGGGATCTTCTCCCGCATGGGTTTTCCCCGCGAGGTCGTGAGCGATCGCGGTACCAACTTTATCTCCCGATACATGAGGTCCTTATGGCAACAGTGCGGGGTGTCCTACAAGTTCACCACCCCGTACCACCCCCAAGGAAACGGCCTGGTAGAGCGGTTTAACCAGACTCTGAAGGGGATGATCGCGGGCCTGGAAGAGCCCCTCCGGCGTAAGTGGGACCTCCTGCTCCCCTGCCTCCTATTCGCATACCGAGAAGTTCCCCAGAAATCCTTGGGGTTCAGCCCCTTCGAGCTACTCTACGGGCACCCCGTCAGGGGGCCCCTCAGCCTGGTCAAAGAAGAGTGGGAGGCGGCGCCCCGAGGCACCCCCGATACGTGTTCTGTTACGTCCTGACCCTCCGCAATCAGACTATGAGGTTCCGGGAAATGGCAGAGGACAATCTGGAGGCGAGTCAGGAGGAGATGAAGCGCTGGTACGACCAGAATGCCGCGCTCGTCGAGTTTCAGCCGGGCCAGCTGGTGTGGGTCATGGCCCTCGTGAAACCCTGCGCTCTCCAGGATAAATGGACCGGGCCCTTCAAAGTCGTTGAGCGAAAGAGCCCGGTCACGTACTTGGTAGACGTCCAGTCACCCCGGGACCCCCTCCGGGTCCTCCACGTGAACCGCCTCAAGCCCCACTTTGTGCGGACAGAGCTGAGCCTCCTACTGGCCACTGACGACGGGTCCGAAGAAGAGTCGGATCCTCTCCCCGATCTTCTATGCACCAAGGAGAAGGACGGCTCCGTAGAAGGAGTGAACCTCTCCCCGTCCCTCACTCCCCAGCAACGTGAGGATTGCCGCCAGCTCCTAGGGCAGTTTCCAGACCTTTTCTCCCTGGTCCCCAAGGTCACCGACTGGTGTGTCCATGATGTGGATACCGGGGACAGCCCACCAGTGAGACACCGAGCCTACCGAGTCCCCGATCGGGTCCGGTCCTGTATCCAAGCCGAAGTCTCGAAAATGTTGACCCTAGGCGTGATCGAACCCTCAGACAGCCCCTGGGCCAGCCCCATGGTCCTGGTCCCAAAAGCAGCCGCCCCCGGGGTCTCCCCGGAACTCCGCTTTTGCGTGGACTACCGGGGGCTCAATGAGGTCACCCGAGCCGATGCCCACCCCATTCCCCGAGCCGACGAGCTCATTGACCGGCTCGGAGCTGCACGGTTCCTCAGCACCTTCGATCTCACCTGCGGCTACTGGCAAATTGCGCTCACAGAGGGAGCCAAGGAGCGGTCTGCCTTCTCCACCCCGGATGGGCACTATCGCTTTCGCGTAATTGCCCTTCGGGATGAAAAATGCCCCGGCCACCTTCCAGCGACTGGTAAATAGAGTCCTGGCCGGGCTGGAAAAATTCAGCGCTGCATATCTCGACGATATCGCAGTTTTTAGTTCCGAATGGAGCGAGCACCTCCAACACCTCCGGAGGGTGCTAACCGCCCTACGCCAGGCGGGCCTCACCGTGAAAGCCAGCAAATGCCAGATTGGGCAAGGTTCGGTAACCTACCTGGGGCACCAGGTCGGAAGCGGGCAGGTCGCCCCTCTACAGCCCAAAATCGACGCCATCCTAGCCTGGGAACCTCCCACTACCCAAACAGAGGTCCGAGCCTTTCTGGGCCTCACGGGCTACTATCGGAGATTTATCCAGAATTACGGCAGCCTGGTCGGTCCCCTCACGGGGCTCACGTCCAAGAAGCAGCCCAAGAAGGTACAGTGGTCCCCTGCCTGCCAAGAGGCGTTCAATGCCCTGAAAACGGCCATGTGTACGGCCCCCGTCCTCCAGGCCCCCGACTACTCCAAGGAGTTTGTGGTACAAACTGATGCCTCCGAGCATGGCATCGGGGCCGTCCTCTCCCAAGTAAATGACCAGGGTCTGGACCAGCCCGTGGCCTTCCTCAGCCGACGGCTGTTGCCCCGGGAACAGAGATGGAGTACCATCGAGCGCGAGGCGTTCGCAGTAGTCTGGGCCCTCAAGAAACTACGCCCTTACCTGTTCGGCACCCATTTCAGGGTCCAGACCGACCATCGCCCCTTGCGATGGCTCATGCAGATGCGAGGAGAAAACCCCAAGCTTCTGCGGTGGTCAATCTCCCTCCAGGGGATGGATTTCACCGTGGAACATCGCCCTGGTACGGACCACGCCAACGCCGATGGCCTCTCCCGATTCTTCCGCCTCAGCGAAGAGAACCCCCAAGAAGATGGGTAGTTCTCTCCGGCTTTCAGCTGGGGGGACGCGTGTTAGACCCGGCCCTCGTAACATAGTCAGACCTGACCCCTGCACCTCACACCAGCCCCGAGCCCCTGGCCTGGCCGATCCTTCCCACCAGAACACACACACCCGACCCGGACTTCCCCCGTCCGTAGGCCTTCCCCCCTTCGGCCACCCCGGGCCCGCGTGCCCACTTCATGCACCAAGATGGCCGCCCGGCCCCAGCGCGACCCTAGCCTACAGGCGCCACTCCGGCTGGAGGACATCGCGCTCCCCTTGGGGTGAGAAAGGGAGGAGCAGTTTCCATCACACCTCTGCGCTTCCCTGGGAATGTGGGTTTCGATCGACCCGCCGGCCTCCCCGAGGGCTGGCTCCACGCCTGCTGGGTGTCTGGGGCTCCTCCCGACCCGGCCCTGAAAGGATCAAAGGACAATGGCAGGAAACCCCCAACAAGCGACCCCCAGGTGACAAGAACCCTGCCTGCACAGACTCCGGACATCAAAGGGGAGTCGCCCTATAACAAGGGGTGCCCTGGGACTGTCCGGCGGATTCGCCTTGGAAACACCTGAGCCCTGCTGAGTGACTCGTGGCTCCCTGAAGATCGTAAGACCTCCGAACCTGTGCTTGAGCCCTGCTGAGTGACTCGCGGCTCCCTGAAGATCGTAAGACCTCCGAACCTGTGCTTGAGCCCTGCTGAGTGACTCGCGGCTCCCTGAAGATCGTAAGACCTCCGAACTTGTGCTTGAGCCCTGCTGAGTGACTCGCGGCTCCCTGAAGATCGTAAGACCTCTGAACTTGTATTCGAGCCTGCTGAGTACCTCGCAGCGCCCCCAGACTCCCTTGGTCCCGCCGGACCCCACGACGACGAGCGCATCCCCCAGCTCGAGGATTGTGAGCTGTGCGCCGGATACGCTCCTGCATTTGATCCATTCCCCCAAAGACTGTCCCGCTACCTCCTAACCCCCCTCCAAGACTTTGTGAGCCCGCGCTCTACTTGTATATATATTGCCCTGCTGATCATAAAGATCTTACCACTCTGACCTGATAAAGATTTGTTCTTAAGAACTCTCGGTGTGGTGTCTCTTTGTCGTGTGGTGCCGAGTGTACGATCCTAGATACGAGATTCCTCCCCTGAGGAGTCTCCCGCCAGTGCCCGGCTACGATACCTCGAGGGTTGGTCTCAGGACAGTCAGGGACCCCCTCCGGGCCCCTCTGAGGTCGCCTTCTAACACTGGTACTCCCAGCCCTGTTTTAACTCGCATAAACAACACACACCATTTATTCATCTACACTCAATAAATCTCTCACCCCCACGGCACCAAACGGCTATTTGGAAAAAGATCTCCGCCAAAGTGCCCCTCATCGGGAGCCTGTCAGGCATTACAAGGCCGGCTAGAGAAGGAGCAGCCTGATGATGAAGCATGACATCCAACTGGGTGTGTGAGGGCATCACATTCCAAAGAAATGGATTCCCGTCTCTTTGACTCTGTAGCCTACTGTCCTTTGTACATTGCTGAATTTGTTCTTTGTCATGCTCATGCTGATGACACTTTCACTTACAGGCCCTGTGTACCATATACTCGGGACTTAGAAATAGGTTAGCTTATGCCAATTTGGTATAAGTCTATAGGAAAGTGGATTATCAGTAGGTGGGGGGTTATTCATCTTCAGCTAGTAATAATACCACAATCACTAATCTGTCCAGTGAAGTCTTAATAAATTAATCCTTGCTCAACCCTTAGTAGCTTGGCAAACGAGCAGACTGGCTTAACTTAGTAGACAGTTGTATGTAAAGCATTTAATATGACCAAAACAGTAAATAAGTAAAAGATACAACACACTAAAAATCTAACACCAAGTTAGAAAAATAGAGATAATTATCTTTACAATGACATCAAAACAACAAACGTCCATTGTAGGAAACTGGAGATATTAATTTTAAAAGAATAAAATAAATTGTCAGTTCTAGCGCAAAAAAGCTTAAAGCGCCACTTGCGGCTATCTGGTTGCGCTGGACTGGGAGAAAGTTAAAGTTTAGGCCGACTGCGATAGAGCATTGGTCGTATAGGTTGAGGGCTAGGGTCGGGTCAAAAGTTTACATTTGGACTTAGAGATTTAGATCTCTGCAGACTGGTTACATAGTCACAACGGTGGCGGATATCCCGTCTGCCGAAATATAAATCCCCTTACAGCTTATGGGATTTATATTTCGGTGGATGAGATATCTGTCACCGTTGTGACGAAGTAACTCATCCATCGAAATCAGAATCTGGCCCTCACTCTTTTTCTTGGAGCTTTTCTCTCGATATTGAGTCCTCTGGTTCCTCGGATCCAGAGTCCGATTCGATGATGGCAGCCTGTTGCATTGCGATGCCTCGGTGAGCCTCTGAAAGTCTATGTCCTCGGCATCAAGGGTTAGGAGCTATGGAGCTTTCAGCGTGACAAACCAGCGCAGTCAGGAAGATTCTTAAGTCATCGACGGCAGCTTGACTCTCGATGTTGAGCCAATCTTCTCCTGAAGCTTTTTAGCAAAACTTTGTAGAAAGCTTTCAAACTTTCATATCTTGTTCCTTGTTGTTCCCTTTGGGGGGAAAGGCGCCCAGTAGCACCAGCCAAGGCTTAAGAGATTCTGGATTGCCTCTTGAAGGCTAGGACTCCATCTCCCACAATTCACCTGTGCAGTCTAGGATAATCCAATTGTAGCAAGTCAGCTGGGGTAGTCCTCTTTGTCTGTTGCAGGTGACGTCTTTCAGCATTTTGGTACTTATTGCTGCTTCGGTAGTCCACTCCTTTTTCTTTGAGTTAGGCACAGTCCTTCCTTTGTGGAGGCTGAGAGTGCAGGCGGTGCAGGCCTTCTGAGTGCAAGCCGTCTGTGGTGCAGTCCAAGGGTCCAACAGGCAGTCCTTCTTCTTCTGATGTAGTAGGCAGGGATCTGAGGAGCTCCTGCAGTCCTCCTATATTTTTTCTCCATTCTGGGCTGACAAGAGGAGGGGACACCTCAGCCAATAGGGTAAAGTTACCTTCCTCTGAAATGACTCCTTCCTTTCAAAGCATGGCATTCTCTCCTTACTGTGTGTCTCCGTGTATTCCAACCTAGAGGTGTCGCTAACATTGAACTACACTCCCCTTCCAGCCCCTCTCCTAATCTCTTTAGGGAAAATCCCATCTGGCTGGGAATCCAGGAAGTGGGGGCTGGCCTGGGTCCTGTGACATTTATTCTCCTGCCTTCTGAAGTCCAGCCTATCTCCCCAGGCCCCTTGCTCTCCCTGGCTTCTCCAAGAAGCAGATAACCTCCTACTGAATGGCTTAATTGTTGCAGCCCCAGGCCTCTTCACCCCATCTCAGGTAGCAGCTTGGCTCAGACTGAGAAAGGCTGACCTATCTGTGGAGGCTACTACAGGGCTGCTTTAGTTAACTTCAGGATAGGAAGTTTTAAAACTACTTTCCTGTATTAGTTATAATAAATCCTACCATGGCAAGTTGTTGGGTTTATTGTAACCATTATTTTGATTCTTACAATGATCTTCCTAGCTAGCTTCAATCGAAAGTTAGACTTTATTAAATTTAATAAAGCGCTCCCATGTTAGCCTATGGGGATAGCAGCACCACAATAGGGAAAAACGACTTTGACTGGTTTTCCCTACCAGGGCATATAAAACATCTTTTATATGGTCGCTGCTTTATATAAAATTGCGCCCTACTCTTGGGACACTTTGGGCAGACCTTAGGGGTGATGTATATGTAATAAAACGCTGTTTTGGACTTTGGAAGTACTTTTAATTCCAAAGTCAATTTTGGACACAATTTTATTTTAAAACCAAACCTGTAAGGCAGGCCTGGCTTTAAAATGGCACCAGACACCATATCAGTGCACTCTCAAGTGCATTTAGTCTATTGGAGTCTCTAAACCTTCCTGACCTACCATATATTGGGAACTTACAGGTATGTTTTCTTGGCCAATTAAAATTATACCAGTTACTCTATACCTTTAGAGGACAGAGCAATGGGCCTGCTTAGCAGAGCCCAGGACACTTTGAGAGTCAGTAACCACCAACATCAGTCAAAAAATGGGAGTGATCAGGGCAAAAAGGATGACCCTCCTACAAAGTCAATCAAACATACACATCTTAAGGTCTGCACGCTGGCACTGAGGTCTGATTAGCTGACCTCGATGCACACTGAGTTGAATAACCTTCAGCATCAATCCAAAACCTTGGGGGTGGCCACACACAAATATGCATTTCCTTAGAAATATAATCACTTAAAATCTTATATGAATGTTCAACTGATGTCTTTGAAAATTATTTTGAAAAAACTTTTTTCCCCTCAATCTGAATTCTTGAGAAACTTAAGCTTTCATGTTGTATGCCTATTGCAATAGTGCTTGAAATATATACAAAGCATTAAAAAAAATACTCTTTCATTGTAGATTTCAAAGGCAGAACTTGATTGGTTGTATCAAGATTTGGAAAGTGAAGTGAAAAAGTGGCAACAAGAAAAGAAAGAACACCAGGAAAGATTTAAAGGAATAAAACATAATATTAAAGTGCTGTCGGACAACAATGAATTGTAAGTAGTCATTTTCTTTCAATAGATTTGTATCCAGAGGAAATATATTGTCTCTGATACTCCTTCCCACGTAATTATGTTCTTAATAATGTCTCTAGATAAAATACTTGATAAGAAAAGTATTTAATCCTTCAGCAACACCAGATTGAAAATTATCCTATAGCGGCAGAGGCCTATTTACAAAATATGATTCAGTTGCTCAATGTAGGTGCCGATCTGTCCTAATGACATCAATTCCTTTTTAGGTGTTCCAAGAAAAGCTTTTACCAGCACTCAACCCATCACAAAATAAAACTAAATAAAAAACGATAAGACAGAGAGGAGTTTTGGGTCAGCCTTTTTTTGATATGCCTCTTTAAAGCAGTTGATGATGTTTTTTAGCCAGCAATTGTTAGTCCACATAAGGAGTGCTTTGATTGCAGTGCATGAACAGGGACATGCATAGAGGCATATTGTTGTTAGATATTTTTCCCCCTCCAGCATACAAGAAATCGCCTGCTGAGGTCACCCTCAGTGCTCCATGCGGTCACACCACAAGAGTCACAATAGTGCATCAGCAAGTGAAGAAGTGCACATATGTCTCCAGTTCTTGTGATTTTTCAGTGGATCAGCATGCCCACACCAATTGGTGTATGGTGACTTTAGAGTATGTGCCAGAATTTTAGTTTCCCAGAATACTTAGCATACACAGGTGTTTTTGTGTTTTCTTACTGACAGCCCTCCTCCACCCACCTCTGATGACCTTCCTCTTACCTTTCACATGCTGAGCACCATCTGTAAGCAACTCAGTGAGAGGAGAGACAAGTCTGTGCCTCCATTTGCCTCCTTTCATCTGAGCCACGTGCACAACAGCTTGATCTGTAGAACTGATGAGTCATGACCCTTTTTGTGGGGGTAATCTATTAGGGAAATAGACCAGAATTTAGACCTTTATAAGATAATAAAAGTGGGAAGAAGATAATATTGTGGGTTTTTTGGATCTAAAGGTGTTTGTGTTTCCTTGTTGAAAACCCTCTTTTACTTCAGCACCGTGACTTCTGCTTTGAAGTCTTTCCTCATACCTTCCTAACCTAGGCCTTCGTCTCCAGTGCCTCTGTAAGAGAACAGATGTACCTGAGCCTCCATTCACTGTGTGTACCTTAGCTAATGGATTAGTGGGCCATTCTTAAATGCTGAATCTATAAACTCTTGATACTGAAAAAAAGCGTGTCTATAAAAAGCAAGTAAAACTGGGCCTTGAGAAAGATAGTTGCCTCAAAACATGTTGGCTGTTTAAGATAAAATGTTGCTTTTTGCATTACATTGTATGAATATGCTTAGAGGGACTCCTGAAGAAAGATACTGCTTTTTAAGGAAAAAAAAACACCCAAGTATGGCATTTCCAGCACGCTTGGATTTGGTTTGATTTTGTTACTGAAACAGACTTCTGACTGGGTACAACGGTTACTAACCTAGCTGAAGCCAGTTACTAGCCTGATCATATTCAGGCACCATTTTGAAATATGGTAATGATAGCATAGGTGCCTTCAAGCACATAAAAAGGGGCCTACAAACAATCAAAGTTTATGCAAGCTACTTGGTACCCGAGTCAGACTCAGATGCCTTACATGAATATGTTCCACAGGGTTTTCTGGAGATATTCAGCCACAGTTTGATATACAGGCCGATGTGACCTGTATATTATGAAGTCAAAATACTCCATTGTTAGGTTGAGCCTAGCGCAGCGCGCGTAAGCTGCTCTATGGGAGGCTTCTTGTGAGCGTTCAAAAGTGCTCAAAACCTCTCCGTGTGGGTCTGACTCCTCCCACACATTCGATTGGCCTTTGCGTATGTCTTTCAATAATGAAAGCACGCAAATGGCCACGGGCAGTTGCATGTTCCACCTCTTCTCCAAAGGTTCACTCCCACGGTGTTTTGCTCTCGGGCAAGCAGGGTGGAAGCTGCATTCCTTGTTGCGTCGTGGATCAGGTTACTAATTAAACGGGTCGTTATCGGGCTCTGTTTCAAGCCCTGCCCTTTTTATGCCATGCCCTGGAGATTAGTGAGGGCAACCTTAACAAAGATGGTCGATGCTTCCTTACGTGAGTCACAGGTAATACTTCCTTAATGAATGTGGAAATTGGGAAGTATTTGTAAAAGGAGGGATGTTGTTTTAAAGGTATCCTGGCCCGATGTGCCTCCTTTCTCTTATGAAATCATCTAGAGTCACTTTGGAGCCTCTTGAAGCTACCCTGCATGACTTTGTGTTGACCCGTCCTCTCCTGCTACATGCAATGACCATGCTTTCCTGCTCGATGTGGTGGTGTTCGAAACTGAAAGGGAACCATCCCCTGGACTGTCACCGCAATGGCATTATGCGAGTCACAGGTGGCACGTGGCTGAAACTGGCCTTTCCATCCTTCTGCGCACCTGATATTGCCAGATCACAAATGCGGTTGCAGCACAGTGGATAATGTGGTGCATGTCTAGACACTTATAAGATCCCAAAGGCGAGACCTATTGGCTATGCCAATGCTTGTATTTTTTCCTACGATGCTAACCCCATTTCCCCCACTGCCAATTACCTTTCCATACTTTGGAGATTTTGAAATAGGAGGATGCAACACATACTCCACATAGGAGTTATATTCCCCCTAAATGTATGGGAGGTTGCCTTTTTATTTCTGTCTGGGCAACATATCAGTATGCTCCCTTTCATCACGTGGAGTGGCTTAGATGGAGGAGGAGATGCTTCTAGACAACTATTGACAGACAATCCTATATCTCAATGATAAATCCCATGTAGCAACACAAGTATTAATGGAGCTCGGCAAATCCTATTGATCTGTCTCCTGTGTCACAGTACGCAAGCATTTAAATGTTAACCTTTGTACTGGGACTAGTACAGTACTGTTGTGAGAGCTGTGATATCGTAAAGCTTTGATACTTTGAAACTTCATGATGTTAACTGGAGGGATCTGGCTTGAGTAATACAGGTTTCTCTGCGGACATTTCCCTAGTGTCTGCGTAGTCACCCTATCTGACCCACCTCAAAGTTTAAGATCCTTTAAATGTTATACACAAAAGGGTTCAGCACTATTCAACAAATTGTAACAACCAACATCAGTATTCATGAGGCAGTGAGCACATAAGAAGTCAAAATCCCAGATGTGGATTTCTTAAAAGGATTTCTCTTTATTGCGTTTTTTCTTAAAAATAGAAGACCATAGCTGACACGTTTTCGTCTCACGAAGATAATTCTTCAGGGCTTCATAGAGTGACAAAAAAGTGTATTCACAAGGATGTTGTGGATTTCAACCAGATATCAGAGAATCCAAGTTTACGAAGACTTTTATGTAGTAGGCATTATCAGCAATGGCTTGGTGGCCCGTAGCGTGTGTGCTCGTCAGTTTCAAGTTTAAATGTTACCTTTTCCACTACACACACTCCCTTTTCATTGCCTTAATTCTGTAACCAGCTCACATCATTCCTCCTTTGGTCACATGCACCTCCTCATTCATGTACAGATTGCTAAATCTTCTCTTCCAAATTGTACTCAACACATGAGACGACTGTTCTACAACCATTGTCCCCTGTAAATCCATCATATGCTCAAATTGCACCATTTTAAAGTGAAACGTAAGGTAGGGCCAGAAGTGTGTTTGCCAAGATGGCACCTCCTTGCTTTGTGAGAATTCAGTACTTGTCCAAAAATAGTCCGAATTTAATGCAGGGCCAACAGAAGGACCAGAATCTCTGATTTCAGCAGGTATTCCTGTACTAACATCTGGGATTTATTAGTTCATTCCCCACAATGGGGAATATCGACATGCCCTGGAAATACTAAGCTCTTTTCCGCTGGGGGGACAGGGCAGACCACACCTACTGAACCTGGTCCCGATCTTGCAGAACCTAGAATTATTGAGTCAGGAGACATGGGGCTAATTGTATTGGCCTGCAAAGGTGTTCCCCTAATTCCTTTTGACATCCCCGCCCCCTTTAACGTAATACTCTCAGGGTATACCATAACTCATGATGAGGACCTTATTGAGAGGGTACATGATTGCGAATCAATCATTGTTATCCACACGAGGATGAGATGAGGTCCACCAGAAGAGTAGATATCAGGAGTTGAGAAAACCCTACCATAATTTCCAGCTGTCACTAATTGTAGATTTTGAATTATAAATGTAAGAAATATTTTGGTGACATCTATAGCACAGACCTAAAGATGGGGGACTCTTAGCGCTTTAATGAAGGTCTGGGTGCTGACCTGAGCAGGTTACATGACCATGAGTGGACATTTACAAAATGCATGTTGCACCCTGGAACAAATTTACATGAGAACAAAGAAAATAATATATAATAGATTTGATACTAAAATATTACAAATATGCAAAATGTAAAATGCGATTACTTCCAATTAACCAGACCAAATGTTGGAATTTTCTGACATGAGGTGGTAAAACGGAGAGAAGCGTGGATTGAGAAAATGTGTCCATTGTCGTCTCCTGAAGGTTTATAGAGATTTATTCATAGAGATTCTCAGATGCAAGAAGCCATTCCAAAGGGATGGAAAAAAAAGGCTTATTTATTCTTCCCTACTTTTTTGTCTTGCAAACTTCCATGATGAGTTACTTGAGACTGCAGCTGTAAAGGAGCAGCCTATGAGGAGATTTATGGGGGGGCAGCTTTCTAGATGCTGTATAGAGACTAACATTCACAGAGTGTGTGAGGGAATGGAGTGTGTTATATGGGGTGGTTGTGGACCTCACTGTGGAATATGCTACCTACCCCTTTATGACCAGTCAGGTTTTGTTTGTTAAACCTTAGCACAACCCTGTGAACCCGTGGCTCTGAGCAGTCAGGCTTACACAAAGGAACAAGTGTAAAGCATTTAAATAGCACCAAAACAATTGAAAACAAAAGAAATTCAACACTCGATAAATCTGACTCCAATTTATTAAAATAGAGTATACTTTTATGAATTTATGGACACCGGAATGAAAAAGAACCACTGGAGTGTGGAATTTACAAGGAACTATTTAAATTTGGACTTTTCACTTAACTGCGGTCAAGCATTGGCAAATTTTACACTTAGAAACTTCAAGGGAACCTTTCTGCAAGTTGGTATGCAGTTACTTTGGGTGACCAATGCTGGCAGAGACCCAGTCAAGGGGACCAGCAAGGTCCAGCAAAACAGTTTCCTTTTCAAGAAAAGCAGTTTTCTGTCCAGTTCCAGTGTTAGTGACTCCTTGCTATTGACTTCTATGGAGTGGTTGTGATGCAAGAGATCCAGGATGCTGAAGATGCTCAACGGTGCTGAAGATACTGTGCAGTTGATGGAACTCTTCCTTGGGCTACTCCTAAAGCCACTGTCCTGGTGAGGTGATCCTGGCCATAGGGGTCAACATCCCTCTAAGTCATTTCAGCATCAGCAGAAGTCCAGTCACCGCTGGACTACCAGTTGCCAGACACAGCGGAATCAGTGGTTTTCTTCTTTTGGCAATAACTCTCCTTGTGGGCGACCAAACTGCATTCCGATGACACTTTTGGATCCAGCAGACTCGGGTGCAACTTTTGAGAGTTGTGTCCTGGTCTCTTAGGCTGCACGCCACGGCGGCCAGAAGCGGCTACAAACTCGCCCGACCAGGCATCTTCAGCTGTTGTGACCCTGGGCTGCTATTCAAATAGGAATTCGGGAAACTGACTCTTGGAGTCTCTGCATCTAGCTGGGTTTGGAAGACAACTTACCCATGAGCTGGACACAGCATGCACAGTCCTTTCCTTCGATAACCCAAGGAGCATCTTGTGCACTCCAGCATCAGTGCAGTCTCTGTTTTGGGGCAGTTTTTCTTGGGTCCTCTTTTCCAGTCAAGTGAGATCAGTGTACTGGGTGCCCCCTTTATGCCCATGCCTCAAGGGAAGTCACAGTCACTATCTAATGGCTACTAGGTTCCCTCCCGCCTGATGACAACTTCCTGTGAAGTATGTCAGTGTGCTCTATTCTGCGCACTCCCAAGATGTCGGGACCCCTCTCTTGGTGTATGGAGCTTGCTAGCCTGCCCTAGCGGTGTGGCTTCCTGTAGGCTACACGCCCATGGAAAAACTGGTTTGGCTAGTATTTCTCTCTCTCTGTCGCCTATACCAGCCTGTCTACCCAAACAAAAGAGCAGCCCTCTCTGGTGTGTTCACCGTTTGCCCTTCATAGGCGGCTTCCCTTTTCAAGCTTGCTTTTCGGGCCAACTTACCGTGTGGCTTTCTGCAGGAGGAGGGAACACCTCCAGCAGCAGGCCTCTATTACCTGTCCTGGGAGCCGTTGACATGTTTCCTCAGGCGGAAGAAGGCTGTCTCATGGCCAACCTCAGCAAATGGCCAGTGGAAAACTGGGCAACAGAGTAGCAACTTTCTAAAAGTTTAATGCGGCATCAAGTTAAATAATTTTTGACTTGGACATCAAGTTCTACCTTTGGTAGTCCCATGCTCACCAATGTGGCTACCAATCTCTCTCCCAGTAAAAACAACCATTGCAGGTTTTTACTGCTAGAACATGTACACCACATCTTCTACTTAACTACTATGCAGCAGCCTGTCATAGGACTCGATAGCACTGCTCTAGGGGAGACTTACACACACTTGAAAGATTTGGGCTTTGCCATTGATTAAAATGGAAAAGTCGAGGTGGCAGTTTTAAACTGCCCCACTAGTCTGCAGTGACAGACTGGGAGTCACGTTGTCACCTTATCCTACAGTAACTCCAGCAGAACGGAGATCAGGCAGGCCTGCCGTTGTGGCGAATTCCTCTTTCTGCAAACTTCTGCAAGAGCAAGCGGAAGCTTTAGCATTACAGGGCAGGCACAGATCAGGTGGGCCCGCGTCGCAGTGCACTGAAACTCCGCCTTTGCAATAAGGCTCAAGCACCTTGCCTACCTGTCTTTTTGTCTCAAAATTGCTCTGCTGCCAGCTGGACCATCGAGAGCGACGAATGTCTGCAACACTGTTAACACAGTGAGCACGATGAACACGAGAGGTACGGGGTGCAGGATGGCAGTGAGTCGGAGCCCGAACTCGCCAGCAGCAGTCACCTGCAGTTGCCACCAGCCCTTATAGTGGAGAAGTAGCAACTTTAAAAGCTAACAAAAAAACCAGCCGCTCCCTGGTGCTGGTGCCTGCCACCCCAACTGCCCAAATCACTTCAAGCTTACCCAACATTTTGCTCTAATCTATTCTAGTCTGCCCTTGCTGCCTCACCGCTTACCTGGGTCCCCTGCTCCCCAGCCAGAAGGGAACCTTGATAGCAGTGCTTCACCAAATTGCAGCGGGGACATCCCTTCCAATGCGAGGCGTGCCTGGGAAAACACTGCCAGCGAGGTCAGAGATGTCAACCTGAGTGGCAGGCATACCCAGTAGAGGGCCCTGTCAAGGGGTAAGGGGTGTGACTGTGGAGGCGGCCACACTAGGACTTGGTGTGGTCTGCAGCCCCCGCACTCCTGGTTTGACCACTGCAGTTTTCATTCCCCCTCTCTGACTGCCAAGATGTGCGTACTCGTGCTCCCCTAGGCCAGTCTTCACATGAGGGGAAAGGCGACGCTCAGAGGGAGGTCAGCTGGAACATGGACCACCTAAACAACTGCCTGCACAGCAAACAACCAGATAACAATTCATAGGCAACCTGCCTGTGCTCTTCAGATATCACCTAGCACACCAGACATTAGACAACAACGGAGGCTGGGTTAGTCAGCAGCAGCGGACTTGCTGTACAGAGGGAACACAGCTGCTCCTTCATTTACTCGGTTGATTGAACCAGCCACACTACAGTGACAACACAGCATAAGCAACTACTAAGTTGGGGCCGTAAAGGCACAGAATCCAGATATAGCTAGATACAACCTGGCCAAGTGGTCGGGCAGGGAGAGAGGCCCAATCTCCATTGTAGCCAGCATAAAGAAGGGAAGCCAACAGAGTGCCAAAGTTGTAATTGCAGAAAGACCGCAGCAGCGTGGGGCCCCACAACTCAACACCTTTTCACTACACACCGCGACACAGACGATGACGGGTGCAATGACCTCTGTACACAATTCTTCCAGGGCAACCAGACAGAAATCCCCTACTGTCAAGTGACAGCACGGGAAGCCTACCAGACAGAGCTAGCCAACAGCACAAGGCCGAAGACTCGCCCATCCTGCCATCAACCGCCAGCAGCTGCACTACAGGTCAAACCAAACTTCTTGCGCCCAGCCCTGCAAGCAGAATTTGCAACTAACAACAAACGGAGGAGCCTCAAGACTTCACCTAGGACATTTCATATTTAGCAACCCGAGTGGGAAGAGCTAGCCGCATCCTATATACAGGATTCCCCTTGGGAAAACAGTTGGCCCTCTTTCAAAATTGATCTCAACTTAGAGAAGGTACAGCAGACAGACCCTATTTCATCATCACCCCTAAATACCATGAAGCTCTTAGTGAACGCTCTACAGTATCAGTCTGACAAAATGGACCTAGAGTTATCACTTCTCAACTCATTAGCAGTATTTGTCTCTGAAATAGACGGAAAGCTTGCTCAACTGAGCAGCTTGAACAAGCAAGCCCAAATCAACACACAGCTGATGCAAGTAGGCTGCACCTGTGGCCCAGTACTGGGAAAACCCACTACCCTGCCAACCATGTTGGGTGACTTATTAACGTATCTAAAGAAAACCACAAGCTGCGGAAAGACTGCATCTCGGATCAACAAAGCCTTCAACCCGGACCTTAAGCAAGTTCCGCAGCATGTCAGCTGGAGGTCCAAGCGATGGGGAGCAGGGCCTACCAAGCCCTAGTTACAATCGAGTGAAACGAGCATAGTATTGTCCAAGACCGGTCCTCCTCTACAGATAAACAGGAGCTATCAAAAAATGACCCTGAATCTAATAAGGGAAGGAAGGATTCGCAAAAAGAACAGCGGAAAACTTCCCGTGCCCGCTGCAAGCAAAGAAAGAGAGGCAGAAGCAATGAAATCGCAGAGTGCTTTCAGATAAACACCACTTCCAATATCTCCTGAAGGGAGCCGCAGGAAGACAAATTAATGGACACACGTAGAGCAACAGGAGAGGCGGAGTACGGGCTCACTGGCAAAGACTCAACCATAGGTGAGGGAATGGCATCACATTAGGGGAGTAGTGTCTCTGAATGGGGACAAAGGCTCTTGCAAATAATCATAAATGGGGATACTCAAGCACTCCCCCCTGAGGGGAGCAGAATCCATACAATTGGGTGTTGCCAATCTGCTTGCTAACCCAGGAGCTGAGGGGTCCTCTTGGGCTACTCAGCCAGTAGCTAAAATATCAGCAACGCCGCTCTTAGCTTCACCGAACATCTCAAATAAGCAATCAAACATCAGGGACCACTCAAGTCTGCAAACTCAGCAACAGAGCAGTGAGTCAACCAGCTATAAGCCTTTCCTTAAGGAAGAGCTAGACACAAACGTCAGTCTTTATACCAGAATAAAAATCACAAGGGTGATGAGATACTTTAAATAGAAGGAACATACTGCGCCTGTTAGCTGTGATTGGCGGCATGGAGCATCTAAAGTCGTCAGACCTGGTGGCTATTGAATGTATTCAAACAAGAAGCCCATTGGGAAATGAGACCACCAAGGCCACATGTGCAAGTGTGGAGATAGATAAAAAGATTCTGAGCGAACAGGCACTCTTTAAGAACTGGAGAATAACACGGACACCTTATTATACCCCCGGCTATCCTTCACCTGTGTTAGTCATGAACCAGCCTAAAACGATCCAATAAAACCCACTTTTTCAATATTAGAGGGGGCGAGGAGCACCTCCCCCCGTGGGAAGCACCAATCTAAATTTCCAACACAGCTCAAATGTATGATCAAATGACGCATTAGTCCAAAACTAGAGCTGGTTATCTTGCACAATAAATAGCGCAGCACTCCATGACAAAGCTTACAAGCTACTCAAACTCTACTGATCAAATTGAGATCACTACGCATATGCTCCTGCAACGGCTTGGGCAACAAAACAGACAGCCATGTACTACTTTTCTTACAATCATTCGATATCATCCTACTACAGGAAACCTGGCTCAAACACCCATTTCACATGGAGGGCTTTGCGGGTTACCACACCTAGGCCTTCATAGGACCTAGGTTTGGTCACTCTGAGGGAGGCTTTTCGAATCACACCTCTACAAAAAGCATTAGTGCCGTCTGGGAACTACAGATGAAGTCAACTGCAAAAAACAGAAATAAAAGCAATCAAAGCAACGGTCTGCTACAAGGGAAAAGAACTACAGACTGTGATTATTAAATGCATACCTGCACCCTAAAGTCAGAGTAAAATGCTCAGTTACTGATCAGCGAAACCAAAAGACTCCCAGGAGAAGAACAAACTCCTAACTTTATTTTATCAGAGAACTTTAACTTACACCTACTTGGAGCTCTGGCGGATGAAGAACTCCTAACCGGCCAATCTTCGCAATGGCATATCCTACTACAAGGAGGCAAACGGGAAGGTAAAGTAAAATTAGCGAGCTAGAGCATCTCAGCTTTCGGGCACTAATGATTGATCTTGGAGGATAATCCGCCTGCAGCAACTTTTCACTCCCAAGACAGCCTCCTCAACATTGGACTACACCTTTGTAACTCTACCACTGTACCATAAGATCTCCTCATACCAACTACCTGAGGAAGATTCCTGTGATCGTCTTCCACAGGTGGTCACGCTTAAAGCGAGCCCCGAAGATCTGACTGAAGTATGTACACACCATGAGTAACAAAAGGATTAAATGTAATACATCGATTATTGGGGTCTGCCAAGGACTTACTACAAGAACAGCAAGATAGATCCATAAACCATGTAGCCAAATGGGAGACCTTCACGAAAGTGCTAGAAGACACATTCGACTCCTCAACGACGAGAAGGAATACACCACAACAATGGCTCCGCCTGGGCCACTTCACCTTTATTCTCTCGCAACTACAGCATGTAAAGGCACTCAAGAGAACCATAGAATCAATACTAAAACTTTGCTGAAAGCCCTATAAGGATGACCTGCAACAAGAGCTGAGACGGAACAAAGCAACACTGAAAACAATTAACTTGGACAATAAAACGGGGCGGAAGAGACTTGCTCTGGGCAAGGCTCCTCTTTTATATGAAAAGTAATGACCACGCACGATTCTGGTGCAACGTAAACATGCTACAATGTCCCGCTCACCAAGGGATTAGCTCTCATCTGACTGAAGAAGCCTGGGCAAAGTTCCTGTACGGGCACTTTCACCATCTTGAGGAGGGGCAATATTACGCAAGCTTGCTAGATGAAATCCCAGTCAACTTTTCCAACAATGCAACTAAAAAGGAAACTGAAAGGGTGGTCTATGCCTAACGCTCGCCACAAGGCCCTTGCACGGATTTCTTTACACCATCTAGTCAGCAAATAAAGAGATAGATATCCAGAGGGAGATGGGAGAGATCCTGGGCTCAAATGGGATTCCGCCTGCACTATTCAAACAGGACGGCAGTTACTGGTCAGAAGAACAGGAGCCGACATTCCAGCAGGTATCAGCGGATGCTGTATTCCCGGCCTCTTGGAAAGAGTCTATAATTTCACCAATCCATAAACACGGCTATAAGACATTGATAAGAGGGAAGCTTATTTTCTAGGCCCTTTCTGCCTCCTTAACAATTCCTGGCAGTATATTCCATATTGTTCCTTTCTTGTGGTGCCTTGTTTCCGTCAGGCTCATATGGGTACTCATACATTTTTTGTTAAAGCCACAAGCCTCTTGCATAGTCCTTAAAGTCCATCTTCTTTTTACTTTGTTGCTCTGTGTTGAACTCTGTATCCAGTGCCAGGACTCCTTTGGGTAACAGTGCACTTAGCAAACTTCCAAATCATTCAGTCAGTTATTATTTTATCTTTGTATTCGGATACTTACCAACATCCTACGAACCAATGAGAACCACTACCCTATGTAACCCTATGGAAGTAAAAAAAAAAATACTTGAATATAACCGGTAAGCATGATAACAAAGTTAAGAATACTGGGTAGAGGTATGTAATAAACATGCTCTATTAATCTTGCATACCTCCAAAATAAAAGCACTCTTATGTGCAGGACTAAGTTTCAGAGACAAAGCAGCATCACCACCTGACTCTTTGAAAGCAATATTCAAAGGTTTCACATAATACACCCCAAAATCATGCCCTTTTGAACCATGCACACCAGCCCCTACTACCTACAAATCGGGGAGGATTAGAACAGTGGTACAGACCCACACTAGTGGTTACATTTCCTTATCTAAATGAAAAATCTGAAAGGGTTATACATTCCTTACCTTAGAATTATCCCCAGGTTTCAGACTGGATCTGGAGAATTTTTTCTTAGCAGTACCACTGCACGTCGGAAGGTGGCATCGGTCAACTCCACATCTGTCGTCGGTGTCGTGGTCGCCAGGATGACGTAGCAGTGTCTACTTAGACGCTGCCACTGCGTGCAGGCGTCAGTTTTTTTATTTTTCCATGCCAGCCTTGTGCAGATCCGGAGAGAGTTACCCCTAGTCACTTTTTAACTTACTTTTTTCTGCATTTTGTCGAATTCTTTTTGAGTCTATTGACTTCTGGTGTCCGTGGGATGTCCCAATGCCGGACCAGGTTCAAGCCTTGCGGCTCCTGTCACAAGCTGATGTCTGTGACGGATCCCCACCTCATATGCCTTTGGTGTCTGGAGCGTGGCCACGACCCAAAGTCGTGCTCCGACTGCCGGGCCATGAATCTTAAATCTTTGTGGGAGCGGTCCCAAAAGCTTTTGTAGACCTAGCGGGCAGCTCCACGTCGTTCCCGGTCTCGTTCAAGGGGAAGGTCTCAAGACAGTTGGCAAGGCCAACATACCTCATCAGATTACAAGTCTTTGAGGTCCAGGAAGAAGAATGTGGAGAAGTGCCTTCACCCCGTCAGTCGGCTGACACAGTGCGGGACCTGGAACATTGTCGCTCAAGGGCGCCATCTCCGGTGTCTGGTGTAGGAGAGTAGGGTCTGCTTCCCATGGTCACCCCCACTTTTTTGCTTTTGCTTTACTGGTTTTCGACTTAGATGTGGCTGTGGGCCTGCTAATCAGACCCACAGCCCAGCTGTTCTCTCTCTAAATTCATACTATGTACTTTAGGTACATAACCCAATTGGGAAGGATCACCTTATGAGTCCCTGTACATTGTACCTTAGGTACCCAGGGCATAGGTGTACCCTAGGCCTACCAGGGCTGCAGCATGTATTATGCCACCCCTGGCTGGCCTCCCATCATGACACAACTGGCTGATCACTCAGCTGGGGCAAGGTCGTGTAATCACCCCTTGCTTAGGTATAGTATTCCTACACCTACCTTATATATAGACACATGGGTAACCTGTAAGCCACTCCTATGGCAGGCCTTAACAATCCTGGAGGCAGAGTGCCTGGTAACATGTGAGATGGTGCTCTAGCATGAGCTGAGCATGTCCTTATAGCTGTTCTATGATATCGCCCACCATATACTCTTAAAGTGCCTTATAATCTTAAACGGTTATGGTAACTATGGTTTGGCTTTATCAAAACATGTTGTGTAAGGTGTCTAACACTTTGGAATACTACCCCCACACCATTTCTGGCGATGAGGATAGTATTCCCCCCTTCTAGAGGGAGAAAACATGTTAAAATCCTACTTACCCGGTTAAAGTTAACCAGAGCCCCAGCATCACAAAATGGATGCTGCTGCCACAGACACAAGTCTGATCTCCTGCTGCTGGGAGTCTTCCAGCAAGGGAGGCTTGGACAATAGGTTTCCTGCCTTGGGAGGTGCTAGCACCACCCCAGACAGGACTTAGTGTATTGGGGCAGGGAGGGATGAAAGAAATGAGACACTGCCTGGGGCACACAAGGTGTCCCATGCATAGCCCGGTTCAAACAGGTGCTGGGGCACTCCAGCCCTGGCGCGAAACTGGACAAAGGGAAAGGGGTGTAACCACCCCCCTCCCTGGTCCCACCCATGGGAGGGACCTAGCAGGTAGTCCAGCCCCCCAGATTAGTACAAAAGTGGGAGCTGAGTCCCTGAACTGAAACTAGACACGAAACTCTGGACCTTCGACGACAAGAAGACTGAAGAATCTCCCTTGTGGCCAAGGAGTGGCCACCCTGTGCAAGCAGGCACCACCAAGCGACTTGCCGTTTGCTTTGCCCAAGTTCTACGAGGAACCGACTGCAGAGCTCGACCAGCGCCCTGACTTCCAGACTTCTCCGACCCTGATCCACATCAGAGCTGAGATCCGTGGAGGCGACGAGAGACGTGGGACCGGCTACCTGGGAAAATTGGCGAGTAGCTTCCAGCGCAGCTTCTGAGGCATCCTCAAAGTTGTACTCTGGGGATTGAGAAGCCCCAACCCCGAGCACCATCTGCACCGATGATCAGCCCTCCACACTCCACGAGTTCTGCGTGGGGCCCTTCTACATTTTCCTGCTCGACGCGTCTGCCCGGTTGCTAGCCCGTTGGCTAGCAGCCTCAGGGACGACGAACCCTTGACTTTACACCGCTGGTTTGGCTCCTCCAGAATGGCTCCTGCTTCCCTGTGAAAGAGAAGCACCTCAGACCTTCCTGGTCTGCACCTGAAGCGAATTTCGATTTCCGTGTGGGTTGCCTTTGCCAAGACTTGTTGACTCCAATCGGAACGTCGACTCCGTCATCAGTAAGATCCTTCGTGGGACAGCTCGCATCCTGGTTCTGGTCCACGTGGCTGCAGAGACAAGCTTCAAGACATCACCTGTGTTCTGCACGACATCGCCTGGTTCCTTCCTGGTTCCACCCGGTCACTGGCTAGTGACCCAGACTTTGTCCCCTCTGCTTGCAGGTGTTCTTCCTTCAAGATCCATCCTTGGGTCCACCGGACATCTTCCTCCTGGCCACCTGCCAGCATCTGTTCTTCAGGCATCCATAGGATCCAGCGACGACACCCAACACATCTTCACACCTATGCACCCATCTCCTGTGGGTGAGGTAACACGAGTACTCCGGTGCTCCAGTGGATATTGACTATCCAAGTGTCTAAGTCTTTAGTTGCTTCCTCCTAGTTACTTCGGAAGTGTCCTTATTCTCCCTATTTCTAACTACTACATTCCCATTGACTTTAATGTAACCCGCGTGTGTCTCCACACTGCACACGCTTCCCGTGGGCCTCCCACTTCCTAACTCTTGGTAGTGTAGTGTAGCCCCAGCGATTCCCTAGGCCCTAGGCCTACTCCCTGTTCGTGACATGGTACTTATACCACTTTCTTAGTATATGGTTTGCGTGGCCCCCGGGCCTAACTGTATTTTCCTGTGTAACTTAACGTATGCTACTTAAGAAATTGTTTGTACTTAGACCTCTGAACTCCTAAAGAGTGCTGAGGGTATATGTTAGAATAAATACATTCTACTTTTATATATACCTGATGTGGTGTCCTTTCATTTGGTATTCAAGGGATTGTGATGGTATAACAGCTGGCTTCACATGCCATACAGAGTTTAGCCTAAGACTGCTCTTGTCCATGCTACCACTAGGATAGCTGGTCTATAAGGTTGACTTTACAACCAATCACCATAAGGGTTGTTTGGACTGATACAGGGTGTACACTGGAACCAATGACCTCATATATCAGGCCAACTTCTCACACCTGGTTTAGGGACGACTCCGCGCCGCCCCATGTTTTCCAAGAACCGGAGCGTCCCCTGTCCAACTTCGTACATTTCACGAAGCCCTCCATCGTATCTTCGGACAGCCCGACTTCACCGGCACACCGTCGGGTCCCCAGAGCCAGTTGTGGGCTTTCGATACCTGCGGCTTCGTCGGATCCCCGTTGGTCCGGTCCTGGATCCGGATCAATGCCAGTCGTACTAATGCGACCCTACCCGGCGCAGATCCCGACAACGACGTCCCCATCCTCGCCCCCGAGATGGAGCCGGACCGACGCCAGAGGGTACTTTTGTTCTCTTGTTCATCCCTGGTGTTGCCTTTCGCCCAGATGGTGGTGATGAGGACTGGGAGGGGTCGCTGGACCCTTTAGCAGACCAGCTTGAAGAGCCGGACTGGAGAGAGGACCTGAGTGACGCCAGTGGTCTGGACACTTCTCCAGACCTTGGAATGCTGTCTCTCCCCTACCGTGGCAACGGAGGAGGGAGCGTCCTACACTGTGCTGGTGCAAATGGCAACTGTGATCTTGGGCCTAGAGCTCCCTAAGGTGGCAATCTGAAATAAACACGTTAGTTAGATTCCTCACCTTAGAATATCCCCAGGCGTCAGGCTGGGTCCGGAAAGATTTTTCGTCAGCAATACCCCTTGCGCGTTGCTAGGCGTAGTCTGCGGCTCCGCGTCCATCATCGGCGTCGTGCGCTGGAATGACGTCGTCGGAGTACTTAGACGCCGCCCTCGCGCGCTGACGTCAGTTCTTCTTTTTTCCGCGCCAGACAGCGCCGATCCGGGAAGACCTTACCCCTTTAGTCATTTTTTGACTAAAACTTTTTGGACTCTTTTGTCTACTCGTCGACTCGAACTGGTGCTGGTAGGATGCCTGGGTTTAAAGCCTGTGACTCCTGTCACCGACTGATATCGGTAACGGACCACCATCGCAGGTGCCTTTACTGTCTTGGGGCTGACCATGATGCGGAGTCGAGCCCTCGGGCCCCGCGGGCTTGACTTGAGCGGCCTAGCGAGCCGGCGGCTCCGGCGCCGTCGTCGACTTCGGTCCCGACGCCGCAGGTCCCCATGGGATCCAGGCCTGGATCTCAGTCGGTGCTAGTCGACCTCACGACGACTCCTCTGCCGGCGCCGACACCGGTTCCACCCCCGGCGCCGTCTCTGGACGCCGCCGTTCCCCAATTCAGCCACAGTCCTGGCCCGGCGCCGCATCAGACGCCGATGGATGACCATTTCATTTTCCGTCCGGCTCCGGTTATTCCCCCTGTTTATCAGGAATCGGATGACGGGGGCGACTGGGAGGGGTCTGAGGACCCTCTGGCCCACCAGAGCCAGTTATCACAGGACTGGGCAGATGAGCTGGGGGATTCCAGTAGACTCGATACCTCCCCTGACACTGGCTTCATCTCTCCTCCGACCGTGGCTTCTGAGGAAGGTGCTACCTTTTCTGTGGCGTTGCGTAAGGCGGCCGAAGCCCTCGGGCTGGAGCTCCCTACTATGGCCGTGAGGACTAACCTCCTCACTGAAGTGCTCCAACCGTCAGCAAGCTCCTCGGAGCCTCTGCTGCCGTTTAGCGAAGCACTGATGGATGTTCTGAAGGGCACCTGGTCCAAGTCCTCCACAGTACCTCCTGTGGATCGGAACGTGGCCTGACGCCACCGCCCTGCTCCGGGCAACCCCAGTTTTCTGTCTCAACACCCCACCCCTGAGAGCCTGGTTATCCAGGCCTCTACTTCCCAGACCTCCTTCCCGTCCGCTCCCCTGGATCGTGAATCCAAGAGACTGGAGCAGTTTGGCAAAAAGCTGTTCTCCTCCCTTAGTTTAGGGCTGCGGTCTATTAACACCGCTTGTCTCTTGGACCGCTACTCCCACTCTCTGTGGGATACGTGGAGGACGTGCTGCCCCTGTTTCTGGAGGAGGCCCGGACACGGCTCGCCCAGGCTCTTGCCGACGGACGGGACGCAGCTCGGTATGCCCTCCGATGTGGTTTGGACACGACGGACTCGCTTGGCAGGGCAATGTCATCCACGGTGGCGCTTCGTCGTCACGCCTGGTTGTGGTCCACGTCTTTTTCCGGGGATGTCCAGAGCACCCTCATGGACATGCCCTTTGATGGCGATCGCCTCTTTGGCGCCAAAGCGGACAGTGCGTTGGAGCGCTTTAAGGACTCAAGGGCCACGGCCAAGTCCTTGGGTCTCTCGGCCCGTGCCCGGAAACTTCCACTTTTCGCCCCTTTCGTGGCCAAGGAAGGGGCGCCCCCTCACGTCCGCCTAGCCACAGGCCGCAGAACCATCCTCCATGCGGTCGCGGACGTGGATTCCGCCGAGGCGGTACAGGGGTACAACGTGCTGGTCCATCCATATCCACCCGAGCAGCATCCGCCTCAAAGCCTTCCTAGTCCGTGCTTTCAGGCCCATTCCACACCAGTGGGAGGCAGAGTTCGCCATCACCTGCTCCACTGGCCTTCCAGATCTTCGGACAGGTGGGTGCTGCAAATCGTCCGAAGGGGCTACTTCCCCCCCCCCCCCCCCCCCCCCCCCTCGGGGGATCACTTGAATCTTCTATGGGAGGAAGTTACGACCCTCTTGGCCAAAGGGGCCGTCGAGCACGTTCCTGGACCAGAAGTAGGCCGTGGTTGTTATTCCCACTACTTTCTGGTTCCTAAGAACAGCAAAGGGGACCTACGCCCTATCTTGGACCTCAGGAGCGTCAATGCCTTCCTCCGGAAGGAGAGGTTCAAGATGCACACCCTAGCTCAGGTTCTGGCTGCCCTGGACCCAGGAGACTGGATGGTAGTGTTGGACTTGCAGGATGCTTATTTTCACATCCCCGTCCTGCCGGCCCACCGGCGTTACCTGCGGTTCACGGTGGGTCAGGAGCATTTTCAGTTTACCGTGCTCCCCTCCGGACTCACCAGTGCCCCTCGGGTGTTCACGAAAGTGATGGCGGTGGTCGCAGCTCATCTGCGCAGATCAGGAGTTCCAGTCTTCCCCTCTCTCAACGACTGGTTGTTGAAGGCGGGCTCGCCCCAGCAAGTCGTCTCCCACCTCCAGACTACGGCCGACCTCCTGCATTTGCTGGGGTTCTCCATCAATGTGCCGAAGTCGCATCTGAGTCCCTCCCAGAAGCTCCTCTTCATCGGAGCGGTTCTGGACTCGGCGCAGTTCCGGGCTTATCCTCTGGAACAGTGGGTGCGGGATATTCAGGCTCGGATTCCCATCTTTCAGCCTCTATCCCGGATTTTGGTCAGGTTGGTGCTGCGGCTTCTGGGTCTGATGGCCTCCTGCATCCTGTTAGTGCATCACGCCAGGTGGCGAATGCGGACTCTGCAGTGGGACCTGAAGTTTCAGTGGGCCCAGCATCAGGGCAACCTGTCTGACCAGGTCTTGATCTCGGAGGGCACTGCAAAAACAAGTTGCAGTGGTGGCTCACGGACCACGATTGAGTCAGCGGCAGATCCCTCTCCTTACCCCAACCGGAGCACGTAGTAGTGACGGATGCATCCCTCCTGGGATGGGGGGGCCACATGGGGGAGGCGGAGATCAGAGGACTCTGGTCTCCGACGGAGTCTCGGCTCCATATCAACCTTTTGGAGCTGAGAGCGATCCGACTTGCACTGAAGGCATTCCTTCCCGTTGTACGGGGAAGTGTGGTGCAGGTGTTCACGGACAACACCACCGCCATGTGGTATTGCAACAAACAGGGCGGGGTAGGGGTCGTGGACCCTTTGGCAGGCTCTCTGAACGCCAGAGCAGACAAACTCAGCCGCCAGTGCATGATGGATCACGAATGGCGTCTAAACTCGCACGTGGCGCAAGGCCTCTTTCGACAGTGGAGAGAGCCTTGGTTAGATCTATTCGCCACCGAAGAGAATGCGTAATGTCAGCAGTTCTGCGCGTTGGAGTTTCCAAGGCAGCACTCGCTCGGGGACGCCTTTCGTCGCGAGTGGAGTTGCGGTCTGTTGTACGCCTTTCCGCCTATACCACTTCTGCCCAGAGTGCTGAAGAAGATCAGGCGCGACCGGGCCCAAGTCATCTTGGTGGCTCCGGATTGGGCATGAAGGTACTGGTATCCCGAGCTACTCAGTCTGTCAATCGATTCCCCGATACGACTGCCTCTTCAGGAGGACCTTCTGTCGCAGCAGCAGGGGACGGTCCTCCACCTGAACCTGTCCTGTCTCCACCTCCATGCGTGGAGATTGAGCGGCGAAAGTTGATGCCATTCGACTTGCCTCCTGAAGTCTGCGATGTGATTCTGGCAGCCAGGCGTCCCTCCACAAAAACGGTATACGCCTGCAGGTGGAACAAATGTGTGGCATGGTGCACAGCAAAGGCTGTGGATCCCCTTTCCGCCCCTCTTTCTGAGGTTCTCCTCTTTCTTCTTTCCATGGCCCAGCAGGGCTCTGCTCTGGGCACCCTAAATGGTTATCTTTCTGCTATCTCTGCTTTCTTACGGCTTCCTGATCAGTCTTCTCTTTTCAAATCCCCTGTTGTTTCTCGTTTCTTCAAAGACATTACTCACATGTTTCCTCCTGTCCCCTTCGTAATGCCTCAGTGGGATTTGAACCTGGTCTTGACATATCTGATGTGCGCACCCTTTGATCCTCTTCATAATTGTCCCCTTCTGACTCTTAAGACTGCTTTCCTGGTAGCCATCACCTCGGCTAGACGGGTGAGTGAGCTCCAGGCTCTATCTTCTAAGCCTCCTTTTCTTTCTGTCCACCTGGACAAGGTTGTCCTCCGGACTCGTCCTTCCTTTCTTCCGAAAGTGGTGACTGCCGTTCACATCGGGTAGTCTGTCACGTTGCCCACCTTCTTTCCGCCTCCGCATCCTTCGAAAGAGGAAGAGAGGCTCCACCTTCTGGACCCAAAACGGGCGCTGTACTTTTGTTTGGACCGCACCAAACAGTTCCGGGTGGACAACCAACTCTTTGTTGGCTACGTGGGTGCTAAGAAGGGGCAGGCAGTACACAAGCGAACCATCTCGCAGTGGGTCGTATTGTGTATAAAAGCTTGTTACTCCTTGGCTAAAAAGGACCCTCCTGTAGGGCTGAGAGCCCATTCCACCCGGGCCACAGCGGCGACTACTGCCCTGGGCCGAGGAGTCCCCTTGCAGGACATCTGTCAGGCAGCAACGTGGGCCTCGCTGCACACGTTTGCCAAGCATTATTGCCTGGACAGCCAAGTCCGGAGAGACGGCTTCTTTGGCCATTCTGTTCTCCAGGACTTTCTGGTGTGATCTTGGTTCGCAGACCCACCACCGGGGTTGGAATTCGTGGGGTATCTATTCTAAGGTGAGGAATCTAACTAACGTGTTTCTTTCAGATGAGCAAGTTAATTACCTTTGGTAACGATTTATCTGTAAGAAACATTAGTTAGATTCCTCACCGACCCACCCATCCTCCCCATTCTGCGAACCGACATCTAGGGTTAAGGTTATCCTTTTCAGGGCCCTAGACTTTTTTGCACCAGTGTCGGTCTCTTGCATGGCTCTGCGTTCCTGGCGCGGAAAGCTGTGTACAAGAACGGACGTCAGCGCGCGAGGGCGGCGTCTAAGTACTCCGACGACGTCATTCCGGCGCACAACGCCGACGACGGACGCGGTGCCGCAGACGGCGCCTAGCGACGCGCAAGTGGTATTGCTGATGAAATCTTTCCGGATCCAGCCTGACGCCTGGGGATATTCTAAGGTTAGGAATCTAACTAACTAATGTTTCTTACAGATACATCGTTAACGAAGGTAAGTAACTTGTTCGTCAGGCCTAACCTCCTGACATAGGTGCTTCAGTGTTCGGCAACCTCCTCTGAACCCTTATTGCCCTTCAACAATGCCCTCACGGACGTCCTTCTGGGCACCTGATCCAAGGCCAGCACAGGGGCTCCTGTGGAAAGGATGATTGCTCGCCGCCACCGTCCGGCCCCGGGTGACCCAGTTCTCCTCATCCAACACCCATCTCCCGAGAGCTTGGTGGACCAAGCCTCTTCTTCCAAGGGCGCATTCCCTTCTGCTCCCCCAGATAGGGAGTCCAAGAAGCTGGATCATCTTGGGAAGCGCATGTTCTCTTTCTCCAGCTTTACACTGTGCAACGCGAATACCGTGTGTCGCTTGGGTCGATACTGCCATACCATCTGGGAAACGGTCGCACATGTGCTGCCTCTGTGCCTGGAGGAGACCTAAGCCGTCAGAAGTAGGTTGTGGTTGCTACTCCTGCTACTTTCTGGCACCCAAGAAGGACAAAGGCCGGCGACCTATTCTAGACCTCAGGGCCCCCAATTGCTTCATAAGGTCGTATCTGCCATCGACTACGGAGACTGGATAATGGCGTTGGACTTACAGGACGCCTATTTACATATTCCCGCATGCGCTGCCTGGTACATGGTAGGCCATGAGCATTTTCAGTTTACCGTGCTTCCCTTTGGCCTTACCAGTGCCCCTCGGTTATTCACAAAAGTGGTGGCGGTGGTCGTAGCTCATCTGCGCAGATTAGGGGTTCCAGTCTTCCCCCTATCTTGGAGACTGGCTGTTAAAGGCAAGCTCGCCCCAGGCTGTCTTCTCCTACCTCCAGACTATGGCGGACCGCCTGCGTTTGCTGGGGTTCACTATAAACGTTCCGACGTCGCACCGGACTCCCTCTCAGATGCTCCCTTTCATCTGAGATGTTGTGGACACAGTGCAGTTTTGGGCTTATCCTCCCGAGCAGCGACTCCGGAATATTCGGGCTATGATACCGATGTTTCAGTCTCTAACCAGGATTTCGGCGAGAATGACCCTGAGGCTGCTGGGCCTCATGGCCTCCTGCATCCTGCTAGTGGATCATGCCAGGTGGCATATGCAGGCTCTGCAGTGGGACCTGAAGTTCCAGTGGGCGCAGCATCAAGGGGTTTTCGACTACATCCAGATCTCGGAGCAAACTGCACATCATTCGCAGTGGTGGTTAGTGAACCAAGATTGGGTCAGAGGCAGATCCTTCTCCCTTCCTCAACCAGATCTAACAGTGGTGACTGATGCGTCACTTCTGGGGTAGGGTGGCCACCTAGGAGAGGTGGAGATCAGAGGAATCTGGTCTCTGGCGGAGTACGGACTCCATATCAAACTATTGCAGCAAGGGCGATCTGCCTGGCACTGAAAGCATTCCTTCCCTCCCTCAAGGGGAAAGTAGTGCAGGTGTTCACAAACAACACCACCGCCATGTGGTACTGCAACAAACAGGGCGGGTGGGGTCATGGACCCTATTCTCTAGTGGCTCTTCGCCTTTGGATATGGCTGGAACATCATGGCATGACCCTGGTGGTTCAACACCTGGCAGGTTCTCTGAATGCCAGGACGGACAAACTCGGCTGTCGGTGCCTGGTAGATCACAAATGGCGTCTTCCCTCGGAGGTGGTGCAAGGTCTCCTTCAGCGGTGGGGAGAGTCTTGGTTAGATCTGTTTGCCATTGAAGAGAACGTGCAATGTCAGCAGATTTGCGCTTTGGAGTTTCTAAGGCGGCACTCGCTCTGCGACTCTTTTCGCCGTGAGTGGAACTGCATCCTCCTGTACTCCTTTCAACCTGTACAACTTCTGCCCTGAGTGCTGAAGAAAATCAAGCGCCACTGGGCCCAAGTCATTCTTGTGGCTCCATACTGGGCATGAATAGTCTGGTACCAAAAACTCCTGAGCATGGCTATCGATCCTCCAACCACACTGCCCCTTTGGGAGAATCTTCTGTCGCAGCAACAGGGGACGGTCCTCCACCCAAACCTGTCCAGCTTCCACCTCCTTGCATGGAGACTGAGCGGCGACAGTTGACAGCTTTTGACCTTCCCTGAAGTCTGTAACATCATCTTAGCAGCCAGGCATCCCTCCACTGAAACGGTATATGCCTGTCGATGGAATTAGTTTGTGGCATGGTGCACAGCAAAGGCTGTGGATCCCCTTTCTGCCCCTCTTTCCGAGGTTCTCTTGTTCATCCTTTCCTTGGCCCAGCAGGGCTCCACTCTGGGCACTCTTAAAGGCCATCTTGCAGCTATTTCGCTTTTCTTCAGCTACCAGATCAGCCCTCTTTATTCAAGTCTCCTATTGCATATAGATTCTTTAAGGGCATTATTTATCTCTTCTATCCATCTCCTTTCCTAATGCCCCAGTGGGACTTGAATCTTGTTTTAACTTATGTGAGCCCCCTCCAACCCTCTTCACAACTGTCCTCTCAGGCTTCTTACTTTGAAAACTGCTTTCCTTGTTTTCATCACCTCTGCTCCCAGGCTGAGTGAGCTTCAGGCTCTATCCTCTAAGTCCCCTTTCTTCTCTGTGCATCCAGACAAAATGGTGCTTAGGATGAGATCCTTGTTTCTTCCTAAAGTGGTTACACCATTTCACATAGGACAAACAATCACTTTGCCCACCGTTTTCCCACCTCCGCACCCCTCCAAGGAGGAGGAGAGACTCCATTGGCTCTGTCCTTCTATCTTGATTGCACAAAAGATTTCATGGTGGATGATCAACTCTTCGTTGGCTATGTAGGTGCCAAGAAAGGTTGGGCTGTCCAAAAATGCACCATCTCCCGATTGGTTGTCCTGTGTATTAAAATCTGTGACGCTTTAGCGAAAAAGGAACCTCCAGAGGGGCTGCCTGCTCATTCCACTAGAGCCACAGCAGCTACTACTGCATTGGCACGTGGAGTCCCACTCCTTGATATCTGCCAGGTGAAACGTGGGTCGTTCACCAGACATTACTGCCTGGACAGCCAAGTCCTGAGGTATAACTATTTTGTCCATTCGGTCCTCCAAGACATTCTGGTGTGAACTTAGTTCGCAGTCTCTCCTTTGGGGATGGTATTGCTAGGGTATCTATTCTAAAGTAAGGAATCTATAACTAACTGTCTCTTTCAGATGAACAAGTTACTTACCTTCGGTATCAATGTATCTGTAAGAGACATAGGTTAGTTATAGATTCCTTACCACCCCACCCATCCTCACCCCTCTGCGAACTGACTTCTAGGGATAGGGACTCCCTTACAGGGCCCTAGTTATGGCGCACCAGTGGTCAGTGTCTTTCATGGCTCTACGCTTCTGGCTTGGAAAGTCGTGTTTGAACTTATGTCAGTGCGCAGGGGCGGCGTTTAAGTAGACACCATGACGTCATCCCGGCAACCACAACGCCGACGACGGACGTGGAGCTGACTGACGCAGGGGTACTGCTAAGAAAAAGGTAATTCTAAGGTAATCTATAACTAACCTATGTCTCTTTCAGATATATCGTTACCGAAGGTAGGTAACTTGTTCTTTCATACAATACCTTCTACAACTGATGGTAAGTACCTGTGTTATACACATTTGGTTTTATGGATTTCATGTTCATTAACTGTATTAATGGGAATTGGTTACTATATTGATCTGTGAATGCCTCGTAATGGTTAGAGCTCCGTGAGTCACATATTGTGTTCCTTGCGCAAATAAACAATAAGGCAAACAGCTGCTGCAGCACAGAACCAACATGCTGACCTAACATTATATTATGCTCTCATGCCAACTACTTTTTTTTCTTCTATATATAAAGGTGTCTGAGAAACATCAAAGAGAAGGAGCAACAGTATAAAACACTGCTAAATGAATTTCTAGAGAGCAGGTAAACTATTGCATTGTTTGTTGACTAAGTTTTATGTGGCAGTCATTGCATGAGCAATGGTTCTTAGCCTTTTGACTTCTGACACTTTGACACTATATCACTATCGGAAGGTGTGGTCCCCTACCTATTATGATTTAAACTTCCGTTTAATGTACACAAATGCAGAATCAAGTATGCATCAGACAAATACACAAATTATAAAATACTTTATTTATTTCACAGACAAAATAAAGTACAGAAATCTAAATAATATGGGAAGGTTTGAGATTTTCAAAATGTGGTTTTATTTCTAAAAGGTTGTGATGCACTAGCTTTGACAAATCTGCACAAAATATTCCAATGCAGTGATAGTGGGCTGCAAAATTAAAAACATGGCTAAAGTGGGTTTTTGTCACATTAACACCAATGCAGAGTTTTTTGGGTACACTACAGAAAAAGTAGTTTACTGGAAAGACACCAAATGTCGTTGTCAGAATTCCTCAGTATGGTCCTTTCAATGTATTATAAAACCATTTAGAGAGAATGGCACCCTCTTTAATATTTTGCGTTAGTGTCTGGCACTGACTTATGAATATATTTGTAGGGCATTCGTATGAGGATTTTTCTTTACACTTTAAGACAACTCAACCTTAAAAAATCTAATTGTGAATAATTAAGATAATTATTTTTTTTTAAAAACTGTTTTCAGCTGGAGTCTAAAACAAATTATATTTGATTCTGATTGCAAAATAAAAGGGTTGAACGTTCCACATTGTGCCTGCTGTTGTAGAAAAAAACAACTGTTGGGCCTCGTTTTGAGCCTTTGAATATAGCAATACTAAAACGTCTGGCACTGAAGACTTTCAAGAGAATCCAGGACTTTTTCAGGTGTTTAATGTCTGTCAGAACTGAATTCTTTGATGACTGATGTTCCCAATCTTAACATATTTTTAGTCTTCATGATTCTTCACCTTATCACCAGGTTTACCCCTCGGGTATTTTTAAACTTTCTCGGAAGTAAGAATCTGTTCTCCTATTACTTAAACTTAAGTAAAAGTGTCATTGCACTTCTTGTATATCTGTAAGGTGGTGACTTGCAATGTATAGAAGACTGATTCTTTTCATATCTCGGGTATTCTGTTTGTGGTTTTTGAACCTTCCTTCCATGCGATTTGTTAGTCAGTAGTTTAAAAGATCAGTTTGTTGTCCTGAAGCTCAGGTAAATAAGCTCTTGATTCTACCCATAACCCTTCTACTTAAATAATGGCAACATGTTTGGCAGAGAGTGAGTGAGTGTCTGATTCAGTGATGTGTACAGCGACAATAAGGATTTCTTTATCTATGTTTGTCATAAGTTCCATGATGCACACCCTAGAGGTGTGCCTTTTAGTGTTAAAGTGGTTGTGATAGCTATGCCCATGCACGATTTTTGTAACAGCCTTGAGGTCTTTGATAGGAAATGTAAGCGGAAAAACAGTAGCGCTACCTTTGTATGGAACATCTTTTATTTTATTTATTTGTGAACAGCAAAATGTGGCAACAGAGTTGCTCTTTTGTGGATATTGTTTCATATGGGATCTCTGATCCAGTAGACTTATGCATCCATCTAAAAATCTGTGTTTGCCTCCTTGGATTAAAGTACAAATCCTGGTGGTCCACTAAGTCTTTCATTCATCTGAGGTTGATAAAGAGAGTACTATTAGGTAGAATAATGCTCATTTGTTCTCTTTCAATAGCGCCAAAAGGCATCCTTGGGAGTTAACATTCACCTAAAATAACAAATTGTTTGGTAAGAGTAATGAAGAAGCTGTAAATACATTTTGGAACCCAGATTACACAAAAGGTGAAAGTATTTCCATAGTAAAACACCAGTTATGCCACATTTGTCGAACCATTTATGCCAAAAACTGTATAATATGCAGCAAAAAGTATTAAAGATTTGAAGGTTCTGTTTGAAATGTTGTTTTTGATTTTTCAGTAACAAATTTGAAAATGAGAAAATGAAATATGAAGAGGACATTAGAAAAGGCAAAGATAATGTAATAGGAATTTCCAAATGTGCGATTGCCTCGGAGGTAAATATATATTTTTGGTTGATTGAATGCTTTTTTATAGATGTCGGGCTGTCAAAGTGCAACAATTATAGTGATTCAAGTACTATTGGCTGTCTTATTCTGTAAAAATTTATGGTATCTATTGTAGGGCCAGCATGGTCAGAATCTTACCAGAATAACAGAATTTTACAATAAAATACATTAGAAAAGACTCCAAATGTCCCCATTTACATTTTCACAGGTTATCCTGAAGTTCAAGCACAGATCCAGAGCTATAAAATAATATAATTAATTATTTTGCCTTAAATAGATTATTCGCTCTGTTGCCAAATCTTTACAATTCCTGGATACCATGGATTCTAAAATATATTTACAATTATTTTCTAGTGTTAGGCCAGGAATGTTCTCTGCTTGGTGTCCAGTTTTGTTGCCTGCCCTGAGTGCCCAATTGTGTGTATCTAGTGTCCTAGTATTTCATTTTGGTCCTGGTGTCACACTAACCTAATGTGTGCACAGAGACCATAGGCATGTCAGTTGATGTGGATACGATCCTGTATCTATCTGGCGGACCTCGGGGTGCAGAAAGCGTGCCCTCATTGACAGACAGTGGACTTCTGTCCCTGTTCTGTGTTTAGCACATAGAGCAGCGTTGGCAGTGTTAGTGTACCGTGTTTTGTGAATCCATAGCTGTGGTGAGACCTTTTTATCTTGGTCATCGGCGTTGTAGGCATTCTGGCCCATTCAGGTAAAGTTCCAGATCAGGGGGTCTCTAATAGTAGCTCGTCAGCTACTGTATCTTTTCAGCTACCTCTGAGTAGCTCACCTGTGTGCAGCCCAGCTTATTAAATTAGAAAGCTTTTGCTTGGTTGATTTAATATACATATAAAAAATGGAGATTATACAACACTAATAATATTAGTAGCTGTCAATGCGTTTTATTGAACATAAGTAGCTCTCTGTACAGAAAAGGTTGGAGACCCCTGTTTCAGATCTATGTGCTTACCCAAATCCTGGTGCTAATATCAAAAGTGTATGTTGTGCATATGTCTGTAGCCTACCCAACTGATGACTGCCAGGTGCAGAAAACCTGTTGTAGGAGCTCTAGGCTGTTATGTTTTTAAGACCTGGGTTCTGTACAATAAAAGATGCTACTGAAGCTTGCGTCCTCGGCAACGATTTACACTATTTGCAGATTAGACAGGTACTTTGAGTTAGCCATTGGAGAACTTGAAAAGGTCATTATGAGAATTCATTTTGCCGAGATTGTACCTAAGAAAATTCTTAAAGAATGGCGTAGTTGCAGTCATACAACCTGGACTTTGATTCTTGAAGTTGTTCCGTCTACGTGCATCGAATTGGCCCGTATTTTATGTTTTTTAAAATATGGAGTAGTGATTTTTTTATGTGAATTTGTATGTATAAATTAAGAAATTGAGGGTTTCATAATTATCCCTATAATTTTAACTATCCCCATCTTGACATACTTAATTATTTTGATATGTAGGATAATGTGCATTTGACTAATCTTATTTTCAATGTTGAATCAATTACCTTTTTTTAAAACAATTTTTATTATTCACACAAATAAACTAAATGACTTACTCGCTATTCAGAGGCACCTGAAGTGTGCAGACTAGTCCTTTATTCTAGGCTATAAACAACCCTTCTGTGAGAGGCATCACGCTGTGCAAAGACTGCGTCTGTTGAACAGCCTGAAAGTGTCACTTGCAAGAAGATAAATCACCCCAAACTGCAGACAATAGATAGACCTCTCCAGTCTGCCTTTTGTCTAAAGGTGTGACTGCACTACCGCACTTGTGGTTCCATTTCAAAGTCCTACGTGGCCGAGGAAGGGAGTGCTCTATAGAGTACTCAGAGGGCTGCTGTGCAACCAGAGCTGGTGTGTACCTGACAGCCAGCTTCCCAGAGAAAGGTAGGCATGTTTTGAGTCTGACCCCTTTCTGTAAGAGCTGTAGACCTGTCCCGAGGCACCTAGAAGACAGCCTTCAAGCTGAAAAAAGAACAAAGTCTGACGACCCTGTAGGAGGTGACTGTCCAGGAGAAGCGAGGTGTAGTTGGTTCCCTGTGCGGGTGGGACCTTCAGAAGAGGACTCCTTTGGATAGCGATTTTTATACCCCAGTGCCTACAGGCCCATCATCTCTCTGGAAATCATTCTTGGAGGGATCCGTGGCTATTCGTCCTTTGGTCACAAAGCCTTGTCAGGGCTTTGATCGGAGTCTGAATTGGCCTGCGCACCACAGTATTGCCCAGAGAAAAGATTTTTTTCTGGGTAATTCCACCTGTTAATTGCTGTTTCATCCAGAAGAGAGGCCTTTGTTTGTCTGGCCTTATTGCGGCTTATAAGAATATCGGACTGTTCGAGGTCATGTTGTTTAGAAGGTGACTGGACTGTACATGCTAGCCTAGTCCAGAAGGAGATCGGCCTGTGCGTGGCAAGGTTGATCAGAAGGAGATAGTCCTCTGCATGGCTGCTCCTCCAAGATGAGACTGGCATGTGTGACCGCAACACATGAAGGAAATCAGCCAGCATGTGGCCACACTGATCCTGGAGAACCTTCTAATTGGGGCCCACCTGGTCTGGTCTAGGAATCATGCCATCCCTAGCCTCAACTGCAGTCAGCAGCCAAGGGAGACTTGCGGAAGCAGACCGCTAAAGCTACATCTGGATTCCCGCAGCCAATGAGGAGACCCCAGACAGAGCTGCCGGTTAGGGTGCCTCCTCCCAGAATCAGGAAGGGGCTGGCATGCTGAGACAAAGCCGAGCGGCTGTCCAAGAGGACAGATTCATAATAGGTGGTAAGAACTGAGCAACTGAACACTTTGGGAACAAAACTGTTGAACTGTGCGAGACTGAGTGCAGCAAACACCTTAAGGTGGGGAGATATGCATTTGTGCTGTCATCAGTCTATTGCCTTAATCTCCACAAGGGAAATCACCTAGACCAAAAAGAGTAGGAGGTAGGGTGTGATAGGATATAAAAGCACAGCCCTGCACAGCAGCACCTACAACACCAAATTGTACTTTGCATGTGCTTAAAGTAGTTTTCCTTCCTGAAAGATAAGTACTTGGTTGGATATTCAGTCATTGTGCTACTTTGTAATTGTTGAGTCCTGAGCTCGCGCACCCCATACTTACTCCCTGAGGAGCCTGTGATTGCTCCCCATCACTACTGCTTACAGTCAAGTGCTGAAGGTGTTGTACTTGGCCTAGTTTGCACAGCCGTAATATGAATTTCCCCCAGACATTGGAGCTAAACATCCTAACCTCCTATGTGGGAGGCCCAGTATCCCCTGTTTGCTCCATGGCCCCCTGAACATTGTCTAAAAACTAGTCTAGTTAGGAAAGATTTATATCTAGTTTTAGTTTATAACACAGAATTAGGAAGCAGAGCTTTCTCAGCTGCTCATCATGATCGATATTTTCATTAAATTAATAAAATAACACGTCAGCCTGCGTAGTTGATAACGGAAACAGTTATTTCAGGGATAACAAATAGTATCCTATATAAAGATGATTCCAGGCTTTCTTCCCTAGCTTCAGCCAGCTACCTTAAAGTGTCTCTTCAAATCCAGTCTTGGATGAGGAGGCTGCATAGCTGACATAGTTTCCCATAATGTTGTCTCTTATGAAATATGAAAGAGCTTTTTTACCCAGTTAATGGCTCACCATTTTTCAGTCATACGGAGCTAGAAAAGAAATAGGGAAGAGAGCCTCAAATTATATTTATTATCCTTGAAATAACTGTTTCTGTAATAAAGCGTGTATGTCGAGGTGTTGTATGAATGTAATGACCATATCCTTCCTAATTCTGTGTCAGAAACTAAAACTAGTTATCTTTCTTTCCTAATTAAACATGCAAGCTTATCCAAATAGAGGGAATTGCTGCGGTCAAGCCACCTCCCAATTACAGTCAAAACAAGATGCACATGGGCTTGGGCTGTTGTAGGAAAGCATCTTCCTCAGATATTTTTGACATTACCATTGAAAGGACCACCTTATTCATTTAGGGGAACGTTGAATACTGAATGGTGTGCCACCAATATAAGTGTGACTGATATAGTAATTATTAAAACACCAATGTTTGTTTAGCGTTTAATTGAAGAAACATTGCTCTTACTAAATAAAAGGTTATCTGTGATCCTGTGAGTTACTGGGGGATAGTTGTGCACATGTCTATTAAAACTGAGTGGCATCAGAATTTCTGTCCAAACTAGTGCTGTGGTTGAGGCACATGGGCCAGGTACCTTCAAATTTGGTTTGTGTTCATTTTATATTATTTTTTTTATTTCTCTTTTTGATTTGGTTTGAAATTGTATTGCAAATTTGGACAATGTATTCAAACAGAAATGGATTACACATCTGGTCTGTATCTTCATTTAGATGTCTGTCCTAGAAAATCAGAAGAATATTGAGATATTCAAATTGTGCTGTGCAATGTCAAGTGGGCAAAACAATCTTCATGGTCTGCATTCACTGGAAAGCAGGTAGGACTTTCAAATGTCTCTTAAGTCACCACGTTTCTTTTTTTTTTGGTTAAGAAATATTGCAATGTAATGCCTACTTACAGATCATATTTTTATATTCAATATTTCAGATCAATATTTCTAAATGCAATTTTCTCACTTTTAGTATATTCCCAGGCTCTAGACCCTATCTTGGGATTTTTTTCCTCTGTACTCCTGTGTTGCCGGTAGGCGGCGTTGCCTGGCCCTGTAGTGACTCTGTACTATCCCAGAAGTAACAGTGCATTTGAATAAATAAACACCACCTCTGTGTTCTTAAATCAGTTCCTTTCTTTCTGCACCTTCCATTGCAGATCCAGAGCTCCACCTCCAGCTTTGCCAATCTTCTGGTAATTTAAAAGTTTTGAACAAAGTCCCTACTGAAAACAGCAGGCTTGAAGCCATGCTAAGACTTCAAGTAGCAGATGGCCATCACGGACCCACCCAAGATATGTTTTTGGTGGCTTGGCTCTGGTCACAACTCCAAGTTATGCAGCAACTTTGCCCTCATGCACCTGAAAGCATCCGAGACCGAAAGCAAAAAACTACGTTGCTAAACACAAGAAGAGAGATTGTGGTCAAAGCATAGGCCCCACTCCTGTTCCAAGTTGCTGGCCCGGTCACAGAGGCCGCTGCCACAAAAGGTCTACTTCCCTTTCGAAATCCAAGCATAAAAAGATATTGCAGGACTTGACCTCCATCCCGCTAATTCAAATCCAACACGAAAGTGCAAGGATGTCAAGATCAAATCACACTCTAAGTTCCTAGAATCTGAACTGATTCTGCAGTTGGTCCTGGCACATCCGGGGCCACCATCAACTCTGAAGCTGATATTGGACTTCAAGGGGTCCGTGCTACAGTTTTTTGTAAGGAATTCCAGCACTTTTGTTGATGTCTTTGTGTATCAAGGAATTGCAGGGGGCCTCCAGTATGTTTATTGCTGGCCCATCAGTCATTAGCATTGTCTTACTCTGTGGACCCCACTTCAGGCAGTGTACTGGTTCCAGTACAGGTCTCCTTCCTGGCTACAAGACCTGTGCTGGGCCCTTCCACAGCAACAGTGGAACAAACATCAAAAGCGGATACAGTATGGATTCTGATGTCATACACAAAACTGGCTTTGGCCCATCTGGACTGTCATAATACAATATTAAAAAAGCAGGACTGGTCTCCATACAGCCTGACTCTACCAAGGCAGACACACCAGTTGAGACTCCATTATCTTTGTGGCTCTGATTCTGAACAAGGGATAATCTAGGATCGGGGATCGTGATGGCGATTGTGGTGGGGAGGGGAGTGAATTTCTCCCCAGCACTATACAGATGACAATGTTTACTTGGATTTGCAAGAGAGCAATAGGCCAGCCACCTCCCCTGAACAGAGTGCATAATTTGCATCTGGTGCCTAGGATTTACAGCTGCCTTCTGTTGAGACCAAAATATATGTCCTCATGAAAATTCTGCATCTGGGGCTAGCCAAGCCTAACCCGTTGCTCCTTTTGAATGAAATCCTCATTGATACCTTGATGGGCCCTAGCCACAGCCGTATTCCTGCCCACCCATAAATAGGCAGGTGGCCAGGCATCAGACTAACTGCTAGTGACCCTGATTTTCTTACTAAATATCCTATCCATCGAACCTTGTGGTTCAGGCTTCAACCAGTAAGGCGAATCCCAATTCACTCCCCGGGACTTTTCTGGATAGGATGTACTGGAGGATTGAAGAGTTTGGAAAACGTATGTTCTCCTGAGCCAGCTTGGTATTGCGATCTGTAAATGCTGTAAGTTTGTTGGTTCGCCGCACACATTCGCTCTGGGAACTGGCCGGCGAGATTTTGCTGGTGGTCCCAGAAGACCTTAAGACAAGACAAGATGCAGCCAACAATGTGATCTGCCTAGATACTACTTATTCCCTGGGGAGTGAGGTTGACACCAGTGTTGTGCTCTGCCGAAATGCATGAATGAGTTCTAGAGAAATTCTCCATTGACATACAAACCTCTCTCATGGGTATGACTTTTGACAGTTCACATCTTTTTGGTGAAACGACAGATTTTGCCTTTGAGCACTTTAAAGAAAGCAAAGCCATGGCACACTCCCTGGGTCTGTTGTCCTCTGGCAAGGAGTTCCTGGATCAGCTGAAAAGTTCTACTACTGCCTTCTCCAGGGTGCTGTCATATAGTCAAGGGCAAGCTCCCCAACCAGTACAGCAGTCAGCTCAGTTCTTTCAAGGACGTAGGACTGTCAGACAGCGTGCAGGTCTGCAGAAGCATCAGTCCTCCCATTCCCGTTCCCTCTGCTACAACAGCCACCCAAACACTTTAGTTTGTAATTAGTGGTTCATACCATCCTGGGGGTGGGCAAGATTCAGCACATTTTTCCAGGTTGGTACGCCCTTTGCTTTTTGTTCCCTGATATCTCCCCTTCACAAATCAGAGCGAATTTCAGAGAAGCACATGTCTATACGTTACAAGAGGTGCGAATGGTATACTCCTAAAATGCTATCGAGAGGGTGTCTTCAGCCTGTTTTGTACCTGCAAACTTTGAATGCCTTTCTTGTGGAGGGAAATGTTCAATATGCTCACCCTGGCCCAGTTCATGTCTGCTCTTGGACCCAGGTGATTGGATGGTGTCTTTGGACCAGGATGGTGCATATTTTCATATACCCATCCTGTAGTCCCACAGAAGGCCAAGACCATTTTCAGTTTGCTGTGCTCTCCTTCAGCCTTACCAGCACACCTCAGGTGTTCATGAAAATGAGTGTGGTTGTCGTGACTGACCATTGGAGGTCAGGGGCCCAAATGTTCCCTAACTCGATAACTGGCTTATGGAAGTGGGCTCACCAGAGTTAATCATAGGCCAGCTCGACACGGCCTCCATCCCCTGACATCGTTGGGGTTCACTATCAGCGACCTGAAGTGCCACTTGCCTCCCTCATAGAGGCTCCCATTCATCGGAGCCATTTTAGAGACAGTGCAGTTAAGGGCCTTCTGTCCACTACAACAAGTCCAGGAGATTTGTACTATGATCCTGATATTTCAGCCTCTGCCCTGTATCATGGTGAGAGCAGCTCTCAGGTTTCTAGGCCTCTGAGTCGCCTGCATCCTCCTTGTCGGCTACATCATGTGGTATATTAGGGCTTTGCAAAGGAGGCTGCGCACTCTCGGTCTCCTTGCATGGAGATTAAGCAGTAACAGTTTATTGAGTTTGATCTGCCGCTGATTTGGTGGATGTCATTATTCACACACTACCAAGTAAGAAAGAGGGTCTGAGGGAGTTTTATAGACCTGCGCGGATAAGTCCCCCTATCATATGTATCAATACCATAGAAGCCGCGGGTCCCTAGAAAAAATTATATATAAACAGACAAGTAAACGGCGCAACTCAACAGGACACCAAACATCGGGGGAAGTCCTCTTTAAGAGGACGAAATCCATCACCCACCGAGGTGGCATGCTTCATCATTTGGGATCTCCTTGTTAAAATTGACTACCAGGAGAAAAATAAATGTATTGAGTATCCAGTGGTGTCAAGAATTAAAAGCAGACAGGGCGCGGTCTGAAAAAATGTGCAAGCACGCATGTGAAGAGTATAGGAAAGGTCTACATGTTTCAGCCAATCTTGATCATGAATTGATCATGGCTTTCTTCAGGACCTAGTTGTTACTACTGTAAGATTCAGTGAGTGAAAACTATCACAAATCAAAACAAAATGTTTTGAGAACGATACAACCACCAGTATACCTGTGTAATACTTGTAGTGGAAACTACAGGAAAACGTGGTGAATACCTGTTGAAAAAGAGAAAAACGAACTCAAAATACGCAAACATCATACTTGTCTATTTATAGAGAAGTATTTTCAATCAATAAAAATGCTGCATATCTAAGAAGTACAGAAAGAAGGGGAAAAAAAAATGTCAGCCTCCTTACCCGTACGAAATTGGGAGGACTACCCACCGCTCCTGGTAACAACTCAGGGCGTGAGGCAACTCTCTGTGGAAAAGAGAAAAAGAACTAGTACCACACAACCGTCATGTGCAGGAAGACATAGTCCAACTGCCCATCACATGTAGGCATATATATGTGGAAATGCAGACCATTAGTGGAAGTAATTTGCTATTTCTGGAAGCGTTGTCGGTCCACCCAACTTGCCACTAACCTAAGCAGGTATCAGAAATTTACAAGCACGTAGGATTTGCTTACACTCAAATGAAAATGTCACAAAGTCGTCTAAATAATATAATGTGCCCGAAGACACACACAGACTACTCATTGAAAATAGGCATGTATATAGAGTGATCCGCTAAGGATTAATCAACAAAGCGGTCAACCACGCTCGGTGCTCGCAACGTCAATTGTTGGACAAAAGGCATCTAAAGACACAGCGGTCAGAATTACTCAGCATATACACCTGCCGGTGTTTAAAGAAAAGTTAAAAGTTGAAAAGGGGGGTACAGGCTCAAAACAAATCCCCGCTGCACTCACCTGTCTGTCGCTACCCCGGGCTCGATCCTGGCTGTCACTAGCAGTAGCGAACGGACGAGTGCGCGGCATTAAATATAGTTGCTAATGGACCTCACCTGGGGTAGACCATTGATGATGCGCGTCTCTCTACGTCACGCGGCGTGTCACGTTCGCCAGGTTTCTTTGGTGTACGCCTTCAAGTGGCGCGCTCATTTCACGTATTTAGGACTACCCAGGAGTGTGGGAATATGGGAAATGTAGTCATGCAGTGGCGAACGGCATGAAATGCACATGTGTTTGTGAGAGCGTCTCTAATGTATATATAGTGTAGCGCCATTGTCGATCATGTAGTTAAGCCACCCATGACTAGGTCAATTAAAAAGTAGATACCCACGAAGCATCGGATAGACTGATCCAAACAGTAAATGGCGTGTGCACGAGCGCGTTGTCAAAAACTGTTGACACCATGCCCTACATACTGGGGTGTCAAGTATCATGAAAAATGGAAAAATCCACGTTATGGGGCTACAACCAGAATATAACTATGAGTGTCACTACAGTGTATACACCCACAAGTAGTATGTTGATGACTGGCATCTATGTCTAGCGAAGAAAATACCATACCACAGGCATTCGGTTTGGTATTCGTCTTGTATCACTACTATAAAAGTACACTCGTAGATTATGTTGAATGAGTGCCCTCCATAGGTGGCAAAAACGTGCACGGTGCTCAAAAAGCTCAGTAGAAAGATGCAAATATGTTGCATGTGTACAAAGTAGGGGCAAGGCAAATGTACACAATGTAGAGAATAGGTAAAGGAATATTCTGGAAAGGGAACCCACATCAGAAAGTTGCTGCTAGTGTGCAGTTCCCGACAGTATCCTCCGGTGAAACCAGCACGCAGTTGTATTGCATAAACTGTGGTGGAATCCCCGGTGGCAGCATCAGAAGTAGATAGCTGCTCCTGCTGAAGGTGCAGACCCATGCAATGTTCAAAAAGCCTTTTTTTATCAAAGAATTCATATATAATGAATATCTAGCTCTACTTGATCAGGGATTTAAACAAGGGTCCCAGGGATCTCATCATTGATCCCCTCTACGTCACTATGTAGCTTAAAAATCCAGCGCGGTTCTTTTCTGAATAAAAAATCTAGACACGTCAGTGATATGTGCTGGTATGTATGGCTGCTTTAGAATGGTCAAAATCATGTCCTCAGGCTTGTGATTGAGCTTGAGGAAGTGGTTGGTCATTCTATTAGATTCTTTTTTGCACCGGATAGTGCTCTTATGCTCCATGATCCATCTTTCTAGTTGTCATACCAACATACTTTTTATGACAAGGACACGTTATCAAATAAATGACTCTCTCCCTGTTGAAATTTGTGTGCTTGGTTTGTCTCCACGGTCTGTGAGTTCCAATGTCTAACTCTGTGGTGTGTTTAGTTTGTGGACACACTGCACAAGTACCGCACGGATAGTGTCTCTGGACCGCTGGCATGTTCCAAAGTGTAGCTGGTCCTGTGGCAGTGCCACCTCTGGGTCGCGTGTGGACAAGAGCATCCTGCAAGTTCGCACCTCTTTTGAAGGAAAACAGGGGGGAGGGTGCTTATCCTGTCCTACAGTGTTTGCGCCCGATCTTCTGAATCTGGTTGGACTGTGTGGTGGATGTATTCACACAAAGAAGTCTCGTAAGTGGGGGTTTGGGCACTGCTAGTTCTATCAAAGCTTCATGGTTGTTGTTAGAAGCTCGTTTGTAAGACTGACTTATCAATCTCTGAGGGTATTTCCTAGCCGCAGGTTCCGAGATAAAACAGTGGCATGTTTCCTGAAGTCTTCAGTGGTCGAACAGTTACTCCTTAGCCGAAGGAACTGACCAAATGGCAGGCCTTCGCGTAGAGATCTCGGATGGAAACTGTCAAACATCAATAGCGAGTTTTTTGCCATGGGTTTGGTGTATAGTTCACTCTCCAGACCCCTTTCCGATGGGAAAATACGGAGGTCGAGAAACTGCAGACTCGTTTTACTGGATTCCATGGTGATACTAAATGGCTTAGCGGACTGAAAGTAGATTTAGCTCTCAAGCCACTATCTGCATCGTCATCGCCCGACAAGATGTCATCTCGTACTTTATCCTTGAAGAAAAAGTGAAGTGAGTGTCATTACTGCCAACAGGTGCCCTTCCATGAAGTCCATTTATACTGGGAGCGAGGACAAATTTGCAGCCAGATGTGAAGTTCACAAGACTGACCTTTTGCAATCAAGGCTCTTCTTTTGTTTTAGATTTTGCCCAGCAAAGCCTTCGAGATGGCACTATTAAACCGTATTTGTGTGCTCTTTCAGGCTTACTGTATTTGCTGGAAGCAATCCTTGTTTAATTTGTTTAAAATCACTTGTTGTGATGAAAAAGGTTTGAGACACTTATCCATGAGGGTCTTGAGGCACTGTGTGGTCCACAGGATTACGCTGCTTGTTCCTTTGGTTGAACATCCCGATCTTGAGGACCTTCCAGAACTGTTGGAGCGATGATGAGGCTGAGGTGCAGGAGGAGGGTGTTCGAAGTCTTAACCGCCAGGTGGAAGAAGGAGCGGCCTCCGTTGTTTGCCCGGCAATTGTCATATGAATATACATCAGGTAATGTTGGTGTATCAACACTACACCACATTTTTCCTGAGCAAATTGGTGCTGAGGACTCTGGCGACCTTCTTACGTTTAGTAGTGTCTCAATTTCACAGTGGGTAGTTCTACACCTTACCAGTGTTCTTTGCCCTTCTTAACCCTCGAAATAGGAGAAGAGGCACTTAAGCTTGCATGGGAGCTTCCCTTACAGGCCCCCAAGTAATCTTTAAAAGAGAGATAGGAGGGGTAGATCTCCCTCAGGGGACTCTCTCCACTCCTATCACTCAAGAAGCTCCAATGCTTCATCCCACAGGGAGATGACTTCCCCCCCCAGAGGAGAGAGCATCAGGCCAGAATGAGGGAAGCCAATCTGAGGATTGAAAGGGAAGAACTTGCCCTTGCCAAAGAGAAGCTTGCTCTGGCCAGAGAGCAAAAATTGTGTGGGTCAGAACCCACTGGTGGCAGCAACATTCCTAGAGATAGGGATAGGTCTTATGACCATAGAAACCTAAGCAATATAGTCCCCCCATACAGGAATGGGGATGACATCCACAAGTGGATGACTGCTTTGGAGAGGGCCTGCAAAGTACAGCAGGTACCCCAGAGTCAGTGGGCAGCTATCTTGTGGCTCTCCTTTTCTGACAAAGGTAGAGACACGCTCCTCACAGTTAGTGATGAGGATGCTAACAATTACAAAGTCCTGAAGAGTGCTCTGATAGATGGGTTTGGCTTAACCACTGAGCAATATAGGTTGTTGTTCAGAGACACCCAGAAGACACAGACACAGGACTGGTCTGATTTTGTGGATTGTGCCACTAAGGCTTTGGAAGGTTGGTTAACTGGCAGCAAGGTGCAGGACTATACAGGATTGTACAACTTGATTATGAGGGAGCAGATCCTTAGTAATTGTCAGAACCAGCTTCTCCATCAACACCTGGTAGACTCAGATTTGACCTCTCCCAAGAATTGGGAAAGAGGGCAGATAAATGGGTCAGGACCAGGATTAGGCCTAAAAATCAGGGTGGTGACCAAAAGAAAGATACCACCAAGCCTCAAGAGAAGGGTGGGGATAAAACAAAAGGGAAATCTTCCTCAGGGCCCCAAAACTCCACACAGGGTGGTGGGTCCCAAGCTCCCTCCTCTACCACAGTTAAAAAGCCTTATTGCCATGAATGTAAAATTCCTGGGCATTGGAAAACTGACAGCAGTTGCCCAAAGGCTAAAAACAAAACTGTTCCTCCAATTACTCCTGTCACACCACCTATTACTGTCAGCAGTAATATCCCAGGTGGTGGGAGTGCCCCCAAAAATTTGGTTGGGTTTTCTTGGGGAACACAGGGGGACCCTGGCTTAGCCAATTCCCCTACAGCAGCTACTCTTGTCTGTGATGGTGGCATGGGGTTTGCCAACTTCACTGCCTGTCCCAACACTTTGGGTAGGTACAGACAGGAGCCCTACATCAATGGTAGAAAAGCTGAGGCCTACAGAGACACTGGAGCTAGCATCACTATGGTGGCCCATAGGCTAGTTCCCTCTGAGCAGCTTTTGCCTGGTTTCTCATACCAGGTAACTAACATTGATGGCAAACAGAACAGTCATCCCATGGCAGAGGTATGTCTCAGCTGGGGAGGTGTCACTGGCCCTAAAAGGGTGGCAGTGTCCCCAACCTTGCCTGTAGACTGCTTACTGGGGAATGACTTAGAACTCTCAGCTTGGGCTGGAGTTGAAGAAGACACCCATTCTAAAATGGTAGGCCTTTCACAAAAGGGTAGTGGGGTTGTGCCAGCCACAACCCCTGTCCAAGTAGATTTCCTCCCTGAAAAGGTTGGAAGGGCAGCGGTAGCCACAGCCCAGGCAAAGACAGACTTCCCTGTAGAGATTGGCAGAGCTGTGACAGTCACAGCTCAAACCCAAACTGAGTGCCTCCCTGAAAAGGTTGGCAGGACTGTAATGGTCTCAGTCCATACTCAGACTGACATAGGTGTAGTGAAGCCTGAAACTATGGATCACTCCACACAAACAGAGAGTAGTGGGGAGGAAGAAAAGTCTCCCTCTCCCCAGACATTAGGAAAAGGTCAGCCTCCTCAGGGATCTGACCTCACCCCTTGTGAAGGAACTGCCCCAGAGGTAGCCAGGCCTGGCCTGGCAGAACCTCTGATGTCAGTGGCCCCTTCCAAGGTGGGACCCAGTCTGGTGCAGGTAGCCTGCCTCTCTCTACCCTGCCTCAGGCAGCCCAGGGCTGCAGAGGTCAGGGAGGCCAGTGGACCCCAAGAGGGCCCCTGTCCACAAGAACCCCCCCATCAAAAGAATGAGGATTGCCTGGCTAGTAGCCCTAGCCAGGTGATGGTTAAAAACATTCCTGAGGGATCTCCGTTACAGGTAGTTAGGGACCTCCCCCAGAGAGATTCTGTTGGGCACAGGCAAACATGGGACCTTAGGGCCCCAAACCTGACCTGTCCCTCCAGTAAGCCCACAAAAGGGACCCAGCCTCCAGCTTTAGGTAGCCAGAGGCTAACCCTGAGAGCACAGTGCAACTCAGTGAAAAAAGAAAGGCATCCATGGTGGAGGATGATTGGAGGAAGCTGAGGCCTCACTTTGAGGACACTCACTTCAGTACTCCATCTCAACACCAGCCTTTTACTTTGCAAAGACACACCAAAGGTAGAGATTCCCCATGGTGGAGACCCTATGATACCTTTAGGGCGAGGGATTGCTTAGTGGACCATGAGACAGGTGGTAACTGCCATCATCTGGAACCTAACGCAGCATCATTGATGACACACATTTAGAATTGAATGAACACGCTTAACAAGCATAGTTAAGCACAACAGTAACCATGCCAGTGCTGGTTCTTCCTTATATGGCCACTTAGGCAATATAGGCTTACCTTGTCAAGGACAGCCTTATCTCCTTTCGTTTAGGGGGGGGGGGGGGGGTTGTGTAGGAAGGTGAATATTTGACTATGGTTACCCCCAAACTTTTTGCCTAGTGTCTAGCTGGTTTTTTGACTTAGTTGGCCTGAGATCCTGCCATTCAGGGTCTCAGGCTGTCTGCTCTCTCTTTAAAATGACTCCATGTACCCTAGGTACATACCCAATTGGTAAGGATCACCTTATTGGACCCTGTACAGTGTACCCTAGGTACCCAGGGCATAAGTGTACCCTAGGCCTCCCAGGGGCTGCAGCATGTATTATGCCACCCCTGGTCTGGCCTTCCAATCAGACACAACTGGCTGATCACTCAGCTGGGGCAAGGTCGTGTAATCACCCCTTGCTTAGATATAGTATACCTATATCTACCCTTAATATAGACATATGTGTACCTATCAGCCACTCCTATGGCAGGCCTTAACAATCCTGGAGGCAGAGTGCTTGGTAACATGTGAGATGGTGCTCTAGCATGAGCTGAGCCTGTCTGCAGCTTTCGGAACCACGTCCTTATAGCTGTTCTATGATATAGCCTACCATATACTCTTAAAGTACCTCATAATCTTAAACGGTTATGGTAACTATAGTTTGGCTTTATCAAAACATGTCGTGTAAGGTGTCTAACACTCTGGACTAATACCCCCATACCATTTCTGGCGATGAGGATATTATTCCTCCCTTCTAGAGGGAGAGACATGTTAAAATCCTACTTTGCTGTTTAACTCTCACCAAAGCCTCAGCATCACAAAATGGATGCTGCTGCCACAGACACGAGTCTGACCTCCTGCTGCTGGGAGCCCTCCCAGCCAGGGAGGCCTAGAAAATAGGTTTCCTGCTTGGGGAGGTGCTAGCACCTCCCCAGACAGACTTTAGTGTATTGGGGCAGGGAGGGCTGAAAGGAATGAGACATGCCTGGGGCACACAAGGTGCTCCATGCATAGTCCAGTTCAAACCGGTGCTGGGGCACTCCAGCCCCAGCGCGAAACTGGACAAAGGAAAGGGGGTGTAGCCACTCCCCTTCCTGGTCCCACCCATAGGAGGGACCTTGCAGGTAGCCCAGCCCACTAGCCCAGTATATTAGTAGCTAGTTGGGCCCTGCTAAATTAGATTATCCTGAACCTGCAACTTGAACAGAAACTCTGGACCTTCGACATTCGACGAAAGAAGAAGACTGAAGAATCTCCCTTGTGGCCAAGGAGTGGCTACCCTGTGCAAACAGGCACCATCAAGAGACTTACCCTTTGCTTTGCTGAAGTTCTACGAGGGACCGACTGCAGAGCCTGACCAGAGCCTTGACTTCCAGACTTCTCCGACCCTGATCCACAGCCGAGCTGAGATCCGTGGAGGCGACGAGAGACGTGGGACCGGCTACCTGGGAAAAGTGGCGAGTGTCTTCCAGCGCTGCTTCTGAGGTACCCTCGAAGTTGTGCACCGGGGATTGAGAAGCCCCAACCCCAAGCATCATCTGCACCGAAGATCAGCCCCCCACACTCCACGAGTCCTGCGTGGGGCCCTTCTGCATTTCCCTGCTTGCCGCGTCTGTCCGGTTGCTTGCCCGTTGGCTAGCAACCTTTGCGACGACACACCTTTGATTTTCCACTGCTGGTTTGGCCCTCCAGACTGGCTCCTGCTCCTCTGCAAAAGAGAAGCACCCCAGACCTTCCTGGTCTGCACCAGAAGCAAGTCCTCCATTCTTCGTGGGTTCCGCTTGCCAAGGCTTGGTGAGTCCTAGTTCGACTTCGACGCCGCCGACGGCAAGAGCCTTCGTGGGACAGCTCGCCTCCTGGTCCTGGTCGTCCTCGACGTCTCCTGGTACCCGTGGCTGCTGCGACAAGCTTCACCTCTTCACCTGCCTCTTCACGACATCGCCTGGTTCCTTCCTGGTTCCACGTGGTCACTGGCTAGTGACCCAGACTCTGTCCCCTCTGCTTGCAGGTATCCTTCCTTCTTGATCCCGGCCTTGGGATCCACCGGACACTCTTCACTGACTGCCTGTCAGCAACTTTCCTTCAGGCATCCATAGAAGTCCACGACGAAACCCGACGCAAGTTCACACCTATGCACCCGCAGCCCGTGGGCTAGGTAACTTGGGTACTCCGGTGCTCACAAGGGCATTGACTACCCTAGGGTCTAGTTTCCGAGTCTCGACTTTCTAGTTATACCAGAAGTGTCCTAAAACTGCTTATCTCTAACTGCTAGTGATTCTATCGACTTTTACGCATTACGCATGAGTGTTTCCACTCTGCACCTGAATCCCGTGGGCCTCCCACTTCCTAACTGTTGGTAGTGTAGTGTAGCCCCAGCGATTCCCTAGGCCTATTCTATTTCCGTGACAGTGGTCCTTGTACCACTTCTTTAGTATATGGTTTGCGTGGCCCCTAGGGCCTAACTGTATTACTTACCTGTGTGACTTAATGTATGCATAAATAAGACTGCGTTGTACTTACCTCAAATCTCATAAAGAGTGCTGAGGGTTTGACTAGAATAAATACACTTTATTTTATATATATATCTGTTGTGGTGTCCTTTCATTTGGTATTCAAGGGATTATATATGGTATAACAGCTGGCTTCACATGCCATTCAGAGTTTAGCCTAAGACTGCTCTTGTCCATGCTACCACTAGGATAGCTGGTCTATAAGGTTGACTTTACAACCAATCACCATAAGGGTTGTTTGGACTGATATAAGGTGTACACTAGAACTAGTGACATCATACATCAGGCCAACTTCTCACAGGGGCGAATAAGTAGCTGGGGAGGCCATTTATTGATCAGCCCAGTAGCTTCTACAAGCAATCCTCCAGTAGAAATGAGGTATACAGCAAGAAGAGACAAGGGTCCACTATAGGTCCAAATTAAAAAGGCACTTACCTCCCCTTCACAGCATGTTTTCTCCAACGACCGCTTTATTGCCGCCACCACCACCACCACCACTCTGAAATTCACTGGACCCTACGTATGGGGGGGCTTGAAAAGCCCAAAGCTTTGGATGAACGTAAGACGGTCATTAACTTCCTTCCTTCATACAACTTTGGGAGGGTCTATGGGCTAGGATTACCCAATCCAACTGCAGAACGTAGGCAGCCTCTGCACTGAGCACCCTGCAGTGTGTCATACCTTTTGGATCCCAGGGGAGGTTAACACAGTGGTGTAGGCAGGTCTGCCGCCATCCTACAGTACAAAAAAATGCGAATGCTCCCCCTGCAGCTACTCCAGCAGGGTATGCAGGATATGTGTAGTACTTGCAGCTCTTAAAGCTCTTGAAACTACAGATTTCACAAAATTAGAGTGATGCTCACAATGAGGCTAAAAGAAAACAAAACATAGGAGTATAAAATTCCATTAGAACAAATCACATAGTTTACTGCAAGGGGCGCAGTAGATCTCCCTCCTTGAATGCCTGTATGGCAGACGTGGGACTCAGACAACTATCCACAAAGGTTGAATTCAGGTAACATGTTCAATAAATCTTGCAAAAAATCCTATAGACTTAAGCCGCTTTGCGACAACTTGACCTGCTGGCCGTGCTGTCTGATCATCCTTTGAATGAGATCTTTTTCATGGGGCTCAGGTGGTATTTCGGCTCATTGATACTGAATCCCATTGATATCAGGAGTTCCGTCGTTATCTGCAGGAGGTCTGAGACTGATTACGGTGAGCCACCTTGTAGCAGCCAGTCGTTGACGTATGGAAATACATGTACTCATGACCTCCAAAGATGCGCAGCAATACACCACCATAACATTTGTGTACACCCAAGGGGCTGAGCAAAGGCCAAAGGGGTGTGGGGCAAATTAGAAGTATAGTTGTCCCACTTTCAAACGCAGGTAATGTCAGTGGGACTGCAAGATGAGTATATGAAAATAAGCATTCTACAAGTTCAAAGACAACATCAGGGTTCCTAGGTTCAAAGTAGAGAAGTCCTGAGCCAGAGTGAGCATTTTGAATTCATCCTTTTGAGGAACAATATTCAACAGGTGAAGGTCTAAGGCCCCTGTCCTTCTTTGAAACAAGGAAGTAGCGGAAACAGCATCCTTTACATTTCTCCGAGATTGGTACCCATTTGAGGACACCCTGGGAGAGTAAAAGATTAACCTCCTGCTTCAGGAAAGAAAGCTTAAGGCAAAGGTCCCTTTGAAACAAGCACTGGTAAAGTCAATACATTTTGCTTATGTGATCTATCGGATTTGTCAATGTTGGCTTTGAAAAAAAAAGTGCTATGACACTGCAAACGCTTGCCGCGTCACAGCACTTTTTTTGTTTTTAACTTCAAGCCATGCTCGCGCTGAGGTGCAACATAGAAAAAAAAATTGAGTAAGAGAATAAATCTCACATAGGCAAAACCAATTGGCTTTGGTAATGCTTGTTCACATTCCCTCCAATTTGAAAGAGGACACTAGAAGGGGCGGTTTCAGGGTTTTCTCGGTCAGACAAATGGTGTAGAGGCCATCGCAAATACTGTTGCCAGTACAGTGGGCCAAGTGTACATCGAATGATATTTGTGGCGATGCAGGGTCCGCCGGAGGAGGAGGACGACGACGACTATGACTAGGCTAAGGACAAATCATTGAGGTCAGTACAGCGTGAACTACAGAAGGTCAAAAAGTTCATATCAACACAGCTGCTGTTTAAGATTTCCCATGCTCAGTATAACGCACAACCACATCTGTGGCAGTGTGGCAGCAACTTAATGATGGAGTTTTGTTTACAAAGAAAAAAGTAGATCCAGCAACAAAAGGCACACCAGAAGGAGGAGGCACTGACTGCAGTATAACCACTTGAGAGAGTTAGCATTGCCTGTGAACTAGCTCCTTGGAATAGTCTCTGAATTTCATCACCTGGAGGCTGGAGTGAGAATTGCTTCGCTGGAGCAAAATAAATCCAATGACTGAACATTTTTTAATTGCTCTAGTGCCAAATCAGACTTTTCTCTGGAAAATCAGGGCTTATTAATAGGGCATATCCATTAGAAATGCTTACACGTGACCAGAAAACCAAGTTAACCTCATCCAGCCTTGTGTCACCAGAAAACCAAGTTGTCCTCATCCAGCCTTGCCTCTTGAGGATGATGCTGGTGTCAATTACCATACTAATGCAGTCAGTAGTGTACAGACTGCCCAGAGCAACTTTTTTGCTGCATCCTCTCTCATGCATCATCTGGGTCATAAGGCCTCGAGGTCCTCTGGGACCGCCAGCAAGATCTTGCAGACTTTGTATAGTAAGAATAAGTTACCTACTTTTGGAAATGCCCTTTCTGGTTGATACTCCACATAACTGAAGATTCGTCACCTTAGAATACTTGCCAGCACTAAATTCGATCCATAAAATGTTTATAGCAGTGCTCCCATGTGCCGCTAGGTTGTACTGTGTGGCTCCGCACTGGTTCCATACAGTCCTGGAATTGACTGCTCAGCTACATGTAAGCACCACCCCTCTGCTTTGACGAACAAGTTACTTACCTTCGGTAATGCCTGTTAGATACTCTATCTAGCCACAGATTTCTGACCTTGGACTTTTCCCAAGGCTTCCGACTGCATCCGGAAGCTTTTCTTAAGTAGTACACCTGCCCGCCAGTAGGTGGCATTGATCGGGCACCCATGGTGTCTTTGGCGTCATCTGTGCTGAAGGAACAAGTTACTTACCTTCGGTAACGATATATCTGTAAGAAACATTAGTTAGTTAGATTCCTTACCTTAGAATATCCCCATGCGTCGGGCTGGATCCGGAAAGATTTTTTGTCAGCAGTACCCTTGCGCGTCGGTAGGTGTCATCTGCGACTCGGCAACGTGATCGCCGGGATGACGTCGTCTGAGTACTTAGACACCGCCCTTGCGCGCTGACATCAATTCTGTACTTAGCTTTCCGCGCCAGGAACACAGAGCCATGCAAGAAACCGACACTGGAGCCATGAAACTGGGGCCCTGAAAGGAATGACCTTAACCCTAGATATCAGTTCGCAGAACGGGGAGGATGGGTGGGGCGGTAAGGAATCTAACTAACTAACTAATGTTTCTTACAGATATATCGTTACCGAAGGTAAGGAACTTGTGCATCTGAAAGAAACACGTTAGTTCGATTCCTTACCTTAGAATAGATACCCCAGCAATACCAACCCCGGTGGTGGGTCTGCGAACCAAGATCACACCAGGAAGTCCTGGAGAACGGAACGGCCAAAGAAGCCGTCTCTCCGAACTTGACTGTCCAGGCAGTAATACTTGGCAAACGTGTGCAGTGTGGCCCACATTGCTACCTGACAAACGTCCTGCAGAGGGACTCCCCATCCCAAGGCAGTAGTAGCCGCTGTGGCCAGAGTGGAATGGGCTCTCAGCCCCACCGGAGGATCCTTCTTACCCAAGGAATAACAGACCTTAATGCACAAAACAACCCACGAGAGATGGTCCGTTTGCGCACTGCCCGCCCCTTCTTAGCGGCCGCGTAGCCAACGAAGAGTTGGTCGTCCACCCGGAACTGTTTTGTGCGGTCCAGATAGAAGGAGAGCGCACGTTTTGGGGCCAGACGATGGAGCCTCTCTTCCTCTTTCGAGGGATGCGGAGGCGGGAAGAAGGTGGGCAAGGTAACAGACTGCCTGATGTGAAAGGCAGTAACCACCTTAGGAAGAAAAGAAGGGCGAGTCCACAGAACAACCTTGTCCTGATGGACAGAGAGGAAAGGAGGCTTAGAAGAAAGATCCTGGAGCTCACTCACCCTTCTGGCAGAGGTGATGGCAACCAGGAAAGCAGTCTTGAGAGTCAGAAGACGAAGAGGGCAGTTATGAAGTGGCTCTAAGGGAGCACACATCAGGTAGGTTAACACCAGATTCAAGTCCCACTGAGGCATCACAAAGGGGACAGGAGGAAACATGCGAGTAATGCCTCTCAAGAATCTATTAACAACAGGGGACTTGAAAAGAGAAGGCTGATCAGGAAGCCGTAAGAAGGCAGAAACAGCTGACAGATAACCCTTGATAGTGTCCAGAGCAGAGCCCTGCTGGGCCAGATAAAGAAGAAAGAGGAGAACCTCAGAAAGAGGGGCGGAAAGGAGATCCACAGCCTTTGCTGTGCACCATGCCACAAATATGTTCCACCTGCAGGCGTATACCGTTTTAGTGGAGGCACGCCTGGCTGCCAGAATGACATCACAACTTCAGGAGGCGGCAAGTCATATGGCATCAAACGCACTGCCCGCCCCTTCTTAGCGCCCGCGTAGCCAACGAAGAGTTGGTCGTCCACCCGGAACTGTTTTGTGCGGTCCAGATAGAAGGAGAGCGCATGTTTTGGGGCCAGACGATGGAGCCTCTCTTCCTCTTTCGAGGGATGCGGAGGCGGGAAGAAGGTGGGCAAGGTAACAGACTGCCCGATGTGAAAGGCAGTAACCACCTTAGGTAGAAAAGAAGGGCGAGTCCACAGAATAACCTTGTCCTGATGGACAGAGAGGAAAGGAGGCTTAGAAGAAAGAGCCTGGAGCTCACTCACCCTTCTGGCAGAGGTGATGGCAACCAGGAAAGCAGTCTTGAGAGTCAGAAGATGAAGAGGGCAGTTATGAAGTGGCTCTAAGGGAGCACACATCAGGTAGGTTAACACCTGATTCAAGTCCCACTGAGGCATCACAAAGGGGACAGGAGGAAACATGTGAGTAATTCCTCTCAAGAATCTATTAACAATAGGGGACTTGAAAAGAGAAGGCTGATCAGGAAGCCGGAAGAAGGCAGAAACAGCTGACATATAACCCTTGATAGTGTCCAGAGCAGAGCCCTGCTGGGCCAGATAAAGAAGAAAGAGGAGAACCTCAGAAAGAGGGGCGGAAAGGAGATCCACAGCCTTTGCTGTGCACCATGCCACAAATTTGTTCCACCTGCAGGCGTATACCGTTTTAGTGGAGGGACGCCTGGCTGCCAGAATGACATCACAAACTTCAGGAGGCAAGTCATATGGCATCAACTGCCACCGCTTAATCTCCACGCGTGGAGGCTGGACAGGTTCGGGTGGAGGACCGTCCCCTGCTGCTGCGACAGAAGGTCCTCCTGAAGAAGCAGTCGAATCGGGGGATCGATTGACAGACTGAATAGCTCGGGATACCAGAATCTTCGTGCCCAATCCGGAGCCACAAGGATGACTTGGGCCCGGTCGCGCCTGATCTTCTTCAGCACTCTGGGCAGAAGTGGTATAGGCGGAAGGGCGTATAACAGACCGCAATTCCACTCGCGACGAAAAGCGTCTCCGAGCGAGTGCCGCCTCGGAAATTCCAACGCGCAGAACTGATGACATTGTGCATTCTCTTCGGTGGCGAATAGATCTAACCAAGGCTCTCCCCATTGGCGAAAGAGGCCTTGCGCCACGTCCGAGTTCAGACGCCATTCGTGATCCATCATGCACCGGCAGGTGAGTTTGTCCGCCCTGGCATTCAGAGAACCCGCCAGGTGTTGAACCACCAGGGTGATGCCCTGATTTTCCAGCCATGTCCAGAGACGCCGAGCCTCCTGACAAAGGGTCCACGACCTCACCCCGCCCTGTTTGTTGCAATACCACATGGCGGTGGTGTTGTCTGTGAACACCTGCACTACACTTCCCCGGACAGAGGGAAGGAATGCCTTCAGTGCAAGCCGGATTGCCCGCAGCTCCAATAGGTTGATATGGAGCCGGGACTCCGCCGGAGACCAGAGGCCTCTGATCTCCGCCTCTCCCATATGGCCCCCCCATCCCAGGAGGGACGCATCCATCACCACTACATGCTCCGGTTGGGGTAGGGAGAGTGATCTGCCACTGACCCAATCGCGGTCCGTGAGCCACCATTGCAACTGTCTTGCAGTGCCCTCCGAGATCAGGACGTGGTCGGACAGACTGCCCTGATGTTGAGCCCACTGGAACTTCAGGTCCCGCTGCAGAGCCCGCATCCGCCACCTGGCAGGATGCAGGAGGCCATCAGACCCAGCAGCCGTAGGGCCATCCTGACCGAAACTCGGGATAAAGGCTGAAAGATCGGAATCAGAGCCTGAATATCCCGAACCCGCTGTTCGGGAGGATAGACCCGAAACTGCGTCGAGTCCAGAACCGCTCCGATGAAGAGGAGCTTCTGGGAGGGACTCAGATGTGACTTCGGCACGTTGATGGAGAACCCCAGCGAGCGCAGGAGGTCAGCCGTAGTCTGGAGGTGGGAGACGACTGTTCGGGGCGAGCCCGCCTTCAACTACCAGTCGTCGAGATCGGGGAAGCCTGGAACCCCTAATCTGTGCTGATGTGCTGCGAACACCGCCATCACTTCCGTGAACAACCGAGGGGCACTGGTGAGGCCGAAGGGGAACACGGTAAACTGAAAGTGCTCGTGGCCTACCGTGAACCGCAGGTAACGCCGGTGGGCCGGCAGAACGGGGATGTGGAAATAAGCGTCCTGCAAGTCCAACGCTACCATCCAGTCTCCAGGGTCTAGGGCAGCGAGAACCTGAGCTAAAGTCAGCATCTTGAACTTCTCCTTCCGGAGGAAGGCGTTGACCCTGTCCAAGATAGGGCGTAGGCCCCCTAAGCCCTTCTTGGGAACCAGAAAGTAGTGGGAGTAACAACCCCATCCTACTTCTGGGCCAGGAACGCGCTCAATGGCCCCCTTGGCCAAGAGGGCCGTAACTTCCTCCTGCAGAAGTTGCAAGTGATCCCCCGACATGCGGTGGTCCTGCGGTGGCATGGGTGGAGGGGTCGCCTCGAAGGGGAGGGAGTAGCCCCTTCGGACGATTTGCAGCACCCACCTGTCCGAAGTGATGGTACGCCAGTGGAGCAGGTGATGGCGAACTCTGCCTCCCACTGGCGTGGAATGGGCCTGAAAGCTCGGACTAGGAAGGCTTTGAGGCAGATGCTGTGGGAGCAGATGTGGACTGATCGGCTCTCTGACCCCCTGCTCCGCCATGGCAGAATCCACATCCGTGACCGCGATGAGGCTGGTTCTGCGGCCTGTGGCTGGACGCCCCTTCCTTGGCCACGAAAGGGGCGAAAAGCAGAAGTTTACTGGCGCTGGACCGACAGGCCCAAGGACTTGGCCGTAGCCCTGGAGTCCTTAAAGCGCTCCAGCGCGCTATCTGCTTTGTCGCCAAAAAGGCGACGGCCATTAAAGGGCATGTCCATGAGAGTGCTCTGGACATCCCCTGAAAAGTTTGTGAACCTCAGGCAGGCATGACGACGAATCGCCACCGTCGTTGCAATCGCTCTACCTAGTAAGTCCGTGGTGTCAAGTCCACATCGGATCGTGTACCGTGCTGCATCACGCCCCTCAGCAAGAGCCTGGGCGAGCCGTGTCCTGGCCTCCTCTGGACACTGGGGCAGCACGTCCGCCACCGTATCCCACAAAGAGTGGGTGTAACGGTCCAAAAGGCACGCTGTATTAATGGACTGCAACCCCAGACTGAGGGAGGAAAACAGTTTCTTGCCAAACTGCTTCAACCTTTTGGATTCCCTATCCGGAGGTGCGGACGGGAAGGCGGTTTGGGACGTGGAGCCCTGGATGACCAGACTCTCAGGGGTGGGGTGTATGGACAGAAAGCTGGGGTCGCCCGGAGCTGGGCGGTGGCGCCAGGCCATGTTCCGATCCACAGGAGAGACTGTGGAGGGCTTGGACCAAGTGTCCATCAGAACGTCGGTGAGGGCCTCATTAAACTGCAGTAGAGGCTCCGAAGAGCTTACCGGCGGTTGAAGCACCTCAGTGAGGAGGTTCGTCCTCACTGCCTCTGCAGGGAGCTCCAGGTGTAAGGCCTGGACCGCCCTGAGCAGCACCAGCATAGGTCGCACCCTCCTCCGTAGAAAAATCTTTCCGGATCCAGGCTGACGCCTGGGGATATTCTAAGGTAAGGAATCTAACTAACGTGTTTCTTTCAGATAGGACATGTGCATTGCCTATATAGGTGCCACCCCAGCGCGTTGACGTCCGTTTCTTTTCAAAACTTTCCACAACAGGAGCGCGGAGCGATGACGAACACTGACCACTGGTGTGGAAAACTAGCGCCCTGAAAGGGGAACAGCCTTTGCCCTAGAATTCTGTTCACAGAGCAGGGAGGATGGTTGGGTTGAGAAGGAATCTGTGGCAAGATAGAGTCTCGACCAGATTGTCCAGGCAGCATTGCTTGGTAAACGTTTGCAGAGATGTCCACATTCCTGTCTGGCAGATGTCCAGGACCGAAACGCCACGTGCTAATGCAGTGGTCACAGCTTTGGCTCTAGTGGAATGGGCATGAAAACTCTCAGGAGGGTGTTTTTTGGCAAATGTGTACCAGGTTTTGATACAGAATACGATCCATCTGGAGATGGTCCATTTCAATACCACCTTCCCTTTCTAAACTCCGACATTCCCCACAAACAGCTGTTCATCCACCCGGAACTCTTGTGTGGTCTAGGTAGAACAAAAACGCTCTTTTTGGATCCAGCCGGTGATGTTGCTCCTCTTCTTTAGAAGGATGAGGCGGAGCATAAAAGGTAAGCAGGGTGATGGACTGACCTAAATGAGAAACGGAGTGACCACCTTTGGTAGAAAGGAAGCGATGATGCGAAGGACCAGCTTGTCTGGAAAGATGTTGAGGTACGGGTGCTTAGATGACAAATTCTGGAGCTCACTGACCTTCAGGGCAGATGTTATTGGCATTAGAAAGTCCATCTTGATAGTTATAGCCTGAAAACAGTTGTGGAGCACCTCGAAGGGAGCGCACATCAGGAAAGACAGAACTAAATTTAGGTCCCACTGAGGCATAATGAAGGGTGAATGAGGGAACAAATGTTGGAGACCTTTCAGAAACCTATGTACAGTAGGGGACTTGAAAAGGTATGACTGATCAGGCAACCACAGAAATGCAGAGATGGCAGAAAGATAGACTTTTAAGGTGACCATAGCAGAGCAAGAGAGAGAATAAACAGGACTTGAGAAAGAGGAGCATAAAGGGGGTCAACCTGTTGTTCTGCACACCATGCCACAAACTTGCCCCAACGGCAGATGTATACTGTCACGGTGGAGGGATGTCTGGCAGCTAAGATGACATTACAGACTTAAGGCGGAAGGTCAAAAGCGGTCAACTGTCGCTGCTCCATCTCTATGCATGAAGCCAGAGCGTAGACCAGTTCGGGTGGAGAACCCTAACTGTAAGGATCTTACCCGGTCAGAGTTCCGCAGGGGCGTCATGCAACACCAAGTCCAAATGTAGAGAAAGTCCCAACCTTCCACCTCCCTCTCTGCCTCTATCAAGCCCTAGAGCACAGAGGTGGCGGCGGAAAGGAGGGGAACAAAACAAGGATAGAAGGGGAAACACAGGACTGTGGTCTTCTTCCTTCTGTTGTGTCTTTATGCAACTGTGGTTATGTTCGTGAAACAGTGATCTGTGAATGTGAAAAAAGAACAATATAAGTGACTCTACAACCTATAAAGACCCTAAGACCCCCACCCCTTGTGTAGTTATGCCTATCAGAATACCTAACGGCTAGAGGCCCTCCGTTACCTATGGAGATGCACAGGAGATCAGAAGAGGTCAAGCAAAGGCAAGGCAAGTCGTAATCTGCTACTGGAGTGGATGCAGTTCGACCTTGGAGAATCCGGGGGAAAATCACAGTAGACACAAGGCACCTGGATAGGCTTCTTCGTGTAGATTCCAGACACATCAGCAGGAGAAGTGCACGTAAAGAAGGAGGGGAGAATCTGGCACTCGCTGGAGGTAAGTCTACCACAGGAATAAATGGTAGGACCACAACTGGCCTCGAAGATGGGGGGAGACAGGGCAGAGACACCCGGCCGGCCCGCGGGACAAAATCCGGCAAGGTGGGCGGAGCGCTCTGGTCCCTGTGAGCTCGGATCCCAAAACAGGAAAGTATCCGGAAGGACGGGGCAAAAAGTAAGAGAACAGCGGTACCGCAAAATATACAACAGAGCTCTGCTGGCCGAGAAAAAACACTCAGCAATACGTCCGAATAACGGACTGTCCGATTCGCTCTCCAGGAAAGAGGACGGAGAAGCAAGGAAAGATGAGAGTCCAAAACGGACGCCGAAGCGCCCGCGCAACAGGAGCAAACCGGAATCCGGAAGCAGGAACAGGAAGTTCACGGAACAGCCTGGGGCAAACACTAGAACGCGAAGCCCCGAGCCTTCCGAATGGCAGGCTTTTCTACTGGTCTGCCGCCATCGCGCGTGCGCGATAGCCAGACGCTGCAGATGGTTCGTCACCAGAGGAGGAGTGGTCGCGGCAAGCATGACACTAACCTGCTGCGGCGACAGAAGATCCTCCCGAAGGGGCAGTTTGGGATACCAAACTCTCCACGGTCCCGTCCGGAGCCACAAGGATAAGTTGAGCTTGGTCGTACCTGATCTTCTTGAGAACTCTGGGTAGGAGTGATATTGTTGGAAAGGCTTACAGGAGGCCCGAGCTTCACTTGAGGCAAAAAGCGTACCCGAGCGAGAGCCGCCTAGGAAACTTCAGCGTGCCAAAGACCTGACATTGAGTATTCTAGGCGGTGGCAAACAGATTTAAACAAGGTTCTCCCTGCTGTTGAAAGACACCTTTCACCACCTCCAGGTGGTGATGCCATTTGTGATCTGCTAGGCATCTGCGGCTAAGCTTGTCCACCCTGGTGTTCAGAGAGCCCGCCAGGTGTTGAACCACCTGGAAAACGCCCTGCCGTTCCAGCCATGTCCAGAGATGCAGGGCCTCTTGACAAAGGACTATGACCCCATCCCGCCCAGTTTGTTGCAGTACCACATGGCAGTGGTCTTGTCTGTAAACACCTGCGCTAGCTTTCCCTTGATGAAGGGTGGAAAGGTTTTTAATGCCAATCGGAATGTCCAGACCTCCTACAGGTTGCTGTGGAGTCTGGATTCCGGCAGAGACGAGAGGTGTAAAGATCCTGCAGACACTCAAAGTTTTGTAGATAACACTTTTTATTCAAATTGGACTTGACACCCCAGCCTGCTAGTTTCAGCTATAGCGCTGGCTTCAGAGTAACAGTTCACTGAATCAAAACAATACATTCCTGAGTGAAGCTTGGTAACTACAAGATTCCAGGGCTCTGATGTCACAGCTGCAGTGTTGAAGCAGGAATCACAAGGAGATATATTACAATGGCTAGAATGACTTGTTAAACATAGTATACAGAATACTACACATTTCCCTCCCGATAACACAATAAAACAAAAACAATCTCTAAAATGACATCTCTAATGTTGCGCAAAATCATCTAAATATTTTGGTTTGACAAGTGACCTTGCACTTCTTTCTCGCTCCATAACCTCCCCATGGACGTTTTTGTTAAGGTGAGCATCCCTTTCTGCAAGAACATGAGAAGAAGAATTAGGGAGTTTAGCAACCCTGTTTAAATTCCAGACCCTGTGGTCTCCTGTTCTGATGGCATTCTTAAACACTTTAATGACCTTCATGGGCTGTAGGAACTTTGATCCCCCAGAGACATGACCCTTGCGAGGATTGCGAATCTTGACCAAGTCCCCAACCCTCACAACCGTTTTTTTAACAGCTTCCCTTTTGTCAAACATTTCTTTATTCATACACATTTTTTTAACTTCTTTTTCAATTTGTTTCTTGTCACTTTCCTCAAACATATGATCACGAGATTCCCTAGCTATCCACAAAGGGCACAACATGGTAGAGGGTTTTCGCTTTCAAAATAATTCAAAAGGGGTCTTCCCTGTCGTGGAATGGGGAGACATCTGTAGTTTTTCACTTTGTTTAGAACATCCCAACACTTGTGACTGGATAAGGCTCTTTGAATGGTTTCTTTGAGTACTTGGTTAAACCTTTCGACTATTCAATTAGTCTCTGGACGGTAAAGGGCAGACCTTTGTGTACAATACACCTGTCATCTAAGAACTTACCCATTACTTTGGAGGTGAATTGAACACCATTGTCAGAAAGCAGGGTTGAGGGAAAACCTCCCCTTTCAAATAAGTTATCCAGAAAGGTTATGATATCTCTAGTTTCTACTTAATTAGTAATGTTAATTCTTAGCCACCTAGAATAAACATCAAGAAGCACCATCACACATTTATCTACACTAATGTGCTTGATGGGACCCATAATGTCAATAACCACCTCTTCCCAAGCTTCCTTGGGAAGTACCCGTAATGTCATCAGTTGGACACGGGGCGTCAAGATCTTATCGCATCTACTGCACTCACCACATTCTCTAACAACCCTCTCAACAGTCATGTCCATCCCAGGCCACCAGTACATCTGCCTAAGAGTCTCTTTGGTCTGGTCCTAGCTCTACTGTCCTTGAAGCATTCCAGCAATGAGTCTGCCTGGTCTCCGAAGGGCATGTCTATAAGAGAAGCATAGATATATCCCCTGAAAAGCCTGTTCTCAGCCAGGTGTGTCGCCATAAGGCCACCGATGAAGAAAACGCTCTGCCCAGCGAGTCTGTCATGTCCTACCCACATCGGATTGTGAACTTCGCTGTGTCTCTCCCATCAGCCATAGCTTGGGAGAGTATCGCCCGGGCCTCCTCTGGGATGATAGGCAGCGCTTGTGCAACCAAATCCCAAAGGGGATGGAAGTAATGGTTTAAAAGGCAAGTGGTGTTCACAGACCGCAATGCAAGGCTGGCAGAATAAATTATTTTCTTACCCAAGGTGTCCAGCCTTTTGAATTCCCTATTCGGTGAGGTGGTAGGGAATATGCCAGGATTTACTCGTTAAGTGGAGGCTTGGACCACCAAGCTCTACAGTGTGTGGTGCTGGGTGATACAAATGGTCCTCTGGGGCAGAGCAATAATGGTGGGCACTTGTCCTGTTCACAGTAGCTCCTATGCAAGGCTAGACCAGGACCCACGCAAGACATATGTGATGGCTTCATTAAATGGGAGAAGCGATTCTGAAGGGGTGGCTCCAGCATGAAGCAGCTACATTAAGACATTAGTCTTGACAGTCACAGAAGGCAACTGAAGTCCAGGACCATGGCTGCCCTCCTCACCACCATAGCAAATGTGGCTCCATCCTCCATAGCCACGGTTGGAGGGGATACCAAGCCAGTATCTGGGGAGATGGCCAGTCCACCGGCATCTGTCAAGTCATCACACCAGTTCATATCTGGGTTTAGGGGCGTTTTGTTTTTCCAGGGTCCTGTAGCTCCATCCCAGTCTTCCTCAAGAACTAGCCCATAGGCATAGGGCTCAGGCTCTGTCCTGGAGGGAATGGCACCAGTCAGTGCCACAGTCTACCTAAGGCGACACCCCATCTGGCTCCATGTCGGAGTGAGGGATAAGAATGGGGACGGTGCTCCTGGCAGTGCTGCGAGTGTCGACAGTGGGACCGGCGTTGGGGAACGACTAGGGGCCCCTCCTAAACCTGCAGTGAGGGGAGGCACTCCAGCTTGGACAGGCCACCCAAATATGAAGTGCATGGCCTCTTAGATATTCGTGGAGTTGGGCGGGGTCACTCAGAAACTCGGGAAGGTGCGGAGATGGCCCAGACGCAGGCCAACCGCAGAGGACGACCTCGAATGACAATGCTTCCTAGTCCGATGACTTCGGACGGGGTGAAGACAAAGACCTCTTCGGCTTCTTGCTATTCTTTTTGTTGTGGGACTTACCAGAGTGAGACGACTGACTGCGGTCAAAATCGATTGCTCCACGACCAATCTTGGGACCTTCCTCTCGACTGGGATGAAGACAGGTGCGCCGTCATATGTTGAGCTGCACGAGCTTGAGGGATCGCTCCCTCAAGGGCTTGGAGTGCATGGCGTGACAATTAACGCAGGTCTTGGCATTGTGATCGTGCTCAAGGCACCAGAGACAGATGAGTTGCAGGTCTGTCACCCACATTTCCAGTGACAGGTGCCATAGGGCATGAATCCAGTCTTCTTCAATGACATCCCTTCCAAACCAGGAGACAAGACTCAAAAACATTGACAAAAAGTCGAAAAAAACCAGTAAAAAATGGCTGGGGGTAGCTCTCTCTGGATCTGTGCTGACTGGCGCAGACGTTATGCATAGCCGAATTATGCCACCTACCGGCACACAGGGATACTGCTCACAAAAATATCCGAATCGTTTCTGACGCATGGGGATAATTCTAAAGCAAGGAATCAGTGGTTAAAAGTCTCAATCAGATGTCAGTTTCTTCTCTTTTCTATTTCCATGCCCTCAGAATAGGATCTTGAACAATTATTGACACTGGTGTGCTAAATCCTAACTTAGAACCTTTCCAGATGTTAAAAAGAGGCCACTCCACAGAACAGAGAGGTTGGGCTACAGTGAGGAATCTTCAGTTCGATAGAACATCCAACAGAAAAGTAACTTGTTCTTCTGATGGATATTTCTAACCAGTGATACTGACTTTAGAATAGATACCCAATGCAGTACCTCTCCAGGTGTATGGTCTATGGAGTGGACTCAGAGCAAAACATTCTTGCAGGACCAAAGGGGTGAAATACGTTTCCTGCTGGACCTGGCTGTGAAAGCTGTAGTGCTCTGTGAACGTGAGCATGGACGCCCACATTACAGCCCGGCAAGCATCAAGCGACAGGCACTCCACATGCCAATGGTGGCAGCCTTAAACCTGGTGGAATGTGCTCTCAGACCTTATGAAGGCTGCTTCTTAATGGAGAAGACTATCCACCTCAGCAGGTTCTTTTTCTGCACAGCGCTCCCTTTCTTTCTTATGGAGAACACCATAAAGAGCTGAGCGTCCACAGAGAGTTCTTTGGTATAGTAAATGTAAAAGCTTAAGTGCCTAGAAGATCCCCTTGGATTTGCTTTCTGGAGTTCAGGAGCTCCACACCTGTAACTGGGCTCAGGTGGAACTGGATGAATCAAAGAGACCATAAAAAAAATATAAGAATGGGGCGTGTCCTTGCCTCCATGTTTTTTGTCCCTATTTGGCAGATTTACTAGCTGCATTAAGAGGAACTAAATCGTTCTCCCTGAAAATGGTTTCCACCCACATCCCCTGTTTATTGTGTGCAGACGACTTTGTTGTGCTTGACTATACAGCCATGGGTCTTTAGAGGAAGTTAGACTCCTGGACTTTATTGTATGGAAAATCAATTAACATTAAATTTGGAGTTTCTGGTCTCTGGAAAAAAAGGCAAAGAATGTTAAATGCGCTTGGATGCCAATCAGATTGAGATCATATTCCAATTTGAATATTTGCGCTTGACGTTCTCAAGTAATCTGAGATGGGAATCCCATATAGATTATACAAAGGCCAGGACCTTGCTCCAGACGGGCTCAGTGAATTCTCATAATCCCCTTAATGAAAATATATAGTAGCGAAGTTCCTCCATCAGTGCTGAATTGGGGCAGAGGTTTCTTGCTTGGACCGTAGGTATTCCTGGGATTCCCTTGAAGAGGCTGCCCTCCAGAGTATGACACTTACGAAAATGTTCAATGGTTGGGGGGTCCGGCTGGAATTTAATTGAGCATCCTGGTATTTTATGGCCAGCATTCACTTCCTAAGGTTTTTTAACCAATTAGCTCGAAGTGATCAGACTCCCAAAATCTCGAGGTTGTATTGGAAGAAGATCCTCATTATTGAAAGAGAATGGACCAGAGCAGTTGCCAATAGGGTTAATGATTTTAAAATGTTGTTTACTTCTTAAATTGAGATTCCTTCCCTTAAAACACTCATTGAAGGATTCTGCAGCCCATTTTCCCCAAATCATGATGTTAACTATCTGTCAATTTAACCCTCAATCAATCTCACTTATCAAATCCATAGGGCATGAGGATCTTTTTCCATACATGTTCTGTGTGCCTGATCAGAATTATCGATTAGAATTGCTCAAAATTCGGCTTGGGTGTAATCCAGTCTATTCTCAACAGTAGTGGTATAAAAGCTGACAAATGTGTAATGTGGTGTGCCTGTGGGGGCTAAAGTGAAGTGGTCTACGCGCCATATTTTGATGGATGGTTTGTATTTTAAATTAGCGCAAGTCATGTTTTGAAAACTTCTAAATATTAAATATTGGACATTGTCTAGGCTGGAAGCGATTGCACTTATGAACATTTTTGACGTAGCTGTAGGATTTGCACTTTTTTTTATTCTGTATTAAATATAGAGAGTACGTTTAGACAATCAAGCTGTATTTCAATGTGAAATTATACTTTTTGGTTTTATAGGGTTGTGGATTTTATTAATTTTTGTTCTTGTTTTTAATCAAGCCGTACTGTTTGTCTACTTTTTAAGTACATGTGTCCCAATAAACGTTATGTCTCATTCAGGTCTCAAAGGAGGCAGGTTAGTGGTTGGTGAATGCTAACCTGTCCTATAGCAGACCACCTTTCCTCCCTCCACCCAGAGTTCATGGTTGTGATAGACAACTCACTTTTAACTTGATGGCCGGTCACTCGGAAGAGGTGGAATGCAGGGGACTCTTGTCTCTGGCAGAGAGCCAGCTCCATATCAACCTGCTAGTGCTTTGAGCAATCTGTTTAGCACTCAGATACTTCCTGCCATCCATCTAGTGAAGTATGGTGTAGGTCCTCCAGGACAACACTACTGCCATGCTGTATTGCAACTAGCAATGCAGAGTGGGATCCTGTGCAGGAGGCTCTATGTCTCTGACAATGGCATGTCTAGCTTACTGGTCACCAACTGCGCAGCTGAGTCTCAGAATGCCAGAGCCAGCAAACTAAGCAGGTGTTATCTGGTAGAATATGAGTGTCTTCTATCAGTGGGGAAAGCCCTTGCTGGATCTGTTCATCACCATCCGGATTGTTGATTGCCAGCAATTTTGTGTGTAGGAGTTTCCTTGAAGGCATTTGTTAGGAGCCACATTCTTGCTGGAAATGAGCGTGGGGATTTGTCGACTGAGGTGGTTGATAGCATTCTGCTAGACTCCATTCCACAAAGTCCATCTATTTAGGGCGCTGGGAAAAATTAAATGTCTGGTGTGGTGGCTGAAATACTCCCCCAAGGTCTTGCTTTGGGGATAGTGAAAGGCTATTTATCTAGCTCTTCGGCCTTTCTTGGTCTACTAGACCATCCGTCCTTGTGCCTGTTTCCAGTCTAGATACATGTTATTAAAGGTTTAACCCATATATTTCCTCCCCAAACGTATTTGTGATACCTCAGTGGGACTGTAACCTGGTCTACTCTTTTCTTATGTGTTCACACTTCGAAGATATGCATAGCTGCTCCTTATGGCTCTTGACATTGAAAACCATTTTTCTTTTTACCATTATCCAGCATGAGTGAAGTACATAATTTGTCCTTACAACTGCCCCTCACCACTACCTTTTTGATTAAGCTGGTGCTATGGACAAGGGCAACCTTCCTTTCTAAAGTTGTGACTCTTTTCCACATTGGCCATTCGTTCACACTGCAAGCTTACTTTGCTCCTTCTCATGCTTCAAAGGAGGAGGAGATTCTCCATTACCTTGATCCAAAGATGACATTAAGTTTTTTTCTCAACCTCACAAAAGACCATGTGGTAAAGATGAGAAGCTCTTTGTCTGGTTCTGGGGTGCAGAGAAACACCAGGCAGTACAAAAGTGAACCCTTTCCAGGTGAATTGCCTCTTGTTTCAAGATCTGATGAAGTCAAAAAGCTGCCACTTAAAAGCCGGAGAGCCCAGTGCACTGGGGCCATGGACATTGCAATGGAGTTGGCATGAGTGGTGCCAGTTCTTGAAATCTGCCTGTGTGCAATATATGTGTCGGTATATATTTTCACAAAGAGCTGCTGCCTTGACAGGCAGGTCCACTGGGAAGGACACTTCTCCCACTTGGTTCTGCAGGTCGTTTTGAACTGCTTCAACTCCACCTTTTTGAGGTTCTACTTGGTATCTGTTCTAAAGGTGAGGAATTGGTGGTTAGCAGTATCCATCATAACAAGTTGCTTACCTTTGGTAACACTCTTTCTGGTAAGTACTATATAGAACTACAGATTCTTAACAGTCTTCCCACCTCCCCGTTCTGTGGAGTGGCCTCTATACCATCTAAAACTTCCCAGATTACAGATTAGCACGCTGTCGCCAACAAATTGTTCTACTCTTTGCGTCTGACGGTGTGAATGAGACAAAGAAGGAAACGAAATGTCGGTGTGTAGTGGCGGTGTTTATATGTGGCTCCACGCCATCACTTCCTGGGTGATACAGAGTCACCAAGGAGCCATACCTACTGGTGCACAGCGGCGCTGCTGAGAAAAATCTCTGGATCCAGCCTGGCACTTAGGAATATTCTATAGGTGAGGAATCTCCAGTTAGACAGGCTATCCACCATAAAGAGCATTTCCCAAGGTGAATAACTTATTTGACTTCACAAGAAATTAATCTGATGGATAGGATGCTGGAAAATGTAAGTAGTAGAACAGTTAAACGCTTGAATGCGGAGGACGTGATGTCCACAGCCTCTGTAATACCTCTGGAGCGCGAGAAGGACTTGAACCTATTGTCTTCCACCATTCCGTGAAAAAATTCCTCTAGTGTTTCCACTAGAATGTTTTTCTTATTGGAATGTCAGAACAAGATTTGAAAGCATCCTTGCATTCAAACAATTTTTATTAATCAATGTGATGTGTTGCACACTGACTTTATACTGACTAAAAGTTAAACTAGTTGGTGCCATTAGCTCGGATTGGTTTAATTTTGCTTGAGGGGCATATCTCATTCCTCCCTCCCCTGAGCACCGATCCAAGTGGGAAAGATTAAGCTAAAAAGGGAACAGTGTTTGCTTTTAAGCAGTACCTTTTTCTAATGGATACCTGCTTTGGGATTTCTACAGTACTCTCCAAGAAGCGATTCACCCTGTAGACAAAGGGAAGTTGGGAGCCACACTCCACGCATGGATAAGTGTATCCCCCTATAAAAAAAATGGAGGACTCTTTCTGCCCAACCCGGTGGGGATATAGGGAGTTTACTCCAAAACTGGTATCCCCCAGGGAGCCCATTAGTGTTCCATTACCACTCTTTTACAGTTAAAATCCCCTTTACTAAGAACCCTGGTAGTTGCCATCTACTTTCAGGTCTTTACACTTGTGCCAGTTACGTAGCAATAGAAGCCACTGAGCAAGCCATGATCTTTTGGATACATGATAGTTAGGATTTTGCCCATCCCACTAGATGAAGGTCGCTGTATTAGATAAATCTGATAGCAGACACTGCTTAATAGGCATGTGGCAATTTATTAAGCTGGTCTGAAATAGGGCCGGTCGCTGGGGCATAAACCGAGAACAGAGTAATTGGTGTTTTGCCTGGCGCCCCCCCCCCCCCCCCCCCGCCATTACTCACTCTTCCTTATCTGTGTTTTTAGCTTATATGGAGTAGTCCAAGCCCTGACGACATAGTTTTGTAACTCATGTTTACGTGCCTCAAGCAGGATCTTCTCTTTTTCTTGGAAATAGTGAACTCTGGTTGGTACATATGGAGGCACGTTTTGCCTTTGCTAGAATGTCGAGTATAGCCTGTGCATTCGGTCTAGACAGATGGGTTTATCCTCTGGAAGCTGGAGTATCTGGCAGAAGAGTGCCTGCACATATGACTCGAAATCTGTATTAGCTATTTCTCTGGAGATGCCCAGAGGTCGGATGTTGTTGGGTTGGATGCGATTCTCAATATCAAGTTCCTCAAGCATGGTTTGTTGTTGCTTTTCTGCATCGATTTCAAGGGCTTGCTAGTCTTTTTCGTGGACCTATTACGCTAAGTAAGCCTCTACTTAGTCTAGACTCAGTTCAGTGTTTTTTGCAATGAGTGGTCATGAGATGACAAAGCCTTCTTGAAATCTTGACGCAGAGAAGAAAAGTCTTTACAAAATTCAATCTGATAGTAACTCCTAGCTGCAGATTCCTTACCTTAGAATTATCCCCAAGCACCGGACTAAATCCGGAATTTTTTGTGAGCGGTACCCCAGAGCGCCGGTAAGCTGCATCGTTCTGCTCTGTGTCACCTTTGTCCATACTGGAGGGCATATGCATGTTGCCTAAATAGGTGCTACCCCGGCGCTTTGACGTCAGTTCTGTTCTTTCCGCACCAGTCTGCACAGATCCAGAGAGAGTTACCTTTAGTCGTTTTGTGACTACCCTTTTTTCGACTTTTGTCAATGTTTTTAGAGATCTTTCTCTGGGTGTGGCAGGAATGTCCAGCAGGAAAGCTGGCTTCAATCCCTGTGGCGCTTGTCAGCAACAGATGTTAGTAACGGATCCACATCTTGTTTGCCTCCTGAGCCTGAAGCAGGACCACGACGCGAAGACCTGTGTCGACTTCCGCGCCATGCACCCCACAAGTATTTGACCTCCATGAAAGAGTTAGAATCTTAATCACTGAACTAGTACAGTTATTAAGATGCCCAACCAAGATTCCCCTCCCTGATTCTTGCCATTGCCTTCTTGCCCTGAACGGAGACGGCTCTTCTGAACTCCCGCTGCCACTGCCACACCTCACTGCCCCGCTACCCCCTGACTGTTCGAAGTCTGGGCCGATCTACTCCTAGAGGAAGGAGCTGACATCAATTCTATCGCACTAACTGATACCACAACTCACATTCAAAAGGATAATTGACAAAGAAAGAATGTTGTAATTCACAGCCATTATTGCACAGTTGTTCCCTCTGCCGCCCGGTTGTATTGATCCATCTGATTGCCTCCTGATGACGCTCATGCAACATATTAAGGTAAGGGCCAGTTGAGAAAGGGCGCGTAAGAGGCAACGCTCCCTGAACGATCCATCTCTCGTAACGGTTTAACCCAACAATCACTTTGAAGAGATACTCCTGCACATCGTCAATGCCAACCCTGTCCTCTGCACACCACACACCTCTCTGAACTTGCTTGACGGCTGAGAGTCAGTCTAAAAATAGAATTGTGCTCAAAGCAAATGCTATAGTTAATGGAGGAGCCCTACGTTGTTTAGTAATGATCAGATTACACCTCTTTACATCCAAAGCGCCGCCTGACTGAGCATCTGATGGCCCTTCCCCCCCACCCGGTTTCACTCAACTTTATCTGCTGCCAAGAGGATCACAATAGTGTCAAAGAGCCTGAACCCCCCCATATGTTAGGAACCAACGCGTCACATCTTATCTCCCCGTGTTATTTGAACATAATTCACAGTAATTGCCTCATCCCAACAAGGTCTCAACTCAAGTTCAGCCACGATGAACGACCTTTATCCTCAAAACACTGCACTAGAGAGATATGGCCCCAACTCATGGAGCATAAAATATCCAACACATCTATCAAATAATGCAAAAAAGGTTTTCAAAACACAACTTATTCAAACAACTCCCTGGAAAACTAATAGCGGATGCCTACTACAGCTCAAGCAACAGCAATAAGAAAACTGACCTCTTCTTCTACTCAAAAGGATCTGCAAAATGGAGAAACATCCTCCGTCTCCACCTTCAAGTTACAAAAACAATCAAAATTCCTTATGGAACTAAACTCACCACTGCATCCCCCCCCTCCCCCCCCCTGAAAAAAAAGGCTTTAAAGGAGAAATCTTCATATCCATTTTCAGGACGGGAACATACTAATTCAAGCGACAGACTTATCACCTCACCATCTTTGACCAACACTGCTCGTTACTTCTCACCTTTATTGCACAAGATGGCCCCGTCCCCCAACCAACCCCCTCCTCTCTGCCCTGGATCGTTAATCAAGAACCTAGTCGCCTCCTGGTCTCTACTGCCACACTATGTTCCACTGCTACCCCCCACACACTCCTTAGCCAAGAAACCACTAGTCCAATCCCCACTGCACCCACCCTAGCTAACACCCTCAGCTCAACACAGACCACTGACGCTTACATTCGACATGATAGCCCCAGTTCAATATATTTATCCACTGAACCTCTCACAAACACAACCCTGAGGCCCAATGTAGATCCCACCCAGCCCATTTTAACTCTACTTTCCCAACCTTGATGACACTATCCTCCCCTCTTCTGAATATCACGCGCCCATCCACCCATACATAGAACAGAAAGCCTCCCAGACATCTGTACTCTGTTCCTGACAGAAATAAAACTAAAACTTAATTCTCTAGTGATAGATATGTTCCATGTAAAAAACGGCCTAGTGATCCAGGCCATGTTAGCACGCAATCCTAGATTAGATAAATTGACTCCCCACAAAGTACCCCCAAGTCTCAGACAGCCTCGCTGCTGGACCTCCATTCCCATGAACCGTCTGTCCCACAGACCCTACTGAGCCCTCCATCCTCTATCTCCTGTGGAAGCAGAGTCCCTCTATGAATCATAAACTACAAAAAGCTCACAAATGGACTGTAAGACTGTATCCAGAATCCCAGTTATCACGGGTACAAATAGACTCCCCCGAGCAGTCATATCGCCTAGACTACCCTCTCAGTGCACTACCATTCAGACAATACACTCCACAAATAATAATCACAACTCCCTAACTTGAATGCTTCTTAACTGCACATCAGCAGTTAAACACGCTGCCGATATAGTGGAAGCTATACTTGCCGAAAGAATCGACATTGCATTCCTTACGGAAACTTGGCTGAACGATCACTCAACACCTATACTTGGCCTGCTCACACCACTGGCTATTCAATTATCAGACATTACAGACCAGGTTGATTAGGTGGCGGGGTAGCGATCATCCACAAAGAAGGTATTACACGATTTTACAGTACCTCGGAGTTGAACACACAACTAAAGGCGCCACGCCTACCAAACTCCATACCATCTATCACTCCCCTGGTGATCGTATACTCTTCACAGATGCGCTTACTGACCTAATAACACGGTTCTCCCTAACTGACAACAATGACGTGTTCCGAGGTGATTTCAACCTGCACTGGAATGACACTGAAGATGCCACAGTCCGTAACCTAGCAAACCTTCTTGAAATAAACCACCTAGAGCAATTCTGCAACTATCAGACCAACAATAAAGGCTTTACTTAAGATGCGCCTATTACCAGAAGTGACCTTGTCTCCATACCATCCATCATGCCGATAGACTGGTCAGATCACCATCTAACCCAACAAACCTACGCATTGGGCAGGAGCATCAAACACATCCCAATAACAGAGCTGGAATCCAAGATTAGAGCCCAACTAGAGTCGCAACCTCTCCTTTGCACCTTAGATGACCTCACCGCCCATTATATCTCACAGATGACAGATGTTCTTGACCCAATGGCACCGCTCAAACTAAAGCGATCTGAAAGAATCCAATCTAGATCCTTGTACAACGTTGATCTTAAAAAAGAGAGGAGACTGTGGAAAATGTGTAATATTTTATTTGGCATAAGCAGCAGCCATTTTGGCTGAGGTGTTCATTTCCTTTCCTTCGTAATTCTCCCGTCCTCTGATGCTCGTCTTCTCCTGCCTGTGCTATCTATTTTAGTTGACTTCCTGACTCAGCTAAAAGCAATGTATTTTCTGAGAGTTTGTAGCTGCCAGTACATCTGTTGACTGTCAATCATTTGTTGCTGCCATAAGCATTTCTGCTCCCCCTCCCACTTTGCTGACCATATAGTTTGTATCTGCCCTTGTTTGTTGATAACTATTTCCAAAACTTGCTCTTCCTGTTTCTGTTCATGTGCTTACACTGCAGAAAAACTGTATAAAAGCTCTGTGTTCTGTGACTTCAGTATACTACCTCCTCCAGCACTTGAGAGTGCTGTGTGGACGTGGTCCCACTCATGAGTGATTAATAAACTTGTTATTTATTGCTACTTCAGTGCTGATCTCTACTTTGTTGGGTTTTGAACCCGTGGACAAAAGGGTGACCCTGCACCAGTTTACCCCTAAAAAGGTATATTTCCACAGTTGGCGCCCGTCGTGGGACCCCATTGGAGACACGGACGTCCGAAGGAGTGGTCTTGACGGAGGATTGGAATTTCACTGAGGAAGCGCACTGCACGAGGAGACCTTTGTCTTTGCAGGCCGACGTGACTTTTCCGGTTTTCCTGATGTGACCCTCCAAGTGGTGCCAGTCTCAACTGGGGTTTTCTTTGGCGCACTTTTGTAGTGACCATTAGGTCGACCAGAGATCAGCAGGTGGGAGTTGGAGACTTCTGTCTGGTAAGGTCGCTAAAGCGGCACTCTTGATTTGGTAAGCCTGGGCTTTTTGTTTGAATTTGTGATTCACTTTTTGCAAAAAGATAAGGCAGGTAACGTGGAGATTTTTCTCCTTTTGAAGTATTTGAAGTGATAATATTTGAACACTTTTGGTGAAGCATGCCTGTTCTCAGCACACTTTGTAGGTGGTGTTGCTGCTCTGGTGGTACCAAAACAAAGTTTAGAAAGAAGTCAGCCGGCTCCCCCAGAGGGGACACCTAATAAAGACATATATGTCAAATATGGTATTTCTTCCATAATGTACAGTACACTGTGGAACAAATACACAAAGTAAGATTCTGATCTACAATGGCCTTTGAATGTGTCATTTGATTTTAAAAAGGTTCAATATGTAGAGTAGTGTTTATTTGAAAGAAAAAATAGACAGGATATGTTAGATTGTGTGTGTATGTGGGAGACAGAAGTACGAGAGACAGTGAAAAGAGCAGAAGCTATGGCAGAAAAAGAACAACGAAAAACGATATATCACAAAGCACTAGAATAAAAAATAGAAAAAGAAGATAGGGAACGTTCATTAGAGGTAAATGGCCAGTATCCTATTAGGCGCCCTATTTATCCTATTCTTAATAAACCTCAGGATGACTGCATCCTATTAGCACGCCTCTCACCTCCGTATAAATTCCCCAATCCAAGTGCCCCTGAGGAGGCTTCTGACAATGAGCATTTGTCTTCAGATGACAAAGAACAAGATAAACAAGATGGGTGACAGATTCGCTCTACTTTGACTAGAGCAGAAAAAGATAAATTAAAAGTCGCTGCTAGGCGATTAGGCTCGCCGGCTTAACGCGGCATCGCTCATTGTAACTAAGGTTCAACAGTGGAACAGTGCAGAGCAATTTTATTTTGTAGAAAAATTAGTTTGGGAGATGATATTTGATTATAGACAAATTTCTCAGGAATTAGATCCAAAGGGATATTTTATATATTGGGTTTATACTCCTTGGAGTAGAGCTGCTTTGCCCAACCCCCGGAAAAATCCTGCCGCCTTCTATGAGGAGGTGGAAGGAGCCATTAGCTCCTGCATGATGACCTTGCCAGATACTGATATGTTCTTTGGACTTATTTTGCCCCTTGATATGTAGAGTACAATACGTAAAATATGACAATGCAGCATTTGGTGATACCTGGGTGGAATTAGAAAGAATAGATGCGGAAAGGGAGCCTGCGCTGAAACCTCAGAAGGAGATATTAGATCTTCCTAAAGCTATTGTGACCAAGTTAAAGACTCTCATACCCCCTAAGAAAATAGATTGGACTACGTTAGCGTCCTGTAAACAGAAAAAGGATGAGTTAGTTTCTGACTTTTTTTCAAGGTTTGAGGAGACATTCCATGATTTTAGTGGTCAGTCATTGGCCGATGATACGGGTAAACATTTGTTTGTTGGTACATTTGTCGCTAATATGTTACCAATTATAGCTAGTCGCTTAAAGGCCAGCGAGAGTTCTTGGACCACGTCTTCCCCAGTTTCCCTTTTGACCATGGCCCAATATTATGAGGAACAGGAATCAAAAGGCAGGGAGGATAAGAAGGTTAAAGAATTGGAGACAAAAGTTATGTTGGCTCAAGTATATGGTCCACCATTTAGGGGAGGTGGAATAGGAGGTCGTGTAATGTATACACCTGGAGCGCCCCCTTTCGCTTGAGCAAATTTGTCCCCTGATCATTGTGCTTATTGTAAGGAGACTGGGCCTTGGCGTTCTGAGGGCCCTCTTTTACGAGGTCAGCAGTACCAACAGGGAAGAGGTAGTGTGAGAAAACGGCCAAGGGAATTGAGGAAACAGGGGAGGTACGGAAGCTCGTCCCAGGTTTGAGGCAGTTGAACAAGAACCAAATTACTCTAATACTTTTGATAGACGAAATCAATATCAAATGTTTGATTATTTGATGAGGTCCTTGCAGATTCTGATTATGCATAGGGATGCCTAGGACGGGGTAAGGAACTGGTTGAGGTGCCAATATATCAAATGGGTCCTTACGTTGATGCAAGCGTCTTGGGATCTAATGATCGGTTTCTGGTTGACACAGGGGCTACCCATAGTGCTCTGTCTAAAAAGAATTGGTTCCTAGGGCTCTCCTGTCCGGCACAATGATAACATCGATAGGATTCGATGAGACACCTACACCTAGCCCACTTTCACAGCTCCAAAGAGGGTTCCTATATATTGGGACTGCACGTGCCCTATGTAGGGTTATGGTAGCTGTCTTATGACACTCAATATCTTACTCTATGCAGATGATATGATACTATATATACGAGATCCAGCTACAAATCCTTTCCCTCTCCTGAGAGAATATATTAAATTCGGCCATCATTCCGGCCTCCAAAATAACTGGTCTAAATCCATCATTATCCCATTAACAGACACCACACATGCACATCCAGCAGAGTTTCCACTTGAATGGCAGACAGACCCAGTCAAATACCTTGGTATATGGTATCATCGTGATCCAGAAACAGTTATTCGCACAAACTACAGCAATCAGTAAACTTGAAGAAAAGGTAGAGCGCTGGATACAACTTCCCTTATCTCTGGCAGACCGCTTGGCCATTATCAAGATGGTTGTCCTGCCTAAACTCCTGTACTTCTTTAATAACATCCCCATCACACCACCGAAGGCCGTATTCCAAAGACTGAATACTATGGTAACTCACCTAATATGGGCGGGTAAACAAGCACGCATTGAGCTGCGTGCCCTCACATTACAGTTCTCAAAAGGAGGATTTAAGGTCCCAGATGTCCTCCTCTATTATTTGTGCTCAAGCGCAATATGCGCATTATTGGTATCACCACGTCGCCTACCTACCACATATAGCGATTGAAGACGGGGATGCACATCTCATCCCACTAAATGCTATTTTACCACACCGACGTGCCTCGAGTCACTCCCACGAAATTAACACTATTGATGCTATTAATGCAGCTTGGCAGAGGATGGGGAAGCTGGCACATAAACTGCCACTCTACGCGCCAGCGCTGCCCTTACAATTTCACCCAGAGCTATCGGTCACCCAAGAAAAAGTAGGAACAGATCTATTACGACAAGTGGGCATAGATACAATGGGAGACTTGTACAATAATGGCACTTTTATAGAACCTACTGTACATTAGCAATCAGACGATAATTTTCCAGTTTACATATCACAGATTGCAGGGAGCCATGAAGAAACTCTATCCCACCTATCCTAGTGAGCCGCCACAACTAAAAACCCTACAAATGCTTATTACAACCCCACACAATACTCATATGGTGACACGACTATATACATAGCTTCAGGGTGACATTGATGATAATACGCACAAAGCATTGGAGAGATGGAACAACACGCTTGATACTCACCTTACAGAGGAGGATTGGGCGATCTGCTGCACCATAACTAGTATGCTCACTCCGAATGGCAATCTGCGCCTTTTACACTATAAGTACCTGCATCAAACATATCATACCCCTGCTCAACTACACAAATATGGTCTCCGCTCCGATGCACGGTGTCAACGATGTGGTGCAGATAATGACAATTTTTCTCATCTTGCCTGGCACTGTACGGTAATTAGAACATACTGGACAGAAGTCGTGCAGCTGCTGTGTGAAATGGTGGGAGTCTCTATTGCCTGTACAATTTGAACATGTTTGTTGGGCCTAATCAATAATGTACGAGCTACCAAACATAAATTTTGCATGATAGCCCTGCTCCTGGCTAAACAGAGAATTTCAATGTGCTGGGGTTGCAGGGAAGCACCAAGAACCAAACAATGGATTAAAGATATGGCCTATTGTAAAGATACCCTAAAAACATATGAGGAAGAGCTACCCACTGGATCCAAACCACGAGACTAATGGATGTATTTGGTTGACTATCTCCAAGCAAATCAAACTGTTTAACTGTGCATTGATGTATAAAACGGAATAGTATGGTTGATGGTAATGTTGCCACTCTGCAATGTATTGTATGGTAAATCCATCAATATTGTAGTCTGTATGTTGATGTTCTGTCTCGGACATTGTATGCCTTTAATAAAATGCTTATAAATAAAAAAATAAAAACTGTTGGGTTTGTGGCAAGATTCCTCCTCATCAGAACATAAAAGGAATCCCGTTGTCACCACTGCCGTTCTCTCACAATGGCTCGTGCCCAGCTTGGTTCAAACTTCTATATTCCTCTAATGAACAAAATCTGTTACCCCAAGGAAGATGGGGACCCACAAGCAAAAGAGACTGCTTTGGAAATGGAAACATATAGTAAAAGAAGTGCAGCAACAAACTATGTGTATTCAAATTCTAGGTCGGCTAAAGGAAATGGACCCCTTGTTATCTCTGTTGCCATGACCACTGGTCCCCTTTGTGTACAAAGTACAGGCGATGTCCTGGTGGGCCACAATAACTGTACTGCAGTGTTGCAGATGTCTACGAGAGGCTGAAGCAGCTTCCTTGCATCACGCTACATTTATTTTGTTTGTGGAACTAAGACATACTACTTTCTACCGCCAGGCCTTCCTTCTGCCACCTGTGTTTTTAGCTCCCCCAACCTACCATCAAGAGTTGCAATTTTTCAACCACTATGCTGATAGTTGGGGAAAACGTGCAATCGATGTCTCTGTAGTCGACCAGACAGATGCTTTGTTCCCTCTGTATTTCCACTTGTACTACTTGTCTACCATCTAAAACAAATGTCCAAAATGTAAATACCCATTTAGAAATAGAACAAGAAGTCAGCAACATGATGCTAATTGATATGTATAACATTTATCGTACCCCTTTTAAAGCATAAGAAAATCTCTTAGCTTATTCCAAAAGGGCCATCTGTGGAAAATGTGTAATATTTTATTTGACATAAGCAGCAGCCATTGTGGCTGAGGTGTTCATTTCCTTTCCTTCGTAATTCTCCCGTCCTCTGCTGCTCGTCTTTTCCTGCATGTGCTATCTATTTTAGTTGACTTCCTGAGTCAGCTAAAAGCAATGTATATGCTGAGAGTTTGTTGCTGCCAGTACATCTGTTGACTGGCAATCATTTGTTGCTGCCATAAGCATTTCTGCTCCCCCTCCCACTTTGCTGACCATGTAGTTTTTATCTGCCCTTGTTTGTTAACTATTTCTAAAACTTGCTCTTCCTATTTCTGTTCACATGCTTACACTGCAGAAAAACTGTATTAAAGCTCTGACACTGCAGTGTACTACCTCCTCCAGCACTTGAGTGCGCTGTGTGGACGTGGTCCCACTCATGAGTGATTAATAAACTTGTTATTTATTGCTACTTCATTGCTGATCTCTACTTTGTTGGTTTTTAAACCCGTGGACAAAAGGGTGACCCTGCACCAGTGTACCCCCAAAAAGGTATATTTCCACAAGACAACTAAGACATACTGCAAGATTATGGACAGAATCCCTCACCGGCACACCTCTCACTCCTAAGATCCGAAGGGCTCACCTACAAAAAACTCACATTTAGGGAAAAAGCCACTTTCTTTCACAACCAACTCAACCACTCGCAGAATCGACCTAGGGAGTTGTGCAACATAATCAAACTACCCTTGCACCCACACCCAAAATAACAGCCACCAGTGAACGTTGTGAAGAAATAGCTAACTACTTCATTGGCAAATTTGCAAAAATTGAACAGTTTCTTATCCAAGACACAAGTTTATCATCCCAGACCACCTGCCCCATTGACACTCAGACCTCCACGGAATTGCCCCCTCAAGACCGAACTAAGGGCCGAAGTGCCCCTATAAGAACCGAAGATGATGATCACCCACTACTGAAAAACGATGTCAAGTGGACAGACTTCAAACTTATGACTGAAGGAGAACGAAATGTAAAACCTTTTATATAGATAGCACTCCAGTACAAACTGTAAATGCATTCTGCTATTTAGGGGTAACTTATTCGGGTAATGGGAAATGGAATCTGGAACTTTCTAATGTCCTTCCAAGATGACTAAGAATGCACATGGGGTTTTTCCGATACGCATCCAAATTAGGTAACCACCCAGTAAAGGAAATGTTGACAATATATAAGGCGAGATGTGTCGCAACAGCCCTATATGGTGCAGGAGTCTGGGGCTATCAATGCTGCCAGGCTCTGCAACAAGGAGAAAATGCCTTTTTAAAACAACTTTCAAGCCTGCCACCTTCAACATCTACTGAGCTAACACCTCAGGAGGTGGCTCTGACATACCTAGCAGATTTGACTGCTGTGCAGCCGCTGCTAGTATGGAGATCTATATGGGCTAAAGAGTAAAAATCACACATCCTGTGGTTAAAATATATTCGTGACATATGTAGCGAACTATTTAATATACAGATTTTCGAAAACCCGGGACAGGTGACTTCTTTAAACAAAAGGGAAATCAAATTCTTATTCTTGGCATACAAAAAAGAAACCCAAAGGAGTCCCATAGAGAAACAATCGACTTTAAATGTTACCAATCAACTGAATTTAGAAGAGGAATCCAAGAATATTTGATTACAGTGACTAGATCTTCACATCGCTATGTACTGACTAGATTGAGATTAGGCATAGTCCATCATCTAGTCGCCTTCCCAGTTATGGAAACATGCCCTCTGGACTCTACCCTCTGCCCTTGTGATGAGCTTTCGAAACAAAGCACAGTGCACTTTATGCTGTTTTGTAATTTCTACTTGTATTTTAGATGTTTTTATCTGAAAACCGCTTTTTATAAAACATAATTTGAGATCGTATCATGCTGCTATGAACTTGCTTCTTGCACTGAATGACCCGGGAATATGCCTTTATGTTGCGTCATTCATTTTAAAAGCATTTAATGTGAGGAAAGGTATTGTCCCTGTTAATTGCTCATGAAATAGATATAATGCGATAACGTGTAATACTGTTATGAACTGCTCTTGTTCTGAAATGATTCTGGAATATGCTGTTAAGACCGCATTACTTAGCTTAAAAACACGCTATCAATTTGGTTTGTCATGATTATGGAATATGTCATTATGTTGTGTTATTAATTTTAGAAGTATACTTATAATTTTGGAATTGATTTTATGGCTGTTCAACAAACCGAATAAAGTATATTGAATCGAATCAACTGAAGGAGAATTCTCCGATATAATCGCGCACATAAAGCCCACATTCCACACTGCTGAACCCCTCCACCCTAGTACAGAACCTCAAACATATCTCCCCATTTTGGGCCAAAATCATGAACACCTCTTTCTTCAGCCAGTATACCCAACTCACTCCAACTAGGCCAAGTCACACCCATTTTCAAAAAACCAGGGGCGGACCCCAACGACCTCAATAACTTCAGACCTGCCACTAACCTCCCTTTCCTAGCCAAAACAATGGAGAAGTGTGTCCAGCTACAACTCACCCAACACATAGAAGAATTTGACCTCCACAACCTTTTTCAGCCAGTATTCAGAAAAGACTGCAGCACTAAAACCGCTATGCTCAATTCTTAGCAGTCAGGTGTCCCTCTGCCAAGACCGTATTTGCCTGCTGTTGGGGCAAGTTTATGGCATGGTGTCCAGAGAGACATATTGACCCTCTTTCTGCTCCCCTCAAGTTCTTCTCTTTATTCTTTCTCTTGCCCAGCAGGATTTAGCTTTGGGTACCTTAAAGAGCTATCTTTCTGCCATCTCAGCCTTTCTGCGGTAGCCAGAAGTAGCCAGATCAGAAAGGCTGAACTTTAACTACTTTTTGGTTTCAACAACCAGTCTTTTGCCAGCCTATTCCAAGTACTGTTAATGACATTGATGAGATGATATAGTGAGATGGGACTGCATTAAAAATTGCTAGGCATAGGAGTATAAGAGTTTAAAACCTAAAAATTGTACTCATGCTTGTTTCTTTCCCTTCAAAGTATTTTATAAATAGCTGATTAGCATGGTTTTAACATTTAGGGTTTGTTTTATTTTAGCATGCCTTCCTCTGCATTACCTCCGTTCACATCACGAAGTATGTCCTGGAACAGTTATCATTCCAGCATTGAAAGAGAAATTGCAAACCTTAAGGTAAGCCTATTATAATTCCTCATTTTTGTTTCCTCATAAATGGAGTTCTTTCTGAAAATGTGCAACTTTTAAAAATATCAGCACAATAATACACATTTTCATAAGACAGTATATTTACAGCTCGTAATAAACCTAGTTCCAGAACAATAAAAATACAGTATAGAACAATTCTCACACCTTTAGCCTCAGAAGTTAGAAGGAGGAAGAAAAATTCCTGAGATTGCCTGCTAATGAAGGATTTGAGCCAGCATAGTTCTCTGACGCTGATCATGTCCAGTCTCTCCAGCAAAATAGCATGGTAGACCATGTTGAATGCTGCAAAAGATCCAAAAGCAGCACCATAACCGAAGTATTTAAATCACGATTAGGTTTAATGTATTTCGAGACTTCAAGCAAAGCAGTGTTGGTGCTCTATCCGGCACGTAACCCTTATTGGGAATCATGGAGCAGGTAGTTTGCTTCAAGAACATTAGATAGCTGCCTATTTATATTCTTTGGAGGATGTTTAGTGGCTGTGGCAAAAAAGAAATAGGTCTAAAATTGTAAAAGACCCTGGGATCAACAGAGATGTCTTCAACAAGGAGATAAGAACTGGTTTCCAGCTGGAGGTAGCCAACGCCTGATCCAGAGATTAGTTAAGCAGCCTATTAAGCCAGGAGTTCACCACTGGTTCTGCTCGATAGAGAGTGGCAGGAGGGCAAGGGTCAAGAGTGGATCCTGATATGCACTTTGCAAGCTCCATTGCCAATTCCTCAAGTGAGATAGTGGAGAAACTAGATAGTAGGGGCCTGGTAAAAGTATCAGAAGGTGACCTCTTTAAACAAAAGGGAAATCAAAGACTGATTCTTGGCATACAAAATAGAAACCCGAAGGTGTACCACAGAGAAACACTCAACTTTTAAATGTTAACAATCAACTGAATTTAGAAGATGAATCCAAGAATATTTGATTACAGTGACTAGATCGTCACATCGCTATGTACTGACTAGATTTAGATTAGGCATAGTCCATCATCTAGTCGCCTTCCCAGTTATAGAAGGTGATGCTTGAGTGGTGCAACTCTGACCCAGGAACTGTTCATAGATGACTTACATTTTCCTATGAAAGAAGCAAGAGAGGCTATGCTGTATGAGTGATAAATGGCACTTTCTAACAATCTGGCTGATACGAGACGGATGCGACCAGATGAGATGCCCGGGCCGCTGTGCGGCTCGAGTCAGGCGAGGCCCACTTACCACTAAGAGCTAGATGCTCCGATCTCTGCGGCAACTAAATTGTAGGCACCCCAAGAGAAATAAAGTGACAAGCGGGAGAGGGCGTTTGACGGCAGTGAACCGGGCTGGCATAAAGAGGCGAGTGGCCCCTGAGAAAGCAGAGAGCTGCCCCTTACCTCGATCATAGCCTCTAGACCGAAAGCGAACGGAGCAGTCCTGAGGCGCCGGACGCCACATCGGTGAGTGCCCTCAACAGCAGAAGGCAGAGGCTATCAAACGGGATACTGTGGCAGTGACCACTAGACCGAATCAGAAACCGGGCAATCACGACTGCCTGACTCCCAGATCGCGGTGCCCTGGGACAGAGGCACGGTCCTGGAACGCGCAGAGGAGCTAGCTTACTTCTCTCTCTTCTCTTCTCGCCAGCCCCACCCTTCAAAGCATTGCGAAAATCATCACACCAGGATCCTGGCCCACTGGAGGAGGGATCCATTATCCAAGGGCCTGACAACTAGAAGCGCTGTGAGTGGCCCTCTCCTCCCCGGGGGAGAATGGGAGGCGCACATGTCGCTTGAACCCCTGAAGGGCCTTCCATTCAGAAAGGACACTAGGACAAACCTGGGGTATCATCCTGACTCTGGCTCTATATGGGGAGGGACGACCCCCGATCAGATGAAACTGGCAGCCCTTTCAATGGTGATTGCAGACCAGGTGAGGTGCATGCTACTACTTTCCTTTGTTACAATAGCTTGACATAGATGCCTCCCGACTTTATGCCTCCGAAAAAAAACACAGGCTAACAGGGTCTCTAACTACTTTGCGTCGCCCCTGTGGGAAGTATGGACAGCTACATGTGCCTTACCAGGGAGGACCTCCTGACATCCTTAAGAGAATTTTAAACAGGACCTGCGAAAAGATTTGAAGTCAGATATGAACGCATCCCTGGAAAGCCTACGTGCGGATATGCAAAGCAAACTCACTTCTCTCCAACAAGATGTGTGATTCAGTGGGCACCCGTGCAATGGATCTCGAAACTAAAACGCTGTACCTGTAACAACGCCTTAATCAACGCAGAGACCACTGTGAAACATTTTCAGACGCACCTTCCGACATCTCTTTTAAAATGCGATGATCTAGAGAACAGATCTCATAGGAGAACATCCACATTTGCAGTATGGTAGAGGGCGTGGAGGGGCTGGATCTGGAGGTGTTCATACTTGGACTATTCTCAGAGTTGTGGTGCTCTACCGGCCTAAAGGTGAAAACAGTACATAGAGTGGGGCCACCAAACTTAGGAGGAGGTAAGAGGCTAAGAGACATACTGATAAAACTACACTCTTTTAAAACAAAGGCGGCGATCATCGAGACGGCGCGGAGGGCTGGGGAGGTGTCTTTTCAGGGCTTCACATATGCGCTGTTTAAGGATGTAGTGCCTGTCACCATGGCTCGTTGCCAGCAGTTTCCCCCAACTACGGACAAACTGAGGAAAGACTCTATCAAATACCGATGGATATATCCCTTTGGGTTTGCTTTCATACTACAGTATAAGTCTTACCATCCCATCACTCTTCAGGAAGCAGCGAATGTCCTGGACCTGACGCTGTCTGGGGATCAAGCAGATGGAGTAGAAGAGGGAGAGAAGTCAGAACACTGGCAATCCCCGAAGCGTTTGCACCAATAATGCAAACATTGAGGCACTCGATACAGAAGTTGATTACTTCCTGCGTATTGGCCTGGATGACACATCGGTGGAGCTTGACCTATTGTAATCTCCTTGGGACATAAAAGTGTTTATTTCGATTACAGGGCTCAGGAACAATTCTGAATGTTTGCTGTAACGCAAGGGTTCGGGGCGCATGCTAACTCGACCGTCTATGTTATATTACTAGAAATCCTCAATGTGGACCTACTATGGTAAGCCATTTTCACCTTACGTTAGCTGATTTTGACCTATCTGCCCAAGTGGATGTTCTTCTTTTTGGGCAAGATTGTACTATAAAGCAATTGTTCACTTATTCAAACATATTTTGGGATTGTTTTTTTTTATTTTATTTTTTTAAATTAAGGTACATGGACACTAACACTTCACCACCTTCCACAGTAACAACGTGTCACCCACAAGTTTAAAGAGAGATGCATGCGGGATGGGATTCACAGGCTCCTGAAGGGTCTCAATGCACTACACATGGAGATCTTGCTGGATTTTAGATCGAGATAGGGATCAACTCATTAACATGGAATTTTAAAGGGCTTAACTCCACAGCCAAGAGGCATAAACTACGTAAATATCTATTAGACCAAAGGCATGATGTAGTACCTTTGCAAGAGACACACATGAAGCCACCCGAGATATCCTACCCATAGCCAGGGCGGACAGTACCAACAAGACGTACCGCCTCAAATGTAGGCATTTCTGCATATGGTGCCGTCACGCGGGTATACATCTGCTGTCCTCCTCTCCTGAACAGGTTTTACCTTACTTTTGCAGCTAGCGAAATCTGGCTTGGTGCATAGCTCAGTAGGGGTTCACTTAACGGCCATTTTCTATTACAGAAGATCACTTTTTATCTTTGTGGTCTTCTAGAATAATCAAAGAGTTCCTCAAAGGGCTGTTTTGTGTGTCGCCCCCCTCCCTCCCCTTTCCCCCCTATAAGGGCTCCACCTCCAGCCTGGCACTTGAACACTGAAAGTTGGCATTACTTCTTGACTTGACGTCAGCCAGACTGGTCAGTGAAATTCAGGCTTTTGTAATAGAGGAACCTTTCTTGCAATTCAATATGGATGGAATTCTACTCTGCACAAATCCGAAATTGATCCCCAAGGTTCCATCTTATTTCCACCTTAATGAGCCTGTGGTACTAAAGACTTTGTTCCCGAATCCAACGACATCTGCAGAGAGGGCTCTTCACCGTTGCCTAAAGCTTTATCTGCATAGTACACAAGCTTTTTGCGACACATCTCAATTATTTGTCAGATACAGTGCACCAAGGAAAGGTTTTCCGCTCTCCAAGCAGAGTATTTCTAGATGGATCGCAAGTGCCATAAAAGTTTGCCATCACGAAGCAGGCAGACCTTTGTCTTTGCGTGTCTGAGCCCATTCCACGAGGGCTGTCTCGACATTTCCAGCTTTATTTGTGGGAGTGTCACATCCTGAGGTTTGCCTTGCGGCAACGTGGAAGAGTAGACACATATTTACCTGACACCACTGCCTGGACTTCTTATCCTAATCGGGCTAGGCTCACCTGCTCGAAGACATTGTTCTTACTTCGATTGTACTATCATTTGTTATTGTGCTTTGTTTTTTTTGTGTGCAACTGTCCCTGAATCTGCGATCATTCCTGTTTTTTACTCTTACTTGATGTCGGTTTTGCATTTATGTCCTTCCTCCCATCCTATTGTAAAGCGCTCTGATATCCCTCGGGATCTTGTTCGCGCTATATAAAACTTTATAAATAAATAAAAATAAATAAATCTAGAGATCGTCAGCACCATCAAAACATAATGGGGTTGCCCTACTGTTCCACTCATCGTTGAAGTTTCAATCGGAGCGATGTAAGTCAGATAGGGAAGGGAGTGGGGTAATGGTCAAGGGACGACTTCATGGTCTCATGTGTACTTTTGCCTCTGTATATGCTCCCAATAATGAGGGACAATTTTTGAGCTCTATGTTGTCACTGCTGGGTGGATTTGCGGAAGAGGATACAATGCTGATGGGTGATTTCAATCTCACCTGGGACCCAAGCATGGATAATACACATCCCCAAAGGGCACTATGGTAGCTTTATGAGAGCGTTGAAACGTGAATTCAAAGATCAGGGCCTCGTAGACACATGGCGCACTATGCTTAGACTATATTTTTGTAAATCAGGCACCGACATGTGCCTTAAATTCTGCCTTTATCCTCTCGATTACGATATCCAACCACGCCCCAATTACTATTACTATGACATAGGATGCAGCTCTAGCGAAACATAGACGCTGGGTTCACGACAAGCTGATGCGAGATGACCTACGAAAAACTATCAGACTGATCTGAATGCCCCCCCAAGATACTACCCCAATAAATAATTGGGATGCCTTTAAAGTGCTGCTTAGGGGTCAGTGCGTTGCTAAGACCATGGCCCTCAACAGACAAAGAACGAAAGAGAGATTAGTACTAGACAAGGAGCTGTTAGAAGTAGAGAAGGCACATAAACCAAACCAGACACTACTACTACAAAGGAAAGTAATAACACTCGGGTAAACTTAATGCTGTCTACAATAATAGAGCTGAGCTCACACTCCTGAGGCTCAAACGCGCTACATATGAACTGGGAAATAAAGTTGGGTCCCATTTGGCCAGACAACTGAGGGTTAAATGGGAGAAAGAATACATAGAAGATATTCTATCTGGCACGGGAGAGAAAGTAGTGTCAGATCCCGAAAAGGCCCAAATATTTGGCCAGTTCTATAGAACGTTGTATACTAAGCAGACCTCTGCTGAAAAAGCCCAATTAGACTATTTACACCTTCCACTGGTAACCCAAGCCTAAAATGAACAATTGGGAGGACCTACAACTGAAGGAGAGATTTGGACGGCCATTACGGAGCTCAAACTTCATAAATCCCTGGGGCCAAATGGGCTGACAGCCCTTTTTTAAAAGACTTTTAGCTCAGAGCTACTCCCCCATCTTGTACCTTTATTTAACGTTGTGGCAGAGGGAGGAGTGGTGTCTTCTTCCATGAGCGAGGCCCTAATCTCGGTCATCCCGAAACCAGGGAAAGACCCTAAAAAATGTGAATCCTACTGGCCGATAGCGCTCCTTAACCTAGATGTCAAATTATATACGAAAGACATAACCTCTAGGCTTGAGAGCTTGCTTCCAGACCTCAGTCACCCAGACCAGTCTGGTTTTCATAGCAGGTAGGCAGACACATGATAATCTATGAAGGGTGATCCACCTGGTCGAAAAAGCTACTAAAAAATCACCGGCAGCCCTCTTGGCACTAGATGCAGAAAAGGCCTTCTTATTTCATACCTTACGAAAATTTCTGTGACCCTTTTGTGGGCATGATTAACATCAATTACGCATGACCCTGTGCTCGGATCTTGGTCAACAGAGTGAGCTCTGATGTCTTTTATTTAGAGAGAGGAACTCAAAAGGGGTGACCCCTCTCTCCGCTATTGTTTGCTCTTAGCTTTGAGCCCCTTGCAGCTAAGATTAGATCAACACCCACTATTCACAGCATCTACTTTGGGGGAAAGGAACATAAGATTTCTCTCTTTGCCGATGATGTACTATTACTGATCCCATGAATACGTTGTGAGCCCTGCAGACAGAGCTCCAACACTTAGAATCAGCATCCGGCTTCAGTATTAACTGAGACTAAGTCTTTTCTCCTTAATTTGAATCTACCGCAATCTGAAATAGAACAGGTTGTGGAAGCACTCCTTTCCAGTGGGCGAAGAAAAAGATCACCTATCTTAGCATTAAAATTACACCTAAACTCACTGATCTTTTTAAGGCCCATTAGCCCCCACTTCTTCAATAATTGAAAAATGACCTTCGCCGATTGGCTCCTCTGTTCCTCTCATGGCTGGGCCATTTACACGCTATAAAAATGAATGTACTTCCTCGACCATTGTACCTATTTCAGGGACTGCTGATCGATTTAGATCACAGATTCTTACCCATCCTACACTCCATGCTCATACAATTTATCTGGCAGGGTAAAAGAGCTTGTCTCCCCTATCAACAGCTCCGTTTGCTGAAAACCCTGGGGGGGGATTAGCATTGCCAGACCACCATCTATATTTTAAAGCTTCTCAACTAAGGGTGATTCAGGAATGGTCCCCAAGAACCTCTCATAAACTCTGGCTCCAAAAGAACCGGGCAGTGACAGAGAGATGTATTTGGGATCTCCTCTGGAAGCCTAAGAAGACCGCCCAATTAACACACACTTGAGCACACCACACTTAAAGTTTGGGACGAGGTCAGTCGTACGGCTGCTTCAACCACTTTTCCCTCCCCATACACGCTGATGCACTATAACCCAGCCTTACCTCCAGCTTCACACCCAGGAGCATTTGATGCGTTGAAAGAAGGGGGCTGTCTAACTGTGTCAGACCCCTTAAACAACTGGGGCTTACTGACGTTTGAGCACTGTCAGAGACATTTTCAGCTTCCTGCATCGGAACACTCCCACTATACACAACTCCGACACTGGGTGTTGGAGCTGATATGAGAAAGTCAGCAACTAGGGACGTTACACCTATTGAACGCTTTGTGAAGATGAGAGCTAGATCGAGGGGTGTTATTTCCTTCTTATATTCCCTTCTACTCTCGGACCACCCCCGTCCAAGACACATGACCTTTTTGCGAGCGGACCCTAGGTAAGGACATTTCCGCCGACCAATGGGGTAAGCTGTGGAGGGACATACCTAAATTCAACCATTCCATGGGAATATGGGAGGCCCATTACAAGGTGCTTTATGAATGGTACCTATATCCGACTAAAGAACATTTTCCCTGCAGCATCTGAAATGTGCTGGAGAGGGTGTGATATGCTAGGTGATTTTCTGCATATCTGGTGGGATTGCCACTTGATTAGACCCATCTGGGCTAAAATCCTAGCACAGATTAGGGAGATTCTGGGTTATCCGGTGCCATATGACCCAGGTTCTATACTCCTAGGCCTAAGGTACAATTCTCTCAAGCGCCAAACAATAGGGGATAGATCAATTTTACTGTTGTATTTGGGTGCAGCGAAGATGGCAGTGGCAGGTGCATGGAAGAGGACAGAGGCCCTCTCTATAACACATTGGCATTCTCGCCTACGGGAGGCTCTAACAATGGAACGCATGGCGGATATCCTATCGGACACCTTTAAGAACTTTAAATATACATGGGTGCCCTGTTGTTCATTACCTCTCTCATGGATTGCCGTCATGCACCTGCCCGACACAAACACAGGTTTTACATTTATTCCAATACTAATAAAGCCCCAGGGTGCAGCATTACAGGAAGACCTAAAGACCAGTTAGATGCAAGCTATACTTATGTAGATTCCTCCTTGCACATGCTAAGATCACCTGTGTCCGTTATCTGTGTTATCTCGCTCATGTACCTTTAAATGTTGGATTTTTGTTCCATGTATCATTTTCTTTTATTAGGGAGACGGTGAGAAGGCGGTAACAGAAGGACTAATGAGAATTTTGTGCTGCAGTTACTTGCAATTTGAGATTTTTATAGGAGACACCTGAGAATGTTTAGCAACTGATTTTTTGAATGGCATTTCTGTAAGCTGCAGGTTCAACAGTGGTAATTGAACAAAAACTAACATCTGTATTGTTGTAACTTCTAAACACTCAATAAAGAAAGTTTTGAAAAAGTGTTTTTCCCCAGTTGTGTGACTAACAAATCAGATAGTCCTTTGAAAAAGATTGAAATTGACGCTGCGGGTACATTACATGTTATGGGTATGCCATTGTGTTGAAAGGTTATTTCTGTAGATGGACCGAAGTGAAGTTTACAGAGGAAGTCACTTCTGAGACTGTAATTGGATTCCTAAAGGAATTATTCATGAGAGAAGGGGTGCCAGAAATTATGGTGTCAGACAATGTGGTCCAGTTCATTTCCCAGCACATGAACGATTTTCTTAAGGAGCAGGCTGTTGATCATGTTAGATCATCGGTATATTACCCTCAAACAAATGGTCTTGTGGGAAGGTGGAACAGTACTTTGAAAGATGGTTTATAGGTAGCATTGAGTGAAGGATAAGATTGGAGAGTGGCAATGAGGAAGTTACTATGGTCATATCACACCACTCCTTATTGCGTGATGGGGAGATCACCTTTTGAGGTGATGTGTGCGCGCATGGGCAGACCACTGATGTCCAAAGGAATGGAAGGCGACAAGGTTGTGTTGGAGAGATAAACAATGAGGGAGGGTGATTACTAGATTGAAGATTGTGTCCAAGTACCGAAAGGACGCAGAGTTAAGAAAGGGGAGTCTAAGTATTCTGATCCTTTTCAAGTAAAGAAGGTGAACAAGTACATGCTTCTATTGAGTGATGGTAACGTATGGAATGGTAAGAAAGTAGTGAAAACCCCGTTGGTGATGGAACGGAAAGACAAGGAAAAGCTGAGTGATGATCCCAGGAGGGTGGTGTGTGAAGAGAACAAATTGGTGTGTGAAAAATAAAAGTCCATAAGTTTGAGAACTCACAGAGGAATCAGAACTCCGAAGAGGTCTGAGTTCCTGATGTGAATTAACAACAGATTTTAGTATCTATTAATACCATTTATTGTAATTAGGGCTCCCGGTTTTATGGTATTTATTTTTTTGACATTTCCGTCTGTATTTACCCATATTTATTTTTTGTCAACTTTATCTGTATTTATCCATATTTATTATGGGTTTTGTGACAAAAGTAAGGCAGAAACTGTTATATTTCCACATTTATATTAACCCGGGTACTCCCCAAGCGATGGAGAGTCGGGGCACGTCTGGAGCAACCAGGGAAGCCCAATTAAAGTAAGAGTTGCCTTCGTAGGGACCCACCAGTCAACGGACCATGGGTCACGAAGGAGCCTCGAGCGAAACCACAAAGTGCGGGCTCACGGAACACTCGTGGAGTGTAGGCCAGCAATCTTTGGTGGAAAAGGTGCTCGGGGTCTGGGCTACAAGTAACCCAATGCACAGCCTCGAGGGACGTCGAGAAGTTGATGCACTTGCAAATGTGCACGGTGTCCAGGGGTTCCAGTTCCATGGCACCCACAAGGGCTACGGGTCTCAGCTTTGCTGGGGACTCTGGTCAGCCTCTAGGAAGTCTGGAAACCCACCTCCTCTGTTGAAAATTCTTCAGCATCCGGCGGGAGCTTCGGAGATGCAGACCGGACAGATGCATCTTTGGTGCCTGCCAAGCAGGGGAGTAACTCCTTTACTCCAAGGGAGATTCTTCAGTCATCTAGTCTTGTAGATCGTTGAAGTTCCGGGATTTCTGTAGCAGAGTTTCGTCCAGGTATAATCTAAAGTCCTAAGGACAGGGGTTCCTTCTTTATACCCAAGGAAGGGTTTGGACTTACTCTGGGGACCCACCTATGGGAGGGTTTGGAAAGAGGGGTGGCTACACCCATTTCCTTTGTCCAGTTTTGCGCCAGAGCAGGGGCTGGTAGCCCCTGCAACCGGTTTGAGCTGGACTATGCACAGGGACACCAAATGTGCCCCCAGTGCAGACTTCAAATCACTCCTAGAGTGCTTTGAAGTCTGCCCTAATTCACTAAGGCCTGCATGGGAGGTTGTAACCACCTCCCTGTGACAGGAAACCTGTTGTCCAGGTCTCCCCTGACGGAGTTTCGGTCAGCAGCAGGAGGCCAGACCCGTGTCTGTGGCTGGCAGCATCCATTTTGTGATGCCGGTGCTCTGTTAGTTGGTACCGGGTATACCGGGTATACCGGTGCTGTCATGTCTCTCCCTCTAGAAGGGAGGGGTCATACCCCCACACCAGTTACTGGTGTGGGGGTATGATTCCAAGGTGTTTGACACCAAACACCAAACACAATATGTTTCCGTGCAGCCAGTTAAAAGTTAGCATTTACCGTTTGGTTATAAAGCACTTAAGAGTATATGGTCAGGCTGCATCACAGACCACTCCGGAGAAGAGATTCCGAAGGCTGCAGAGGGGTTCTGCTCATGTATGGGCACCCTCTCACACAAAACCAAGCAACCTGCCTTCAGGATTGGTAAGGCCTGCCATAGGGGTGACTGATAGGTTTATATGTGCAGTGATAGGGTAAGATATAGTGAACCTATATCTCAGTAAGCGGTGCATACACCACCTCACTCAGGCTGCTGTAGCCGTCCTGTGGTGTCATTTTGGAAGGCTTACCAGGGGTGGCATAATACATGCTTCAGCCCCTGGTAGGCCTCTTGGGTACCGATGCCCTGGGTACATAGTATCCATACACTAGGGACTTATAAGGGCACCCCAGCATCCAATCTGTGGTGTACCTAAGGTACATGGAATCAATTTAGAGAGAAAGCAGCTAGGCTGGGGTCCTGATTAGCAGGGCCCAAGCCAGACTAAAGTAAAAAAACAGTGAAACCTCAGCAAAAAGTGGGGGTAACCATAAGAAGCAGATCCTACTCTCCTACAGTGAGTTCTTTAGTTTTGCTAAGGTTATATAGGATATAGTTTTTAATATAGAACCTCCATGGGAAAGTTTTACGTTCCATGAACACTGTCAGACAGCGTTTTTTTTTTGTTTTTTTTTTGGTGCAGTGTGAATTTATTTAAAATTCGAACATTAAAGTGTCTTAATGTAACTGGCAAATACAACCATAATTCTTCTTATTTTTTCAGTCACAGTTTGAAGAGCGAATCAGTTTAATAAGAAGCGGTGCAAAGCTAAGTAGTCTTCAGCCAGTGCAGTTTGCAACCATTCAGTCTCCTCCCCATATACCCGTAAGTATGCAATGACTCTGCCTCTTATATCGAACAAAGTTTTTTTTTGAGAAAGGGGGTATTCCTTACAATATAGTGACTCTGAGTGGCTTTTACAGAATGCAAAAAATGTTCGCATCAGTAACCACCCTCCCACCCTCTTTTCTTCATTCCCTGCCCCCACCCGCCCTCCTTCTTCGTTCCCTGCCCCCCACCCGCCCTCCTTCTTTCCTTCTCTGCCCATCCTACCGTTCTTCCCTGCTTATCATAACGTTATTCTCTGCCCATCCTTCCGTTCCTCCCTGCCCAACCTACCTTTCTTCCCTGCCCATCATTCCTTTCTTCTTCCCCGCCCATCATTCCTTTCTTCCCCGCCCATCATTCCTTTCTTCCCCGCCCATCCTTCCTTTCTTCCCCGCCCATCCTTCCTTTCTTCCCCGCCCATCCTTCCTTCCTTTCTTCTCATCCTTCCTTTATTCCCCGCCCATCATTCCTTTCTTCCCCGTCCATCCTTCCTTCCTTCCCATCCTTCCTTCCCTGCCCATCCTTCCTTCCCTGCCCATCCTTCCTTTCTCCCTGTCCATCCTTCCTTTCTTCCCTGTCCATCCTTCCTTCCTTTCTTCCTTCATTCCCATCCTTCCTTCCCTGCCCATCCTTCCTTTCTTCCCCTTCCATCCTTCCATCCACACTGGTCCTTCCTTCCTTCCCCGCCCGTCCTTCCTTTCTTCCCCATCCATACTTCCATCCTTCCTTTCTCGCCCGTCCTTCCTTCCCCGCCCGTCCTTCCTTCCCCGCCCGTCCTTCCTTCCCCGCCCGTCCTTCCTTCCCCGCCCGTCCTTCCTTCCCCGCCCGTCCTTCCTTCCCCGCCCGTCCTTCCTTCCCCGCCCGTCCTTCCTTCCTTCCCCGCCCGTCCTTCCTTCCTTCCCCGCCCGTCCTTCCTTCCGTCCCCGTCCATCCTTCCTTCCTTGCCCATCCTTCCTTTCTTCCTTACCCATCCTTCCTTTCTTCCCCGTCCATCCTTCCTTCCCCACCCATCCTTTCTTTCTTCCCCGCCTCCACCCACCCTCCCCATCACCCACCCTCCCTTCTTCCGTTGTTGCTTGCCCCCAGCCAGCCACCCTGCTTCCATTCCTCCATTGTTGCTTGCCCCCAGCCAGCCACCCTGCTTCCATTCCTCCGTTGTTGCTTGCCCCCAGCCACCCACGCTGCCACCCTCCCTCCCTTCTGCTGTTGTTTGCCCCCAGTCACTCCCTGGTATCACGGTTGACCCTGTCTGATAAGCTCCGTCCATGTTGCCTTCTGCCCCCAATAAACAAAAAAGTGCTCCATACCTGGCTGCATTATAGCACCCCCCACCACCCCGCTCTGTTGCCCCACACACATCCCCCCTCTGTGTGTGTTGCCCCCGCCCTCCCTTTCACCCTGCAAGCCTTAAAATTTTTTTTTTAAAAGGTGATGGTCAAGAAGGGTATTGATTTGTGTGGCTTACATGTAGAGTGAAGCGTGTTGTTTGGGTGACTACTAGAAAACATTTCCAGCTATTGCCACGAGAATGTAGCGTCACAGTGCAGCAAATGCAACTGAGGGTGCATTTGTCCAGGGTGCATTTGTCCAGGGTGCTGTAAGCATCCTTTGTGCTAGACCCATCCAACTACAGATGTATTTCACTTTTCTCCATTGGGTGAGCTTCTTGTACTATTTACCGTACCGAGCCAGGAGTCTCTGGTTAAATGTGACTGAGGTGAGGCGTACGTACCTCCCTCGCACGTTCATAGTTGCTTGTTCAATATTTGGAGCAAGCATTTTCAAAACTAATTAGTCTGGTTGTAATTAATGTTTGTGTTTATTTTAGAACTATAGATAACATTGGTGAAACACACTAATGCTACATAAATATTTATTTATAGTAATTGGCATACAACTCAGCTAGTCTTAAGCATTCCTGGAAAAGTAACATTTCATCTTGCATTGTGCTGTGTTGTCATACTGTGTTAAAGGGTGTGTCATTCTCTGTTACGGTGTGTAAGTTATGTTGTGCTATGCTGTTAATTAATGTCTACTGTGTAAGTTAATGTGTAGTGCGCTGTATCATGCTGGACGGAGGTATAATAGGGTGTGTTCTGTTTAGGTGAAATATGTTAGCTCGTGCTGTGCTTTATAGTGTATTGTGCACGTTGTGTTTTGCAGTTCTATGCTCGGATGTGTTGTGATGTTTTGTGGTGCAATGCTGTGCTGTAATATGATATTCTGTTACATCGTGTCACGCTGTGTTATGTTGTGGTGCTATGCTCTGTAATTGATAGTTTTTGTGTTGTCATGCTGTGTTGTGGTGAAATGTCTTGTGTTATGCCATGGTGTGTTATGTCATGGTGTGTTAGGATATGTTGTGTCAATGTGCCTGCCAAGTAAATGCACCAAAGAACAGTATCTTTCCATTACAAGCAACAAGTCCTGTTGCCTCTGCTGTCTGACAAAAAAACACTTCTTGATATGTACCCCATCACTAATACCTCATAGGACACGAACGGGAGATTGTAACCATCCTCGAATTGGCATGGAATTGCCCTTTCAAACAAAGGCCAAGCTTGGAAAACACTTGAAATCCAATAGATCAAGGGGACTAACCCACAGCTCACTCTTTCTATATATGTCTTCTTGTTGTATTGTTTTCAATATATAAATTGTGACCTGTAATTCCTTTACACAGCCATTGCTGTGTATAGCCAGACCTGAAACTCCGGTTCAATTGGTGCATTTTAGAGCACTAATTTCAAATAAATTGAAATTTAAATCAGAGTAATTGAAAATTCAGCAATGCAATATTCTTATAATGCATGGGATTCTGTAATCCCGACTTGTGACGCACTCAGTGATTATAAAGAAAAGACGTCAGAACTCAGCTGCATTGTTATTACTGTCAAGTTTTGATGTCTCAATGCCTGTTGCCAGAGGTGAAAGGCAGGTCAGGACACAGAGCAGCTGTTTAAAGCAACTGAAATGAAACGTTGCTTTTCTTTCTTTTGTTCTGTTTTTTTGGAAAAAAAATTCTGTGTTGTTTAGGAACATGTTTATTTTTTGCACTCCTTACATAACTATAGAAAAGTAGAATCTTCCTGCAGGTTTCTACACATTCTGAGCTACTACGGCATTATTTTAAACTGACTTGTATTTAACTGTTACACATAACTGTTAGCCACAAATATGGAACAGGTTTTTTGATGTGTTTAATTTTGCACTAGAGATACTAATTTTATTCTACATGTTTGCAAACATGCTCTCTCTTTCATATGAAAGAGTTACACACCAAGGTTTTAAGTGGTTTGTGGGAAAGTTGATTGTGTGACCATGTATTATGTGGGGTAAAGAACCCCCTGCCGTACATTATAAGTATTGTGTAAGTCACCTTGGAGTTCCATAACCTTTAAAAGGAACTCCTCAGTGACTTGCAACACCCATACAATGTAGAGCAGGGGGGTACTTGATCCCTAATCGTTTGGTGTGCCAGGCATACTTTGAGCTTCCTTGGAGTGTTGGGGCGTATGTTCCTTAAGAACACTTGTTGGCACAACAGTGGATTTTTCATTGTATTTTGCTGATATGTATTAGACAAAACACTGATTATAAAATTTAACGAGCTGCCTTTTTCAAAACATGTATAGCATCTTTATTTCACCTTAAAGCAGATTCCCAGTTTTACCCATACCTTGCTGATGGGCAGTCATCACTCCTTCAAGCATCTCCCTTTTTAAAATTCTCTTATAATCATTCCTCTCTCATAATCACACTGCACAAATAGCAAGTTGGAAGTCATTGTAGGAGTGAAACTGTCTAGGGTTTCTTAATCAACAGGATGAGTTCTTCCTCGTCCCAAATTGGACTTGCTTCAGGAAAGTGCTCAGGTTTACAGTAGAACGAGAACACTTTCAATTTCCTCTTTGGATTTGTTCTGTCCTGGCATGTTGGCAAAGATGATGGCAATTGTAATGACCCGCTTGCACAGCAAGTTGCGAACATCTGTCCTTACTTGGGAAACTTCCGTGCCAGCTTTCCAGATGTGTCTACACATTACAGATAGCATGATGAGGTTTTTTCATCAACAAAATGACATGCCTAATTCAGTGTTAGGGACTTCACTTCATGGGTGGGATTCTAGGCACACATGTTCCTTCCCTCCAGTTGAGGCAGAAGGAGCACATTAACCTGACTAGGTTCTTTGGAAAGAACCAAGCAGATCAGTTCTCCATCTTTTTGGTTTAATCACACCCACATCTTGCTGTTTTCTCATACCTTCTTTTGAACTGACCATTGCAGTGTAGTCTGCATCTTGAATGTATTAGCTGTACTTCTAATGTCAGCCTATCACTGCTCGACTTTTCTGTCCCTGGACAGTCAATTGCCAAAAGAGAGAATAACATTGTTTTCTGATGGCTACGTCTAACTGCACATTTCTCACCTCAGAAAATTCCAGGCATGGGATTGGCCTGGAAACTTCGGGCGTAGCTCCCCCTCACCGGTTATGGGCGCTTGCTTCATCTCAACACCCAAAGTGGAGTAGTTGTGACATATCCTGGATCTATGTAGCGCCCATGCTGCCTTCCTGACATGAGTTCCATTTTCCTGTACCTTTTAACACCGATCTGGAGTTTCTCTCATCCATCCAAGTAATTCTTGCTCCATTTTCAGGAGCAGTGCTTAAGGATATCCTCCCAACCACCCCGAAAAGAAGTCCGGTTTTAAACACTGCAGTGGGGGTGATGGGCAATTATGCATCACCGACCCACTTAACATTTCTTTGTGGTGCCTTGTACCCGGCTTGATACTTTTCATACTATCATAGTCTTCGAAGAAATCCAAAGGCAATTAAGGAAAGATATAGGCCAAGCTTTTCAAGGGCCATGCCAAGGATGACGACTTCGGCTTTAGCAGATCAGTATGAAGGACCAGGGCCAGATCCAAGTCACTCCCCCTCTCCTCTCCTTCATTAAAGTACCCCATGGAGAGGAGAATAAAGCACAAAAACAAGAAGCAACATTCTGCTTCCCCCCCAAAAGGCACTGACGATCTAGGGCTAAGTCCCCACCTCTGCTTCGCCTCTGGCTCCTCCTACTCTTGAGTGGAATTCTTGAAGTTTACACCTTGGTAGGCCCCGCTGACCCGAGCGCTGCTCCCCTAGCACAGAAGGTTGTATGGATGCTGGTTTACTGAGGGTTTCCAGCTTCATTAAATTATACTTAATATGTTCAGGTGACCCCTGGTCTTCTCTGGAGCACCGTTAGGCTCCATGGGACACTGTACGGAGGCATACCCGTGGGCTAGCCATTGGAACAGACCATCCCTCTGGTATCGTTCAGTCCTTTTCCGACATTGTCCCTTCACAGATTTTGTCTGTCTCAGCTCTGATGTCGGCGCCACATCTCCCACCTCCATCATCCCATCTGCCTTCTCAGAAGCCTCTCCTACCCACGAATGTGATAATAAATAAATGCTTCACGCTTGCTGGAAAAAGAGCAGGTTAGGGAGGAATGTGCTGGTGCCCCATAACGATATTTGGACATCCTGTATAATATCTCCGAAATAGTTTGACCTCAGTCAAGCCCCAGAAGAACATGAGGACACAGACAATTGTGACCCTCTTGAGCCTCTGAATTGTTCTAAGGCTGCAGACCTACTGACCCTTCAAGGTTCGAGTAGACTGTACACATACTCTGACATAGACCCACCTCTGGGTTCGACTGCAGTAGATATGGCGTTTTTTTACGTCGTACTCAAAAAGGCTTTATCAACACAGTGCCACAGAACGTTTTTAGTAAGGATCTTGTGACCCAAATACCTTCCTCATTGATTTATGTTTGTCTCCAACCTGATGGTGGAGAAATTCAGCTTTTCCAATTAGGAAGAATTCGCACTATTGATGCATTGCGACTGAACCAAACTATTTGAATTTGCATTTTGGAGACCAATATTGGATCCCCACTACGTCTTGACTTTTTGGTAAGGTGGCGCACCATATGTTCATTGCAAGCATTTTTGTTATTCAAGACGTGTTTTCCATAATTTTTACAAAATTGCTTACCTGATAGAGACTACTAGCCACAGATTCCTTAACGTAGAATTATCCCCAGGCGTGAGGCTGGATCTGGAAAATCTTTGCCACAGCACCTCTGCCCGCCGGGGGACGGTACCACGCGACCCCGCCCTGACGTCGTCCGCAGACGTGACGTCAGCGAGGTCACATAAGTCCCACCCCGGCACGCTGACGTCAGTTTCCTTCTTTTCCGCGTGCAACGCGGATCCGAAGTGTGCTCCTTGGCCTGTTTTGGGGCCTCTTAGCGCCTTGAGTTGGGAACAGTGTACCATGCCTTTGGGCTTCAAGACGTGCACTTCTTGTGCACGTCAGATGTTGGCGACGGACCTTCACCCTATTTGCATGTCGTGCTTGGGCGAGCACCATGACTCTACGGACTGTGAGACTTGCCAGCATCTCAAACCGAAGTCCCGGCGGGAGATCCGGATGAAGTTGATGTTGGCCCTCTTGTCCAGGTCGGTTTCGTTGCAGCGTCCGTCTCCCACCTCGGACGGGTCCAGGATCAGCCGTTTCCGGATGGGGCATCGTCCTTCGCCGAGGCCCCATGGCCTTCGTTTGCCTGCAGGTAAGTCTTGCAGTTTGCCCCCGAGGCCTTGTCCTCCTTCGGCAGAGGGCGCCGGTCCCTCTCAGGATGTGCGCCATCGCCCGTCGCCGCCCTATCCACCGTTTCCCGGCATCGGGGCAACAAGGGCCCAGATGCAAGCCTACGCTACGGCTCTGCAGGCTTCCTTGAACCCTCCCACTCCTCCTGCGATGTCCGTAGATTGCTCGCCATGCGCGGGTCTCCATCAGGGCTCTGGTAGCGGGGAGTCGCTTCTCCCATTTGAACCGTCGCTCCATAACTCTCTTCCCTCCATAACTCTCTTCTGGGGGCCTGGGGGTGCCCTGCCACGGGGGATCCGGTGCCTCAACAGCTCCTTCACCGCCAGAGTCCTGCTCCGCACGATCCACTTTGTCTTTTTTCCCATCCCTCGGCCCAGGGCCCTGTCCTGCCGGCTGCTTTTCCTTCCTTGCCTTCAGTGCTGCTTCCGCCGTCACGGGAGGCTCGGTGGCTGGACTCTTGGGGGCGTAACATTTTCGCCTCCACTAGCGCTGCTCTGCGTGCTCTCAACACTCTTTGTGTGTTGGCCAGGGCTACTTCCGATCTGTGGGATTCCGCGGAGTCCCTTCTGTCATCGAGCCTCCCAAGAGAGTGCCCGCGCAGATCTGCTAAACAACGGTTATGTAGGGAGAGCACTCCGGTGATACACCAATTTTATACTAAGTTCTGACAGAATTTTTTAGAACAGCGGTGCTACAGTTATGTAGGAGTTTGTCCTCTCCTACTGTGCGAAAAACCAAATACTGACAGGGTGAGAGCCTGTATGTAACTGTGCACTGTTCACAAAGTGTCTAGTCTGACACTATACAATCTTAGAAATCATATTGTGCTTTTAATTTGCAAAAAAGAAACATCACATTATCTGGAGCATTTCACGTTTTTTTGGTGCGAGGAGACAAATTAGTGTTTGCGATTTGTTTCAAAAAACAATTCATTCAATATTTACATGAAGAACGCGGTATCATACAAAAATCATGTGTAACATTATGTCAATTGCATGTTACAAGCATATAATAATACATCAAAATTACGAGATGACGTGCGTTACGTGAGGCGTGAATGCTGTAAGCGAAATAAACAAAATGCCCGAAGGCTGTAATGCGTTCTAGGACTTTAACCTCTCTAAAAAGTGGTTCATTTTTATTCTCTTCGTACAGTCTGCTACCCAAGCCCTTCCCCTGGTCTATCTCCTCTTTTATCAGCTGAGATTTAATTATCTGTTTTAAGCCTCCTTGGCACGCATTACAGCCTTTGGGCATTTTGTTTATTTCGCTTACAGCATTCACGCCTCACGTAACGCACGTCATCTCGTAGATATTGTCTTTCTCTTTTTTCTGCTTTCCATTACTCTTATGATAGTATTTAGTGAAACGCATTATCCTCAATTCTTGTAAGTTTCATCAGTCCCTCGTTAGTCCCATTCACTCAATACAGCCCGGTATTTTATTTTTGCAGAGTCACGAGTTCCCATTCAAACAGGTAAGCGTGAGTCTGTTAGGCACTCACCGCTATCACTTACGTATACTTCTTTACTCTAGTTGCTGCTGACACTGCCACAATATTGTCTCTTTCAGAGCATATCAAATTGAACACACTAACAGGTAACTCCTAGAGTGACGTTTGCTCATCACCAGATTACTAGAGATTGAGCCAAAAACACATTTTACTCACTAGCATATGGTTTACCTTATATTTTTCAGATTGGCCCCTGACGAAGGAACCGGCTGGTTCCGAAATGCATTGGGCATTTACATTTCTGTTGTGATGTAATTTTGATGTATTATTATATGCTTGTAACATGCAATTGACATAATGTTACACATGATTTTTGTATGATACCGCGTTCTTCATGTAAATATTGAATGAATTGTTTTTTGAAACAAATCGCAAACACTAATTTGTTGTCTCGCACCAAAAAAACGTGAAATGCTCCAGATAATGTGATGTTTCTTTTTTGCAAATTAAAAGCACAATATGATTTCTAAGATTGTATAGTGTCAGACTAGACACTTTGTGAACAGTGCACAGTTACATACAGGCTCTCACCCTGTCAGTATTTGGTTTTTCGCGCAGATCTGCGGCACCATGTGCGGGATGGTCGGGAGTTAGCTACTTTCATTCTCTGTTCGGCCTTGGACGTCTCTGATTCCCTCGGCCGTGCTATTGCGAGTTCTGTGGCCCTCTGCCGCCATGCTTGGCTACGGGATGGTCTCTTTCCAGAGAATGTTCGGGAGCGTCTTGTGGATCCTCCACCGTAAGCTCGGCCTTCCAATGCTTGATGGGAGGCGTTATTCCTCCTTTCTCCTTGGGGCCTTAGATTTCGGTTGGCCCGTTGTGTGCTGTGTGCGGCCTTGCGTGCTTTCGGGGTCTTCAGTTGGCCCCTTTATTCTTTGGGTGCTGGTTCAGCCCTTCAGCTTGTGGTGTGTATTATTTGCTGTTAAGTGCAGCTGTATAGGTGCTCAGGTTGGACCCTTTGTCTTTTTTGGCTGCTTGGTAAGCCGTCTGTGGTGTTCCCACAGGTCTTTTATGTTCTTGACCTCTGCTGCGGGTTTCCCTAAGAGGTGTTTCCCTATTTTTGTTCAGGGACGATTCATACCCTAGGTGGGGTATTTGTTGGCTATTGAATAGCCCAGTTTTAAGGTAGGCGGGCGTGGATACTTTCTCAGGTTCCTCGCGTTTTCCTGGCGTCCCCGTATACCGCTTGATGCGGTCTCTATCTCTTTGATGTTTTTCTCCTTCTCCAATGAGGTCCCTTCCTCTTCGCCTCTGGGTTATCGGCCCGACTTTTGTGATGCTGATTACAGCGTTGTGTCTTGGTGTTTCCACCTCGTTCTCCGCTGTTCCTGCTGGGGCCTGTCTGTCTTCGTCTTGCGCTCGCCTTGTTCTGAGCCGCTGCTTCTTGGTATTTGCCAGCTGTGGCTGCGTGTGCATGGTGGTTTTGGTCCCCCTCCGTAGGACTCTGCGTGTCAGCGTGTGCTCCTGTCCCTTGTTCCCTACTTCGGGATAGGCACCTATTCAGCTGTGCCCTTCGCTGTGTGTGTGTTCTCCTAGGGCAGGCTCTGCCTCAGTTCCTTCTCCTTTCCCTGGCTTTGAGGGTGGTTATTTAATTCCACTGGCACTCGCGGGGCGCCTTCTGCCCCTCCGGTGTTTTCTGACAGACGCCCTTTGCTCTTCGGGTAGGCTTGTTGTATCCTGGCTTCCCTTCTCCTTGTTTTTGCTTTCTTCTGCTTGGTGGGGGCTGGGCCATCCTTCCTGTCCCCATGACACATTCCCTCTTGGGGCCCTGTGTTCTTCCAAGCTGGTGAGGTTCTCTCGTAGACCCTCCTCCCCTCTGGGTATGGCTAGGGTATCTATTCTACGTTAAGGAATCTGCGGCTTGTAGTCTCTATCAGATGTTCAAGTTACTTACCTTCGATAACGATGTATCTGGTAGAGACGATTCTAGCCGCAGATTCCTTCACGGCCCGCCCTTCCTCCCCGTTCTGTGAGGAACTTTCAGCTTGGTCTTCTGGACTCTCCTCCCTCCGGGTGGCTTTGTCTTCTGCAGGTGCCCTCTTCCTCCCTGGCGGGATGCCTCATCCTGTTTCTTTTTCCACTCCTTCTATTGTGGTCATTGGACGGTAGGTTCATGTGTACTTCTGCATCCCTTCACCATGGTTATTCCAGTGTGGCTCCTACTCTTATCTCTCTTTGTCATTGCTTGTTTTTTTTTTTACTCCTCCGCAATCCTCTAGGTTGGGGTTTCTTGGCTGTTCCTCTGCCCTTAGCTTCTAACGGGGGATAAGGCACTCTTTGCTGGTGTTGTCTTGAGGTGCTTTGTCGTTTCTCCTCTGTTCCAGACTTGTTGCCCCTCACTGTTACAGATTGTAGTTGCTGACTTCTGTTGTCGGCCACGTCATTTTTGTCATGTTTTATCTGCCTCCAGGGAGGTTATCACCTTCGCTTTGTGGGGTTGCTCTGCTCTTTCCTCTCCAGGATTTTCAGTAACACAGTGCTTGGCACTGTCCCTAATGGTGCTGTTATTCACCATTCGCCACTTCCCTTTTTGTTTCACTGATTGTTTCGTACACTGTTCCCATACTCTCACAGTTTGTTGGTGATGGCTCCGCATTGTGGCGCGGAAAAGTTCTCCGAAGAAAACTGACATCAGGGGGGGGACTTGTGACCTCGCTGACGTCACGTCCGTGGACTTCGTCAGAGCGGATCCGGAAAGATTTTTCGTCAGCAATACCCCTTGCGCGTCGCTAGGCGTCGCCTGCGGCTCCGCGTCCGTCGTCGGCGTCATGACCTCGTCGGAGTACTTCGACGCCGCCCTCGCGCGCTGACGTCAGTTCTTCTTTTTTCCACACCAGACAGCGCCGATCCGGGAAGAGGTTACCCCTTAGTCATTTTTTGACTAAACTTTTTGACTCTTTTTGGTCTACTGTCGACTCGACTCTGGTGCCGGTAGGATGCCTGGGTGTAAAGCCTGTGACTCCTGTGCTGCCCCTGTGTCCGGAGGAGGCCCGGACACGGCTCGCTTATGCTCTCGCCGACGGGCGAGATGCAGCACGACATGCTATACGATGTGGACTAGACACTACGGACTCGCTGGGTAGGGCGATGTCAACCACGGTGGCGCTCCGTTGCCACGCCTAGCTGCAGTCCATATGGCCAAGTCCTTGGGCCGCTCGGCCCCGCGTCCCCACAAACTTCCGCCTTTCGCCCCTTTCGTGGCCAAGGAAGCGGCGCCCCCTCACGTCCGCCTAGCCACCGGCCGCAGACTCAACCTGCACACGGACGTGGATTCCGCCGAGGCGGTATCGGGGGACAACGTGCCGGTCAGTCCAGATCCACCCCGGCAGCATCCGCCTCAAAGCCCTCCTGCGGGAGGAAGTTGCGGCCCTCTTGGCCAAAGGGGCCGTCGAGCGCGTTCCTGGTCCAGAAGTAGGTCGTGGTTGCTATTCCCACTATTTTCTGGTTCCCAAGAAGGGCAAAGGGGGCCTACGCCCTATCTTGGACCTCAGGAGCGTCAACGCCTTCCTCCGGAAGGAGAGGTTCAAGATGCTCACCTTAGCTCAGGTTCTGGCTGCCCTAGACCCTGGAGACTGGATGGTAGCGTTGGACTTGCAGGACGCTTATTTCCTCATCCCCGTCCTGCCAGCCCACCGGCGTTACCTGCGGTTCACAGAGGGTCAGGAGCATTTTCAGTTCACCGTGCTCCCCTTCGGCCTCACCAGTGCCCCTCGGGTGTTCACAAAAGTGATGGCGGTGGTCGCAGCTCATCTGCGCAGATTAGGGATTCCAGTCTTTCCCTATCTCAACGACTGGCTGTTGAAGGCGGGTTTGCCCCAGCAAGTCATCTACCACCTCCAGACTACGGCCGACCTCCTGCATTTGCTGGGGTTCTCCGTCAATGTGCCGAAGTCGCATCTGAGTCACTCCCAGAAGCTCCTCTTCATCGGAGCGGTTCTGGACTCGGCGCAGTTCCGGGCCTATCCGCCGGAACAGCGAGTCTGGGATATTCAGGCTCTGATTCCCATTTTTCAGCCTCTATCCCGGGTTTCGGTCAGGTTGGTGCTGCGGCTTCTGGGTCTGATGGCCTCCTTCATCCTATTAGTGCATTACGCCAGGTGGCGAATGCGGGCTTTGCAGTGGGACCTGAAGTTTCAGTGGACCCAGCATCGGGGCAACCTGTCCGATCATGTCTTGATCTCGGAGGGCACAGCGAAGCAGTTGCAGTGGTGGCTAACGAACCGCGATTGGGTCAGCGGCAGATCCCTCTTCCTACCCCACCCGGAGCACGTAGTGGTGACGGATGTGTCCCTCCTGGGATGGGGGGACCACATGGGGGAGGCAGAGATCAGAGGACTCTGGTCTCCGGCGGAGTCTCGGCTCCATATCAACATTGTGGAGCTGAGAGCGATCCGACTTGCACTGAAGGCATTCCTTCCCGTTGTCCGGGGAAGTGTGGTGCAGGTGTTCACGGACAACACCACCGCCATGTGGTATTGCAACAAACAGGGCAGGGTGGAGTTGTGGACCCTTTGTCAGGAGGCTCTGTGCCTCTGGACATGGCTGGAACATCAGGGCATCACCCTGGTGGTTCAACATCTGGCGGGCTCTCTGAACGGACAAACTCAGCCACCGGTGCATGATGGATCAAGAGTGGCGTCTCAACTCGGACGTGGTGCGAGGCCTCTTTCGGCAGTGGGGAGAGCCTTGGTTAGATCTATACGCCACTGAAGAGAACGTGCAATGTCAGCAGTTCTGCGTGTTGGAGTTTCCAAGGCGGCACTCGCTCGGGGACGCTTTTCGTCGCGAGTGGAGTTGCGGTCTGTTGTGCGCCTTTCCACCTATACCACTTCTGCCCAGAGTGCTGAAGAAGATCAGGCGCGACCGGGCCCAAGTCATCTTGGTGGCTCCGGATTGGGCACGAAGGTTCTGGTATCCCGAGCTACTCAGTCTGCCAATCGATCCCCCGATACGACTGCCTCTTCAGGAAGATCTTCTGTCGCAGCAGCAGGGGACAGTCCTCCACCCGAACCTGTCCAGTATCCACCTTCATGCGTGGAGATTGAGCGGCGACAGTTGATGCCATTTGACTTGCATCCTGAAGTCTGCGATGTGATTCTGGCAGCCAGGCGTCCCTCCACTAAAACGGTATACGCCTGCAGGTGGAACAAATTTGTGGCATGGTGCACAGCAAAGGCTGTGGATCCCCTTTCCGCCCCTCTTTCTTCTTTCTTTGGCCCAGCAGGGCTCTGCTCTGGGCACTCTTAAAGTTTATCTTTCTGCTATCTCTGCCTTCCTTCGGCTTCCTGACCAGCCTTCTCTCTTCAAATCCCCTGTTGTTTCTCGATTCCTTAAGGGCATTACTCACATGTTTCCTCCTGTCCCTTTCGTAATGCCTCAGTGGGATTTGAATCTTGTTTTGACATATCTGATGTGCGCTCCCTTTGAGCCACTTCATAATTGTCCTCTTCGTCTCTTGACGCTTAAGACTGCTTTCCTGGTAGCCATCACCTCTGCTTGAAGGGTGAGTGAGCTCCAGGCTCTCTCTTCTAAGCCTCCTTTCCTTTCTATTCATCCGGACAAGGTTGTCCTCCGCACTCGCCCTTCCTTCCTTCCTAAGGTTGTGACTGCCTTTCACATCGGGCAGTCTGTTACGCTGCCCACCTTCTTTCCGCCTCCGCATCCCTCGAAAGAGGAAGAACGGCTCCACCGTCTGGACCCAAAACATGCGCTCTCCTTCTATCTGGACTGCACAAAACAGTTCCGGTGGATGACCAACTCTTCATTGGCTACGTGGGCGTTACGAAGGGGCGGGCGGTGCACAAGCGGACCATCTCTCAGTGGGTTTTTTTGTGCATCAAAGCTTGTTACTCCTTAGCTAAAAGGGAACCTCCTGTTGGGCTGAGGGCCCATTCCACTCGGTCCACGGCGGCGACGACTGCCCTGGGTCGGGGAGTCCCCTTGCAGGACATTTGTCAGGCAGCAACGTGGGCCTCGCTGCACACGTCTGCCAAGCATTATTGCCTGGACAGCCAAGTCCGGAGAGACGGCTTCTTTGGCCATTCTGTTCTCCAGGACTTTCTGGTGTGATTTTGGTTCGCAGACCCACCACCGGGGTTGGTATTGCTGGGGTATCTATTCTAAGGTGAGGAATCTAACTAACGTGTTTATTTCAGGTGAACAAGTTACTAACCTTTGGTAACGATGTATCTGTAAGAAACATTAGTTAGATTACTCACCGACCCACCCATCCTCCCCGTTCTGCGAACCGACATCTAGGGTTAAGGTTATCCTTTTCAGGGCCCTAGACTTTTTTGGCACCAATGTCGGTCTCTTGCATGGCTCTGCATTCCTGACGCAGAAAGCTATGTACAAGAACTGACGTCAGCGTGCGAGGGCGGCCTCTAAGTACTCCAACGATGTCAATCTGGCGCACGACGACGGACGCGGAGCTGCAGACGACGCCTAGCGACGCGCAAGGGGTATTGCTGATGAAAAATCTTTCCGGATCCAGCCTGACGCCTGGGGATATTCTAAGGTGAGGAATCTAACTAACTAATGTTTCTTACAGATACATCGTTACCGAAGGTAAGTAACTTGTTCAACAGGCATCCAGCAGAGGCAACCGCATGAACTTGCTTACACAGCAGCAGGCCTCACAAGCCTTTCAATGTAGAGGTCAGGGATCCAGCCGTCAGCGTCCAGGCACCCAGTGGTAAAGAACCTTAAAAACATGGCTCTTTAGATAGGGGTAGCTCCTAGATTGCTGGCTAAATCCTCTTCTTCAATTTCTGCATAGCGCTGGGACACCTCTATTTGAGGTAGCCACGCGCTTTTATAAATGCTTATTATTATTAACTACCCATTCTACAGCCCCCGCAAAAACAGGTTCAGGTGCAAAACCCCCTTAGTTTGCCCTCAGCGGCGCACTGCCACCTAGTTTGAGGCTGGATAAGTTATTCCCTCCATGGTTGACAAAGCTTCACATCAGACAGCTAAACACTTCAAATTCTCCCGGATGGTTACACCCTACCTAGTCACCCCACCTATACCACAACGGCATCTGAAGGACCACTAGTCTGTTCCACAAAAGGAAGTCCAAGCTCTCTTAGAGAAAGTACCTATAGAGATGGTCCTGCATCAGAAATCAGGACTGGTTGCTATGCTGTTACTTTCTGATGCCAAAGAACAACCAAGGATTTTGTCCTATTTCAGATTTCCATCCTCTGAACTTCTTCCTCAAGAAGGACAAGTTTGAGATGCTCACTGTGGCCCAAGTTCTGTCCGCCCTGTGTCCACTAGACTGAATGGTGGGATTGGAATTACAGGATACCTAGTTCCACACCCCTTCCTGCAGTCTCACAAACCCTACATGTGGTTTTAGGTAGGCCATGAGCACGTTCAGTTGTCAGTGCTCACCTTCGGCCTTACCAGTGCCCTCTGGTGTTCACAAAAGTGATAGTGGTGGTCGCTGACCATTTTTGCATGTTGAGAATGCCAGTCTCCCTCCTACCTTGACGACTGGTTGCTGAATGTGGGTTCACGTCAAACAGTTGTGAGCCACCTCCAGACAACAGCCAACTTGTTTATTTTCCATCAATGTTTCGAAGTCACGCCTGACTCCTTCATAGAGGCTTCCTTTCATTGGAGCTATCTTGGTCAGTGTGCTGTTTTGAGCCTTCCTTCTACACCAACGAGCCTAGGATATTCAAGCTATGATCCTGATGTTTCAACCCTTTACCTGGGTCTCAGTGAGAGCAGCTTCGTGCCTTCTTGGCAGGTGGACCTGCCTGGTGGCAGATGCGGGTTCTACAGTGGGATCTGAAATCTCTTCAGCTCAGCACCAGTGAACCTCTCAGATTCCATCCGTTTGTCATCAGAAACTACAAAACATCTGAAGTGGTGGTTGCTGGATCGCAGGTGGACCAGTGGCAGACTGCTCTCCCTACCCCACGTAGAATTAATGGTCTTTATGGATGAATGGTTGCGGGTTGGGAAGGTCATCTGGGTGAGATGGAGATCAGAGGACTCTAGTGGAAACACACCTCCACATCAACCTGCTGGAGTTGTGGTTGTTTTGCTTGGCACTGAAAGCCTTTCCACCTTGACCATGAAGGGGGAATGTGTGCAGGTTCTCACAGTCTAAACTATCGCCACGTGGTACTGCAGCAAACAGGGTGGAGTGAGGATGTGGGTCCTCTGCCAAGATACTCTACGCCTCTGGAAATAGTTGAGTCATCAGCGCATCTGCCTGGTTGTGCTACACCTCCCAGGAACTTTAAATGCCAGCCTAGCAGATCACAGATGACAACTACACTCAGAGGTGGTGCAGGGCATCTTCCAGTAATGGGGAGAACATTGGCTCGATGTTTTTGCCACCCCCGTGAGCATACATTGTCCAAGCTCTTGCGTGTTGGTTTCCAAGGCAATTCTCCCTTGGAGATGCCTTTCGGTTGGACTTGAACCCGGGACTGCTGTATGCCTTCTCGCCTCTATATCTCCTACCCAAAGTTCGTAAGAAGATCTGGAATGACCGGCCCAAGCCGTCCTAGTGGTTCCAGATTGGGCAAGATGAGGGTACTATTCAGAGCTTTCACCATGAGCATCTATCTTCTCTTCGGGCTGCCTCTTAGGGAGGACGTCCTGTCGCAACAGCTGGGCAGAGTCCTGCACCCGAGCCTGCTCCACTTGCACCTCCATGTTTGGAGACTGAGTGGTAATGGTTGACTGCCTTCGATCTTCCGCCTGAAGTAGTGAATGTTATTTGTTTATTTGGTAGTCTCTACAAAAAACGTCTATACAGGCATCTTACAGAAGTTTGTTGCTTGGGGTTCTTCCTTGCATATCCCACCTTTACAAGCCCAGTTGTCTGATGTTCTTGTCTCTCTGTCTCTGGTCCAACAAGGCCTTACTGTGGCAACAGTTAAAGGTTATATCTGAAAGAAACACGTTAGTTAGATTCCTCACCTTAGAATATCCCCAGGCGTCAGACTGGATCCGGAAGATTTTTCGTCAGCAATACCCCTTGCGCGTCGCTAGGCGTCGTCTGCGGCTCCGCGTCCGTCGTCGGCGTCGTGCGCCGGGATGACGTCGTCGGAGTACTTAGACGCCGCCCTCGCGCGCTGACGTCAGTTCTTCTTTTTTCCGCGCCAGTAAGCGCAGATCCGGGAGAGCTACCCCTTTTAGTCTTTTTTGACTAACTCTTTTTGATCATTTTTGATCCCTGTCTGTCGACATCTGGTGCCGGTAGGATGCCTGGGTTCAAGGCTTGTGAAGACTGTCATCGACTGATGTCGGTGACCGATCACCACCGCCGGTGCCTCTATTGCTTAGGCCTCGACCACGACGCGGAGTCGTGCAACGACTGCCAGGCCCTGACTTCGAAGGCTAGGCGGGAGCGGTCCCGCAAGCTTCTCGAGCTTCGCCACTCGGCTCCGCGTCGTGCGCGATCCCGGTCCAGGAGGAGGTCCAAGGATCGCTCGCGGAGCCCTAGCCGACGCCACCATCGATCGTCGGGCTCCAAGTCGTCGGGTAAGTCCAAGCACTCAAAGAAGTCCAAGAGGCGACATCGCTCTTCGGACTCCCCTCGCCGGTCGCGCGACTCGGCCGAGGGTCCAAGTGGTTCAACCCCCGCGGCTCCGGCGGAGCCGCAGGTGCCGCGTCCGCCCCCATACCTTCCGGTCCCTGGGGCTGACGCGGCGCCGGCGGAGATCAGCGCCTTCCTCTCGGCCATGAGGAGCCTGGCCCCGCCGTCGACGCCCGCTGGCGCGCCTTCGGGCCCCGCGGGCTCGACTGGGCGACCTCGCGTGCCGGCGGCTCCGGCCCCGGCGCCGTCGACGACTCCGGTCTCGACGCCGCAGGTCCCCGCGGGGCCCATGCCTGGGCCCCAGTCGACGCCGGTTGACCTTGTCACTCCTCCACCGGCGCCGACGCCTGAACCACCGACGCCGTCACCGGCGCCGCCGACGCCGACGCCTGTGACGCCGACGCCCCAGTTTAGCCCTCATCCGGACCCGACGCCGGCACGGCGTCCGCCGACGCCGCATCCGACGCCGCTAGAGACCTACCATCTCTACAGTCCGGTTCCGATCATTCCTCCTGTTTATCAGGAATCGGAAGAAGGGGGCGACTGGGAGGGGTTCGAGGACCCTCTGGCTGTTCAGTCACAGCTTTCTCAGGACTGGGCAGATGAACTGGGGGAGGCCAGCGGGCTGGACACCTCGCCAGACGCTGGATTCACTTCTCCTCCGACCGTGGCTTCGGAGGAGGGTGCAGCATTTTCTGTGGTGCTGCGCAAGGCGGCTGAGGCCCTTGGGCTCGAGTTGCCTGCCGTGGCTGTGAGGACCAACATCCTCACTGAGGTGCTTCAAACCTCAGCAAGCTCCACTGAGCCTCTGCTGCCGTTTAACGAGGCCCTCACTGACGTTCTGCAGGGCACCTGGTCCAAGCCCTCCACAGTTCCTCCTGTGGATAGGAACGTTGCCAGGCGCCACCGCCCTGCTCCGGGCGACCCCAGCTTCCTGTCCCAACACCCCACCCCCGAGAGTCTGGTTATCCAGGCCTCTACTTCCCAATCCTCCTTCCCGACCGCTCCGCCGGACCGGGATTCCAAGAGACTCGAGCAGTTTGGCAAGAAACTGTTCTCGTCCCTTAGTTTGGGCCTGCGGTCCTTAAATACCGCCTGTCTCTTGGACCGTTATTCCCATTCCCTGTGGGATACGGTGGAGGACGTGCTGCCCCTGTGTCCGGAGGAGGTCCGGACGCGTCTTACCCAGGCTTTGGCCGATGGGAGGGATGCAGCACGGCACGCCATAAGATGTGGGCTTGACACCACGGACTCGCTAGGTCGGGCGATTTCCACCACGGTGGCGCTCCGCCGCCACGCCTGGATGCGGTCCACGTCATTTTCCGGGGATGTCCAGAACACCCTCATGGACATGCCCTTTGATGGCACTCGCCTGTTTGGTGAGAAGGCGGACAGTGCGCTGAACCGCTTTAAGGACTCCCGGGCTACGGCCAAGTCCTTGGGCCTCTCGGCTCCGCGGGCGCACACCTCCGCTTTTCGCCCCTTTCGTGGCCAAGGAAGGGGCGCCTCCTCACGTCCGCAGAGCCACCAGCCGCAGAACCAACCTGCGCGCGGTCGCGGACGTGGCTTCCGCCGTGGCGGAAATGGAGGCCGACGTGGTCAGCCCACATCCACCCCGGCAGCATCCGCCTCAAAGCCTTCCTAGTCCGAGCTTTCAGGCCCATACCACGCCAGTGGGCGGCAGAGTTCGCCATCACCTGCTCCACTGGCGGTCCATAACATCGGACAGGTGGGTGCTGCAAATCGTCCGAAGGGGCTACTCCCTCCCCTTCGAGACGACCCCTCCAGCCATGCCACCACAGCACCACCGTATCTCGGGGGATCATTTGGATCTTCTCCGCGAGGAAGTTTCGGCTCTCTTGGCCAAGGGGGCCGTCGAGCGCGTTCCGAGTCCAGAAGTAGGTCGTGGTTGTTATTCCCACTACTTTCTGGTTCCCAAGAAGGGCAAGGGGGGCCTGCGCCCTATCTTGGACCTCCGGAACGTCAATGCCTTCCTCCGAAAGGAAAGGTTCAAGATGCTAACGTTGGCTCAGGTTTTAGCTGCCCTAGACCCTGGAGACTGGATGGTAGCGTTGGACTTGCAGGACGCATATTTCCATATCCCCGTCCTGCCGGCCCACCGGCGTTACCTGCGGTTCACGGTGGGCCAAGAGCACTTTCAGTTTACCGTGCTCCCCTTCGGCCTCACCAGTGCCCCTCGGGTGTTCACGAAGGTGATGGCGGTGGTCGCAGCTCATCTGCGCAGATCAGGGGTCCCAGTCTTCCCCTATCTCGACGACTGGTTGTTGAAGGCGGGCTCGCCCCAGGCAGTCGTCTCCCACCTCCAGACTACGGCGGATCTCCTGCATTTGCTGGGGTTTTCCATCAACGTGCCGAAGTCACACTTGAGTCCCTCTCAGAAGCTCCTCTTCATCGGAGCGGTTCTCGATTCGGCGCAGTTCCGGGTCCATCCACCGGAACAGCGGGTCCGGGATATACAGGCCCTGATTCCCATCTTTCGGCCTCTATCCCGGGTTTCGGTCAGGCTAGTGTTGCGGCTTCTGGGGCTGATGGCCTCCTGCATCCTACTAGTGCATCACGCCAGGCGGCGCATGCGGGCTCTGCAGTGGGACCTGAAGTTTCAGTGGGCCCAGCATCACGGCAACCTGTCCGACCATGTCTTGATCTCGGAGGGCACTGCACAGCAGTTGCAGTGGTGGCTCACGGACCGCGAGTGGGTCAAGGGCAAGAGCCTCTCCCTTCCCCAACCGGAGCATGTCGTAGTGACGGATGCGTCCCTCCTGGGTTGGGGTGGCCATATGGGAGAGGCGGAGATCAGAGGCCTCTGGTCTCCGGCGGAGTCTCGTCTCCACATCAACCTGTTGGAGTTGAGAGCGATCCGGCTTGCACTGAAAGCCTTCCTTCCCTCTGTCAGGGGAAGTGTCGTGCAGGTGTTCACGGACAACACCACCGCCATGTGGTACTGCAACAAACAGGGCGGGGTGGGGTCGTGGACCCTTTGTCAGGAGGCTCTGCGCCTCTGGACATGGCTGGAACACCGGGGCGTCACCCTGGTGGTTCAACATCTGGCGGGCTCTCTGAACGCCAGAGCAGACGAACTCAGCCGCCGGTGCATGATGGATCACGAATGGCGTCTGAACTCCGAAGTGGTGCAAGGCCTCTTTCAGCAGTGGGGAGAGCCTTGGTTAGATCTATTCGCCACCGAAGAGAACGCGCAATGTCAGCAGTTCTGCGCGTTGGAATTTCCAAGGCGGCACTCGCTCGGCGACGCTTTTCGTCACGAGTGGAGTTGCGGTCTGTTGTACGCCTTTCCGCCTATACCACTTCTGCCCAGAGTGCTGAAGAAGATCAGGCGCGACCGGGCCCAAGTCATCTTGGTGGCCCCGGATTGGGCACGAAGATACTGGTATCCCGAGCTACTCAGTCTGTTGACCGATCCCCCGATACGTCTGCCCCTTCGGGAGGATCTTCTGTCGCAGCAGCAGGGGACGGTCCTCCACCCGAACCTGTCCAGCCTCCACCTCCATGCGTGGAGATTGAGCGGCGGCAGTTGATGCCATTTGACTTGCCTCCTGAAGTCTGTGATATCATTCTGGCAGCCAGGCGTCCCTCCACAAAGTCGGTATACGCCTGCCGGTGGAACAAATTTGTGGCATGGTGCACAGCAAAGGCTGTGGATCCCCTTTCCGCCCCTCTTTCTGAGGTTCCCTCTTCCTTCTTTCTCTGGCCCGGCAGGGCTCTGCCCTGGGCACCCTGAAAGGTTATCTTGCTGCCATCTCCGCCTTCTTGCGGCTTCCTGATCAGCCTTCTCTTTTCAAGTCCCCTGTGGTTACACGCTTTCTCAAAGGCATTACACACACGTTCCCTCCTGTCCCTTTTGTAATGCCTCAGTGGGACTTGAATCTGGTTTTGACATTCCTGATGTGCGCTCCCTTCGAGCCTCTTCACAATTGCCCTCTTCGTCTTCTAACTCTAAAGACTGCTTTTCTGGTAGCCATCACCTCGGCTAGACGGGTGAGTGAGCTCCAGGCTTTATCTTCAAAGCCTCCTTTTCTATCTGTTCATCCGGACAAGGTTGTCCTTCGGCCTCGTCCCTCTTTTCTTCCTAAAGTGGTGACTCCATTTCACCTTGGGCAGTCTGTCACCTTGCCCACCTTCTTTCCGCCTCCGCATCCTTCCAAAGAGGAAGAGAGGCTCCACCGTCTGGACCCAAAACGTGCGCTCTCCTTCTATCTGGACCGCACAAAACAGTTCCGGGTGGACGACCAGCTTTTTGTTGGGTACGTGGGCGCTAAGAAGGGGAAAGCTGTGCACAAACGAACCATCTCTCGGTGGGTCGTTTTGTGTATAAAAATCTGCTATTCCTTGGCTAAAAAGGACCCTCCTGTTGGGCTGCGCGCCCATTCTACTCGGGCCACGGCGGCTACTACTGCCTTGGGACGGGGAGTCCCTTTGCAGGACATCTGTCAGGCGGCGACGTGGGCTTCTCTACACACGTTTGCCAGGCATTATTGCCTTGACAGCCAAGTCCGGAGGGATGGCTTCTTTGGCCGTTCTGTCCTCCAGGACTTTCTGGTGTGATCTTGGTTCGCAGACCCACCACCGGGGATGGTATTGCTTGGGTATCTATTCTAAGGTGAGGAATCTAACTAACGTGTTTCTTTCAGATGAACAAGTTACTAACCTTCGGTAACGATGTATCTGTAAGAAACATTAGTTAGTTAGATTCCTCACCGACCCTCCCATCCTCCCCGTTCTGCGAACTGACATCTAGGGTTAAGGTTGTCCTTTCAGGCCCCTAGATTTTATTTTTGGCACCAGTGTCGGTCTTTGCATGGCTCTGCGTTCCTGGCGCGGAAGGCTATGTACAAGAACTGACGTCAGCGCGCGAGGGCGGCGTCTAAGTACTCCGACGACGTCATCCCGGCGCACGACGCCGACGACGGACGCGGAGCCGCAGACGACGCCTAGCGACGCGCAAGGGGTATTGCTGACGAAAAATCTTCCGGATCCAGTCTGACGCCTGGGGATATTCTAAGGTGAGGAATCTAACTAACTAATGTTTCTTACAGATACATCGTTACCGAAGGTTAGTAACTTGTTCTTTTTGACTTTATCAGCATTTCTACAATTGCCGGATCAGCCACCTCTGTTCAAAACACCTGTGGCTGTACTCTTTTTGAAAGGGTTGTATAGGAGGCTGACTTGGTATATGGTGCTCACTTATGTAAGTGTAGCATCCTGCACCAATGTAGACCACCCTTATGGTGATTTAGTGGTCTTAGACAACCTTAAAACGCTCTCTATGTGGTAGCTGTGGAGAGCAGCCTTCAGGCTTAGTCCAGAAGGAGTGTAAAGTAGCTTGTTTTACCAGTACTTAATCTTATGGTGTAGGTTAAGTGAAAAAGAACCGCACAGTGTAGTTATAAATATATTTATTTATCATAGACACTCACTAACACATTGCAATATCTCCTACCCGGAGATACAACCACAATAGACATAATACTCTGATGATATAACACGTAAGTAGCACGATACACCGTGGTCCCTAGGGGGACACCAAACCATATACTAAAATAGTGGAATGCAAACCACAACCTAAGTTGAGACTGGACCCCGAAGATGTAAAAGTGTCAGGGACCCAAGAAACCACCCATGGTAAGTACCCAGGAACCCTCACGGGGCTGTGTGTAGAGTGGGAACACGCCCATGGACTCAATACAAGTCACAGAGTAAGTCACGGTTGCAGTTTTTAAGAAAGAGGGCCCTTCCCAGCGGACCCTGAAGATACCACGTGGATGAAGGAAGGTTGGAGAGTCATCCCACCCATGGATACCCCAGGAACCAGGATACCTACACCAGGGAAGCTGGGTGCACAGTGACGTCGGAAACTGCCGTAGACCACAATGGAGGACTTCAGTGAAGATGCCGCTGGCGAAGAAGGTGAAAGAGTCCAGTGGAACCCAAAGGTGGATTCAAGATGAGAGGTCCCTACAAGCAGAGGGGACAGAGTCTATGCCACTCTGGAGTGACCAGGAGGCATGGAACACAAATGCCTACTGATGTCGGGGCTGCAGGTGAGTTGACGGTGCCCTTGAAGTTGCAGCTGTGAGGACCAGGCGATGCTGTGGAAGACCAGGAATGATTCACGAGCTGTCATATGTCGTATGTTGAGAGCCGGGCTCAGTGTCCGGCTGGGTCACCAACAAGCCTTGGTAAATGTAGTTGTCGAAAAAGGTGCAGTGTTGGAACCAGCAAGGTCCAAGTGAATCACTACGAGCAGGTAAGACAGAGCAGGCCCTGAGCAAGCAGGGGAGCCCACTGGAGCCAAAGAAGACCCTCAAGAGGAGCCCTGGGCCAAAGGCACAGGAGTCGCAGTAGGACCTCAAGCAGCTCACCAAAGGATGTAGGCCCAAGGTGCAGATGAAGATCTTGGCTGTAGGAGATGCTTGAGGCTGGAGCTTCTTGGAGCCCGAAGATCTCTGGTGAAGAGAGTCAACAAGCCTTGGCAACATCAAGGTGACGCTGTGCAGGGGTACTGCTCCAGCGGATCTGACGAGGGATACTGACTTCAAACTTGCTGTGAAGACAGTGCAGGCTTCGAGGGAGTTACAGAACCACCACTTTTGTTGTTGAACCTTTCAGAGTTCGTAGGAGCTCAGGAACAGCAGACTGGTCAGCTTTGTCGTGATGCCTGCAGATGCAGGGAAATCACTCCTTCACATCAAGGGAGATTCCTTCCGGTGTCGTGGGTGTCCACAGGCCTGTAGAAGAACCTGTATGGAGCACAGGCACAGACGACACAGAAGACTGGCAGGACGACGAGCCCAGGAGCAGCAGGAGTATTCCCAGTTGCAGTCTCTGTTCCCAAAGCGAAGTCCCGTGAAGTCCAAAGTGCCCAGACGGTTGAAGATGAAGTGGTTTCAGAACTGCATCTTCTCTCATGGTGAATCTAAGGACCAACACACAGGTAAGCCCTTAAGTACCCTAAGGAAAGGGTTGGGGCGATTCAGGGGACCCTCCCACAGGAGCGGCTGGACAATGGGGAGGATATTCCTTTGTCCTTTGTCCAGTTTCGCGCTAGAGCTGGACCCAAATGTGCCCTTCAAAGCAGTCTAGTAGCTCTGGCAAGCGCCCCCAACCATCCTACGTTCTGACTGGGAGGTTGTAACACCTCCCTGTGACAGGAAACCTATTGTCCTGCCTTACCCTGCTTGAGCTTGGCTCAGCAGCAGGAGGGCAGAATCATGTCTCCGGTCGACAGCAGTCATAGTTTGCTGTTAAGGGTCTAGAAGACTGGTACCAGGAGCACTGTGAGCCTCTCAGAGGAGCTTTACAGTGCATTGAATCATACCATGTTTGATGCCAAACACATCTGATAGAGACTACTAGCCGCAGATTCCTTCACGTAGAATTATCCCCAGGCGTGAGACTGGATCCGGAAACTTTTTGCCACAGCATCCCTGCGTGCCGGGGGCGGGGCGACATTACGCGAGACAGCCCAGGCGTCGTCCGTGTACGTGACATCAGCGAGGTCACATAAGACCCGCCCCGGCACGCCCACATCAGTTTTTCCTTTTCTGCGTGCAACGCGGATCCGATTCTTCCTGCAGGCCTGTTAGGCCCCTTTTTTCTTCCATTTTTTAGTGGAACAGTGTGCGAATGCCTTCGGGCTTTAAGACTTGCACGTCTTGTGTGCATCTTATGTCGGCGACGGACCCTCACCTCATTTGTATGTGGTGTTTGGGGGAGGATCACGGCACCACAGACTGTACACAGTGCTAACAGTTGAAGCCGAAGTCGCGGCGGGAGCGCCGGATGAAACTTCTCTAGGCACGTCTCTCCAAGTCGACGTCCTCCCCTTGGTCTGCTTCGACGGACAGCTTCAGACTCTGTCGTGGTCGTTGTCCTCGCCTTTCTCCAATGTCACGTGAGCGTCGCTCCCCGATGGGTAAGTGTCACAGTTTGTCCCTGGGGGCTGTTAGTCTGCCTCCCGGGGGTGTGGACACTCCACGGGTGATGCGGCCCCGCGTGTCATCCTATCCACCGTTTCCTGGTGTTGGGGCGTCGAGAGTCCAAATGGAGACATATGCGCCGGCTTTGCAGGCCTCGCTGGCGTCTCCTCCTCCTTCCCCTCCTGGGTCGTCAGCGGATCCCTCGCTCGACGCAGGGCCCTCTGCGGCGCCGCCGGTGTCTTCAACCCTGGCGCTTACTGGTTCGGATCCAGGTTTGGAGGATGTGGTACTGTTGGGGTGCGGCTCCTCTGGGGAGCCTCCTTCAGGCCACGGCGTCTCTGCCTCGCCCCAAAACTCCCGCGGGTGTCGCGGGAGGTCGCCAGGGCTCTGGTCGCATCCCGAGCCCCTCTCGGTCCTTTGACAAGGTGGTCCTGTCTAAGGCCGAGGTGACGCCGCTACGGCGCCGGCAGCAGCTGGATCGTGCGGAACCACTGAGGTCGGTGGACCCTCCTCGTCCCGCTCCGGGTCGAGGCCGAGGGGAGACCCCTTATCCCTCTCCGGGCCCCTCTCGTCCTTCCACGCAGATGGCTGCCTCGTCGGAGGGCGAGTTGGAGGTTGAATCGTCCCTGGCGCCGCCGCATGGGTTGCCGAGCGATCTTCACCTCATTTTGGGCTACAGCTGTCGGAGGGCTTCGTGCCACTCCCCAGGCCCGTCTCGTTCCCCCGTGCAGGTAGCTGCCTCCTAGGGGGTCGGGTCGGGGTCACTCCGGCGCTGCCCCGGAGCCGGTGCGGCTCCAGCTCTACTCCGGTCTCCACTCTGGTCCCCGGTGCGGGGTGACTTGGAGGTCCCTTGTCCAGTGACGCCGGCCGGTGCGGACGTCCTGCCTCAGGCAGCGTATTCTATGGCTCCGCGCAGGGGTCGTACCGTGGATTAGTCTTCGGACACTCCTTCTCCGGAGGCATGCATATTGGTGTCGTCCTCCCCGGAGACTGGTCGCCATGTGGTGTAGTTTTTCACTGGCGTCGAAGGGTGGCTCCCCGCTCTTCCTGGGGCAGAGGTTTTCATCGGAAGCGCGCCAGGACCCTCATTCTTCAGCTCCTTCTGACTTCCAGGTCCGGGCCTTGCCCGCCCTGCTTGGCCTCAGGGACGGCCGCCTTAGTTTGCAGCCGCCCCGACGGAGGAGCTGATTTCTCCACCGCGGGGCCCTACAGAGGCGGGTGCGGCCTTCGCTCATGCGGTGTCCACGGCTGTGGGCATCCTGCGCATGGGTGATCCGGTGGCTTACTTTCCGGTGGACCATCTATTGGAGGTCCTCCACCAGGGCTCTGGTGGGAGGGAAATCTTTCTTCCCTTTGAAGGTTCGCTCCTTTCTTCCCTGACAGGAGCTTGGAAGCGTCCTGCCTCAGGGGACCGGGTGCCTCAGCATCTTCTGCACCGGCACCTCCCGGCGCCGCGTGACCCGGCGTGTCTTTCCCTTCAGCCGCCAGCCCCCTTTTGCGGACTGCTTTTCCCTCCCTGCCGCCGCTGTTTACTCCGCCGTCCCGAGAGGCTAGACTCTTGGGGACGAAACATGTTCGCCTCGACCAGCGCGGGCCTGCGGGCCCTTAACACCTTGTGTGTGCTGGCTAGGGCCTCTTCCTGTTTGTGGGACTCGGCGGAGTCTCTGGGATCTGCAGCGTCCCAGGAGTCTGGCCTGGTGGACTTACGGCATCATGCATTGGATGGCCGGGAGCTTGTGGCGTTTAACCTCCACTCCGCTCTGGACGTCTCAGAGGTCCTGGCCGGCCCATAGCTCAGTTGCTCTCAGTCGCCATGCTTTGCTTCGGGATGGAGTATTCTCTGAGAATATTTTGGAGCGCCTCATCAACCTTCCATTTGATGGCAGCCTGTTTCATGCCCTGGCCGACACCACCATCCAAAGGTTCTTGGCGGGGCTCCGTCCTCCTCCTCCGCCTTATCCTCCTCATCCTCCGTCCCCTCCTCAGTGACTTCTGAGTTTGGTTGATTCTAGGCCTTCTTAGGCCGACTGTTCTGACTGTGCAGTGTGTTTTCTAGCCGTTTACGTCCTTCCTAGGGACTTTGGCATTGTTGGCTGCTGGACGGCCCTTGTGTTGATTGTGTGTGGTTCTGCAGGAGTTGTTGCGCAGACTTCGATCTAAGATTGGGTCTTCTGCTTTGTTTGGGCTGCTTGTCAAGCCTTTAGTGGGGGTGTTTCTTTCCCCGTGGCTCTTTTGTTTTTTCCTCTGCTGCGGTAGTTCTTCCAAAGAGGGTTGCCATATCTTGTGACTTAACACACCCTATGTGGGGTAGTGGTAGCTGTCACATGGCTTTCGCTCTGCTAGAGGGTTCTAGTCACTTTCGGGTGCCTGTTCTCCATGGCGTTTAGGTAGGTTGCTTTTGCTTCCTGAGGTTGTGCGCGCGGCCACTCGTAGTGGTGTCCTGGGCATCTCCTCCTCCTTCCTGCTCCTGTCCTGAGGTCTGGGATGATCCTGTGTTCTCCCTTGCTAGGCATCGCCTACTCGGCCTTCCTGGGGCCTCGGGCTGTTCTTCTTGCTTCTGGCTTTGACTGCAAGCACTGTTATGGCTGGCAGGCTGCTTTCCATCTGGAGTGGGTTCGTCTTCTTTTCCCTAGTTTCCTTGGGTCCTCTAGGCTCCTTCTTCTTCTTCTCCCGCTTTCCTGTCTTGGCATTGGGCAGAAGCTGTGTTGGCTTGTGAGGGGAGGGGAGTGGAGTGCTTCGGCATCTCCTTCCTTGCCCTTGGTTCCTCTGCTGTGAGTGTACGGGCCTTTTTAGCCATCTTTCCCTTCTACGTCCCCTTGGGGTCGGTGGGGTTCTGCTTGTGGGGGTTCCCTTGGCCTGGCAGGGGCGAGGTTCTACCTGGTCCACAGCTCTGGTCCCCTGTGGGGCCCTCTGTTCTGCATTGGCTGGTGGGGTCCTTTCGCAGACCCTCCTTCCCAGGGGGTATTGCTAGGGTATCTATTCTACGTGATGAAATCTGCGGCTAGTAGTCTCTATCAGATGTACGCGTTACTTACCTTCGGTAACGGTGTATCTGGTTGAGACGATTCTAGCTGCAGATTCCTTCACGGCCCGCCCTTCCTCCCCTATTCTGCGAGGGCCCTTGGGTTGGTCTCCGGTACTCGCCTCCCGGTGGCGGGCTGTGTCTCCTGTGAGTGGCTTCCTTGTTCTTGCGGGTGACTCTGTCTGGGGGCGGTTCATTCCTCCTTTGGTCCTTGGAGGATGGGGATCCGGTGCCCTGCTGCTCTGGCTACTCCAGGTTTTGGGGGGATTGCTTTCTATTGCTGTCCTCCCTCCCCTCCCATCCTTTCATTGCTTTCCTCTGATTAAGGGTCATCTGGCCTTGGCTTGCCCTTGTGGGTGGTTGCCCTCTAGGTTGGGGTGGCATGGAAGTTTGTTGTCCCTGGCTGTCTTGGGACTGGTCCTATTCCTTGCTCAGGATGGGGGGGGGGGTGGGCTTCCTACGTGTGCCGTGACTTTTACGCCTGTTACCTCCAGGGCACAGGGATGGGAGGTTGTCTTATATGTTGGCAGGGTGACTAAGCAGTTTTCTGCTTGTTCTTCTTCTTTCCCTGCTCTTGGGTTCTGCGGTGTTGGCACTACCCTGGTGGTGGTGTTAGTCACTGTTTCTTTCCAATTTTTCGTCTCTTCGCACACTGTTCCCATGTTTCCACAGTTTTTTATCTGGTGGTTCCGCGTTGTGATGCAGAAAAGTTCTCTGAAGAAAACTGACATGGGTGCTCCGGGGCGGGTCTTCTGTGACCTCGCTGACGTCACGTACGCAGACGATGCCTGGGTGGAGTCGCGTGATGTCGCCCGCCCCCGGCGCGCAGGGATGCTGTGGCTAAAAGCTTCCGGATCATGCCTGGGGATAATTCTGCGGCTAGAATCGTCTCTACCAGATACACCGTTACCGAAGGTAAGTAACTCGTACAACAGGAGTAGTTCCAGCCAGTTTAGAGTTGGTCATTGCGTAATGACGCATGACCACTCTATGTATCGTAATGGCTGATGCACTTACAACTCAGGAGAATGGACTCCATGAATTATAGAGGTGTCCTGCTCATGCAGGGGCACCCTCACAGTTAGAGCCAAGCACCCTTCCTTCAGGATTGAAAGGCCTGCCTTAGGGGTGACTTATAGATTTTAAGTGCAGTGACCCAAGATGTAAGGAAACTTATATCTGTCGTAAGTGGTACTAGCACAAGCTTTCACAGGCTGCAATGGCAAGCCTGTTGTCACAATTTGAGTGGTCTCCCATGGGTGGCATTATACATGCTTCAGCCCATGGGGGTCCCCTGGTGTACCTATGCCCTTGGTACCTTGGTACCATATACTAGGGACTTACAAGGGTACATAAGTAGCCAATCTGAGGTGTACCTAAGTACTCACCATGTCCAAATTAGGGAAGAGGCAAGGAGATTGGGAACCTGATTAGCAGGATCCCTGTCAGACTAGTCATAAAAACATAGCAAAAACTGGCAAAAAGTGGGGGGTAACCATGTAGAAGGATCCTACCTTTCTGCAGGCTGACCCATATGTCACTGCCAAAACCCTTTGTGTTGTCCCCGTGGAACCTAAAATTGGTTCTCATAATCTTGATGTGCACTTCTTTCGAGCCAATGCATAGCTGTTCTCTAAGGTTGCTCATACTAAAAACAGTATTCTTTATTGTGATCATGTCAGCTCGTTGTGAGAGTGAGCTACAAGCACTCTGTCCAGCAACTGTACACCACCACCTTCCCGAATAAGTTAGTGGTAAAGACCAAGGCAGCATTCCCCCTAAAACGTCTGTCACCCTGCTGATGTTCTTCGCTCCTCCCCATCCACCCACGGAGGAAGAGCGACTCCATTGCTTAGACCAGAAGAGAGCTCTGAGCTTCTGCATTAGTTGAACCAAAGATCTCTGGGTGGACGACCGGAACTTTATGGGTTTCTCTGGGATGAAGAAGGTAAGAGCAGTACAGACACTGACATTTCCAGATCGATTGTTCTTCGAATAAAATTATTCTATGAACTTGCAAAGAAACAGCCTCCACTATGCCTGTATGCTCATTTCACCAGATCAAATTCTGCTACCCCCTGCTTGGTGCACGGAGTCCCTGTTTTGGACATCTGCCAGACTACTACTTGGGCGTCAGTACACACATTCACTAAGCATTACTGTCTGGATAGCCATGTCTGGCAGGAGGGGAACTTAACTCATTCAGTTGTGCAGAATTTCCTGATCGGATCAATTCCATAGTCCCACCCCCAGAGTATGCACTGCTATGGCATCAATTCACAAGGGGAGGAACCTGTTAGAAGTATCCATCAGAAGAACACGTTAGTCTCCTTCAGGAATGCTCTTTCCAGTGGATACTGAATTTAACTGCAGATTCCTCACGTACCCACCCTCTTCCTTGTTCTGTTGAATGTACTTACTCGGTTCCTATTAAAAAGATTACAGTTAGAGATCTGCACACTGACACAGTCTGATAACTGAGGGTTTCCCATCCAGCGACGTGGACAGATAACAGAAAGAAAATTACATTTATGCGCGGAAGTTATATTGTAACCTCAATGTCACTTCCGAGGTGAGACACATCTGACAAGGAGAGGCATCGACCGGATCCAGTCTGGTACCTCATATTCATAACATGAGAAATATGCTGTGAGATGTAGTATCCACCAGAAATGGTTACTGGAAAAATGTTACTTGTTTGTCTCAGCCAGAGTCATCTTGCCGATAAAGAGCAGTGTCTCCACCCAGAGGTAGTTCAGGACTTGTTTGCCCACGGGGGCATGCATCATGTGAAACTTCTTGATACTCGTGACATTGCCCATTGCCTGATGTTCTGTGCCTCTCCACCATCCACTGCAGGGAGTTTTGGTGACTCGTTTCAGTTGAAGTGGAGGTTTCCTCTTTACTAAATGTTTCCTCCAATACCCTTTTCAAGTTCTGAGGAAGATTCACCAGCACTTGGCCCTAATCAGTCTCATTGCCCTTGCATGGCCGAGAAGGGTATGGTACACAGACCTACTTCCCTTCTCCCTGTTTCCTCTGCTACTTCTTCCTGCCAGGGTACACCTTCTCTCCCAATGGGGTGGACAGGTTCTTCAACCCATCCTCCAGACTTTAGACATTCATTTGTGGAGAATGAGCGAGGTTATCTGAGTGTTGTTCAGCTGCCACCAGAGATGGTCCACATGATCCTTTCTGCCTGTTTCTACCAAGTTCATCTATTCTGGGAGACGGAATGCATTTTTTGCAGGGTGTTCCAAACTTCGAGTTGACCCCTTGAGGGCTACCTTTTCCTTTAGTTTGCACTGTCCTTGGTCCAGCAAGGTTTTGCTGTAGGTATATTTAAGGAGTGCATTGCAGCTTTATCAGTGTTCCTGTGTCTCTTGGTATACCTGTCTTAATCAAATCACTGGTGGTTGTATAGTTTTTGAAGATCCTGACACATGTTTCCTTGCACTCTGTTTATCATTCCCAATGTGACTTGATTTGTGCTCCTTTAGAGACCCTCCATAGTTGTCAACTGTGGTTATTAACCTTTTAGATGGTATTTTTGGTTGGTGTTACCTTGGTGCTTCGTGCCCACAAACTTTAGACCTTGAGTGCCTGTCTGCAGTTCACATGCTTCTTCCTCGACAAGCTCATCCTTCAAACTGAAGTCACTTTCCTTACCAAGGGTGTGACTTCCCTTCCAAATGGGGCAATTTGTCACTCTGCCCACTTTTTATCTCTCACCACATCCAACCAAGAAGGTGGTGTGTTTACACTGGTTTGGAACCCATGCCTGTAGTTAGTTATATTGACTGCATGAGTTAATTCAGATCTCCCGACCTGCTCCCTTTGTATTCTACATAAATGCAACAAAAAAGGCACAATGCTTCAGAAGAGTACTTTATTGTGTTGGATTCTGCTGTGTATCAAGGTATGCTATGCTCTGGCAACAAAAGAGCCACCTAACGTAATCCAAGCCCATTTCACCAGATTGTGAAGTCTTCCACTGCAGCTTTGGCCTGGGACATGCCGGTTGTTGACCTATACAGAGCGGCAACATGGGCTTCCCTCCACACCTTTGCCAAGCACAATTGCTTGGACTCGCACGTGAGGAGGGATGGCCATTTCCGCACGCTCAGTCCTTTATGGTTTCCTCATTTGACTGTTCTTGCAGACCTACCACCTTAGAGTATGGCTTCTGAATTCATTGAGAGGTGAGGAATCTGCAGGGAGGGGTATACATCAGAAGAAAAAAATACTTACCTATAGTAACTATCTCATGGATATTGTATCTGCCGATTTCTCACCAATACTACCCTCCTCTCCCTTCCTAAGGAAGGCAGTAGGCATGATTATAAGTGACCAACTTGGTTTTAGCACTGTATCAATACATCATTCAATATTTTTCTCATCTCCGTCTCAAAAGACCTGGTAATAAAACAGATGATTCATGTCAAGGCATTTGGGTTGGTACTATATTACTCCAGTGACATCCCCACAGCTCCACATCCATCTTTGAGATGGAGCAAGACCCCCCTATCAGCACAGTAGAGCTATGCCGATGGTTTTCAGATCCAGTCTAGTTCCAGGGATATTTGAGAGATAAAGAATCTGCAGGTAGATAGACTATCCACCAGAAAGATTGTTTGTTACTCAAGGTATGTAACTTTCATTTAACTGAAGTGCAATAGTATTGGTGGCCCTTTGATTGCTGTGGTAAACAAAATAACCTACTTAGTATATTGTCCAGTAACAACTAAAACTAATTGACCCTTGATCCCAGGAAAAGCCCTCATTGTGTGTGTGACCAGTGTACTTTATGGTTTAAATCCTTTTATTGATCTGAGAAGACAAACATTACATTAGCTGCCACCTACATCCACCGGCGTGTGGGAAACATTCGTTTGAACTAGAAATAAAGGTTGAAAAGGAAAATAGTAGTAAAGAGAAGAGAGGGCAAAGAGATCTATCCCCGTTACGTGTGTGTGAAGCAACAGGCTGAGGTCCCCTAGGTGTTCTGGCCATGACGGCCAACTGTTACCCTTAATCCTTGGGAGGGAGGCATTAGTGAGGCAGAGCACTCTAAGGTACTTCAGACAAGTAAGTTCAGTGAACTCATTGGACAAGAATTCTATAGTGGTACCCCATGTTTTATCACATTTAGGGAGGGAACGGGTGAGGCCCGCTGTAATCTTTTCCATCCCCAGTATTTCCCATATCTTATATAGCCAATCCAGACGAGTGGGAATTTCAGCCAGGCCCCATCTAGCTAGAAGTGCCTGTTTGGCCGCCTCCGATGCCAATGTAATTGCTCTGCCTTGGTTTGATCTAAGAGGGTATATCGGAGCATTTGGGAGTCCCAAAATTATGCAAGAGGGGAGTTTAGTTAAATCAGTGTGATATATATCATCTATATCCCGAAGAATACCCTCGCAGTCACTATGAGTGAGCGTGCCCTGCAGACCACACTGCCTCCAGCATTGCCCATTTCCACCAGGCTTCCACTTGAGAATTCTCACTGGTGTGTAATACCAATAATGTGCAATTTTTTAAAACATCTCCTTGCCTGCTGTGCTGTATGAGGTAGCCCTAGCCCTATGTATGATTTCCTGCCATTCCTTGGGGGAGAACTCTCATTCCAATTTGTATTACCACCTGCGCTGCGCCAGGGATTTATTAGTCTGTCTGGGTGTGTTTAAGAAAGCATAGATGTCGGACAGCAAGCGTTTATCTGACGTTCTGGTAACATACCACTTCTCAAATTCTGTTAAAAAACGACCTGCATGGGGTCTTACCTTGTTGCAGGGATTCTACTCATGCACAGAACTATGTGCAGGAAACCAGGACCTCAGGGAATGGTGGTGTACCAAAAAACTCACCTCAGTACCCAGAACCCCTATCCGACTAGCATCAGTGTCTCATTCGTTCTCCGTATCCCCTCAAAGCTACCAATGATTAGACAACCCAGAACAAGCCACTTAGAGTACTCTCAGGAATGGTGGGAATCAGAAACACCTTTTTGTTATTATTCTCATATCAGTCCACAACAAGAGTAATCAGAGGCACGGTAAAGTTTGAAATGTTTATTTTTAACTACGTGCCCTAAGATGCAGTACTTTGGCTAACATAAGCAGACAAATGATTAAAAACAAAACCATCAGCATTGTTAAGATACCATAGAAAATGAAGGGAGAAATCATGTTATAAATGATAATGAAATAAAGCCACCCTCCCTTCACAATCAAGCTAGTATTATGAAACTAATAGAAGGTCTCTAGGTTTGAATGGGGAACCCGATACAGTAAATATCAGCTTAAGTGAATCACATCACAGGATCAGCTCTGCTCTGTGTCTGGAAAAGGTCTTCTCCAAAGTGTCTGAATCATGCATGCAAAATTCAATATTAAAGGCACCCGAGTTTCAGATATTTGCAGCTGTGTGCGTGTTATGGCTAGAGCGTGGGCCGATCAACATGAATTCAAAAGCATACATTGTTATTTGACCTTGACGGCTTCTGCACACAGTGTTCAGACTAAGGTCGTGGTACACGTCTAGGGATGTGAACAACAGACCGTTCTTATGTGAAGAAAAAGCAAGCAAGCAAGCAGTTTTTCTTACAGTAACAGCTACCTGCAGTGTCGTGTGCAAAAGTGGCAAGATGGCGCTTTAAATCTAAGGTGCCGTCGAGGGAGACTAGTGCGCTTATAACCTTGGTGTCTGTATCCCTTTGAGTACACGCCCTGGAGCTGACACTTGAATATGTTGCTTGCTGTTAGCGGGAGGATGCTGTGGACGGGACTGCGAGGACCAGCAGCCCCGCAATTGTTACCAGCTGTGTCCTCTTCCCGCCTTTGCTGCCTGAGCCTTGTACTTAATCGATCTACTCACCTGCTGCGCGGTCGCGCGCCGGGAGAAGCCCGGGACAAGGGCGGGACCGTTTGTGGCCGGGACGGGCCACCCCCATTGGTGCTGTGTACTCGATATCCTGTGGTTTCCATTGTTTTGTGTATCTGTAGATGGGGAAAAATGGGCAGGATAACTCCCGCACTATCCCCACATGCCTCAAAGCAAAGAGAAGTTCCAAACCAACCACTACCTAGCCTGACAGCAATCGACCGCATGCTGCAGAAAACTATTGGGGTGGTGGTCACCACCATAGAAAATACAGAACGCCGCCTTTCCCTTCCTGTTGGCACCTTTCCCCCTCCATTTTTGGCCAACACTTCGTCCCTTACTATTAACTCTCAGGATTCGATCCTGGCTCCATCATTTGTTGCCCTACCAGGATCCCATCCTATTTCTACAATACAGGATGTTGTCCCCACTCCAGGCAATTCATCTCCTGAACTTTTGTCAGTTCCATCTAGGTTATCATTGACCCCCACTACCTTTCTTACCGTACCCGCCCCTGATTCCTTAGCTCAGATAGGGGACTTATCTGTAAACTCTACTTGTGAGACACTTATAACCTCAACTTTGGTCTCTCCCCCGCCGCTAAGTCCAGACACGCATACTCCGAGGGTAACAACTAGAGGGCAGAAGGCCAGGTGTAGTTTAAAACAAACCAAAAGGGATGTGGAAAATGTAAAAAATGCAAAAAATGCCAAAAATCCTAAACGTACCTATGGTGGTAATAATCATAAGAAAGTTGCTCCTAAACCTATTGCTACTAAAGGGAGAAATGTTGATAACAATTTACCTAAGCCCGTTTCTACATTAACCCACGAAAATGGCTCACGTGTCTTATCAGTAGAACAACTAGCCATTTCTCCATCTTCTTTCCCATCTAGTGAGGGGCTTTTCGAAAAAATTGAGCATCTCATGAAGTCCCTACTGGCTCTACTCCAGGAAAGGGTAAAACGCATAGGCGAAAAAATAGATAATATGGAAATAGCACTGAAAAATATTTCCATCTGTCCAGGGCACTTGGTGGATAGTGCACATTCGAAGACTATTCTTACACAACTAAATACTAGGCCCCAAATAACTGGTTTCGACAATAACAGACAGTTACCATCTGCCCCCAGGCCTACAGCATCTCTTACACTGATGAATACTGAATCTACTGCTAAACCTCTTCTTGGAGGCCCCGGGGGGAATGAATCTATGGAAAAAGCGGTGGGCGATCTACGTAGGGATTCTGAACTTGTAGGTCGGATGACCAATACTCCAGGTGCCCCCAGGGATCGTCCTATGTCAGCTATGTCGAAGAAGCCACTCCCACACATCGACCTACCCCCACAATCATTACCGTACACCATAGTTTTAGTTGGCGTTCCAGAGTTACCACTAGGAAAATCAGAAACTTTCCCTGAGTTAAGAAATAAAGTCGCCTATTGGCTAAATAAGAATAGGCCGCTTCCGCCCAATATTTCCGGGGAAATATTGTTTGCAAGAAGGTTAAGTTGGCTAGGCTGTAGAAGAAAGGATACGATAGGGGATTGTATCGTCATAAACTTTAGGGACAGGCGAGCGATTCATCACATACGCAACCGTTCCCCTTATAGTGATAACAGTGATATTCAAGTCAGGGGTCTGATTTTTTCTATCCCCAATTTCCCCTTTCTCTGCCATCCAACCAATTTAGGGATTTAACAAACGTAGACCGGATAGAAGGGATCAGACCACGATACAATATTCCGACCTTCAACTATTTCGATCAGCTTTCCGAACTGGAGAGAGTGGATTGACTCCAGCCGGAGGGCCTGATATTGAAGTCTGTGAGCATTCCATCTACCCCCGGTGTATTCTTAGATAATTTGTCTCAGGGTGGTGACGTGATTGAAGACATCTCTTCACCCATCACTCAGATCTCCAATAATGAGGATCTTCTGGGAATGGATTTAAAACCTGCGACCCAAAAGGATGACCCATCTCTCAAAATACTTTTCTGGAATGTTGCCGGTCTTCGATTAAAGGTTGCGAATGACATCTGGCTTGCTTTTATACGTGGCTTTGGCATTTTGTGCTTCCAGGAAACATGGGCTCCTTCTGAAATACATCTCGAGGGTTTTAAAACCTATTTTTCTCCAGCTTTACCTTCTCCCTCTGGTAGGGCAAAGGGCGGTTTGACCATTTTTATATCTAATACTCTTCGATTTACATCAATAGTCCCCATAAAATTGGACACAAATTTTCAAATTCTTATTCTTCATTTGAATAACATCAAAGCCTTAGTAACTGTGAATTTTTATAATAATCTCTCCTTGGATGAATTAATGAAGGTAACTAAGGAAATATACCTTTGCCTCCAAGAACTATTTACAAAGACTCATAAGGAGTTAGTTTTAATATGGGGCGGAGATTTCAACCAAAACTTATGTACTCAGAGTGGAAAAATAGTTTGTCGAATAGTGGACGAAAATGGCGACCCGATAACTCACTTTTCTCATACGCTACCTGGGCACTCTCTGAATGAAATTTTGTGTGGATTGGACCTTGCACTTGTAAATGATATGGTGAATCCTCCTATACCCGTCGTTCCAACTTTTGTTGGAAGAGGCAGGCCAACCACAATTGATTTTATCTTTCTTTCCACGGCAGCGGGCAAAGACCTATCCACTTGTAAAACCCACGACATTGCCATCAGCGACCACTATCCAATTAGTCTTACTTTAAAAATGCCCATGAAACATGAGAGGCTTAACATCAAGGCGACTTTAAGCCAAAACAATCTAACAATAGATAGACTAAACGGATACTCTCTAAGGTCGGAAAAAGTGGACCTGATGGGAATTACAGCATCCCTGGTTGCAAAAATGACCCCAGTGATTAACAATTGCCTTGACCTAGCTACTTCTAACGAGGGAATTATGGAAAACTTTGCTTTGTTGCTGGTAGCAATAAAGGAAACTTTACTTGTAAACCTCAAGAATAACAAAATCAAACCTAGGGAATGGTTTGATTCCTCCTGCACAAAAGCCTATCAGAACCTGAAAGCAGCCCTCCACAATAAGGTCAGAAATAGAAAGGAGATTGCAGTCTTCAGAAACAACTACAAACAGGCCCTAAAATGCAGGAAGAACAATTTGAAAAAAGACCTCTGGGATCAACTGCATAAAACATGTATCTTCAGGGACAGTGCCGCCTTCTGGAAGGTCGTGAAGTCCCCATTCTTAACTGAATCATCTCTAAAACCCAGTGTCGAGGTTGCGATTGACGAACAAACATGGCTTGACTATTTCAAGCGGATATTCAGCCTTCCTTCAACCGCTACACCTCTAACTCTATCTAGGTCAAACATAGCTGCCTTCCCTTTGTCAATTGACATTTCCCACGAGGAGGTGGAGCATGCCCTAATGGCTAGCAAAAACGGTAAAGCCCCAGGCCCCGATGGGGTTCCAATTGATTTTTTTAACTTTACTATGGACCTATGGTCCCCAATCCTAACCAGGGTCCTCTGTGCATCTTGTGCACTGGGGCCTATTGATTCTTGGTCCCAATCAATTATTGTCCCTATTTTTAAAAACGGGGACCGTCACTTGCCATCTTGCTATCGACCTATTTCCCTATTAGATTCGCTCGGGAAAGTCGCTGGTCGTGTTATTTTAGAGCGGCTTCAGCATTGGGCATCTGATAACAAAGCTCTTTCCGATCTTCAATTTGGGTTTCGTGAGGGTTTGGGTACTACCGAGCAAGCCCTTAATCTATCCCTAATAATAGGTAAATATGTTAACGCAAAAGGGGGGCCCTCTATTTAGCATATGTGGACCTCTCCGCAGCATTCGATTGCGTTAACCACATCAAGCTGTGGAATATCCTAGAGAATATGGGAATAGAGATGCCCCTTATAATTTTTCTGCGTGAACTTTACTCCGACGCTACAGCCCGTGTGAGATACGGCTTGGGGGGCGAGGTGACAAAGTCGTTCAGAGTGGAGCGCGGTGTAAGGCAGGGTTGCGTCCTGGCCCCGTTTTTATTTAATCTATATACCAATGGCTTGGAAAAAGCCATGCTAATAGGGGCACAGGACGTCCCCACTATAAATAACCGCCCTATACCGGCTCTACTTTATGCGGATGACGCCGTAATTCTAGCACGTACTCCAATTGAATTACAGCGTGCTCTCACGAAATATCACACCTTTATGGCTAACCTTGACCTGAAGATTAACATTAAAAAAACATTTGTAATGTCTGTCGGGTCAAGGAATAAGAACAAAAAGACCTTTTTCATCGATAACCAAAAAGTAGAGAGTATCAATATGTATCCATACTTGGGCATTGTATTTGACCATAAATGCTCATGGAAAAGTGCTATCGAGTCTAGGAAACTCACCTATGCAAGAACAGCTGCTGCTCTGGTCAACTTTGCTAACAAGTTAGGCAGACGACCCACGGTTGAACTCTTGAAGATCTACAGGGCAAAATGCATAGGCAGTGTTATATACGGGGCGGGTGTTTGGGGTTATGCCAAGGTCGAGGAGGTCCAAAGGGTGGAAAACAGCTTTCTAAGATTTCTTCTGGCTGTCCCGCGGTCCACGTCGATCTATGTTTGCCATTTGGAAGTAGGTCTGCCTTATCTTACAGATCTGTTAGGAATCAACCCTTATTATTATGGCACCGTATTTGGTCATCTAATGCCACTACTTTCTCCCAAGGGTTCATTAAGGATTGTATTGCTCTAGACCGAGCACATAAGATCGGATGGATCTCTTATATAAAGAGATTCCTTGGTGATCTGGGTATGTCACAGTTTTTTCATTCTCCTTCTTTAATAGCCGAAATACCGAGAAAACAATTCAAAAAGCTATGTATGGCCCATTTAGAATCTTTGAGAATGACTAGTGAGCTCCACAAACCTACTGTGCAGCATTCCTTGCTGGTTCAAACGACCCTGTCAATTCAGCCCTATCTAATTTTTAACTTTACGGATTTTGAGAGACTTCTTTTAACAAAATTTAGACTAAATATCTTTCATCATTTGGTCACTTTCCCAAATTCAATACCCTCTCTAACTTTGCCCTTGTGATAAGAGCTCTCCTCAATCCACGATACATACAATATTGTTTTGTAAATGTTATCAGGACTTGAGGAAACAGTGGCTTATCCCGATTCTAAAAATCTGAGGCTTGCGCAGGTGCCGTCCCGCTCTACTGGCCCTTCAATATTTGGATGCCGAGTTATTTGCCAAACTGATAGTTACTTTCTTGAAATTAGCTGTTAGGCACAGGCAGAATTTGTAGTTATCTCCTATCCCGTTCACTCCTACAATGGCCGTACATTTTCTTTTTGGCATTGATTTCCTCTAATTTGTTTTTAATCAATTTAATTTGTTTGTTATGCAAATACGCTTGCACCAGTACTCTTATATTTTTTATGCTGAAATCTTGTTGATGAGTTATATGTATTTTAAAAGGGGGAAAAGACTGCTAGAAATGCATCGTACTATAACGAATTTGTTTGTAGTTCGTTACTTTTAATATGTGTTGGGTATTTTGTTTTTTCTTTCTTGTAAACTATAATACTTTGCGCTTTTATGGTTGTTCATTTACATCCGAATAAAGCTTGATTTGATTTGATTTTATTTGATTTGAAATCTAAGACGCTTATGCTAACATAGCAATGTGTGTACAAGGAACTCCGTCTCCACTACAATCTGTGGTTGGGTGACCCAGTGACGAAGGGCCAAAAATTGCTAATATGCCTCCAATGTACTTTATTTGCTCATTAAATGTTGTTCAGACACTATAAATCCCATACAGCAACACATGAAATGTATACTTGGTATCCAGCTTTGACTAACACTCACAAATTCCCCTGCCAATGGGGATTTCAAGAACAGGAGACTTCAAAAATACAGAATGTAATATGAGAAAAAGTTTGTAATCTCAAGACTTGACCATGTAAAATTAACAAAAAGCGTGTTAGCTCTTCAGATTGTGGTGTGCTTTGTAAATTGTTTGTGAAACATGCAGTTTGATTAATTGAACTTTCTTTGTTTGCTTTACAGAAGATGCAAGACAATGCTTCAATTAGTGATCCAAGTATTGCATATTTCTCCTCATCTTCTCAACAATATAATTCTGCTTGTCTAAGTTCTAATGGTCGGGGTTCAGTGCAACCCTGCATTACCACACAGACTGGAAGCAGCACTGACATTTCTGCAAGATCAAATTCTTCGGTTCATGCATCAGCTGAGATGCCTTACATTTCTGTAGGAAGATCTCCTTCTAAACATTCTTCTTGCAGCCAGTCTTTGAAATCAAGGGAGAGCAATCCAGATGTTAGTGGAAGCAAATCGGTGTCTCCTGTTCAACTGCGATCTCCACAGTCATTAAACTTGAGCCCCATAAAGACGGATCCAAAGAATCCATTCGATAAGATAATCACTCATCTGAATGCTATATTTCCACACTATGATCGGTAAGAAGCTAGATGGAATACTGTGCTATTATTTTCAGCACTAACGTAGGTATTGATTACTGTATTTTTCTAATGGAAGCCTGTTTTATGTAACTATATCCCCAGATGTCAAACTTAACCTGTAAACATTTCAAATTCCAGCATTGAGTTCTAGGTCGTGTTGGAAGGGCTTCATCTATGAAGCCACCTAGTTGTCATTGAAAGTAATACATAGACATGCCATCCACAGTGTGCCTATGGCATCAGTATCTTTTTTTCTGTGCATCACAGATGTTTGGTCCTGAAAGATCGCTGCTTTTTGTGTGCTATGTTACCTGCAATATCTAGCTTCAAGTTCTGTTCCAAATGCCAGAAAAAGTTATTTTGTCCAAACCCCACACCCCACAAAAGGTATTTATGCATCCCAGTTGATGCCTTCTCTACCTGCAACCAAATGGCTAAGGCAGTCCGTGAGCTGGGGTCCGAGTAATAGAGTTATGGTTCTTAGTTCCTGTCTTTGAGCGGGAAGCGGAGGACTCCACCACCAGTGGATGATGCCCCAAAAAAAACGAATGCTACTTTCCCTTCTCAAATTCCATCTCTTTTCCCTAACACTTGGTGGTGCCGGAAGAATGTGGGTACCTCTCCTAATCTAATTTTCCCAGCTATCCTCCTGCTAAAATTGGAGCAGGACAGGGGGGGTGGCATCCTCTCCTATGAGAGAAACCAGAGTTGCATAGGGGCTGCTTTGAAGCTTCTTTGCCTTGGCAGGCTATTTTGCAGGTCATCTCGTGGAAGGGGGTAGAAGAGACCCCCTGCCAGAGCTGGCCTCGTTTCTGGCCTCCCGAGAGCAATGGTCCTCACCATTGGTGGTCAGAAATTCATCACTGGTGTTAGGCTGGCTAAAATCAGTCAATCAGTCCACCAGCTCTTTGTACGGTTTCAGGGGGCACCTCTGAGAATTAGTGTGGGTTCATCAATACGAGATGTTTGATATCAAACATTCCTATTCTCAGTGAAGGCCTCATGTAGCTGGGGAACTCGCCTGGCCGCCAAAATGTCACAAAAGGATGTCAGAAAGTGATAGTGGGTAGCTCTCTTCACGGATCTGCACTGGATGGTGCAGAAAGAAAAGAACTGATGTCAGCCCGCTGAGGTGGCATCTATATAGGTGACGTATACAATGCCGACGATGTCGTGCGGAGCCGACCGGCACCACCTTGCGGCGCGCAGTGGTATTGCTTAGGAAAAATCTTTCGGATCCAGTCTGACGCGTGGGAAATTCAAAGGTAAGGAACCTTAAGCTAGATGTCTCTATCAGATCAAATCTGATACAAACTTCTAGCTGTAGATTTCTTACCTTAGAATATTTCCCAGCTGTCAGACTGGTTCCAGAAAATCTTGAGCAGGACCCCTTTGTGCTGGTAAGTGGCATTGAACGGCTCCGCATCATAGGCATCATCCACGGTGGAGGACACATTCATGATGCCTGTATAGGCACCACACCAGAGCGCTGACATCAGTTTGTTTTTGTGAATGTTTCTGTGCCAGAAGCATGAAGCCACAACAGAAGGGCCTACAAGGACCTCTTAAGGTAGGGAAAAACGGGTTTGAAGAAGCGGGGGAGTTCAGAGTGTCAGTAAGGAATCTGCGGCTAGAGAGAGTCTCTACCAGAAAAGGCATCTCAGAATGTAAATAAGTTGTTCATCTGATATAGACTTATAGCCAGAGATTCCTTACCTTAAAATAGATACCAATGAAATACCCCAATGAAGGTGGACCTACAAACTGTCTCAGACCTAAAAGTCCTGGAGGACTGAATAGGCAAAGTTCTCATCCCGACGGACCAGGCTGTCTAGGCATTAATGTTTGTAGAACATGTGTAGGGATGCTAACGTAGCTGCCTTCAGATAACTGGGATAGGAACTCCACAAGCTAACGCAGTAGACATAGCTTTGGCCCTGATGGAATGAGCTGGCAGGCCCTCAGGTGGTTGCTTCCTGGCTAATGTGTAGCAGATCTTAATGCAGAGTACACTCTGTAGGAAGCTGGCTTTTTATGTAGTGTACCAAAATGAGGTACACGATGTGAAAAGTCCAGACTATCCATTTGTCTTACTTGGCTTAAATTAATAATCCCAGATGCTCACTTTGTGGTAGTGTGGGCGAGCAGTTTAGGCTTATCAGAGGGTAGTGTTAAGCATTTGTTGTACACATAGAGTCAATAAATGAGGCACTCTAGAGCACGGTTACTCATATTACGGACTGCGGGCCGCCAGCGGCCCGGCAAGTCTTCCTTGGCAGCCCACGGACCTTGCAGACCTCATACCTGTGTAGTTTTTTTCTTTTTAAAGTGTGTCAGCAAACACCGCCGGTTGCTGCTCTATGGGGGCCGGCCGATTCCAGCAATAGTCAGAGTGGAGATGCAGGGGCGCTAAGAAGAGGGGAAATACAACAAAGCCTCATTAACAAGTAAATGGTCTTTTAAAGACCTGTGAAGTACTCGGGTGACTGGCGCCAAAGGGGGGCTTTGATCTGACAGCTCGGGGGTGAGATTCAGAATTAAAGCCAGTGACAGATGTGACCCCAGGCCCAGTGGTGGGACACAAACCCCACGAAGCAGCAAATTCGGAGAGAAAACGAGCTGGCTTTTACATTACACAGGGAGAGGGGGGAGTGAGGGTGGGCTGTCTCTGGGCTGGTGACGGGGATGTGTAGACACAGTACGTGTGCACTGCCCGAGGCACAGAAACAGACAGGGACAGACTGACAGAGACAGATATAGACCTATAGAGACAGATAAAGGCAGAGACAGATAGAGGCAGGAGCAGACAGAGCTAGATAGAGGCAGGGACAGGGACAGACTGGCAGAGACCGATAGAGGTAGATAGAGGCAGAGACAGGGACAGACTGGCAGAGACCGATAGAGGTAGAGACAGAGACAGACAGCGATAGAGACCGAGAGAGAGAGACAGATAGAGAGAAACAGAGAGAGAGATAGAGGCAGGGACGGATAGAGGCAGGCACAGATAGAGGCAGAGACAGACAGCGACAGAGAGAGGGAGACGGAGAGAGGGAGGGAGATACAGGGAGGGAGAGGGAGACAGAGGGATGGAGTCAGGGGGAGACAGAGGGAGGGTGTCAGAGGGAGACAGAGGGAGGGTGTCAGGGGGAGACTGGGAGGGAGATGGAGACATACAGAGGGAGACAGACGGAGGGAGACAGAGGGTTACAGAGGGAGGGAGAGGGAGGGAGACAGAGGGGGAGGGAGACAGGGAGGGAGACAGAGGGAGGGACAGACAGAGACAGATAGAGGCAGAGACAGACCGACCCAGAGGCAGAGAGAGGGAGACGGGGAAGGGGAGGGAGACAGAGGGAGGGAGAGAGACAGAGGGAGGGAGAGAGACAGAGGGAGGGAGACAGAGGGACAGACAGACAGGGACAGAGACAGACCGGAACAGAGGCAGACAGGAACAGAGGCAGACAGAGGGAGAGAGAGGGAGACGGAGAGGGGGAGGGAGACAGAGGGAGAGAGGGAGGGAGAGAGAGGGAGGGAGTCAGGGGGAGACAGAGGGAGGGTATCAGGGAGAGACAGAGGGAGGGAGATGGAGACATACAGAGGGAGGCAGAGGGAGGGAGACGGAGCGAGACAGAGGGAGGGAGACAGAGAGACAGGGACAGACAGAGGCAGAGACAGGGACAGAGAGGGAGAGGGAGACGGGGAGGGGGAGGGAGAGAGGGAAGGAGACCGAGGGAAGGAGACCGAGGGAAGGAGACCGAGGGAAGGAGACCGAGGGAAGGAGACCGAGGGAAGGAGACCGAGGGAAGGAGACCGAGGGAAGGAGACCGAGGGAAGGAGACCGAGGGAAGGAGACCGAGGGAAGGAGACCGAGGGAAGGAGACCGAGGGAAGGAGACCGAGGGAAGGAGACCGAGGGAAGGAGACCGAGGGAGGGAGACCGAGGGAGGGAGACCGAGGGAGGGAGACCGAGGGAGGGAGACCGAGGGAGGGAGACCGAGGGAGGGAGACCGAGGGAGGGAGACCGAGGGAGGGAGACCGAGGGAGGGAGACTGAGGGAGGGAGACTGAGGGAGGGAGACTGAGGGAGGGAGACCGAGGGAGGGAGACCGAGGGAGGGAGACCGAGGGAGGGAGACCGAGGGAGAGGGAGACAGAGGGAGAGGGAGACAGAGGGAGACAGCGGGAGGGAGAGAGGGAGGGAGAGAGAGAGAGCTGGAGACAGAGGGAGGGAGGCAGAGGGAGACAGTGGGAGCTAGTCAGGAGGGCGACAGGCGGAGGGCGACAGGCGGAGGGCGACAGGCGGAGGGCGACAGGCGGAGGGCGACAGGCGGAGGGCGACAGGCGGAGGGCGACAGGCGGAGGGAGACAGGCGGAGGGAGACAGGCGGAGGGAGACAGGCGGAGGGAGACAGGCGGAGGGAGACAGAGGGAGGGAGAGACAGACGGGGAGACAGGGAGGCAGAGAGAGGGAGAGGGAGGGAGGGAGAGAGAGGGAGACAGAGGGAGGGAGAAAGAGGGAGGGAGACAGAGCAGGAGGGAGACAGAGGGAGGGAGACAGAGCAGGAGGGAGACAGAGCAGGAGGGAGACAGAGAGAGAGGATAGGGAGACGGAGGGAGACAGAGAGATATGGAGATGGGGAGGGAGACAGAGAGAGGGAGACGGGGCGACAGACGAAGGGGGGAAGAGGGAGACGGAGAGGGAGAGAGAGACAGAGGGAGGGAGACAGAGAGACAGGGACAGACAGAGACAGATAGAGGCAGAGACAGGGACAGAGACTGGCAGAGAGGGAGACGGAGAGGGGGAGGGAGCCCGAGGGAGGGAGACAGAGAGAGGGAGACGGGGCGACAGACGAAGGGGGGAAGAGGGAGACGGAGAGGGAGAGAGAGACAGAGGGAGGGAGACAGAGAGAGGGAGACAGAGGGAGAGAGAGGGAGACAGAGAGAGGGATACAGAGGGATAGAGAGAGGGGGAGACAGAGGGAGACAGGGGGAGCTAGTCAGGAGGAGACAGGGAGAGGGAGACAGAAGGAGGAGGGCGACAGACAGAGGGCTTCAGACGGGGGGGACAGACAGGGGGGACAGACAGGTGGAGAGACAGACAGGTGGAGAGACAGACAGGGGGTGAGACAGACAGGGGGAGAGACAGACAGGGGGAGAGACAGACAGGGGGAGAGACAGACAGGGGGAGAGACAGACAGGGGGAGAGACAGACAGGGGGAGAGACAGACAGGGGGAGAGACAGACAGGGGGAGAGACAGACAGGGGGAGAGACAGACAGGGGGAGAGACAGACAGGGGGAGAGACCCAGGGGGAGAGACCCAGGGGGAGAGACCGAGGGAGGATAGGGAGACTGAGGGAGACAGAGAGAGAGATAGAGATGAGGGAGGGAGACAGAGTGAGGGAGACAAAGGGCGACGGAGGGAGGGAGACAGACAGACAGACGGAGGGAGGGAGGGAGAGGGAGACAGAGAGAGGGAGGGAGAGAGAGAGAGGGAGGGAGACAGAGAGAGGGAGCCAGACAGAAGGAGGGAGCCAGACAGAAGGAGGGAGCCAGACAGAAGGAGGGAGCCAGACAGAAGGAGGGAGCCAGACAGAAGGAGGGAGCCAGACAGAAGGAGGGAGCCAGACAGAAGGAGGGAGCTAGACAGAAGGAGGGAGCCAGACAGAAGGAGGGAGAGAGTGAGACAGAGAGAGAGGGAGTGAGACAGAGAGAGAGGGAGTGAGACAGAGAGAGAGGGAGACAGAGAGAGAGGGAGACAGAGAGAGAGGGAGACAGAGAGAGAGAGGGAGACAGAGAGAGAGGGAGACAGAGAGAGAGAGGGAGACAGAGAGAGAGAGGGAGACAGAGAGAGAGAGGGAGACAGAGAGGGAAACAGAGGCAGGGGGAGAGAGAGAGGGAGGGAGACGGAGAGAGAGAGGGAGGGAGACGGAGAGAGAGAGGGAGGGAGACGGAGAGAAAGGGAGACAGAGTGAAACAGAGTGAGGGAGACCGAGGGAGAGAGAGAGAGAGTGATGGGGAGATAAAGAGAGGGAGGGAGGGAGGCAGGGCAACAGACGGAGAGAGGGAGACAGAGGGAGGGAGACCGAGAGGTAGACAGAGAGGGAGAGAGCGGGAGAGAGATAGGGAGAAGGAGAGAGAAAGAGGGAGAGAGATGGAGAGAGAGAGGGAGAGAGAGGGAGACGGAGAGAGAGAGACGGAGAGAGAGACAGAGTGAGGGAGAGAGAGAGAGAGACAGCGTGAAGGAGGGAGACGGAGAGAAAGGGAGACAGAGAGACACAGTGAGGGAGGGAGGGAGAGTGAGAGGGAGAGAGGGTGGGAGACAGAGAGGGAGAGGAAGATAGAGGGAGGGAGAGAGAGAGGGAGACAGGGAGGGGGAGAGAGATAGAGGGAGGGAGGGAGAGAGGGAGACAGGGAGGGAGAGAGATGGGGAGATAAAGAGAGGGATGGAGACAGAGAGGGAGACCGGGCGAGAGACGGAGGAAGGGAGACAGAGGGAGAGAGAGGGGGGGAGATGGAGAGGGAGACCGAGAGAGAGGGAGACAGAGAGACAGTGGGACCGCAGTCGTCGCTCCTCGGGCTCCAAGTCTTCGCCCCTCGGGCTCCAAGTCTTCGCCCTCGGATTCCGGTAAGCGACGACATAAATAGAAGCCGAATAAGCGTGTTCGCTCTCCGATGTCCCCCCGTCGGTCCTCGGATGCCCCTGCAGCTCCTTTGGAGCCTGTGAGTCCCGCGGCCTACCCGCCTTAGTCGGCGACTCCCGAACAGGTGCAAGAGTTTCTTGCCACCATGGACCGCCTTTAGGCCTCGGGCTCCCGCCGGCGTGCCTTCAGGTCCCACGGTCCCCTGTCTAGATCCTGTTGGGCTGTCGGCACCGCCGGCGGATCCAGCTTCGGCGCCACAGGATCCTACGCCGTTGGCTCCAGCCCGGCACCACGAGGTCTGGCGCTGCCGGCTCCGGCGCCGCAGTGGGTGTCGTTCGTTCCGCCCTTGCCCTGGTTCCAGGACCATTTCGTTCCTGCCTGGGATCCGCATTGGGAGACGGCGCTGGCCCGACCCCAGCCGGCGCCATTAGTCCCTTCTCCGGCTCCTGCTCTACCGCTGCGGCCGGTTCCTCCTGCTACTGAGGTGGAGGATGTCTGGAAGGGGTCCAAGTACCCTCTTGCCCGTCACTGTGACTCGGAGCAGGACTGGGTGGACGATCTGGAGGACACCGGCGACCTCGATGTCTCTTCTGACCCGGGGTTTGTCTCTCCCCCGCCTACAATGGAGGAGTGCGCTCCCTACACGATGGTGCTCCGTCTGTCTGCTGAGGTCCTCAACCTCGATCTTCCTACGGTAGCCCTCAAAACTAACCTCCTCACTGAGGTGCTCCAGACGGCGTCTACTTCGTCGGAGCCACTGCTTCCCTTCAACGACGCCCTCACCGACGTCCTGTTGGGCACTTGGTCGCGGTCGGCCACGGGGGCCCCTGTGGATAAGAATGTCGCCAGGCGTCGCCGCCCGGCGCTTGGTGACCCCGCGTTTCTGACCACTCATCCCACGCCTGAGAGTCTGGCCATCCAAGTCTCGACGTCCCAAAGTGCCTTTCCCACGGCTCCTCCGGATAAGGACTCTAAGAAGCTGGAACAGTTCGTTAAGCGGTTGTTCTCTGTGGCCAGCTTTGGGGCTGCGGTCGGTGAACATCGCCTGCTTATTGGGCCGCTATTCCCACGTGGTGTGGGATACGGTTGCTCAGGTGTTACCTCAGTGTCCTGAGGAGGTCCATGCTGTGCTTTCCCAGGTTGGTTGCTGAGGGTAAGGATGCGGCTAAGTTCGCCATTCGGTGTGGTTTGGACACCGCTGACTCGTTGGGCTGGGCGATTTCTACAACTGTGGTGCTGCGTCGCCTGGTTGCGATCTACTGGGTTCTCGCACGACGTCCAGAGCTCGCTCATGGACATGCCCTTTGATGTCACTCGCCTGTTTGGTGATAAGGCCGACAGTGCACTGGAGCTTTTTATGGACCTGGAGGCCACGGCCAAGTCCTTGGGTCTTTCCACGAAGAGCCCAGCCACTCCTGGTTTTCGTTCCTTTCGTGGCCAGGGCAGGGGCGCCCAGGCACATTCCTTCAGCAATCCTGTGCAGAACCAGCCTCAGCGCGGACGCGGCTTCGGCAGGGGTGGCTCTGGGAATCAGCGTGGGGGCAGTCCACCTCCGCCCCCACTGCTTCTACCTTCAAACCTTCCTAATCCGAGCTTTGTTGAGCACCCCACACCAGTGGGTGGCAGGATTCGCCATCACCTCCCCCACTGGCTCGCTATCACATCGGACAAGCGGGTGTTGCAGATCATCGGCAAGGGTTGCTCCCTTCCCTTTCAGTCCACCCCTCCAGCCACCACCTCGGTACCACCGCATGTCGGGGGAACACTTGGCGACTCTCCAGCAGGAAGTTGCGGCCCTCTTGGCCAAGTGGGCCATTGAGTGCGTACCTGGGCCAGAAGTAGGGAATGGATGTTATTCCCACTACTTTCTGGTCCCCAAGAAGGACAAAGGGGGTCTGCGTCCCATCTTGGACCTCCGGGACGTCAACCGCTTCCTCCGGAAGGAGCAGTTCAAAATGATGACTCTGGCTCAGGTCTTGGTTAACCTCGACCCTGGAGAATGGATGGTAGCGTTGGACTTGCAGGACGCATATTTTCACATTCCCGTCCTGCCGGCCCACCGGGGTTGCTTGCGGTTCACGGTAGGCCAGGAGCATTTTCAGTTTGCCATGCTCCCCTTCGGCCTTACCAGCGCCCCTCGGGTGTTTACGAAGGTGATGGCAGTGGTCGCAGCTCATCTGCACAGGTCGGGGGTGTCAGTCTTCCCCTACCTCGACGACTGGTTGTTGAAGGCGGGCTTGCCCCAGGCAGTAGTCAACCACCTTCAGACTACGGCCGACCTCCTGCATTTCCTGGGGTTCTCCATCAACATGCCGAAGTCGCACCTGAGTCCCTCTCAGAAGCTCCCCTTCATTGGAGCGGTTCTGGATTCAACACTGTTTCGGGTTTATCCTCCCGAGCAGCGAGTCCGGGATATTCAGGCAATGAATCTGATTTTTCAGCCTCTGTCCCGGGTTTCGGTCAGGATGACCCTCCGGCTTCTGGACCTGATGGCCTCTTGCATCCTGCTGGTGACACATGCCAGATGACATATGCGGGCTCTGCAGTGGGACCTGATGTTCCAGTGGGCGCAGCATCAGGGCAACCTGTCCGATCATGTCCAGATCTCGGAGAGCACTGCACGACAATTGCGGTGGTGGCTCACGAATCGCGATTGGGTCAGTGGCAGATCCCTCTCCCTTCCCCAACCGGAGCACACAGTGATGATGGATGCGTCCCTCCTGGGATGGGGAGGTCACTTGGGAGAGGCGGAGATCAGAGGCCTCTGGTCTCCGGTGGAGTCCCGGCTCCATATCAATCTGTTGGAGCTTCGGGAGATCCGACTTACACTGAAGGCATTCCTTCCCTCTGTCCGGGGAAGTGTGGTGCACGTGTTCAGACAACACCACCGCCATGTGGTATTGCAACAAACAGGGTGGGTGGGGTCCTGGACCCTATGTCAGGAGGCTCTGTGCCTCTGGACATGGCTGGAACATCAAGGCATTACCTTGGTGGTTCAACACCTGGCAGGTTCTCTGAACGCCAGGGCGGACAATCTCAGCTGCCGGTGCTTGATGGATCACGAGTGGCATCTGAACTCGACGTGGTGCAAGGTCTCTTTCAGCAGTGGGGGTATCCTTGGTTAGATCTATTCGCCACCGAAGAGAACGCGCAATGTCATCAGTTCTGTGCGTTGGAATTCCCAAGGCGGCACTCGCTCGGTGACGCTTTTCGTCGCGAATGGAGTTGCGGTCTGTTGTACGCCTTTCCGCCCATACCACTTCTGCCCAGAGTGCTGAAGAAGATTCGGCGTGAGCGGGCTCAAGTCATCCTTGTGGCTCCGGATTGGGCACGAAGATACTGGTTTCCCGAGCTACTCAGCATGGCGATCGATCCCCCGATCCGTCTGCCTCATCGGAAGGATCTTCTGTCGCTGCAGCAGGGGACGGTCCTCCACCCGAACCTGTCCAGCCTCCATCTCCATGCATGGAGATTGGACAGCGACAGTTGACAGCTTTCGATCTTCCTCCCGAAGTCTGTGATGTCATTCTGGCAGCCAGGCGTCCCTCCACTAAAACGGTATGCGCCTGCAGGTGCAACAAGTTTGTGGCATGGTGCACAGCGAAGGCTGTGGATCCCCTTTCTGCCCCTCTTTCTGAAGTCCTTCTGTTCCTTCTTTCTTTGGCCCAGCAGGGCTCTGCTCTGGGCACTATCAAAGGTCATCTTTCGGCTATCTATGCCTTTTTACGGCTTCCAGATCAGCCTTCTCTTTTTAAGTCCCCGGTTGTTAACTGTTTCCTGAAAGGCATTACGCACACGTTTCCTCCCGTGCCGTTCATAATGCCTCAATGGCCCCTTCATAACTGTCCTTTGCGTCTTCTCACTCTCAAGACGGATTTCCTGGTAGCTATCACCTCTGCCAGACGAGTGAGTGAGCTCCAGGCCCTTTCTTCCAGGCCTCCTTTCCTTTCTGTTCATCCGGACAAGGTGGTTTTAAGGACCCGTCCTCCTTTCTTGCCAAAGGTTGTCACGCCCTTCCACATCGGGCAGACCATCACTTTGCCCACCTTCTTTCCGCCTCCGCATCCTTCAAGGGAGGAGAAGAGGCTCCACCGTCTGGACCCAAAACATGCGCTCGCATTCTATCTGAAGCGTACGCAGCAGTTCCAGGTGGATGTCCAGCTCTTTGGTGGCTACGTGGGCGCCAAAAAAGGTTGGGCTGTGCACAAACGGACCATCTTGCGGTGGGTCGTTCTGTGCATCAAAGCATGTTACTCCTTGGCTAAGAAGTAGCCTCCTGTGGGGCTGCGTGTCCATTCGACCAGGGCAACTGCAGCCACTACTGCATTGGGACGCGACATCCCCTTGCAGGACATTTGTCAGGCAGCTACGTGGGCTTCGCTGAACACGTTTACCAAGCATTACTGCCTTGACAGTCCGGTCCGGAGAGACGGCTTCTTTGGCTGTTCTGTTCTCCGTGACTTTCTGGTGTAATCTATTCGCAGACCCACCACCGGGGTTGGTATTGTTGGGGTATCTATGCTAAGGTAAGGAATCTATCACTAATGTGTCTCTTTCAGATGCACAAGTTACTACTTGTGTATTGATATATCTGTAAGAGACATTAGTTAGTGATTGATTCCTTACCGCCCCACCCATCCTCCCCGTTCTGCGAACTGATTCTAGGGTTAAGGTCATACCCCTTTCAGGGCCCTAGTTTCTTGGCACCAGTGGTCAGTTTCTTGCATGGCTCTGCTTTCCTGGCGCGGAACGTCGTGTACAGAACTGACGTCAGCGAGCATGCGTGGTGCCTAAGTAGTCACCGTGACGTCATCTCGGCGCTTGCGACACCAGCGACGGTCGCGGAGCCGCAGGACGCCACCTACTGACGCGCAGGGGTACTGCTAACAAAACTTTCCGGATCCAGTCTGATGCCTGGGGATATTCTAACGTAAGGAATCTATCACTAACTAATGTCTCTTACAGATATATCGTTACACAAGTAGTAACTTGTGCGACAGGGGCACTTCCTCCTCCTTTCCCCTACAGATGCACTGAGATGCCTCTCCTGGCGCGATGAAGTCTGGCGTTTGAAGTCCCCACTGGAAGTACGGCGTCCCATTGCAAGGAGACATAGTCCTGCACCAGGGAACCCTGCCTTTCTTTCTGCTTACTCCCTCGCCATAAAACCCTCATTGTATAGTCTTCGTACTGTGCTAAGCAGAAATCTGATTGAGACTTCTCGCCGCAGATTCCTTACCTTGAAATTATTCCCAGGCGTTGGACTTGATCTGGAAAGTTTTCGTGAGCAGTACCCCTGCACGCCAGTAGGGGGCATCAATTGGCTCCACGTGGTGTCGTCCATACCGGAAGTTGCGTGTGCAGACTCTATATAGGGTGTGGATCATGGATCAGAAACGAAGCCTGCTTTGGGCGAAGGTGCTTCACACCTACCCCCAAGCAGGAACAGCATACAAAGGTGGGAAGCCTCAAGGGCTTCCCGTCCTTTGTTATGCTGACCAGGGCCTCTCCAGCTAGTGGAGATGCCCGGCCTTGTGAACAAGCCCCACTTTTGGCAGCAAGGTTGGCAGGAAAATTAGTAAACAAGATAGGTGTGTGCCCTCTCAGCCAGGACCACCCCTAAAGGTGTCCTGAGCTGAAGTGACCCCCTCCTTTGAAAATCCTCCAAATTGGTTTTGAGGATTCTTGCCAATAGGGTTAGGGGTATGCCCCATCCCCAGAGGGAGGGAACATACAAAGGATGTAGTCGCCCTAAAGTTAAAGTAACCCATTTGCTCCTACCTTCTAACCCCTGTAATGCCCCTAAATTGAGCATTTAGGAGCACCCCTGAACCTTAATCCTCAGATTACTGATGACCTACGAAGAACAGGACAAAGAAGAGTCATACAGCAGCGAAGACTGAAGACACTGACTGACTACCTGTATGACTACTGCCTGTATGTAGGCCTCAAAGACCCTGCTACAGAAGAGCGACTCGTCCCATAGACCAGAGTCCTTCAGAATTCTGGGAGGGCTGCCTGCCTTCTAAAAAAGACTCCTGATCGCCTGTGGACAGCAGACCTGTCCAGAAGAAAACCAAGTTTAAAAACCAAAGCTCTGCCTGTGGAACCGCAAAGTCGACCACCTCTGCACATGACGCCCACAGCCCTAGTCCAAGAGGCCCATCGGTCCAGAAAAGGTTCCCGAGTGTTCCTGACCAAGAGTCTCTCCTGGGTGGACACCTGCCGGATTCTATGTTGACACCTGGACCTTCTGCTCGACGGTGTCCTGGCACTCCAGCACTTCCCAGCTTACCTGTGCAGCTGTAGGTTTCCGTCGGTCTGCCTCTCTGCACCCGACCGCCCCTGTGCCGCTGGAGGTGTAAATTTGATGCTGCCTTGTGGTCCCCCGTGCTTACTCTAAGCCCCAAAGACTGGGTTCCAAAACCGTGTTACTCCCCTGCCAATAGTACCACTTTGATTGCCCCCTTTTTCCATTGAATAACATTGGCACCAGAAACCGAGTTTGACCTCTGCACTCAGCCGCCCCTGTGCCGCTGGTGGTACACTGAGGTCACTTACCTGAATCTTGCCTGGTATTGATTCTTCATCCAAAAGCTCAATTCCGTAAATCGTTAACTTACCTGAAAGTTGCTGATTGTGTTTCCTCCCATAGGATAACATTGTACTAACTGAAAAATGTCCACTTTTTATAACGAAAAAGAGTGATATTGGATAACTTATTTTACTGCAACAAAGTTTCTGTGGTTCTATAAAATAATTATTCTAAAAGTAATATTGTACAAACCATTGGTCTTGGATTTAGTCATTGAGTGTGTTTAATCATTTCTTGCCTGGGGTGTACATCAAATGCTTAGCACTTCCCTCTGATAATCCTAACTGCTCGCCGACACTACCACTAAAGAGAGCATTAGTGTTATCTACTTTAGCTTTCGTAAGACACCTGGGGATCTACTGGACTTTGTACACACTATACCTTACTTTGGTATAGTATATACAGAGACAGCTTCCTACATTGGTGGATCAGCGGTGGGGTCTACGACTTTGCATTTGCTGGACCTCTCTGACAAAAAGTAACCACAGGACTACAATCCAAAATTGCCTTTAGATTCAACTGTATTTTCAAATTGCCAAATATTCCCTAATCTTTAAAAAATCTTGTAAGGGCCTTGGTTAAGTCCCTTTATGATTTTTACAAGTTTAAAATCTACTATAGTTAGGAGTAAAAGTGCATGGACGTTTTTCTTTAGTCATTTTAAAAAGGCCCCAACTTAGTAAAATAATGGGAGATGCAGAGAATGTGGTTTTGGAACTCAACCTGACCGCTTACCTCCATCTTGACGTGAAGGATCTAATGACCCTCTGTAGACTCAAGAAAATTAAAACTGGTTCCAATCATACAAAGAGCAAGCTCCAGGAGTTCTTGGCAGAATGTGCTGAGGCACACCCTTTTAAAGAGGAAGACTTTCTTGCAGAAGGAGAAAGTGGTGATGAGGGGGACAATTCCCAACTTCCTCACCTTGTTAGAGAAGATTTGGTCCTTGTACCCATCTTTCCAAAAGTAGTGCTAAGGGTACCTAGCTCCTCCAAAGGTGGGTCAGGCACCCCAAGCAGCATTGAGGATAGCCTCAGTTGAGGAGGACATTCTTTCAGCAAGGAAGGTTGACTCGCAGAATAGCCCTGGAGGATAGAATCCTGGCTGTAGAAAGGGAAAAATTAGATGTGGCCTAGCACCCATGAATGGTGGCAGCAACATATTACCAAGGGACATAGAAAACTCTTATGGCCCTAAAATCCCCAAAGGGATTGTCCCTAAATATGAGGCAGGCGATGACATCACAAAGTGGTTTACAGCCGTTTAGATGGCCTGTGCAAGGAGACGTGAAGAAGTCACACTGGGGAGCATTGCTTTCGGAACTGTTCACTGGTAGGTGCAAGAATAGATTCCTGATACTCTCTGGGACAGATGCTGTATGCTGTATCATATGACCTCATGAAGGGTACCCTGATTGAGGGCTTTGGACTCGCCAATGAGGAATATAGAATATTATTGGGGGCCTCAAAAAACCTCAAGTCAGTTGTGGGTTGACTTTGTAGACTACTCAATGAAAACACTAGATGGCTGGTGAAGTGCATGACTATGATGGGCTTTATAATCTGTATATGAAAGAACACATTTTAGGTAATTGCATTAATGAAAAGTTGCGTCAGTATCTGGTAGACCTGGGTCCAATTTCTCGCCAAGAATTGGGAAAGAAGGCGACCACCAGTCAAAACTAGGGTGATGAAGACTAAACTGGGTGTGACCAAAAGAAAGGGGTTACAAAGCCTCCCCAGGGGAAAGTGGGTGAACATCCTAAGGATAAAAGTAAAGAGTCTTCTATAGGCCCCCAAAAACCTGCAAAGGAGGGTGGGCCCCAGAACTCTTCACAATCCAACAGTGAGTACAAAGGTAAGATCTTTGATCCCAAAACGGCCTGGTGTTACAGCTGTAAACAGGACACAAAACTGGAGACTCTGCCTGTCTTAAAAGGAAATCCCCCTAGTACTCCTCCAGCTAGCACTAGTATGGCAAGTCTACAGGTGGGATCAACAGTATGCCCAGAGCAAATCAGGATTCACACTGAAGCTATTTTAGTTACTGAGGGTGGGGTATATTTGGCCACTCTTGCTGCCTGCCCCCTAATATGAAACAATACAGACAGCAATCCTTGATTAATGGGACTTGAGTAGAAGCACTGAGGGATACAGGTGCCTGTGTCACCATGGTGACAGACAAACTGTTTTCCCCAGGACAGTATTTGATAGGAAATGATCTGGAGGCCTTAGCATGGGCTGAGGTAGAACTGAAAACACATGCAGCCATGCTGGGAGTCCCTGAGTTGGTGTGTGTAAAATCCCGATCACAGAGCTGAGTATAGGGTAAAAGAGGTTTTGGAGCCTGGACTTTTCAAGAGAAAAGGTAAGAAGACTGGGGGACCAGCTTCTTAACAGCAAAAAGCTCAGGGCCCCTCCCCTCAGGGAGAGGACCTGTCATCCCCAGAAGGAACTGAGCCTATGCAATTATCAGGTTGAGTTCCTGGACCCAGGGGGACCCTCTAGGGGACAGTTGTGCCAAGGACAGAAGACATGTCCTACTCATGAAAGCATGCGAAAGCAAGCTGTTGCACAGGAAAAGGGAGATGCCAGTGGCTCCCACAGGACTTATTGGGAGAAGGGACTCCTTTACACTGACGCCCGAGACCCCAAACCTGGTACCACTAGGAGAGTCTTAGTACCTTAGTAGTTTAGAGAATTCCTTCTCACATTGGGCCATGACATCCCCTTAGATGGACATCCTGGCCAGACCTAACTTGCAGTAGGCTAGTCAGCCATTTCTACTGACCAAACATCACCCAGAAGGTAAAGGAGTTTTGCAGCTCCTGTGTCAACTGTCAAGCCGACAAGATAGGTAGCCACCTGAAGGCCCCCTTAATTCAACTACCAGTGGTTGAGGTCCTCCTTGAAATGTTAAGGGTGGACATAGTTGGTCCACTTGAACCATTATCAGGAAACAAATTCATTCTGGTAGTAATGGATCATGCTACAAGGTATCCTGAGACAATTCCCCTTAGGGCTATTACAGCCCCTGTAGTTGCTAAAGCCCTCATTGGTGTCTTTACCAGGGAAGGGTTTCCCAAGAGGTGGTTTCAGACAGAGGTGCCAACTTCATCTATAGTTACCTAAAGCACATGTGGAATTAGTGTGGTTTGACCTATAAGTTCATTACACCTTATCACCCACAAACCAATGGCCTTCTTGAAAGGTTCAACAAGACATTGAAATGCATGCTCATAGGACTCCCTGATAAACTCAAAAGGAGATGGGATGTTCTTTTGCCATGCCTGCTATTCGCCTACAAAGAGTTGTCTCAGAAGGCAGTAGGAATATCCCCCTTTGAACTTCTGTTTGGCCATCCTATTAGGGGACCACTTTGTCTTGTAAAGGAAGGTTGGGAAAAGCCTCTCCACAAACCTAAGTAAGTTTTTGTGCACTATGTACTAGCCCTACATTCCAGGATGACAGAATACATGGAAAAAGCATTGAAAAACCTTAAGGCCAGCCAAGAGCTCCAGAAGCTCTGGTATGAACAAAAGGCTATACTGGCGGTGTTCCAACCAGGCCAGAAGGTGTGGGGTTTGGAGCCTGTGGCACCAACGGCCCTCCAAGACAAATGGAGTGGTCTTACCCCTTCTTTGAAAAGAAAAGTGAGGCCACCAACTTGGTAGACTTGGACACTAGCAGAGCCCCAAGAGGGTGATCCATGTGAACCACCTAAAACCTTTCCATGGCAGGGCTGATGTAACGATGCTGATGGTTACTGATGAGGATCAGGAAACAGAGTACCTCTACCTGACCACCTCTTTTACAGCCAAAAGATGAGTCAGTCGATTGAGTTGTCTACTCAGACAGTAGACTTGACTGCAGGCGAGTCCTATAGCAGTATGCTGAGTTCTCATTAACCACTGGACAGACACACTAGGGTACCTACGATGTGGACACTAGAAATATTTTGCCTGTCAAAACAAAGATCTATCAGCAGTCTGACCAAGTTTAGGAGAGCATCAAAGCGAAGTAAGCAAGATGCTGGAGTTCGGGATTATTGAACCCTCTGATAGTCCCTGGGCTAGTCATGTGGTCTTAGTCCCCAAGCCCCACACACAGGGTGGAAAGAGAGAATGAGGTTTTGTGTGGACTACGGAGGTCTCAATACTGTCACCAAGACAGTTGCCCACCCTATACCCAGGGCTGATGAGCTGATGGAAAATTGGGTGCAGCAAAATTTCCCACTGCCTTTGGCTTAACTGCAGGGTACTGTCAGATTTGCATGGCACCAGGAGCAAAAGAAAAGACAGCATTCTCCACACCAGATGGGCATTATCAGTTCACCGTAATGCCCTTTGGCTTACAGAATGCCTCTTCCACCTCATAAGGTTGGTGAATAAAGTGATTGCTGGGCTGGAGACCTTCAGTACAGTATATGATATTGCTGTCTTTAGCTCCACCTGGCAAGATCACCTGGTTCACCTTAGAAAGGTTTTGCAGGCTCTGCAAGCAGCAGGCCTCACTATCGAGGCACCCAAATGCCAGATAGGGCAGGGAACCTTCTAGGTGGAGACCAAGTGCAACCCTTACAACCCAAGATCCAGACAATTCTAGACCGGAAAGCTCCAACAACTCAGACCCAAGTCAGGGCATTCCTTGGCTTGACAGGGTATTACAGGAGGTATGTGAAGGATTATGGTTCCATTGTGACTCCCTTCACAGAACTCACCTCCAAGAAGGTGCCCACGAAGATAAACTGGGCAGTTAGTTGTCCAAATGCTTTTGACACCTTGAAAGAGGCAATGTGCTCAGCACCAGTTCTCAATGCTCCAGACTATTCTAAACAGTTCATTGTGCAGACTGATGCCTCTGAACTAGGGATAGGAGAGATCTTATCCCAAACCAACGATGGTGGCCAGGACCAGTCTGTTGCTTTTATTAGGATGAGGTTACTCTCCGGGGAACAACATTGGAGTGCCATATAGAGGGAGGCCTTTGCTGTGGCCTGGTCCCTGAAGAGGTTGAGACCACACCTATTTGTTATTCACTTCCTTTTCAAACCGACCTCAGACCTCTCAGATGGCGTAATCAGATGAAAGGTGAGAACCCAAAACTTTTGAGGTGATCCATCTCCCTACAGGGAATGGACTTTACAGTCGAACACCGACCTGGGACTGCCAATGCAGATGGGCTTTCCAGGTTCTTCCACTTAGACAATGAAGACTCTCTTGGGAAAGGTTAGTCTTATTCTCTTTCGTTTGGTGGGGAGGATAGTGGGTTGTGTAGGAAAGTACATTTTTGGCATGGTTACCCCCCACTTTCTGCCTTACTCTAATGCATCTTTGACTGAATGTGCACTGGGTACCTGCTAACCAGGTTCCCAGTGCCTGTGTTCTTTCCCAAAAGTGTACCTTTGTTTCCACAATTGCCACACCGCTTCCTCACATGTAAAAGGTACTAGTGGTACCAAGGGCCTTGTGATCAGAGAGGGTCTCTAAGGGCTGCAGTATTCATTATGCCACCCTAAGTGACCCCTCACCAAACACATGCATACTGTCAATGCAGCCTGCGTGTTTTGGTGCAGATAAAAGTGGAGTTGACCTCACATGCATCCCTTTGTGCGAGGCATACCAGCACTGCAAGAGGCATAGAGAAGTCACCCCTAAAGCAAGACCTAAGGCAGGGTGGACTATACCTCTTGTGAGGGCATAACTGCATGAGCAGATATGCCCCCATAGTGTCGAAGTCCATTCTTAGACATTATAAGTGCACAGTGTAGGAAGCTGGCTCTGCTTATACTATACCAAAGAAAAGTATAGTGTGCACAGAGTCCACTGGATCCACAGAGGTATAACTGAGGCTAAATTAGACAAACACTAGCAGCTTTAATTGTGGTAGTATGGTCGAGCAGTTGGGCTTATCCGGAGGGTATATTAGGCATTTGTTGTATTCACTCAATCATGGCTGATGGCACACACTCAGAGACCGAATCCAGACCAATTAGGTAAGCTTAAAAAAAGGTATGCTAAGTTTTTATTTCTAGAACCTAGTCAGATTTGGCACAGGCAAGTAGAATATACTTTCAAATGCAAAACTTTACAAGGAAATGCAAGTGGGAATGGAAATGGACAAGGGTGGGAGAAGTTGGCGGAGTACCACTATGTGGAATTCTGCGGAGTTGCATAAAAACTCCTTGAACTCCGCTCTGTAACCCCGTTCCATCTCATCCCAATTAATAAAACAGAAACCTCACATACCTCTGGTAAAACAGGTAACTCTATCTTTACATGCTAAAATGCATATAGTCATCTCACAGAAGTGAAAATGAAAATACAGCAAGTAGTGAGAGAGGTGATGATTTTGGGGTCCTCCCTAACAAAGGGAGAGAACCAAGCAGATGCCTTGAACACAAAGAGCACATCATGCTGAACGATTCGGTGGTGGTCCCATCCTCCTAGGACCACCCCAAGCACAGTTATGGGCAAAAATACGATCCCAACCTAAGGCCCTGCAAAGCCTTATGGGACGAGATTCTAGAGTGCAGTGAATATTATAGTAGCCAATATCAAAACATTCCTCAAGGGGCAGGGCTCTCCCACTCAGCTGAGAGCTAATACTATAATATTCACTGCGCTCTAGAATCTCGCCCCATAATGCTTTGCAGGGCCTTTGGTTGGCATTGTATTTTTGCCCATAACTTTGCTAGGGGTGGTCCTAGGAGGATGGGACCACCACTGAATTGTTGAGCATGATATGTTCTTGGTGTTCCGCGAATGTTACTTCTGGCGCAAATGACCCTGATAAGGCCACACAGAGCTAAATGACGACACCTACCGGCATGAAGGAGTACTGCTCAAGGAAAAATATCCGGATCAATTCTGATGCCTGGAGATAATTCAAAAGGTAAGGAATCTGCTGCTAGATAGTCTCTACCAGATAAGGTGTTACCGAAGGTATGTAACTTGTTTATTCAGTTTATACTCCAGTGCTGCAGGAATTTTCGAGCCTCCATGATCATGGTAACTTGGTATGTGGTATCTACATCGTTTCACAAGAGCAGGTCAGACATGCTGTTTTTCTGTAGCTTTTAGCGCAGATCTCAACAGTTCATTGTTTCACTTTTGGCTCCTAAAAAAGATCTCCTGGATATGATTGTACAGAAGATAGGGTGGGTGCCACGTGGCTGAGAACAAGCCAGGTAGCTGAATTAACAACCAACTTTTATTGATTTTCCAGTCCAAACATAAAACAGCACAGTCACAATCCAATGGTACCCTTGCAGGTTTACAGTACATATAATTTTCCCTTTAGTAAGTATACAAGCCTCCCAAGTCACTGACCAATCCGGAGTACTCCCCCCATCGTCCCCGTATATTTGCATGTTTACGCGACAGCCTCTGGCTCTGTAGACCAGCTCCTCCGTCTTAGCGCACCAGTCCATGTACATCTGAAAATGTTAGGTAGAAGGTTTGGCTGTGTACATTTGCTACGTGCACAGTGGGAGCTACATTTGGTACAAGCTCTATGATGACTCTGTTGTTTTTGTCCTTGCATAGCTGCAATGTAAAATTAGAAAGACAAAGTGTTCTTTAAGGTGAAACAGACTTCCTTACTAAATGTGATGCTAGGATGTCATTTTAATTAGTCGATCAGTTGCCAGCATTTCCTCCTCGTCAACCATCTAAAGTATAGCAGGAACACGTATGGTGGACAGAAAAATAGCACTGATTCATTAAATTGCAAAGTCTAATGAACATAGACAGTCAACTGTTTCTGGCTTTTGGTAGTACTTCTGGCTTTTTAGATAGCGTACCAATGTAGGGGTAAACCATGTAAAACGCCCAGACTGCCCTTTATTGGTTTACAGGGGCCTAATAATCCCAAGTGCTCTATTTATGGCAGTGTGGTCCATCAGCTTAGGTTTACCAGAGGGGAGTGTTAAGCCTTTGTTGCACACACAGACTCAATAAATGACACACACTGAAGAAGAAAATCAAGATTAATACAGGAAAATGCCACAGATTTTTATATAATTTTAGAATTCTAGATCATCGGAATCAGGTAAGTACTTATGGAGCAATACATTTTACAGTAAAGCAGTAAAATGCTAAAATAATGTTTTTTGAGGTACGAGCCTAGAACGTGGTAATGTTATCCTATGGGAGAAACATACACTGCATACATATACTTGCGAGCTGCTGTTTTAAGTTACCTTTTAGGACTTAAGGTGCTTAGGGGCCAAAGGCCACAGAACCACCTCCAGTTCAAGTTTACCTGCCCTGTTGTGTCCAGGTGCAGAGGTGCTGGTCGCATTGGTAGTCTTGTGTGCTACATGTTAAAGTCAATAGAAGGGTACCTGTAACAAAAAGGATGCAAGTGGGGACTTGGTGACACGTCCAGCAGAACCCAAAGTTGGGCTCGGTGTGTGAGGGTCTCTGGATCAAGGGGACACAGTCCATTTCCGTGGATCTGGACTGTGGGATTGAGTGCAGAGGTGTTTGGCCGACAGGCCACTTGCTTTATAGGCTCTCACAGTTGTCGTCAGTTTTGCAGAGGAGGGGAAAGCAGGATCGCTGGGCCACGTGTTGTGATTCTTGTTAGCCTTGAAGTCCCTCGACATACACGTCGGTTTTCCTTAGTGGTGGTGTCCGCACTGGACACAAACTAGCCTTGGTTGACGCAGGTACATAGGGTATTGGTGCAGGGGCGCTCCTGCAACGTAGACAAATCTGTCCGTTTGGTTTCGAGGGGGGCCCAAAATACTGAATTATCGGGCATTAAGGGGAGTGCAGGGTAGTAGCCAATGGGCTATTTACCCCTGGGGTGACTACACCCCCTATATGACAACTTCTTGAGATGAGTGGGCGTAATCCTTCCCAGAGTTCTTAGTTTCACCAAAACCAAGATGATGAAACCCTTCTTCGACTGTCCACTTCAGGTGGCCCACCTGAGGGGTGTGTCTTCCCTGTGTGACACACCTTCTGCCTAGCTAATGTCCTTCCTGCTCTGGTGCCAAATGGTCCCTAAGGCTGGGGGTGGCATTGCACACGTTTGGGGAGAAGCCAGGGTCACATAACAAAGGCGGCAGAGGCTTTGAAGTCTGTGGCTTGATATGCTAAATCATTAGCCATCCTGCTTGAGGAGGTGGGAACCCCTTCCTCCAGAGCAAGCATTGTTTCTGGCCTCTGAGAGCACAGGCTCCCACCTACAGGGGTCAGCATCCTGTCTGTAGTGGCAGGCTGAACGATACCAGTCAACTCACTAGAGGACTAGTAGGTTTTCAGGGGGCACCTCTAATGTGTCCTCGGGGCGCATGTCACAATAAAACTGATACTGGCAACTCTATAGATTTATTGAGATGAGGTGTTTGATAACAAATACCATTATTTCAGTGAAGCCTTTATGTAGCTGGGTAACTCATAATGATCACTGCCCAATACATACCTTTAAAATGGCTTCCTGATCACTTCCAATGTCTTAGCAATGGAGCTGGACATCACAGGGGCATACCTGCTCATGCAGATGTGCCCTAATATGTAATATTATGCACCTTGCCTTAGGGATCTATTGTATGCTGTAGGATAAGACCTGCTGTGCACTTGGGCATTGCACAGGGAGTGTGCAGTGTTGTGTTTTCAGAAGGGCTTGCGCCTTGTCAGCGCATCCTGCAATGGCAGTCTGCATGCAGTTTTAGTATGGGTCCCTTTGAGTGGCATAATACATGATGCAGCCCACCAGGACCCTCTTTAGTACCCATGTCCTGGGTACCACTGGTGCCATCTACCATGACTTACAAGGGTGCTTTCGGTGGCTGCTCATCTCTCCCGACTGTTCCCTCACAGAGGCAGCTGCAGGACTGGAGCCGTAGGCTGCCCCAGTTTGTGTCATGCACTGCTCCTGCCCTTGACGTCGACCTGTGCACGCTTGCAGACGACCCCAGGAGAGGCCAGACCCAGCTGGACCCATCAGAGCAACCGAAGTCCGGGGGAGCGGGAGAAGGCTCCGTGACTGCTGGTGCACCGCAGGCAGTCCCGGCAAGGAACGGCAGCCCCTGGGGGAGGTGGGCAGGTAACGGGAGCTCCCTTCTGAGACAAGATAACTGCTGCTTTCTCCCCCGCCCCTCTGTGCGCCCCGCCCGCACTAGTAGCCTGTCGCTGTGCTGCTGTCCTGCTGTGGTCCCCTGGTGTCCGGCCCATACTTCACAGTGGGAGCGCTGTATTTGTGGGAGGGGAAATCACCAGGAGGCAAGGGGGCTCAATAGAGCTACAGCCACCCCAAGCCATCTAGCCTCCAGGTCCCTCTCCCCGTTGCCCCTGCCTTGTTTCCCCTCGGGCTCACTGCCCCCACACACCACCTGGGGACACACTCTTCAACCCAGACCAGGCCACGGTGGCCCCCAGTGGTCAGGAGAGCCCCCGGAGCGCGAACGGAGCCAATGGAGGCCCCCAGCAACAGCCCAATTCTCCAGGCGTGCCCCATTCAGCCTAGGGCTCGCAACATAGATGGAGAGTCAGCTGGGAAGATATCATAGGGGTGTGGGACCAGCACCCCCGTGAGATTCCCCAGGCAAGCCTAGTGAAACTAAAGAAACAGCTCCGACTGCCCCCAGACGAGCTGGACCTAGAATAGTGCAAGGCAACCGGGTCAGATGATTCCAAACAACCCTCGAAAAAACCCTGAGAGCAGAGCAGCTTGGAGGAAAGCGACCACCACCGACAAAGAACGCAAAGAACACAAACACCATGTATACACCTGGAAGTTGGTCTACAAACTACCTTTCAAACTGGGAAACAGGCCTTAATTGGGAAAAATCAAACAAGCAAGCTGGACACTGGGCTGCAAAATGACAAAAAAAGGGGCCAGGGTCCAAAACAGCCTCTAGTAAAACCAATAGCGGGAGAACGCTAGCTATGAAGACCTTGGAGACTCAAGCACGCCACAAGTCCACCCCATCGCACCTTCAAATGTCAACGCCATGAGAAGCACTTCAGCACAACACCAGCCATGCCGAGCACACTGGCCAAAGGGGAGCTATGCAACAATGCCACACCAACTGAACAACTTTCTGCAAACCAACGAAATTACACGAAGCAACAGACAGAGGATGGTGAGAGTCAGGCTCCCCACTCGCAAACCTGTGAAAAGAAGGGAAATGAGAGCTTTCTGTTCACTGAACAGTGGTGTAGACCTTTCTCCTGACTCAGGAACTCCCGCAGGGGGAGATAGTACTGGGAAAATATGAGGTCCTAGAAATATCATCAGCATTGGACTCCCTGAAGGGGGAATACAAGTCAACCCCCCGAAAGAGAGACAGTGACCTCCTCTATGATCTCTCCCTCCCACAAAGCTTAGCAGCAAGGAAGCCCTTCACTTTCAATCAAAGCCTCAACCAAAGTCCACCTTGTTTGGGTCTGGGAGACAACTCTCACTCCGGGGATCAGACCACCCATCATTTATTGGGCGCAACAAAGCTCACAACACATTCCGGGTGCCCTCAGCAAAATTCTCTTCTGTTTTCAATAAACTCAACACTGTCAACTGCAATCAATGCCCTTACATGGCAAACACAAAAACTTTAAATCCAAATGGACACCATGCAGGCAATAGCAACGGCCATAACTAATACAGCAGCCAAAATTAATAATCTAGAGGGGAACCTGGAAATGCTGAAGAAGCAGCACTCAGTGTGATGTTCCTGCCTTCCATTTGTTGAGAAGCTCAGCTCTCTGCCAGAAGTTTTTACATCGCTAGTCGCAGAACTTAAACAAAGAAGACCAACAATCATAGACCACCCGGACCACTGCACAGAGGAAAGGGACTCAACTAAAGCAAAAAACAAGGTGTTCAGAGAGACCACAGGAGCAGAAACTTTTACAGGCCCGCCACCGCCGACTACAACGAAGAGCCTAAAACACGTTTCTTCGAATCAACGTGCTGAAGTTGGGCCCTCCACCAACTCTAACAATCCAGTTAACTCCACCGAAGCCCCAGACACTCCTCCAACGTCTTCACAGCTGGCAGTAGCAATGAGCTCAAATAATTAAATATGACCTGCCAACAATGGGCGCAGCCTGGCCCTTGTGCCACTGACCGCCCCAAAGGGAACAGTAAACTGCTTTCCAGAAGAGCGAAAAAATGCCTCAAGAAACAAACAAAAAACATCAAACTCTGGCGAGGCACAAAAGAGCTACGTTTGCGCCTGGCAGCATCAGACGGTAACTTAGGCTGTGAAATGGACCCAAAGACTGACCAACAGTTGATACCGCTCAGACCACTGAAACTTTACCCAATCTTCCAAAAGGCGAAGCTCATCGCCAGTGAAGGGAACGCTGAGGTAACAACAGTAATGGCAGCACTTCCACTTATAAACTTGCCCTGTGGTCCAGGCAGGGCAGGCAAATGGCGAAAGCAAACTCCACAGGAGCTCGACTGTCCTCCACAAGCAGACAGCAAACCACAAAATCGTAACAGTCAGAAGCAAGTCAAGCCCCCATCCAAAACGGATAACACAAGAACGCCTTCCAGTCCACCAAACAGAATAGCGGCACAAGAAAACACAGCAGCTCAAATAAACAATAGAGCAAACATAACTAACAGCCCTCGCCTGGAAATAAATCCAGGAATCATAAGGCCAAGGGACCCCGCCCAAAGGGAATCGGAAAACACCATCATCGTATTCACTCCCGAAGACACATCCCGAGGAGGCTCAGACATACTAAATAAGGCAAACATTTTTACAAATTCTCTATCACATCCCAGAGCTGTTAAATCTTACAATGGAAGATCTAACCAGAGTTCAATTTAAGGCACTGAATACCAATACAACAAGAGAATCGACAATAACATGGAAAAGCAACATGACAGCCCAAAAGATCATGACAGAAAAGCCTCAATTTGCAAAATGGAGGATTAACGTACATGGACCCGAAGAGGAAAAATACCCCCACATGCTAATGGGAAGTAATTGTAGTAGGCACATACAGTTCCAGCGAAAGTCCATTCTTAGAGGCACTTCTAAAGCCACCCATCCTATATCATTCTCGGACTTGAAAATAAATTTCACATCTACTTCAGGAGCTACTGTACATAAATTCATAGAAAGCAGGAAAGCCACCACGCGCGCGCACACACATGACCAGAATGGAGCAGCAACAACCTCGCCGCAGCAGCAATCAAACTGCTCCTAGCTCAAAAAGACTCAACAGGCTTGCAAATGTATTAAACAAGACCATAAAAATAATCTCATGGAACGTGTTCGGGCTGAAAACCACGCTACAGAACAGGGACGCTTTTGAATTCCTACAGAAGGGAGACCTGCTGTGTTTCCAGGAAACCTGGTTACTCGCCCTCCTGGTTATACCAGGATTCGAGGAATTCCACCATCCAGCAAAAAAGTTCAATGTCTTCGGAAGACCATCAGGGGGCCTATCCATATACGTAAATTTGGGAATCTCCATAACATCGGTTAAATCACCATTAAGTACGGACATGGTCCAAGCATTACACTTGCAAGGCCTGAAACTGAGTGGATCCCCTATAACGATCCTACTGCTGAACATCTATTTGAATTGCAAAGACAGTCCGAGACATGGCAAGATGAGAGAATTGGTCAAGATACTGGAGGCACTGCTCTACAATTACCCAAGCTGCGAGATAATAATGGTCAGCGACTACAATACGCATAATCTGGGACTACAAACAGTCGCCCCTTGCACTAGGGACAGTGCTGGTAATTTGTTTAACAGATTTCTAAACACCTATAGTCTAAGGTCCGCACAAGAGGCACATCTTTCAAACCATGACACTCCAAGAGACCGCCAGAGAAAACTCAAACCGACTATAGACTCATTTTCTTGAGCCACTGCATCCACGAACAAGTGGTGGACTTTCAAAAGCCAGTACAATTAAGTAGTGACCACCTTCCAATGCTTACCGTTATATCACTGCAAACGGTTACTTTAAGGTACATTACACCTTTGGGTGCGCCCAACAGGGAGGATATCCACACGCTCCTAAGCCGACTGAATTGGAATAAAATCAACACATCCAGCCTGACAGTTTGGAAAAACAATTAGCCTGCACTCTAAAGTGACTACATTGAAGGGAATATACCAGCGAAATTGTCAAATCTGATCCCAGAGCTGCACCGTCTACTGTTAGGCACAAAATCAAAGAATCAGCCCGAACTCAAAGAAAGGGTGTGCTACCAACCCAATCCACGGTGAAAATAATCCAACTAAGCAAAAAGGCACTGAGGCAAGGTAATCACAGTTACAAGCGGGCGAGGGACGAAACCGCTCACCAAACATGGCTGATAGCCAGGGACACACACAGAAGAAACATATGGAACTTCAATGGGCAACAAAAAGACTCCCAGTTGCTGTACATCCATAGTCTTCTAACCCCAGGCAGACAAGCAGAATACTGGCTATACATCAACAGGCTGTCTGGACATGGTCATGATTCCGAAACAGAGTTCCAGGGCACACATGGGTAAACTATTTGAAAACATTCTACTGAGACCACTCTCACAACCTCTCTTTAGACCACAAACGACCATGTATGAGTATTAGTCAGCATAAAGATACTGACAATAAAAACTGGGTAAACCAAATAAATATGGAGGAAGCAAGTGAAGCCCCGGATGTGTACAATCGCCTTTCAAAAATTCTAAAGAACATGAGAAGCAACAGTGCCCCGGGGCCCAATGCCCTCCCTGGACAATTGTTCAACGAGGACGTCGTATTCTGGGCAACAATCCTTACCCCATTATACAAGTTTTGCATGATTAACACAACAGTCCCTGAAGCCTGGAAAGGATCCCTGCTCCATCCAATACATTAAAAAAAGGCGAAACCGGAGACCCAACCAACTACAGGATAGCCCTCTTGGACATCGAGACAAAGGCATATGCAAGCTTGCTACTACAAGATCTACAAATCTGGGCTAACGAGGACGGAATATTACCAGTTTACCAATCCGGCTTTAGGTCAGGAGCATCGACACTGGATAACATTCTAGCCCTAGCCTATCTGGTAGATCAGTCCAATCGGGAAAACCAGCACCCCCTTTTTGCCTGCTTTGTTGATTACTCGACGGCGTTTGACTGTGTCCACAGAAATCTACTTTGGTGAAAATTACAAAATTGGGGGATCCCAAACAGGTTGCTGAATGCCATTAAGAGCTTTCTACACCAGAACCTGGGTACGCGTCAAACTCACCGGGAACAGTGCCACAAAGAAGATATATACGCACTAAGGGTTGAAACAAGGCTGCGTATTGGCTCCGCTACTATTTAATTTATACACTGCAGATCTTGGCAAAACAATATCAAAAGCCAACCTGTTAGCACCCAAAATTGGGCCGACCAGACTATTTCTAAAGCAATACGCAGACGACATGGTCCTAATGGACCACACAAAAACGGGCCTTCAAAGAGCATTGGACGCACTCAGCATTTACAACGAAGAAAATGAATTGACAGCAAATGCCAGCAAAACAAAGGTAGTCATCTTTGGAAAACACCCCAATAAACTTAAACATCTATTGTAAATGGGCAACCTGAAAATATTAACAACAACCAAATATAACTACCTGGGGGCATGGATCATGAGCAATGGCAAGCCGACAGCCCACATCGCATCTATAGAAGCTAAAGCCAAGGCGGTAATGTACGCCCTTTGTAAACTCAACTCAAAACTATGCAATGAGTCAACTGACCCTATCCGAAAGGTCGTAAGAGCCAAGCTAATTCCTTCAATCTCCTATGGGCAACTAGCATTTCCCGGGGCTCTAATTAACATCATGGAGTCTGCCAACTGCTGCGCATTCAAACTGATTTTCCAGATACCGGCCAACGCCAGAATCGCGCTAGTAAGGCTGGAATTTGGATTAAGCAAACAGTCTTATGGATACTGGGCCTCGGTCATCAGTTATTATCGAGGGACATGCACCGCTCCCCCGACACAATGAAAGCTACCCTGAAAGAAATTCTCACAAAAGGGAAAAGCCCATGGGCAGACGCTTTATCAACCTCCCTTAAGGAGCTGCACCTCGAACTGTCTAACTGGGGCAATTTTATTCATCAACCCAGCCTACTTAAAACAATTTTAAGGAAACAAGTTAGAACACCATCAAAGCAGGATGACATAGCGACTATCGAGTCCTCCAGCAGCAATATTAGGATACTAGTCAGTTCTTATGAGGTCAAATTGTAGCTGCCTTCCCTTGATTCAGAATTGAATAAACAAATACTAAAGCAAATCCTTTCAGTGAGACTCCTGGCCAGCCCAATAAAAGACATTAATACCCCCTGGAAATCACTAGAGGCGGTCACCTCCTGTAGACTCTGCCATCAGTTCGAGGAGTCCCTGGCCCACTTACTCTGCATCTGTCCTGAACTGAGCCTTGCACGTCACACTTTACTTAAACCCTTGTTTTTAAAATACAGCACCCGCACCTGCACGGACACAATGAAACTTCTTTTTAATTTAGAGCCCCCATTGAACTGGCTCTACTAGCGAAATTTGCATGAAAACTTAGAGCTCTTAAGTAAAGATCGAGTTTGGCTTAACGTAAGACCCTAAGCCCAAAGCCGTGAGTATAAATCAAGTGTCCATGGACCTCTGTTTTTACTCTCGATATGGTTCTGAAATGTATGATATGAATTGAAATCATATTGTTTATATTCCTTTAACGGTCAAAGAAGGATCTTGGAAGTACATATTATGCATGGTCTTTTGTAAGAATTTTTAATTGAAACAATAAAATAATTTTATTCTATAATTGTGTTGACTTGGATGGTAGAAGAGAAGGCTTGTTTTCAAAATCAATGTTTCAGAATTTTTTTTTTCACATTTCTTTAGGGTTATTCATGATGCAAATTTGTTACTTAAGGCTATTGAATGTTTCAAAGAAAAAGAATCTTCAGCTGTGATAGTATTCATTAGAAAAGAAAGTGATGCACCTTTGGTAACTTAGTTCTGTAGAATTGATTTGTTTACTTCGCAGTTTCTCAGTTGGCGGCCTCTTCTCAAGGTCTTTGTATCGTTGACAGCCTGCAGAGCTAGAGAATTATAGGAATTGAAGGGTGTATTGCGGGCCAACACCAGTATTGCAGTTATCCTCACAGCTACCAGATGTTACAGAATGCTATTATAGAACCCTGAGACAAAAGTGGCGCCGCCAGGCGCTCTAACAGTGTTCAGAAAGCTTTTTGAGGATCTCAGCTTGCAGTTGTAAAGTTCTAAAAATAATTTCCAGTTATCAAATGACTATATTGAGAGTTGGGTGGATGGGCGGTATCTGCCAAAAACTAGTGGATGTACCATCTGCCATACATAGAGTGCATATGGCAGACAGATCATAAAACACATTTTGGTTGATGTACTGCTGTGCCAAACTGTAAATAAGGCCCCAATATGCATCAGGAACAATGTTACTGAAAGTGGGTAGTATGGGCACCTGTAACAATGTCAGTAATCTTATGGCTTTTGTTTTATTTGTTTTGAAGTGCTGAACTTTCCAACTTTGTTAAAGAGACTCAGCGTAAGAATTGGACCAGTTTTTCTGGCTTAGATTCCAATGAGGTTGTCAGCAGAGTGACCGGCTTTATATTGGATTATCAAAGTAAGACATCACCACATAAAGACTTGGTAAGTAATTTCTCGATCACGAACAAGTATACACCAAAAGTCTTAACATTTATTTTTAAAGTGCAATTAGAAAGTTGTTTTTATTTTCTTAGGGTATGTAACATAAAAACTTCTAGTTGCTTAAGTATTTGGTAAGGAAAACCCCTGCTATGAAGAGCCACCACTGATCCCCATGATTTCTACTCAATAACTTCTGTCCCTATTTTGGCTAAATTTACAGAGATTCTCTGTGATAAACATCTCCTCAGTAAACACTAGTGTGGTTTTAAACAGGACTGCAAGCACAACACTGCTAACACTTCTCCTGAGGCTTGAGCCGGGAGAGCGGGACTACAGATTCTAGAACAGAGCGAGGGCTCCTGACAGCGGGATCATATTACTTTAAGTATTTTAATTTGTGTTTTTGCACAGAGGAATATCGTGTATTTCCTGAAATCTTTTTAAACTTTTGTATGTTTGAAGGGCTTTATTATATTGCTGTGATTTTAAATACTTTGGATGCTTTTAACATTTGGGGCATTTTTATGATCACCAGCGCGCTGACACCTGAGCAGTCTCTCACGGCGTCGGCGTGCTTTGAGGGCTGACAGAGGCGGCCATCTTGGGGGAAGCTAGGTTAGCTGCCAAGTTCTTTAGACGCCGGGCTATTTAGGGAGACGCTGGTGCGGGCGCGCCCAAGGCAAGCCCGTCTGCGCCCGTCCGCGCTCGGGCCGCGCACAGCGCCCCAAACCCTGGATCTGTGACGGCACATAAGAATATAGATTACGCCTATTCTAGAGAGGCATTATTGGAGCTGAAGGGGACATTTAACAATGCTGATTGCCTCTGCTGGGCCATGGATTCTGGGCTTTCTATGCCAAGTGGGCCCTGTTTGAATTGTAATAGGGTGTTCCCTAACATATTTTATCAACAGATTAAAACTAAGAAGGTCCAAAATACTCTGGCTGGTTCTCTGGCTACAAGTATTAAATGTATTTTGATGAACGCTAGGATCATTGGTAAAACATAGCATTGAATGCGCTAACCTGATTGAGGACAATGGTATAAAGGTAGCTTTCATCACTGAAACATGGATGGACGAAGCCTCCGGTCCGGATCTGGTGAAAGCCACCCCACCGGGATTCCAGTGCAAGGTCCTTAACAGACCAAACTGGAGGGGAGGCGGGTTGGCTATTATTTATCACAATTCTATTCATGGAATTTTTAAACCAATAAATTTGCCTACTTGTGAAGCACTTGCTTTTAACCTCCGCTTAACACATCTTCACTCCCTCAAGGGCACATTACTCTATAGGCCTCCAGGAGCTAGACATGCTTTTTTCCCTTCCCTGGGGAATTTACTGGAAGAGGCCCTTCTGTGTGATTCATACACTATTCTGGGTGACCTTAACTTCCATCTCGAACTCCCCAATGACCCGGAGACAGCTAGATTATTGGAATGTATGGACGCCGCAGAGCTCTCACAGTATGTGAGAGGACCCTCCCATCTAGCGGGTCATACTTTGGATGGTGTTTTCTCTAATTACCCAGGGTTGTCTTTTGTGGGACTACTGCCCCTGGTCTGGTCTGATCATGCGGCGGCTCTATTTGATTTGAATTTGGAGAGTCAGAAGTTTAAAGGTAGGGACTCCAGAGAACAGATCGAAAGCAGAGCCTGGAATAGGGTTGATGCGCGTACCTTGCATGAAGCCCTGACCACTTCAGTTGGCCATGTAGCACCGGGCACTGAAGAAGCAGTAGCATCATACACTAAATGGCTCTCGCATGTATGCGAGGAATTAGCCCCTCGAAAATGTATTATTACGAAAAGAGCTTTTCCCTTGGCCCCTTGGTACACAGTTGAAATAAAAAAACATAAGTGTATGTGTAAACAGTTGGAGCGGAATTGGAGGAAAGGGTACCTACACACTGATAAGGAACCATATAAAGCCAGCTTGCAAAGATATAAGCAAGAGGTTCGGCTGGCCAAACAGACATATTACTCATCTCAAATAGAATCGGCCAAGAACTCCTCTAGAGAGCTCTTTTATACGGTCTCCAAGCTGGCTACTCTGAGACCTTCCATGATCCAGTCTAGCCCTGAGCTCTGTGAAGAGATCGCCACGTTCTTTCAAACAAAGGTCACTAATATTTTTTCTGTCCTCGCTGACCAAAATAAAGTTGCCCCGGTTGAAGATATTGATTTGAAACACACAAATTTTCCATTGGTAACAATGAAGGTTTTTAACCCTTTGACGGTGCAGGATACCTGGGACCTGTTATCTGGTGCAAAATCCGGTTCACCACTGGACCCATGCCCTTTGAAAATTATTAAACTGGCCCCTGTCCCTATTGCATGCTGTCTCACCCCTATTTTTAACGGTATGTATGAATATGGAAATTTTCCTAAACTTTGGAAGATGGCTTCCATTCTACCTCTTTTAAAAAAGCCCAGCCTTGACCCACAAGACTCCAATAACTTTCGGCCTATCTCCCGCCTTCCTCTTCCCGCGAAGATGGTGGAAAAGGCGATGAATAGACAACTCAGTACATTCCTGAAGAAAGCACAAGTGCTGGACTCTTCCCAACATGGTTTCAGAGAAGGATACAGTACTGAGTCGGCCCTGATAAAAGCCACAGAGGAGATCAGATCAGCTCTGGATCAGGGAGGTAGGGCAGCCCTGATCCTGTTAGATCTTTCAGCCGCATTTGATACTGTCCATCATGGGAGGTTGATGGACCGTTTAAAACAATGCGGTGTAGTTGACAAAGCTTGGGAGTTGCTGAATTTATTTCTAGCCGACAGAAGCCAGATAGTAGCATTGGGGAAATCTCAATCAAAACCTTTCTCACTGCCATGTGGCGTCCCACAGGGGTCGTCCCTTAGCCCGACTCTTTTTAATGTATATGTTTCAACTTTGGTGCCAGTCATTAGGGCGTTCGGGTTTGGGATCACCTCGTATGCAGACGATACACAAATTGTGGTAGCACTATTACCTGGCAAAGAAACCGGGCTGGATAGCCGTTTCCAATCTTGTATGGAAGAAGTTGGACGATGGATGGCAGGTAACTGCCTGAGGCTGAACTCGGATAAAACCGAGGTGATGTTGTTTGGAAACAACCCTAGTTTTTGGACCCCTTCGTGGTGGCCGTTTTCAATGGGGTCCCTCCCCATTCCAGCAAAAAAAGTAAAACATTTGAGGATACTGCTAGATGAGAAACTCTCTATGGGAGCTCAGGTCAATGCGGTTGTTTCTAAAACAAGGTACGTTTTAAGAATAGTGAGAAAAGTATTAAACCTCCTACCGCTTGATGGTCGCAAAACAGTGGTCAAGGCCTTGGTCTTATCAAGGCTGGACTATTGCAAAAGTTTATATTTAAACATCCAGCAAAAGCTGTTGCATAAGCTCCAGATGCTCCAAAATGCCGCGGCTAGACTTCTTACTGGTACCCCAAAATTTGCCTCGATCTCCAATGTGATAAAAAAAACTGCACTGGCTCCCGGTTAGAATTTGGGTTCAGTACAAATCACTATGCATGGTGTTCAAGGCATTGCATGGAGAGGGATCTGACCACCTCAAAAGCCAATTCCTATGGTACAAACCAATGCGCACGCTTCGATCTTCAGAAGCAAAATTGATCGCTGTTCCGCCAATAAAAAAAGCCCACTGGGGTGGTCGAAGCTTTACCTTCTGTGCCGCAAAGGCCTGGAATGAGCTCCCATTCCACCTGAGAAATGCAAAGAATCTGTTAAGTTTCCGAAAGGACTAGAAGACCTGGATTTTTGATAAATAATCCCGCCTGCCCTGGCCTTGTCTTGAGAGAAGTGTTTCAGCACCAGGACACCTTCGGGTAATCGTGCACTTTAGAAATCACCTTAACATAACATAACATAACAAATGTGATGAAGTTTGAGGTAATTATACATTCTGTATCAGCATAGGTTGCTGAAGGTTTCCTCCTAAAGGCTGTCTTCCAGTCAGCAGTACAAGCTCTGGTTTTGTCCAAGGTGGACTATGAGAATGTTCTTCTCACTGAAATATGTATGGTTAAACTAACTTTCCTGAAGGCAGGCCTCCATGCAGCTGCTTGCCCGTTTGGTTACCACTTCATCCACATTACTTCTATCCTTACAGTCATTTCCAATCCATGATAGATTTGCTTTTAAACTGGTTATCTGGCTCGCAAATCCTTTACTCTAATTCTCTAGGAATCATTGACTATTACACATTACTCGAATGGTACAGACTACAAGTTTTAAGAAACCGCAAGCTCTCACTCTGTCATTCATAGGGTGTGCCCTCGGGATCTAGAACACCTTCTTCAGCTCTGTTTTTTTGCCATGCATATGTTTTGTGAAGGAGATCCGAACTACTCCTACTAAGTTTTCATCATTTGCCATTAATATTTTAAGCCCTTCTGTTATGATGAGTACTACATTCATTGTAAATCCACTAGGGTGATCATGTCTTTCCTCCCCTCTTAACTCTTCAGTATGTGTGCCTTTCCATTACAGCAACTGTGTCTTTAATATTGGCTTTAACAATCTATTCCTTGCTGTCTGGGCTCTCTTCATCCCTTTTTCTTCCCTGTCTTTGCTGATTGTCTTTCTATGTTGTTCTCAAATGATTATAAATACTTTTGATTTTAATTTAGTCCAACCATTAGACACCTGGAAATGAATAGAGATAATTTTACACTGTTGGATTCTTCCTCTTCATAGAATTGGGTTCTACCATTTTGAGGAAACCTCCGCACACTGTTTGGGCCAGTGATGAGGCAGAGAATGGTTACCTGGTACCAGTTGTTTCAATTGAGCAATTGTTCAAGACCTCAATACTGTTGGCCTCAAAATTGATCACCAGGGCCACCCCTTTTAAACTTGATCCTCAAGGCACCTAGCGTAAGCACTCCGAAACGGGTGCGGGATTTTATAGCTGTTCAAAGTGACGATGATAGTGATTATTTCGGGGTGAATGTAGTGTATTTGCCTCTTGTTTGATACGCGTTTGTTGTGCAAATAAACGAGTGTGGTGAATTTGTTGAGTAAGTGGATGTTACTTGAGTAACCTCAGTGAGATGTGTTATGTGGCAGAGTATTTCTCCAGTAGTCGTTTAGGTAGCACATTACGTCCCAGTAATATTTATACACTTGCTAGAGTTGTGTTTTTATATAGATAACTTACTTAAGTTGGTATCTGAACTTGTAAATAGTGAATATGTGTATTAAACAGAACTTTCGTACAGTTGGACAGAGCTCAGTTTAATTAAACTGTGCATCTTTTCTGGTGTCTTAGGCACGACTGCATGAGGTTATTAAGGCAATGCTCCTGACAGTGTTAGAATGAGTTCTGTACTTATGTGTAAGATTTCCTTTTTAGGTCGAGTCTAGCGCAGCGCACATGCGCTCCTCGATGGGGGGCTTCTTGTGAGCACTCCACACTGTTCCTAAATTTCTCAGTGGGAGTTAGTTAACTCCCACATATTCTATTGGCCTTTGCATTTTGCTTTCAGTAATGAAAGCACACAAATGGCCAAAGATGGCAGCATGTCCCGCCTTTCTTCCAAAAGTTAACTCCCACGGCTTAAGGCTCTCTGGAGCGAGCAGCGGTGCGCTGCATTCCTCATCGCGGATCAGGTTACTGCGGCCACAGCTTTCACTTTCGCGTGCATCGGCGGCTGCATTCATTACAGCGGGCTTGCGCTCGCACCACTCTTTTTTTTCTTTTTTTTTTTTGGGAGTACCTTCAGCATGATCCCAGCTTGTGACGAGCTGGACTTTAAAATAACCCTGCCGAGATTTCATTTCCCAGATTCACTTTATAATTGGTTTATATCGAAACGCAGCCACTCCTTTCTATTAACGAAGATGTTGTATATGCCAAGCAACATTGTTAAAATCCATAAATAATGCACAGCAGCAGGGTGTATCTTTGCTTTAAAAAGTGGCACCACTTGTGTACCACAAGTCATCATCTGTATTACTCAGCTAACGATGATCACATTCTTCTGGTGTAAACAATTACAGCTTTCTGCTGCTACTCTGGCTGTATTTGTTATGTGTGGATGCTGATAAGTGAATAAGACCCCAAAGGTTAGTCCCGGAACAGCAATGTGTGCTACCGCATAGGTGGCAATAAACACACATTTCCAAAAGAAAACATTTGACAGAACACATTGTAACCATCCAGCACTGCAGAGATGCGTCGTATAAACTGAATTATAGTCGGGTCATTTAACTGGGATATGCGCGGTAACTTCAGTCAACCCCATAACTCAAGAGTAGAACATAACCAAAAACACGACTAGCACACAATACCATAGCACAACTTAAGCTGAACCAGGTGAAAAGTCAGTTGACTGCAGGAAGCACTACGAGAGCAGACTATACATTATTCAAACGTTGCTACCATAGCAATGTAATAATGGTGTTAAAAAGGACTTTTCCTGACTTTTGAAGAATCTAAATATATATATACATAATACAAAGAATAAATTAAACACATTTATTATATACTACTAGAGTTAAGAGAAACTTTAACTTATTCGTGTTTTTTTAAATCGTGCTACTTATGACATGTAATTTACAGATCATGCCAGCGTAAATCTAATGCAGCGTCTACGTTATTTACATTTTGAAAATACATTTAAAAGCAACTGTGAATGTTAGAGATTACAATAATTTAACAGCCAGCTACCGGTGACAAATCTGTTAGGTCAGATTATAACGGATAATAACTCATTGCAATTTTAAAGTCCATTTTAGAAACTGGGGGCGTTTGGAAACAGAGCCCATCTTTGTCCTTGAAAAGTAGGTTCAGTGCAAGAAAAAGGATAATATAGCTATGCATAAATAACAGGTACAATCAAATCAAATGTATTAATACAATAAGAACGGTTATCTATTGCAAACCCTTTCATATTTATGAGTCGAAACAGTACCTCATGACCCTGTACTTGTATAATCTTTGTCAATTACCTCTTAAGTACTTGCCTCTTTAGCGCACAATGCTAAACAAAAAAAAAATGAAATACAGTCACCCAACTAAGCGACCACAGAACTATTTTTCCATGGCACAGCATTTACAAACACAAGCTTTACTGGATTAGAGTGGAGCTGAAAGAACGTAAAGCAAACATCTGGGTCATGGGGTGAAGGTAAGTAGTATTGGGAAGAAAGTCACTGGCAAGAACCAGGCTGCAGACAAATTGGAAGAATAGCCCACTTGAGGTAAGAAGTATACATTGAAATCTAGACAGCAAAAACTGCCTTGAAGGGACTTCAGTCAGAAGATACCAAGTCATGCAATACATGAAAAGTAGAGCAGGTCTCGCTTCCAGCGCCTCACCTTGTTCATCAATGCCTTGGGGGCAGGTTGCGGCTTCGAACACAATGAAAAGAACAGAGAATATCCATTCCTTATCTCTGACCACACTACTCTTTGTTATCTGAGACTCAGAGACTCCCAGCGAGTGTGGTTTTACAGTCCCTCTTCTCCCCTCCTCACTCCCCTGCCAAGCAGAATGATGCAAAAAAAAAAACTGAATTGAAAAAGTAGTAAGCTGGTTCTGTGACGATGCTGGATCTGCTTGGAGCTCAGCTGAGAGAATTCCTCACTCTGACTTTAGAACAACTTTAAATGTTTTTAAGGGGCTGTGGTGGAATGAAACAGCTAAACCATTAAACGCTACGTTTTGCTTAACGTGTCTGGCTTCTATGCCCCCATTTGTTCTGTGCTTTCTCTAAGTGCCTGCAGAACATGTGCCGCATTCCTGGCTTGGTTGTTGCACATGAATTTTTTTTTTTGCATTTTTAGCTCTGCCTGATCAGACTGCATGACCCAGTATGTAGTACTTGTATAGCTCTTCAAACCCAGGATAATGTGCTGCATGGCTAAACATTTATAGGGTCCCAAAGGCGAGACCTATTGGCTATGCCAATGCTTGTTCTCATTGCTGAAGTCTTTGAAAGTCCTCTTTGGTGGACTCAGCCCGGCAAGCTGCTTGAGAACCTATTTTGGCTGGTGTCTAACAACAGGGTTGCTTTGCATGTATTTATATGCAAGTAAGTAATAATGTATTGCTTGGTTAGTTAAAACCTTTACAATTTCCATATTAAAAGCGGCATAGCAGCAGAGATCATATTCTAAAACAGATTTTTGTTTTTTTAAAGAAAAAGAAAACATATCATAAAACTTTCATGAATTGTATTAACAAGAGTAAAGCAGTTGTCAGTAATTGTTGGCACGGACCGTGAGATAAAAAACAGGGCTCAGTTCTCAATGGGAGAGTGTCTGTTCCATGATCGGTCGATTTGTAACAGCAACGATGGTAAATTGCTGTTGACTGTCCTGCTTGAGCCTGTATCATCCGGGTGAGGAGTAACCAAAAAATGTGATTTTCGCTGTAATGTGACACTTTAAGAGGCATCTGGAGGCAGAGATAAAGCGTTCCGGTCGCTTGACGACAGAGCTTTTGTCCCTGCCGCTTCCATGAATTGAACAAGGCGACACGCTAGCTTGTCTGCAGGTTCTTATACCCTTACTTACAAAGAGCGGCTTCAGTGACTGTCGCCGTTCAGCCTGTAGATCCCGGCAGATACACAATAGGTGTAATATACTTTTATTGGCATCCTCACATAAGCGGCATATTGTCTGACCCGTGGGTCGCTTCCAAGGGGGAAGATGCAGTAATGATGGTAAAATACCCAATCTGGAGTGAAGGTATTTTTCTTTTTTCCTCCTATTAAAACCCACTCCTAAGTATGGTTGTGGAGAGGACTTATCGTAGCTGTGGACAACAAACCATCCATGGGCCTTTTCTGTGAGCATCGCCTTATCTTCTACTAGTGATAGCCTTTTCACTGTCTTGTTTACAATTTGTTTAAAACAATGGTAGGTACCCGAGGCCTCTCAAAGTTCCTAGAGTCCCAGATGATCTATTGATGCTGTATTTATATGATAATTTTATAGTGCAAAACTAGCCAAAAGGGAATTTAATACTCTTCTAAGTTTGCATTCTAGTGGTGTCCTGGGTACATGGGTGCTCTGAGATGCAGAGATGGCAAGCTTGTCTGCAAGATTAGCAGACATGCTGGTTGTTGTAACTTTGTAAATGATGCAGCTGGGTTTGAAAATAGTGTGGGCCATCAAGGGGAGCCTAAGGAGTTCCATCAGAATGAGGGTGATGTGATCCTATTTCATCAGGCCGTGGATGAGATGTGCTGCTGCCTGTAGGATATTCTTAAGGGTTGCCATTGTGGAGTTTGGGAGGCCATGGAGTAGGGCATTACTACCATCTAGATGTGAGAGTACAGGGGTTCAAACAATATTTCTGAAGTTGCTATCTGGAAGAACCTATATGCCTTTCTTTAGAAGAGAGAGCTGGTACCAGGCTGTCTTGGAATTTGGTGAAAGTTGTGGTTCACAGCCATCGAGGTTCATGTTGTTGAGCAAGGTATATACTGGGTCTTGTTTATTGCTCTAGGGTATAAACAGTAATTCTCTCTTGTTTAGGTTAAGCTTCAGGTAAGCGTAGGACATCCAGGTCTGAATGATGTGCAAGTAGCGTTTGACATGTTTGGATGTCTGAAACTGAGGACATTTTCAAGTAGAGTTGTGTATTCTGGGTATATTGGTGAACCTTGAAGCCGCTATGTTTTCCTCTGTGAGCAGGCACCAAGCTGCTCCATGTAAAGGTTGAGTATGATAGGAGACTGTATGGATGGAACCCAGGGAGACTCCAAATGTGATAGGGATTTTCTGTGACCTGGCGGTGCCCATGTGAACAAACTGGTGTCGGTTGAAAAGGTAAAACGAGAACCAGTAAATGAAATTTCTGGTGAATCTCATTTGAGACTTAAGTATCGAAGGCAGCTCTGAGATCAAGCAATATCAGGAGGCAGGGGTTATCTTCATCAGGGCATTGTCTATGATGTATAAGGTTGCAGTATCTGTGCTGCAGCGTGACCGGAAGCCAGACTTGTAGTCGTAAACTAGATGGTTGGCGTGGATGTGGTCTTAGAGTTGAAAATAGGCTTCTTTTTCAGTGATCTTCCAGATGAATGATAAGTGAGTGATCGGCTAGTAGTTAGCGAGGTGATTAGGGTCTGGTGTAGGTTTCTTAAGGAGTGGGAGGCCCAGCCAGTCTTGAGTGCTTGTGGGAAGATCCCTTGTGTGAGGGAAGGTAATGATAATGGTAAATAGAGGTAAGAGAGGATCCCAAGGGGGAGTGTTGATGATGGACAACTGAAAGACCTCTTCATAAGAAGTGGCTTTGAGTATCTTGGGGAGATGTGGGAGAGATGGTTTTGAGGCTGACTATTGCAGGATTCTACTTGAAGGGTATAAGAATTGAAGCAGGCTTTGTGTTTATGTGATATCAGTTCTGTATTTTGTCACTGAAGAAGAGGTTATTGGCATTTTACTTTTCTATGGAGTGAGGAATGGGTAGGTCTGGCAGGGGGTTGAAGCAGTGCTTGATTTTCTTTCCCGTCTTGCGGAGGTATTGTTTATTATCATCAAAGTCCTTATAGTGCCAAGTTACTAAAGGTTTTGGCTTGCGCTTGCATGTTATAATTGGGCTGTGGATGTTCACATAGTTTTCCCCAAAAAAATATTGGAAGTTATTTAGAAGGGTGTTGGCATTGGATGTTAAGTTAATAGGGTGGGAGATCAGTTCAAGCATTAAGTCTATGGAGAAATGTTTAAATTATGTGAAGATCTTGTCTTCTCTTTTGTGTTGACCTTGGTTCGTTTGTAGGATGCTATGCATGGAGATGTAGAAGCCAAAGGACTAGGTTCAATTCAGAGTTAGGGGTGCTTTACATTGGATTGTTCATGATGTTGGCAAGACAAGGTCAAGGATGTGACCTTTGTAGTGTGTTGGTTGTGTGATAGGCTATACTACATTGAGTGTATTAATGAGGTTGAATAGGGTGTTTCTTGTTTTATTCTTTTTTTTTTTTCTTTTCAAAAACATGTGTTGTCCGGAAGGCTAAAGCCACCCAAGAAGGTGGTGTGTGCATGTCAGATTGACAAGGTGGTGAGATCTATGAATTAATCAATTATGTCCTTGTTCTGACTGGGAGGCCTGGAAATGAGATGGAAGGTCGTGGTTTGAACTTCAGTGGGGTAAAAATGGCATGTCAGCAGCTCCATGGATTTGTGTTACCTGCTCGCCTAAGGTGCAAGACCAGGAGGGCTTATGGATGACAGCAAGGCATGCACCCTTATGTGCCTTGTTGACACAATGAATGCTGTAGCCTGTGGGAAAAGTACATCTAGGATGTGTGAATATGATGGGGTAAAACATGTTTTTTCTTGTAACAGGTGAGAAGGTCTGCAATGTGTGGTGCGTGTAGTACTGCAGAACCAGTGTTGATGAGCATGAATTGGCATGTGTGTTCAGTAGCTTGATGGTGCATGGTAGTTTGTGGGATGTGCATGAGCTTGGGTGTAGGTATTGTGTGAATGCTATGCCAGTGTTTGGGTCATCTATATTTGGGTGTGATTGTAAGGGCTGGCAGTATAGGTGTTGATTGATGCACGTAATTTTTATCTTACCATGCAAGTTTGTTGAACAAAGGTTCTGGCCCATGGCCCTGTCGGACCCAAACAGGCAATGCCTTTGTATAGGTCTTTGTTTTGCTGGGGAAACGAGACAATGGAACTCCCTGAAAAGTTGTTTTAAGTAGGGAGAAGGCAAAAAAGGACGTCCATTGTTGTGCAAATGGATGATTGGAAATCCAGCGGTGTCACTTCTGTGCAAATAGATGATGAGGAATGAAGTCCTCTTTACTAGCTTCTTCTTTAAAAGACGGATCTGAAAGAGACACGTTAGTGATAGATTCCTTACCTTAGAATATCCCCAGGCGTCAGACTGGATCTGGAAAGTTTTCATCAGCAGTACCCCTGCGCGTCGATAGGCGTCGTTGTACGGCTCCGCATACGTCGCTGGAGTCGTAGCCGCCGAGATGACGTTGTCAGAGCTACTTAGACGCGCCCACGCGCACAGACATAATTTCTTTATATTTCCGCGCAGCAGCGCAGGTCCGAGAGAGAGCGGTACCCCAGTTAAAAGTTTTAACTTGGATTCTGACAACTTGTTTTGTCGTGTACTTGACTCCTGGTGCAATAGGAATGCCCGGGTTTAAGTCCTGTAGGGCCTGCTGTCGAAACATGTCAGTATCGGACCCTCACGACGTGTGTCTCTTTTGCTTGGGGCACGCCCATGACCCTGAGGCGTGTCCCGATTGTCAGGCCATGGCGCCGAAAGCTTTGTGAGAACGTTCCCAAAAGTTGTTAGAGGTCCGACAATCGATTTGGTGCCGATCGAGGTTCCGCTCCTGTGGGAGGTCGAGGGACCGGTCGCGGAGCCATCAGCATCGCTCGTCGGAATTGGGGACAGGTAAGTCTAGGCGACATCGCTCTTCCTCTACCCCTCACCGGTTGCGGGACGCGTGGAAGGGGCGGGCGGTGACTCCCCCGTGGCTCCCTTGGAGTCTTCGTTGATCCCTGCGGCCTACCCACCCTTTCTGGGGCAGTATGCGACTTCGGACGAGGTGCAGGCCTTCATGTCGGCCTTGTGCCATTTGTTTGCCCCGCCGGGTCCTTCCGGAGCGCCTTCTGGCCCCCGCGGATCCGTCGGAAGGGTGTGCCGCCGCCTCTGGCCTCGGCTACGCCGGCACCATACCCTGCGGCGCCGCCGGCCTCGGCTCCGGCCTTGGCTCGGGCCTCAGCTCTGCCGCTGAGGCCAGGCAGTGCAGAACCGAGACTGGTATCTTACCCTCCCCTTCCATTTCTTGGAGGGGAGTTTATCCCATTTCCCAGGGCACCTCGTCCTTACTGGCCTCTTCAGCAACCAGTGGACGAAGGGGAGTACTGGGAGGGGTCTGAGGATACTTTTGCGGCCCAATGCAAGGATGAGCCTGAATGGGAAGGCGATGTGGAGGGTCCAGTGGATCTGGATTTCTCTCCACACCCTGGTACTCTGTCCCCTTCTTCTGTGGCCACGGAGGAGGTTTGGACTTTTTCAGTGGTGTTGCGTAGGGCGGCTGAGGCTCTTAACCTCGAGCTCCCTTCTGTGTCTATCAGGACCAGTCTCCTGACTGAGGTCCTGCAGCCGCAGTCCTCCTCTGCGGAGCCGTTACTGCCCTTCAATGAAGCGCTTACTGATATCCTGTTGGGCACCTGGATAAAACCTAACACAGGAGTTCTGGTAGACAAGGGTGTGGCGTGCCGCCATCGCCTGGCGTCTGGCGATCCCAGCTTTCTCACACAACACCTGAGAGTCTGGTTGTCCAGGCTTCTGCCTCGCCGAGTGCGTTCCCTTCTGCTCCTCCAGACAAGGAATCTAGGAAACTGGAGCAATTTGGGAAAAAGATTTTCACATCTGCCAGCTCTGGGTTGCGGGTGGTGAATACTGCATGCCTGCTAGGCCGCTATTCCCATTCTGTGTGGGACACTGTGGCACAGGTGCTGCCTCAGTGCCCTGTGGAAGCACAGGCGGTTCTCTCCCAAGCCATTACCGAAGGGAGAGATGCTGCAAAATGTACTATTCGTTGTGGGCTTGACACAGCTGATTCTCTTGGTAGGGCACTTTCCACAACTGTGGCGCTCTGTCGTTATGCTTGGCTCCGAACTACTGGCTTCTCTGGGGATGTCCAGAATACCCTGTTGGATAAGCCCTTTGATGGTACACGCCATTTGGTGATAAGGCGGATAGCTCCATGGTACGCTTTAAGGACTCTCAGGCTACGGCCCAGTCCTTGGGTCTCGCCACCACGCGTACTCCCTTGGGTCTGCTTTTGGGTCCTTCCGAGGTCAAGGTCGGGGCGCCCAGGCGTGTTCTTTTCGGACGCGCAAGGCTGCGCAGCCACAGTCTCAGCGCAGCCGCGGACGTGGGACCCGTCGTGGTGGATCCCGGGGACAGCGGACGGGTCAGTCCACCACCTCCCCTGCCGCCTCTAAACCTTCCTAGTCCGGTGTTTCAGGCCCACCTGACGCCAGTGGGTGGCAGGATTTGCCATCACCTTCCCCACTGGCGCTCCATAACCTCGGACAGGTGGGTTCTGCAAATAGTCCGCAGGGGCTACTCCCTCCCCTTCGAATCTACCCCTCCAGCCATGCCACCTCAGTACCAACGCATGTTGGGGGAACACTTGGCACTTCTCCAGAAGGAAGTTACGGCCCTCTTGGCCAAAGGGGCCATCAAGCGCGTTCCGACGCCAAAAGTAGGTTGTGGTTGTTACTACTTCTTGGTTCCGAAGAAGGACAAAGGTCTGCGCCCTATCTTAGACCTCCAGAATGTCAATCGTTTCCTCCGGAAGGAGAAGTTCAAGATGCTCACACTTGCTCAGGTCTTGTCTGCCCTAGACCCGCAAGACTGGCTGGTATCGTTGGACTTGCAGGATGCTTATTTTCATATCCCCATCCTGCCAGCCCACCGGCTTTACCTACGGTTCACAGTGGGCCACGAGCACTTTTAGTTCACCGTGCTCCCTTTCGGCCTTACCAGCACCCCTTGGGTGTTCACGAAACTGATGGCGGCGGTCGTAGCTCATCTGCGCAGATCAGAGGTTTCAGTCTTCCCCTATCTCGACAACTGGCTGTTGAAGGCTGGCTCGCCCCAGGCAGTCGTCTCCCACCTCCAGACTACGGCCGACCTCCTGCATTTGCTGGGGTTTTCCATCAACGTGTCGAAGTCGCACCTGATTCCCTCTCAGAAGCTCCTCTTCATCGGAGCAGCAAACAGCGAGTCTGGGACATTCGGGCTATGATTACGATCTTTCGGCCCTGGTCCTGGGTTTCGGTCAGGAAGACCCTGAGGCTGCTGGGCCTTATGGCCTCCTGCATCCTGCTGATCTATCATGCCAGATGGCATATGCGGGCTCTGCAGTGGGACCTGAAGTTCCAGTGGACGCAGCATCAGGGAAACCTGTCTGACTATGTCCAGATCTCGGAGGGCACTGCACAGGACTTGCTTTGTTGGCTCACGAACCAGCGTTGGGTCAGCAGTAGATCCCTCTCCCTTCCCCAACTGGAGCACACAGTAGTGGCGGGCGCGTCCCTCCTGGGATGGGGCGGCCACATAGGAGAGGCGGAGATCAGAGCCCTTTGGTCTCCGGCAGAGTCCAAGCTCCATATCATCCTTTTGGAGCTCAGGGCGATCCTACTTGCACTCAAAGCATTCCTTTTCTCTGTCAAGGGGAGAGTAGTGCAGGTGTTCACAGAAAACACCACCACCATGTGGTACTACAACAAGCGGGGTGGGGTCGTGGACCCTATGTCAGGAGGCTCTACGTCTCTGGATGTGGCTGGAACGTCAAGGAATTTCCTTGGTGGTTCAACACCTGGCAGGTTCCCTGAACGCCAGGGCGGACGAACTCAGCCGAAGGTGCATGTTGGATCACCAATGGCGTCTTCACTCGGAGGTGGTGCAAGGTCTCTTTCAGCAGTGGGCAGAACCTTGGTTAGATCTGTTCACCACCGAAGAGAACACGCAATGTCAGCAGTTGTGCGCGTTCGAGTTTCCAAGGCGGCACTCGCTAGGTGCCGCTTTTCGTCGCCAGTGGAGTTGCGGTCTGTTGTACGCCTTTCCACCTATACCACTTCTGCCCAGAGTGCTGAAGATCAGGCGCGACCGGGCCCAAGTCATTCTTGTGGCACCGGACAGGGCTCGAAGAGTTTGGTGTCCCGAGCTACTCAGTGTGAGCGTGGATCACCCGATCCGACTGCCTCTTCGGGAGGATCTCTTGTCGTGTCGCAGCAACAGGGGACGGTCCTCCACCCGAACCTGTCCAGCCTCCACCTCCTTGCGTGGAGATTGAGCGGCGACAGCTGATTCCATTTGACTTGCCTCAGTGGTATAACGAAACTTGAGGGGGCCCCCCTGCAAACTACATGGAGGGGTCCCCCCATTCTCCATGCCAGTCAATAGCTCTCAAGCCAGCGACCCGCCATACTGCCCATGAAACACATAAAAACGTGCCTCCCCATGTCTTTATTCGACCCTCTCTGAAAACCAGAACATTTGCTAAATTTGTTGAAATCTAATGGGACAGCTGGTGAAAAACCTGAACTGTCCTGGCAAATCCAGTACACCTAGTCATCCTAGGCCCTCCAGAGGTTGGTGGCTTGTGCTCTTTTCTAGTAGTCAGTGGTAGCTGCGAGGCAGGAGCTCCTAGTGAGGCACTGCAGCAGAGACAGGAGCCAATGAAAAGTACCAAGAGGAAGGATGCAGCCATGGACTATCATTTAGATGTCGCCAGGGATCGCACCTGCGACACCTTGCTACCAATGGCTCTCCCCTTGCGACCCATGGCACTCCCCTTGCGAACCATGGCAGGTAGATCAGAATAAAGAGCAGAAGGCAAACAGGATGCTGATAAGAACTGTTTACTTTCAGAAACTTCTTGTGTCAGCTGCTTTCTGTTTTGTGAAATAAATATATTCATCCTGGCAATGTACGCTCTGAAAAACTTTCCTCGGTTGTCTTTATTGCAAAGATTACTGCACTATACGATCCTTAAAATGTAAAGCCTTCTTTCTCTATTCTGGCCAGATAGATAGATTCCAAATTACAATGCTTTGTAAAAGGAATAGATGGCCCTGAATAGGGTGCCCCTGGTGACATGGCCTATCTGGTAAACTTACTATACATTATTACCAGCCTAAGGGCCTGATGAAGAGGAGATTGTATATATATCTGATAGATATTGAGAACAGAGCCAACCTTTTCAATTATAAAAACATTTAAAAAATAAATTGTGACACCCCACCAAGTCCGCTATGCCAGGTTTGACAAACTCCAACCAGTCTGACCTTCGAGCCAATAGCATGTTGCATTTTTGGAGATGTTATACATTTTCCTAAACAGTCGGTACAATCTAGTGCAGTTACAAAATTAATTAGGAATATAATCAAAACGGCACAATATATCAGAGCTAGTGAAGAAATATATCAAACACCCTTCTTTGTATTGAGAGAGCCTAAATACCTAAAAGCAGACTAAGAGGCATATTATCAAGAACGGCGTTAAAATTATCGTCGCTTTAGCGGCAGCAAACTGCCGCTAAAGCGGCGATAATGGGTTTGATAATAAGCCCATGTTCTGGTGTGAACCTGGGCTTCTTGATTGCCACTGAGCTCTGTATGAACATAGCTGGAGATCATGCAAGACCGTTGTGTCAAAGGTCACAAAGACTGTGACAGTGATTGCATGCAATCTAGGAGACCATGTACTTCTGGTAAGTGGTACTCTGTCTTTGGAATAGTTCAGCTCTCCTGAAAATTCAGGCGTGCCCCTTTCCAAAACCAGAGATGTGGGTGCTTGAAGTCTGTAAGCCCCTACCCATATCGTATCTAAGTTATCAAACCATCACAACATCCTTCCTTAACAAACCTATCCCCAAGAAAATAGTAGCTAAAGGAAACTCATAAACAAATGTATCATACATTAACATCTCAGCTACGCGTCTGCACGGGGAGTGCAAGTATATAAAGCTGAGATCATATGTGTGAGAACTCATCCATTTCCCTTTATAGATTTGCATAGTTAGTGTGATCTGCTGGGTAAATTCTTGGAAAGCTCCTAGGCACTAGAGAGGTGGGTTCTAGAAAGCCAGATAGAAGATGGATGCTGCTACATAAAAATGCAGCTCTTCAGATAAGAAAGATGGAAACTTCACCCTTTCCCTGGCCTTGTCCAAGACATTTACCTGTGCGCAGTTCTCCGACCAAGCCTGGCCTTTGAAGACCCCTTTCTGATGCTGCTTTGATATTTATGAGGTAGGTCAAATTCCAACCGACTGTGATCGAAATTTAAAGAACCGGCCGATTAGAACAAAGGTCAGTTCTAAAAATTCTTTACTAGTTGCAAAAATAGTATTTTGCAACCTGTAAATAGTATATCTGACCCCAACTTACTTTGCCTGGTAACGGTCATTAGAATATACTGAAGAACATCCTTTGGCATACCATGGTTATATGGAGCTTGGATAACTATAGCGAATACTCCTGCACAACAGAGGAGCACCACTGTGTCTAGGGGTTACTGGTGAGGATTGGTAGCCCATACATGAGGCCTGGCTGGAGTGAGGAGTGACACACCACAGGACATGTGCTGCTCACCGTCACCAGGATGGTTGCTCCAAGGATGCACCTAGAAGTGACAAAGGGGCAGTCCATGGACTTCTCACGTATCATCGTTCATCCGGATATGCACTCCCTATGGTCCATTGATGCCACTGGGAAAACATGCCAAGGTTATATGCAGCCTGGATAAGTGTGCTATAGCATTCACTGATGCGCAACAGAAGCCGTGAGGCTTAGAGTGAGAAGTGACGCAGCGTAGAACATGTGCTGCTCACGAACCACCAGGATGCATGCTCCAAGGATACACCTAGAAATGACGAAGGGGCAGTCCATGGACTTCTATGTATCATCATTCATCCATATGCACTCCCTATGGCCAATTGGGAAACATGCCAAGGGTGATTTCGCTGGCAGTCTAAGGTTGGCATGACTCTTTACTTCTCACATTTCCTTTTCCCCTTTCGTCTACTTTTAGCACCCTGCCATCTCTAGCTCCTACTGCTAGGACGATATTAAACATTCTGTGACAGTTATGAAGGCGATATAAAGCTAGAGAAACTAAATAAATAAACTGCTCCACGTTCCACCCGAAATGGCTGCAACTTTATACTGCACCTTAAACAAGCAAGGACAAAATAAAGTTATTACAGTGGGATTTTACATGGAATTAATATAAATGTGATCCGTTTTATTTTGGGATTGCAACAAACCCCCAGCGGAAGTATGGGCAGCGATGTAGGCATTCTCCGGAGTTCAGGTCGGTTTCTAAATCTTGTTGATAAATTCTGCTGTCATCTGCAGAACAGTCGCCCACGGAATGAAGGGGAGCCACATTCCTCTCGAGAACGAGATCACAGGAATGTACGAGACTGAGAGGCGGACACCGAAGGTGACGTCATCGAGCACGGCACCAGCAGAGGCCGTTTTGTAAATGCCTGTGGACGGTATTGGCTACTAACTCCAAGGAAGGGTTCACAGACAAAAGGTCAGGGAAGCTCACTGTTTTGCATGGCAGCAATAGTTCGTCAAGATGCAGATGCAGAATGCATTCACTTTAGCTTACTCACAGATAGATTGTTTACTATGTGTTGGCACAGGCAGTGCTTGTTGCTGGCGAATTAAAATAACTGTATTCACGAGCTGTTTCTACCAGAATTGTCTGTAAAGCTAACGACATAAACAAAGGGCTTGATAGGGGCCGTTTAAATGTCAGATTTTAAGCACAGTTGGGTTCCGTGTGGGGCCCACCTAACACCACCCACATTAACTGGTCGACCATCGCCTTTGTCCCTGTTCAGCGATCTGCTGCCTTTGGCTAGGTTTATGCTATAGAACTACATCGCACAGGCACACACATTCTGTCTGCACGTTTCAGAGCTCGTGCAGCAATTTCTAGTGAATGAATGTAAATCGGACTCTTTGATGATCAGATGCTGATGCACTGATGTTTGCGACAACACATACTTGTGTTTTTTCTAACAGGTTGTATTGCTGCAGGGACGATGGCTCAGTGAGCTGAAGTCTCACTGCGAACCAAATGAAAAGTTCTGGGTTAAAGAGTTCAAGTGTCAACAAGAAGACTCACCCTTCCATTTTTCTGAAATGGGAAAACAGAGTTCGGGTTAACAATCACATCTCTTATTTACAGCACTGAGAAGCGGCATAAGTGCGGTTTTAGTGCAGTATAAAAAACAAGTTAATATTGAGAGCGTCTGTGTGTAGATGCATTTGTGTGCCTGGTCATATAAGGTACAAACAGACACAGGCCTGAGGGCCCCCGCCCCCATCCCTTTTCCGGCCCGGTTCTGACTGAAGAGAAACAATGTAACTTGTTACTTTGTTTCTCTACAGTGCTCGGTCAGCTCAGGGCAGGCTGCTTTAGAGAGAAAGAGGCTTGCTTTAGAGCAAAGCAAGTCTAAAGCAAGCCTCTCTATCACAGCTCTCACCAAAGAGCTGAGGGGGGGCCCCCTTCACTTTCTGAAGACTGGGGGCCCCCCCCGCACCGCTGGGGCTGCGGGGGTGTTTGTTATGCCCCTAACTTGCCTCCCGAGGTCTGTAATGTGATTCTGGCAGCCAAGAATCCCTCCACTAACACGGTATACGCCTGTTGGTGAAAAGAATTTGTGGCATGGTGCACAGCAAATCTGTTGATCCTCTTGTTGCCCCTCTTTCTGAGGTCCTATTGTTCCTCCTTTTTTTGGCCCAGCAGGGCTCTGCTTTGGGCACTATCAAGGGCTACATTTCTGCTCTGTCAGCCTTTCTTAGGTTGCCTGATAAGCCCTCTATTTTCAAGTCCCCAGTTGTCAATCGATTTCTCAAAGGCATTACTCACCTTTTCCCTCCTGTTCCTTTGGTGATGCCTCAATGGGACTTGAACCTGGTTCTCACATATCTTATGTGCGCTCCATTTGAGCCTCTTCTTAACTGTCCTTTGCGGTTATTGACTTTGAAAACTGTCTTCCTGGTGGCCATCACCTCTGCTCTGCGGGTGAGTGAGCTCCAGGCACTTTCCTGGTGATTCATCCGGACAAGGTTGTGCTTCGACCGCGTCCCTACTTTCTACCTAAAGTAGTCTCTGCCTTTCATCTCCAGCAAACTGTATCTCTGCCCACTTTCTTTCCGCCTCCGCACCCTTCAAGAGAAGAGGAGAGGCCCAACGTCTGGACCCTAAACGTGCGCTCTCGTTCTATCTCAACCGCACACGACAGTTCCGGGTGGATGACCAGCTCTTTGTTGGCTACGTGGGCACCAAGAAAGGCCGGGCTGTGCACAAGCGCACTATCTCTCGATGGGTTGTCTTGTGCATTAAAGCCTGTTACTCTCTGGCCAAAAAGGAACCTCCGGTTGGGCTGCGCGCCCATTCTACCAGGGCGAAAGCAGCTACTACAGCATTGGGACGCCGGGTCCCTCTGCAAGACATCTGTCAGGTGGCCACTTGGGCCTCATTGCATACTTTCACTAAGCACTATTGCCTTGACAGTCAGGTCCGGAGAGACAGCTTCTTTGGCCGTTCAGTTCTCTGTGACTTTCTGGTGTAATATCACATCTGAAAGAGACACGTTAGTGATAGATTCCTTACCTTAGAATATCCCCAGGCGTCAGACTGGATCCAAAAAGTTTTGGTTAGCAGTACCCCTGCGCGTCAGTAGGTGGCGTCGTGCGGCTCCGCGTCTGTCTCTGGCGTCGTAAGCGCCGAGATGACGCCACGGAGAGTACTTAGGCGCCACCCATTCGCGCTGCCGTCAGTTATTTCTTTTTCCACGCCAGCAAGCACAGATCCGGATTGAGCACGTACCTTAGTCACTTTTTGACTACTATTTTGAGACTTTTTGTCTCCTCTCTTTTCTCCTGGTGCACGTAGGTGATGAATACAGGCCCCAGCTAGGCCCGCAGGACACAAGGGTTCGCTCTCCTGTAATGGAATCTATAAGGAAGTTGGCACGGAAACTGCAAAGTACAAAGACAGCATTTATTAACCCTTAAGGGTGGTCCTACAATCCACACAACACTCTTCAGTATTGCATAGAGTAGCACAAAGAACTTACGTACATGGTCCCCTTTTATACACAATAGAGGGGCTCATAAGTGGGTGGATACAACATGAGACCGAAGAACATTACCATTTATGGTCATTTTCGATACTGAATCAATATGCGGGCGGAGCTAACACACTCCTTGAACCCGCGAAAACATGGTCAAGCAAGGCTAACTGATAACAGATGTGGTCAAGTCTGGGCATGTGCCAAATGGACAGAGGAGCTATTTATAGACTGTTACTAGGCAGATTACAAGAGCAACTAACACAGAGGTTGGACTCTTCTCGTGGGGAACACGTGGAAGCATGACAATACAAAATGGAGTCCGAACTTCGGTCAACATAACAGAGAAAACACGATCTAGGAAAGGGGAATTAATGTCTTTAGTAAATGCTTAATCACATGGTCGTTTCAATTTACAACAGACGACCCTTTCAGCATTTACTGAAGACATCCGGTTTGTTAGGATAATCATCATGTATGTCAATTGTCATCATTTCTTCAACTTCCTTAGCTAAACGTTTTTGGTGAGCAACATCGGCAATAGTTTTCTTATCAGGGATACAGAATGATACACATAATGAGCAGAGCAAGGGACCACATTGAACGCAGATACAGCACGAAAACAGAACCGCTACAATAATGCAGAGACCAGTTAGAACCTTCCATCCCCAGGCAGTAATTAACGCCCAAAACCATCCAGAAAAGGACCAAGTGCCGTTTTCTGTATGGATCTCAGCTGCAATTTTATGCAGTTTATTGATGGCATTATAAACTGATGGCGTATGATCAGGGATAAACACACAACAGCTACTTCCAATAATTTTACATGCTCCTCCTCTGTCAGCTAGCATAACGTCTAATACCATACGATTCTGCAATGCAACAATTCTAGTAATTTGCAATTCCTCCGTAAGATTCCCAAGAGCAGCAGCAGTCTGATTTGTCACAGCTTCTACCACTCTTGTTAATCTTCGGATCTTCCTACTGTTCAGGGCAGCTCCAACAAAGAAAAACAGTCCTAAGTTAAAATCAATATACTGTTGCAGACTGGTATCAGTCTGATCCACATCATCAATTGATAAAGTACGTTTATACCTATTTACAGTCACATTATTCAATAATTTCAGATCCTTATGATAAGATGCGGGTGCTAGGAATACAGGAGGTAATAGAAATGATACATAGCATACCCCAGACCACCCAGCCGGCAAACGGTAATAACCTTTATTTCCACACACAAAGTACGTATTATGGGAGGCTAGGAAGGTACTATTGTTCAACCCATCAATATTCAGAACAGTAATACAATCACTAACACCAACAGGGATAAAACCCACACTCTGGACACACAGGTCCGCTTGAGCTTGTGCTACTTGAATCACAAATTTGTCCTTTCCCACAGTGTCTCTTGTGTTCGTGAAGATGTAGGGAATGGATTCATTGTCTGGTCGGTACTCTTCCCACTCCCAAATTGTCCCATTCGCTTGTGGATACCCATTTTTGTCTTGATGGCATTCTTTATTAAGTCTAAAAAGCAATCGTCCCACTGTCGGTTTCCGAGTGGCTAAAAGCAAAGTATACCATGCTCTACAAGAGCCATTATGAGAGAAAGGAAGTGGTATAAATGGCGTTCCTCCTTTCTTCTGATGAGCTGGCATCATCCCACATATCCAACAGTTCGTAGCATTCGTAGCAACGTGGGTATGATGCAGCATCTGGATGAAAGTGTTATTCAAGTAAGACTGTCGATGCTTCAACTCTTGAAATGGTAAAGTATAAAAGTAGTGCTCCTCAGGCACCGGAGTTGTTAACACAAGAATCTTCCGAGCGGGAGTTACATCCTCCACGAACCATGTGGTTATCCCAACAATGGCTACTGTCAACATGAACCCTAATGCACAAAAGATTTTCTTTTTCTCCATATCAAAGTGGAAATAAAACCCAATATCTTCCTGAAACTAAAAGTCTGTCAGAACTCTTCCCCTTGGGCAGCGGTTGATTTCTTCACCAGCGGGCCAAGACGGGTGTCGCTACACTAATGCAGGGCTGATCCCCCCCCCTTGCCTCATCGGCTCTCCGTTTCACTAACCCAAGGGCCGTTCTGACAGTATGTCCCGGTACTGGAAAACTCACTTCCTTGGTCGAAGATGATATCGCCTTCCTCCAGGAGTCGCATGGTCCGGAAAGAGCTCCTCAGTGGCGTTTGGCTCCGCAGCACGGCCTGTCTCTGCAGCCAATATTTCTCGTTGATCGGTCAGCACGGCAGGTTCCACCAATCCGGGCGGCACCTTCCTACAGTGCAGGGAATGGATCCAATTCTTTCTGTTGGAGACTCGCACAGCCGTCCTCGTTGCGAGGAGGACCTGCTCAGGGCCCACCCATCTCGGTTCCAAGCTGTTTGTTCTGTCAAATATTTTCACCATCACGTGGTCCCCAGGCCGGAGACCATGTCCTTCACCGGTAGACCGATCAGGGAGCGCCTCTCGGACCTGTTGATGGATAGAAACCAAGTTATCCGTTAACTGTGCCAGATAATCGCTCATCATTACACAAGGTACATCATACACAGCCTTAGGTCTTGGTGGACCCCAAATATTCATTGGGCGTCCGAAAACAATCTCATATGGTGTAAGGCCAGTTCGAGAGTGCGGTACCGATCTAATTGACAATAACGCCAGTGGCAGAGCGTCTGGCCAAGTCAAAGACGTCGAAGCTTGAATTTTGGCGATCTTAAGCTTCAGTGTACCATTATACTTCTCAACTAGGCCTGCAGACTGGGGGTGGAATACCGCGTGAAACTTCTGGGTGATGCCCAGGCCCTTCAAGACATACTTTATAACATCCGCTACAAAGTGAGGGCCGTTATCACTCCACAGAAGTCTACAAACGCCATATCGGGGGAAAAACTCCTTCAGCAGCAGCTTCGCAGTAGTCATTGCAGTATTGTCCTTCGTAGGGTACGCTTCAACCCATTTGCTGAAGGCGCAAACCACTACTAGAACATACTTCAGATTATTACAGCGCTCCAGCTGGATGTAATCCATCTGCAGAACCTCAAAGGGTGCAGTGGGTGTCACAAACCCTCCTGCTGGAGTTCGAGTACCCTTTCCTGGGTTATACCTCAGGCAGATCATACAAGTCTGCACCACCCTCTTCGCTGCGCTAGCAATCTCTGGATGCTCCCAGACTTGGGTAAGCAATTTCACAATTGCGGAAGCTCCAACATGTGCTAGCCCATGTGCCATCTGAACCATAGGTTGTACAAAAGCCGTGGGTAATTTCCATCTATCCATCTGCTTATTTCTCCAGCAACCCTCATCGTCCAATTCTCCCTCTCTAGCCCATTGTTCCCGCTCTTTGTCAGAAGCGGTCCTTTGCATTTCTCGCACTTCCTCCTTCGCATCATGCCATCTTTCCACCTGTGACTTTACTACATACATGGCAGTAGTACCGGGCTGCATCGCAGTCTCCCGTGCTACTCGGTCTGCTAACGCATTCCCTTCTCCAACTTTATCAACTACTTTCCTATGGGCGCTACACTTAACGATGGCAATTTTCTTTGGGTATGTCAGTGCAGTTAAAAGATTATGAACTAACTCTCCATGCATTATCTGTACTCCATGTGACGTTAAAAACCCTCTCTCCTTCCAGAGTAGGCCGAAGTCATGCGCTACTCCGAAGGCATAGCGGCTATCTGTATAAACATTCACACATAGTCCTGTACTGAGCTCACATGCTCGTGTTAATGCTATCAGTTCCGCTGCTTGAGCTGATTTCTGTGGTATGCGTGCTGTCTCCACTATCGTTTGTAATGTGGTAATTGCATATGCTGCTGAAGTCGTACCATCTGGTAGCTTCAGACAGGATCCATCCACCCACAGTTCTCCATCTACATCTGGAAAGGGCGTATCCTGGAGATCAATACGACCCTTTGTTTGTTCCTCAGTCACGAGAATACAATCATGCGCTTTCCGCGCCTCAGGCTGGGTTTCGGGGTATGGCAACAATGTTGCCGGGTTTAACGTTACGCACCTTTTCAACGTAATATGAGGAGCCAAAAGCGTCAACTCATATCCCGTTAAACGGGCGCTGGTCAAATGCTGCGTCTTCGTTTGATTGAGCAGGGCATCGACAGCATGGGGGACTAATACCAACAGCTTATGAGATAACACAATTCCCTCGCTTTGGCGTATTGACACAGCTGTCGCCGCAACCGAGCGAAAACACCCTGGTAATGCTCGGGCGACAGGATCAAGTACAGCCGAAAAATATGCACAAGGGCGCTGCTTATCGCCGTGCATCTGCACTAAAACTGACAATGCACATCCATCTTTCTCATGCACATACAACGAAAAGGGTTTTGCATAATCAGGGGTCCCTAACACTGGTGCTGAACAAAGGGCCTGCCGGAGTTGCTGAAAAGCAGTATCACACTCATCTGACCAAGGGATTGGGATAGGCGTGTCCTTTGTCAAGAGGGCTAACAATGGCTTAGCTATGTGCGAAAACCCCAATATCCACTGTCTACAAAAAGAAACGAGGCCCAAAAATGCACGCACATCCTTCTGTGTGGACGGTCTCGGTGTGTCCAAAATTACTTGGATACGATCCGGTGTGAGTGCACGCCCCTCCTTAGACAAAAGGTGACCCAAATAAGTCACCTTTGGTCTACAGAATTGCAATTTCTTCCTAGATACCTTATGATTGTGGGATGCTAAAAAGGAGAGTAGGGATAACGTACTCTTCTCACACAACTCCAGGGTGTCAGCCGCCAGCAAGATGTCATCAACATATTGAATGAGGGCGACCCCCTCGAGCAGAACAAAGGAATCCAATTGTCTTTTCAAAGCCTGACTGTAAATGCTAGGGCTTTCTGTGTAGCCCTGGGGAATCCTACAAAAACGATAAGATCTATTATTTAATGTAAACCCAAAAAGATATCGGCTATCGGGATGAATGGGAATGGAAAAGAAGGCATTTTTCAAATCAATCACTGAGAACATGGTCGCCGTAGGCGGGACCAAGGTAAGCAACGTCGTGATATCGGAAACCACTGGGTATTGAGGTATCACGATCTTGTTCACTTCTCTCAAATCAATTATAAACCGATAAACTCTGGCATCCGTATCCTTTTTCAGTATGGGAAGAATCGGACTGTTACAAATGTTGTAGGGGACTTCCTCCACTACCCCTACCGCTATCAAATCCTGCACTATCTGTATAAGAGCCTCCTCCCCCTCCTGGGAAATACGGTACTGTGGGAGGCGTGGTAACACCGCCCCCTCCTGGACGCTAATGTGGACCGGTGGAATCACCATTTGTCCCACATCAGTATCCGAAGTTGCCCACAAAGCACGAGGGAGGGTAGCTAACAGCGCATCCTCTGACATCGTACACATCCGTTCTGATCGGGGGTAATTGTCATTCAATATTACCCGTACACCAGCAGGGGAGCAGCGGATCGTAGCCCTAAAATGTTTTAACATATCAAGACCCATAATGTTGTCCGGTGTGTACGGGGCAAGCAGAAACGGACAGGGTGCAGAAAAAGAATCAACCTTAAACATGAGGGGCTGTGAAAGAGGGCTTCGGGAGAGTGTACCGTCAAACCCTACCGATGTGACCATTAAGCCGGATGGGGGAGCCCCCGGAACCAATTGCTTAGATAGCGCACTACGTGTCGCTCCTGTATCCACTAGGAACTGATCAGTAGAGCCCAAAACTTCAGCCGATACATAAGGGCCCTTCTGATCGACCGGCACCTCAACTGATTCTAACCCCCATCCAACGCATTCCTATGCATGCTGAGAGTCATGGTACCCCGACCGGTCAATCCCTGACGCTTGATACTGATGCTGGCGATCGAAAACATTTGATCTATCTCGGTGCTGCCCAGCAGAGTCAAAACGAGCCTGTTCGTTAGAGTTCCCTCGAAAGTTCGAGAAACCCCCTCTACCTCGCGGGCCACCATGGGTATGCCCCTGACGCGATGCATGCAACACCGGGCAGTCCCTAGCCCAATGACTTGATTGCTTACAATACGCACATTGGTTCCTATTCAAATCAGATCGGCCCGAGGGAGGACCATAAGATCCTCCCCTACCTCTATTACTACCCCGTCGAGGCGGGCCATAGACTTGTGCCAACATCACCTTTGTTTTCAAATCTTTAGATTTCTTTTCCTCCTGGCCCTTTGCTTCTTGCTCCTGACGCTCATAATACTGGGCGATAGTCAGGAGGGCCGTCGGTGTAGCGGTGGACCAAGAACTTTCACTCGCTTTTAAACGGGCCGCAACTGCCGGCAGCAGATTAGCCACATATTTATCCGCAAAAAGGTGGCGTCCCGTATCGTCAGTAAGCGACTGTCCACTAAAATCATGAAACGTCTCCTCAAAGCGCGTAAAGAAGTCCGCAACTGACTCGTCAACTTTCTGTTTACATGCAGCTAACATATTCCAGTCAATCTTTTTAGGGGGGATAATTGTCTTCAACTTAGCCACAATAGCAGCAGGGAGATCTAAAATATTCTGGGGCGGTTTCTGCGCAGGCTTCCTCTCCCTATCCTCATCCTCCAGGTCAGACCATCGAGCCTTAAAAGTGGCAACATCATCTACCTTTCGCACAGATCGCCACATATCTGGTGGTAGAATAAGCCCAAAGAACAAATCTATATCTGCTAAAGTCATAACGCAAGAATTCAAGGCCCCCTCAACTTCTTCATAGAAGGCCGCTGGATTCTTGCGGGGGTCGGGCAGCGCATTCTTCAATGCCATAACATCAGCCCTATGCCATGGAGTGTAAACCCAATTATACACAAAATATCCCTTAGCATCGGCGGAGGTAATGTCCGAGCTAGTCGCCGCTCCTTTAGGAGGAACATACAAAGGCGCCGCCTCGCGCATTGGCTTAGCATGCACTAGATCGCTCTTATCTGATTGAGAGGTGGATGAGTGGCCTTCTGCGGTACACGAATCCGACTGCGTCTCCTCCCCTGCTCGTGGGCGCGCTTTTCCTTTATGGGCCAGCACCGCGTCCCGCAAAGCGAATAGCCGCCGAGCCGTATCAGGAGCCTTAGAGGGAGAAAAAACACCATCATGCAATGCTTTAGCATCCGATGTCACTTCTTCAGGCTCAAAGACACTAGAATATTTCCGAAAAGCAGCAATCACTTCCTCAGCGAAATGACTCAAAAAATACAATCTCTCTCTATCCTGCCACGACCCCCAAGTATGGAACAATTCATCCACGGACACCTTACGTGCACGGAAGGAAATTTGCCGAAGCTCAGCCATATGCTCGGCCGATAACATGGACCGCGTATCTACCTTACCCGGACCCGGGACAGAATCTTGCGGCCTCGGAGCAGATGCGCCGACATAAGGGGGCGGAGAGCGATCTAGTAAATAAAAATCATCATCAAGATTATTAAGGACAGGATAAAGTGGCTGCCGAACAGCATATTGACCCGAAACTTGCAGCCTACGCTCTTTCTCTTGTCTCTCTGTCTGTTCTCTGTCTTCCCGACGCTTCGCTTCCTGGGCTCGCACATGATCATTCTTCCGTTGTTCCTTATCAAACAGCGCTTTCTCGCGCTTCTCTCGCTCACGCACCTCCTTCACCCACAACCGTACACACTCAAACATATCCTGACGAGCACGCCGCTTACACATACACTGTTCCACATACTCAATCTTACGTATATCAAACGATCCATACAAAGGCCATCGTAACTCAGGATCCTTCTTAGTATATTTCCTCCATACTGTGCTGTACATTATGGAAGAAAGACCATGCTTCACATACATATCCCTATTAGGAGTCCCCTCTGGGGGAGCTGGAGCAGATTCCTCGAGGTTCAACCGGTTTCCAAAACAGCAACACCACTTACGGAGTGCGCTGAAAGCAGGCATGCTCAGAAATAATGCAAAATATGCAATATTATAGAAAAATGGCACTTAATCGTTGCGCCGTTCAAAGTTACACAGCTCCGGAGAAATCTCTCCACATTGCCTGCCTATATGTGTTGCAACGCATATATATTCACAAAGACAAATACAAAATATGACTAGTCATCACAAATCAAACTCAAATAGCCAGATCAGGCTTCAAAAACTCGGAGCAAGTACCGTACACCGGTTCTTACCAATCAAGAGTCCAGATTCCAACTGCCAAGCTCCACGATCGCCCAAACGGCTTTCACGGCAAGACCGACAGAAGAGGTCTCAGTCGAGGACCGGCGCCACCCAGACGGTCAGCTCGGAAGGGAAGGAAGAAAAACCTCGGGATGCCAGGGCTAAGACGCCGCTGGCAGTGATCACGTCCCCGGCCAAATTCCTCACCTTCGTCGCGACCAGTCCTTCGAGCATCCGAGTCGCCGATGAGCCCCACGTGACGGGCGCCAATTGATGAATACAGGCCCCAGCTAGGCCCGCAGGACACAAGGGTTCGCTCTCCTGTAATGGAATCTATAAGGAAGTTGGCACGGAAACTGCAAAGTACAAAGACAGCATTTATTAACCCTTAAGGGTGGTCCTACAATCCACACAACACTCTTCAGTATTGCATAGAGTAGCACAAAGAACTTACGTACATGGTCCCCTTTTATACACAATAGAGGGGCTCATAAGTGGGTGGATACAACATGAGACCGAAGAACATTACCATTTATGGTCATTTTCGATACTGAATCAATATGCGGGCGGAGCTAACACACTCCTTGAACCCGCGAAAACATGGTCAAGCAAGGCTAACTGATAACAGATGGGGTCAAGTCTGGGCATGTGCCAAATGGACAGAGGAGCTATTTATAGACTGTTACTAGGCAGATTACAAGAGCAACTAACACAGAGGTTGGACTCTTCTCGTGGGGAACACGTGGAAGCATGACAATACAAATGGAGTCCGAACTTCGGTCAACATAACAGAGAAAACACGATCTAGGAAAGGGGAATTAATGTCTTTAGTAAATGCTTAATCACATCGTCGTTTCAATTTACAACATAGGGATGCCCGGCTTGAAGTCCTGTGGGGCCTGTCGCCGGAATATGTCGGTGGCGGACCCCCACGATGTTTGCCTCTACTGCCTGGAGACTGCCCACAACTCCCGGGATTGTCGAGACTTGGCCCCCAAGGCCTTGCGGGAGCGGCGTAGGAAGTTGCTGGGGGTCCGGCATTCATCACGCTGCCGCTCTGGGTCCAGGAGCCGTTCGCAGGACCGGAGCCGTCGCTCCTCAGGCTCCAAGTCTTCGCCTTCGGATTCCGGTAAGCGACGCCATAAAAAGAAGTCGAAGAAGCGTGTTCGCTCTCCGACGTCCCCCCGTCGCTCCCTGGAGGCGGGGGACAGGGGCTCCCGCCGGTTCGCATTTGGGCCCCGCGGTCCTGTGTCCAGATCATGTTGGCCTGGCGGCTCCGCCACTGGCACCAGCCCCGGCGCCATAGGATCCTGCGTCAGTGGCTCCGGCGCCACGAGGTGCGGTGTTGCCGGCTCCGGCGCCGCCCTCGGCTCCACCCTCGGCGCCACACTGGGTGCCGTTTATTCCTCCCTTGCCCCGGTTCCAGGACCATTTTGTTCCGGCCTGGGATCCGCATTGGGAGATGGCGCCGGTCCGACCCCGGGCGGTGCCGTTTTCGGTGCTGTTTTCGGTGCCGTCCCGACGCCGTTCGTCCCTGCTCCGGCTTTGCCGCCGCGACCGGCTCCCTCTGCGCCAGAGGCGGACGAAGACTGGGAAGGGTCCAAGGACCCTCTTGCCCGGCAATGTGACTCCGAGCAGGATTGGGTGGATGACTTGGAGAAGGCTGGCGACCTCAATGTCTCCTCTGACCCGGGGTTCGCCTCTTCTCCCCCCCCCCCCCCCCCCCCCCCCCCGCTTGCGATGGAGGAAGGTGCCTCCTACACGATGGTCCTCCGTCGGGCGGCTGAGGCCCTCAATCTTGACCTCCCCACAGTGGCCCTCAAGACGAACCTCCTCACCGAGGTGCTCCAGACGGCGCCTAGTTCGTCGGAGCCGTTGCTTCCCTTCAATGACGCCCTTACCGACGTCCTCTTGGGCACTTGGTCAAGGCCGGCCACGTGTGCCCCGGTGGATAAAAACGTCGCCAGGCGCCACCGACCAGCGCCCGGTGACCCCGCCTTTTTGACTACTCACCCTGCGTCTGAGAGCCTGGTCATGCAGGCCTCGACGTCATAGAGTGCTTTTCCTACGGCCCCGCCAGATAAGGACTCTACGGCTGGACGAGTTTGGGAAGTGGTTGTTCTCTTTGGCCAGCTTAGGGCTGCGGTCGGTGAACACCGCCTGCATATTGGGCCGCTACTCCCACGCGGTGTGGGATGCCGTTGCTCAGGTGTTGCCTCAATGTCCTGAGGAGATGCAGGCTGTCCTTTCTCAGGCAATTGCTGAGGGTAAGGATGCGACTACGTTCGACATTCGGTGTGGGTTGGACACCGCTGACTCGTTGGGTAGGGCGATTTCTACAACTGTGGCGCTGCAACGTCACGCCTCGTTGCGTTCGACTGGGTTCTCGCCTGATGTCCAAAGCTCGCTCATGGACATTCCCTTTGATGGCACCCGCCTGTTTTGTGACAAGGTTGCAGTGCCCTGAAGCGCTTTAAGGATTTGCGGGCTACGGCCAAGTCCTTGGGCCTTTCTACTAAGAGCTCGCCCTCTCTTGGTTTTCGTTCCTTTCGTGGCCAAGGTAGAGGCAGTCAGGCGCGCCCATCCCCAAAGCCTGTGCAGAACCAGCCCCAGCGTGGCCGGGGTCGCGGTTTCTGCAGGGGCGGGTCAGGGAACCAGCGTGTGGGTGCGTCCACCTCCAACCCCGCTGCTTCCGCCTCCAAACCTTCCTAATCTGAGCTTCAGGGAGCACCCCACGCCGGTGGGTGGCAGGATCCACCACCACCTCCCTCAATGGCGCGAGATTACATCAGACAAATGGGTGCTGCAAATACTCTGCCACGGTTACTCTCTTCCCTTTTAGTCCTCCCTTACTGCCATGCCACCTCAGTGCCACTGCATGCTGGGGGATCACTTGGCTCTTGTCCGACTGGAAGTCACGGCCCTCTTGGCCAAGGGGGCCATCGAGTGTGTTCCTGGACCGAAAGTAGGGAGTGGTTGATATTCCCACTACTTTCTGGTCCCCAAGAAGGACAAAGGGGGTCTGCGTCCTATCTTGGACCTCCGGAACATCAATCGCTTAATCCGGAAGGAGAAGTTCAAGATGCTGATTCTGGCTCAGGTCTTAGCTGCACTCAACCCTGGAGACTGGATGGTAGCGTTGGACTTGCAGGACGCATATTTTCACATTCCCGTCCTGCCGGCCCACCGGCGTTACCTGCGGTTCACGGTAGGCCAGGAGCATTTTCAGTTTGCCATGCTCCCCTTCGGCCTTACCAGCGCCCCTCGGGTGTTCACGAAAGTGATGGCGGTGGTTGCAGCTCATCTGCGCAGGTCGGGGTTGTCAGTCTTCCCCTACCTCGACGACTGGTTGTTGAAGGCAGGTTCGCCCCAGGCAGTCGTCAACCACCTTCAGACTACGGCCGACCTCCTGCATTTGCTGGGGTTCTCCATCAACGTGCTGAAGTCGCACCTTTGTCCCTCTCAGAAGCATCCCTTCATTGGAGCGGTTCTGGATTCGACGCTGTTTCGGGTTTATCCTCCCAAGCAGCGAGTCCGGGATATTCAGGCTATGATTCCGATCTTTCAGCCTCTGTCCCGGGTTTCAGTCAGGATGACCCTCCGGCTTCTGGTCCGGATGGCCTCCTGCATCCTGCTGGTGACACATGTCAGATGGCATATCCGGGCTCTGCAGTGGGACCTGAAGTTCCAGTGGGCGCAACATCAGGGCAACCTGTCCGATCATGTCCAGATCTCGGAGGGCACTGCACAACAGTTGCAGTGGTGGCTCACGAATTGCGATTGGGTCAGTGGCAAATCCCTCTCCCTTCCCCAACCAGAGCACAGTGGTGATGGATGCGTCCCTCCAGGGATGGGGAGGTCACTTGGGAAAGGCAGATATCAGAGGCCTCTGGTCTCCGTCGGAGTCCCAGCTCCATATCAATCTGTTGGAGATTTGGGTGATCCGACTTGCACTGAAGCCATTCCTTCCCTCTGTCCAGGGAAGTGTGGTGCAGGTGTTCATGGACAACACCATCTCCATGTGGTATTGCAACAAACAGTATTATAAAGGAACAGTGGTCCCATTCAATTCGAGTAAATTAAGGTGCCACAATTAGTACAATGAAAAATTGGGTTTTATGTTGGAAGACAATGCAGAAATAACTAGTAAATTACAGTAAATAGTGAGAAAAGTAAAACAGTGAGTGAGTTGGTGGCAGGGTAATAGGAAATCAGCCGATTTCCGGTACCCAGGCAAGTGATTTAAAAAGTGACTTTTTGGTGCTCAAAGGTAATTGTTAACAAAAAGTCAGTAAAACATTTCATACTCCGACATTTCAATTTGTAATACAATGGAGTTTAGAAATGGTTGTCAACTTGCCTGGGTACCGGAAATCGGCTGATTTCCTATTACCCTGCCACGAACTCACTCACTGTTTTACTTTTCTCACTATTTACTGTAATTTACTAGTTATTTCTGCATTGTCTTCCAACATAAAACCCAATTTTTCATTGTAATAATTGTGGCACCTTAATTTACTCGAATTGAATGGGACCACTGTTCCTTTATAATAATGTTTACACCCTTGGTCCCTTCTGACTCCTAGGGTCTCCTTGTTCCTTATAATCATTGCAACAAACAGGGCGGGGTGGGGTCCTGGACCCTATGTCCGGAGGCTCTGCGCCTCTGGACGTGGCTGGAACATCAAGGCATTACCTTGGTGGTTCAACACCTGGCAGGTTCTCTGAACGCCAGAGCGGGCGAACTCAGTCACCAGTGCTTGATGTATCACGAATGGCGTCTGCACTCGGACGTGGTGCAAGGTCTCTTTCAGCAGTGGGGAGAGCCTTGGTTAGATCTATTCGCCACCGAAGAGAACGTGCAATGTCCTCAGTTCTGCGCGTTGGAATTTCCAAGGCGACATTCGCTCGGCGACGCTTTTCGTCGCGAGTGGAGTTGCGGTCTATCGTATGCCTTTCCGCCTATACCACTTCTGCCCAGAGTGCTGAAGAAGATTCGTCGCGACCAGGCCCAAGTCATTCTTGTGGCTCCGGATTGGGCACGAAGATACTGGTATCCCGAGCTACTAAGCATGACGATTGATTCCCCGATCAGACTGCCTCTTCGGGAGGATCTTCTGTCGCAGCAGCAGGGGACGGTCCTCCACCCGAAACTATCCAGCTTCCACCTCCATGCGTGCAGATTGAGCGGCGACAGTTAACAGCTTTTGATCTTCCTCCCGAAGTCTGTGATGTCATTCTGGCAGCCAGACGTCCCTCCACTAAAACGGTATACGCCTGCAGGTGGAACAAGTTTTTTGACATGGTGCACAGCAAAGGCTGTGGATCCCCTTTCTGCCCCTCTTTCTGACGTTCTTCTGTTCCTCCTTTCTTTGGCCCAGCAGGGCTCTACTCTGGGCACTATCAAAGGTTATCTTTCGGCCATCTCCGCCTTTTTGAGGCTTCCAGATCAACCTTCTCTTTTTAAGTCCCCGGTTGTTAACCATTTTCTTAAAGGCATTACGCACACGTTTCCTCCCGTACCGTTCATCATGCCTCAATGGGACTTGAATCTCGTTTTGACCTATCTGATGTGCGCTCCTTTCGAGCCCCTTCATACCTGTCCTTTGCGTCTTCTTACTCTTAAGACGGCTTTCCTGGTTGCTATCACCTCTGCCAGAAGAGTGAGTGAGCTCCAGGCCCTTTCTTCCAAACCTCCTTTCCTTTCTGTTTATCCGGACAAGGTGGTGTTAAGCACCCGTCCTTCTTTTTTGCCAAAGGTGGTCACGCCCTTCCACATCGGGAAGACCATCACTTTGCCTACATTCTTTCCGCCTCCGCATCCTTCGAGGGAGGAAGAGAGGCTCCACCGTCTGGACCCAAAACGTGCGCTCGCCTTCTATCTAAAGCGTACACAGCAGTTCCGGGTGGATGACCAGCTCTTTGTTGGCTACGTGGGCGCCAAAAAAGATCGGGCTGTGCACAAACGGACCATCTCTCGGTGTGTCGTTCTGTGCATCAAAGCCTGTTACACCTTGGCTAAGAAGGAGCCTCCTGTGGGGCTGCGTGCCCATTCTACCAGGACGACTGCAGCCACTACTGCCTTGGGACGTGGCGTCCCCTTGCAGGACATTTGTCAGGCAGGTACGTGGGCCTCGCTGCACAGTTACCAAGCACTACTGCCTTGACAGTCAAGTCCGGAGGGACGGCTTCTTTGGCCGTTCCGTGCTCCGTGAATTTCTGGTGTAATCTCGTTCGCAGACCCACCACCGGGGTTGGTATTGCTGTGGTACCTATTCTAAGGTAAGGAATCTATCACTAACGTGTCTCTTTCAGATGCACAAGTTACTACTTGTTTAACAATATATCTGTAAGAGACATTAGTTAGTGATAGATTCCTTACCGCCCCACCCATCCTCCCCGTTCTGCGAATGGGTTACTAGGGTTAAGGTCATCCCTCTTAGGGCCCTAGTTTTCTGCACCAATGGTCAGTATCTTGCATGGCTCTGCGTTCCTAGCGCGGAAAGTCGTGTATAGAACTGACGTCAGCGCGCATGGGTGGCGTCTAAGTACTCTCCGTTGCGTTATCTCGGCGCTTACGACGCCAGTGACGGACGCGGAGCCGCACGACGCCACCTACTGACGCGCAGGGGTACTGCTAAGCGAAACTTTCCAGATCTAGTCTGACGCCTGGTGATATTCTAAAGTAAGAAATCTATCACTAACTAATGTCTCTTACAGATTTATCTTTACACAAGTAGTAACTTGTTCTTTGCAGACCAACCACCGGGGTTGGTATTGCTTGGGTATGTATTCTAAGGTAAGGAATCTTTCACTAACGTGTCTCTTTCAGATGCACAAGTTACTTACTTGTGTAACGATATATCTGTAAGAGACATTATTTAGTGATAGATTTCTTACCGCCCGCCCATCCTCCCCGTTCTGCGAACTGTTCTCTAGGGTTTAGGTCATCCCTTTCAGGCCCTAGTTCTATTGCACCAGTAGTCGGTCTCTGGCATGGCCCTGCGCTTCTGGCGCGGAAAGGTTGTGTACAGAACTGATATCAGCGCGCGTGGGCGTGTCTTAGTAGCTCTAATGATTTCATCTCGGCGGCTACGACGCCAGCAACATACGTGGAGCCGTACGATGACGCCTACCGATGCGCAGGGGTACTGCTGACAATAACTTTCCGGATCCAATCTGACGCTTGGGGATATTCTAAGGTAAGGAATCTATCACTAACTAATGTCTCTTACAGATATATCGTTACACAAGTAATTAACTTGTGCTTTTAGTGTGAACCCAGTTGAGTCACTGCTTGTGCAAATGGATGAAGGAAGGTCCAATGATACTTCCCGTGCAGAAGGATAATAGCAAATTAAGTGCTTTTTCCTGGCTTCTTCTTTTGAAGACCGTTTTGGCAGGGAACCAGTGGGGTCACTTCTTGGGCAGATGGATGATGTGAAGTCCAGTGAGTTCACTTTCTGTGCAGATGAATGATGGGAAATGTCTTCTTGCCTAACTTTTTCTTTTAAAGATGTTTCTACTGGATTTTAGTGATGGACTGGTCCTTTCTGGGATGGTTCAGCGCACCAGGCTGATTTACTGATGGACACTCTGTACCAAAGGGAAGACAAGCTTCAGAATAGTGGCTTGGATCTTTGACAGTTTCTCTTATTCTTAGTGCGCTTCTCCCTCAAGACAAACATGCAGATTTTTAAAGATAGCAGCATGACCATGCTCTGTGCAAACTATAGATGATTCATATATTGCAGGAAATGTGCTTGAGAAAATAGGAGACATCTCATTTAGTATAGATTGAGAACTCTAAAATGGATTTCCTGCACAGCCCTCTTGTTCTGCTTTCTGGATATTCCTTGTGGACATTGCCTGAGGAATGCATTTGGTATTATCTGGAACATCCGTCTCCACTATGCCTTTTTCCAATTTGTCTTCTACAAAGATTTATTTAGAAGATAGACATCTGGTAGAGGTCACACTCTTTGCTCCAGATTGTGTAAAGGATAATCTTGCACCTGAAAATCCTCCAAATGAGCATTCTCAACCTCGGAAACTAAGCCTTTCCGGCTGAATCTTCTATCCCAGCAAAAAGTATGGAATGCCAGCGCTGTCTCTACATGTTTGGATTCTAGTCCCAACGGTTGAAACCTGAAAGAAGGGCCAACTTGGTGTGCTTTATAGAAAAAGGGCTCACATCCAGCTACTTTATTTATTGTATTACAGTTTATCTGATAGAGACATCTAGCCGCAGATTCCTTCTCTTTGAACTTCCAGGCGTCACGCTGATTCTAGAAGATTTTTCTTAGCAGTACTCCTGCACGCCGGTAGGTGCCGCCAGTCGACTCCATGTGAGACTGTCGGCGCTGTGACATCTGCCTCGTCAATATAACTGCCACATCTGCTGTCATCAGTTCTTTTCTTTCCACGCTAGCCATCTCCGATCCGTTGAAGAGAGATACCCCCTGTCATTTTTTTACAGACTTTTTGGGGACTTTTGTCCAGTCCATTGGTGTGTTAGGATGTCACTGCGCCATGTCGGTTACACACCCCCATTTGGTTTGTCTGTGGTGTCTGTAATGCGACCACGACTCCAAGTCGTGCTCCGACTGCCGGGCCATGGCGCCGAAGGCTTTAAGGGAGCAGTCCCTAAAGCTTCTTGCGGACCGGCATCCGGCACCGCGGAGGTCGCCTCACTGGTCTCGATCCCGGTCGAGAGGAAGGTCCAAACACTGCTCCGGCAATTTGAAGTCCTCTTCGTCAAAGTCAGGTAAGAGGCTCCACAAAAAGTCTCCTGACTTGGTAAAGGAACCTCGGCGCTCAAGGCCCTGCTCAGCAGATCGGGTGCCTGGGTCGGCTCCACGCTTTCCTCCCTTTTCAGAGCTGGGAGCGACCCCCTCCCAACTCAAGGAATTTTAGGACACCATGGCGTCATATTTGGGCGCCTTCGCACCCCTCAGGCTCAGATAATGGCGGGCCCCCATAGTTCCCGTGCCAGCGGCTCCGAACCTGGCACCACGGCCTTCGAGCGGGCCCGTTCCTGGTCCGGACCGATGCCGGTCGCACCTCCACAGTGACCTTCCCCGGCATCGTGTCAGGCGCTGAAGTCCTCGCCAACGCCAGCGCCACCTCCCCGATTCTCATTCCTAACGACACGGAGCCGGTTGGGCGTCCACCAACGCTGAGACCGGCGCTGATGGAGTTATATGGCTCCATGCCGTTTTTTCTGCCCTATTCTGAAGGGGTAGGAATTGAGGAAAAGGATTTGGAGGGGGGGCCGGATCCCTTAGAAATTCCACCTCAGCAAGACCTGAACTGGTATGAGGAATTGGGTGAAGCCAGTGTTCTGGACACCTCTCCAGACTCTGGCATGCTTTCCCCTCCTAACCGGGCTACGGAGGAGAGAGCAACTTTTGCCATGGTGGTGTGTAGGGCTGCGGAGGTCCTAGACCTCCTACAGTGGAGGTCAAAACAAACATCTTGACAGAGGTCCTGCAGCCTGGGGTTTCGAGCTCGGAACCCCTACTGCCTTCCAATAAGGCCTTGACAGACATCCTTCTGGGGACATGGTCTTAACCCAGCACAGGGGCTCCTGTTAATAGGAGCGTCGGCCGTTGCCATTGCTCCACGCTGGGGGGACCCACTTTTCCTCACCACTCACATTACCCTCCGAAAGCTTGGTAGTCCAAGCTTCCACGTCGCAAGTCGCATTTCCTTCTTTACCATTGGACAGGGAATCTAAAACTTTGGGAATAAGATGTCCTCTTCCACCAGCCTAGCGCAGCGGTCAGTTGTGCAGGTGCTGCCCAGAGTCTCGTGGAAGACTGGGCTCTACTCTCCCAAGCTATATCCGATGGGAGAGACGCAGATAAGTTTTCCATCCGATGAGGCTTAACATGACTGACTCGCAAGGTTGAGCGATTTCCATGACAGTGGCAGTTCGTCACCACGCCTGGTTGAGAACAACTGTTTTTTTGGGGGATGTCCAAGCCAAACTCATGGACATGCCCTTTGATGGCTCCTGTCTTGTCGGAGACAAGGCGGATACTGCCCTTGAGCGCTTCAAGGACTCATGGGCCACAGCCAAGTCCTTGGGCCTCACTACTACCCCCATGGCTTCATCCTACTTTCGCTCCTTTCATGGCTACGGAAGGGGCTACCAGCTGCGCCAACCCTATTTTGGCCAGAGTGCCCCGCAAGTTTAGCAACCTCTGTGGGGCCGTGGCTCTCCGCAGCCTTCTGGTATCTAGAATCAGAAATCCAACAGAGCTACCATCAATCAATCAATCAATCAGGCATTTGTTAAAGCGTGACTACTCACCCGTAAGGGTCTCAAGGCCCTGGGGTGGGGGGCGGGGGGGGGGGGGTGTAGCAGGGACGGGGCGGGGGGGTCTGTCGAAGATACAGGTTTTGAGGTTTCTTGCGAAGATGGGGAGCGATGTTGTCTGTCTGTGGTGGAGCAGAAGGGCGTTCCAGGCTCTGGCTGCGAGGAAGGAGAAGGAGCGGCCTCCAGATCTGGTCTTTCTGGTGCGGGAGACCACGGCATAGGATAGCTGGGCTGATCGTAGGGCCCTCTGGGTTGCGTGGAATTTGAGTCGGCTGTTCAGGTATTCAGGTGTCATAGAGGACCTTGTGGGCGTGGGTGAGCATCTTGAAGGTGACTCTAGCTTTGATGAGGAGCCAGTGGAGTGTGCGCAGGTGCTGGGAGATGTGGCAGTGTCTTGGCAGGTAGAGGACAAGTCTTACAGAGGCGTTCTGGATGTTCAGTAGCTTTTGGGTGAGTCTTTGTTTATTCCGGCGTAGAGTGTGTTGCCGTAGTCGAGTCTGCTGGTGATCAGGGCATGAGTGACGGTCTTTCTGTGTTCGAGGGGAATCCATTTGAAGGTCTTGCGTAGGAGGCGGAGGGTGTGGAAGCAGGAGGATGAGACGGAGTTGATCTGGCGGTCCATTTTGAGCTCGGAGTCCAGGATGATTCCCAGGTTGCATGAGTGGTCCGTGGGGGTTTGCTGGCTTCCGAGGGCGGGGGGCCACCAGGTGTCGTTCCAGGCGTCGGGGTTTGGGCCCATGCTGAGTATTTCTGTTTTGTTGATGTTTAGTTGTAGGCAGCTGTTTTTCATCCATTTGGCGACGGCTTCCGTGCATTCTCAAAAGTTGTCTGGCGGTATTGGGTTCATTGGATAGAGAAAGGATGAGTTGGGTGTCGTCTGCGTATGACACAATGTTGAGTCCGTAGGTTCTGACGATGGGGGCAAGTAGAGCCATGTAGACGTTGAAAAGCGTAGGGCTGAGGGAGGACCCCTGGGGGACTCTGCAGGTGGTTGGTGTAGGGTCCGAAAGGAAAGGGGGGAATCTGACTCGTTGCGTTCTGTTGGAGAGGAAGGAGTGGATCCAGTCGAGGGCCTTGTTTTGGATCCCTGCGTCGTGGAGTCTGAGTTCCAGGGTGCCGTGAGAGACTGTGTCAAAAGCCGCTAAGAGGTCGAGGAGGATTAGGGCTGCTGTTTCTCCTTTGTCCAGTAGGGTGCGGATGTTGTCTGTTGCGGCGAGGAGGGCGGTTTCCGTACTGTGGTTTATTCTGAAGCCGGATTGGGAGGAGTCGAGGATGTTGTGCTCTTCGTTGAATGTGGCGAGTGGCTGTTGATGGCTTTCTCGATGACTTTTGCTGGGAACGGGAGCAGGGAGATGGGTCCTCCACCGCAAAATCTTCCTAGTCTGATCCTCCAGGAACACTCTCGGCCAGTTCGTGGCAGAATACGCCATCACTTTCACCACTGGCGAGCCATCACATTGGACAGGTGGATGCTGCAAATAGTTTGGAGGGGCTACTCCCTCCCATCGAGACTACCCCTCCTTCTACCCCTCCTTCTATGCCTCCAGCATACGATCCGCTGACGTAGGATCACCTTGCCTTGCTCCGCGAGGAAGTCAATGGTCACCCCTAGACGACTGCAAACCTCTTGCATTTGCTAGGGTACACTATCAACGTGCTGAAGTCACACCTGACTCCCTCTGTCGCTTCTTTTAATTGAGGCGGTTCTGGACACAGTACAGTTTCTAGCCTATCCTCTCGAACGGCGAGTCCAGGATTTTCAGACTATGATGCCGATGTTTCAGCCTCTATCCTGGGTTCCGGTGAGACTGACTCTGAGGCTGTTGGCCTCATGCATCCTGCTAGTGACCCATGCAAGGTGGGCTCTGCAGTGGGACTTAAAGTTCCAATGAACGCACAGCATTGAGGAAATCTCGCCGATCTGGTCCAGATTTCAGAGGGAGCCGGGAAGATCTGCAGTGGTAGCTGAATGGACTGCGAGTGGTTAAACGGCAGACCCTTCTCCCTTCCCCACCCAGATCCACAACAGTGACGCACACATCTCTTCTGGGCTGGGGTGGCCATCTGGGGGAGGTGGAGATCAGAGTACTCTGGTCTCGAGCGGGAACCAAGCTCCATATCAATCTGCTGGAGCTTCGGATGATCCAACTGGCACTAAAATCCTTTTTACCATCCATAAAGGGAAGGCTTGTTCAAGTGTTCACAGACAACACTACCGCCATGGGGTGGGGTCGTGGACCCAGTGTCAAGAGTCGTCCCTGGACTTGTCTGGAACCTCAGGGCATTTCCCTGGCGGTTCAACACCTGGCCGGTTCTCTGAACGCCGGGGCGGACAAGCTCAGCCGAAGGTGCCTTGCAGATCATGAATGGGGTTTCCATCTGGAGGTGGCACAAGGTCTCTTTCAGCAGTGGGGAAAGCCTTGGTTAAATCTGTTAGCCTCCGAAGAGAATGTGCATTGTCCGCTGTTTTGCGCGTTGGAGTTTCCAAGGCAGCACTCGCTCAGCGAAGCTTTTCGTCACAAGTGGAGCTCGGGCCTCCTATACGCCTTTCCGCCCATGCCACTTCTGCCCAGAGTGCTCATGAAGATCAGGAGTGACCGGGTACAAGTCATTCTTGTGGTTATGGACTGAGCACGGAGAGTGAATTATCCTGAGCTTCTGGACATGAGCATTGAGCCTCCAGACAGGCTGCCTCTACTGGAGGATCTTCTGTCGCAGCAGCAGAGGAGGGTCCTCCATCCGAACCTGCCCACTCTCCACTTCCTTGCGTGGAGATTAAGCAGCGACAGCTGACAGTTTTTGACCTTCCTCCTGAAGTCTGTGAGGTTATCTTGGCAGCCAGGCGTCCCTTTACCCAATCATTATACTCCTGCCAATGGAACAAATTTTGTAAATATTGTACAGATCGGTCTGTTCTATCTGCTTCCTTATTTGAAGTCCTACTTTTTCTCCTTCACATTTTATCATGCCACAGTGGGACCCTAATTTGGTGCTCACCTTCTTGATGTATGCACCGTTTGAACCGTTGCTTAACTGCCCTCTGCGGTTGCTCACTGTTTTTTGATGGCAATAACCTCTGCCACGAGAGTCAGCGAACTACAGGTGTGTTCATCAAAGCCTTCTTACCTGACGACCTTTCCGGATAAGGTAGTACTCCGGACTAGGGCATCTTTTCTTCCTAAGGTTGTAACACCCTTCCATGTGGAACAGTCGGTTATCCTGCCCACCTTTTATGCGTCCGCACCCTTCCAAGAAAGAGGAACCGTCTGGACCCAAAAGGAGTATTGTCTTTCTACCTTGATAGGAAAAAAGAGTTCCAGGTAGACGACCAATTCAATATAGGGTACGTGGGCGCAAAGAGAGGCCGTGCTGTCCAGGAGAGGACTATATCCCGATGAGTTATCCTCTGCAAAATAAATGTGTTATGCCTTAGCGAAGAAGGAGCCTCCTGAAGGACTTAGGGCCCATTCCACCTGGGCAAAAGTGGCCACCACGGCTCTCCAGCGTGGTGTTTCCGTATAGGATATTTGCCAAGCTGCCACATGGGCATCTCTGCACACGTTCACCAGACGCTACTGCCTGGACTCCCGGATTCGCATAGAAGTCCTTTTTGGTCACTCTGTTTTACATGATTTTCTGGTCTGAACCTTTCAGCAGTCCCTCCGGGGATGGTGTTGCTTGGGTATCTATTCAAAGGTAAGGAATCTGAAGCTAGATGTCTCTATCAGATGGACAAGTTACTTACCTTCGGTAACACCTTATCTGGTAGAGACATGATCTAGCCCCAGATTCCTTACCAACCCACCCATCCTCCCCACACTGCAGAACTGGCATTAAGTGTCAGGTATTCCCTTCAGGGCCGTAGCTGTTTGTTTTTTAACACACCATGGTCAGTTACTTCATGGCTAGGCGCTTCTGCTGTGGAATGTCGTGAAAAGTACTGATGTCAGTGCGCCGGAGTGGAGGTTATATTGACGACGCAGACGTCGTGAACACGACGCCGACGACATCATGCGGAGTTGACCGTCCCCACCTACTGACGCGCAGGAGTACTGCTACGAAAAATCTTCCGAATCCAGTCTTGACGCTTGGAAGTTCAAAGGTAAGGAATCTGCGGCTAGATCATGTCTACAAGATAAGGCGTTACCGAAGGTAAGTAACTTGTCTGTTCTTTCATTAGCCAGGGAGAGCCTCAACATAGGCATTAGGATTGGGTATCTGTCAGCTTTATTCACTTTCCTATGTTCAGCTCAGAAGGGTTCTTTTTTTTGCTCCTTAACACTGTTACCTCATTCCTCAAGAGACTACAGAATGCATTTCCTTTGTGCCTACCATTTGGAACTTGAACTTGCCATTGAGTATTGGCAAATAATGAAATAAATGAAGGCATGAGGATCGTTCACTCAGCACTCCTGAAGAGTCCATTTCTGATTGAGACTTCAAACCACAGATTCTTCATGATCTGAATTTCTCCAGATGCCAGACTGCATCCATAAACTATTCAGCAATTCCCTTGTGCATCTCCAGGTGGCATTGTGTAGCACCGTGTCAGATCAATCCAACCATTGATGTAATGCCAGGGCTCCCATATATGTGCCACCTCCACTCACTGATGCTAGTTCATTTATTTTTGATAAACTTCTAGCTGCATATTCCGCCACTTAGAATATTCCCTAGACATCATACTCCATCTGAAAAAAGTGGCGACAACCTGAGGCTTGACATTACCTCTGCCCACGCTGGATGTGTTGTGCGTGGGTATATATAGGTGCCAGGTGCACCCGTGCATGCAATCAGTTCCTTTCCACGTCACAGACGCAGATCCGGAACAACCGCTGGTTTCTAGAGAGATTTTTGCAACATATTTGCCAGTGTGCAAGAGACATGTTCCACAGGGTTAAGGCCTTGTGGGGAATGTCACAGACAGATAACTATAACTGATCTACACTTGGTCTGCCTATGGTGCCTAGGTCATCCTATAATTCCGATGCCTCCATCAACTCCGCCCAGATGCACCTGAAGGTCATCTGGGAGTGGGTTGGGAAATCATTAGTTGCCTAACTCCGAAAGCCGCAGCATTGATTGAAGTCACGGGGAAGACAGTCCCACTCCCGAAGCCACACCTGCGACGGGTTATCATCGCTGAGTTCATGGTCTTCAGGTAACCTAGAAAATGTCCAAGCGTACTCTACACTGTTCCCCTGTAAGTCTCCGGGGGGGGGGATGGTGGGGGGGCCATCATTGTGCCTCCAGGACTAGAAGGTGTTCCATGAAGCCCGTTCTTGGCCCTACCTCGAGCAAGACCAAGTTTACTGGAGCAACTCTGTTACAAATTAGGAAGTTTCACGAGGTGAGGATTCCTTTATTTGCACATCCGACTCCTTTTGGAGCACCTTTGGGCACCATGGAGCCAGAAGGCCTCCCAAGTAGACTCTCACTGGCAAGACTCCTATGCCAGTTGACCCTCTGGATCGTCCCTTAAATTCTTACTGACTCTGGTACTGAACCAGTTTTCGGCACAAATGCCAGCTTCACTGTTGCTGGAGGACAGCAAGTGACCCCTTGTGCTGTCTGGCTCCTAGAAGACCCTGTGCCATCTACGTTCAAGCTGGACACCACTTCTTCGCAACACAAGCAATCCGTTGGACACAGACACTGTTTCCCTACCTCAAGGCAGGCACCAGTTTATTCATGACATTCGGCACTAACTCTGACAATGACACCTATGATGCAGGGATGACATTGCTCGGCAAATCTGAAAGTGGCAGTTAGTTATGGATTCCTCCTGGATAATTTTTTCCTCAGCAGTACCCCTGCGCGTCGATAGGTGGCGTCGGTGGACTCCGCGTTCATCTTTTGTTTCGTGGTCGCCGGAATGACATCGTGGTATCTACTTACGCTACCCTCTCGCATCGACGTCAGTTATTTCTTTTTCCGTGCCAGCCAGCGCAGATCTGGAGAGAGCGGTACTTCAAGTCACTTTTTCGACTGCACTTTTTAAAAAAAAACTTTTGTCGACACCTTTTTCAAGTCAATTGACTCCTGGTGCACAGAGGGATGTCACGTCGCACCGACTTAAAATCTTGCGACTCCTGTTGCAAATTGACCCAAAGTCGTGCTCCAACTGCCGGGCCATGAACGAGCGGTTCCGAAAGCTTCTCAAGGCTCTGCAGTCCGGTCCGTGCTGTTGGAGCTCCCGGTCGAGAGGGAGGTTGCAGGACCAATAGCGGAGCCACCACCACTCGTCATCAAAGTCTTCGTCTTCGGGTAAGACGAATCACAAGAAGAAGGTGAAGAAGCATCGTCGCTCTTTGCATTCTCCTTTTCCGTCTGCCGATGCAGGAAGCAGAAGGTAGTCGTTCCGGAACCTGTTGGGTTGACACTGGTTGTGTCCCCAGCCGGCGTCGACTCAGGCCTCCCCCTCAATGAGGACACTGAGCCGGACTGACGTCGCCTGACGTCTGGACCGGGCCGCCCGTTACTTTTATACCCGTGTTCTCTCCTGATGTTTCCTACCATCCTGAGTGGCTCACTGGAGAGGGTGAGGAGGACTGGGAGGGGTCTTTGGACCCTCTTGCAGACCAGTGGGAGGAACCAGACTGGAGAGAGGAGTTGGGTGATGCCAGTGGTCTGGACACCTCCCCAGACCTTGGCATGCTATCTCCCCCTACCGTGGCTATGGAGGAGGGTGCATCTTATGCAGTGGTGTTGCGTAGGGCAGCCGATGCCCTAAATCTCGAGCTTCCTACGGTGGCGGTCAGGACTAACCTCCTGACAGAGGTGCTTCAATCGGCAGCGGCCTCTTCGGAGTCCCGGCTGCCGTTTAATGAGGCCCTTACAGACATCCTTTTGGGCACTTGGTCCAAGCCCAACACAGGGGCTCCTGTGGACAGGATGATTGCCCGATGCCACCGCCCGGCCCCGGGTGACCCCATTTTCCTCTCTTCCCATCCTACCCCTGAGAGCTTGGTAGTCCAAGCCTCAACGTCCAAAGATGCATTTCCTAACTCTCCACCTGATAGGAAATCCAGGAAGCTGGACCACCTTGGGAGGAAAATGTTTTCGTCCTCCAGCTTGGGACTGTGGTCGGTGAACACCGCATGTCCATTGGGCTGTTACTCCCACTTGGTGTGGGACACAGTTGCGCAGGTGCTGCCACAGTGCCTGGAGGAGACCTGGGCCGTGCTCTTGCCGAAGGGAGAGACGCAGCGAAGTTCACCATCCCCTGTGGGCCAGGACACCGCCGACTCACTGGGCAGGACGATTTCCACATCAGTAGCACTGCGACGCTACGCCTGGTTGAGGTCCACTGGCTTTTCGGGTGATGTCCAAGCAACGCTTTTGGACGTGCCCTTTGATGGCCGTCGCCTGTCTGGCGACAAGGCAGACAACGCGCTCAAGCGCTTTAAGGATTCTAGGGCTACGGCCAGATCCTTAGGCCTCGCTTCCACCTCCCGCCCAGAGCTGTCTGCTTTTTGCCCCTTTCGTGGCTACAGAAGGGGTGCCCTGCCACGTTCTGCCCAGAGCCACAGGCCTGCACAAGCTGTCCAGCCTCTATGCGGCCGGGGATGTGGTTCCCACCCCTGTGGGTCAGGGGGCCAACGGGAGGGCCAAGCCACCAGCGCTCCCTCTGCAGCAGCCTCCAAACCCTCCTGGTCCGGTCTTTCAGGCCCATCAATCGCCAGTGGGCGGCAGGATTCGCCATCACCTCCCCCACTGGATCAACATCACGTCGGACAGGTGGGTTTTGCAGATAGTCCAAAGGGGCTACTCCCTCCCCTTCGAGACTAGCCCTCCATCCATGCACCTCAATTCCATTTCATGTCAGAGGATGATCTGGCCCTTTTCCAGCAGGAAGTTATGGCTCTCTTGACCAAGGGAGCCATCAAGCGAGTTCCTGTCCCAGAAGTAGGTCGTGGTTGCTATTCCAACTACTTTCTGGTTCCCAAGAAGGACAAGGGCCTGCATCCTATCTCGGATCTCAGGAACGTCAACTGCTTCCTCCGGAAGGAGAAGTTCAAGTTGTTGACACTGGCTCAGGTCCTGTCTGCCCTCAACCTGGGAGACTGGTTGGTAGCGTCGGACTTGCAGGACGCTTATTTTACATCCCCATCCTGCAGGCCCACTAGCGTTACCTGCAGTTCATGGTAGGCCACGAGCACTTTGTTTACCATGCTCCCCTTTGGCCTTACCAGCGCCCCTCGGGTGGTCACGAAAGTGATGGTGGTGGTCACAGCTCATCTGCGCAGATCAAGGGTTCCAGTCTTACCCTATCTCGACGACTGGCTGTTGAAGGTAGACCCGCCCCAGGCAGTCGTCACCCACTTCTAGACAACGGCGGACCTCCTGCATTCACTGGGGTTCACTATCAACGTGCCAAAGTCACACCTGACTACTTCTCAGAAGCTTCTTTTCATCGGTGCGGTTCTGGACACGATGCAGTTTCGGGTTTATCCTCCCGATCAGCAAATCTGGGATATTCGGGCTATGAGTCCGATCTTTCAGCCTCTATCCCGGGTTTCGGTCAGAGTGACCCTGAGTCTGCTGGGCCTCATGGCCTCTTGCATCCTGCTGTTTTATCAGGCCAGATGGCATATGCAGGCTCTGCAGTGCAACCTGAAGTTCCAGTGGGCACAGCATCAGGGCAATCTGTCCAACTGCGTCCAGATCTCGGAGGGCACTGCTCGACAATTGCAGTGGTGGCTCACAAACCAGGATTGGGTCAATGGAAGATCCCTGTCCCTTCCCCAACCAGAGTTAACAGTGGTGACGGATGCATCACTTCTGGGGTGGGGCAGCCACATTGGAGAGGTGGAGATCAGAGGCCTCTGTTCTCCGGTGGAGTCCGGGCTCCACATCAACCTTCTGGAGCTTCAGGCAATTCGTTTTTCACTAAAGGCATTCCTTCTCTCTGTCCTGGGAAGAGTAGTGCAGGTGTTCACGGACAACACCACCACCATGTGATACTGCTACAAACCGGGCGGGTGGGGTCGTGGACCCTATGTCAAGAGGCTCTCCGCCTTTGGACATGGCTGGAACATCAGGGCCTATCCCTGGTGGTTCAACACCTGGCAGGTTCTCTGAATGCCAGAGTGGGCATGATGGATCACGAATGGCGTCTTCACTCGGAGGGGGTGCAAGGTGTCTTTCAGCAGTGGGGAGAACCTTGGTTAGATCTATTCACCAATGAAGAGAACGCCCAATGTCAGCAGTTCTGCGCGTTGGAATTTCCATAGGCGACGCTTTTCGTCGCAAGTGGATTTGCCGTCTGTGAGAAAGTACCATCTTTATTGCATGATATGCCCCCACTTTTTGCTGAATTGCTGAATGTACTTTGACTGGCTGTGCCCTGGGCTCCTGCCAATCAGGTGCCCATGGCCTATGTTCCTTCCCTAAAAACTGTGCTGAAATCTAAAACCCAAATTGGCAAACCCTGGCCACATATCAGCCCCTGGTAAATGGTACACTAGGTACCCAGGGCCTTGTGACCAGGCAAGGCCACTAAGGGCTGCAGCACTTATTGTGCCACCCTTAGAGGCCCTGTACCCTGACACAAACACACTGCCCTTGCAGGCTGAGTGTCTGGGTATAGAACAAAACAGAGAGTCGACATGGCACACATCCCGGCGTGCCATGCCCACAACACACACTGCCCTGGCATACATCAGCCACCCCTCTAGCTGGGTGCCCTATGCCAGTGGTGTGGGTACAGGAGCATGAGCCCTGTGCCCCTACAGTACCCAGGTCCATTCCTGGGCGCTGTAAGTGCAGTGCTGCCATTTAAGAGTATATGGTGCTGGGAGATCGTCAACACGAACTCCACAGCACCATGATGGCTCCACTGAAGACTGAGAAGTTTGGTATCAAACTTCTCAGCACATTAAATCCGCACTGATGCCAGTGCAGGATTTAATGCATAATGCACGACAGAGGGCATCTTAGAGATGCCCCCTGAACCTAACCTACAATCCACATCTGGTCTGAGGGGCTGCCTAGGCTGCCACACAGCAGACATGTTGCTGGACCACTGGGTAGAGAGCCATCCGCTCTCCTGGGCCTGCAACAATGCATATTCTGGGCGAGGTGCTAGGTCTCCTCCCCTAGGATGGGCAGGGGAAGCTTTAAAGGCATGTCGCCTTTGTGAGCTTCTCCAGGCTGTATCCAGCAACTGGACCCTACTGGTTCTAAACCCCCACTCTGGCGGGAAGACTGGCCGGAAACCCCAAGGAAGGACAGGGGGTGTGCCAGCCTCTGCCAACCCCACCCCTCAGGTGGGGGAGGCGAGGTAAAACACATCCCCGGGCTCTTGCCATCTTGAAGATGGGGAGCCCTGCCCAATCAGGACTAGGCCACTGCCCCCGTCCCACAGGAGAGTGGCAGGATAGGGGGTGTACCTACCCTTTACCTACCTGTAGCGCCCCTAAATTTAGTAATCTGAAAGAAACACGTTAGTTAGATTCCTCACCTTAGAATATCCCCAGGCGTCAGACTGGATCCGGAAGATTTTTCGTCAGCAATACCCCTTGCGCGTCGCTAGGCGTCGTCTGCGGCTCCGCGTCCGTCGTCGGCGTCGTGCGCCGGGATGACGTCGTTCGGAGTACTTAGACGCCGCCCTCGCGCGCTGACGTCAGTTCTTCTTTTTTCCGCGCCAGTAAGCGCAGATCCGGGAGAGCTACCCCTTTTAGTCTTTTTTGACTAAATCTTTTTTGATCATTTTTGATCCTTGTCTGTCGACATCTGGTGCCGGTAGGATGCCTGGGTTCAAGGCTTGCGAGGATTGTCATCGACTGATGTCGGTGACCGATCACCACCGCCGGTGCCTCTACTGCTTAGGCCCCGACCACGACGCGGAGTCGTGCAACGACTGTCAGGCCCTGACTTCGAAGGCTAGGCGGGAGCGGTCCCGCAAGCTTCTCGAGCTTCGCCACTCGGCTCCGCGTCGTGCGCGATCCCGGTCCAGGAGGAGGTCCAAGGATCGCTCGCGGAGCCCTAGCCGACGCCATCGATCGTCCGGCTCCAAGTCGTCGGGTAAGTCCAAACGCTCAAAGAAGTCCAAGAGGCGACATCGCTCTTCGGACTCCCCTCGCCGGTCGCGCGACTCGGCCGAGGGTCAGGGTGGTTCCACCCCCGCGGCTCCGGCGGAGCCGCAGGTGCCGCGTCCGCCCCCATACCTTCCGGTCCCTGGGGCTGACGCGGCGCCGGCGGAGATCAGTGCCTTCCTCTCGGCCATGAGGAGCCTGGCCCCGCCGTCGACGCCCGCTGGCGCGCCTTCGGGCCCCGCGGACTCGACTGGGCGACCTCGCGTGCCGGCGGCTCCGGCCCCGGCGCCGTCGACGACTCCGGTCTCGACGCCGCAGATCCCCGCGGGGCCCATGCCTGGGCCCCAGTCGACGCCGGTTGACCTAGTCACTCCTCCACCGGCGCCGACGCCTGAACCACCGACGCCGTCACCGGCGCCGCCGACGCCTTTGACGCCGACACCCCAGTTTAGCCCTCATCCGGAGCCGGCGCGGCGTCGTCCGACGCCGCATCCGACGCCGCTTGAGTCCTACCATCTCTACAGTCCGGTTCCGATCATTCCTCCTGTTTATCAGGAATCGGAAGAAGGGGGCGACTGGGAGGGGTTCGAGGACCCTCTGGCTGTTCAGTCACAGCTTTCTCAGGACTGGGCAGATGAACTGGGGGAGGCCAGTGGGCTGGACACCTCGCCAGACACTGGATTCACTTCTCCTCCGACCGTGGCTTCGGAGGAGGGTGCAGCATTTTCTGTGGTGCTGCGCAAGGCGGCCGAGGCCCTTGGGCTCGAGTTGCCTGCCGTGGCTGTGAGGACTAACATCCTCACTGAGGTGCTTCAAACCTCAGCAAGCTCCACTGAGCCTCTGCTGCCGTTCAACGAGGCCCTCACTGACGTTCTGCAGGGCACCTGGTCCAAGCCCTCCACAGTTCCTCCTGTGGATAGGAACGTTGCCAGGCGCCACCGCCCTGCTCCGGGCGACCCCAGTTTCCTGTCCCAACACCCCACCCCGAGAGTCTGGTTATCCAGGCCTCTACCTCCCAATCCTCCTTCCCGACCGCTCCGCCGGACCGGGATTCCAAGAGACTCGAGCAGTTTGGCAAGAAACTGTTCTCGTCCCTTAGTTTGGGCCTGCGGTCCTTAAATACCGCCTGTCTCTTGGACCGTTATTCCCATTCCCTGTGGGATACGGTGGAGGACGTGCTGCCCCTGTGTCCGGAGGAGGTCCGGCCGCGTCTTACCCAGGCTTTGGCCGATGGGAGGGATGCAGCACGGCACGCCATACGCTGTGGGCTTGACACCACGGACTCGCTGGGTCGGGCGATTTCCACCACGGTGGCGCTCCGCCGCCACGCCTGGATGCGGTCCACGTCATTTTCCGGGGATGTCCAGACCACCCTCATGGACATGCCCTTTGATGGCACTCGCCTGTTTGGTGAGAAGGCGGACAGTGCGCTGAACCGCTTTAAGGACTCCCGGGCTACGGCCAAGTCCTTGGGCCTCTCGGCTCCGCGGGCGCACACCTCCGCTTTTCGCCCCTTTCGTGGCCAAGGAAGGGGCGCCTCCTCACGTCCGCAAAGCCACCAGCCGCAGAACCAACCTGCGCGCGGTCGTGGACGTGGCTTCCGCCGTGGCGGAAATGGAGGCCGACGTGGTGAGCCCACTTCCACCCCTGCAGCATCCGCCTCCAAGCCCTCCTAGTCCGAGCTTTCAGGCCCATACCACGCCAGTGGGCGGCAGAGTTCGCCATCACCTGCTCCACTGGCGGTCCATAACATCGGACAGGTGGGTGCTGCAAATCGTCCGAAGGGGCTACTCCCTCCCCTTCGAGACGACCCCTCCAGCCATGCCACCGCAGCACCACCGTATCTCGGGGGATCATTTGAATCTTCTCCGCGAGGAAGTTTCGGCTCTCTTGGCCAAGGGGGCCGTCGAGCGCGTTCCGAGTCCAGAAGTAGGTCGTGGTTGTTATTCCCACTACTTTCTGGTTCCCAAGAAGGGCAAGGGGGGCCTACGCCCTATCTTGGACCTCCGGAACGTCAATGCCTTCCTCCGAAAGGAAAGGTTCAAGATGCTAACGTTGGCTCAGGTTTTAGCTGCCCTAGACCCTGGAGACTGGATGGTAGCGTTGGACTTGCAGGACGCATATTTCCACATCCCCGTCCTGCCGGCCCACCGGCGTTACCTGCGGTTCACGGTGGGCCAAGAGAACTTTCAGTTTACCGTGCTCCCCTTCGGCCTCACCAGTGCCCCTCGGGTGTTCACGAAAGTGATGGCGGTGGTCGCAGCTCATCTGCGCAGATCAGGGGTTCCAGTCTTCCCCTATCTCGACGACTGGTTGTTGAAGGCGGGCTCGCCCCAGGCAGTCGTCTCCCACCTCCAGACTACGGCGGATCTCCTGCATTTGCTGGGGTTTTCCATCAACGTGCCGAAGTCACACCTGAGTCCCTCTCAGAAGCTCCTCTTCATCGGAGCGGTTCTCGATTCGGCGCAGTTCCGGGTCCATCCACCGGAACAGCGGGTCCGGGATATACGGGCCCTGATTCCCATCTTTCGGCCTCTATCCCGGGTTTCGGTCAGGCTAGTGTTGCGGCTTCTGGGGCTGATGGCCTCCTGCATCCTACTAGTGCATCACGCCAGGCGGCGCATGCGGGCTCTGCAGTGGGACCTGAAGTTTCAGTGGGCCCAGCATCACGGCAACCTGTCCGACCATGTCTTGATCTCGGAGGGCACTGCACAGCAGTTGCAGTGGTGGCTCACGGACCGCGAGTGGGTCAAGGGCAAGAGCCTCTCTCTTCCCCAACCAGAGCATGTCGTAGTGACGGATGCGTCCCTCCTGGGATGGGGTGGCCATATGGGAGAGGCGGAGATCAGAGGCCTCTGGTCTCCGGCGGAGTCTCGTCTCCACATCAACCTGTTGGAGTTGAGAGCGATCCGGCTTGCACTGAAAGCCTTCCTTCCCTCTGTCAGGGGAAGTGTCATGCAGGTGTTCACGGACAACACCACCGCCATGTGGTATTGCAACAAACAGGGCGGGGTGGGGTCGTGGACCCTTTGTCAGGAGGCTCTGCGCCTCTGGACATGGCTGGAACACCAGGGCGTCACCCTGGTGGTTCAACATCTGGCGGGCTCTCTGAACGCCAGAGCAGACGAACTCAGCCGCCGGTGCATGATGGATCACGAATGGCGTCTGAACTCCGAAGTGGCGCAAGGCCTCTTTCAGCAGTGGGGAGAGCCTTGGTTAGATCTATTCGCCACCGAAGAGAACGCGCAATGTCAGCAGTTCTGCGCGTTGGAATTTCCAAGGCGGCAATCGCTCGGCGACGCTTTTCGTCACGAGTGGAGTTGCGGTCTGTTGTACGCTTTTCCGCCTATACCACTTCTGCCCAGAGTGCTGAAGAAGATCAGGCACGACCGGGCCCAAGTCATCTTGGTGGCTCCGGATTGGGCACGAAGATACTGGTATCCCGAGCTACTCAGTCTGTTGACCGATCCCCCGATACGTCTGCCCCTTCGGGAGGATCTCCTGTCGCAGCAGCAGGGGACGGTCCTCCACCCGAACCTGTCCAGCCTCCACCTCCATGCGTGGAGATTGAGCGGCGGCAGTTGATGCCATTTGACTTGCCTCCTGAAGTCTGTGATATCATTCTGGCAGCCAGGCGTCCCTCCACAAAGTCGGTATACGCCTGCCGGTGGAACAAATTTGTGGCATGGTGCACAGCAAAGGCTGTGGATCCCCTTTCCGCCCCTCTTTCTGAGGTTCTCCTCTTCCTTCTTTCTCTGGCCCGGCAGGGCTCTGCCCTGGGCACCCTGAAAGGTTATCTTGCTGCCATCTCCGCCTTCTTGCGGCTTCCTGATCAGCCTTCTCTTTTCAAGTCCCCTGTGGTTACACGCTTTCTCAAAGGCATTACACACACGTTCCCTCCTGTCCCTTTTGTAATGCCTCAGTGGGACTTGAATCTGGTATTGACATTCCTGATGTGCGCTCCCTTCGAGCCTCTTCACAATTGCCCTCTTCGTCTTCTAACTCTAAAGACTGCTTTTCTGGTAGCCATCACCTCGGCTAGACGGGTGAGTGAGCTCCAGGCTTTATCTTCAAAGCCTCCTTTTCTATCTGTTCATCCGGACAAGGTTGTCCTTCGGCCTCGTCCCTCCTTTCTTCCTAAAGTGGTGACTCCATTTCACCTTGGGCAGTCTGTCACCTTGCCCACCTTCTTTCCGCCTCCGCATCCTTCCAAAGAGGAAGAGAGGCTCCACCGTCTGGACCCAAAACGTGCGCTCTCCTTTTATCTGGACCGCACAAAACAGTTCCGGGTGGACGACCAGCTTTTTGTTGGGTACGTGGGCGCTAAGAAGGGGAAAGCTGTGCACAAACGAACCATCTCTCGGTGGGTCGTTTTGTGTATAAAAATTTGCTATTCCTTGGCTAAAAAGGACCCTCCTGTTGGGCTGCGCGCCCATTCTACTCGGGCCACGGCGGCTACTACTGCCTTGGGACGGGGAGTCCCTTTGCAGGACATCTGTCAGGCGGCGACGTGGGCTTCGCTACACACGTTTGCCAGGCATTATTGCCTTGACAGCCAAGTCCGGAGGGATGGCTTCTTTGGCCGTTCACACTTTCTGGTGTGATCTTGGTTCGCAGACCCACCACCGGGGATGGTATTGCTTGGGTATCTATTCTAAGGTGAGGAATCTAACTAACGTGTTTCTTTCAGATGAACAAGTTACTTACCTTCGGTAACGATGTATCTGTAAGAAACAATAGTTAGTTAGATTCCTCACCGACCCTCCCATCCTCCCCGTTCTGCGAACTGACATCTAGGGTTAAGGTTGTCCTTTCAGGCCCCTAGATTTTATTTTTGGCACCAGTGTCGGTCTTTGCATGGCTCTGCGTTCCTGGCGCGGAAGGCTATGTACAAGAACTGACGTCAGCGCGCGAGAGCGGCGTCTAAGTACTCCGACGACGTCATCCCGGCGCACGACGCCGACGACGGACGCGGAGCCGCAGACGACGCCTAGCGACGCGCAAGGGGTATTGCTGACGAAAAATCTTCCGGATCCAGTCTGACGCCTGGGGATATTCTAAGGTGAGGAATCTAACTAACTAATGTTTCTTACAGATACATCGTTACCGAAGGTAAGTAACTTGTTCTTTAAAGGCCCTCTGAACCTTCCTTCCTGAGATCCAGATTCCGAAACAGCAAAGAAGATCCAGAAGAGAGAAGAGCTGCCGTGCAGCTGCTAACAAGAGGAAGACACCAACTGCTTTGGTCCCAGCCCTACCGGCCTGTCGACCCTCGAACCTGCTTTTGCTAAATCCCGGCATCTCCCGTGGCCATCAACCTCACAAACCCCGGAGGACCTGGCTACCTTGTGACTCTGAGCATCTGGGACTCCCACGAGCAGTGGCACTGCTCAAAGCTAGTAACTGACCCCTGGCATCAGCCAGGAACCGCGAACCCTGCATACTACACCCGCCAAGCCTGGCCTGTGCTGGAGTGGACAAAGACCACGAGGATGTCCCTAGGCGACTGTGACCCTGAATCCGGCACCCAAGGACCCACCTCGACGCTCCTGATGACGCCTGCAGCCTCAGAACCAGGGACACCCCCAACCGCCATCAACAGAGGATAAGATTTCCCGACACCAAAATGCACCCCGGCGCCCTGCGGCCCCCTGTGCCCAACTCCTGGGTACCTACCTATCCTCCAACTACCCAACTTACCTCTTGAAGTGGTGGTCGCACCTGAAGAATCTTCGTCCCCGAGCTTGCAGCCTTTGTTCGTTCTTTAGCTTCTCCATTGCAATCCATTAAGCGCCCGACGGCTCAAAAGCACCCTGCACCCAGCCGCCCAAGTGGCCCTGGCAGTGCAACTTCTACTCTAATCTACTTCCCCATTTACCCTGAGCAAGTGTCCAGGAGCCCAGCTCCCACAGCCGTGTGGCCTGCTAGCCAGCAGCCACCAACTACGGGCCCCCTGCCTCCCATAGGATAACATTGGGCCTACCTCACTCTGCACCCGGCTGCCCCTGTGCCGCTGAGGGTGTAACTACTGTACTTACCTGACCCTGGGAGACCCCCTGAGTGTATGCTCAGCACCTTAACTCTGCCAGTCGAGTACTTACCCAAAAGCCGATAACTCACTTTTCTTCCGTAGGGTAACATTGGCTGGTTTCACTTGAAAATTCTTCTAAGTGTAGAGTTTATAAACTTTAAAATATTCACCTAAAATCAACCGAGTAACAAAATTGAAAATACTCACCTGCTATTAGGAGAGATTCCAGTGCTGTATCTTGGTGCCCGGCACTGACCCTGAAAAGTAACTACAAGCATACTTACCGCTAACTCAATTTTCTCCCATAGGAAACCATTGACTGTTTTTCTGTGAAATTTCTTCTAAGTGTCGATTTTTGCAAACTACAAATATTCTTTAAAAATCGTACCAACTGTGAAAACGTTATTACTTACCTGTTTTAGATAGATGTCCCAGTACTGAGCCTAGGAGCCCAGCACTGGATTACAAAAGTAACCAGAACATACTTTACCTGCAACTTGAATTTCCTACCATAGGATAACATTGCCTAGTTTTTGCTGAAAAAGTTTCCAAGTGTCGATTTTGCAAACTTAAAAATATTCGTAAAAAATCGCCTGTATAACCAAAACGCGTTCTCTGAACTGCTTACAGTTTCCAGGATCCAACACTGAACTAGAAAAAGTAACAATAACCCCACTTACCTGCTAAGTGAATTTCCTCCCATAGGATAACATTGGTGATTTCATTAGGAAAAGTTTCTTAGTGTCAACTTTTAAAATACCAACATATTGCTTAAAAATCACAATAGTAACTAAATCGTATAAACTCACCTGTTTCGAGGAACTGTCCCAGAACTGAATCTAGGATCCAGTCCTGGAGTTAGAAAAGTACTCCTAAAAGTAATCAACTGCATTTAACTTGAAATTCCCATTGAGCTCAATGTATTATTGTTTGAAATTGTGTTGCCTATTGGAACAAACTGTAACTATTGCATTCAAAAGTCAATTGCCTAGTGCACAGTATTTGACTAAAGCATCTCATTCTGAGAAAGTATATTTTGATACCTATTGTTGGTTCTAAAATAAAACAATCATATATTTTTATATACAAACATTGGCCTAGAGTTCAGTTCTTGAGTGTGTGAGACCATTTGCTGACTGAATGTGTACAACAAATGCTTTACACTGTCCTCTGATACTGCTTTACTGCTCGACCAAGCTACCACTTTAGAGAGTAAGGTTATATCCAACTTTAGCCTCTGCCAAACCTCTGGGGACTGTGGACTCTGTACACACTGTACCTATTTGGGAACAGTATATACAGAGCCACTTTCCTACACGGTCTTCTATACACCTTTCCACCTATACCACTTCTGCCCAGAGTGCTGAGGAAGATCAAGCGCGACCAGGCCCAAGTCATTCTTGTGCCTCCAGATTCGACACAGAGTCTGGTATCCTGGGCTGTTACACTTGGCCATCGATCCTCTGATCAGGCTGCCTGTTCGAGAGGATCTTCTTTTGCAGAAGCAGGGGACGGTCCTCCACCCGAGTCTGTCCAGCCTCCACCTCCTTGGGTGGAGATTGAGTGGCGGCAGTTGACGTCTTTTGACCTGCCTCCTGAAGTGTGTAACGTTATCTTGGCAGCCAGGCGTACCTCTACTAAAACTGTATGCGCCTGCAGATGTAACAAATTTGTGGCATGATGCACAGCAAAGGCTGTGGATCCCCTTTCTTCCCCTCTTTCTCAGGTTCTCTTGTTCCTCTTTCTTTGGCCCAGCAGGGCTCTGCTCTGGGCACTCTTAAGGGCTATCTCCCTGCCATTTCAGCCTTTCTTAGGCTTCCTGATTGACCTTCGATTCCTTAAGGGCATTACTCATCTCTTCCCTCCTATTCCTTTCTTAAAGCCTCAGTGGGACTTGAACTTGGTTCTGACTTATCTTATGTGCGCTCCCTTTGAGCCGCTGCATACTTATCTTCTCAGACTTTTAACTTTGTAAACTGCCTTCTTGGTTGCCATCACCTCTGCTCGCAGGGTGAGTGAGATTCAAAACCTTTCTTTTAAACCTCCTTTCCTGGCTGTTCATCCGGATAAGGTTGTCCTTCGCACTAGGCCTTCTTTCCTTCCCAAAGTGGTTGCCTCTTTCCACTTACAATCACTTTGCCCACCTTCTTTCTGTCCCCACATCCTTCTAAAGAGGAAGAGCTGCTCCATCGTCTGGATCCAAAATGTGCGCTTTCCTTCTATCTGGATCGCACAAGACCATTCCGGGTGGATGACCAACTCTTTGTTGGCTACATGGGCGCCAAGAAAGGTCGGGTCTTACAAAAACGGACCATCTCTCGAAGCGTCGTTCTTTGTATAAAAATCTGCTACTCCTTGGCGAAAAAGGAACCTCCAGTAGGGTTGCGTGCCCATTCCACTAGGGCAATGGCAGCTACTACTGCTTTGGGACGTGGAGTCCCTCTTCATGACATCTGCCAGGCAGCTACGTGGGCTTCACTGCACACGTTTACCAAACACTACTGCCTGGACAACCAAGTCCGGAGAGACGGCTTCTTTGGCCGTTTGGTTCTCTAGGATTTTCTGGTGTGAACTTGGTTCGCAGACCCACCACTGGGCTTGGTATTGCTGGGGTATCTATTCTAAGGTGAGGAATACATAACTAATTGTCTCTTTCAGATGAACAAGTTACTTTTCTCCGGTAACGATATATCTGTAAGAGACATAGATTGGTTATCGATTCCTCTCCGCCCCACACATCCTCCCCGTTCTGCGAACTGACTTCTAGAGTAAGGGACTCCCTTTTAGGGCCCTAGTTTTTGTGCACCAATGGTCAGTGTCTTGCATGGCTCTGCGCTTCTTGTGTGGAATGTCGTTTCAAGATCTGCCGTCAGCGTGCAAGGGCGGCGTCTAAGTAGATACCGCGACGTAATTCCGGCCACCACGATGCCAACGACAAATGCGGAGTCGACTGATGCCACCTATTGACGTGCAGGGGTAATGCTGAGGAAAAAATTCTCTGGATCCAATCTGATGCCTGGGGGTAATTCTAAGTTGAGGAATCCATAACTAATCTATGACTCTTACAGATATATAGTTACCAAAGGTAAGTAGCCTGGATACCTCTCCGGACAATGTCTTGTTCTTGCATCCAGGGTTGGCTACTGAAGACAGCACTTCATTTGCCATGGAGGTGATCAGAGCAATGGAAATTCCTGACCTCCAGCCTCCTATACAAGAAGTCGAGACGGATGTGCTGTTTGAGGTCCTTCAACCTGGAGAAACCTCTTCAAAACCTCTCCTTGCTGTTTCATTTTCCTGCTGTGCATGGTGGACCAGGAGCATTTCAGTTCACTGTCCTCCTTTTTGGCCTCACCAGCCCTCCTCTGCTCTTCACGAAAGTGATGGCCGTAGCTCACCTTCAGAGGTCAAGGGTCCTAGTTTTCCTCTAAGAATGACTGGCTGCGGAAAGCGGAATCACCCCAGACAGTCGTCAACCACCTCCCAGAATACAGCAAACCTTTTAACGTTGTTGGGATTCATCATAAACATGCCAAAGTCACACCTGAGTTCTTCAGAAGTTCTCCCTTTCATTGGATCCATTCTGCACACACTGCAATTTATTGCCTTTCCCCAGGAACAGGGAGTCCAGGACATTTGGGCTATGATTCCGATGTTTCAGCTTCAGTCCTGGATTTCAGTGAGTGTAACGCTAAGGCTTCTGGGACTGATGGCCTTCTGTATCCTGCTGGTCGTGCACATCAGGTTGCATATGCGGGCTCTGTAGTGGGATCTGAAGCCCTTGTGGGCACAGCACCAGGGGGATCTCTCTGAATTAGTCCAGATTTTGAAGGAGACTGCAAAAGATCTACATTGGTGGCTACTGGACCCCTCTGCCTTCCCTACCCAGAGTCGACAGTGGTGACAGGTTCATCACTTTTGTGGTGGACCTCCACCTGGGAGAGGTGGAGATAAGAGATACCTGGTCTCCAGCGGACACATGGCTCCACATCAGCATGTAGGAGCTGCAAACCATTTGTTTGTTGTTGAAAACTTTCCTTCCATCCATCGAAAGGACGCTGGATTAGGTGGTCAGACAACACCACCGCATGTGTGGGACTAGTCGGAACAGTGTTCGGATTAGTCCGTCTAGTTGTGCCAAAGTGTAGATCTCTAATTGGTATCTTTTTAGCATGGACTAAAGGAGTCCATTCCATGGAACAGGGAAGAGGATGTATTGGTGAGGAATCTGCAGTTAGAGTATCCACCGGAAAGATCTTTACCAAAGTTAAGTAACTTGTTCACCTGGAAGGGGAAGCAGCAGATAAATATTGAGTTCCATTGGATTAGCAAACCAAAAGCTCCTTGTCCAGTCTGTGGTGAAGAAAATTGAAGCCCAGGTTGGTGGATCTTTTAAAGAACCAGTATGAAAAATGGAATTGGAGGGAGCATATTCAGATGCCCCTGGTTCCATTGCAGATGCAATACGTTTCCCATAGAGCCAGGTAGTGAAAAGTAGAGTGCACAGAGCATACAGTCAAACATCCATTCTCATAAAACCAGTGATACAGAAATAAAGCTTTAGAGCAGGGAGTCTTGGATCGAACTCCTTCCTATGTGTTCATATATCGCACAGCTATGGTGTTGCCTAAAGGAATCTGCAGCATCATGTCTGTAAAGGGGGATATGGTCCTCACGGCAAGTGAATAACACAAATATGTATCTACTCTTGTGCCAGTGGCCAAATGCTGATACATTTCCCATCTCCCAGATAACTGCCTCAGTCTAGAGAGGATGCTACAGTCAGCATGGTAAACTGCTTCTTGGTTGCTCCACCATAAAGTTGGATGGGCTTAGCCACCACTTAATTTGTTGGAACACTACTGAAGATGCCCTTACAGTAACAGACAGATTTCACTGATGAGGTGACCTCTTACTCCCAAACCTCCATTGCAGAAACCTTGTGGTTCTCTGAGCATGAGGAACAAGAAAGACACATGAGTCAAGAGGCCTAAAATGCCAAGGACAGGCAGATTTACTACAAACAGGTTGGCCTCATTCTCTTTTTTCTGACCTTCAGATGCCTGGATACTAAATGGTCTCAGGATGAAAGGTTATGCTCCGGCTCCAGACACCACATGCCGTGGCAAACGGAAAGGGACTTTTTCTTGAAGCACTTGGAGCAATGCTTTAACCCTGAAACCTTGAGAGATGGCATTAACCCAATGCCTACTGACAATGTCCCAAAAACATTTCAAATTGTAGATAACGGTTATAGACAAGCTGCACACCTGTGTCAGTTAGGTGAGTAAATACAGGAACTCTGTTGCGCCATGTGGCGCATTATTTAGATTCTTGTCTTGTCTGGGGGTGGTTGGAGCCAAGACTAGAATTGCATTGGGACCACTTGGCAATGCAATAGAGCTATTTCGTAGAGTTTTCTGGATCTGGTCTAGCATCTGGGATATTCATAAGATGAGGACTCGGAGTAGAAATATCTTTTAGTAAATGTTTTCCGCTGCTTTTTTTCTTTTTTCGCACTTCATCGGTGCCAGATCTTAAAATTAAATTTTCTGTACTTTAAAAAGGAGATGTTACAGTTACAGGTTGCTTTGGAAGAGCTGCTTCATATGTTATTGTACGTATCTTTGTTTTCCCAGAAACAGTGGAGTGCATGATCTCTGGCTACATATATATTCTACAGTTCATCCTTATTAATTCGGAATTTCCTCCTTAATTCTTGAATCAAATCATTTGCAAATGTCACCTGCATGCATATTCTCAATGCCTTATCAATACAAAAATGGATAATACCATGAACATTAATTCAACTCCAGGTTTGTTCTTTCCCTCTAGCCAGTGTTCACAAATGCTCTGAATGTTGTAGAGCACTCAAATTTCATGTTGTTCTCTTTCTAGCTAACTCGCTTTTCATGTCTGCAGTACTTTGTGGCTTCTAAATCCTAGAAGGCACCTAGAAATATGACCTTATCCTCTTTGTCTTATTCTCAAATTCAGAACCAAAAAGCTGAGGGTAGAGGCTATTTGAGGCCACACTCAACAAATGAATGAAGTGTCAAGATGTCAGATAGTGCACGAAACCAAGGAGCACTCCCCTCTATGCTCCTCAAAATAGGAACCATTCCTACAACAATATTCAATGCAAAAAGGTTCAGCACTATAAATTAGGATATACATGTCATATTACAGTTAAAAAAACAGCACACAAGGAGACAGCCAGATCCGAGATGTGTGTTTCTTGAAGTGGTGTCTCTTTATTTTTCTTAAAAGGATTTCTCTTTAATGTTCCATAGCCAACGCGTTTCGTCTCCCAAAGAGACTTCTTCAGGGCTAATAAAAAATACATACAAATCTAGTTTTAAAATAGTGAACCTTGACATATACATCATTACCAATACATATAGAGAAACACACATTTTTACAAACAAATATTTTCACAAAAATATATAAAAATTCTTTCAGATTTCACGTACATAATAAATCCTTTAGGCATATAAGGATCTGTATTCATCTTTCCAAAAGATAGGACATTTATCAGTAATAATGGTAATATTTATATGGACATAAATGCTATATTGAACAGTTAATAAAGGTATCTCAAAAGTATAATTTTTTCAGTTTTTTTCTCAAAAAAAGGCTTCACAGATTATTCATATAATTATAATGAATCTTGTACCTTCACAGCATGGCATAAATGTCAATAGACGGTCGTGCAATTCTACAGTTTAAAATTCCAATGTTCGGAACGCTTCTATAAAATTCAAAGACTCTGAAAATAAAAAATATATGAAATATAAAAAACATCTTATCCTTATATATTTGATATACAAATGTGTACATGAAAGACAACTTATTTTTTCACGTGCACCTGTTAGTGTATAACATCAATGATACATGTATAGCTCAATTTTGTATTCAATCCTGTATATTTACTGACCAAGGAGAACATTTATTTAAAATGATCTTTATATATTACTAGTTCTAATAACCGATTTGCCTAGGAAAAGCAGAAAACCTGGGAAACCGATGCATGATATGTCACATTATTTTTTAAGAGCATCAAAAAAAGGTGGACATCATAGGACTTCTCCCAACAACAATTTACAATCGTTTATTGATTTTTAAATAGTAACTTCATGTTGTAGTTGTTCAATAACCCTGTGTCTAAAACGTTTCAAGGAAACTCTACGTGAACAAAAACAGAGAACGTTATGAACGCAGGCACATAGCGTACCTTTTTTTTAGCATGCCTAAACAACACTAGCTGCCACCTTGGGTGTCCCACGGCCCGTTTAACCCATATTGAACACGCTACATGAACATTTTTAAGCATGCAGCAGACCGTAATATCCTGGATTACTAACACTAAGATTATTTGGGTCTACCACTGTTGTGCGCGAATAGCAAACTATTTAGCTGGCTTAAGTTGTTTTTTTGCTTCTTCTTGAGAAGTAAAAAATAAATAAAAATGACAAACAAGAAAAATGTAATAATAAGGAATGAAAACCGGTAAACGTGAGCAATTATATAAATGTTTGCACAATATGTGTGGAGTTATTATGTATTAAGGTGGGTGTGAAAGGCTAAATGGCGCAACAAACAAAAATTGCACACCTTATTTAGAACAGCAAATTGAAAAATAGAAATCAGTAGCGGTGCAATCAATTAGGGAATAACACCCAAACTCCCTACAGGCTCAATCAAAGATTGATAAGATGCAATAATATTGATGCACACGCTGTTAACAATAAAGATACACAGTAAACGATATTAACACATATGAACTTCTGTTCTTCTTTTATTATTCATGTAAGATCCTTCCAATCCCAACGCGTTTCGTCGTTTTACGGGTGTGTCCCATACGACTTCTTCAGGGCTGGAAGTAATGAATAACCATTGTAATACTCAGTATTAATAATGGGCATCACACATAATGTGCCCCCAAGATGTGTACCAAGTGCAGAGTAATCACACGTGCATACAGGTGCCTTGTAGTACATTACCCCTGTAACAATTACATATACCTATAACCTAAGGCATTTGATAACTGTTATGACATAAACATATCAATTCTTTCATTTTGTATACACAAATACAGTATCTCAATAACTTTGTGTCAATCCAATACTCTCTAAATCCTACATTATTTACTCACCACCCTCGTGAGTTACATGCTTCTTATGGTCATAAACAATATTATATAAAAATCTATACCTGAGTAACTGGAATATATTCAACCTGCAAAATAAATAAATGAAATCTAATTACCTCACAAATAAACTGACTCTGTCTCACTTGAGACACGATGTATCACAATGCCAACAGGATATTTAAATGTACAACAATACCTTCAAAAGCTCCGTGTAATCCCTAGTAGTAATCTCAAATATCGTTTCTCATGTAATTTTCGGTCCTTAAACGCCAATATCATGGTCCCATAACACCTAAAAAATATTGTAGCGAAACTTAGATGACTCAATACTCCGCATACATATCCACTCTGCCACATCAGCCTAGTAGTGCTCAAAAAGAAGAATTTGTGCTTACCCGAATTTACGGGTCACCGTCAGCCAGAAATTTTTTCACCAAGTCTCACATCTCACAATATCCAATGCTTCAAGTAAATTCCGATCTGTGACAAAATAACCACGTTTATCTAGCAACCAATCCCTATATCACGTCTCCCCAACTATTAAATGACCTCCAAATCTGCCACAATTCCCATATCTTACCTGTCGAACGAAGAGAAACCTCGTGTACGAGTAATCAGTACTAACGCTGCACAGCCGCTTATTCTTCCGGTATAAAAATAGTTTCAGTTCAAAGGACATAAACATAGAAAAGGGTGAAGGCGCTATTCAGTATAACATGCGCCATATTGGAGTTCCTCAGCTAATTTGTAGTACTGAGAGAATCCATCCAAAGTGATATAATATTGTTCCGACAACAACCTCCATATATTGTTATTCAGAGTTATTTAACTTTAATACACCATGTTGAAACAACCACTTAATTTATGAACACTCTATATATATATATATATTACAGGACTAAGTATACTAGCACAGAGTACTCGCTAGTACAAGATCTGTACTGAAACGCGCCATGTTTGGATTGCCGAATTAGTATAATCATGTACTACACGCACATCGCTAGTACAAGATCTGTGCTAAAACGCGCCATGTTTGAATTGCCAAATTAGTATAATCACGTATTACACGCACATCCTCCATCGTAAATCAAAGCCTATTAGCTCATGAATTGTATAAATGCCATCTTTTAAAATACTCTACATCCAATGATAAGGATTTGTTGTTAATCAAAAAATCATATTTTCGTGAAAATCTACTTATCACGATACTTCTAATAAATCTACTCTCGCCCAGACAGATAGGTATGAAAATCAATTCATATCACATCGGATCATTCGCACTACACCGTATCCAGTCATTTGTGCCAATATAAAATTATGCACATCTAATTCAAGTAATACAATAGATCAGAGTTATTTCAAACCTGACCTGTCATGATTATTTATAAATAAATACAACATTCCCATGTCTACATAATTGTGCCTCAGTTTGACAGATCCTACTAAGATGAAAGGTCGTTTCACACAAATTTCACACAATTGAAGGGGTCATTATCCCACTGTTGAAGGGATTCTTAATATCCAAAAAGCGTGAAGTAAGTAAATGGGGTCAGACAGCAAACACCGTTTTGCTGTCTGACCCCATTTACTTACTTCCCGCTTTTCGGATTTGGAAAAGTGAGTCGGAACTTATACGCATTTCTCAATTATAAGCGCTACATGGCTTTCTGATTACAAGGATATACTCGTATCTCATTTCGATGGCCTGAATCTATATGTATTTCACACCGTCTAAAATTTAGTGCTGTGAAACCCATTCAAACTACTTATCTGAATTCGCATCGTGGAATTCTCTAATTTCGATCGTGTGATTATAGTTGAATCATATACTTTTTTGGAATCACACTAGTAATCGTATGTACTCTACATCGTCCAAGTAGAGCCCTGAAGAAGTTCTTGCCTCTTAAGAACGAAACGCGTTGGCTGATGTCTCATTTTATGAAAAAATACATATAAGAATAAAAGGAACTTTAAGGACTTCCTATCACGTTTGGACTTCTTACTGGTGCACCTTCCTCTTTTGTCAAAAAAGTTTTTTCATCTGGATTTCAGTGGAGTCCCTCTGCGGCAGACTTTTGGAAGAATTGTGCACTGGATTTGTATCTCTTGTATATACTAGGATTGAGGTGCTGAACCAGTGGTCAGCCGTGGTGGTGCTTTGTGTTAACTAGATTATTGGCATATCTCATTATTACTTACCAGCAGTGGCATGATAAGCAGCAACATGTGTCATCCACGTTATATCGTCTCGAAACCGAGCATTCACAAACGAGCATTTTTAAACCCCCCACCCGGAAGTAAAATACCTCATGACTCGTATCTATTTTGTAAACATGGCCTCCCACAACGGATGAATGCGGCGGCCAAATTGAAACATTTGCAGCCGAATAGTAAGCCATATCATGTACTATTTCGAAAGCATTATATGTGGTCACATCATCCACGTTATATCGTCTCGAAACCGAGCATTCACAAACGAGCATTTTTAAACCCCCCACCCGGAAGTAAAATACCTCATGACTCGTATCTATTTTGTAAACATGGCCTCCCACAACGGATGAATGCGGCGGCCATATTGAAACATTTGCAGCCGAATAGTAAGCCATATCATGTACTATTTCAAAAGCATTATATGTGGTCACATCAATCGTAAAAAGTTATGAGTGTTTATATAGACAGGCCACTGACACAATGAATTGATACACAAAGAAATGTTATGATCAGTTCTATTTAATCAAATACCTCGGGCGTCACCGCATAAATAGAGTTTTGATATTTTTAAAATCAAATTAGTTTTGATCTGAAAAACTCTGTTATTCTTTGGACTACGATCATTCTATTGGGTCATCGTTTCATGTTCATACCATTTGGCTTGTTGACCCAGCCATTTGAAATGCAAATTAAATGTGTTAATAGAGCAACCGACTCTGCCGTATCTATCTATAAATATGGCCTGCCATAGCGGGTAAATGCGGCGGCCATTTTGGAACATTTGCAGCCTAATAGTGAGACATGTACCAACAACATATGATATATGATTCAATTCCAAGGTACTGTATATGATCACACCAGTCATGGAGCGTTATGAGTGTTTATATAGACATGCCACTAATGCAGTAAATTAATAAACAGTCAAATATTGCAATCCAGTTCTATTCAGCCAACCATCTCGGTAGTCACTGCCTAAGTGGAGAGTTGATGTATTTAGAATCTAATCAGTTTTATTCTCAAAAATTAATTTTATTGTTCTTTGGGCTACAATGATTCCATTAAGTCATTGTGTCATGTCCATGTCGTCCACATACACAATATCCCTATGTTTGTTATTATACAGAAGACAAACCTCTCCATTATCTGTTGTGCGTCACCAGTGTATACCCATAATCTGTTAAAAACACTAAATGGTGACAAAATGTTTTTAAAATACTGAACGTTTTATATGTGGGTAACTTTAGATAATGATATAAGTTGCATCGATAATCCAAACTTATCCCAACTAATTCAGACAATACAGTACCATCCATCAAGATATAAAACTTTTCTTCAGTTGAGGGCAGCTGGCTAGTGTCACAATGACCTTTATGAAAACAGCAATTTACTCCATTATTAGCGGTGATAGCTAATCAAACAGCATATAAGAACACATTTCAATGGAGCATGCAAATGAGAAATGCTCATTATATCAAAAATGTCTCAAATGATCAACAGGTATATTTCTTAGACTTAACTCTTAATGGGCTAGATCCCTAAATGCACCACATTCGGACGTCGATCTCTCAATGCATACCAAAGTCCCATAACTCAAAATTAGAGTACAACTCATTTAGAGGAATTGGTTGTCATGAAACTCAAAAATGTATATATTTAAACATGTATGAAGAAGACTCATGAATTGTTTTACAAAAAATGATGCAATTCATCATTAATATTGAGCCCAGATTTTACAGTTCTGAGATGGCATATCCATGACACCTCACGTTGCCTGAGAATCAACTCTCTCTCACCTCCTGGTTCAGGCATCTTAACATGATCAATGCCGTAAAATTTAATTTAAAGGTTTTGTCATTTGGATGCTCACATTGTATATGCATAGCGACCGGATATTTCACATCACAATTTTTTATGGCTCTCGCATGTTCTTGTATCCGTAGTTTAAGACTGCGAATACAATTGCCAATATATTTCTTCTGGCAGGCACATATAATCATGTACACTGTGAATGTTGTGTTACAGTTGATGAAACAATTTATTGAGAACTCCCTAGATTCATTGCTGCCAAATTTGCTGGTCTTATTCAGACCAAATTTATATATGCAGCAGTTTCCACAAATGTGAAAACCCTGAGGTTTACCAGGTAACCAAGTTGTGGAGGAAGTGGGGACGCTTTTAATATAACTGGGACTTAGTATATCTTTTAATGTCCTACTCCTCCGGTATACTACTCTGGGCTTTCTTGATGTTATAGCACTCAAAGAACCTTCCTTTTCAAGGAGATGCCAGTTCTTTCTTAAGATGTTGTAGATATGATTACTGAAAGCATTATGTTCCGTAATGAAAAGGACCTCAGAATCAGATTTTCTGGTATCTGTCTTTCTTCCTGCATTTGACATCAGTGTTTCATTCCTCTTGAGAGAGACAGCTCTCCTCTCTGCCTTATCCAAGCAGGCTCGATTATAACCCCTCTTGGAAAAGTTGGTTTTGATTTTTGATTGTATTAATGTTTCTAGTGAAGTCTACATCCAAACTGCAATTGCGCCTAGCGCGAACCATTTCGCCATATGGTATGGCTTCAATAGTGGACTGTGGATGTGCACTAGTGGCGTGCAAATAACTATTGCACGCCGTCATCTTTCTATACATGTCACTATGTAGGTTGGCATCCTTTACAAATAGTCTCAAGTCCAAGAACTCTATGTTGGTCTCAGAGTATTGAATGGTTAATTTCACATTAAATTTATTCATATTCAAATAGGAATGGTACATGTTCAGTTGTTCAACTGTTCCGTGCCATATCATAATGACATCATCAATATAGCGCACGTAGAAGATCACATTGTCGCTCCACAAGTGTGCCCCTGGGCCCCAGACATGCTCCACCACATACAGCCCCATAAAGAGGTTAGCATATGATGGAGCGAATCTGGAGCCCATGGCAGTACCCCTTTGCTGCAAGAACCATGTACCGTTGTGTAGAAAAGCGTTTTGTGTCAAAACCATCTCCGCCATGGTTAATAACATATCAGTGTGCACCAGATGTTGAGCCCCCCGCTTGAAAAGAAAGTGTTTAAGAGCTCTCATTCCATCTTGAATGTGGATACAGGTGTATAAACCTTTCACATCCATGGTCACAAAGAATAGATTATCAAGATTCCATTTAAAGTCCTCAAGTTTGCACAAGAGATCAGAACTATCTCTAAGATATGATGGCAAGTTCTTTAGAATGGGTTGAAGGAAATTATCCACATATTGAGCAATGTGTTCAGTAGGCCTACCATTCCCAGAAATAATGGGGCACCCAGGTGGAAAAGGGCCCCCTTCATGAGTTTTCGGTAAAATGTAAATGCATGGCGAACGAGAATGGTGGGCCCGTAAAAATGTGTATTCCTGATCAGACCGTAAACCAGACTTGTGCCAGTCCCATAATTTGGAGTTGATGTTCTCCTCTGAGTTGTAGGATTTACCATCAATTTTTCATAACATTGAACATAATTTAATTGCCTATCAATCTCTTGCACATAGTCATTTAGATTCATGAGAACGATGTTTACCAGATTTACATCATCTTTTAATGATTGTAGTATTTTATTCTCTGCTTCACTGAGATTATTGTTGTGTATACAACCCCTCCTTTTATAATGCAGATCTTCTAAATCCTGAAGATCATTAATAACCTTCTTATAGAAGGCATCTATAGCTGACTCTTGTGTTTGTGGTGGCATAAATTTAGACCTACAGCGTATTCCACTATCAGTTGTGTAATCCTTAGATATACCCAGGTTGTTAGCTACCTGCATAACATCTCCTATTTCCTTCTCATCATACAGTGAGGCAAGTAGGTGTGTATGATGTATATCTGCTATAGATGGTGCATGATTGCTATTAATAACAGGTAAGGCGACACGTTGCACAGCAGGATGATCTTCAAAATACTTTTTTATTTTTACTTTACGAATGAATTTAAATAAATCTCTGTGTACATTCACAAAGCCACATTTGCTTGTTGGACTATAATTGAGACCCTTACTTAAAATAATCTCTTCCTGAGGTGATAATTCTCTCAAAGACAAATTAACATTTGACAATGCATTACAATCAGGGGATACATCAAAACTGTCAATTTCAATTGATGTACCATCTTTTACTTCTTGTTGCCCACATTCTGCTCCCTGGCCTTTGTACCTGACCCGGTGTTTCGTGCCACCCCTCCGCCTGCGTCTTCGTTTTCCATTTTCATGCGATTCCCTAATCGATACCTCCGTACCTCCTTTAAAAAAAAACAAGGGAGGGTCTAGAGAGGGTGCATTACTAGTTCCCTCTCCTGGATCACTTTCAAATTAAGAGAGTGAGGTGCTGCTAGATGAGATGCTAACTGGTTTCTCACTCTTCTTTTCAGTTGCCTGAGGTTTCGGAATCAGATCATCGTATTTTCTAGTGAACGTGAAAATACTTCCCCTCCAATTTAATTCTGGAAAATCTTCACCTGTTTGGTGATTGTGATATGTAGAGCAGCATATCTAGACTGTACAGATGTGCAAATAAAATTATTCCGTATGAAATATTCTATCATTTCGTTATAGGAAAATGGAAACGGAACATTGCAGGTTAGTGACCATACAGTCCAATTTGCATTCCTGTATCATTCTTGGCAAACACATGCATTCAGTTTAATCTTCTTACCTTTGTTAAGAGGTAGGTAGTTGAGCTGGTTTTCTGATAGAGACATCTACCCAAAGAATCCTCACCTTGTGAATTACCCCAGGCGCCAGACTGGATCCAGAAACTTTAAAGCAATTCCCTCATGCATCGGTAGGTGGTGACATGCAGCTCCATGTCTGCTCCATCCGGCCTTAGATGTGACGTCGAGGCTACTATATATGCACCACCTTCACACTATGATGTCAGTTGCTTTCTGCGCCTTCCGCTATGGAGCTGGAGCTAGCATTGCTGTCTCTGACAGACTTTTATCTCACAGGTAAAACCTTTTATCTCCAGTGTGCATATATGGGCATCAAAATGACCGATTTCAAGTTGTGTCATTGCTGTCACTCCCTGATGTTGGCAACGGACACTCATAACGTCTGCTTCTTGTGCCTTGGAGCCTCACATGACACAAAGTCGTACTCCTGTAGCACAAAAATTAACTGAAAGGCAAGTCGAGATTGTTAAGCCGGGAAGGGGGGGGGCTAACCGCTACCCAAAATGGCCACACACTAGGAAAGCTCTGTAGCGGATGGTGCCTACTACCTTCCAAATCTGTCAATATCCGACCAGTGCCGATGTAACTTGGTTTGTATGAATAGCGTGCCGGGGAACAAATCGGCCGCAGAGACGACCCGTGCTGCAGGTCGGTGTGTCAGCCTGCAGTGCAATCCAGAGGGCCGAGCGCAGGGGAGAACCTGGCTACCCGAGATGTTCAGCCCGCTGGCGGCTGAGAAGGCTGTAGGTGAGATGTTCATTGCATTGGAATGCCTCCTTACACACCACGCCGACAGCGAGGGCCAACTTTTCTGAACCCCGATCAGCGGCCTCCACCGCTAGAAGAGAGCAGAGTGGACCAGCGCTTGCGGAGAGGGCGAGTGCCCGCTGGGGGGCCCGCAGTGAAGAGACCTCAGCCCGAGGTGCCCGGCTGCTCACGGCGGTCGAGGAGAGCAGAAGGCATGACGAGGCCTGGAGGGAATGTCGGGGGGCACAGGAGAGCTGAGGGAGCCTCCTATCGGTGGTGCTGGACTGCCGGAGACCCCTGCAGCCCTGCATCGGGCCAAATGGAGGAGGACGGTCCCCGATCTGGATGGAGGAGGAGGGCAGGCTTGGCCTCTGGACCCGGCACGATCTCAGGAGGTCTGAAAGCCTGAGAAATGAGTGATGATTGCTGGAGAGGTGCTGGCGGCAGCCATGCTCTAGGAAGGGATTCATGTGTGAAGCCAGCGGGGGCCTTCAGAGGCCTGTATGGGTGAATGACACCAACGGAGAGGGCTGTTGCAGCAGCCTACTCAGGCTGATAAGGAAAAGGTCTGAGATGCACGTGTGGCATACCGGGCCTGTGGCTGAAGACGAGACTAGCCTGAGAGGGACACCCCTGCCACAAGTCAGTCTAGTGAATAGAGACTATCTTGCAGCGGGACGCGCAAGGCGTGTAAGGGACTCAGCAGCGACGGAGGATGACATGGTGCGCAATTGCGGGTCCAAACACATTCAGCTGAATAATATCAACAAGTACACAGTGGTGATGCCCCAGGTGGGGTAACAGCCCAGGGGGCAACCAAGGATGATATGCACATGGACCAGCCTAATCCAGCCATGGGAGAACCTTCCTCAGAAGGAGATGATGGCAGGGATCCGGGCGCTACGCAGCAAAATTGAGCCGAAACTAGATTCTGTCACCACAGACGTCAGCCTGCTGAGAGCGGACTTCGGCACATTTTCGGACAAGGCGAAGATGGTGGAAGTTAACATGGGAGGACTCCAGTCTATGACAAAAAGGCTTGAGGAGCAGGTTCAGGCCGTCACCAAGCAAACGGCCATCATAGCTTCAAAGCTGGAGGACCGGGAAGGGCGGTCTAGGAGAGACAACATTTGGGTGGTGGGGTTCCCGAGGGGGCAGAGGACCCCAGCACAGACCTGTACCTGAAGGACCTGATACTCGATACCCTCTGCCCCAAGCGCCTGTCCAAGTTCTTCTCAGTAGAGCAGGCCCACCTGGCGCTGAGACCAAGACCTAATTCGGGAGCCCACCCACGTACCATTATAGCATGCATCTTTAATTACAGGGACCGGCATGCAATCCTTCAAGCAGCCAGAGTGCATGGGGACATTCACATTGACAGTGCAGTCATACGACTCTTTCCAGCTTTCACTATACAGGTATTGGCACCGGGGAACCCTAGGGTAGCTGTGCGCCTTATAAAATTAAAATAACAGTACAGAGGCAGAGACGCAGTTTCGAAGGATTCAAGCGAGCCCTGAGAGACAAAGAAATCAAGTATATGATGCTTTACCCAGCAAAGCTGCACGTCATTTGGGATGGCAAGTCTTGGCACTTCGAGTCTCCAGAGAAGGCGTGGAGCTGGCTTGAAAGTTGGCACGAGGTCAGACGGAAAGGGGCGATGTGACGGGGTGCCAGGACCTAGGTGGTGAGGCGAGCCGCCGGCACTCTCCGGGGCGGCAATGTACGCAGTCAGGCCAGTCTGGCACAAGAGCATCAACTGAGTAAAGGGGGCACATTGTACACTTCTCCCAAGAATGTGGGGTCCAGGATGGGGCAGTGGGGTCCTGCATTAGGACCATGGGGGCTCAAGGGTTGAGCTGTGAAACTTGAAAAGTAAGAATCAGGGCCTAGAGAGACTTGGGATGTGATCCTTTCGATACAAGGAGTTCATACAATGCATGGCACTGTCATAGATGGAATTGCTTTCTTTGAAGGTTACTGGGATGTCTAAGCATGAGGTGGCAGGGTGGCCGACCCACGTACTCATGCATTCACACGGGGGCAACAGGCTCTCTGCGAGTTGGGGTATTATGTTATGTTAATCTGATTTGCAAAGTGAATGGCTACTCATCAGAGTGTCCCGGCGCTCTGGTGGGCGGTTTAGTGCTCACGATGCAGAAATGCAGGGAGGGGATAGTTGGGGGGGGGTTTATGGGAATATGAGTTCTCAGGTTACAATGAATGGACTGTTAATCGAAGTTGTTGTCTCATATGCAAAAGAAATACGGGATCTGAAAGAGGCACGTTAGTGATAGATTCCTTACCTTAGAATATCCCCAGGCATCAAACTGGATCCGGAAAGTTTTGCTAGCAGTATCCCTGCGCGTCAGTAGGGGGCGTTGTGCGACTCTGCGTCCGTCGCTGGTGTCGTATGCGCCGGGATGACGTCACGGAGACTACGTAGGCACCACCCATGCGTGCTGACATCAGTTCTTTCTTTTTCCGCGCCAGCAAGTGCAGTTCTGGATTCAGCACGTGCCTTAGTCACTTTTTAACTACTCTTTTGAGACTTTTGTCTCCCCTTTTTTCTCCTGGTGCACGTAGGGATGCCTGGATTTAAGTCTTGTGGGGCCTGCCGTCGCAATATGTCGGTGGCGGACCCCCACGATGTTTGCCCCACTGCCTGGAGACCCACCACGACTCCTGGTCCAGCCGGGACTGTCGGGCCATGGCCCCGAAGGCTTGAGGGAGCGGCACCGGAAACTGCGGGAGGCCTGGCACTCGTCCCAATGCCGGTCAAGGGACCATTCCCGGGACCGCTCGCGGGGCCGTAGTCGTCGCTCCTCGGGCTCCAAGTCTCAGCCCTCGGATTCCGGTAAGCGACGACATAAAAAGAAGTCGAAGAAGCGTGTTCGCTCTCCGACGTCCCCCCGTCGGTCCTCGGATGCAGACAAGGGGGAGCCTTGGAGTCCTGCGGCCTACCCGCCTTATCCGGGTCCGTCGGCGACTCCCAAACCGGTGCAAGAATTTCTTGCCACCATTGACCGCCTTTTTAGGCCTCGGGCTCCCGCCGGCGTGCCTTCGGTCCCCGCGGTCCCGTGTCCAGCTTCAGCGCCACAGGATCCTCCGCCGCTGGCTTCCGCCCCAGCACCACGAGGTCCGGCGCTGCCAGCTCCGGCCCCAGCGCCACCCTCTGCTCCGCCGCCGCAGTGGGTGCCGTTCGTTCCGCCCTTGCCCCGGTTCCAGGACCATTTCGTTCCTGCCTGGGATTCGCATTGGGAGACGGTGCCAGCCCGACCCCGGCTGGTGCCGTTCACTGCGCCGTTTCCGACGCTGTTTGTCCCTTCTCCGCTCTCCCACCGAGGCCGGTTCTTCCCGCAACGGAGGTGGAGGATGACTGCCCGTCAGGGTGACTCCAAGCAGGACTGGGTGGATGATCTGGAGGACGGCGGCGACCCCAATGTCTCTTCTGACCCGAGGTTTGCCTCTCCCCCCACCTACGATGGAGGAGGGCGCTTCCTACACGATGGTGCTACGTCATGCTGCTGAGGTCCTCAACCTTGATTTTCCTACGGTGACCCTCAAAACTAACCTCCTCACTGAGGTGCTCCAGACGGCGTCTACTTCGTCGGAGCCACTGCTTCCCTTCAACGACGCCCTCACCGACGTCCTGTTGGGCACCTGGTCGCGGCCGGCCACGGGGGCCCCTGTAGATAAGAATGTCGCTAGACGTCACCGTCCGGTGCCTGGTGACCCTGCGTTTCTGACCACTCATCCCACGCCTGAGGGTCTGGTCATCCAAAGCCTCGACGTTGCAGAGTGCCTTTCCCACTGCTCCGCCAGATAAGGACTCTAAGAAGCTGGAACAGTTTGGTAAGCGGTTGTTCTCGTCGGCCAGCTTGGGGCTGCGGTCAGTGAACACTGCCTGTTTGTTGGGCCGCTATTGGCACGCGGTGTGGGATACGGTTGCTCAGGTGTTACCTCAGTGTCCCAAGGAGGTCCATGCTGTGCTTTCCCAGGCAGTTGCTGAGGGTAAGGATGTGGCTAAGTTTGCCATTCGGTGTGGTTTGGACACCGCTGACTCGTTGGGCAGGGCGATTTCTACGAATGTGGCGCTGCATCGCCACGCCTGGTTGCGATCCACTGGGTTCTCGCCTGACGTCCAGAGCTCGCTCATGGACATGCCCTTTGATGGCACTCGCCTGTTTGGCGATAAGGCCGACAGTGCACTGGAGCGCTTTAAGGACTCGCGGGCCACAGCCAAGACCTCGGGTCTTTCCATGAAGAGCCCAGCCACTCCTGGGTTTCGTTCCTTTCGTGGCCAAGGCAGGGGCGCCAGGGCATGTTTCTTCAGCAAGCCTGTGCAGAACCAGCCTCAGCGCGGCCGTGGCTTCCGCAGGGGCGGCTCTGGGAATCATCGCCGGGGGCAGTCCACCTCCACCGCTTCTACCTCCAAACCTCCCTAATCCGAGCTTTGTGGAGCACCCCTCGCCAGTGGGTGGCAGGATTCTCCATCACCTCCCCCACTGGCACGCTGCTACATCGGACAAGTGGGTGTTGCAGATCATTCGCAAGCCATGCCACCTCGGTACCACCGCATGTCGGGGAAGCACTTGGCGACTCTCCAGCAGGAAGTTGCGGCCCTCTTGTCCAAGGGGGCCATCGAGTGGGTTGCTGGGCCGGAAGTAGGGAGTGGAAGCTCAAAATGCTGACTCTGGCTCAGGTCCTTGCTGCCCTCGAACCTGGAGACTGGATGGTAGCGTTGGACTTGCAGGACACATATTTTCACATCCCCGTCCTGCCGGCCCACCGGTGTTACCTGCGGTTCACGGTAGGCCTGGAGCATTTTCAGTTTGCCGTGCTCCCCTTCGGCCTTACCAGCGCCCCTCAGGTGTTCATGAAGGTGATGGCGGTGGTCGCAGCTCACCTGCGCAGGTCGGGGGTGTCAGTCTTCCCTTACCTCGACGACTGGTTTTTGAAGGCGGGCTTGCCCCGGCAGTCGTCAACCACCTTCAGACTTCGGCCGACCTCCTGCATTTGCTGGGGTTCTCCATCAACGTGCCGAGTCCTCCTCAGAAGCTTCCCTTCATCGGAGCGGTTCTGGATTCGAAGCTGTTTCGGGTTTATCCTCCCGAGCAGCGAGTCCGGGATATTCAGGCTATGATTCCGATCTTTCAGCCTCTGTCCCGGGTTTCAGTCAGGATGACCCTCCGGCTCCTGGGCCTGATGGCCTCCTGCATCCTGCTAGTTCAACATGCCAGATGGCATATGTGGGCTCTGCAGTGGGACCTGAAGTTCCAGTGGGCTCAGCATCAGGGCAACCTGTCTGATCATGGCCAGATCTCGGAGGGCACTGCACGACAATTTCAGTGGTGGCTCACGAATCGTGATTGGGTTAATGGCAGATCCCTCTCCCTTCCCCAACCGGAGCACACAGTGGTGATAGACGCGTCCCTCCTGGAATGGGGAGGCCACTTGGGAGAGGCGGAGATCAGAGGCCTCTGGTCTCCGGCAGAGTCCCGGCTCCATATCAATCTTTTGGAGCTTCGGACGATCCGGCTTGCACTGAAGGCATTCCTTCCCTCTGTCCGGGGAAGTGTAGTGCAGGTGTTCACGGACAACACCACCGCCATGTGGTATTGCAACAAACAGGGCGGGGTGGGGTCCTGGACCCTATGTCAGGAGGCTCTGCGCCTCTGGACATGGCTGGAACATCAAGGCATTACCTTGGTGGTTCAACACCTGGCAGGTTCTCTGAACACCAGGTCGGACGAACTCAGCCGTCGGTGCGTGATGATCACAAATGGCGTCTGAACTCGACCATGGCGCAAGGTCTCTTTCGGCAGTGGGGATAGCCTTGGTTAGATCTATTCACCTCCGAAGAGAACGCGCAATATCATCAGTTCTGCATGTTGGAACTTCCAAGGTGGCACTCGCTCGGCGACGCTTTTCGTCGTGAGTGGAGTTGCAGTCTGTTGTACGCCTTTCCACCTTTACCACTTCTGCCCAGAGTGCTGAAGAAGATTCGGCGCGACCGGGCCAAAGTCATCCTTGTGGCTCCGGATTGGGTACGAAGATACTGGTATCCTGAGCTACTCAGCATGGCAATCGATCCCCCGATCCGACTGCCTCTTCGGGAGGATCTTCTGTCGCAGCAGAGGACGGTCCTCCACCCGAACCTGTGCAGCCTCCACCTCCATGCGTGGAGATTGAGCGGCGACAGTTGACAGCTTTTGATCTTCCTCCCTAAGTCTGTGATGTCTTACTGGCAGCCAGGCATCCCTCCACCAAAACGGTATACGCTTGCAGATGGAACAAGTTTGTGGCATGGTGCACAGCTAAGACTGTGGATCCCCTTTCTGCCCCTCTTTCCGAAGTCCTTCTGTTCCTTCTTTCCTTAGCCCAGCAGAGCTCTGCTCTGGGCACTATCAAAGGTTATCTTTCGGCCATCTCTGCCTTTTTACGGCTTCCAGATCCACCTTCTCTTTTTAAGTCCCCGGTTGTTAACCGTTTCCTCAAAGGCATTACGCACACGTTTCCTCCTGTGCCGTTCATAATGCCTCAATGGGACTTAAACCTTGTCTTGACGTATCTGATGTGCGCTCCCTTCGAGCCCCTTCATACCTGTTCTTTGCATCTTCTCACTCTCAAGACTGCTTTCCTGGTAGCTATCACCTCTGCCAGAAGAGTGAGTGAGCTCCAGGCTCTTTCTTCTAAACCTCCTTTTCTTTCTGTTCATCCGGACAAGGTGGTTTTAAGGACCCGTCCTTCTTTCTTGCCAAAGGTTGTCACACCCTTCCACATTGGGCAGGCCATCACTTTGCCAACCTTCTTTCCGCGTCCGCATCCTTCCAAAGAGAAAGAGAGGCTCCACCGTCTGCACCCAAAACATGCGCTCTCGTTCTACCTGAAGCGCACACAACAGTTCCGGGTGGATGACCAGCTCTTTGTTGGCTACGTGGGCGCCAAAAGAGGTCAGGCTGTGCATAAACGGACCATCTCTCGGTGGGTCGTTCTCTGCATCAAGGCCTGTTACTCGTTGGCTAAGAAGGAGCCTCCTTTGGGGCTGCGTGCCCATTCTACCAGGGCGACAGCAGCCACTACTGCCCTGGGACACGGCGTCCCCTTGCAGGACATTAATCTGAAAGAAACACGTTAGTTAGATTCCTCACCTTAGAATATCCCCAGGCGTCAGACTGGATCCGGAAGATTTTTCGTCAGCAATACCCCTTGCGCGTCGCTAGGCGTCGTCTGCGGCTCCGCGTCCGTCGTCGGCGTCGTGCGCCGGAATGACGTCGTCGGAGTACTTAGACGCCGCCCTCGCGCGCTGACGTCAGTTCTTCTTTTTTCCGCGCCAGTAAGCGCAGATCCGGGAGAGCTACCCCTTTAGTCACTTTTTGACTAACTTTTTCGATCCTTTTTGATCTTGTCTAACGACGCCGGTGCCGGTAGGATGCCTGGTTTTAAAGCCTGTGCTGACTGTAACCGCCTGATGTCGGTTACGGACCATCACAGCCGGTGCCTGTACTGCTTGGGCCTCGACCACGACGCGGAGTCGTGTTCGGACTGCAAGGCCCTGACCTCGAAGGCTAGACGGGAGCGGTCCCGTAAGCTTCTCGAGATTCGCCACTCGGCTCCGCGCGCCTCTCGATCCCGGTCCAGGAGGAGGTCCAAGCATCGGGTCAGGGTGGTTCCACCCCCGCGGCTCCGGCGGAGCCGCTGGCGCCGCGCAAGTCCCCATACCCGCCGGTCCCTGGGACTGACGCGACGCCGGCGGAGGTCAGTGCCTTCCTCTCGGCCATGAGGAGCCTGGCCCCGCCGTCGACGCCCGCTGGCGCGCCTTCGGGCCCCGCGGACCCGACAGGGCTGCCTTGCCTGCCGGTGGCTCCGGCCCCGGCGCCGTCGACGGCTCCGGCCTCGACGCCGCAAGCGCCCGAGGGACCCATTCCCGAGTCCCCGCCGACGCCGGTCGACCTCGTCACTCCGCCGACGTCGACACCGGTACCACCCCCGACGCCGACTCTGCTCGACGTCGAGCCCCAGTTCAGCCCCGCTCCGGGCCCGGCGCCGCTCCGGCGTCGATGGACGCCGCGTTCGGCGCCGCTAGAGACACATTATGTCTACCGCCTGGCTCCGTACCTTCCTCCTGTATACCAGGAATCGGATGATGGAGACAACTGGGAGGGATCCGAGGATCCTATGGCCGCACAGGCTCAAATGTCACAGGACTGGGCAGATGAACTGGGGGAGGCCAGTGGCCTGGATACCTCTCCGGACACTGGATTCGTCTCTCCTCCGACTGTGGCTTCGGAGGAGGGCGCAGCTTTCTCTGTGGTGCTGCGCAAGGCGGCCGCAGCCCTTGGGCTCGAGCTGCCTGCCGTGGCTGTGAGGACTAACGTCCTCACTGAGGTGCTTCAGTCTGCAGCAAGCTCCACTGAGCCTCTGCTACAATTCAATGAGGCCCTCATTGACGTTCTGCAGGGCACCTGGTCCAAGCCCTCCACAGTTCCTCCTGTGGACAGGAACGTCGCCAGGCGCCACCGCCCTGCTCCGGGCGACCCCAGTTTTCTGTCCCAACAGCCCCACTCCGGGCCCGGCGCCGATACGGCGTCGATGGACGCCGCGTTCGGCGCCGCTGGAGACACATTTTGTCTATCGCCCGGCTCCGATCCTTCCTCCTGCATACTAGGAATCGTATGATGGGGGTGAATGGGAGGGATCTGAGGATCCTATGGCCGCTCAGGCTCAACTGTCACAGGACTGGGCAGTCTGCAGCAAGCTCCACTGAGCCTCTGCTGCAATTCACTGAGGCCCTCATTGACGTTCTGCAGGGCACCTGGTCCAAGCCCTCCACAGTTCCTCCTGTGGACAGGAACGTCGCCAGGCGCCACCGCCCTGCTCCGGGCGACCCCAGTTTTCTGTCCCAACACCCTACCCCCGAGAGCCTGGTTATCCAGGCCTCTACCTCCCAATCCTCCTTCCCGACCGCTCCGCCGGACCGGGATTCCAAGAGACTGGAACAGTTTGGCAAAAAGCTGTTCTCCTCCCATAGTTTGGGCCTGCGGTCTTTAAACACCGCCTGTCTCTTGGACCGTTATTCCCACTCTCTGTGGGATACGGTGGAGGACGTGCTGCCCCTGTGTCCGGAGGAGGTCCAGACACGACTGACCCAGGCTCTGGCCGATGGGAGGGATGCAGCACGGCACGCTATCCGATGTGGGCTTGACACTACGGACTCGCTGGGTAGGGCAATTTCTACCACAGTGGCGCTTAGACGTCACGCCTGGCTGCGGTCCACGTCATTTTCGGGCGATGTCCAGAGCACTCTCATGGACATGCCCTTTGATGGCACTCGCCTTTTTGGCGAGAAAGCGGACAGTGCGCTGAACCGCTTTAAGGACTCCCGGGCTACGGCCAAGTCCTTGGGCCTCTCGGCCCCGCGGTCGCAAACTTCCGCCTTTCGCCCCTTTCGTGGCCAAGGAAGGGGTGCCTCCTCACGTGCGCCTAGCCACCAGCCGCAGAACCAACCTGCACGTGGTCGCGGACGTGGTTTCCGTCGAGGTGGTTCTGGAGGACGACGAGGTCAGCCCACATCCACCCCGGCAGCATCCGCCTCAAAGCCTTCCTAGTCCGAGCTTTCAGGCCCATTCCACGCCAGTGGGTGGCAGAGTTCGCCATCACCTGCTCCACTGGCGGTCCATCACATCGGACAGGTGGGTGCTGCAAATCGTCCGAAGGGGCTACTCCCTCCCCTTCGAGACGACCCCTCCAGCCATGCCACCGCAGCACCACCGTATCTCGGGGGATCATTTGAATCTTCTCCACAAGGAAGTTTCGGCCCTCTTGGCCAAGGGGTCGTCGAGCGCGTTCCGAGCCCAGAAGTAGGTTGTGGTTGTTATTCCCACTACTTCCTGGTTCCCAAGAAGGGCAAAGGGGGCCTACGCCCTATCTTGGACCTCCGGAACGTCAATGCCTTCCTCCGGAAGGAAAGGTTCAAGATGTTGACTTTGGCTCAGGTTCTAGCTGCCCTAGACCCTGGAGACTGGATGGTAGCGTTGGACTTGCAGGACGCCTACTTCCACATCCCCGTCCTGCCGGCCCACCGGCGTTGCCTGCGGTTCACGGTGGGCCAAGAGCACTTTCAGTTTACCGTGCTCCCCTTCGGCCTCACCAGTGCCCCTCGGGTGTTCACGAAAGTGATGGCGGTGGTCGCAGCTCATCTGCGCAGATCAGGGGTTCCAGTCTTCCCCTATCTCGACGACTGGTCGTTGAAGGCGGGCTCGCCCCAGGCAGTAGTCTCCCACCTCCAGACTACGGCAGATCTCCTGCATTTGCTGGGATTTTCCATCAACGTGCCGAAGTCACACCTGAGTCCCTCTCAGAAGCTCCTCTTCATCGGAGCGGTTCTCGATTCGGCGCAGTTCTGGGTCTATCCACCGGAACAGCGGGTCCGGGATATTCAGGCCCTGATTCCCATCTTTCGGCCTCTATCCTGGGTTTCGGTCAGGCTAGTGTTGCGGCTTCTGGGGCTGATGGCCTCCTGCATCCTACTAGTGCATCACGCCAGGCGGCGCATGCGGGCTCTGCAGTGGGACCTGAAGTTTCAGTGGGCCCAGCATCACGACAACCTGTCCGACCATGTCTTGATCTCGGAGGGCACTGCACAGCAGTTGCAGTGGTGGCTCACGGACCGCGATTGGGTCAAGGGCAAGAGCCTCTCCCTTCCCCAACCGGAGCATGTCGTAGTGACGGATGCGTCCCTCCTGGGATGGGGTGGCCATATGGGAGAGGCGGAGATCAGAGGCCTCTGGTCTCCGGCGGAGTCTCGTCTCCACATCAACCTGTTGGAGTTGAGAGCGATCCGGCTTGCACTGAAAGCCTTCCTTCCCTCTGTCAGGGGAAGTGTCGTGCAGGTGTTCACGGACAACACCACCGCCATGTGGTATTGCAACAAACAGGGCGGGGTGGGGTCGTGGACCCTTTGTCAGGAGGCTCTGCGCCTCTGGACGTGGCTGGAACACCAGGGCGTCACCCTAGTGGTTCAACATCTGGCGGGCTCTCTGAACGCCAGAGCAGACGAACTCAGCCGCCGGTGCATGATGGATCATGAATGGCGTCTGAACTCCGAGGTGGCACAAGGTCTCTTTCAGCAGGGGGGAGAGCCTTGGTTAGATCTATTCGCCACCGAAGAGAACGCGCAATGTCAGCAGTTCTGCGCATTGGAATTTCCAAGGCGGCACTCGCTCGGCGACGCTTTTCGTCACGAGTGGAGTTGCGGTCTGTTGTACGCCTTTCCGCCTATACCACTTCTGCCCAGAGTGCTGAAGAAGATCAGGCGCGACCGGGCCCAAGTCATCTTGGTGGCTCCGGATTGGGCACGAAGGTACTGGTATCCCGAGCTACTCAGTATGTTGACCGATCCTCCGATACGTCTGCCCCTTCGGGAGGATCTTCTGTCGCAGCAGCAGGGGACGGTCCTCCACCCGAACCTGTCCAGCCTCCACCTCCATGCGTGGAGATTGAGCGGCGGCAGTTGATGCCATTTGACTTGCCTCCTGAAGTCTGTGATATCATTCTGGCAGCCAGGCGTCCCTCCACAAAGTCGGTATACGCCTGCCGGTGGAACAAATTTGTGGCATGGTGCACAGCAAAGGCTGTGGATCCCCTTTCCGCCCCTCTTTCTGAGGTTCTCCTCTTTCTTCTTTCTTTGGCCCAGCAGGGCTCTGCCCTGGGCACCCTGAAAGGTTATCTTGCTGCCATCTCTGCCTTCTTGCGGCTTCCTGATCAGCCTTCTCTTTTCAAGTCCCCTGTGGTTACACGCTTTCTAAAAGGCATTACTCACATGTTCCCTCCTGTTCCTTTTGTAATGCCTCAGTGGGACTTGAATCTTGTCTTGACATTCCTGATGTGCGCTCCCTTCGAGCCTCTTCACAATTGTCCTCTTCGTCTTCTGACTCTTAAGACTGCTTTTCTGGTAGCCATCACCTCGGCTAGACGGGTGAGTGAGCTCCAGGCTTTATCTTCAAAGCCTCCTTTTCTCTCTGTTCATCCGGACAAGGTTGTCCTTCGGCCTCGTCCCTCCTTTCTTCCGAAAGTGGTGACTTCATTTCATCTTGGGCAGTCTGTCACCTTGCCCACCTTCTTTCCGCCTCCGCATCCTTCCAAAGAGGAAGAGAGGCTCCACCGTCTGGACCCAAAACGTGTGCTCTCCTTTTATTTGGACCGCACAAAGCAGTTCCGGGTGGACGACCAACTTTTCGTTGGATACGTGGGTGCTAAGAAGGGGAAAGCTGTGCACAAACGTACCATCTCTCGGTGGGTCGTTTTGTGCATCAAAATTTGTTACTCCTTGGCAAAAAAGGACCCTCCTGTTGGGCTGCGCGCCCATTCTACTCGGGCCACGGCGGCTACTACTGCTTTGGGACGAGGTGTCCCTTTGCAGGACATCTGTCAGGCGGCAACGTGGGCTTCGCTACACACGTTTGCCAGGCATTATTGCCTTGACAGCCAAGTCCGGAGGGATGGCTTCTTTGGCCGTTCTGTCCTCCAGGACTTTCTGGTGTGATCTTGGTTCGCAGACCCACCACCGGGGATGGTATTGCTTGGGTATCTATTCTAAGGTGAGGAATCTAACTAACGTGTTTCTTTCAGATGAACAAGTTACTTACCTTCGGTAACGATGTATCTGTAAGAAACATTAGTTAGTTAGATTCCTCACCGACCCACCCATCCTCCCCGTTCTGCGAACTGACATCTAGGGTTAAGGTTATCCTTTTCAGGCCCCTAGATTTTAACTTTTGGCACCAGTGTCGGTCTTTGCATGGCTCTGCGTTCCTGGCGCGGAAAGCTATGTACAAGAACTGACGTCAGCGCGCGAGGGCGGCGTCTAAGTACTCCGACGTCTTTCTGGCGCACGACGCCGACGACGGACGCGGAGCCGCAGACGACGCCTAGCGACGCGCAAGGGGTATTGCTGACGAAAAATCTTCCGGATCCAGTCTGACGCCTGGGGATATTCTAAGGTGAGGAATCTAACTAACTAATGTTTCTTACAGATACATCGTTACCGAAGGTAAGTAACTTGTTCGTCAGGCAGCTACATGGGCCTCGCTGCACACGTTTACCAAGCATTACTGCCTTGACAGTCAGGTCCAGAGAGACGGCTTCTTTGGCCGTTCTGTTCTCTGTGACTTTCTGGTGTAATCTATTCGCGGACCCACCACCGGGGTTGGTATTGCTGGGGTATTTATTCTAAGGTAAGGAATCTATTTCTAACGTGTCTCTTTGAGATGCACAAGTTACTACTTGTGTAATGATATATCTGTAAGAGACATTAGTTAGTGATAGATTCCTTACCTCCCCACCCATCCTCCCTGTCCCTAGAAATCAGTTCGCAGAACAGGGAGAATGGGTGGGGAGGTAAGGAATCTATCACTAACTAATGTCTCTTACAGATATATTGTTACACACGTAGTAACTTGTGCTTCTAGGGCACATCGATCTCAACGTAGAAAGAATTGCGGGAAGGGTTGGGCAGAGCAGGGGCCGGGTGCCCTGTGGGAACACCTTCTTCATCCATGGATAGGGGTGAACTTGTTGGGCTGAATATATGGTCCTGGAATGTCAGTGGTCTGGGGAACAAAATAAAGCGAACACTAGTGCTTCAGTACCTACGGAAACATTCCCTGGACTTCACCCTTCTCCAGGAAATCCATCTCGGGGGCAACCAGTATAGGGCTCTAAACAGATTTGGGTATAAGCTGATCGCCCATGCCTGGTTCAAAACTGACTCCAGAGGGGTGGGGATACTACTTAAACAGTCGGTGCCATTGGTGGTCTACCGGACGTTTCATGATCCCGGGGGCTGCTTCGTAGGTGTCTCAGGGGTCTGGGAAGGGCTCAACCTCAATATATCCTCCATGTATGTACCACTGGTTTATCAAATGGTAAGGTTCCCAGAAGTGAGTGCTCTGTTTCTAGAGTTACCGGAGGGGATTTGGGTCCTGGGAGAGGACTTGAATTCTGTGATTGACCCTGTTCTGGATAGACAGACAGATGCATGATCGGTATCTGATCGAGGTGCACTACAGTCCCTCATGTAGGCGATGGATATGGTGGACTTGTCGCACCTACAGCATCCACACTTGCCACAGTACACATTCTTTTCCTCAACTCATGTTAGTTTGTGTTGTGTACGCATGTAGGTAGCACTAGCAATTTCAGAGCAGCCCAACATTGTTCGATAGGTATATCGGATCGGTATATCGAGTCATTCACCGGTTGAGGGTCCCTCTGTAGACTACACACTGCCCCCAAAAATTGACTCATGGTATTTAAAAGATGTGAAGATTGGAGTGCTACTTAGGAAGGGCGTGCAACATTACTTTGAGAAAAATAAGGGGTTAGTAGGGTCGACGTGTGTGCTATGGTAGGCCTTTAAGACAGTTCTCTGGAGCCAAGCCCAGGCTCTCATTGGAGGGATGTAAAAGGAACATAAACGGGCTTGCTTGGCTCTGGAGGGGGAAATAGCTCAATTGGAGGCCAGGGTGTTGAATGAGTGAGGTGCAGCGTTGAAGCATCAGCTGAATCTGAGACAACATGATCTAAGAGTCCTGGCAGAACGGGAGGCCCGGAAACATGTACTGGCATTGCAGCGCTAGGTGTATTATGTTGAGGATAAGACGAGCAGGCTATTAGCTTGGCTGGAGAAGCGAGACAAGGAGCGCTCTTGAGTGGTGGAAGTTAGGGACAAGTTAGGCAGGTCAAGGACCACTAGTTCAGGCATTGCCGATGCCTTTGCAGAGTACTATGAGGAATTATATAGATCTACCAGCTCCCGCAACTTAACGGACTGCGTTGAACTTTTGAAGGATTTGCCCCCACCCAGGCTTACTACTTCACATAGAGAACCTCTGGAGGCCGAACTCACGGTAGAAGAACTAGTGACAGCGATTAAGGAACTTCAGTCTGGGAAGGCACTCCAACCCAATGGGCTCCCAGTGGAATTGTTTAAGGGGATGGCCACCAAGGTGGTACCGCATATGCTGGCCATGTTTAATGGGGCTCAGGAGGAGGGCAGGCTCCTCCGAGATCTGAGGACGGCCCTGATAAGTCATACATAAGATGGGCAAGCCACCCACTGAGTGCGAGTCACGCAGACCTATCATTATTTAATGTGGAAGTTCAGGTGCTGGCCAAGAGCTTAGCATCCAGGCTGTGCTCGGTGATCACAGAGTTGATACACCTTGACCAGTCTGGTTTTATGCCCCACAGGAGCACTCAACAGAATCTGCGCCGTCTATTTGAGGTGTTGCATGTGACCGGAAGCCAGTGTGCTGATGCAGCAGTGGCCATGTCGCTGGATGTCAGCATGACTTTCGACAGCATTGAATAGAACTACCTGGTTCGAGGCATGTGGGCTGCTGAATTCATATCTGTGCATAGATCGCCGCCTAGTGTTGGGTCCGGATGTTTGCACGTTGTTGTCCTGGAAGAGTCTTCGAAGTATCCTGGGATAGGTGACTCCTCCCCTGGACTACAGTGCGCATGGGCATCCTCTCCATCCTCAGATTGTTTTTTTCCGCCATTGGGTTCGGATGTGCTTATCTTGACTCAAGTTAGGAAAAACTTTTTACAGGCCAAAAGGCCTTTAGTTCGCGTCGGTACTGTTCCCGATCGGTATCGATAGTTATTTGTTAGTTTACTAACTTCCAGAAACCAACTTTTTCGCATCATACCCGACCATCGACCCGACATCGACGATGGAATCGAGGATGCCCTTCAAGCGGTGCCCTGTATGCAATGCGAAATATCCCCATGTCGACGTCCACCCGGTGTGCAACAAATGCCTTTCACCGGATCACGACGAGTCCACATGTATGGCCTGTGCCCGATTCCGATCCAAGAAGACTCTCCGGAATCGTCGAGCAGCGAGGCTCGAAGCGCAGCAAGCGGCACCGGCCCCGACTGACATCTTCAACGCCGAGGACGAAGATGTGCAAGACGTGGAGAACCTACCCTCCAGCCCCGCTTCCGAACACGACTCCGGATCGGAAGACGTCGAAGAACAACTCTTCCACAGAGACGAAGCCGACACCGAGGTAGGAGACTACAATGAGGCCTTAGGGGCCGAAGAGAGTAGCTCCGGTGACGAGCAAGGCCTACCCGAACAGACTTTGGATATCCCAGTGCGTCAGTCTGTGGCTCCGGTCGAGGGATCGCCTTCTGGCCTTACCCAAGACCTATCCCGCATCCATTCGGCCCCGCCCTCTGGCCCGGCCTCGGACATTAAGCGGCAGCCTATACTACCCAAAACGGCTGGTTTCCCTTCATCGAAACCGAAACCGAAAGCCGTCTCGGTTCAGCAGAAACCGAAACTGAAAGTCACACTGGTCGGATCGAAGCCCACCACGCCTTCGACGCCAGCCAAACCCGTCGGCACCGACCGCACCAAAAGGGACTTCGGTGCCGAGCTTGCAGCAGCCGACGTCAGCGCCGATGCACGGAAAAAGACCATCGGTACCGCCAAGCCGCCTCGGCTCCCGGCACCGAAACAATCGGCTCCGACCACAAAGGTCAAAATAGCTGCTGGATCTCACACCACTTCCAAAACAGCACCAAAGGCACAATCATCGACGCCGTCGACAGCTACTACCTCTCCTCGACTCGATGACCCCGTGGCACCGAAAACGTCCACGCCTACCTCAACGGAACCGGTCGGCGCAAAAGAACCGTCGGCGTTCCAGGTGCGTCAAGTTTCAGCATCCTTGCAACGCATCAAAGATAAGGCGGCCCTCCAGGACACATCGAGCTCCGAGCCGAAAATGGCTCAAAAAGCTTCTCCGGCACCGGCCAACATCACTTTTGGCCTGCCACCATCCACGGCGCCAAAACTGTTCGAAATCAGAACACGTGTCACCCACACCAGGATCACACCTGCAGAACACTCTCCTACGGAGACGTCGCCTTCACACATCATCGATGCCGCAACAGGCAGAATGATGCTTCACAAGAGGAGGATAACCTCTGAGCCAGCTTTGGACTCCTACCGGATCCCACTAAAGAAAAAGCTGCCAGTGGATTCGGAACCACTTCTTTACGAGCCTCTCCATGCCTCTTACCAAGATCCACAGTCCTTCTCTCCGACACACTCCGACACAGACGTTTTGGAGGACTACATGGGTGACCACGTCCCCTACCCCGGAGATATGGACCCTCAAGGCCAACAGGACCCTGGCCAAGCTTGGGATGACCCTGTAGACTCGGGTGCACCTATGGATACACAGGACCCGCAACTCTATGGAGCAAAAACGTCTCCCACAGAGGACACTGCCGCATTCAACGCCCTCATTGAACGTGCTGCGGCCAATCATGGTGTTCAACTCCACTCTGACACCATCGAGGACGATTTTCTCATGGACACTTTCGCATCCTCAGAAAAACATGTTAAAACTCTACCCATGTTGAAAGGTGTCCTCAAACCAGCAAAGGACATTTTCAAAGAACCCACCAGGGCCAGAGTAATAAACCCCAGAATCGACAAAAAATATAGGTCAGCGCCTGGGGATCCTACCTATATTAGAGGACAGTTGCCTCTAGATTCCATAGTAGTCGCGAATGCTCGTAAACGGGCGCACTCGCAGACGACTGGGGATGCCCCTCCCCCGGACAAAGAGTCCAAGGTGTTAGAGACCTCCGGCAAACGGGTTGCGGCCCAAGCAGCTAACATATGGCGTATTGCCAATACTCAAGCGCTCCTGGCTCGCTACGACCGAGCGCATTATGACACACTAGAAACATTACTACAACATCTCCCTGACCAATACAAAGAGGGAGCAGAGATCCTCATCAGAGAAGGACAACTCCTCACAAACGCATCCATCAAGTGTGCACTGGATGCCGCAGATACAGCTGCCAGAGCCATAAACACTAGCGTCATGTTACGACGACACGCCTGGTTACGAATCTCCGGATTCAAACCTGAGGTGCAAAATAACATCCTCAACCAGCCGGTCAACCCAGACTACTTATTCGGGCCAGAGGTTGACACCACACTAGAAAAAATAAAAAAGGACACAGACACTGCAAAGTCCATGGGGGCTCTCCAAACGCAGACCTTTCGGAGTGGCTCCTTTCGTCGCCCCGGTAATAGAGGAGCAGGTAGAGGACAGGGGTCACAGCAAACCTACAACAAGGGCAACACCCAAAGTACCTACGATAAAAACACCAGGGGTGGATATCGTGGTTCAAGCACAAAGGGCAGAGGACGCGGATACGGCAATACCAGATCCTCTCCCAAGAACAAACCGTGACGCCCTCTCCCTTCCTCCCGACCACACAACACCTGTCGGGGGAAGGTTGCAAAAGTTCCTGGACACGTGGAACTCCATCACCACGGACAGGTGGGTCAAAGATATTATCAAACACGATTACTGCCTAGAATTAACCTCTACTCCACCCACAATACCCCCAAAACACCGTCCTATGTCCTCAGAGCACTTAGCGCTATTACAGCAGGAAGTGCTAAGCATGATGCAAAAAGGCGCAATAGAGGTCGTACCCATCCACGAGCAAGGTACAGGGGTGTACTCCCTGTACTTTTTAATACCAAAAAAGGACGGGTCACTCAGACCTATACTAGACCTGAGACCCCTCAACCGCTATATTCTTTTGGAGCATTTCCACATGCCCACCCTGCAACAAGTCCTCCCACTGCTCAAACAGGGAGACTTCCTGGCCACACTAGACCTCAAAGATGCGTATTTCCACATACCCATTCACCCATCACACAGAAAATATCTCAGGTTCACTATTCAAGGGCAGCACTACCAATTCAAGGTTCTTCCCTTCGGCGTCACAACAGCACCCAGAGTTTTCACAAAGTGCCTAGCTACTGTGGCGGCACATCTACGGAGGCAGCACATACACGTCTACCCTTACCTGGACGACTGGCTTGTTCAAGCAAAGTCAGCCCAGCAATGTGCCAGCCACATGTCCCGCACCATTCACCTCCTTCACAGTCTGGGGTTCTCAATAAATTACCCAAAATCACATCTCCAACCCGCACACGTACAACAGTACCTAGGTGCGACCATAGACACTCTGGCGGCCACAGCTCAGCCAAATTTAGTGAGAATCAACAGCATGCAAATGCTGATTTCCAAGTTCAAACCACAACACTCCCTTCCCGCGCGAGTGTTCATGCAGTTGATAGGCATGATGGCCGCCTGCATTTTCATAGTCCCACACGCGAGACTACATATGCGCCCGCTTCAGGAGTGCTTAGCACGTCAATGGAACCAGGCTCACGGACAACTAAAAGACCTAGTGTTGGTGAGCGGTCGGGCATACAACTCTCTGCATTGGTGGAATCCACAAAACCTTTGCAAGGGCCGACCGTTCCAAGAGCCTGTTCCACAGATAATACTGACAGCGGACGCGTCTCTCCAGGGATGGGGAGCTCATGTACTCAACTACACAGTGCAGGGACTATGGACAACACAACAAAAGAAGATGCACATCAACCTTCTAGAACTGATGGCAATCTTCCTGGCCATGAAAGCATTCAAAGTACACTTGTGCAACAAAGTCGTGTTGATCCGGACGGACAACATGACCGCCATGTACTACATACAGAAGCAGGGAGGAACACACTCTCCACAGTTGTCTCATCTGGCTCAGAGCATGTGGAAGTGGGCCATTCAGAGGAACATGTTCCTCATGGCGGAACACCTCCCCGGCAAGGACAACCAGATGGCGGATCTGCTCAGCAGACGCAGCCACCAGATGCAAGAGTGGGAGTTACACCCATCAGTACTCCAACCGTACTTCCAGCAATGGGGTCATCCAGAGATAGACCTATTCGCCACAAGCGAAAACGCAAAATGCCAAAGCTTTGCCGCCAGGTTCCCACATCCACAGTCGCAGGGCAATGCGATATGGATGAACTGGTCCGGCAGATTTGCGTACGCTTTTCCCCCAGCACCGTTGATACCGCTGGTGGCTCGCAAACTCAGACAACACTCACTGACACTCGTCCTGGTTGCTCCAACGTGGGCACGCCAGCCATGGTACACCACTTTTCTCGAACTTTCCGTGGTGCCGCATCAAAGGCTGCGGATCAAACCCGCGCATTTGACGCAGAACCATGGAGAGATTCAGCACCCAGATCCGCAACAGCTGAACCTGGCAATCTGGCTCCTGAAGTCCTAGAGTTTGGCTACCTAAACCTGCCACCTGACTGTATGGACATCATTACGGAAGCTAGAAGACCCACTACCAGAGCTTGCTATGCAGCTAAATGGAAAAGATTCGTCATCTATTGCAATAATAATGACATTAACCCGCTAGACGCATCCATCCAAAACATAATTTGTTACCTCTTACACCTATACCGATGCAATCTGGCATACACCTCGATACGTGTCTATTTGACCGCAATATCAGCATATCTCCAGAACAGGCAGCACCTCTCTTTATTCAGAGTGCCTGCCATCAAAGCATTCTTGGAAGGACTCAAACAAGTAATTCCTCCAAGCCACCCACCGGCTCCGATGTGGAACCTCAACTTGGTCCTCACACGCCTGATGGGTCCACCCTTTGAACCTCTCCACTCATGCGAGATTCAATTCCTTACCTGGAAAGTAGCTTTCCTAGTAGCGATCACTTCTTTAAGAAGAGTTAGTGAACTCCAGGCACTAACCGTTCAAGAGCCATTTATACAGGTTCACGCCAACAGGGTCGTACTACGTACCAACCCCAAATTCATGCCCAAGGTGATATCGCAGTTCCACATGAATCAAACTATTGAACTGCCCGTTTTCTTTCAAAACCCACAAACTGTCGCAGAAAGAGCACTCCATACACTAGATGTGAAGAGAGCCCTCATGTACTATATCGACAGGACTAAGATCTTTAGGAAGACTAAACAACTTTTCGTTGCCTTTGCCCCACACCACAAAGGTAACGCTATCTCCAAAGCAGGTATAGCCAGATGGATCGTTAAATGTATTCAAATTTGCTATCAAAAGGCTAAACGCACATTAACGATTCCCCCACGAGCCCACTCAACACGCAAGTTAGGGGCCTCCATGGCTTTCCTGGGAAACATCCCTTTGCATGATATATGTAGAGCAGCCACCTGGTCCACTACACACACATTTACCAAACACTATTGTGTAGATGTGCAATCAAAACAGCAGGCAGCTGTAGGACAGGCTGTTCTCAAAACTCTTTTTCAGACCGCTGCAGCTGGCACTGGTAGCCGCCGCTAATAGGAGGTACTGCTATGTATTCTATGCACAGATATGAATTCAGCAGCCCACATGCCTCGAACTGAATATGCTACTTACCAGTATGCATCTGTTCTTGGCATGTAGGGCTGCTGACATTCATATCGCCCACCCTCCTCCCCGGCGCCTGTAGCAGCTGCAGCTCTCAGAATTACTGTAAGCATGGTCATCACTTTCTGTATCTACTCCATCACTGCCACAATGGCGAAAAACAATCTGAGGATGGAGAGGATGCCCATGCGCACTGTAGTCCAGGGGAGGAGTCACCTATCCCAGGATACTTCGAAGACTCTTCCAGGACAACAACGTGCAAACATCCGGACCCAACACTAGGCGGCGATCTATGCACAGATATGAATGTCAGCAGCCCTACATGCCAAGAACAGATGCATACTGGTAAGTAGCATATTCATTCATCACCCTATCGAGGTTTGGCTTTGGACCGAAAATTTTTGGCTGGGCCCGACTCCTATATCAGGAACCTCTAGCGAGGGTACGGGTTAACGGTGCGGTTTCACGGATGTTTCCCCTACAGTAGGGCACAAGGAAGGGGTGTCACCTATCCTCCATGATTTTTGATCTAATCCTTGAGCCTTTTGCAGTTTAGATCCGACAAGACCCGTTGAGAAGAGGCGTGAGCAGCATGGGTGAATGGGAGGAACGTATATCGCAGTATGCAGACGATATAGTGCTATATTTGACTAATCCCACCTCTGTGGGGAGGGTACTGCACATATTTAAGTTTTTTGGTAGCAATTCTGGGTATAATATTAATTGGTCAAATTACTTGATCTTCCCACTTACCGGGAGTGAGATGAGAACCTCCCCCGAGGGCATGTCTTGGGATCCATATAACTAGAGACCCCCAGGAAATCTTTGATAAAAATCTCCAGCTGCAGCTGGAACGCTTGAAACTAGATGTCAAGCACTGGGGTGCTCTTCCATGAGAGGTGCGTATATTGCTGTGACAAGGAGGAGCGCCACGCATAACGCTTACTAAGCTACTGCGGGAGTCTATGAAGGTGACTTGGCGATCCCAGACATAACCAAATATTATTGGGTGACTTGATTGTCGATAATAAATGAATGGATATTTGCGGATAGACAGGAGCCAACATACAGAATGGACAGACAGGTTATGGGACATGGGAGCCACAAGGCACTCCTCTACCAAAGGAAGAGAGAAAAGGGTCTGCCGCAGCACACCCAAGTAGTGATCAGGGCATGGAAGGAGGCCAGAGGGTATCTAGGATGGAGAGGCCGACTCACGAATATTACACCCTTGTGATATAGTGACTCGCTCTCAGAGGTGGGAGGATTGCGGGGCTATACGGGGTGTAAAATACTGGGGATAGAACACCTGGGAGACGTCTGGTGTGATCAGGCCTACATTACATTCTATCTTCTGAACCAAGAATTTGAGTTGTGTGAAACGCGGCTAGGGCATGCACTGGTGAGTCGTAGTCGAGAGGGAGAACAACTGCCAGACGCTTCTCCTTTTAGAGGACCGTTTGCTTACTGAGCACATCCCAAACAAGGCAATCTCCACAATTTATCACAAACTGGCTAATATCTTGCTGGACCTGTTAGTGGCATTGCGGGCGGCATGGGCGCGGGGCCATTAGGCTCTGGAGGATGAGGACTGGCAGGATGCCATATGAAGCCTGCAGGAGGTGGCATTCCACCTGGTTCAGCTCTGGGTCCTCCACCGCTCATACTATTCCAGAACCAGGTTAGCTAAAATCGGCCAGTCAGCCACGTCTTTTTTTGAGGGGCACCATCTTTCATATTCTGTGGGGGATGCCCAGAGATACAAAAATACTGGATCGAGGCCAGACGAGCAGTGGCGGGGTTGCTGAATCTAGAGATCCCCAAGGATGCAAAGTGGCTTTTATTGAGGGTCGCCCAGGAGGAGGCGTAGCCTAAATATCCAAAAATCTGGCTGGCGCTGGCGGCCAGGGTGTCAACAAGAAATATATATCGGGCCTGGGGTCACAGAGCAGGGGCTGTCCGAAGAAGTGGGAGAAGATTTGGGGAACATGGCAGAGATATAGGGGGTTCTGATGAGACCCAGTAGGCATGGGACAGTCCTACTGAGGGGTGAGAGGGGGGTGGGTGGTGAGGTTGGATACTACTAATGGTCCCTAAAAGTGCCTACACGGATCCAATGGGTTTCTGCATAGAGCCATGATGTAAGTTCTTCTGTGATGAGAAAGTTTGGAATAGAAAGAATAAAAAAAATTGAAAAAAGACAGATTGTTAAGCCAAGCTTGCTATCACCAAACTCTTGAAGTAGTCACAGAAGCGGTCTCTGTAAAGGTCGAGAGCACAAAAGCACTCTCATAACAGTGACCAGTCTCAGGACTACTCCACATTGAGATGTAGGAGTTCTGGTAAGTCCCATAAATCGCACAAGGTCACTGACGTCCTGACACACCGTTGGAAGTCATGCAACTCTTTGGGTAACTCTTGACCTTGGAGCAGCCGCACCCAGCGGACTCCAGAAGTCCTTCCACGCAACCTCCCGATTCAGCCAACAGCCACAGCAGAGAAAATTTATGGTAAACCACTCCATCGACTGTGGGTCTCAAGGATTCGAGATGGCTGCCTGTCTGAGGCCCTTTGACAGACACGTCCCGACTGCGCCACGTGACCTCCACCCGAGGTTGAGCTCCATGAGTAAGCCTAGTGCCTGCAGTACTAAGACCATAGGCCGAGCCTCGATGCTGGATAGTTTTATTCTGATTCAGCAGATCAACAATGCCCTGAACAATGTCATTACAGTTTTTCAGACCCAGAACAAAATTACTTTGAAGATGATAATAGAGATGACATTTATGAAGGGGATAAAAAAAAATTTTAAGCATATTTTTATTGGCATTTCTAGGTTTCATTAACAGTATATATTGGTAAATACGTGTATTAGGCAACTTCGTATAGCACTCAGTACCAATCCGATCGGAAGCCTCCGTTCGTGCAAAATAGTCCTGACATACAATAATCCTTGCGCACACGCATCCATTGTTACCCGATGGCGCGTAGGCGGTACTACGCACATGTACCGCAAGTCCTTGCAGTGTACCACCCACCAGTTCCACCCTCATGCTTCCTTATCAAGGTAAAAGATGGCATCATGAATAACAGTACAGACATGCAGAAGCTCCATCTCGTAATCAAGAAAAAGAGCAGCAAACCTAACATCTCTACCATACTAACTCCCCTCCTCCCTCCCTCCTTCCCCTTCCCACAACTCCCCCGGCATGACTTATTGGTTGAATACATAACAAGGCATTCAGTTCTTTACTCAGAATAGCAGCTCCTACCACTGCGAGGTACACCCTGGACTTTCCTAACACAGGACCGCTAACAACCTAACTGGGATGACGCCTACTCTCCCAACTCTTTTCTAACCAGACCCAGGGGAAGGCGGATCTTGCGTTTCGCTCATCCCCGAGCCTACATCAGTATCCGAGTCTGTGGGTTTCAGTAATTCTGTCAAAGCTCCCCAGGCTCGGGCTGAGTCCATTGCCCTATCACTAAGAGTTCGGGTAGCCGCCTGCAGCCGGAGAACCGATTCGCACCCCGCCCACCGAATGAATTCCGCCCTCCACTTCTGTAATCTCGGCCCACGCTGCGCCTTCCAATTAGCAGTAATTTCCCGCTTGGCCAGTACCAGCCCCAGATCTATAAATTTACTAGTTATTTTAGTCTTCGAGGTGTGGGGAAACCAGTGTAACAAACACGGACCTATACCAAACTCAATCTCCCTTTCCGTAACATCGCAAAGCAACATCCACACCTCCCGCCAGTAAGCCTTGATCCGAGGACATCTCCACAACATATGGCGGAAGTCCGCCCCTTCTTCGTGACACCGGGGGCAAGGCGCCGCGAGTGTGTGAAAATAGCGTTCGATTTTAACTGGAGTAAGATAAGCCCTGTGCAAAATAAAAAATTGGATCTGTTGGAAACAAGCATTCCTAGAGCATTTCCAGGGACGTTCAAGCAATTCAGCCCATATTTTATCAGGTATTACCCCTTCAATATCCTCCTCCCACCGCTGCTTCAGCCTTATAAGGGGGGCCAGTTTTTCACAAGTCACCCGTCGGTATAAACAAGCAACAGCTTTAATGGTTCCAGCCGCCAGCACCACATACTGTCAAGCCATGGATGTCTTAGGCTCAGATAGCCCTCCCTTCCACCGTCGTTGTATAGCCGACACCAAGCCCGCATGCAGGAGATAGTCCCCGCGAGGGAGATCAAATCGCTCACGAATGGACTCGTAAGGCAACAAAGCATTGTCTTCGTACAGATCTCCCATTGCCGTCAAGCCCAAATCACACCACCCCTCAAGTGCCGACCAGTCGCCCCCATGGGGCAACTGCTGACACATTAACAGTGGGATCTCCGGCGCGTACGGGCAGGTGATCTGCTCCCTCTGCTGACTCCTATTCCAGCACGACCGCAAGGTCTGCACCTCGCTAGAGATACCCCCAAGGCGCATCGGCTGTTGTAAAATAATCCTAGAGAGCAGGTAGGCAGGAATCCGCCCCCCCCACCTCAGCCCCCACCCCTCTGAACTCTCGAGCCACCGCCTGGGTCAGCCACTGCAGCTGAGCGGCTAAATAATAGGTTTCCAAGTCCGGAACTGCTAACCCTCCCTCCCCTCGCGGTCGCATCAACGCATGCAGAGCTACCCGACGTCTGCCAGCAACCCAGAGAAACCCCGTTATCATCTGTTGGAGTTTCTTAAACGTCGACACAGGGATCCAAACAGGGAGCGTCCGAAAGTAGTACAGCAACCTGGGGAGTGCCACCATCTTGAGAAGCGCTACCCTCCCCATCAGGGACAGCGGCAGCGACTGCTAAAAGTCCATACTGCCCCGAAGACCTCGTACAGCTCTGCCAATATTACCCTCCACCAGATCTTTGCGGTCATGGTAAATACGTGTCCCCAAGTATGTTATACAGGTGTATTCCCACTGTACCTCCTCTGTATATCGAGGACCCTCAGCTATCTTGGAGGTGGGGAAAAGACATGATTTTGACCAATTCACTTTCAGTCCCGCCAATTCTTCAATGCATTGAAGCAGTCGCTTAACTCCTATCAACTCCCCCTGGGTATCGGCCAAAAACAGAAGGAGATCATCCGCGTAAAGGGCTATGTAATAGGTATCATCGTGCACCTGGAGCCCCCTAAACCATCTTCTCGTTCGGGCTTGGGCCGCCAGCGGCTCTATGGCCAACGCAAACAACAGCGGGTATAACGGGCACCCCTGGCGCGTCCCCCTACCCACCGCAACGGGGGGTGATTTAAGACCTCCTGACTTAGTTCTAGCCGTGGAGTCTCTGTACAGCAGAGCCGTCTGTGAGAAGTTGGCCTGATGTATGATGTCACTAGTTCTAGTGTACACCTTATATCAGTCCAAATACCCTTATGGTGATTGGTTGTAAAGTCAACCTTATAGACCAGCTATCCTAGTGGTAGCATGGACAAGAGCAGTCTTAGGCTAAACTCTGAATGGCATGTGAAGCCAGTTGTGATACCATATATAATCCCTTGAATACCAAATGAAAGGACACCACAACAGATATATATATATATAAAATAAAGTGTATTTATTCTAGTCAAACCCTCAGCACTCTTTATGAGATTAGAGGTAAGTACAACAGTCTTATTTATGCATACATTAAGTCACACAGGTAAGTAATACAGTTAGGCCCTAGGGGCCACGCAAACCATATACTAAGTAAGTGGTATAAGGACCACTGTCACGGAAATAGGATAGGCCTAGGCCTAGGGAATCGCTGGGGCTACACTATACTACCAAAGGTTAGGAAGTGGGAGGCCCACGGGATTCAGGTGCAGAGTGGAAACACTCACGCGTAATGCGTAAAAGTCACTAGCAATAGTACAGTTTAGAAATAGATAGGTTTAGGACACTTCCGGAGTAGCTAGGAAGTCGAGACTAGAAAATTAGACACTAGGATATTCACTATCCTGATGAGCACCGGAGTACCCAAGTTACCTAGCCCACAGGCTGCGGGTGCATAGGGGTGAAGTTGCGTCGGGTTTCGTCGTCGACTCCTATGGATGCCTGAAGAAAGATGCTGACAGGTAGTCAGTGAAGAGTGTCCGGTGGATCCCAAGGCTGGGATCAAGAAGAGAGGAGACCTGCAAGCAGAAGGGACAGAGTCAAGGTCACTAGCCAGTGACCACGTGGAACCAGGAAGGAACCAGGCGATGTCGTGAAGATTGCAGGTGAAGGTGAAGCTTGTCGCTGCAGCCACGAGGACCAGGGAACGTCGAGGACGACCAGGACCAGGAGGCGAGCTGTCCCACGAAGGCTCTTGCTGTCGGCGGCGTCGAAGTTGGACTAGGACTCACCAAGCCTTGGCAAGCGGAACCCACGCAGAACGGAGGACTTGCTTCTGGTGCAGACCAGGAAGGTCTGGGGTGCTTCTCTTTTTCAAAGAAGCAGGAGCCAGTCTGGAGGAGCCAAACCAGCGATGAAGATTTCAGGATGCGTCGTCACAAAGGCCACTAGCCAGCGGGCAAGCAACCGGACAGACGCGGCAAGTAGGAAAATGCAGAAGGGCCCCACGCAGGACTCGTGGTGTGTGGGGGGCTGATCTTCGGTGCAGATGGTGCTTGGGGTTGGGGCTTCTCAATCCCCGGTGCACAACTTCGAGGGTGCCTCAGAAGCTGCGCTTGAAGATACTAGCCACTTTTCCCAGGTAGCCGGTCCCACGTCTCTCGTCGCCTCCACGGATCTCAGCTCTGCTGTGGATGAGGATCAGGGTCGGAGAAGTCTGGAAGCCAAGGCTCTGGTCGGGCTCTGCAGTCGGTCCCTCGTAGAACTTTAGCAAAGCAAAGGGTAGTCTCTTGATGGTGCCTGTTTGCACAGGGTAGCCACTCCTTGGCCACAAGGGAGATTCTTCAGTCTTCTTCTTTCGTCGAATGTCGAAGGTCCAGAGTTTCTGTTCAAGTTGCAGGTTCAGGATAATCTAATCTCCTGAGGCCCAACTCCCACTCTTATACTAATCTGGGGGGCTGGGATACCTGCTAGGTCACGCCTTATGGGTGGGACCTGGGAGGGGGGTGGTTACACCCCCTTCCCTTTGTCCAGTTTCGCGCCAGGACTGGGGCTGGTGTGCCCCAGCACCGGTTTGAACTGGACTATGCATGGGACACCTTGTGTGCCCCAGGCATGTCTCATTCCTTTCAGCCCACCCTGCCCCAATACACTAAAGGCTTTCTGGGGAGGTGCTAGCACCTCCCCAAGCAGGAAACCTATTGTCCAGGCCTCCCTGGCTGGGATCACTCCCAGCAGCAGGAGGTCAGACTTGTGTCTGTGGCAGCAGCATCCATTTTGTGATGCTGAGGCTTTGGTTAGAGTTAAACAGCAAAGTAGGATTTTAACATGTCTCTCCCTCTAGAAGGGGGGAATAATATCCTCATCACCAGAAATGGTATGGGGGTATTATTCCAAAGTGTTAGACACCTTACACGACATGTTTTGATACAGCCAAGCCATAGTTACCATAACCGTTTAAGATTATAAGGCACTTTAAGAGTATATGGTAGACTATATCATAGAACAGCTATAAGGACATGGTTCCAAAAGCTGCAGACAGGCTCAGCTCATGCTAGAGCACCATCTCACATGTTACCAAGCACTCTGCCTCCAGGATTGTTAAGGCCTGCCATAGGAGTGACTGATAGGTACACATGTGTCTATATATAAGGGTAGATATAGGCATACTATATCTAAGCAAGGGGTGATTGCACGACCTTGCCCCAGCTGAGTGATCAGCCAGTTGTGTCTGATTGGAAGGCCAGACCAGGGGTGGCATAATACATGCTGCAGCCCCTGGGAGGCCTAGGGTACACCTATGCCCTGGGTACCTAGGGTACACTGTACAGGGTCCAATAAGGTGATCCTTACCAATTGGTTATGTACCTAGGGTACATGGAGTCCATTTTAAAGAGAGAGCAGACAGCCTGAGACCCTGAATTGCAGGATCTCAGGCCAACTAAGTCGAAAAACCAGCTAGACACTAGGCAAAAAGTTGGGGGTAACCATAGTCAGATATCCACCTTCCTACACAACCCCCCCCCCAAACGAAAGGAGATAAGGCTGGCCTTGACAAGGTAAGCCTCTATTGCCTAAGTGGCCATATAAGGAAGAACCAGCACTGGCATGGTTACCCCCTGTCTCATGGTCCACTAAGCAATCCCTCACCCTAAAGGTATCATAGGGTCTCCACCATAGGGAATCTCTACCTTTGGTGTGTCTTTGCAAAGTAAAAGGCTGGTGTTGAGATGGAGTACTGAAGTGAGTGTCCTCAAAGTGAGGCCTCAGCTTCCTCCAATCATCCTCCACCATGGATGCCTTTCTTTCTTTCACTGAGTTGCACTGTGCTCTCAGGGTCAGCCTCTGGCTACCTAAAGCTGGAGGCTGGGTCCCTTTTGTGGGCTTACTGGAGGGACAGGTCAGGTTTGGGGCCCTAAGGTCCCATGTTTGCCTGTGCCCAACAGAATCCCTCTGGGGGAGGTCCCTAACTACCTGTAACGGAGATCCCTCAGGAATGTTTTTAACCATCACCTGGCTAGGGCTACTAGCCAGGCAATCCTCATTCTTTTGATGGGGGGGTTCTTGTGGACAGGGGCCCTCTTGGGGTCCACTGGCCTCCCTGACCTCTGCAGTCCTGGGCTGACTGAGGCAGGGTAGAGAGAGGCAGGCTGCCTGCACCAGACTGGGTCCCACCTTGGAAGGGGCCACTGACATCAGAGGCTCTGCCAGGCCAGGCCTGGCTACCTCTGGGGCAGTTCCTTCACAAGGGGTGAGGTCAGATCCCTGAGGAGGCTGACCTTTTCCTAATGTCTGGGGAGAGGGAGACTTTTCTTCCTCCCCACTACTCTCTGTTTGTGTGGAGTGATCCATAGTTTCAGGCTTCACTACACCTATGTCAGTCTGAGTATGGGCTGAGACCATTACAGCCTTGCCAACCTTTTCAGGTAGGCACTCAGTTTGGGTTTGAGCTGTGACTGTCACAGCTCTGCCAGTCTCTACAGGGAAGTCTGTCTTTGCCTAGGCTGTGGCTACCACTGCCCTTCCAACCTTTTCAGGGAGGAAATCTACTTGGACAGGGGTTGTGGCTGGCACAACCCCACTACCCTTTTGTGAAAGGCCTACCATTTTAGAATGGGTGTCTCGTTCAACTCCAGCCCAAGCTGAGAGTTCTAAGTCATTCCCCAGTAAGCAGTCCACAGGCAAGGTTGGAGACACTGCCGCCCTTTTAGGGCCAGTGACACCTCCCCAGCTGAGACATACCTCTGCCATGGGATGACTGTTCTGTTTGCCATCAATGTTAGTCACCTGGTATGAGAAACCAGGCAAAAGCTGCTCAGAGGGAACTAGCCTATGGGCCACCATAGTGATGCTAGCTCCAGTGTGTCTGTAGGCCTCAGCTTTTCTACCATTGATGTAGGGCTCCTGTCTGTACCTACCCAAAGTGTTGGGACAGGCAGTGAAGTTGGCAAACCCCATGCCACCATCACAGACAAGAGTAGCTGCTGTAGGGGAATTGGCTAAGCCAGGGTCCCCCTGTGTTCCCCAAGAAAACCCAACCAAATTTTTGGGGGCACTCCCACCACCTGGGGGATTACTGCTGACAGTAATAGGTGGTGTGACAGGAGTAGTTGGAGGAACAGTTTTGTTTTTAGCCTTTGGGCAACTGCTGTCAGTTTTCCAATGCCCAGGAGTTTTACACTCATGGCAGTAAGGCTTTTTAACTGTGGTAGAGGAGGGAGCTTGGGACCCACCACCCTGTGTGGAGTTTTGGGGCCCTGAGGAAGATTTCTCTTTTGTTTTGTCCCCGCCCTTCTCTTGAGGCTTGGTGGTATCTTTCTTTTGGTCACCACCCTGATTTTTAGGCCTAATCCTGGTCCTGACCCATTTATCTGCCCTCTTTCCCAATTCTTGGGGAGAGGTCAAATCTGAGTCTACCAGGTGTTGATGGAGAAGCTGGTTCTGACAATTACTAAGGATCTGCTCCCTCATAATCAAGTTGTACAATCCTGTATAGTCCTGCACCTTGCTGCCAGTTAACCAACCTTCCAAAGCCTTAGTGGCACAATCCACAAAATCAGACCAGTCCTGTGTCTGTGTCTTCTGGGTGTCTCTGAACAACAACCTATATTGCTCAGTGGTTAAGCCAAACCCATCTATCAGAGCACTCTTCCGGACTTTGTAATTGTTAGCATCCTCATCACTGACTGTGAGGAGCTTGTCTCTACCTTTGTCAGAAAAGGAGAGCCACAAGATAGCTGCCCACTGACTCTGGGGTACCTGCTGTACTTTGCAGGCCCTCTCCAAAGCAGTCATCCACTTGTGGATGTCATCCCCATTCTGATATGGGGGGACTATCTTGCTTAGGTTTCTATGGTCATAAGACCTATCCCTATCTCTGTTGCTGCCACCAGTGGGTTCTGACCCACACAATTATTGCTCTCTGGCCAGAGCAAGCTTCTCCTTGGCAAGGGCAAGCTCTTCCCTCTGAATCCTCAGATTAGCTTCCCTCATTCTGGCTTCATGCTTCTTTCTCTCAGGGGAAGTCATCCCCCTGTGAGAGGAAGCATTAGAGATGCTAGAGACATGGGAGTGGATGGATTCCCTTGAAGGGGATCTGTCCCTCCTGCTTCTCTGTGTAAGCCCACTTGGGGGTCTGTATGGGGGGACCCCATGCAAACTCCCATGTAAGCTTAGGTTAGCCTGGCTAAGTCTTCCTACTTGGCCCTGGCTGTCTACCTCTTCATCTGAAGCCCCGTCTGACTCCTCTGTGGTGGGTAGACCCTTATCTACAGCTATGGCACCATACTTGGCAGCTCTTTCAGCATCATAGGCCTCCAGACGCTCCACTAGCTGTGTAAGGGTAGGGTTGGAACCCTGTTTTAATCTCCTGGAGGTACACAGTTGTCTCATCTCCTGGAAAGTGAATGCATCATATCTAGAGGGAACCTGTCTAGGATTCTCCTCTCCTGAGGGAGCATCAGTGTGATCTCCATTCAGGGACATGATTCTAGTGAGGGTGTGGTGTGTGCACCTACCTACACTAGTTGTTTCTACTAAACCTCTCTGGTAGTTGTAGTCAGGGTGTGTTACTCCCTTCAACCTACAACTACTAAGTCCAGTAGGACTTAAGTATTATAATCTATGTTATATGTACCTAGACAATATCTGTGTGATCTTTCAATTTAGTATCTCAAGATTACAATGGTATTACAACAGCAAGCTCAGATCCCAACCGCTGCTCACCAATGTGAGAAGTTGGCCTGATGTATGATGTCACTAGTTCTAGTGTACACCTTATATCAGTCCAAATACCCTTATGGTGATTGGTTGTAAAGTCAACCTTATAGACCAGCTATCCTAGTGGTAGCATGGACAAGAGCAGTCTTAGGCTAAACTCTGAATGGCATGTGAAGCCAGCTGTGATACCATATATAATCCCTTGAATACCAAATGAAAGGACACCACAACAGATATATATATATAAAATAAAGTGTATTTATTCTAGTCAAACCCTCAGCACTCTTTATGAGATTAGAGGTAAGTACAACACAGTCTTATTTATGCATACATTAAGTCACACAGGTAAGTAATACAGTTAGGCCCTAGGGGCCACGCAAACCATATACTAAGTAAGTGGTATAAGGACCACTGTCACGGAAATAGGATAGGCCTAGGGAATCGCTGGGGCTACACTATACTACCAAAGGTTAGGAAGTGGGAGGCCCACGGGATTCAGGTGCAGAGTGGAAACACTCGCGCGTAATGCGTAAAAGTCACTAGCAATAGTACAGTTTAGAAATAGATAGGTTTAGGACACTTCCGGAGTAGCTAGGAAGTCGAGACTAGAAAACTAGACACTAGGATAGTCACTATCCTGATGAGCACCGGAGTACCCAAGTTACCTAGCCCACAGGCTGCGGGTGCATAGGGGTGAAGTTGCGTCGGGTTTCGCTGTCGACTCCTATGGATGCCTGAAGAAAGATGCTGACAGGCAGTCAGTGAAGAGTGTCCGGTGGATCCCAAGGCTGGGATCAAGAAGAGAGGAGACCTGCAAGCAGAAGGGACAGAGTCAAGGTCACTAGCCAGTGACCACGTGGAACCAGGAAGGAACCAGGCGATGTTGTGAAGATTGCAGGTGAAGGTGAAGCTTGTCGCTGCAGCCACGAGGACCAGGGAACGTCGAGGACGACCAGGACCAGGAGGCGAGCTGTCCCACGAAGGCTCTTGCTGTCGGCGGCGTCGAAGTTGGACTAGGACTCACCAAGCCTTGGCAAGCGGAACCCATGCAGAACGGAGGACTTGCTTCTGGTGCAGACCAGGAAGGTCTGGGGTGCTTCTCTTTTTCAAAGAAGCAGGAGCCAGTCTGGAGGAGCCAAACCAGCGATGAAGATTTCAGGATGCGTCGTCACAAAGGCCACTAGCCAGCGGGCAAGCAACCGGACAGACGCGGCAAGCAGGAAAATGCAGAAGGGCCCCACGCAGGACTCGTGGAGTGTGAGGGGCTGATCTTCGGTGCAGATGGTGCTTGGGGTTGGGGCTTCTCAATCCCCGGTGCACAACTTCGAGGGTGCCTCAGAAGCTGCGCTTGAAGATACTAGCCACTTTTCCCAGGTAGCCGGTCCCACGTCTCTTGTTGCCTCCACGGATCTCGGCTCTGCTGTGGATGAGGATCAGGGTCGGAGAAGTCTGGAAGTCAAGGCTCTGGTCGGGCTCTGCAGTCGGTCCCTCGTAGAACTTTAGCAAAGCAAAGGGTAGTCTCTTGATGGTGCCTGTTTGCACAGGGTAGCCACTCCTTGGCCACAAGGGAGATTCTTCAGTCTTCTTCTTTCGTCGAATGTCGAAGGTCCAGAGTTTCTGTTCAAGTTTGCAGGTTCAGGATAATCTAAAGTCTTGAGGCCCAACTCCCACTCTTATACTAATCTGGGGGGCTGGGATACCTGCTAGGTCACGCCTTATGGGTGGGACCTGGGAGGGGGGTGGTTACACCCCCTTCCCTTTGTCCAGTTTCGCGCCAGGACTGGGGCTGGTGTGTCCCAGCACCGGTTTGAACTGGACTATGCATGGGACACCTTGTGTGCCCCAGGCATGTCTCATTCCTTTCAGCCCACCCTGCCCCAATACACTAAAGGCTGTCTGGGGAGGTGCTAGCACCTCCCCAAGCAGGAAACCTATTGTCCAGGCCTCCCTGGCTGGGATCACTCCCAGCAGCAGGAGGTCAGACTTGTGTCTGTGGCAGCAGCATCCATTTTGTGATGCTGAGGCTTTGGTTAGAGTTAAACAGCAAAGTAGGATTTTAACATGTCTCTCCCTCTAGAAGGGGGGAATAATATCCTCATCACCAGAAATGGTATGGGGGTATTATTCCAAAGTGTTAGACACCTTACACGACATGTTTTGATAAAGCCAAAGCATAGTTACCATAACCGTTTAAGATTATAAGGCACTTTAAGAGTATATGGTAGGCTATATCATAGAACAGCTATAAGGACATGGTTCCGAAAGCTGCAGACAGGCTCAGCTCATGCTAGAGCACCATCTCACATGTTACCAAGCACTCTGCCTCCAGGATTGTTAAGGCCTGCCATAGGAGTGACTGATAGGTACACATGTGTCTATTTTAAGGGTAGATATAGGTATACTATATCTAAGCAAGGGGTGATTACACGACCTTGCCCCAGCTGAGTGATCAGCCAGTTGTGTCTGATTGGAAGGCCAGACCAGGGGTGGCATAATACATGCTGCAGCCCCTGGGAGGCCTAGGGTACACCTATGCCCTGGGTACCTAGGGTACACTGTACAGGGTCCAATAAGGTGATCCTTACCAATTGGGAATGTACCTAGGGTACATGGAGTCCATTTTAAAGAGAGAGCAGACAGCCTGAGACCCTGAATGGCAGAATCTCAGGCCAACTAAGTCGAAAAACCAGCTAGACACTAGGCAAAAAGTTGGGGGTAACCATAGTCAGATATCCACCTTCCTACACCGTCCAAGCCACAAAGCGTTCCTCCAGCCCAAAGGTACGCAAGACCTGGAACAAATAAGGCCATTCCAAACTGTCAAAGGCCTTTTCTATGTCAACCGAGAACACAGCAGCCGCGCGCGATGCATACGTATAGGCCTACAACACCCGGAGCAGGCGCCGAACATTACCAGCTGTATTTCGTTTGGGTATAAACCCCGCCTGATCTACATGGACCAGTCGAGTCATATACGGCAGGAGGCGCGAGGCCAGTATCCGACTCAGGATCTTATAGTCGGTAGTAAGCATGGATAGCGGACGGTAGGAGGTCATGTCAGTGGGAGGCTTCCCTGACTTCAATAGCGGAATTATAAGCGCCTCACGCATCATGGCCGGAAGCCGGCCCACCCTCCGCGACTCATTGTAGAGGGTCACCAGCCTAGGAGCCAAAATTCAATCGGTAGCCCATCCACCCCTGGAGTCTTCTTTCGCGCCATATGTTTGATTGCACCTCGTACTTCCCCCAGAGTGATGTCTTGACCCAGCTCATCCGCTGCCGCTTTGGGAAGGGCCGGCAAGTCTCCCCCAGCCAAGAATCCCCCCAGTCGATCCTCATCCAAGTCCACCCTGCGAGCATATAGCCCCTCGTAGTAGCTGGCAAAAAGACGATTAATGCCCTGCTGGGTGCAACACATATGCCCCTCTGGGTCGCTTATCGCCAATATGGGGGCCGCCTGTTTCAGTGGACTCGCAAGCCATGCCAACAATGCCCCCGCCTTATCGCGCTCCGCATGGGCCCTTATCAAATACTGCTTGTAATCGTAACACCGTAGCTTCTCGACCCCCACCGCGACTGCCTCCCGGGCCGCCAACTCTTCTCCCTGCCCCTCCGGATGCTCTGGGCGAGCACACTCTAACACACGCAATCACTGGTCTGCCGTATCTATGTCCTGAAGGAAAACTCTACGCACACCAATCTTATGAGCAATACATAGGCCCCTCACCGCCACTTTAAAAGCGTCCCACTCTACAGCCAATGAGGAGGCAGAGCCTGTGTTCTCTTGAAAGTATTGGATCACCCCCTCACTTATCACCTCTCGGAATACCGAGTCCTCCAGTAGCTCTGGGTTAAAACGCCATAACGGGATCTCTGAGCGCTGGGGGACCCAGCAAAGCCGCAGCAGCAGGGGGTTATGATCCGAGATTGTTCTGGTCAAATATTCACTGTGCTGAACCACCGTGTGTATATCAGGGGAGCAGAGCATGGCGTCTAATCTAACGTGTAACTCATGAAGTGAAGAGAAAAAGGAATAGTCCCTCTCACCTGGGTGCTGCTCCCTCCAAGTATCCAACAACCCCCAATTCAGTTGCCATTACCCCTCGAGCCCTGGCAGCCGCAGCAGACGGCGCCGTCAGGAGCGGCGGATGAGACCTGTCAAGAGCGGTGTCTGTCACTGAGTTAAAGTCACCCCCAATCATGATTGGGCCAGATAGGTAGGATGACAACTTACGGGACAGTAAAGTAAAAAAGGCCTGCTGCTCAGTATTCGGGGCATAAATACTGCCTAGTGTGACATCTCTCCCATTCAATCTACCTTGCACTAGGACATACCGCCCTTCTGGATCCACAACCTGATGCACCAGTTGAAAGGGGACCCCAGCTCTAATCCACACCAATACTCCTCGCGCAAATGCGGAATACGAAGTATGGTAAACCTGACCCCTCCACCTGCGCCGCAGCGCCAGACCCTCTGACCCCGTAATGTGAGTCTCCTGAAGGAATGCTACTTGTATCCCCCTCCGCACAAGGTAGGCGTGGACCTTATGTCGGCGGCTCATGGTGTGCAGTCCCCTGACATTCCACGTTATACACTTCAAATCACTCAGTGCCCCCATGGTGCATGATACTTCCATCGCCTCATCAGTAAATCACAATTGTCATGCCAGAGACCCCAGTGAACGTTCCCCAACTCCCAATCCCCCCTCCCAAGGACAGTTACCTTAAAACTAGTACCCATCCAAACAAAGAACCAGCGTAATAACAATAAAGCAAAGTCCTCTGACTATTTCAGAGGCAAGGGTGAACACAGCTGACCCGGGGCCGGCTCCGCAACCCACCCAAGTGTCACCAACCACAGATAAACAGACTACCTTCCCATTGCATTCACATCGTGCACCCAATCATCTCCCTACAGTGAAGCCCCCAATAGATTCCAACCTCCCCACCATAGGTTCAGATTATCTCATCCACACTTTGGGGCGTAACCACCGGAAGTTTCGTGCTGCTAACTGTAGAATTGTCTGTTCCACTCTCTGCAGAGTCCTCAGCAGACCCCCCCTCCCCAACCAACAGAGGTGGGCTAGCAGAGCCCGACACAGACTCCACCGCCCGTAGGGCAGCCGCCTTCTCCAGCCCCGTCTGCACAGTGGAGGGCCTCGTCCGGGACCCCCACCGCAGCCGCCGCGGTCTAATCCCGCCGGTCAATCGACTCCGGGGCGCCGGCCTCTCGCGTCTGTCCGTGGCTGCCCGCCCACCTGTATACCTTTCCAGCCACTCCCAGGCCTCCGCAGGAGAATCAATGAAATGGGATGCACCCTCAAAAGTAACCGTAGCCGGGCTGGGAACAAGAGGGAATACTGCAAGTTCTCCTTCCTCGGCGCTTTTTTAACCTCCAAGTAAGAAACCCTCCGTCGTTGGACCTCCAGGGTATAGTTCGGGAACAGCGTGACTCTACTGTCATCCACGATAAAGGGGCCCATCGTTCTCACCCTTTGCAATAGTAGATCCCGGTCCCGGTAATGGAGGAGGCGAGCAATCACCGGTCTCGGCGGCCTGCCCGGCTCAAGCGGCCTAGCCGGGACCCTATGGGCCCGCTCCAGCGTATAGAACACAGAGAGACCCTCCGGGGCTACCACAGTTTTAAGCCATGTCTCTAAATACGCCACCGTGTCAGCTCCCTCCACACATGAAGGGGATAACATTTATGAAGACCTTCAAAAGGTGCAAGTGGCTTGAGCACTTTTCCGGTCACTGGCCTGAATTCCCTGAGCACTATGGCCACTGAAGAATCTGCAGGGCCACTGTTCGCTCTCTAAGCCTAGTTCACCCTGTTCAGCAATTTCTCCAATAATAATGCTCCTTGCAAAGCTTCAGTAGGGAATACCTGTAGAGGCAACACCAATACTGGCCTCACCAGTCCTTTGTGGGTGAGGCCTGGGAGTTATTCACGAGTGTTCAGGCCCCCTGGAGCAAAGCACGAACCCCTCCGCCTGTGGGCATTGCAACACTGTTTTAAATTGTCCTTAGTACCACACAGTCACCTGATAGGTGCTTGTGTCACCTTTCACTTCCCTGGATTGTGGAGTTTCACGTCAGCTCTAGATTGTGCAACACGGATATTCCATATACTTGCTCTCCTCTTCCTGGACATACGGCTCACACTTTCTAGGGGACCACTTGTCCATACTCTGTGGTGAAGTTCAGGCTCTCTTGGCCAAGGGAACAATAAATGGGGTGCTGGCATCAGAGATCAGTACTGGTTGTTACTTAAGTTATTTTCTGGTACCAAAAATAGATGAAGGCCTTTGTCCCATCCGAGATTCTCTGAATTTCTTCCCTTCCGAAAGACAAGTTCGAAATGCTCACCCTGGCACGAGTACCGTCGGCCCTGTAGGTCCAGGAGCCAGGATTGTAGCGCTGGACTTTCAGAATAAATACTTCAGCATTCCTATCCTGCAGTCCCACAAGCATTACCAATGGTTTCAGGTAGACCTCGAGCATTTTCAGTTCTCTGTGCTCCACTTTGGCCTTATTATTGCACCTCGGATGTTCTCGAAGATGATGATGGTGGTCGCAGATCATCTACATAGGTTGGTAATGCCTGTCTTCGCATACTATGGCAACTGGCTACTGATGGTGGGCTCACCCCAAACAGTCATAAGCCACATCCAGACAATGACCAACCTGTTGACATGGTTGGGTTTCTCCATCAACGTGCCGAAGTCACACACAACTCCTTTCGAATAGCTCCCCTTCATCTGAGCCATCACGGACGTGGTGCTTTTTCAAGCCATCCCTCTGCCTCAGTGAGTTCTGGACATTCAGGCTATGATCCTGATGTTTCAGCCTTTGACCTGGGTCTCAAGTGAGTGGTTTTGATGCTTCTGGCCCTTCTGGCTTCCTGGCTCCTGCATCCTGCTTGTAAACCACGCCAGGTGGCACATACGGGCTCTGTAGTGGGATCTGAAGTCTCTGGGCTTAGCAACAAGGCAACCTTCTAGACTTCATCTAAGTCTCATAGTAGACTGGGAAAGACCCGCAGTGGCCGCTGCTCAACCGCAATCGGAGTGGCAGCAGATCACTCTTCCTACCCCTCCCAGAGTTAACTGTTGTGATAGGTGCATCGTTGCTGAGTTGGGAAGGCCGTCTAATAGAGGTTGGGATGAGAAGTCTCTGGTGGAGTCTCGCCATCGCATCAACTTGTTGCAGTTGTGAGTGATTTGCCTGGCACTGAAAGTGTTCCTCCCTGCCATCAAAGGAAAACTGGTACTGCTACTCACTGACAACTCAACCAACCAGTGGTATTGCAACAAGTAGGCCGGCGTGGGTTCTTGGGTTTTTGTATTGACATTTTCCACCAAAGCACAAGAGATCAAACACTTTCTACACAGATGATGGGAGCTACTTCAAGCAGAACCAGACTTTAAAATTTTGTTTGTGGAGAAAAGCACTTTTTTCCCGTTTACGTTACCTTTAAAGAACTTCTTTCCTCTCCCAAGATCACATAGGAGCATGCGCAAATGTCATAATAGTACGCATTGCGGCAACGTGAACACAGGCAAGGTTTTGTGTCATCCATATACTGGTAAATCCATCAAACTGCATCACACCTCTGATTATAATTCTGAGGAACTTATTCTTGCTATTAAATGTCCCTGTGGCATCATATATGAAGTTAAAACAGAGAAAAGTCAAAATTAGAATCACTGAACATAAGGACATGATTCACACACAGAATCGCAACTCCATTCTGGTGGTACACTGGTTAGATCTCAAGCATAACATCTCACAATTGCGTTACACAGTCATATAGAAAATCATAATCCACTCTAACACCGTTGTACCTGTTATTCTAGCACAAAGAGACTTTCTGGATCAACTATTTCTATAGTCTTGTACCCAATGGGTTAAATGAATAAAATAGATATGTTGCGCTTTGTGTGACTGAACCCTGTACGTTGACTTCATGACATGTAAAATCTTTATTGTTTATTCTTTTATTTGCATCGATGGGAAACGCCCCACGTATATCTTTTTAGTTGTATTGTGTTTCATTGAGTATTGCCTTTGTTCTCTTCATCTCTTGAATATGCGGGATCAGTATGTTCCATTGGCGGAAGATGCCATACCTGTGTTCTTCCACTGACATATCATTTTTGCTCATATTCATGACTAACATCCACTTCAGTCAGTTGTACAGGGACACACACCCTTCTATTTTTTTATTGTGAACATGTCCTCTGTTGAGTCAGTTGGCACTGAAAACGTGTTCTTAATGTGCATATATCGTAAAAGAAACCACATCTTCTAAGGGAAGATTTTTCGCTCTAGACATCGGCTTGTGGGTCTATGCTTTTTGTTTACCCCCTGCTTATGTCAGGCACGAGACACCCTTTTTCAGGGCGGTTTGAGATCGCTGCGTCTCCGTATGCCAAAATCGCTGCGGTAACTCAAGTTCTTAGTTTTGCACGTTCTTATCTAGTTATTAAACTTTGCAACTGCATGGGAGTCTTTTCTTTCACACATTCCTCCATAGCCTTTTCAGAAATTAATTGGAAATGTTCATTTACAGTAAATCCATGGGCGTCCGCAAAACAAATTCCATTGGGGGGCTAACCTGTCAAATAAAGGGGCATGGCTAATGTTAATCAATTGGGGCGGGGCTAAAATGGCAGACAATCGGGATCGGGCAATGCTCAGGCCAAGCTGAGAAAAAAAAGTGGTGAATTCTGCATTTGAAACTGAACAACAATTAGAGCACACATGAACCCTAAAATTACCCCCCTAGCCCCTTAAAACTCATACATTCCCTGATCCCTAAAATTAGCACCCTGGCACCCTAAAACCCATAACCCATACCCGCCTTGACCCCTAAAATTGTCCCCTTGCACCCCAAAACCCATACCTGCCCTGAACCCTAAAATGTCCCCCCCTTGCACACCAAAACCCATACCCACACTGAACCCTAAAATTACCCCCCCTTTTTCCCCAAAACCCATATCCACCATGAACCTTAAAATGATCCCCCTGGCACCCCAAAACCCATACCCACCCTAAACCCTAAAATTACCCCTGCCCCCCCAAAACTCATACCCTCCCTGAACCCTAAAATTACCCCCCTGGCCCGTAAAACCCATACCCGCCCTGAACCCTAAAATTACCCTACCCCCCCCCCCCCCCCCCCGGTACCCCAACACCCATACCCACCCGTAACCCTAAAATTCCCCCCTGGTACCTCAAAACCCATACCCACCATGAACCCCAAAATTATCCCCCTGGCACCCCAAAACCCATACCCACCCTGAACTCTGAAACTACCCCTGCCCCCCAAAACTCGTACCTGCCCTGAGCCCTAAAATTACCCCCTGGCCCCTTTATACCCATACCTGTCCTGAACCCTAAAATTACCCCCCTGGCACCCCAAATCCCATACCCACTCTGAATCCTAAAATTATCCCTCTGGCACCCCATAACCCATACCCGCACTGAACCCTAAAATTACCCCCTGGCACCCCAAAACCCATACCTACTCTGAACCTAAAATTACCCCTGCCCCCCCAAAACTCATACCTGCCCTGAGCCCTAAAATTACTTCACGTTTTTTTGGTATGCGCACAGCTTTGAGCAACTGTGCAGGTCTTTTTGAGGTATTTCATATGATGATAATCTATTTATATGGTTACTGCACTAGGTTGTCCAGTCTGATATTTTGTTTACAACTCATGGTCGTGAGCAGACATGTATGGTGAGAGAAGTGCTCAGGAAGATCTGCTCGGATAGAATTTGTTACTAGCATCTCATATCGGAGTGCCATTGTGAGATGTAAAGCGGCAAGCTTAGGTGAACTAAAGAGAGGATTGCTGTGATGAACCCACTATAGGGAACGCATTATGAGTGTTTCAACAAGTGGAACTTAAAATATGGAATCTGACTTTGCTTGTGGGGGCTTCGCAGAGAGTTGCACTAGCTGATGGAAGTCACAAAGGTGCTTTTCCCTGCAGCTTTCTTAAAGAAGGCACTGTCAATACACTGTTGCATAGTTTATTTTTGACACCTTGCCTATTGTTACAAACACAATATGCATCTCAAGCACAGCTTATGGCACTATGAGGCTCTCCCTAAAACCTTACACCTAAAACAAAGCATGCAAACATTTACAATTACTAGTGTAACATTCAAGTAACAGTTGGGTGTCACTCAAAATATCGTATGCATGATGTATGGATCGCAAAAAGCAAATACAGAATAGTAATACATAGGCAAGGGAGTAGCCAGAAAATTGAAATACCTCCCACTTTGAACTAAAGCTCTTATGGCACCAAGAAAGCAAAGTAAGTCATCACAACCCTCCCCAGAAGAGCTCTCTTGTCCAAGGATCTAGCCATTCATCCTTCCATCAAACCCCTGACATCCACCATTTCAAATGTACTTTCTGTTATCTATACATTTTTTCATCCACCATTGTCTTTCACCATTCATTCTCTCCTTCCATCACCCATCCATATCCAAACCTTTTCATCCATTTGCAAACCTATCCAACGTCTATTCTTCCATCCATCATTTCACTCATCCATCCCTCCATCCACCCTTTCACCCAATCCATCCATCATCCATCCACCCTTTCACTGAATCCGTCCTTTCACTTATCCATCCACTCTTCCACCAATCCATCCATCCAACCATTTACCCTTTCACCCAAGCCATCCTTTCACTCATCCATCCACTCTTCCACCCATCCATCCACTCCTCCATCTAACCACTTACCCTTTCACTTATCCATCCATCCACCCTTTCACTTATCCATCCATCCACCCTTTCACTTATCCATCCATCCACCCTTTCACTCAATCCATCCTCTCACTCATCCACCCACTCTTCCACTCTTGAATTCCACTCTTGAATTCCACTCATCCATCCAACCATTTACCTATTCACCAAGCCACCCTTTCACTCATCCATCCACTCTTCCACCCATCCATCCATTCAGTCATCCATCCATTCACCCTTTCACTTATTAATTAATCAATCAATCCATCATTTCTCTCATCCATCCACCCATTTACTCACCCATCATCCACCCTTTCACTCATCAATCCATCCTTTTACTGATCTATCTTTCATAATTGGTGGTGTGAAGGGTGGAAACCCCCAGGACAGCGCAAACATGCGCACACTACTGTTCTTTTACATCCCCTACTGCTCACCTTTACTGGCACGATCGAATCAAGTCAAGTCAAAAAGCTTTATTTCGATAAAAATTATCATAAAAGCATATACAAGAAAAGCATGACAAAAATGAGAGTTCATTTAGAGAACAATTTTACAGCAGATTCCTGATGATGGCTTGATGACTAGTTTAAAAACATATTAAAAAATACTGATTTAAAACTGTGGTTTAAAACTGTAGTTTAAAAAAGCATATAAAAAGACAATTCATTATATCAACTAGTGCAGTTATTCAGTTTGTTTCTGATAATCCAGGACCAGCCCAGAAATTTTGCCACAGCACAAACTAGGACCAAACTTGTGTCAGAACGCAAAATGCGTAAGGCAACTCGATAGTTCGAAATGCCTAGAAGACGACAGGCGGGGGCTAACCATCGTTTTCTGGGATTACTATACACTGGGCATTCAAACATAATGTGTGCTATACTTTCGACCTTTTCAGGGCATATCGGGCAAGTAACAGGGGTCTGGTAGGGAGGCTTCCATTTGCTGGTAAATTCGCGAGTAGGGAGGGTCTCGAGTCTGAATTGGAAGTACAATGCTCTGTCCCTAGGTTTTGTTATAAACTCAAGAAAGGGCTCAAAGTTAACTGTCTGCTTGAAGGTGTAATAAGCTTCAGTTAGTCTTCCAGGGTTGGGGCTACTAAGATCTCGATTGTCGATCCAAGCCCAATAGGCTTTTTTTATGTCGGCCTTGCTCACAGGGGCTCCGTGTTCCCAGAGGTCGTTGAAGCCAAGCTGGATAAGAGATTTTTTAATATTACGTAGCCAGCTTATTTTTTGGGAGCCAGATGTGTTCATTAATTCTCTCAAGCCCTCAGTATATTTTTTCAACTCCGGGGTACGCCATAAGCGAGCCCAAAATAAAAGGGCACGTAACCTGGCAATGTCCTTAAGTGAACGCCTACCCAAATCGCTGAAAAGAGGTTTCAAAGGAGTACCCCTGGGCATTGCTACTAGTTCTCTTAGGAATTTGTTCTCGGACAAAGTAAGTTCGTCTGTGTTCTCGAACCCCCACAGTTCGGCTCCATACATAGCTGAACCTAAAGCTTTGGCCTGATAGATTATTAATGCGGGAGTAATTGGCTTACTCCTCGAGGAGCGATGTTCTTTGGCAATTACCCCCGCAGCCCGCTTATGATTGAGCAGCATTTTGTGGATGTGGGGCTTCCAGCTCATGTTGTCGGAGATCCTAATACCTAGGTAGTCAAATAATTTGACGTATTCTAGGGGGACTCCATCAGAAAAAATAGATACACTAGATGATTTACGAGATTTAAAAGAGAGGAGCTTAGTTTTGGAAGTGTTAATAACCAAACCTCTCATTGAGCAGAACAAGTAAAATCTGTCTAAAAGCTTCTGTAACCCTGCTGGAGTCTTAGACAATAGCAGGGTGTCGTCAGCAAATAAAAGGGTGGGGACTTTTTCCCCCGCCAGGGCAGGAGCGTCCGCCGGGACTTCTAGAAAAATTTCACCACTCCGTTCACAAAAAGAGAGAAAAGGGTGGGCGCTAGTACACAGCCCTGGCGGACTCCTCTACTGACTGGGATCTTATCGGTGCGCTGTGCTTGACTGCCCCATCTCACCCTGGCAAAGTTCCCCTCGTGTAGGTGTACCAGGAGGTCGAGGATATAAGGCGGGAGACCCAGGTCATGAAGGACAGACCATAGACGGTCACGGGGGACCAGGTCGAAGGCCGACTTCAGGTCGATAAAGGCTAGGTGGAGATTGCCCTTACCAATCTGCACAGTTTTCCAGTATAGCAATAGGAGCCTAAAGACCTGGTCAATCGTGCCCGTGAATGGCCTGAACCCAGCCTGATAGTGTGATAAGATGTCGTTGTCGGTGACCCATAGTAGAATTCGCTCCAGCAGGACCCTGCCAACCACCTTCTGACTAACGTCAATGAGGCTTATTGGCCGGTAGTTAGCAGGGTCCTCCCTGGAACCCTTCTTAAATATGGGTATGACCTCCGCCCCCCTCCAAGACTCGGGGATGGGTAATCCCTTTAAAAGGGCATTCAGTAGAATTGTAAAATAAACAGCCCAAGACTTGGGGTCAAAGCGGAACAAGTCTCCAGGTAGGCCGTCTGGGCCTGCAGCTTTAGCTGGGACCAACCTATTAATGGCAGACATGACTTCTATTTCAGTAAAGGGATCATTGTCAGGCGGGGTTAGGTCTGTGGAAACATTAACAGAAAAAGCGCCGGTACTTTGTGCACTGTCATCCGAATAGAGTGACGAAAAATGGGTAAACCACTCGTCGTTGGTAATGTGGTTGGGAATTGTATCAGGTTCATGGCCTTGGGAGAATCTACAAAGGTTCCAAAATGTGGTCCCATCCCTTGCTAGGCTGGCATCTTTTAGGGCCAGCCAATGAGATTCTTCCCATACACGCTTTGCGTTATCAAGGGCCTTCCTATATGTAGACCTAGCATTCTTGATTAGGATGCAATCCTTGGATTTGATAGCGGATACAAGCATTTTTCTACTAGATCTACACTCTAAATTGAACCAAGAACCGGGTGTTTTGTGTTTGTGAGAGTTGTTAGGGGAAAGAGATGTAAAAAGAGACCCAATAGACTCAATGGTGTCTGCATGGATAGACGCGGCTCTTAATTTCTCATTAGCGTCTTCGCAGGCTTGCCTAAGTTCGGCCGTTTTTAATAGCAGTATTTCTTTAATGGTAGACAGTTTTTGGGCGTCAACTGCAACTTTGGGCCATTTGAGATATCTTTTACAGTTAGATGGAATAACATCTCTAGTGAGCAATGTCGGACGATGATCAGAGGTTGATTGATCAGGGGTCCATGGGCTCTTTAGAGTCAGGCAAAGAGAGTTATGGTCACTGTCAATGGTAGGGACAATGACCATGTCCACTGCATAATGCCAGAGTCTTCGGTCAATTAGAATGTAATCGATTCTTGATGGGCTGGAGATTCTGTTGAAAGTAGAAGCTGCATGAAGGTCGGAGGGAAGTCGGCCATTAGCGGCTCTCAGCCCATATTCCATAACCAGAGCATTCAATTGGATTACTACTGGTGACCATCTCGTTACTGGGGGGACAGAAAGGGAGGGTATACCCCACCTAGTATCTTCCTCTGCAACATCCAAGATGTCTTCGGTGGCGAGGGGTTCAAAAGTGCAATTGAGGTCTCCGGCAGCCAAAATAAATGAATTCGGGGGACAAGAGGAAAATTCCTCTTCTAGAATAGTGACGATAGGGGACTTAGATCCTCCTTGGGTACCCCTAATATAGATGTTAAAGAGCTCAATAGTTGGCCCCCCTTTCAACCCATTCAGGGTTAAATGCAGCACGTCAGGAGACGAACATTGAACAAGTCTGACTCTGCATGAGAGGGCTATGTTAATCCATATTATGAGCCCCCCCGAAGGGCGTCCACGGCCAGTAGTGACCGCGGGGACGCAGTAGCATGAGAAGCCTGATTTATATAAGGGTGTGACACTCCAGGTCTCTTGAAATATGCAGATATCATGCATAGCTATAAGCCTATTCCATTCAGGGAGTGAAAGTTTAGCTTTCAGACCCGCAATGTTCCACGAGATAAGTTTGAGAGTCGTGTTTGGTACTGGAGGGGGGGGAATGACGGGATCATGTGAGGTCAGCGATGGAACAACCCTTGTTAATGCACCTTCCGCCCTATCCCCATTGAAAATAGTGGGTAATGGGGTTAGGGAAGTCGGTCTATGGTTGGGGATAAGGGCAACTAGGGTAGCTTCAGTAGGAGGTAGGGACATATGGGACGCAGTTGTTAGTCAGTCAATTTGTCCAAGTGAGGATGTTCCCTCAAGCCTTTGATAAGGCACCCCGCTACTCCACCCCACTAGGGCATGACTCAATGTCGAAGGATGTTTAAACTGAATATAAGAAGAGTCAGGGGAGGAGGATCTATACTCTAGTGCAATGAGGCCCTCAGCTAAATAATGGTTAGCTAAAGTCAGTTCAATAATATCCTTCGAGGAATTATTGGATCTTAGTCTGCGAGCCTTCACGAGGTCATCTCTGATGATAGATCGACAACCTCTAGTGTGGCGGATCCAATGTGTAACCTTATTCTTTAAAGATTCTTCGCACTCATACCTATTGCTCTTGGGGACTCCCACCATATGGACAATGGGCTGGGAATTGGCCCTACGGTTTTGCAGTTCGGAGGATTTACAGAGTGAGTTGGGGGCTGCAGATTTTAGAGAAAGATGACACTGGTTGGTTGTGGTATTGTCGTGCAATGATGGATGCGTTCTTTTGTTGGGAATGGATAATCCAGCCCCAGCTCTAGCAGATGATATTGAGTTTATACTGGCTTGATAAGGTGGGACTGGCGATTGAATGGGCATGATTACACTAGAGTAAGTAGTGGTAGAAGAAGAAGTACATGATGCGTGGGGGTGGTGAACAGTGCTTGTTGATGGAATTGGTGGTTGCGGGGGCTGTGTAAGGGGTCTTTTGACTTCTAATAATAATTCCTTGACTAGCGCTTTTAGGTCACTAATTTCAAGTTTTAGTGCATTAATGGTTTCCATAAGTAGGCCCGGCGTTGGGTCTGCAACAGACACGCATTGTTGGCTGGCCATATGTAGGGGCGATCCAGGAGCAAGAACTTCGTCCCCGGGGTGGTCTGGGACCGGAGATAATGGTACACTAGAAGTAAAGTCACAACAGTCTGCAGAGTCATTACCCAAATCAGATAAAACCTCAAAGCGGTTTTTACACAAAATAACAGTGGGCTCAAGGGGTACCCTGTTAACCACAGTAACACAGGAGCTTGAAACTTCGGTAGTTGATCCCATAATAGTGGAGAGGTTTGGGGTACTGTCTAGGGCTGTTGATGTTTGTACGATAGAAGAGGGTGGGGCAGTTTTCTTAGTGAACATTTGGGGGATAGTGACGGGGCCTGGGCAGGTGTTACTAGCAGGTAAAGGAGATGGAGACAAGGACACAGTAGTTAAATCAGGATCCAGGAGCGTGGTACAATCGTCGACTAAGGATTCAATACGTTGTAGGGTAGAAGATGGAATAAGTTTCTTAGTAGATTTGCGAGCCGTGTTTCTTTTGGCCACGCTGCCATTAGCATCCGTCATTTTCCTTTTACCCATTATGGCTCTGGACCCGTCCCGCTAGGAGATATATCAGCACAGTGCACTACAAGTGTGTCAAGAGTCCCCACAGACGCAACACAAAGTTATACCTTCAGTTGATGTGGCACCCGATGATAGTGAGGAAGCACGATGGCCTCAAGAATCGGATGACAGGGACGTGGCCCTGCCCTGCCTCCTCCTGCCCAGGACGGCCACAGACGGCCCGCCCTCTGCCCGGGCTCAGCCCGGCGCCGCCCGCGCGCGTCCCGCGACGCGGAGGGAGCCAATGCTTTTAAAGCGCCTCCGGGCGCGCTGACGTCCGGAAGTTTGCAGAGGCTCACGGGAGCTGTAGTTCCCCCAGCTACGGCCGATGGCGTGGACCAGCCGGGAGAAACACACAGCGTTTGGAGCCCCGTCAACTGTAGCCTGCTAGGGACCCGGTAAATGTTGTAGGTGCTGGCAGCTAGGGCTTCGGCAAATGTCCCCCGCTCCACCAAGGGAGCCAATGCTTTTAAAGCGCCTCCGGGCGCGCTGACGTCCGGAAGTTTGCAGAGGCTCACGGGAGCTGTAGTTCCCCCAGCTACGGCCGATGGCGTGGACCAGCCGGGAGAAACACACAGCGTTTGGAGCCCCGTCAACTGTAGCCTGCTAGGGACCCGGTAAATGTGGTAGGTGCTGGCAGCTAGGGCTTCGGCAAATGTCCCCCGCTCCACCAAGGGAGCCAATGCTTTTAAAGCGCCTCCGGGCGCGCTGACGTCCGGAAGTTTGCAGAGGCTCACGGGAGCTGTAGTTCCCCCAGCTACGGCCGATGGCGTGGACCAGCCGGGAGAAACACACAGCGTTTGGAGCCCCGTCAACTGTAGCCTGCTAGGGACCCGGTAAATGTGGTAGGTGCTGGCAGCTAGGGCTTCGGCAAATGTCCCCCGCTCCACCAAGGGAGCCAATGCTTTTAAAGCGCCTCCGGGCGCGCTGACGTCCGGAAGTTTGCAGAGGCTCACGGGAGCTGTAGTTCCCCCAGCTACGGCCGATGGCGTGGACCAGCCGGGAGAAACACACAGCGTTTGGAGCCCCGTCAACTGTAGCCTGCTAGGGACCCGGTAAATGTGGTAGGTGCTGGCAGCTAGGGCTTCGGCAAATGTCCCCCCGATCGAATCTTTTCTACTGCTGCCTGAAGTCAGTCTGGTATTTTTCTAAATGGCCCGTGTATTTTTATTGGAGCTGTTTGGGTTTATTCTTGTATACAGACAGACATGCACAAACATTTCTCTATCTCTTTCATAACTGACAATAAAAACAACACATTGATTTACATTTATTTAATAGTTTCATGGCGAGATAACGCGTTGTCCGTTCCTTTCACACTACAAAATGAAATGGCACTGGAGAGTAACAAGACCTCACAATTTATGGGACACAAGCAGGTACATTTGTTAGAAGATGCGCGTCTTCTTATGCAAGAAGGGCCAGATTATGCTTTCAACTGTACGGATCCTATTCTTGCATTTTTTACCATCACCGAAGCCCCCCAGGGTACCCCCACTGCCTTCACTGTGCGCCCCAACTGCAAGAGGAGACTTCTTTTAACCCCGCATTGCTCTTCTGCTTCTCCTACCATGTGTGTCCTATTTAAACTTCAACTTTGCCTTCCGATCGGCTCCTCGGTGATTTTGAGCTAAGGCGCTTCAAGGTGAGAAGTGTGCTGGAGCGGCAGCTCACACTGGCCATTGTCATTCTGAATGGGGCAATAAGCCACAGCCAGAATGGCAATGGGCGGGAGGGGCTGCGAGGAGGAGTGCGAGGCGCCCCATCAGGGAGTTGAGGCCTCTGGCAGGGAACATCTCTGCTCCCTGCAGGGCCCAGAATTACAGACAAAAGGCGTCTGTAAAAGCATGTGCGTCTGCAGGGGGGGCAAGCGCCCCTCCTTGCCTTCCCCTGCGGACGCCCATGATGAGGGTACGGGTACCTCATATGTTGAAGTACCGATAGACTTTCTGTTTTCCTTGTTGGCTTGAGGACACACATGTAAGTGTATTTGTGTGCGTTAATTTACGGCTAATAGAGTTTCACTACACCGCTCACTTTATTTGTTCACATGTGTTTTTTCCAGAATACACTAACTCTGCGACGGTTGTTTTCCGGTCGTAACACCAGACCCGTATGAATTCATACTCAGCAGGCTCCATAAGCAACAATTTTGATGCATTATGGGCACTTGAGTTCATGTGCGCTTTAAGTGTACGGCAGAGCGATTTTTTTTGGACACTTCTTTTTTTTTTTTTTCTCATTGTCTTTTATGCATGGTTCTTTAATTCTCTCATTTTCTTCCTGGTTATACACGGTTATATCCACATTTCCAAGAAGTCGGGAGCACACATACGTATTTCCTGTTATCCTCTCTGTATGTTCTTTTCATCCTCCTTTTTTCTAGGTCTCACAGTAATATTTTTTTTAATGTTGTTTCTTCAAGGCCTTTTCTTAGTTCATGGCTTCAGTGTCTGCTTCTCTTGTTTTTCGCTGCTTTAGGTTTATGGAGCAGTTTTGGTAAATACAGTATGTTGCGGCAATACACATTAATTTTCATCTACCCCTGATGAGTGTGATTTCAAACCGAAATGCATTGGGACTTGTTCATCTGACAACTGCTACTACATTAACGTTCTTGAATTGTCATTGTAACAAAGTGATCTTTTTATACAGTGTGATACACTAGCCACTAATACATTGTTTTGGTTGTTTCACTTGAGCTTAACTTTTGAATACATTATCATACAGATTGAAATGTTATAACGTGTTTAATTTAGCCTCGTGCTCCTATGGTTGGAGCACTCTGATTCTAGATACCCATTGGTTGCCTGAGTTCTTGCGTCTTGGAGACTGCGCCTTTGGAAGTGGCTAAACGTCCAGGGCCTCTCCCTGTTCGCTGAGCACCTAGCAGGATCTTGAAACGTCAGGACAATCAAACTCATCCGACGTTGCCTAGCGGATTATGAATGGCGGTTGCACTCTGAGGTGGCACAGGGCATCTTCCAACAATGGGGAGAACCCTAACTCGATTTATTAGAGAACACGCAGTGTCAGAGTTTTTGCACATTGGAGTTCCCAAGGCAGTTCTCCCTCGGAGACACCTTTCTTCAGCATTAGGGGTTGGGACTCCTATATGCCTTTCCGCCCCTCCCTCTCCTGCCCAGAGTAGTTAAGATAATCAAGAGAGACTGGGTCCAGGTCATCCTAGTGGCACTGGACTTGGTGATGATAGTGTGGTACCCACACTTCTGGCCATGAGCATATGTCATCCAGTCTGCCAGCCCCTTCCGGTGAACCTCCTGTTGCAGCTGCAGGGCCGACTGTGTTGCACCTGAGCCTGTACTATCTACATCTCCATGCGTGGAGCTTGAGCGGCAAAAGTTAATGACTTTCAGTCATCCATCTGAAGTGGTTGGTATCATTTTAGCAGCCAGGCACCCATCAACCAAATCGATTTATGCAGGATGCTGGTAGAAGTTTGCTGTCTGGTGCTATTTCCGAAACTTACAACCCCTGAATGCAGAGTTATCAGATGTTCTGCTGTTCTGTTTGTCATTGGCCCAGCAAGGACCTGCTGTGACAAGAGTTAAAGGTTACCTCTTGGCCTTCTGATGTTTACCTGACCAGCCATACCTCTTCAAGTCACCTGTTATGATTTGTTGTTTAAGAGACTGGTCCATATGTTCCAGCTGACTCCATTTGTCATCCCACAGTGGTACCTTAATTTGGTACTCACCTTGATGTGCACTCCCTTCGAGCCCATGCTTAGTTGTTCTCTTCATCTTACAATGAAGACAGCATTCCTCATTCCCATATTATCGGCCGGGCAAGTGAACAAACTCCAGTCATTGTCTGTGATTTCCCCATGTACATCTTTCTTCCCAGAAAAATTAATCCTCCAGACAAAAGCAGAATTCCTTTCCAGGGTAGCCCTGCCCTTCCTCATCAGGCAATCCATCACCTAGCTGCCTTTCTATGCACTGCCTCATCCCTCAAAGGAGGAACCTCTACATCACCTTGACCCTAAAAAAAGCACTTAGCTTCTATGTGGAACAAACCAGAGTCTACCAACAGGACTACCGACTTTTCGTTCCTTTCTCTGAGGCTAAGAAAGACAAAGCATTGCAAAAGAGGACTATCTCAAGATGGATTGTGCTATGCATCAAGATCTGCTATTTACTAGCCAAGAAGCAGCCCCCAGAAGGCCTGTGCACTCAAGAGCAAAGACTGCTACCACTGCACTGGTGTGCGCTCTGCCAGTCATGGACATTTGCTAGGCCCCTGCTGGCCATTCATCCTCACGGTTGTAGGAAGGTGGATATCTGACTATGGTTACCCCCAACTTTTTGCCTAGTGTCTAGCTGGTTTTTCGACTTATTTGGCCTGAGATCCTGCCATTCAGGGTCTCAGGCTGTCTGCTCTCTCTGTAAAATGGACTCCATGTACCCTAGGTACATACCCAATTGGTAAGGATCACCTTATTGGACCCTGTATAGTGTACCCTAGGTACCCAGGGCATAGGTGTACCCTAGGCCTCCCAGGGGCTGCAGCATGTATTATGCCACCCCTGGTCTGGCCTTCCAATCAGACACAACTGGCTGATCACTCAGCTGGGGCAAGGTCGTGTAATCACCCCTTGCTTAGATATAGTATGCCTATATCTGCCCTTATATATAGACACATGTGTACCTATCAGTCACTCCTATGGCAGGCCTTAACAATCCTGGAGGCAGAGTGCTTGGTAACATGTGAGATGGTGCTCTAGCATGAGCTGAGCCTGTCTGCAGCTTTCGGAACCATGTCCTTATAGCTGTTCTATGATATAGCCTACCATATACTCTTAAAGTGCCTTATAATCTTAAACGGTTATGGTAACTATGGTTTGGCTTTATCAAAACATGTCGTGTAAGGTGTCTAACACTTTGGAATAATACCCCCATACCATTTCTGGTGATGAGGATATTATTCCTCCCTTCTAGAGGGAGAGACATGTTAAAATCCTACTTTGCTGTTTATCTCTAACCAAAGCCTCAGCATCACAAAATGGATGCTGCTGCCACAGACACAAGTCTGACCTCCTGCTGCTGGGAGTGATCCCAGCCAGGGAGGCCTGGACAATAGGTTTCCTGCTTGGGGAGGTGCTAGCACCTCCCCAGACAGCCTTTAGTGTATTGGGGCAGGGTGGGCTGAAAGGAATGAGACATGCCTGGGGCACACAAGGTGTTCCTTGCATAGTCCAGTTCAAACCGGCGCTGGGGCACTCCAGCCCCAGCTCTGGCGCGAAACTGGACAAAGGGAAGTGGGTGTAACCACCCCCTCCCAGGTCCCACCCATAAGGCGTGACCTAGCAGGTATCCCAGCCCCCCAGATTAGTATAAGAGTGGGAGTTGGGCCTCAAGACTTTAGATTATCCTGAACCTGCAAAACTGAACAGAAACTCTGGACCTTCGACATTCGACGAAAGAAGAAGACTGAAGAATCTCCCTTGTAGCCAAGGAGTGGCTACCCTGTGCAAACAGGCACCATCAAGAGACTACCCTTTGCTTTGTGAAACGTTCTACGAGGAACCGACTGCAGAGCCCGACCAGAGCCTTGACTTCCAGACTTCTCCGACCCTCATCCACATCTGCAGCAGAGCTGAGATCCGTGGAGGCGACGAGCAACGTGGGACCGGCTACCTGGGAAAAGTGGCTAGTAACTTACAGCGCAGCTTCTGAGGTACCCTCGAAGTTGTGCACCGGGGATTGAGAAGCCCCAACCCCAAGCACCAACTGCACCGAAGATCAGCCCCCCACACTCCACGAGTCCTGCGTGGGGCCCTTCAGCATTTTCCTGCTTGCCGCGTCTGTCCGGTTGCTTGCCCGCTGGCTAGTGGCCTTTGTGACGACGCTCCCTGAAATCTTCTGCGCTGGTTTGGCTCCTCCAGACTGGCTCCCGCTTCTCTGCAAAGAAGAAGCACCCCAGACCTTCCTGGTCTGCACCAGAAGCAAGTCCTTTGTTCTTCGTGGGTTCCGCTTGCCAAGGCTTGGTGAGTCCTAGTCCAACTTCGACGCCGCCGACAGCAAGAGCCTTCGTGGGACAGCTCGCCTCCTGGTCCTGGTCGTCCTCGACGCTTCCTGGTCCTCCTGGCTGCAGCGACAATCTTCACCTTCACCTGCAACTCTTCACGACATCGCCTGGTTCCTTCCTGGTTCCACGTGGTCACTGGCTAGTGACCTTGACTCTGTCCCCTCTGCTTGCAGGTTTCTCCTCTTCTTGATCCCAGCCTTGGGATCCACCGGACACTCTTCACTGACTGCCTGTCAGCATCTTTCTTCAGGCATCCATAGGAGTCGACGACGAAAACGACGCATCTTCACCCCTATGCACCCGCAGCCTGTGGGCTAGGTAACTTGGGTACTCCGGTGCTCATCAGGATAGTGACTATCCTAGTGTCTAGTTTTCAAGTCTCAACTGCCTAGCTACTCCGGAAGTGTCCTAAATCTATCTATTTCTAAACTGTAATATTGCTATTGACTTTTACGCATTACGCGTGAGTGTTTCCACTCTGCACACGAATCCCGTGGGCCTCCCACTTCCTAACTAACGCTAGTGTAGTGTAGCCCCAGCGATTCCCTAGGCCTAGGCCTATTCTATTTCCGTGACAGTGGTTCTTATACCACTTACTTAGTATATGGTTCGCGTGGCCCCTAGGGCCTAACTGTATTACTTACCTGTGTGACTTACTGTATGCATTAATAAGACTGTGTTGTACATACCTCTAATCTCATAAAGAGTGCTGAGGGTTTGCTTAGAATAAATACACTTTATTTTATATATATATCTGTTGTGGTGTCCTTTCATTTGGTATTCAAGGGATTATATATGGTATCACAGCTGGCTTCACATGCCATTCAGAGTTTAGCCTAAGACTGCTCTTGTCCATGCTACCACTAGGATAGCTGGTCTATAAGGTTGACTTTACAACCAATCACCATAAGGGTATTTGGACTGATATAAGGTGTACACTATAACTAGTGACATCATACATCAGGCCAACTTCTCACAACGGTCACAAAGCATTACTACCTGGATAGCCAGGTCTGATGGGAAGGGCATTTTGTCCTGTGTACTGCAGGATTTGCCGGTCTGAGGCATTCAACAGACCCACCACCTGGGGAGGTACTGCTTTGGTATCCATTCACAAGGCAAGGAATCTGCAGTTAGAAGTCTCGACCAGAAGAACAAGTTACTTACCCTATGTAATTCCTTTTTAGGTCTCGCCTGGCGAACGCAGCGCGAAGCGCTGTCGCCAGCGAGATCTATTGTTGCTGACTTGCCTCGGAAGTGGGACAGGAGATGGGCACGCGCAGGCTCTTGGCGGATTTGAGTTGGTGTACGCGCTTACAGCCACGCGGCGTGCACATCTCCTGTCCCCCTTCCCTCGCAAGTCAGCATGCAGTTTCACTTTCGTGAACATTCACTCGTTAAAAACGCAGCATTTGGGCATCCGCAGGGCTTTTGGCGCTTGCATGTAACGTGTACAGCTGGTGCTTGGTGCCGTGTTAATTAGGCTCGAGGCAGTAGTTTCTTTGTGAACGCGCTCATAAAGACTCGGGCCCCTCTCAATTCCTGAACTATGGCTATGGCGCAGCGGTAAAAATACAAGAACCACACCAGAGAGGTACGATGGACCTGCGCCACCTGTACCTTGGTACCCACATGCTGCGGTAATTACCTAGCCCTCGAACTCCAGTGCTCGCGCCCCTTGCGCCATTTCAATGTGTACATATTAACAGGTTCAAGCCTTATGCGCGCTCCGTCATACTACATGCCGCGCTACATCCGCTAATAGCGAACGGGAGGGTTGGTGCTCAGGGCGCCCTATACTGCCTTCTTCATTCAAGCGTAAACAAGCGGGCCCATTCCTTTTTAGCGCTGGGAGCTAGGCGATTTGCCCAGAATCACCGGATGTTTGAGGGTTGGTGCCGAGACTCGAACTGGATTCCCCAGCTTCAAAGTCCCACGCTCTAGCCATTATGTTGTGTTGCTCTACACAACGCGTGTAGTGTGCCTTGCACCCCTAGGCCGTCGCGCTATCACCCCCCCTAGGGACAGGATAAAGGATCTGTGATCCCGGCTGTCAGGAAACCCGGTCTGGCTGAAGGGGGAAGCGAGGAGAGAACTCGCGGGCAGTCTTGCCCGAGTGTAATCCAAAGCGGGCCAGCCACTCACATCGCTGGCTACCCTGGGGCAGTCCCCGGGCAGCTAAACATATCGGCATGAGCCCCCGGTCCTAGTGCCTGGTAGGCAAACCACTAATGCAAGCGCAATTCAAAGCAACAACTAATATTTCGCAGTCGCTGGGCCGGCATCTACTCCCGGGAAGACCCGCTGGTCATCTTGTACTCCGACTCGGCCTGCTCTCACCTGCTGAACTCCTGCAGCGCCTGCTTCGCCGAGTTCTACGCCCCCTGCGCCAACAAACACACACGCACCAGCCGCCCTCAGCCAGTGCATGCGTATCCCTCAACGCGCACATGGCGTGCTTTCGTTTTCCCTCCCTCCGGCGTTTCAGCCCACGCTCAGGTTCTCCCGCCCGTTGAGGCCCCCTCTCTTCCTCCCTGGCAGCTCTCTCCCCTCCTCTCCCTGCCTCCTCTTCGACCCCCTTTTGTCTTACTCCCTGCCCTTTGAGTCACCTTCCTCCCCCCTTTGACTACCTAGTGCCTCTTCCCAGCGCAGCCACGCACTGCTCGGTGACCCTCGGCAGAGAGCAGCCCTCGCACGGCCACGAGGATGGAGAACACACTGCTGCTCAAGATGCTCCTGCTGGCGATCCTTACCGGCCAGCTGAGGCTGCGCAGGAAGGTGGGTGCCCCCGGCAGACACCCTCCCCACCAGCTCCTGGCATGTGAGAGTGATCGGCCGGACACCCCCTGCTGGCATGTGTGAGTGTGAACGAGCCTGGCACACCCCTGCTGGCATGTGTGAGTGAGTGTGAACGAGCCTGGCACACCCCTGCTGGCATGTGTGAGTGAGTGAGTGTGAACGAGCCTGGCACCCCCCTGCTGGCATGTGTGAGTGAGTTGGAACGAGCCTGACACCCCCCCTGCTGGCATGTGTGAGTGAGTGTGGACAAGCCTGACACCCCCTGCTGGCATGTGCACGTGATCGGCCTGACACCCCGTGCTGGCATGTGTGCGTGAGTGTGAAGGAGCCTGACCCCACCCTGCTGTCGATCCTTACCGGCCAGCTGCGGCTGCGCAGGAAGGTGGGTGCCCCCGGCCTGACAGCCTCTCCTCCCCCTGCTGGCATGTGTTTTGTGATGGTATTGTGTATCTTTATTTTCAGCGTGGTCCGCTTTCAGTGCGGTCCGCCTTGGTCACGCTTGTCTTTTCATATTATCAGAGCTGGTTGTAAATTGCATTAACTGTTCTCTTGACTCTTCGTAAATGAGGTGCCATGGCGGCGGTACCTGCCCATTGATCGCTCGCCTTGCACCCTGGCATGGCAATTCGCAGCATGACCGGACTGAGAAATCATAAGGGGGTGTCCCGCCCAAACAGCCCATCTGAAGCTACGTACCTGCATTTACATTTAGTAAAAACATAATTTTCAGTCGATTTTACCATTGCCAGCACCTCTAAATGGGCCAAGTCCATAATGTAATCTTTTTGGCCGCCTTTGTGTGTGAATTCCCTTCTAGCTGAGTGTGCGGGTTTGTGTATTTCTTTAAAAGTGCATGGGCATGGATGTCTGTGCCACTCTATCTAAGTCAATCTGGGTGTGCGTGCGTAAGGCTTTTATGATTAAGATCTAAGAATCCGCCTCGGGCACCACACAACCCCTTCGTTAACGCCTTTCACAGCGCAGCAGTAAATGGAACAAAAATTTCTTGGAAACCTACTCGCGTCCCCGGGCGATTCAGGCTGGGTCAGTACTGCCAGCATTCAGCTTTTTGTTTCGTTTCTTTAATTGAATTTAAATATATTAATCAGCAGTTGAATTAAAAAGACATCCTGTGCATTTGAAGGCCGCAATCACTGGAGGAACGCCTGGCCCACCTTTCAACGCAACCACGGCACAAGTTTTCACGTTTTACAAATTATTTATGATTAATTATTTTGTTATTATGCAACAATACTGTATCCTGCCGTCGAGATGGAGAGAGTAACTGAAACATTTTGCGAATGTTCGACCTGGCACCCCGTCACCCTGAGGTTAAGCAATTGTTTGGCATTGGAGTCTGGAGCTTGTTGCTTTCTATTGAGAGTGATTTTTGTGTTCATCGTTATTTTTGTGTAGCTGTCTGTTGGCAATAGGCCTCGCATTACTAAAAATTTGAGCTATTGGTGTTGCATTATTATTTGCAACGCCAAAAGCTCAAACTTTTACTAATGCGAGACCTATTGCATTGCAAATGCTTGTTTGTTATAGACTCTAGCAGATTCCTCACCAACCCACCCTTCTCACCCTTTTTGGGAATTAACTCACATAGTCCCTAATAAGATGCCAAATCTACAAGATCTTTTAACTGCACTATCTGATTTCCTTAGATCTGCCTCCGATGGCGCGGACAGGGATCAGAAAGGAACAGAAGTCAGCTTGCGGGGGCGGTGCAAATATAGGGTCCCTGGCTTGACAGCCGAGACTGAATGGAGCTGATGTGCAGCCGCACAACGCCACCTAGCCAAATGCAAGAGAAATTTTTTTAACCTTTCTGAATCCAGTCTGGCACCTGGAAAAATTCACTATGGGCCTCATGTAGGAAGCCAAATACCGGTCGGTAACGGCCGATTTTCGGTAATTATACCGTTACCGACCGGTATTTTGGCCATTGGTATGTAGGGGGACAAACTTTGCTTTCGGAATTTACCGAATCGGTAAAATTACCGATTCGGTAATAATACCGAATCGGTAATGTTACCGAATCGGTAACTTTTCCGAATCGGTAATTTTACCGATTCGGTAAATTCCGAAAGCAAAATCGAGATGTAGGGGGAGTGTGTGTGTGTGTTTAAGAGTCGGTATTTACCACCAACTTATAGTTGGTGGTAAATAATGAATGTATGTGTAAATGCATTTTTACGCGCGTAGCAGTGTGCAATGTGGCATACATACATGCCCTTAGGGCATGTATGTGTGCCACATGTGCACACATGGCCGAATCAGGGGTGCAACAGGGTGTCAATGTGACACCCTGCCACCCTTGTATGTGTTCCCCCCATTACCGAATCGGTATTTACCGATTCGGTAATGAGGCATACCTTCCCATCAATGGGAAGGTATGCCTCATTACCGAATCGGTAAATACCGATTCGGTAATTACCGACTAGTAACGATTCGGTAAAAAATACCGACTCATTACCTACATACCAGTTACCACTTCTAAAATACCGATTCGGTATCGTTCGGTATTTTAGAAGTGGTAACTGGTATGCTACCTACATGAGGCCCTATGTGAGGAATCTGCAGTTCGATAGTATGTCTATTAGAAAAAGCATTACTGGTGCTAAGTTAGTTTTGCTCTTTGCTGCACATGTATTCCGAATCGCAGTGAATGATGGAGACAAATTGATTCTAGTGGCAGTTTTTCATAACATAATTGCAGACTATACTTTATTCTGTTAGAATCAAATAGTTTTTTGGGGCTTTATGTTATTATGGTCTTTCTCAGTTATTGTAATTTGTAATGTGATTCTTTTCAGGGTCACTCTGCATCGGGTGCTTCTATGGGCCGACCTGAACCAGAAGTAACAGGTGTTTGTTGGATGACTGGTAGTGGATCTAAAGGTACCTCACTGTCGACAAAGCTTTCATCACAGTCAGCTCAGCCTTGGAAGAATGCCCCAAGCCCACTTAAATCAGAATGGTCGAAATCAAAAGATATAACTGTAAGTTTCACTTCCCCGTTACTATAAGACTTTGTTTTTTTAATAACTTTCTCACCATATTTTAGGTATGGTCTAGACTGTAACAATTTGCATAATATTTGAAAACCTCTTTGTTTTTTTTCAATCACCAAATTAAAGAATACCTGATAAAAAAGAGCCTCAGCCACATCATGGACCTCAAGCATGTCAGCAAACTCATCTGGAAACCATCCTTCCAAATGGTCACTAATTCCATATTTGAAGAAAGGATTGCCTACTTCCATTTTCATACCCACAGGAAATATGGCAAATTCCTTAGTTTGAAGGTGGGCAAGGTCATTGCCAATTCAAGGTCTTGCCATTTGAGCTATGTTTAGTGCCCTGTATCCTCACAAAACACTAAGGACCATTTGCATGAACACATTTTCCCTTAGACACAGAATGGGCAAAACCTTTTGATGCATCTGGCCCTAAGCTCTAGTAGTTCTGTATTCGCATAGGTGAGGGTCCAGGTATACTGTAACTTGATGATTTTATTGTGAAATCCTACGATAGTACCAAAGTAGTGTTACAGACTTGTGTATGGTTCTGCTAACACTTTGCAAGCTTCATACATTTTCAGAAGTCCACCAAGAGACTAAACAAACTCCGTTCCTAGGGGACTGTCTGGATGCAAAGTTGTACAGGATTGTACAAGCAGAGTACAAGTTCTAGTGCAGGAGGTGATGGAGTTGCAGCCATGTAGGAGATATTCAGGTCATTGCGGTGGTCTCTGACATGAGGTCCGCCAGGTACGGAGTGGCTAATTTTCAAGTTGAGGCCTATCTGAGCACCTACATATCGTGCAGATTGTGATGTGTTTTATCTACCAGACTCATGATCAATAACCGGTGAGGACAATGAGGCAGACAATCTGCTTCCTCCCATAAACTGTGACTGTATAGACCTGCAAATTGCCAGAAGGCTGAATGTATCTTGATAAGGTGACATTCAGTACCCTTCTGACCCTCCAACAGAAGAGTCCAACTCTTTTGAGCTGGTTATAAAGAAGGCTCCTAGACGCTAGAACTGTTGTATACCACCCCTGATGTGAAGGCCAATCTGTTCAGAGTGGTACTGGAACCTTCAGGTTCTGCAACACAACCTTTGCTGACTGGCCTGACTAGAACACATTTTGCTAGCTAGGAGAAGCACTATAAACTCTCACATTTAACAGATTGCTCCTTGCCTTCCCTCCGAGCCAATATTTCTGACCACACATTCTGCACGGATAGACCATGGTGATCCAGGCTTCTTCAACAAAACACAAGCTGAATGCCTTTGCTTCCACACTCTGGACTATGCACACTTATGCTCTGTGATAGGTAGTTATAATTAGTTTGCCAGAATACATTTATGGTACCTTCCCTCAGCTGTCCAAGGACAAGGGAGCAGGCATCCTAACGTATTTTGAAGCCTCCGCAAAGTAGACACTGTGCCACGTGTATTGAACATCACCATTGTCATTGGGTGTCATGGTTGAATGCATTCTACATTTCCTAGTATTGCACAAGGCAACTTAATGCATATGCTTTCAATGATGAAAGTCTTGTGATATTTGTGCTTTCGTTTGTGCTAGCCTCACCAAAGTGTCAGTTTCATCAACATTGTACAAAGTTTTGAGTTTACTGCAGAACCGTGTGTAACAGACTGAAACAAATGTCCAAGACCACCCGGCCTCCCCTCCAGCACTTCTGCCTGTAGTGTGGAAGAGATTACGTGAGACGTAACGGAAACAGGCTCCACCTCTTCTTCCACCTCATCACCAACTAAACTACTTTAAGTTGGCTGTGTTTCTGTAACGTTGGAGGAAAATAACTTCGGATCAATAGGTCCACCAAGGTTATACTCTGTCATTTGCCCATACATTTCCACTTGTTTCATCCGTTCCATCCCATCTCCCATAACATCATCTTGATGAAAGAAGTAATTTTTTTAGCAGAAAGGTCCGCCTCTTGGAAAGATGTATGGGGTGTTATTGCAGATATGTCTTTGACCCCAAAAAAGAATGAAGTCTTGGATCTTTCAGATCTTACATACCGCAGCAAATTTTAGGTTAAATAATAGCAATGAATGGTTACACCAACAGAGGTTTTGCAGACTCTGAAAAAACTGAACTGACTGTTAAATTAATACTTGCATATATTACCACACCACTGTTGCACTGCAGAAACAGATGTTTACTCTGCTTAATATGGGTTCAATTGCAGTCTTTCTCCAAGAGTTACTAAATGTTAAGGTAACAATGGTAGCTGAATTACACAGAGATGGAATACAGGTTTTTCCTTACTTTGAAGACTGGTAAACCATTGTCCTCCATTGTCGTAGACTCCTCTTAGATCTAGGATTATCTTTGAATCCCCACAAGTCAAAGCCACAGAGTTCAGGATTGCCATCGTGAATTTTTCACGTTCTTTAAGCAAGGTTAAGAATGAGGCGGGCCCACTGATGTTTCTGGAGCAAGTGGAAGAGTAGTATAGAAGCTTATTTGACAAGTCTATTGCTGCCCAAATCTCTGAATGTCAAAATTCAGTGGTGGACTGACACAATCAAATTGATGATTAGCCAACCATTTTTCAGGATGATGGCAGCTTCACCCTCAAGTTTCAGCTGTCCTGTGCAACCTAGCCACTCACTCACAGTCTAAAATGCCACTGGGGCTGTTCTCTTTTGGATGGGGCAGAGCCTGCAACATTACGTCAGGGACGGGACAGGCTGCAACATGCGCAGCAGTAGACTTGCATATTTGTTGACTGCAGGAGACCCCATGTCCCACTTAAAAATAGGATTTCCCACAACCACTGTAATACCATGAGTGCTCCTGAGGGAGGAAGCCTATAAATACGCAACTCTTCTGAGGCCGATTGTACCTCAGCAGTGTTCAATTAGGAAAAGCATCAGAGCAGCTTTAAAAGAGAAATCTGAGAAGCCCTCCGTGTCACCAAGTTCCTTAGATACCCACCCTGCAGCCAGGCCTGGATCTTGAGTCCAGCATTCAGATCTTTGGTTCCCGCAACCGTCTTTCTCGTGCTGATACCAGCAGCCATGTCCCACACACACTCCTAGAAGCAAAGCCTACAGAAGGCATAGAGACAGAACCATGTATCAGGCCTTTTTCTGCTGCAGCCATCAAAAGGTTAAAGAGTGATTTCACCCGTGTGAGGTACTACAATGGATATTTTACGTGAACAGAACTAAGGAACTGCCAGTTGATAAGCAATTGTTTGTTTTGTTCGTTGGTGACAAAGTGAAGGGAATATAGAAGGGGACCATTTCAAAATGTATGGTCTAAACATCTGTCAAGCTTTAGCAAGCAAATTCTCCTGAAGGGATCAGAACACACTCTACAGGGGTACTGGAGCCTTTTCTAACGTTTTTTAATAGACTATTTTATAGGCTTTTCTTAATAAAATTTAACATGATAAGCAAAAAAGCATTATATACTTTACTTTGGCAACAACACAGTTTCAAATTTAACATTGTTCCCAATCGGTATCAAGCCTGCATTGCGCCTCAGGGGATGAGTTTACAGGATCAGTCATAATAATCTGTTTATCTGCGCCGTATGCAATCCTATTCACTCCGGCATCCTCTCAACTCATACACCTGTTTGTTTTAAATCCATCAAGTCTAGCTTTCATTCAACGCTGAGGTGATTTGCCCACTGGATAGACATTGGATTTATTCCAGTTGAGACGAAGTCTAGAGAAATCTCCTTTGTTCATTAAGTAAGTGCAGCACCCAGGGCCTCAACCTTTTGGTTTGTTTTAAGAATATGAGAAAATAGTCGCACGAAGCAGGACTTTGTCAGTAAGATCAAAACCCTGTAGTACTGAGTCGGATATAATCAGTGCTGCGTGTGGATTAATTGTAATAGCGAACAATAAAAGAGTCAAGGAACAGCCCTATGTGATTAAAAAGCAAGGAAACAGAATACTGTTAAATAGCACCTGTGCCTGTGGCTCCATATATACATATTTGTATAGGTCATCAATCAGGCCCATAGATGTACGTGGCCTAGTAGACAAAATAAATAATTACAATCTGAAAGAGAGACTTTAGGGATAGATTCCTTACCTTAGAATATCCCCAGGCGTCAGACTGGATCCGGAAAGTTTTGCTTAGCAGTACCCCTGCGCATCAGTAGGTGGCATCGTGCGGCTCCGTGTCCGTCACTGGCGTCGTAAGCGCCGAGATGACGCCACGGAGAGTACTTAGGCGCCACCTATGCACGCTGACGTCAGTTCTTTCTTTTTCCGCGCCAGCAAGCGCGGATCCGGATTGAGCACATACCTTAGTCACTTTTTGACTACTATTTTGAGACTTTTTGTCTCCTCTTCTTTCTCCTGTTGCACATAGGGATGCCCGGCTTTAAGTCCTGTGAGGTCTGTCGCCGGAATATGTCGGTGGCGGACCCCCACGATGTTTGCCTCTACTGCCAGGAGACTGCTCACGACTCCTGGGACTGCCGGGATTGCCGTGCCGTGGCCCCCAAGGCTTTGCGGGAGCGGCGTCCGAAGTTGCTGGGGGTCTGGCATTCGTCATGCCGCCGCTCCGGGTCTAGGAGCCGCTCCCGGGACCGGATCCAAGTCTTCACCCTCGGATTCCGATAAGCGACACCATAAAAAGTCGAAGAAGTGTGTTCGCTCTCCAACGTCCCCCGTCGCTCCCCGGAGCCGGACGCGGGGGACAGGGGCTTCGCCCCGGCAGCTCCTCTGGAGCCTAGGAGTCCCACGGCCTACCCGCCATACCCGGGTCCGTCGGCGACTACAGAACAGGTGCAAGAATTCTTTGCTACCATGGACCGCCTTTTTAGGCCTCGGGCTCCCGCCGGCGTGCCTTCGGGCCCCGCGGTCCCGTGTCCAGATCCTGTAGACCCGGCGGGTCTGCCACGGGCGCCAGCCCCACCGCCATAGGATCCTACGTCAGCGGCTCCGGTGCCATGAGCTGCGGCATTGCCGGCTCCCGCGCCGCCCTCGGCGCCGTTTATTCCTCCCTTCCCCGGTTCCAGGACCATTTTGTTCCGACCTGGGATCCGCATTGGGAGACGGTGCCGGTCCGACCCCTTTCTCAGCGCCGTTCCCAATGCCATTCGTCCCTTCTCCGGCTCCGGCTTTGCCGCCGTGACCGCCTCCCTCTACACCAGAGGTGGACGACGACTGGGAAAGGTCCTAGGACCCTCTTGCCCGGCAATGTGACTCCGAGCAGGGTTGGGTGGACGACTTGTACGAGGCGGGCAACCTCGATGTCTTGTCGGACCCGGGGTTCGCCTCTCCCCCCCCTTCTACGATGGAGGAAGGTACCTCCTACACGTGGTCCTCCGTCGGGCGGCTGGGGTCCTTAATCTTGACCTCCCCACTGTGGCCCTCAAGGCCAAACTCCTCACCGAGGTGCTCCAGACGGCGTCAACCTCGTCGGAGCCGTTACTTCCCTACAATTACGCCCTTCCCGACGTCCTCTTGGGCACTTGGTCAAGGCCGGCCACGGAGGCCCCGGTGGATAAGAACATCGCCAGGCGCCACCGGCCGGCGCCTGGTGACCTTGCTTTTTTGACGACTTACCCTACGCCTGAGAGCCTGGTCATTCAGACTTCGACGTTTTCCTACGGCCCCGCCGGATAAGGACACTAAGCGGTTGGGTCAGTTTGGGAAGCGGTTGTTCTCTTCGGCCAGCTTGGGGCTGAGGTCGGTGAACACCGCCTGCCTGTTGGGCCACTTCTACCACGCGGTGTGGGATGCCGTTGCTCAGGTGTTGCCTCAGTGTCCTGAGGAGGTGCAGACTGTCCTTTCTCAGGCAATTGCTGAGGGTAAAGGTGGTGTTAAGGACCCGTCCTTCTTTTCTGCCAAAGGTGGTCACGCCCTTCCACATTGGGCAGACCATCACATTGCCTACCTTCTTTCCGCCTCAGCATCCTTCAAGGGAGGAAGAGAGGTTCCACCGTCTGGACCCAAAACGTGCGCTTGCCTTCTATCTCAAGCGTAAACGGCAGTTCAGGGTGGATGACCAGCTTTTTGTTGGCTACGTGGGCGCCAAAAAGGTTGTGCGGTGCACAAACGAACTCTCTCTCGGTGGGTCGTTCTGTGCATCAAAGCATGTTACTCCTTGGCTAAGAAGGAGCCTCCTGTGGGGCTACGTGCCCATTCTACCAGGGCAACTGCCGCCACTACTGCCTTGGGACATGGCGTTCCCTTGCAGAACATTTGTCAGGCAGCAACGTGGGCCTCGCTGCACACGTTTACCAAGGATTACTGCCTTGACAGTCCAGTCCAGAGAGACGGCTTCTTTGGCCGTTCCGTGCTCCGTGACTTTCTGGTGTAATCTTGTTTGCAGACCAACCTACGGGGTTGGTATTGCTGGGGTATCTATTCAAGGTAAGGAATCTATCACTAACGTGTCTCTTTCAGATGCACAAGTTACTACTTGTGTAACAATATATCTGTAAGAGACATTAGTTAGTGATAGATAGATTCCTTACAGCCCCACCCATCCTCAACGTTCTGCGAACTGGTTACTAGGGTTAAGGTCATCCCTCTTAGGACCCTAGTTTTCTGCACAATGGTCAGTATCGTGCATGGCTCTGCGTTCCTGGCGCGGAAAGTTGTGTACAGAACTGACGTCAGCACGCATAGGTGGCGCCTAAGTACTTTCCGTAGCGTCATCTCGGCGCTTACGACGCCAGTGACGGACACGGAGCCGCATGACGCTACCTACTGACGCGCAGGGGTACTGCGAAGCGAAACTTTCCTGATCCAATCAGATGCCTGGGGATATTCTAAGGTAAGGAATCTATCACTAACTAATGTCTTTTACAGATATATCGTTACACAAGTAGTAACTTGTGCGTCAAGTCTATCAAAGGCCTTCTCAAAGTAAATCTTGTGGACTGGTGGTGGTGCCTTTAGCCACCACACCAAATGTGATTGCAATGTTCAGTCCCCGTTTATTGGATCTTGTTGTTATAGGCACCATAAAGTCACTTTGATTCCCCAATTACTCTCAGAAGGTGAGTGGCCAGGATCTTGGCAAGAACTTTAGCTTTTATAGTGACTAGGGAAATGGGTTTGTAGGATTCGCATCTCCCAAGCAGGTGGCCGATTTTGGGTATGTTTGTGACCGGGGGTTTACATCCTTTTGTGTAATAAGTGTTACTTGTGTTCAGTAAAACTCATCGAGAGCTACTAATATTATCTAATAGAGACTACTAGCCGCAGATTCTTTCACGTAGAATTATCCCCAGGCGTGAGACTGGATCCAGAAACTTTTTTTGCCACAGCATCCCTGCGCGCCAGGACGACATCACGCGACTCCGCCCGGGTGTCGTCCGCGCACGTGACGTCAGCGAGGTCACATAAGACCCGCCCCGGCACGCCCACGTCAGTTTTTTCCTTTTCCGCGTACAACGCAGATCCGATCCTTGCTACGGGCCTGTTAGGGCCCCCTTTTCTTCCATTTCCTTTTGGTAGGAACAGTGTGCGAATGCCTTCGGGATTTAAGACTTGCACATCTTGTGGGCATCTTATGTCGGCGACGGACCCTCACCTCTTTTTTATGTGGTTTCTGGGGGAGGATCACGGCACCACAGATTGTACGGCGTGCCAACAGTTGAAGCCGAAGTCGCGGCGGGAGCGCCGGATGAAACTTCTCTCGGCGCGTCTCTCCAGGTTGACGTCCTCCCCTCGGCCTGCTTCGACGGGCGGCTTCAGATACGGTCATGGTCGTCGTCCTCGCCGGTCTCTGATGTCACGTGAGCGTCGCTCCCCGGTGGGTAAGTGTCGCAGTTTGTCCCTGGGGGCTGTGGACTCTCAACGGGTAATGCGGCCCCACGTGTCGTCCTATCCACCGTTTCTCGGTGTTGGGGCGTAGAGAGTCCAAATGGAGACATATGCGGCGGCTTTGCAGGCCTCGCTGGCGTCTCCTCCCCTTCCTCTCCTGGGGCGTCGGCAGATCCCTCGCTCTGCGCAGGGCCCTCTGCGGCGCCGCTGGTGGCTCCGACGCCGACTGGTTTGGATCCAGGCTTGGAGGATGTGGTACTGTTGGGGTGCAGCTCCTCTGGGGCACCTCCTTCAGGCCACGGCGTCTCTGCCTCGCCGAAAACTCCCGTGGGGGTCCCTGTGGTGTCACGGGAGGTCGTTGGGGATCGGGTCGCATCCCCGAGCCCCTCTCGGTTCTTTGAAAAGTTGGTCCTGTCTAAGGCCGAGGTGACGCCGCTACGGCGCCGGCAGCAGCTGGACCGTGCGGAGCCACAGGGGTCGGTGGACCCTCCTCGTCCCGCTCCGGGTCGAGGCAGAGTGGAGACCTCTCGTCCCTCCCCACAGGCGGTGGCCTCGTCGGAGGGCGAGTCGGAGGTTGAATCGTCCCTGGTGCCGCCACATCGGTTGCCGAGCGATCTTTGCCTCATTTTGGGCCGCGGTTGGCGGAGGGCTTCGTGCCACTCCCCGGGCCTGTCTCGTTCCCCCACGCAGGTGACTGCCTCAGTGGGGGTCGGGTGGGCTTCACTCCGGCGCTGTCCCGGGGCCGGTGTGGCTCCAGCTCTACTCCGGTCTCCGCTCTGGTCCCTGGTGCGGGGTGACTTGGAGGTGCCTTGTCCGGTGACGCTGGCTGGTATCGACGTCCTACCTGAAGCAGCGAACTCTACATCTCCGCGCAGGGGTCGAACCGCGGATTCGTCTTCAGACGCCCCTTCTTCTCTGGAGACAGGCTGTATCTTGGTGTCGTCCTCCCCGGAGACTGGTCACCATGTGGTGTCTTTTTCACTGGCGTCGAAGGGCGGCTCCCCGCCCTTCCTGGGGCAGGGGTGTTCGTCGGACGAGCGGCAGGTCCCTCATACTTCGGCTCCTTCTGACTTCCAGGTCTGGCCCTTGCCCGCCCCCCGCTTGGCTTCGGGGACGGCCGCCTTAGTTTGCAGCCGTCGCCCACAGAGGTGCGGCCTTCGCTCACGCGATGTTCACAGCTGTGGGCATTCTGTGCATGGGTGACCCGGTGGCTCACTTTCCGGCGGACCATCTATTGGAGGTCCTCCACCAGGGCTCTGGTGGGAGGGAAATCTTACTTCCCTTTGAAAGTTCGCTCCTTTCTTCTTTGACGGAGGCTTGAAGGCGTCCTGCTTTAGGGAACTTGGTGCATCAGCATCTTCTGCACCGGTACCTCCCGGCGCCGCGTGACCCAGCGTTTCTTTACCTTCACCCGCCAGTCCCCTTTTGTGGACCGCTTTTCCCTCCCTGCTGCCACTGTTGACTCCGCCGTCCCAAGAGGCCCGCTGGCTGGACTCTTGGGGACGCAACATGTTCGCCTCGACCAGCGAGCCCTTAACACTTTGTGTGTACTGGCTAGAGCCTCCTCCTGTTTTTGGGACTCGGCTGAGTCTCTGGGATCTGCAGCGTCCCAGGAGTCTGACGTGGTGGACTTTACGGCATCATGCATTTGATGGCCGGGAGCTTGCAGCGTTTGTTCTCCGCTCCGCTCTGGACATCTCAGAGGTGCTGGGCCGGGCCATGGCTTCCTCAGTCACTCTCCGTCGCCATGCTTGGCTTCGGGATGGACTATTCCCTGAGAATATTCGGGAGCGACTCCTTGACCTTCCGTTTGATGGCAGCCTGTTCCATGCCCCGGCCGACACCGCCATCCAAAGGCTCTTGGCAGGGCTCCGTCCTCCGCCTCCTCCTCCGCCTTATCCTCCTCCGTCCCCTCCTCGGTGACTTCTGAGTTGGGTTGATTCTGGACCTTCTTAAGCTGGCTGTTCTGGCTGTGCAGAGTGTTTTCTGGCCGTTTGCGTCCTTCCTTGGGACTTTGGCATTGTTGGCTGCTGGACAGCCCTTGTGTTGATTGTGTGTGGTTCTGCAGGAGTTCTTGCGCAGGCTTGGCCCTGAGATTGGGCCTTCTGCTTTGCTTGGGCTGCTTGTCAAGCCTTCGGCGGGGGTGTTTTTCCCCGTGGCTCTTTTGTTTTTTCTTCTGCTGCGGAAGTTCTTCCAAAGAGGGTTCCCTTATCTTGGGACTTAACGCACCCTATGTGGGGTAGTGATAGCTGTCATATGGCTTGCGCTCTGCTAGAGGGTTCTGGTCACCTTCAGGTGCCTGCTCTCCATGGCGTTTCAGTAGGTTGCTTTTGCTTCCTGTGGTAGTGTGCGCGGCTCCTCCTCCTCTCCCTGCTCCTGTCCTGAGGTCTGGGATGATCCTGTGTCTCCCTTGCCGGGCGTCGCCTGCTCGGCCTTCCTGGGGCCTTGGGCTGTTCTTCTTGCTTCTGGCTTTGACTGCCGGCGCTGTTCTGGCTGGCAGGCTGCTCTCCATCTGGAGTGGGTTCACCTCTTTTCCCTAGTATCCTTGGGCCCTCTAGGCTTCTTCTTTTTCTTCCGCTTTTCCTGTCTCGGCATTTGGCGGAAGCTATGTTGCCTTGTAGGGGAGTGGGGTGCTTCGGCCTCTCAGTCCTTGCCCTTGGTTCCTCTGCTGTGAGTGTACGAGCCTCTTCAGCCTTCTTTCCCTCCTACATCCCCTTGGGGTCGGTGGGTTCCTGCTTGTGGGCGTTCCCTTGGCCTGGCAGGGGCGAGGTTCTACCCGGTCCACAGATCTGGTCCCCTGTGGGGCCCTCTGTTCTGCATTGGCTGATGGGGTCCTTTCGTATACCCTCCTTCCCAGGGGGTATTGCTAGGGTATTTATTCTACGTGAAGGAATCTGTGGCTAGTAGTCTCTATCAGATGTACGAGTTACTTACCTTCGGTAACGATGTATCTGGTAGAGACGATTCTAGCCGCAGATTCCTTCATGGCCCGCCCTTCCTCCCCTATTCTGCGAGGACCCTTGGGTTGGTCTTCGGTACTCGCCTCCCGGTGGGAGGCTGTGTCTCCTGTGAGGGCCTTCCTTGTTCTTGACGGATGGCTCCGTCTGGAGGCGGTTCATTCCTCCTTTGGAGGATGGGGTTCCGGTGCTCCGGTGCCCTGCTGCTCTGGCTACTCCATGTTTGGGGGGGATTGCTTCTATCCCTGTCCTCCCTCCCCTCCCCTCCTTCCATTGCTGTCATCTGACCTTGTCTTGCCCTTGTCCCTTGTGGGTGGTTGCCCTCTAGGTTGTGGTGGCTTGGAGGTTTGTTGTCCCTGTCTGTCTTGGGACTGGTCCCATTCCTTGCTCAGGATGGGGGGGGGGGGGGGGTGCCTACGTGTGCCATAACTTTTGCGCATGTTCTATGTGCTGGCAGGGTGACTGCGCAGCTTCCTGCTTGTTCTTCTTCTTTCCCTGCCCTTGGGTTCTGCGGTGTTGGCACTACTCTGGTGGTGTTTTTAGTTACTGTTTCTTTCCAATTCTGCTCTTCGCACACTGTTCCCATGCTTCCACAGTGGTTCCGCGTTGTGGTGTGAAAAAGTTCTCCGAAGAAAACTGACGTGGGCACGCCTGGGCGGGTCTTATGTGACCTCGCTGACGTCACGTGTGCGGACGACGCCTGGGCAGAGTCGTTTGATGTCGCCCGCCCCCTGCGTGCAGGGATGCTGTGGCAAAAAATGTTTCCGGATCCAGTCTCACGCCTGGGGATAATTCTACGTGAAGGAATCTGCGGCTAGAATCGTCTCTACCAGATACATCGTTACCGAAGGTAAGTAACTTGTACATTAGTGTTGTAATAGTGACAACATCAGACAAGATTACATTAGTGGTTACTATTTGCAAGATTAGTACCACCGATCACTCCAGTGGATCAGGTGTGGTTGCCCGCAATAATGTATAAAAAGGCTTTGGCAAACTTGAATACCTGTTCATGGGTAATGTAGAAAAGCCATAGCACAATGCCTTTGGAACCAAGGTAATAACATTTGTAAAACGTCTTGCCAATGCCACGTGATTTATTACTCAAATATCAGCTTTAAATAGATTTCGGAAATTTAGCACTTTTTCTTCAAGTATCAGCTTATGAGTTCTGAAACCACATTTTCGTCTCAGATATGCACCTTCAATTTTGGTATATGTATGCTAATTCAACAAAGCAAACGTTTCTAATTTAGTAGGCTGGGCTGCATACAGGAGAGCTACTTTCATGACTACTGAGAGCTCACAAGCTACTCGTTGGAGAAGCCTGTTTCAAATCATGGGGCAATAAATCCTTTTCTTTGGAAGCAGTAAACATTTCCAATAAATGGGGTGGCCACTAAGGATGTATTACATTTATAAAATTCTATTGGCAGGCCATTTAGCCCAGATTCCTTTCCTTATTGTAGCAATGGTTTTGGGAATTTCCTCCCCCGTAATCTCCCTTGTTCAGGAGTTCTTGATCTATTTCAGAGCTCGGACTTGTCACTAATTTTGATAGGTACCTACCCAGGAGTCAGAAGGCTTGATTCCCTGAAGGGCCTTAGTGCTCACCATAAAATCGAGCAAATTCGCTTGCCATTGCCATCGCCATCTAATCAGCATGGGTCTGTGCTCCAGCCGTCTGCATGCAGGGTATGACGCTAGGTCAGTTGTCCCTCACATTGAGCCTGTATATCAGTATCTGAAAGAGACACATTAGTGATAGATTCCTTACCTTAGAATATCCCCAGGCGTCAACCTGGATCCAGAAAGCTTTCATCAGCAGTACCCCTGCGCGTCGATAGGCGTCGTCGTACGGCTCCGCGTGCGTCGCTGGCGTTGTATTCGCCGAGATTACGTCACTGGAGCTACTTGGACGCGCCCACGCGTGCTGACGTCAGTTCTTTCCTTTTCCGCGCCAGGAAGCGCAGATCCGGAGAGAGCAGTACCCCATCACTTGTTGACAAAGTATTTGTTTGTTATAATTTGTAAGTAAACTTACCTCTGATGCATAGGGATCCTGGTTTCAAGCTTTGCTAGGCCTGTCCATGCACGATGTCGCTGACTGACCCGCACTGTGAGTGTCTCTTCTGCCTGGGGCGTGACCACGACACCGAGGCATGTCCCCACTGCCGGGCCATGGCCCCGAAAATGTTTCGGGAGCGGTCCCGAAAGTGGCTGGAGGTCCGGGAGTCGGCCCCACGTCGTTCCAGGTCCCAGTCCCGTGGGAGGTCGAGGGCCCGGTCGCAGAGTAAGCACCATCATTTAAAGTCTTCGCACTCGGACTCAGGTAAGGCGAAGGTCGCCGCTCTTCGTCCTCCCCTCGCCGGTCACGGGCAGGTGGCAGCGCCCCTGCGGCTCCAACGGAGCCTGAGCAGTTACTGTTGGCTTACCCACCTTTCCCTGGTCCATCGGCGACTCCGGCCAAATTGCAAGAGTTCATGTCTGCAATGGCACGTATCTTCGGCCCGTGCGGCTCCGTCATCACACCTTAGGGCCGGGCGGGCTCCACTGTTCCGCGTTCCTCGACGTCGCCGGCTCCGGCCCGACGTCGTCGACGCCTAGAGGCCTCCATGGCTCCGGCCATGACTCCCCGTTCTTGGCTGTGGACCCGATATGGCCCCTGCCAACATCGATGCCAGCGGCGCTGGCGGCCATAGCCGGCATCGACTTCTTTTCCGACGTCGGCACGGTGCCGGAGGGATGTCTCCTGGTGCCGATCCTGACACCGATGGGGGACTTTTACACTTTTATTCACCCATGTCCTCGTCCACTTCTGGAGCAAGGAGAGGACTGGGAGGGTTTTGAAGACCCTCTCGCAGCACAGTGTGAGTCTGTCGCCGACTGGGATGAGGAGGCGGAGGCTGGTGGCCCGGATTACACTCCAGCGCCTGGTTCACCATACCCTTCAGCTACTATGGAGGAGGGTGGTACCTTTTCCACAGTGCTACGTAGAGCGGCCGAGGCTCTTGGCCTCGAGCTCCCTACTGTGTCTGTCAGGACCAACCTACTGACTGAAGTGCTTCGGCAAGCCTCTTCTTCTACAGAACCACTGTTGCTGTTTAATGATGCACTTACTGATGTGCTTCTGGGCACCTAGTCCCGGCCCAAAACAGGGGCCCCTGTGGACAAGGGTCTATGCCGACGCCATCGCCTGGTCCCGGGCGACCCTGCCTTCTTCACCCAACACCTGAGAGTTTGGTGGATCTGAAAGAAACACGTTAGTTAGATTCCTCACCGTAGAATATCCCCAGGCGTCAGACTGGATCCGGAAGATTTTTCGTCAGCAATACCCCTTGCGCGTCGCTAGGCGTCGTCTGCGGCTCCGCGTCCGTCGTCGGCGTCGTGCGCCGGAATGACGTCGTCGGAGTACTTGGACGCCGCCCTCGCGCGCTGACGTCCGTTCTTCTTTTTTCCGCGCCAGTAAGCGCAGATCCGGGAGAGCTACCCCTTTAGTCAATTTTTGACTAACTTTTTTTGATCCTTTTTGATCGTGTCTCGACACCGGTGCCGGTAGGATGCCTGGGTTTAAAGCCTGTACGGATTGTAACCGATTGATGTCGGTTACGGACCATCACCGCCGGTGCCTTTACTGCTTGGGCCTCGATCACGACGCGGAGTCGTGTTCGGACTGCAAGGCCCTGACCTCGATGGGAGCGGTCCCGTAAGTTTCTCGAGATTCGCCACTCGGCTCCGCGCGCCTCTCGATCCCGGTCCAGGAGGAGGTCCAAGGATCGGTCGCGGAGCCGCAGCCGACGTCACCATCGGTCATCGGGATCCAAGTCTTCGGGTAAGTCGAAGCATTCCAAGAAGTCCAAGAGGCGACACCGCTCTTCGGACTCCCCTCGCCGGTCGCGCGACTCGGCCGAGGGTCAGGGTGGTTCCACCCCCGCGGCTCCGGCGGAGCCGCAGGCGCCGCGCACGTCCCCATACCCTCCGGTCCCTGGGACTAACGCGACACCGGCGGAAGTCAGTGCCTTCCTCTCGGCCATGAGGAACCTGGCTCCGCCGTCGGCGCCCGCTGGTGCGCCTTCGGGCCCCGCGGACCCGACTGGGCTGCCTTGCCTGCCGGTGGCTCCGGCCCCGGCGCCGTTGACGGCTCCGGCCTCGACGCCGCAAGCGCCCGAGGGACCCGTTCTCGAGTCCCCGTCGACGCCGGTCGACCTCGTCACGCCTCCTCCGCCGGCGTCGACACCGGTACCACCCCCGACGCCGACGTCGACTCCGCTCGACGTCGGGCCCCAGTTCAGTCCCACTCCGGGCCCGGCGCCAGTCCGGCGTCGATGGACGCCGAGATCGGCGCCGCTAGAGACACATTATGTCTCCCGCCCGGCTCCGTTACTTTCTCCTCTATACCAGGAGTCGGATGATGGGGACAACTGGGAGGGATCCGAGGATCCTATGGCCGCTCAGGCTCAACTGTCACAGGACTGGGCAGATGAACTGGGGGAGGCCAGTGGCCTGGATACCTCTCCAGACACTGGATTTGTCTCTCCTCCGACTGTGGCTTCGGAGGAGGGCGCTGCTTTCTCTGTGGTGCTGCGCAAGGCGGCCGCAGCCCTTGGGCTCGAGCTGCCTGCCGTGGCTGTGAAGACTAACGTCCTTACTGAGGTGCTTCAGTCTGCAGCAAGCTCCGCTGAGCCTCTGCTGCAATTCAATGAGGCCCTCATTGACGTTCTGCAGGGCACCTGGTCCAAGCCCTCCACAGTTCCTCCTGTGGACAGGAACGTCGCCAGGCGCCACCGCCCTGCTCCGGGCGACCCCAGTTTTCTGTCCCAACACCCTACCCCTGAGAGCCTGGTTATCCAGGCCTCCACCTCCCAATCCTCTTTCCCGACCGCCCCGCCGGACCGGGATTCCAAGAGACTAGAACAGTTTGGCAAGAAGCTGTTCTCTTCCCTTAGTTTGGGCCTGCGGTCTTTGAACACCGCTTGTCTCTTGGACCGTTATTCCCACTCTCTGTGGGATGCGGTGGAGGACGCGCTGCCCCTGTGTCCGGAGGAGGTCCGGACACGACTTACCCAGGCTCTGGCCGATGGGAGGGATGCCGCGCGACATGCTATACGTTGTGGGCTTGACACCACGGACTCGCTGGGTAGGGCCATTTCTACCACAGTGGCGCTTAGACGTCACCGCCTGGCTGCGGTCCACGTCATTTTCGGGCGATGTCCAGAGCACTCTCATGGACAAGCACGGTAAACTTTCAGTTTACCGTGCTCCCCTTCGGCCTCACCAGTGCCCCTCGGGTGTTCCCGAAAGTGATGGCGGTGGTCGCAGCTCATCTGCGCAGATCAGGGGTTCCAGTCTTCCCCTATCTCGACGACTGGTTGTTGAAGGCGGGCTCGCCCCAGGCAGTCGTCTCACACCTCCAGACTACGGCGGATCTCCTGCATTTGCTGGGGTTTTCCATCAACGTGCCGAAGTCACACCTGAGTCCCTCTCAGAAGCTCCTTTTCATCGGAGCGGTTCTCGATTCGGCGCAGTTCTGGGTCTATCCACCGGAACAGCGGGTCCGGGATATACAGGCCCTGATTCCCATCTTTCGGCCTCTATCCTGGGTTTCGGTCAGGCTAGTGTTGCGGCTTCTGGGGCTGATGGCCTCCTGCATCCTACTAGTGCATCACGCCAGGCGGCGCATGCGGGCTCTGCAGTGGGACCTGAAGTTTCAGTGGGCCCAGCATCACGGCAACCTGTCCGACCATGTCTTGATCTCGGAGGGCACTGCACAGCAGTTGCAGTGGTGGCTCACGGACCGCGATTGGGTCAAGGGCAAGAGCCTCTCCCTTCCCCAACCGGAGCATGTCGTAGTGACGGATGCGTCCCTCCTGGGATGGGGTGGCCATATGGGAGAGGCGGAGATCAGAGGCCTCTGGTCTCCGGCGGAGTCTCGTCTCCACATCAACCTGTTGGAGTTGAGAGCGATCCGACTTGCACTGAAAGCCTTCCTTCCCTCTGTCAGGGGAAGTGTCGTGCAGGTGTTCACGGACAACACCACCGCCATGTGGTATTGCAACAAACAGGGCGGGGTGGGGTCGTGGACCCTTTATCAGGAGGCTCTGCGCCTCTGGACATGGCTGGAACACCAGGGTGTCACCCTCGTGGTTCAACATCTGGCGGGCTCTCTGAACGCCAGAGCAGACGAACTCAGCCGCCGGTGCATGATGGATCACGAATGGCGTCTGCACTCCGAAGTGGCGCAAGGTCTCTTTCAGCAGTGGGGAGAGCCTTGGTTAGATCTATTCGCCACCGAAGAGAACGCGCAATGTCAGCAGTTCTGCGCGTTGGAATTTCCAAGGCGGCACTCGCTCGGCGACGCTTTTTGTCACGAGTGGAGTTGCGGTCTGTTGTACGCCTTTCCGCCTATACCACTTCTGCCCAGAGTGCTGAAGAAGATCAGGCACGACCGGGCCCAAGTCATCTTGGTGGCTCCGGATTGGGCACGAAGGTACTGGTATCCCGAGCTACTCAGTATGTTGACCGATCCTCCGATACGTCTGCCCATTCGGGAGGATCTTCTGTCGCAGCAGCAGGGGACGGTCCTCCACCCGAACCTGTCCAGCCTCCACCTCCATGCGTGGAGATTGAGCGGCGACAGTTGATGCCATTTGACTTGCCTCCTGAAGTCTGTGATATCATTCTGGCAGCCAGGCGTCCCTCCACAAAGTCGGTATACGCCTGCCGGTGGAACAAATTTGTGGCATGGTGCACAGCAAAGGCTGTGGATCCCCTTTCCGCCCCTCTTTCTGAGGTTCTCCTCTTTCTTCTTTCTTTGGCCCGGCAAGGCTCTGCCCTGGGCACCCTGAAAGGTTATCTTGCTGCCATCTCTGCCTTCTTGCGGCTTCCTGATCAGCCTTCTCTTTTCAAGTCCCCTGTAGTTACACGCTTTCTAAAAGGCATTACTCACACGTTCCCTCCTGTCCCTTTTGTAATGCCTCAGTGGGACTTGAATCTTGTTCTCACATTTCTAATGTGTGCTCCCTTTGAGCCTCTTCATAATTGTCCTCTTCGTCTGCTGACGCTTAAGACTGCTTTTCTGGCAGCCATCACCTCGGCTAGACGGGTGAGTGAGCTCCAGGCTTTATCTTCAAAGCCTCCTTTTCTATCTGTTCATCCGGACAAGGTTGTCCTTCGGCCTCGTCCCTCCTTTCTCCCGAAAGTGGTGACTCCATTTCATCTTGGGCAGTCTGTCACCTTGCCCACCTTCTTTCCGCCTCCGCATCCTTCCAAAGAGGAAGAGAGGCTCCACCGTCTGGACCCAAAACGTGCGCTCTCCTTTTACTTGGACCGCACAAAGCAGTTCCGGGTGGACGACCAACTTTTCGTTGGATACGTGGGTGCTAAGAAGGGGAAAGCTGTGCACAAACGGACCATCTCTCGGTGGGTCGTTTTGTGCATCAAAATTTGTTATTCCTTGGCAAAAAAGGACCCTCCTGTTGGGCTGCGCGCCCATTCTACTCGGCCCACATCGGCTACTACTGCTTTGGGACGGGGTGTCCCTTTGCAGGACATCTGTCAGGCGGCGACGTGGGCTTCGCTACATACGTTTGCCAGGCATTACTGCCTTGACAGCCAAGTCCGGAGGGATGGCTTCTTTGGCCGTTCTGTCCTCCAGGACTTTCTGGTGTGATCTTGGTTCGCAGACCCACCACCGGGGATGGTATTGCTTGGATATCTATTCTAAGGTGAGGAATCTAACTAACGTGTTTCTTTCAGATGAACAAGTTAATTACCTTCGGTAACGATGTATCTAAGAAACATTAGTTAGTTAGATTCCTCACCGACCCACCCATCCTCCCCGTTCTGCGAACTGACATCTAGGGTTAAGGTTATCCTTTTCAGGCCCCTAGATTTTATTTTTGGCACCAGTGTCGGTCTTTGCATGGCTCTGCGTTCCTGGCGCGGAAGGCTATGTACAAGAACTGACGTCAGCGCGCGAGGGCGGCGTCTAAGTACTCCGACGACGTCATTCCGGCGCACGACGCCGACGACGGACGCGGAGCCGCAGACGACGCCTAGCGACGCGCAAGGGGTATTGCTGACGAAAAATCTTCCGGATCCAGTCTGACGCCTGGGGATATTCTAAGGTGAGGAATCTAACTAACTAATGTTTCTTACAGATACATCGTTACCGAAGGTAAGTAACTTGTTCTTCAGGCCTCGACGTCCCCGAGTGCGTTTCCTTCTGCTCCACCAGACAAGGAATCCAAGAAGTTGGAGCAGTTTGGCAACAAGTTTATTTTTCCGCAAGTTCTGGACTGCGGTCTGTGAACACTGCCTGTCTCTTGGGCCGCTATTCCCATTCTGTATGGGATGCGGTTGAACAAGTGTTACCTCAGTGTCCGGAGGTGGCCCGGGCAGTTCTCTCCCGAGCTCTTATGGAGGAGATAGATGCGGCCAAATTCACCATACGTTGTGGTCTTGATACCGCTGATTCGCTAGGTAGGGCGATTTCCACAACGGTGGCGCTACGTCGTCATGCCTGGTTGAGGACGACTGGTTTTTCGGCAGATGTCCAAAATACTTGGATGGACATGCCCTTCGATGGCACTCGCCTCTTTGGTGATAAGGCGGATTCCACATTGGAGCGTTTCAAGGACTCTCTGGGCGTACAAACATGTTCATTTCAGAACAAGCCTGCGCAGCAACAGTCCCAGCGCAGCCGCGGACGTGGTGCTCGCAGAGGCGGGTCACGGGGCCAGCGTGCGGGTCAGTCCACCAGCACCCCCGCTGTCAGTGCCTCCACACCTTCCTAGTCTGGTGTTTCAGGCCCACCAGACGCCAGTGGGGGGCAGGATTCGCCATCACCTCCCCCACTGGTGCACTATTACATTAGACAGATGGGTTTTAGAAATTGTTCGAAGGGGCTATCCCCTCCCCTTCGAGTCTACCCCCAGCCATGCCACTGCAGTTCCACCGCATGTCGGGGGATCATTTGGTGCTTCTCCAGCAGGAAGTTACGGCCCTCTTGGCCAAGGGGGCCATCGAGCGCGTTCTGACGCCAGAAGTAGGTCGTGGTTGTTATTCCCACTACTTCTTGGTTCCAAAGAAAGACAAGGGTCTACGTCCCATCTTAGACCTTCGGAGCGTAAATCGCTTCCTCCGAAAGGAGAGATTCAAAATGCTCACTCTGGCTCAGGTCTTGTCTGCTCTCCACCCACAAGACTGGATGGTGGCACTGGACCTGCAGGGCGCTTATTTTCATATTCCCGTCCTGCCGGCCCATCGGCGCTAACTGCGATTCACAATGGGCCAAGAGCATTTTCAGTTCACCGTGCTCCCCTTCGGCCTCACCAGTGCCCCTCGGGTGTTCACGAAAGTGATGGCGGTGGTCGCAGCTCATCTGCGCAGATCAGGGGTTTCAGTCTTCCCCTATCTCGACGACTGGTTGTTCAAGGCGGGCACGCCCCACACAGTCATCTCCCACCTCCAGACTGCGGCCGGCCTTCTGCATTTGCTGTGGTTTTCCATCAACATGCCGAAGTCGCACCGGATTCCCTCCCAGAAGCTTCTCTTCATCGGAGCGGTTCTGGACACGGCGCAGTTTCGGGTTTATCCTCCGGAACAGCGTGTCCAGGACATTCGGGCTATGATTCCGATCTTTCAATCCTTGTCCTGGGTTTCGGTCAAGACGACCTTGAGGCTGCTGGGACTCATGGCCTCCTGCATCCTGCTGACCTACCATGCCAGGTGGCACATGCGGGCTCTGTAGTGGGACCTGAAGTTCCAGTGGGCGCAGCATCAGGGGAACCTGTCCAACTACGTGCAGATCTCGGAGGGCACTGCACATCAATTGCAGTGGTGGCTCACGAATCAGCATTGGGTCACCGGCAGATCCCTCTCCCTTCCCCAACCGGAGCAGACAGTGGTGATGGAATGCGTCCCTCCTGGGATGGGGCGGCCACATGGGAGAGGCGGAGATCAGAGGCCTCTGGTCGCCCGCGGAGTCCTGGCTCCATATCATCCTTCTGGAGCTTCGGGCGATCCTTCTTGCACTGAAGGCATTCCTTCCCCCTGTCAGGGGGAAGGTAGTGCAGGTGTTCACGGACAACACCACCGCCATGTGGTATTGCAACAAACAGGGCGGGGTGGGGTCGTGGACCCCATGTCAGGAGGCTCTATGCCTCTGGACATGGCTAGAACGTCACGCGTTTCCTTGATGGTTCAACACCTGGTGGGTTTTTTGAACGCCAGGGCGGATGAACTCAGCCGCCGGTGTCTGATGGATCACGAATGGCGTCTTCACTCGGAGGTGGCGCAAGGTCTCTTTCAACAGTGGGGAGAGCCTTGGTTAGATCTATTCGCCACAGAAGAGAACACGCAATGTCCTGCAGTTCTGCGCGTTGGAATTTCCAAGGCGGCACTCGCTCTGCGACGCTTTTCGTCGCGAGTGGAGCTGCGGTCTGTTGTACGCCTTTCCGCCTATACCTCTTCTACCCAGAGTGCTGAAGAAAATCAGGCAAGAACGGGCCCAAGTCATCCTTGTGGCTCCGGACTGGGCTCGAAGAGTTTGGTATCCCGAGCTACTCAGTATGAGCCTGGATCCCCCGATCCGACTGCCTCTGTGGGAGAATCTTCTGTCGCAGCAGCAGGGGACGGTTCTCCATCCGAACCTGTCCAGCCTCCACCTCCATGCGTGGAGATTGAGCGGCGAAAGTTGATGCCATTTGACTTGCCTCCCGAAGTCTGTGATGTCATTCTGGCAGCCGGACATCCCTCCACTAAATCGGTATACAGCTGCAGGTGGAACAAATTTGTGGCATGGTGCACAGCCAAGACTGGACCCCCTTTCTGTCCCTCTTTCTGAGGTTCTTTTGTTCCTTCTTTCTCTGGCCCGGCAGGGCTCTGCTCTGGGCACTATCAAGGGCTACCTTTCGGCCATTTCAGCCTTCTCTTTTCAAGTCCCCTGTTGTACAGAGATTCTTAAAAAAGGCATTACGCATATGTTCCCTCCTGTTCCTTTCATAATGCCTCAGTGGGACTTTACATCTTTTGACTTTGAAAACTGCCTTCCTGGTGGCTATCACCTCTGCCAGGAGAGTAAGTGAGCTCAATGCTCTTTCTTGTAAGCCTCATTTTCTGTCGGTTCATCCGGACAAGGTTGTCCTTCGCACTCGTCCTTCCTTCTTGCCAAAGGTTGTCACTGCCTTCCACATCGGTAAGACTAAAACCATGCCCACTTTCTTTCCGCCTCCGCACCCTTCCAGAGAGGAAGAGAGGCTCCACCATCTGGACCCAAAACGTGCGCTCTCCTTTTACCTGAATCAAACACAAGCATTCCGGGTGGATAAGCAGATCTTTATTGGCTACGCAGGCGCCAAGAAAGGCCGGGCTGTTCACAAGAGGACTATCTCCCGCTGGGTCGTCTTGTGTATTAAGGCCTGTTATTTTATGGCTAAAAAGGATCCTCCGGTGGGGCTGCGTGCCCATTCTGCAGGATATCTGTCAGGCTGCCACGTGGGCTTTGCTGCACACTTTTACAAAGCATCATTGCCTTGACAGGCCGGTCCGGAGAGACGGCTTCGTTGGCCGCTATGTTCTCCATGACTTTCTGGTGTAATCTTGTTCGCAAACCCACCACCGGGGTTGGTATTGCTGGGGTATCTATTCTAAGGTAAGGGATTTATCACTAACGTGTCTTTTTCAGATGCACAAGTTACTACTTGTGTAACGATATATTTGTAAGAGACATTAGTTAGTGATAGATTTATCTGAAAGAAACACGTTAGTTAGATTCCTCACCTTAGAATATCCCCAGGGGTCAGACTGGATCCGGAAGATTTTTCGTCAGCAATACCCCTTGCGCGTCGCTAGGCGTCGTCTGCGGCTCCGCGTCCTTCGTCGGCGTCGTGCGCCGGAATGACGTCGTCGGAGTACTTAGACGCCGCCCTCGCGCGCTGACGTCAGTTCTTCTTTTTTCCGCGCCAGTAAGCGCAGATCCGGGAGAGCTACCCCTTTAGTCAATTTTTGACTAACTTTTTTGATCCTTTTTGATCTTGTCTCGACTCCGGTGCCGGTAGGATGCCTGGTTTTAAAGCCTGTGCTGACTGTAGCCGCTTGATGTCGGTTACGGACCATCACCGCCGGTGCCTTTACTGCTTGGGCCTCGACCACGACGCGGAGTCGTGCTCGGACTGCAAGGCCCTGACCTCGAAGGCTAGACGGGAGCGGTCCCGTAAGCTTCTCGAGATTCGCCACTCGGCTCCGCGTGCCTCTCGATCCCGGTCCAGGAGGAGGTCCAAGGATCGGTCGCGGAGCCGCAGCCGACGTCACCATCGGTCGTCGGGATCCAAGTCTTCGGGTAAGTCGAAGCATTCCAAGAAGTCCAAGAGGCGACACCGCTCTTCGGACTCCCCTCGCCGGTCGCGCGACTCGGCCGAGGGTCAGGGTGGTTCCACCCCCGCGGCTCCGGTGGAGCCGCAGGCGCCGCGCACGTCCCCATACCCTCCGGTCCCTGGGACTGACGCGACGCCGGCGGAAGTCAGTGCCTTCCTCTCGGCCATGAGGAACCTGGCTCCACCGTCGACGCCCGCTGGCGCGCCTTCTGGCCCCGCGGACCCGACTGGGCTGCCTTGCCTGCCGGTGGCTCCGGCCCCGGCGCCGTTGACGGCTCCGGCCTCGACGCCGCAAGCGCCCGAGGGACCCGTTCCCGAGTCCCTGCCGACGCCGGTCGACCTCGTCACGCCTCCTCCGCCGGCGTCGACACCGGTACCACCCCCGACGCCGACGTCGACTCCGCTCGACGTCGAGCCCCAGTTCAGCCCCACTCCGGGCCCGGCGCCAGTACGGCGTCGATGGACGCCGCGTTCGGCGCCGCTAGAGACACATTATGTCTATCGCCCGGCTCCGTTACTTCCTCCTGTATACCAGGAATCGGATGATGGGGACAACTGGGAGGGATCCGAGGATCCTATGGCCGTTCAGGCTCAACTGTCACAGGACTGGGCAGATGAACTGGGGGAGGCCAGTGGCCTGGATACCTCTCCAGACACTGGATTTGTCTCTCCTCCGACTGTGGCTTCGGAGGAGGGTGCTGCTTTCTCTGTGGTGCTGCGCAAGGCGGCCGCAACCCTTGGGCTCGAGCTGCCTGCCGTGGCTGTGCGGACTAACGTCCTTACTGAGGTGCTTCAGTCTGCAGCAAGCTCCACTGAGCGTCTGCTGCAATTCAATGAGGCCCTCATTGACGTTCTGCAGGGCACCTGGTCCAAGCCCTCCACAGTTCCTCCTGTGGACAGGAACGTCGCCAGGCGCCACCGCCCTGCTCCGGGCGACCCCAGTTTTCTGTCCCAACACCCTACCCCTGAGAGCCTGGTTATCCAGGCCTCTGCCTCCCAATCCTCCTTCCCGACCGCCCCGCCGGACCGGGATTCCAAGAGACTGGAACAGTTTGGCAAGAAGCTGTTCTCCTCCCTTAGTTTGGGCCTGCGGTCTGTGGGAAGGTGGATATCTGACTATGGTTACCCCCAACATTTTGCCTAGTGTCTAGCTGGTTTTTCGACTTAGTTGGCCTGAGATCCTGCCATTCAGGGTCTCAGGCTGTCTGCTCTCTCTTTAAAATGGACTATGTACTTTAGGTGCATAACCCTTTTGGATAGGATCACCTTATTGGCCCCTGTACAGTGTACCCTAGGTACCCAGGGCATAGGTGTACCCTAGGCCTACCAGGGGCTGCAGCATGCATTATGCCACCCCTGGCCTGGCCTTCCATTTTGACACAACTGGCTGATCACTCAGCTGGGGCAAGGTCGTGTAATCACCCCTTGCTTAGGTGTAGTATTCCTATACCTAGTTTACATATAGACACATGTGTACCTATCAGTCACTCCTATGGCAGGCCTTAACAATCCTGGAGGCAGAGTGCTTGGTAACATGTGAGATGGTGCTCTAGCATGAGCTGAGCCTGTCTGCAGCTTACGGAACCATGTCCTTATAGCTGTTCTATGATATAGCCTACCATATACTCTTAAAGTGCCTTATAATCTGAGACGGTTATGGTAACTATGGTTTGGCTTTATCGAAACATGTTGTGTAAGGTGTCTAACACTGTGGAATAATACCCCCATACCATTTCTGGACATGAGGATATTATTCCCCCCTTCTAGAGGGAAAGACATGTTAAAATCATACTTCACTGTTAGCCTCTGACCAAAGCCTCAGCATCACAAAATGGATGCTGCTGCCACGACACAAGTCTGACCTCCTGCTGCTGGGAGTGATCCCAGCCAGGGAGGCCTGGACAATAGGTTTCCTGCTTGGGGAGGTGCTAGCACCTCCCCAGACAGCCTTTAGTGTATTGGGGCAGGGTGGGCTGAAAGGAATGAGACATGCCTGGGGTACACAAGGTGTTCCTTGCATAGTCCAGTTCAAACCGGCGCTGGGGCACTCCAGCCCCAGCTCTGGCGCGAAACTGGACAAAGGGAAGTGGGTGTAACCACCCCCTCCCAGGTCCCACCCATAAGGCGTGACCTAGCAGGTATCCCAGCCCCCCAGATTAGTATAAGAGTGGGAGTTGGGCCTCAAGACTTTAGATTATCCTGAACCTGCAACTTGAACAGAAACTCTGGACCTTCGACATTCGACGAAAGAAGAAGACTGAAGAATCCCCCTTGTGGCCAAGGAGTGGCTACCCTGTGCAAACGGGCACCATCAAGAGACTACCCTTTGCTTTGCTCCAGTTCTACGAGGGACCGACTGCAGAGCCCGACCAGAGCCTTGACTTCCAGACTTCTCCGACCCTGATCCACATCCACAGCCGTGCTGAGATCCGTGGAGGCGACGAGAGACGTGGGACCGGCTACCTGGGAAAAGTGGCTAGTATCTTCTAGCGCAGCTTCTGAGGCACCCTCGAAGTTGTGCACCGGGGATTGAGAAGCCCCAACCCCAAGCACCATCTGCACCGAAGACCAGCCCCCCACACTCCACGAGTCCTGCGTGGGGCCCTTCTGCATTTTCCTGCTTGACGCGTCTGCCCGGTTGCTTGCCCGCTGGCTAGTGGCCTTTGAGACGACGCACCCTGAAATCTTCAGCGCTGGTTTGGCTCCTCCAGACTGGCTCCCGCTTCTCTGCAAAGAAGAAGCACCCCAGACCTTCCTGGTCTGCACCAGAAGCAAGTCCTCCGTTCTTCGTGGGTTCCGCTTGCCAAGGCTTGGTGAGTCCTAGTCCAACTTCGACGCTGCCGACAGCAAGAGCCTTCGTGGGACAGCTCGCCTCCTGGTCCTGGTCGTCCTCGACGTTCCCTGGTCCTCGTGGCTGCAGCGATAAGCTTCACCTTCACCTGCAATCTTCACGACATCGCCTGGTTCCTTCCTGGTTCCACGTGGTCACTGGCTAGTGACCTTGACTCTGTCCCTTCTGCTTGCAGGTATCCTTTCTTCCTGATCCCAGCCTTGGGATCCACCGGACACTCTTCACTGACTGCCTGTCAGCATCTTTCTTCAGGCATCCATAGGAGTCGACGACGAAACCCGACGCAACTTCACCCCTATGCACCCGCAGCCTGTGGGCTAGGTAACTTGGGTACTCCGGTGCTCATCAGGATAGTGACCATCCTAGTGTCTAGTTTTCCAGTCTCGACTTCCTAGCTACTCCGGAAGTGTCCTAAATCTATTTAATTCAAAACTGTACTATTTCTATCGATTATACGCATTACGCGTGAGTGTTTCCACTCTGCACCTGAATCCCGTGGGCCTCCCACTTCCTAACCTTTGGTAGTATAGTGTAGCCCCAGCGATTCCCTAGGCCTAGGCCTAACCTATTTCCGTGACAGTGGTCCTTATACCACTTACTTAGTATATGGTTTGCGTGGCCCCTAGGGCCTAACTATTACTTACCTGTGTGACTTAATGTATGCATAAATAAGACTGTGTTGTACTTACCTTTAATCTCATAAAGAGTGCTGAGGGTTTGTCTAGAATAAATACACTTTATTTTATATATATATATCTGTTGTGGTGTCCTTTCATTTGGTATTCAAGGGATTATATATGGTATCACAGCTGGCTTCACATGCCATTCAGAGTTTAGCCCAAGACTGCTCTTGTCCATGCTACCACTAGGATAGCTGGTCTATAAGGTTGACTTTACAACCAATCACCATAAGGGTATTTGGACTGATATAAGGTGTACACTAGAACTAGTGACATCATACATCAGGCCAACTTCTCACACGGTCTTTGAACACCGCTTGTCTCTTGGACCGTTATTCCCACTCTCTGTGGGATGCGGTGGAGGACGTGCTGCCCCTGTGTCCGGAAGAGGTCCGGACACGACTTACCCAGGCTCTGGCCGATGGGAGGGATGCAGCGCGACATGCTATCCGATGTGGGCCTGACACCACGGACTCGCTGGGTAGGGCCATTTCTACCACAGTGGCGCTTAGACGTCAGGCCTGGCTGCGGTCCACGTCATTTTCGGGCGATGTCCAGAGCATCCGCCTCAAAGCCTTCCTAGTCCGAGCTTTCAGGCCCATTCCACGCCAGTGGGCGGCAGCGTTCGCCATCACCTGCTCCACTGGCGGTCCATCACATCGGACAGGTGGGTGCTGCAAATCGTCCGAAGGGGCTACTCCCTCCCCTTCGAGACGACCCCTCCAGCCATGCCACCGCAGCACCACCGTATCTCGGGGGATCATTTGAATCTTCTCCACGAGGAAGTTTCGGCCCTCTTGGCCAAGGGGGCCGTCGAGCGCGTTCCGAGCCCGGAAGTAGGTCGTGGTTGTTATTCCCACTACTTTCTGGTTCCCAAGAAGGGCAAAGGGGGCCTACGCCCTATCTTGGACCTCCGGAAAGTCAATGCCTTCCTCCGGAAGGAAAGGTTCAAGATGTTAACTTTGGCTCAGGTTCTAGCTGCCCAAGACCCCGGAGACTGGATGGTAGCGTTGGACTTGCAGGACGCATATTTCCACATCCCCGTCCTGCCGGCCCACCGGCGTTACCTGCGGTTCACGATGGGCCAAGAGCACTTTCAGTTTACCGTGCTCCCCTTCGGCCTCACCAGTGCCCCTCGGGTGTTCCCGAAAGTGATGGCGGTGGTCGCAGCTCATCTGCGCAGATCAGGGGTTCCAGTCTTCCCCTATCTCGACGACTGGTTGTTGAAGGCGGGCTCGCCCCAGACAGTCGTCTCCCACCTCCAGACTACGGCGGATCTCCTGCATTTGCTGGGATTTTCCATCAACGTGCCGAAGTCACACTTGAGTCCCTCTCAGAAGCTCCTCTTCATCGGAGCAGTTCTCGATTCGGCGCAGTTCCGGGTCTATCCACCGGAACAGCGGGTCCGGGATATTCAGGCCCTGATTCCCATCTTTCGGCCTCTTTCCTGGGTTTCGGTCAGGCTAGTGTTGCGGCTTCTGGGGCTGATGGCCTCCTGCATCCTACTAGTGCATCACGCCAGGCGGCGCATGCGGGCTCTGCAGTGGGACCTGAAGTTTCAGTGGGCCCAGCATCACGGCAACCTGTCCGACCATGTCTTGATCTCGGAGGGCACTGCACAGCAGTTGCAGTGGTGGCTCACGGACCGCGATTGGGTCATGGGCAGGAGCCTCTCCCTTCCCCAACCGGAGCATGTCGTAGTGACGGATGCGTCAACTCCTGGGATGGGGTGGCCATATGGGAGAGGCGGAGATCAGAGGCCTCTGGTCTCCGGCGGAGTCTCGTCTCCACATCAACCTGTTGGAGTTGAGAGCGATCCGGCTTGCACTGAAAGCCTTCCTTCCCTCTGTCAGGGGAAGTGTCGTGCAGGTGTTCACGGACAACACCACCGCCATGTGGTATTGCAACAAACAGGGTGGGGTGGGGTCGTGGACCCTTTGTCAGGAGGCTCTGCGCCTCTGGACGTGGCTGGAACACCAGGGCGTCACCCTAGTGGTTCAACATCTGGCGGGCTCTCTGAATGCCAGAGCAGACGAACTCAGCCGCCGGTGCATGATGGATCACAAATGGCGTCTGAACTCCGAAGTGGCGCAAGGTCTCTTTTAGCAGTGGGGAGAGCCTTGGTTAGATCTATTCGCCACCGAAGAGAACGCGCAATGTCAGCAGTTCTGCGCGTTGGAATTTCCAAGGCGGCACTCGCTCGGCGACGCTTTTCGTCACGAGTGGAGTTGCGGTCTGTTGTACGCCTTTCCGCCTATACCACTTCTGCCCAGAGTGCTGAAGAAGATCAGGCATGACCGGGCCCAAGTCATCTTGGTGGCTCCGGATTGGGCACGAAGGTACTGGTATCCCGAGCTACTCAGTATGTTGACCGATCCTCCGATACGTCTGCCCCTTCGGGAGGATCAGCAAGGGACGGTCCTCCACCCGAACCTGTCCAGCCTCCACCTCCATGCGTGGAGATTGAGTGGCGACAGTTGATGCCATTTGACTTGCCTCCTGAAGTCTGTGATATCATTCTGGCAGCCAGGCGTCCCTCCACAAAGACGGTGTACGCCTGCCGGTGGAACAAATTTGTGGCATGGTGCACAGCAAAGGCTGTGGATCCCCTTTCCGCCCCTCTTTCTGAGGTTCTCCTCTTTCTTCTTTCTTTGGCCCGGCAGGGCTCTGCCCTGGGCACCCTGAAAGGTTATCTTGCTGCCATCTCTGCCTTCTTGCGGCTTCCTGATCAGCCTTCTCTTTTCAAGTCCCCTGTCGTTACACGCTTTCTAAAGGGCATTACTCACACGTTCCCTCCTGTCCCTTTTGTAATGCCTCAGTGGGACTGTAATCTTGTTCTCACATTTCTCATGTGCGCTCCCTTTGAGCCTCTTCATAATTGTCCTCTTCGTCTGCTGACGCTTAAGACTGCTTTTCTGGTAGCCATCACCTCGGCTAGACGGGTGAGTGAGCTCCAGGCTTCATATTCAAAGCCTCCTTTTCTCTCTGTTCATCCGGACAAGGTTGTCCTTCGGCCTCGTCCCTCATTTCTTCCAAAAGTGGTGACTCCATTTCATCTTGGGCAGTCTGTCACCTTGCCCACCTTCTTTCCGCCTCCGCATCCTTCCAAAGAGGAAGAGAGGCTCCACCGTCTGGACCCAAAACGTGCGCTCTCCTTTTATTTGGACCGCACAAAGCAGTTCCGGGTGGACGACCAACTTTTCGTTGGATACGTGGGTGCTAAGAAGGGAAAAGCTGTGCACAAACGGACCATCTCTCGGTGGGTCGTTTTGTGCATCAAAATTTGTTACTCCTTGGCAAAAAAGGACCCTCCTGTTGGGCTGCGCGCCCACTCCACTCGGGCCACAGCAGCTACTACTGCTTTGGGACGGGGTGTCCCTTTGCAGGACATCTGTCAGGCGGCGACGTGGGCTTCGCTACACACGTTTGCCAGGCATTATTGCCTTGACAGCCAAGTCCGGAGGGATGGCTTCTTTGGCCGTTCTGTCCTCCAGGACTTTCTGGTGTGATCTTGGTTCGCAGACCCACCACCGGGGATGGTATTGCTTGGGTATCTATTCTAAGGTGAGGAATCTAACTAACGTGTTTCTTTCAGATGAACAAGTTACTTACCTTCGGTAACGATGTATCTGTAAGAAACAATAGTTAGTTAGATTCCTCACCGACCCACCCATCCTCCCCGTTCTGCGAACTGACATCTAGGGTTAAGGTTATCCTTTTCAGGCCCCTAGATTTTATTTTTGGCACCAGTGTCGGTCTTTGCATGGCTCTGCGTTCCTGGCGCGGAAAGCTATATACAAGAACTGACGTCAGCGCGCGAGGGCGGCGTCTAAGTACTCCGACGTCATTCCGGCGCACGACGCCGACGACGTGCGCGGAGCCGCAGACGACGCCTAGCGACGCGCAAGGGGTATTGCTGACGAAAAATCTTCCGGATCCAGTATGACGCCTGGGGATATTCTAAGGTGAGGAATCGAACTAACTAATGTTTCTTACAGATACATTGTTACCGAAGGTAAGTAACTTGTTCATTACCGCCCCACCCATCCTCCCCGTTCTGTGAACTGATTTCTAGGGTTAAGGTCATCCTTTTGGGTCCTAGTTTCTATGCACCAGCAGTCAGTATCTTGCATGGCTCTGCGTTCCTGTCGCGGAAAGTTGTGTACAGAACTGACATCAGCTCCAGTGACGTCATCTCGGCGAATTTGATGCCAGCGACGCACGCGGAGCCGTACAACGACGCCTATCGACGCGCAGGGGTACTGCTGATGAAAGCTTTCTGGATCCAGTCTGACACCTGGGGATATTCTAAGGTAAAGAATCTATCACTAACTAATGTACCATACAGATATATTGTTACACAAGTAGTAACTTGTGCTTCTCTGCTTTATCACCTTGATCATATAGTATACTCCTGGGCACTCATCACGTATTCTGGGCTTACTTCAGACCCAGTACGCAAAGCTGCAATTTGGCAGTGTCCAGCTTGTAATAGATATGCTCAGTTGCCTCAATCCTGCCTCTGCCTTCTAGTGTGTAGGATCCATGTCGAAGCCTGCCTTGAAGCCTCTCTGTTCTTTTTTTAATTCTCGTTGTGAAGCCCATGGCTTATAATTTGTTTGAAAGTCTTGTATAGTGCCACTGGTGACACCACAGAACGCCTTTAGTTTAGAAGTACCGCTCCATCTCCATTCTTAGGGCTTTTTTTAAGAGAACCGTTCTGCAGCCACCACGACGTCAAGCAACACATTTGAGCCCATTTAAAAACCTGTTGTCTAACCACAACCTTAATGGTACATTGTCAGAGAACTCTGCTTATGTATATGTGTGTCTGTGTATACACATCTGTCAGAGGGACCAGTAAGTAATCAGCACTTGAGAGTGACCTTTGAGAACCAGAGAAAAAGGGTACTCTTATCTCTTAAGTGCGTTGCCTCCGCAAAGCATCACAGAGACCATATGCTTCCTAAAAGGATGCTAGGTGAGTCGAGCCTATATTTGCAACCCTGGTTTAGGTGTGTCTGTCCCTTTCTTCATCCATTGCCCAGTTGAGTTCTCCCCCAATTGCTGTGTAATTCAGTGCAGCTTCAAACAAGACCGTGCCAATAACTCCCAGTAATTCACCAGACAGTGGGGCCATTGCATACACATTTAGACTTATTGTAGGTACGTTTCCTCCCCCCCCCCTGCCTCCCACCCCCCGCCCTCCAAAGAGCTAGGCATGCTGCACCCTGTTAAATCTGTCTTACCTGAAAACTGCAATTACCGCCCAGTGGATGGGTTTCTTAAAGCCTTTGGATACAGGGACGTAATGGTTGGCTGTTTTCAGGATTGCTGCCCTCTTAATCTTATTTAGTAGTCCGTTCACTTTTCACAAAATGAGATGTGTATCTTTAGTGGCAATGTTATGTGCTATGCGAGTGTGAAGAAATTGGGTGTATTATATTGTGTGGTTGTGCGATCTCGCTGTGTAATAAACTTACCAACCCCGTTAAGGACCCTTAGGTTTTGTTTGTTAAATCTTCAGCTCAACCCTGGGTAGCTCTGGCTCTGAGCAGCAAGTCCTACACAGAGGAACAAGTGTAAAGCATTAAAACAGCACCAAAACAATTGAAGAAATCACCAGGACACCAAAAAACCAAACACAAATTTATAAAAATAGTCTGTATTTTTATGTATTTTTTTAGACACCACCTCGAAAAAGATCCACCAAGAGGGTTCCATATATATATATATATAGATTTTACAAGGTCTAGTAAACCAGGTCATTTCACTCAGCCTTCAAACAAGCATAGGCAAATTCAACAAATGTCACACTTCAATTAATTTTAACCAAACATTTTCGATTAGTTGGATTGCGGTCACTTATGGCCTGATTTAAATCTTGACTGGACTACCATTGTCCTGCTGTGGCAGCATTGCCAAGTACTCCGTCGAGCTGACTGCGTTCCATCTGCCGTATTTAGATGTGTCATCAACAGACTGTTTCCCGCATCGGTGGTTTTTCTGCTGGCTATTAGTGCTCCGTCGCCGCCAGGCCGGAGGGTTTGTACGGAGCCGATGTAGATGTCACTGTTGTGCTGGCAGTGACCTGGCGGCCGATTCCTGATGGAGTGAGTCCCTGGTGGTGTACTACTCATTGTTGCCTTACTATACAAATATTTAGTAAATGGGTCAAAATGTATATGTAGGTTATGTGTAATGCCTTTTTGTAACTAATAGCCTAGTAAACCAACATCATACACACACTATTGAATGTACACCCTCAGGCACCACAAGCACAACCACCACCAAAGAAATATTTTTTTAAGTGTCAATACACGTGTGTACATTTTCTACGACAAGTTGTAAGATAAACACTTATACATGACACATGAAAAATTGCATGCGAGAGCAATGTAAAAATACATGAGGCTAAAGCAAATGCTAACACAAGATTCATATTGAGACAAGTGACACAGAAGCCTACCTTTGATTCCAGTGACATCGGGGTTGCTTAGTGTCGTGCTTCAATAGCAGCAACACAGGAAGAACCAGGATAATAGGGTACAGGATGGAAACAGAAGTGGAAAACTGGAAAAAGGTACATTTTTACTTTTTTTCTTACATTCCACCAACGCGCAAATGGATGTTTCCCCGCCACATTTGCCTCAACAGAAAGGCACACCATAATCGGCACAGCGGTAATGTTGACTGGATTCCCTCAAGCAGCTGCTTTTGCCTATGATGCCATCGACGTGGGAGAAATATTCTGGCAGAGACAATGGGACTCCGACCATCTTTCCTCCATAGACCCGCCAACATCTAAATACTGCGGGCGGACCGCCAAGTTGGCGGGGGGCAAACCATCAGAAAAGCGACAGCAGGACCAGATCTGCCAACATCTAAATCAGTCCCTTAGTCACTTTAGGTGTCCAACTACTGTAGGGTGCCAGTTAAGGCCTCAGAATCATTTACCTCAGCAGGTGATGCAGTGTTCAGTCAGTTCCAGCCACTTTTATCTGTTGCAGGTCTTTGCCATGGACGTGGTTGTGATGCAAGGGATGAAGGATGCTGTGGATGCAATGCTGTCACGGATGTCTTGCTGAGGCTACTCCTTGGTCCACAAAGGGGGTGAGGCAATCCTGGTCACAGGGTCCACAGCCCTCAAAGTCCTGTCTGTGCCGGCATGTCCAGTCGCCACTTGACTACTGGTCACCCAGTATCCAGGTCACAGGCCAATCCTTCCTGGGTCAATAACTCATCCTCTGGGGGTCAGAAGCTGCACCTTGACGACACTCCCAGGCTCAGCAAACTCAGGTGCAGCTTTATGCATCAAGTCCTGGTCCCTTGCACCAGCGGTTGGTGGCAAGATGAAGACTTTGGGCTACCAACTTGCCCCGGCAGGCTTCTCAGCTGTTGTGTCCCTTTGCTGTGAAGAGGGGGCCAGCTCACTGACCCTTGGAGTCTCTTGGCTTTGGCTGGGCTCTGGAGACGGCTCCTCCCTGGGCAGGACACAGCAGGCACAGCCCCTCTTCTAGCCAGCAGGTGCAGTCCACACCAGTGCAGCTTCTCTTCGCTGGCTCCACGGTGCAGCAGGGCAGTCCTCCTTCGGTCCTTCTTCCAGTCCAGTTGAGATCGAGCTTCGGGGTGCCAGGAGTGCCCTACTTATGCTCAGAAAATGCCCTCAGGACATAATGCGGTTGGTAGCCAGTGGGCTACTACATTCCCTCCCATCTGATAGCCACTTCCTGCGAATTGTGGATCTAGGCATCCCAGGATGCACCATGCTGCCCACTCTCCCGATATGTGGAGATCCCTAGCCTAACTCAGAGGTATGGTTATCAGGGTGCTACACACCCCTTGAAAAGCGCTTTGCAAGTGGTTTCCCCTTCCCTGTCTCTAGTGCCAGCCTGTCTAACTAAACAATAGAGAAGTCCCTCTCTCAAGTGTTCCCCATTTGCCTTTCAAATGCAGCTTCTTGTTTGAAGCTCGCCTTTTACACCAACACCTGTGTGGCGTCCTGCATGGGGGTGATAAGGCTTCTCTCCCATGCAGGCCCCTATACTCTCCTTTCCTGGGCATCATTAGAACATCTCCCCAGGAGGGCAGAAAGATGACTGCAGGACAGACCCAGTGTAAAACAGCAAACGGACACTGGAAATTTTGGGCTACTATGGTGGCAACTTCTAAAACTGCACTTTGGCCACCAGTGACACTAAATTCGATTTAACCATTAAATCCGATTTAATGCACTGATTCTTTTGATACCTTACAGTACCAATGTTAGTAGTCCCATTCAAAAGTTAGCAGGCTGAGATGTCAGCCTGTAACTCTGTATTTGCTCATGGGGCTACCAGCCTTTTCACAGTAAAAAAGACAAGTTCGAGTTTTTACTGCTGAAGCATGCAGAATTGCATGTTCCACTTTGCAACATACATACAGCACCCTGCCTTAGGGCTTGTTTGACCTACCTTAGTGGTGATTAACATACATTTATAAAAAAAGGACTTGGCTTTGCCGTTATTCTAAATGGCAAAGTCGAGTGAGGAATTTAACCGCTTCGGTGCTCATGACAAGCCCAGCTCGTCATGAGGCACAGTGGAGCTGTGCTCATGACGAGCTGGGCTCGTCATAACCGTCGTGGCCCGCCCACGCGCGATTGATTCCCTGCCTGTGCGGGAGAATCAATCAGTGGGCGGGATCCTGACGAGCTCAGCTCGTCATGAGCACAGCTCCACTGTGCCTCATGACTAGCTGGGCTCGTCATGAGCACAGCGCCGCCGGAAACCCCACCCCCGCACTGCGGGGGAATTACCCCCGCGTGGAAGGGGTTAAAACTGACCTTCCAGTTTGCAGGGGCAGTTTGGGAGCCATGTTTTACCTTGTCCCACTCAGGGTGACATAAAAAGTGCTGCAGTCTGTGGCAGACACTCTACAGTCTCACATACAGGCCCTGGGTACCCCTGGTACCATATACAAAGGACTAACAAGTACGTTATGTTATGCCAGTTGGGCAACAAGCCGATTAAACATGCACCATTGTATGGTCAGAGCACATCAACGGAGTCCTGTTTAGCATGGCTCAGGGCATTTCAGAACCATTACACCAGTACCTAGTAGTTCAAATAGGGGGATAAGTGAGGGTAATTCTGGAAAAAAGCCTGTTTCCTTATGACGAGTCATTTCCATATTCAAGCTCTGGCCTGAAATGTGCTATTGTTAGTGTTGCACTGTCAACAAATAACTACCTACACTAATACCTGGCTATCCCTCCCCTACACTTCTAAACATGAAGTATCTGTCCTCCAACAACAGGTGGGCTGGCAGCCTCTTGATCATAGCTCAATTAAAACTTTGGGCTATTCTCAAGTACCCGTAACTTCCACAGGGAAGTCTGTGGAGAGCATGGCATCTTCTATCAATCTTAACACCAGAGTGTGAGTACCTTCTTGCCAACACCATACTCACAGCTATGCTTAACCACATCACAAACTGGGTTAATTTCACGTCTCCAAGTTGTGTTTAGATTACACCAGGATGAACCAGAAGTCTATCTGAGACCATGAGGGCAAGTTGTATGTTGTGGAATATTGCTAGACTCGGCATAAAGACCAGTCTTGTTGGAAGTTGAGGAAGCTGATTCTTTCTCATTCTTGAGGTCGTTCTCAAAAGCAATTCTCTTCCCATTGAAAGTCATCATGTAAGTTGATGTGCAAGAAAAAAATATAAGAAGTTGAAGCCTAACTCTCCCTCCTACTGCAACTCTTGTCAGAAGTCAGCAAGCTTCCTGATCTCTGTCCCATCCCCTACTGCGGAACCAATAACCCCTCTTCTCCTAAACTCATCCCAATTCAGCCAAATTCTGGGGTCCTTTGGTTGTGCCTCAACAAGTCGAGGCCTTCAAACAGGACATGCTGCGCATTTTGGGCACTCTTCTGATGGATACTTCTACCTGCAGAGGCCTCACCTGTAGAATAACCTTCCAAACTTCAGACTGGATTCGGAAACTTCAAAGCTGTTAAGCCACTGATAGGGGGGTAACGGATGTGATGTCAGGCAGCGTTACCAAGGCCATAAAGCGCACCGTTCTCGATCTCCTTCATCCTATTCAGCTGGTAAGAAAAAGGAAAAATACAGGAAGACAACAAAAACACTTCAGCTCTATAAGTTCCCTTCAGCCCTCTCCCAATCACTCTCCATCTCTCACAAGACCTTTGCCCTCGGAGCCGGAGTCAGTTGACTTAGTGCTGGTGAGCCTGCCTTCACGCAGCCCTGTTCCTTCACGGGACTCTGCTCTGGATATGCCTCCGTCCATCCTTGAGCTATCAATGCCAGGACCTCCACCGAGCGAGACTCTAGCATCAACGTCGACCTTCCTCGAGTTTCTAACTCCGGAATCGGACCCAGCAGCGTTGCTTAACACCTTGTATTCTTCCTTCAAAAAGGCTTTGAGGCCGTCCAGCACCTACTCCTCGACTTCCCATGTTTTTACCTTTCCATCTGACGACTTTTGGCACAGCACCTTTGGATGAAGTGCTTTCACCACACATGCTAAAACACCATTTTTACTTTGGGAAGATTTGGTTTCTAGCCTTTTCCACAATAAAAAGGACAGTGCGAGTTTTTACTGTTGAAAAATGTAAAACACATGTTCCACTTCTGAAATATACATCACCCTGCCATAGGGTCCACTAGTAGTACCGTAGGGAGATCTTGGCTTTGCCATTAACGTACATGGCAAAGTCACGTTATCAGTTTAAAGACTGCCATTCTATTCTGCAGTGTTACCAACCACAGGGGCGGCCCAAAAGCACCTGAATCAGGGGCAATCAGTATTTAGTCCAAACAGTGGTTCAAGAACTAGTTATCTTGCACAATACAACAATTACAAAAAATTACACATTATAATCAAATAACATATTAGTAAAAGTCAAAAAACTAAAGTAAAGGAAAAAAAACAGAAAACAAACAGGACCCTTATATATATAATTATCAAAAATACAAATTTATTACAATTAATACATATTAAAATCAATGGAGCTCTATACAATGTGTTGGTACAGAGGAATGATAAATGTTTGCAGACCAAAACCAGTGGCAGACAGAAATATGTCACAAAACAGGGGAACAACATAAAACCAAATAATGTGTCCTTAATTAATTCTCAGGCCACATATGCGTCGACGGCATTTCAACCGCTTTGTTAATATGCGGTCATCATCAGGACAAAGAGAAATTGACAGAGCATTCAAATTCTAATTTGTAGAGGCACTCCGACGTCGTTTTACGAGAAAATCGGTAAAAAAACGTTCGGATCAGATGTATATAGACACATACAGAGATAAATGATGTCTTAACATGGTCTAATTATTCTATGAAGAGAAGATTTGTATGGTGTGCTACGTCTGTAGTGCAATGATTCCCAGATTGTTTCGCACAGTCGGTAATTAAATTACCAATCGAAAGGCCCTGCCCATTAGGTACAATCTCCGCATCCGCGCTCGAGAAATCAGGAAGTTCATTGCACTACAGACAAGTAAGTTAGCTTATGTCAATTCGGAAGAAGTCAATCAAACATACATAGTTTAAGGTTAGAGCACAGGCACTGAAGTCTGGTTAGCAGGCTTCAGTGCACTCTGAGTCGAAAAACCAGCAGCATCAGTCCAAAACTTTGGGGGTAACCAAATAAATGCTGAGATTTGTAGTGTGTGGCTAATGACCCGTGTGGGTATCCAGGCACTGTCCATAAGCACAGGGATTAAATAATTCGCCCAGAATCACAGGATGTAAAGCCCGTGCCGAGACTCGAACTGGGATCCCCAGCTCCAAAGTTTGCAACACTGGCAGTTACGCCACATCCTCTATCCCTTACAGTGGTCCTCGACCTGCTTACCATCAGCACCTCAAGTCTTTACTCAGATGGCTAGGCATTCCCATCATCCTGTACCCAGAAAACTGGCTCATCAAAGCTAGTTCCCCAGAGGTACTTGCGCACCATATGCAGTCAACAGTCGCCCTCCTGTTTGACCTGAGCTTTTTGATCAATAAGCCAAAGTCTCTCCCGCGGCCCTCCCAACGATTCCAATTCATAGAATCGGCACTGGACACCACTCTTTCTCCGTGCCTTCCCTCCATCACAAAGGAAATGGTTCCATCTTTCCAGCAAGACGAAAGTGGCCCAGTCCTGAGAGACTTAAGATTCCTAGGTCTGCTGGCTTTCTGTATTCTCCTAGTCACACACACATGTTGGCACATAAGGGTCCTGCAGTAATGCCTCTGCAGACAGTGGCTCCAGTACAGGGGAGACTTGTTGGACTCCATATTGATCTTTGGTGGAGAAATGAGGCGAACATGACTTGCGGGAGGGCCTTCACTTCCCCGCCGACTGTGACTATGGTAGTGACGGATGCCTCCACCCTAGGGTAGGGTGCTCATCGGAAGGACCTGGAAATCAGGGGCCTCTGTTCTTTGGAGGGAGAGGGTTCTTCAGATCAACCTACTAGATTTGCGGATGATTCGGCTGGTGCTCAAGGTCTCACCCCCCCCACCACCGCTCTCCCTCTCCTCTCACTATTCCATCACAGGTCAGTCTGGCCTGATCTTAACTGACAATACAACTGCAATATGGTATGTGAACAAGCAAGGGGCAATAGGATCTCCCCTCCTTTGCCTGGAAGCGTTGACTGTGGTTTTGATTATCTACCAATCACTTAGCAACGTCTTCTGCCGGAGGTAGTTCAGAACATTTTCACCCAGTGGGGCACTCCTCAGGTGAATTTGTGTGTCTCCTTGGAAAATGCCCAGTGCCAGCAGTTCTGTGCCCTACAGTATCCATTGTGAGGTGCCTTGAGGGGCGATTTTTAGTTGAGGTGGAACTTTTGAGCTGCATTGTGCATTTCCTACCCTACCCTTGATTACTCGAGTTCTTAGGAAGATTTGCAAAGATGGGGCCCAAGTCATTCTCATCACCCTGAATTGGCCGAGAAGGGTGGGGAATGTGGACCTTCTGCGCTTATCCATGTGTCCCATGTTTTACCTCCCTCTCAGGCTGGACCTGCTCTTTTGACTGAAACTACATGGCTTATTTCTCCACCCCAATCTGCAAGACCTCTAACTACATGCTGGAGATCGAGCGGTTACAACTCAGCTGCTTCCAGCTGCCACCCAAGGTGGTTGATCTGTTTATTGAGGGCAGATGAGGCAACTTCACTGCATGGTGTGCAGACAGAAGTGTGGATCCTTTGCAGCTCAACTTGTTGAAAGTGTTCCAATTTGTGCTTTCCCTTGCTCATAGGGGTTGTGCTGTTGGCACTATGAAAGGGTTTTTGGCCACCCTGTCTGCATTTCTCTGTCTACCGGACCAGCTGTCACTGTTTAAATCCCTGTTGTGATGCTCTTCCTTGAGGGTTTAACAAATACTCCCTTTTTTGTCCCCCAGTGGGATTTGGCTTAACAGATTTTAAGCTTCCGGATCCAGTCTGATGCCAGGAGGTTGTTCTACAGGTGAGGCATTTGCAGCTAGAAGTATCCATCAGAAAGATTGTTACCACAGATAAGAAACCTTTTCTTCTGACTACCTTTGGCGTGCCTCTGGGCCCCGATCTTAGGAGGCCTCAGTCGGTTTACCGCAGACAAATACAACTCTGACGTAATCGCTGTCTCTTGATTCTGCTGTCCATCCTGACTCCGGAGGTGTCACCCAGACCAACTTCACACCCGGTGAAGGGATCCTCACTGGTTCCCTGCATACTGACACCAGAGGAAGAACAGATTGTCCTTTCAGACCCAGAAGCGAATCCACCACAACTTCGGCCAACATCGAGCTTACCTAGACCACAAACACAACAGATTCAGCCCCATTCCGATTCTGACAGGATGCTGCCTTTACCCAGAAGAATTCCCTTCATGTCCGATTCAGAACAATAAGATGAAAGAGATGATGGGGATGGCATATCCCAATATTATGAAGAGGAGAATCTTTTTCTATCTTCAGGATGCCAGTGGACTGGACACCTCTCCCAAAATCTGGCCTAAACTCTCTACCTGCTCCTTCCATAGCGGAATCTGATTCTTTTTCTACAGTGATAAGGAGAGCTGCAGTAGTTTTGGACCTCCAGCTCCCATCAGTTGAGGTAATATATTCCCAGAATTCCTATAACCAGGACTACCTTCATGTGAACCTGTTCCTCATTCAACAACGCCCTGACTGGGGGCCACCAGTTAACAGATAGGTGGCCACGCAACACCAACCTGTTCCTAGAGATCAACTCTTCCTTGCTCAACGCCCTACATCTGAAAGTCTAGTGGTCCAGGTGTCCACGACCAGGCTCAACTCAAACTCATTCCCTGCTACATTACGCCCCTGATATGGAATCCAAATGCATGGGTGCATTCTGCAAGCAGATGTTCTCCTCAGCCAGCCTAGTCCTTCACTCAGTCAATGCGAGTTGATCCCTGGACGCTATTTGCTTGCTTTGTGGAACATGGTGGACAAAATCGTGGCCACTGTTCCAGTGGACATTCCAAGCACTTTATTCAGGATGGACAAGAGACAGCGAAATAAGTAATCTGATCAGAGCTGGACACCCCCGACTGTTTAATCAGGGTAGTCGGTACCAGCGTAAGGCTCTTTCACCACATCTGGATAAGAACCACAGGCTTTTCAAGTGATATTCAGGTGTCACTGATGGACATGCCATTTATCCCCATCCTGGAGAAAATGGGCGTCCTAATAGAGGAACCCACCAGCAGAGGAAAAAATTCACAAATATGGCTGCTGCACGAAGAAGTCATAAAGACCCTGGCTGCAGATTTAACTTGTAACGGACCAATGAAGGGGGGCAAAAAGACCCAGCATACTTGGTTCAATGCAGCGTGCCGTAGGGCAAGGCAGGACCTTTTACTGAGTATAAAGGCCCATAAAAGCAGGTCTGAGATCCAAGCTAGGAGACGTGATTATAAGAAGCTGCTCTCCAACGCTAAGAGTGAGTGGGATCAGAACAAGTGGGAAGAACTCACCAGCTCTCTGGCCGTAATGGATTCTCGGAAGTTCTGGCGTATCGTCAACACTGGCATGGAGGAGCTTGCTTCGGCAATCGAACCTAACATCTCTCCTCGCTTATGGCAGGAGCACTTCCAGTCACTTTACGCGCTGGAAGCAGGGCACCGGGGCTGTATAATCCCACTCCCTTCAAATCATGTGGGAGCGGACCCCTTTACTGAATGGGAGGTCAGGGCTGCTATTGCAGGCCTCTCTTCCGAGAAGGCACCTGGATTGGACGGCCTGCCTGGTGACCTTTTCAAACAGGAGCCTGATATATGGGCCCCCTATCTCCTGATACTATTCAATGCAGTTCTGATGGGCATGGAGTTGCCCTCTACTTGGCTGGGTGCTGAGGTGGTCCCGATTTTCAAGAAGGGCTCGCCTCTGCTCCCATCCAATTATAGGCCCATCAGCCTGATGTCTCCCAAAAACTTTTTGGAAGGCTTATTCTGGATCGTCTCCAGAACTGGATCAAGGAGACTGCTGCCCTGAGCCCATATCAGGCTGGGTTTAGAAAGGGGGTATCCACCACGGATCAGATCTTTCGCTTAAACCTTATTTACTGGAGGACGGCGCTTGTCGAGGGCGGCAGCTTGTTCACGGTGTTCGTGGACTTGCGTGCCGCCTTCGACCTTGTGCCGAGATCCAAACTTTGGAGTGTCCTTAACGATATGGGAGTCCCACCAGATATTCGGGAAATTTTAATTAAACTACACCAGAAAAACTATGCCCGGGTCAGGTGCAGCAGGATGGGGGGTTTAACAGAAAAATTCCCCGTTGACAGGGGGGTGAGGCAGGGTTGTGTGCTAGCGCCCACCCTGTTTTGTCTTTTTGTCAATGGGGTAATTGCCCATCTGTCTAGGTTGGTTGACATCGACGCCCCCAAACTGAACGGCAGCAGAGTGCCCGCTATAATGTTTGCGGACGACACTCTGCTGCTGTCTAAATCCCCCATGGGAATCCAACGAATTGTGGATGGGTTTCTGCAATTTTGCATTGAGAGGGGTCTCGAAATCAATGCCTCTAAGACTAAATTTATGATTTTAAACCCCACCCCCTCAACACGCCCAAACCCTATGCTGGGTTCAGTGCGTCTGGAGAGGGTTTCCACATTCGAATACCTGGGGGTAACCTTAAATGAGAAACTGACCTGGGGGACCCACACGATCAGGGTAAACATGAAGCTAACACAGAAAGCGGGTGGCATTACCAGAATGGTGGGCAAATCCATATACCGCCCATTGGGCCCCCTGTTACAGATCTACAAATCCCAAGCTTGGGGCTCAGTTATCTATGGGGCTGAAATATGGGGCCATACTCCTGTTAACAATCTAACATCCACAGAAAATAAATTTCTGAGGCAGCTGGTGGCTCTCCCTTCCAGCACGCCCCTGCTCCCTCTGAGACTTGACCTTGGTCTCAGACCAATTGCAGAGGAACTGGGTCTAAAACTATTAACCTTTTGGCAGCGTGTTTGGAGTAGCCAAGACCTTGCCAACTACAGAAGCGAGCTTCAGGAATTTCTTGCCCTGCCCAACATTAGTAATATCCCTTGGTTAATATATGTAAAAAGCTCATGCGAAAGCTTAGGGTTGCAGGAATTATGGACTGATCCCGCAAACTCAAGTTTGAGAATCTCAAGGAAGGCACTTTCTCGACTTTATTACCAGTCTAAGCTCACTTCTACCCTACATAGCACACGGGTGGGTTCATTGACACATTCATTTATATACCAGAAAGATTTTTACAAAATGGAAAAAGTTCTGGACGGAATGGCTCCTGCGTTGGCTAGAAAGCTCTATCTGCAGTGGAGGTATGGTTCCTTACCACTGAGGGCTTTCACTAGCTCCTGGTCCAAGCCTCCCTACAAGTGAGCAATGCCCAATCTGTTCGAATCACCAGGAAAGCGAGTCACATGTGTTATTTTTTTGCAAAGCCTATCAGAGAGCAAGGAACCGCTGGCTTCTACCCATTTTAAAAAACATGGGTTTTAGGGAATTTTTGCCAGCCTTTAGAATACTAAAATTTGACTTGTCGCCTCCAATTGTTTTTGCAGTGGCAAAGTACCTACTGGCTATGTGGCATGTTCGAACCAGCCTCCTAAAAAAGGCCGGCCAAGTATAGCTGGTAATCTATTTCAGAATACATTTCGTATCTTTTAAAAAAAATCTATTTATCATTCATTCTTATGACAACTAATTGTTTTAATGTTATTATTCGGATGTTGACAACTTGAATTTTTTTATATATACAACTGTAATGTACTATATCTTTGATGATCTAAATGATCGAAATAAAGATTCTAATGATAATGAATGATATTCAGGTGTCACTGATGGACATGCCATTTGATGGCACATGTCTCTTCGGAGACAAGGCAGACTGGGCTTTGAAGGATTGTACTGAAAGCAGAGCCACAGTACACTCTGCCTTTCCCTGCCATGCGGCATTATGCTCAGCAATTTAGCCCCTCTAGTGGCTTCCAAAGAAGTCTGGCACAAGATCAATGCCAAAGTCCAACTCCTCAACAGCAGACCCCCAGTTGTTCCAATGTCAGAGTCAGGTATCCGGCCAACAACATTCAGGTCCCCAGGCCATCAAATCACTTAGTTCCCCAACTCCGCTGCTGCTTTAAAACACAGTTAGCTTTTCCTCTGTGGCACCTTGCCATCCCATTGGAGGCAGGATAATGTTTTATCTCCATGGGAGGCAAAGCATCACATCTCCAGATTGTTCAGTAGGGCTATGCTTTGCCATTCCTTTCCACCCCACCATTCATACCACCTGCAACTGAGCAGTTATTGGAGGATATGTGTCCATCTTACAAAAGCAGTCTGGGCCCTTTTAAAGAAAGGGGCCATCGATTGGGTCCTGGCATCGGAAATGAGGACTCGATGCTACTCCCAATATTTCCTGGTGCCAAAGAAGGATGGAGGCCCTCATCCTATTTTAAACCTTTGCCCTCTCAACTTCTTCCTCAAAAAGGACAAATTCAAAATGCTATGTGCCCTGGACTCAGAAAATTGTATGGTGGCGTTGGATTTCCAGATGCCTATTTTCACATTCTTCTCTTGCCATCCCACAGGCATCACCTACAGTTCAAGGTGAGCCAGAAACATTTTCAGTCTTCTGTGCTCACATTTGGTCTCACTAGCGCCCCTCGGATGGTCACGAAAGTGATGGCGGTTATTGCTGTACATCTTTGGAGGGTGGGAATACCAGTCTTTTCATACCTAGATAACTGGCTGCTTAAGGCGGGCTCACCAGTCAGTTGTAGACCACCTTAAGACGATGGCAAACCTCACATCTTTTCAGTTCTTGATCATTGTGCAGAAGTTACACCAGACTCCTTTTCAGATGCTCCCTTTTATTGGAGCTGTTCTAGATACAATACTCTTTCTAGCCTTTCTACCAGCTCAATGAATCCTAGACACTCAGTCTATGATCTCGATGTTTCAACCTCTTTCCTTGGGATCAGTCAGGGCAGTTCAGAGGCATCTTGGTCTTTTCACGTCTTGCATCCTGATTGTGGAAAACGCCAGATGGAACCTGTCGGCTCTGCTGTCAGATCTGAAGTTTCAGTGAATGTAACACTAAGGAAAGCTGTCTGATTCCACCCTGGTTTCAGAGATGACGACAAAAGATCTGCAGATCAACCATAATTGAACTAGCGCCAGACCTCTTTCTCTTACACACCAAAGTTGACAGTTGTTTTGGATGTAATGTTGCTGGGTTGGGGGGAGATCATTGGGTAGAAGTGCAGATCAAAGGACTCTGGTCTCTGGCAGAATCTCGCCTCCACATCAGTTTGCTGGAGTTGTAGGCAATTCGCTTGGCAATGAAAGCCTTCCTCTTGTTGGTATGTGGTACTGCAACAAACTGAGCAGAATGGAGTCCGGGTCCCTGTGCCAGGAGGCTCTGCACTTCTGGAACTGGTGGAGTCGGTATGGCATTTCCCCAGTAGAGCACTGCGAAGCTGGACCTTTGAATGCCAGGGTGGACTAACACAGCCAACTTTGCATAGCAGATCATGAATGACAGTCGCACTCAGGTGGTGGTGGTGGTGGTGCAGGGCATCTTCCAGCAATGGGGAAAATCCTGCCTTGTTGTTTTTTTTTTTGCCACGGCTGAGAACACGCTGTGTTCAGACTTTTCTCCCAGGTTTCTCACCCTCGGAGACACTTTAAACCTAGAGTGGATCTCGGGCTCCTTTATGCCTTCCAATCTTTATCTCACCTGCTCAAAGTTCTGAAGTAGATTAGGAGCAAATGGGCCCAAGTCATCCTAGTAGCCCCAGATTAGGCCAGGAGACTGGTTCCTGGAATGTCTGGTCATGAGCGTTTGGCCCTGCAAAATCTTCACCTCCATACGTGGAGATTAAGCAATGGCATTTGATTGCCTTTGGCCTCCCTCCCGAGGTAGCAGATGTCATCTTGCCAGCAAGGCATTTATCCACAAAATCTATCTATGCTGGACGCTGGAACAAGTTTGTGGCTTGGTCCACTACTCGACATATACAACTCATACACGCAGTTGCTGGATGTAATTTTTTTGTGTGTTATCACTAGCCGAGCAAGGACTTGCTGTGACAACAGTTAAATGTTATTTTTCAGCCCTGTAATTTTTTCATCGTTTATCTGTCCAACCATCATTAATTATCTGAAAGAGACACGTTAGTGATAGATTCCTTACCTTAGAATATTCCCCAGGCGTCATTCTGGATCCGGAAAGTTTTCTGCTTAGCAGTACCCCTGCACACCAGTAGGTGACGCCGTGCAGCTCCGCGCTCGTCACTGGCATCGTGCGCGCCGGGACCACGTCACGGAGGCTACTTAGGCGCCACCCATGCACGCTGACATCAGTTATTTATTTTTCCACGCCGAAAGCGCAGATCCGGATTGAGCACGTACCTCGGTCAATTTTTGACCACATTTTGAGACTTTTTGTCTTATCCTCTTGTCTCCTGGTGCACGTAGGGATGCCCGGCTTTAGGTCTTGTGGGTCGTGCCACTGTAATATGTCGGTGGCGGACCCCCATGATGTAAGCCTCTACTGCCTGGAGACTGACCACGACTCCCGGGATTTTCGGGACTGCCGTGCCATGGCCCTGAAGGCATTGCGGGAGCGGCGCCGGAAGTTGCTGGAGGTCCGGCACTCCTCTCGCCGCTGCTCCGGGTCTAGGGGCCGTTCGCGGGACCACAGCCGTCGCTCCTCGGACTCTAAGTCTTCACCTTCAGATTCCGGTAAGCGACGCCATAAGAAGATGTCAAAGAAGCGTGTTTGCTCTCTGATGTCCCCCCGTTGCTTTCTGTGGCGGACGTGGGAGACATCGGCTCCGCCCCTGTGTCTCCGCCCCTGTGTCTCCTTTGGAGCCTGGGAGTCCCGCGTCCTACCCGCTCTACCCGGGTCCATCGGCGATTCCCGAACAGCGGCAAGAGTTTCTTGCTGCCTTGGACCGCCTGTTTAGGCCTCGGACTCCCGCCAGTGCACCTGCGGGCCCCACGTCCATATCCTGTTGACCCAGCGGCACCGCCTCCTGTGCCAGCCCCGGAGCCACTGGATCCAGCGCCCGCGGCTCCAGCCCCGGCGCCGCAAGGTGCACCGCTGTTGGCTCTGGCGCTGCCCTTGGCTCCAGCCCCAGCGCTGCCCTTGCTCCGCCACAGGCGCCGCACTGGGTGCCGTTTATCCCGTCCCTGCCACGGTTCTCGGACCATTTCGTTCCGACCTGGGATCCTCATTGGGGTGGGGCTCCAGTTCGGCCCCGGTTGGCGCTGCTCCCGGCGCTGCTGGCCCCCTCTCCGGCTCCGGTCCTGCCACCGCTACCGGCACCTTCTACCCCGGAGCCGGATGAGGACTTGGACGGATCCGAGGACCCCTTTGCGCGGCAGTGTGACTCAGAGCAGGATTGGGTGGATGACCTTCAAGACGCAGGTGAACTTGATGTGTCTTCTGACCCGGGGTTTGCCTCGCCTCCGCCTACTATGGAGGAGGGCGCTTCCTACACTATGGTGCTGTGTCGAGCCGCAGAGACTCTCCACCTCGACCTCCCTACGGTGGCCCTTAAGACCAACCTCCTTACGGAGGTGCTCCAGATGGCATCTACGTCGTCGGAGCCGCTGCTCCCTTTCAATGAGGCCCTTACCGAAGTCCTCTTGGCCGGCCTCGGGGGCGCTGGTGGATAAGAACGTCGCTAGGCGTCATCGCCCGCCGCCTGGTGATCCCGCCTCCTTGACCACTCACCCCACGCCTGAGAGCCTGGTCATTTAGGCCTCGACATCGCAGAGTGCCTTTCCCTCCACCGGACACGGACTCTAAGAGGCTGAACCAATATGGCAAGACGTTGTTTTCCTCAGCTGGTTTGGGGTTGAGATCAGTAAAAACCGCCTGCTTATTGGGCCGTTACCCCCACGCAGTGTGGGATTCGGTGGCGGAGGTTCTGCCTCAGTGCTCTGAGGAGGTCCAGGCCCTCCTTTCCCAAGCAATTGCGGAGGGCAAGGATACGGCGAAGTTTGCCATCAGGTGTGGTTTGGACACCGCTGATTCGTTGGTCAGGGCGATTTCCACGATGGTGGCGTTGCGGCGCCACGCCTGGTTGTGTTCCACTGGCTTCTCACCCGATGTCTAGAGCTCGCTCAAGGACATGCCCTTCGATGGCTCCCGCTTCTTTGGTGATGAGGCTGACAATGCCCTGGAGCGCTTTAAAGACTCTCGAGCCACAGCCAAGTCTTTGGGTCTTGCCTCGAAAACTCCTGCCACAACGGGGTTTCGTTTCTTTCGTGGCCAGGGAGGGGTACTCAGGCGTGCTCTTCCAGCAAGCCTGTGCAGTACCAGCCTCAGCGAGGCTGCGGACGTGGGTTCCAGCGTGCGGGGCAGTCCACTTCCACCCCCGCTGCTTCCGCCTCGAAACCTTCCTAATCCCAGCATCTGATAGAGACTACTAGCTGCAGATTCCTTCACGTAGAATTATCCCCAGGCATGAGACTGGATCCGGAAACTTTTTGCCACAGCATCCCTGCGTGCCGGGCAACATCACGCGACTCCGCCCAGGCGTCGTCCGCGCACATGATGTCAGCGAGGTCACATAAGACCCGCCCCGGCGCGCCCACGTCCGTTTTTTTCTTTTCCGTGTGCAACGCGGATCCGTCCCTTGCTGCGGGCCTGTTTTAGGCCCCCTTTCTCCCATTCTTTTTAGATGAAACTGTGAGCGAATGCCTTCGGGCTTTAAAACTTGCACGTTTTGTGGGCGTCTTATGTCGGCAATGGACCCTCACCTCATTTGCATGTTGTGTTTGGGGGAGGATCACGGCACCTCAGATTGTGCGGTGTGCCAGAAGTTGAAGCCGAAGTCGCGGCAGGAGTGCCAAATGAAACTTCTCTTGGCGGGTCTCTCCAGGTCGACGTCCTCCCCTCGGTTTGCTTCGGCGGTCGTCGTCCTCGCCTTTCTCCGATGTCATGTGAGCGTCGCTTCCCGGTGGGTAAGTGTCGCAGTTCATCCCCGGGGGCTGGTTTCCAGCCTACCGGGGGCGTGGACTCTCCGCGGGTGATGTGGCCTCGTGTGTCGTCCTATCCACCGTTTCCAGGTGTTGGGGCATCGAGAGTCCAGATGGAGACTTACGCGGTGGCTTTGCAGGCCTCGCTAGCGTCTCCTCCTCCTTACCCTCCTGGGGCGTCGGCGGATCCCTCGCCTTGCGCAGTGCCCTCCGCGGCGCCGCCAGTGGCTCCCGCGCCGACTACATCGGATCCAGGCTTGGAGGATGTGGTGCTGTTGGGGTGCAGCTCCTCTGGGGCACCTCCTTTAGGCCACGGCGTCTCTGCCTCGCCGCAAACCCCCGCGGCTGTCCCTGTGGTGTTGCGGGAGGTGGCCGGGGCTCGGGTCGCATCCCCAAGCCCCTCTCGGCCCCTTGGCAGGGTGGTCCTGTCTAAGGCCGAGGTGACGCCGCTACAGCGCCAGCAACAGCTGGACCGTGCGGCGCCACAGGGGTAGTGGACCCTACTCCTCCTGCTCCGGGTCGAGGTCGAGGGCAGACCCCTCGTTCCTTTCCGGGCCCCTCTCGTACCTCCTCACAGGCAGCTGCCTCGGAGGGCGAGTTGGAGGTTGTAACGTCCCTGGTGCAGCCACAGCGGTTGCCAGGTGACCTTCGCCTCCTTCTGGGCCGCGGCCTGCGGAGGGCTTCGGGCCCATCCCGTTACCCCACGCAGCTGGTTGCCTCGGCGGGGGCTGGGGCGGCGCGGTGCCAGCGCTGGTGTGGCTCCAGCTCTACTCCGGTCCCCGCTCCAGTCTCCGGTGCGGGGTGACTTGGAGGTCCCTTGCCCGGCGACGACGGATGGCGCCAGTGTCCTGCCGCAAGCAGCGGACTCTACGGCTCCGTGCAGGGGTCGTACCACGGATTTGTCTTAGGTCGCTCCTTCTCCCGAGGCAGGCTGCATATTGGTATTGTCCTCCACGGAGACTGGTCGCCGTGTGGTGTCCTTTTCACCGGCATTGAAGGGCGGCTCCCCGCCCTTCCTGGGGCAGAGGTGTTCGTCGGAAGAGCGGCGGGTCCCTCATTCTTCGGCTCTGCCTGACTTCCAGGTCTGGCCCTTGTCCGCCACGCTTGGCCGCCACGCTTGGCCTCGAGGACGGCCGCCTTAGTTTGCAGCCGTTGCCCACAGAGGAGCTGCTTTTTCCACTGCAGGGCCCTACGGATGCGGGTGCGGCATTCGCTCACGTGGTGTCCACGGCTGTGGGCATCCTACGCATGGGTGACCCGGTGGCTCACTTTCCGGCGGACCATCTGTTGGAGGTCCTCCACCAGGGCTCTGGTGGGAGGGAAATCTTGCTCCCCTTTGAAGGTTCGCTCCTTTCTGCATCTTCTGCAGCGGCAACTTCCGACACCGCGTGACCCGGCGTGCCTCTCCATTCACCCCTCAGCCGCCATTCTCCTTCTGCGGACTGCCTTTGCCTCCCTGCAGCCCCTGTTGGCCCCACCATCCAGAGAGGCCCGTTGGCTGGATACTCGGGGACACAACATTTTCGCCTCGACCAGCGCGGCCCTGCGGGCCCTTAACACCTTGTGTGTGCTGGCTAGGGCCTCCTCCTGTTTGTGGGACTCGGCTGAGTCTCTGGGGTCTGCAGCATCTCAGGAGCCTGCTCAGGTGGATTTGCAGCACCATGCATTGGATGGCCGGGAGCTTGCGGCGTTTATTCTCCGCTCCGCTCTGGACGTCTCTGAGGCGCTGGGCCGGGCCATGGCTTCCACAGTTGCTCTCCGTCGCCATGCTTGGCTTCGGGACGGCGTCTTCCACGAAAATATTCTGGAGAGGCTCATTGATCTCCCATTTGATGGCAGTCTGTTGTTTCATGCGCCGGCCGACTCCGCCATCCAGAGGCTCTTGGCAGGGCTCTGTCCTCCTCCGTCCACTCCTCAGTGACTTTTGAGTTAGGGTTGCTTTTGGGCCGCCTTAGGCCGGCGGTTCTAGTGGTGGAGTATGTTTTTCTGGCCGTTTACGTCCTTCCTTGGGACTTTGGCATTGTTAGCTGCTGGACGGCCCCTTTGTTGTTGTGTGTGAGTTCTGCAGGAGTTGTTGCGCAGACTTGGCCCTGAGATTGGGCCTTCTGCTTTGCTTCGACTGCTGTCAAGCCTGTAGCGGGGATGTTTTATCCCTGTGGTTCTTTTGTTTCTTCCAAAGAGGGTTCCCATATATTGGGACTTCACGTGCCCTACGTGAGGTTATGGTAGCTGTCATATGGCTTGCGCTCTGCTGGAGGGTTCTGGTCGCCTTCGGGTACCTGTTCTCCATGGTGTTTACGTAGGTTGCTTTTGCTTCCTGAGGTAGTGTGCGCGGCCACTTGTGGTGGTGGCCCGGGCCTCTCCTCCTCTCCCTGCTCCCGTTCTGCAGTCTGGGATGTCCCTGTGTTCTCCCTTGCCAGGCGTTGCCTACTTGGTCTTCCTGGGGCCTCGGGCTGTTCTTCTTGCTTCTGGCCTTGACGGCCGGTATTGTTGTGGCTGGCAGGCTGCTCTCCATCTGGGATGGGCTCGCCTTCTTCTCCTTGGTTTCCTTGTGCCCTCTAGGCTTCTTCTTCTTTTTCTTCCGTCTTCCTGTTTTGGCATTCAGCGGAAACTATGTTGCCTTGTGGGGGCGTGGGGTGCTTCGGCCTCTCCGTCCTTGCCCTTGGTTCCTCTGCTGTGAGTGTACGAGCCTCTTCAGCCTTCCCTCCCTCCTACGTCCCAATGGGGTCGGTGGGGTTCTGCTTGTGGGGGTTCCCTTGGCCAGGCAGGGGAGAGGTTCTACTTGGTCCACAGATTTTGTCCCCTGTGGGGCCCTCTGTTCTTCTTTGGCTGGTGGGGTCCTTTCACAGACCCTTTCGCAGACCCTCCTTCCCAGGGTGTATTGCTAGGGTATCTATTCTACGTGAAGGAATCTGCGGCTAATAGTCTCTATCAGATGTACGAGTTACTTACCTTCGGTAACGATGTATCTGGTAGAGACGATTCTAGCCACAGATTCCTTCATGGCCCGCCCTGCCTCCCCCATTCTGCGAGTATCCTTGGGTTGGTCTTTGGTACTCGCCTCTCGGTGGGGGGCTGTGTCTCCTGTGAGTGCCTTCCTTGTTCTTGACGGGTGGCTCCGTCTGGGGGCAGTTCATTCCTCCGTTAGTTCTTTGGCGGATGGGGTTTCGGTGCGCCGGTGCCCTGCTGCTCTGGCTACTTCAGGTTTGGGGGGAGATTGCTTATATCCTTGTCCTCCCTTCCCTCCCCTCCCTCCCTTCCTTCCATTGCTATCCTCTGGTTTGAAGGTCCTCTGCCCATGTCTTGCCCTTGTCCTTGTGGGTGGTTGCCCTCTAGGTTGGGGTGGCTTGGTGGTTGTTGTACCTCTCTGTCTTGGGACCGGTCCCATTCCTTGCTCAGGATGAGGGGGGTGGGCTTCCTACGAGTGCCATGACTTTTATGCCTGTTCTTCCCTTCGTGCCACAGGGATGGGAGTTTGTCTATGTGCGGGCAGGGTGGCTGCACAGGTTTCTGCTTGTTTTTCTTCTTTCTTCTTTCCCTGCCCTTGGGGTCTGCGATGTTGGCACTACCCTGGTGGTGTTGTTAGTCACCGTTTCTTTCCACTTTTTCTGCTCTTCTCACACTGTTTCCATGCTCCCACAGTCTTTATATGGTGGTTCCACGTTGTGGTGCGGAAAAGTTCTCAGAAGAAAACTGATGTGGGCGCGCCAGGGCGGGTCTTATGTGACCTCACTGACGTCACGTGCGCGGACGACGCCTGGGCGGAGTCGTGTGATGTCACCCCGCAGGGATGCTGTGGCAAAAAGTTTCCGTATCCAGTCTCACGCCTGGGGATAATTCTATGTGAAGGAATCTGCGGCTAGAATCGTCTCTACCAGATACATCGTTACCAAAGGTAAGTAACTCGTACTTCCGGGGGCACCCCACGCCAGTGGGTGGCAGGGTTCACCTCCACCACTGGCGCGAGATTACGTCGGACAAGTGAGGGCTGCAGATAATCTGCCAAGGTTACTCGCTTTCTGTCCTCCCCTCCAGCCATGCCACCTCGGTCCCACCGCATGTCGGGGGATCATTTGGCTCTTCTCCGTCAGGAAGTCAAGGCCCTCCTGGCCATGGGGGCCATCGAGTACGTTCCTGATCAGGAAGTAGGGAGGGGTTGCTATTCCCACTACTTCCTGGTCCCCAAGAAGGACAAGGGGGGCCTGCGCCCTATCTTGGACCTCCGGGACGTCAATCGCTTCCTCCGGAAGGAGAAGTTGAAGATGCTGACTGTAGCTCAGGTCCTGTCTGCCCTAGACCGTGGAGACTGGGTGGTAGCGTTGGACTTGCAGGACACTTATTTTCACATTCCTGTCCTGCCGGCCCACCGGCGTTACCTGCGGTTCACGGTAGGCCAGGAGCATTTTCAGTTTGCCGTACTCCCCTCCGGCCTTGCCAGTGCCCCTCGGGTGTTCACAAAGGTGATGGCGGTGGTCGCAGCTCATCTGCGCAGGTCAGGGGTGTAAGTCTTCCCCTACCTCAACGACTGGCTGTTGAAGGCGAGTTCGCCCCAGGCAGTTGTCTCCCACCTCCAGACTACGGCCGATGTCCTACATCTGCTGGGGTTCTCCATCAATGTGCTGAAGTTGCACCTGAGTCCCTCTCAGAAGCTCCCTTTCATCGGAGCGGTTCTGGATTTGACGCTGTTTCGGGTTTATCCTCCCGAACAGCAAGTCCGGGATATTCAGGCTATGATTCCGCTCTTTCAGCCTCTATCCCGGGTTTCAGTCAGGATGTCCCTCCGGCTTCTGGGCCTGATGGCCTCCTGCATCCTGCTGGTGCCGCATGCCAGATGGCATATGCGGGCTCTGCAGTGGGACCTGAAGTTCAGCATCAGGGCAACCTGTCCGATCATGTCCAGATCTCAGAGGGCACTTCACGGCAATTGCAGCGGTGGCACAGGATGCGCGATTGGGTCAATGGCAGATCCCTCTCCCTTCCCCAACCGGAGCACACGGTAGTGATGGATGCGTCCCTCCTGGGATGAGGGGGGCACATGGGAGAGGCGGAGATCAGAGGCCTCTGGTCTCCGGCGGAGTCCCGGCTCCATATCAACCTTCTGGAGCTGCGGGCGGTCCGGCTTGCACTGAAGGCATTCCTTCCCTCTGTCCACGGATGTGTAGTGCAGGTGTTCACGGACAACACCACCGCCATATGGTACTGCAACAAACAGGGCGGGGTGGAGTCGTGGATCCTTTGTCAGGAGGCTCTGCGCCTCTGGACGTGGCTGGGACATCAAGGCATTACCTTGGTGGTTCAACACCTGGCAGGTTCTCTGAACGCCAGGGCGGACGAACTCAGCCGCCGGTGCATGGTGGATCACGAGTGGCGTCTGAATTTGGACGTGGCGCAAGGTCTCTTCCTGCGGTGGGGAGAGCCTTGGTTAGATCCACCGAAGAGAACGCGCTATATCATCAGTTCTGCGCGTTGGAATTTCCAAGATGGCACTCGCTCGGAGACGCTTTTCGTCGCGAGTGGAGTTGCGGTCTGTTGTACGCCTTTCCGCCTATACCACTTCTGCCCAGAGTGCTGAAGATCAGGTGGGACCGGGCCCAAGTTATTCTTGTGGCTCCGGACTGGGCTCGAAGAGTATGGTATCGCGAGCTACTCAGTATGAGCATCGATCCCCCGATCCGTCTGCCTCTTCGGGAGGATCTTCTGTCGCAGCATCAGGGGACGGCCCTCCACCCGAACCTGTCCAGCCTCCATTCTTGGAGATTGAGCGGCGACAGTTGACGCCTTTTGATCTTCCTCCTGAAGTCTGTGATGTCATCTTGGCAGGCAGGCGTCCCTCCACTAAAACGGTGTACGCCTGTAGGTGAAACAGATTTTTGGCATGGTGCACAGCTAAGACTGTGGATCCCCTTTCTGCGGTTCTCCTGTTCCTTCTTTCTTTGGCCCAGCAGGGCTCTGCTCTGGGCACTTTTAAAGGTTATCTTTTGGCTATCTCTGCCTTCCTACGGCTTCCTAATCAGCCTTCTCTTTTTAAGTCCCCGGTTGTTTATCGTTTTCTTATGGGCATTACGCATACGTTCCCACCTGTGCCCTTCATAATGCCTCAGTGGGACTTGAATCCTGTCTTGACTTTTCTGATGTGCGCTCCCTTTGAGCCCCTTCATAACTGTCCCTTACGTCTTCTTTCTCTCAAGGCGGCTTTCCTGGTAGCTATCACCTCTGCCAGGAGAGTGAGTGAGCTCCTGGCTCTTTCTTCCAAACCTCCTTTCCTTTCTGTTCATCCGGACAAGGTGGTTCTGAGGACACGTCGTTCTTTCTTGCCAAAGGTTGTCACACCCTTCCACATCGGGCAGACCATCACTTTGCCCACCTTTTTTCCGCCTCTGCATCCTTCACGGGAAGAGGAGCGGCTCCACCGTCTGGACCCTAAACGTGCGCTTGCATTCTGTCAGCAGCGTACACAGCAGTTCCGGGTGGATGAACAGCTCTTTGTTGTCTACGTGGGCGCCAAAAGAGGTTGGGCGGTGCACAAACGGACCATCTCCAGGTGGGTCGTTCTATGCATCAAAGCATGTTACTCCTTGGCCAAGAAGGAGCCTCCTGTGGGTCTGCGTGCCCATTCGACCAGGGCAACTGCAGCCACTACTGCCTTGGGACGCGGTGTCCCCTTGCAGGATATTTGTCAGGCAGCAATGTGGGCCTCGCTGCATACGTTTACCAGGCACTACTGCCTTGACAGTCCGGTCCGGAGAGATAGCTTCTTTGGCCGTTCTGTGCTCCGTGACTTTCTGGTGTAATCTTGTTCGCAGCCCCACCACCGGGGTTGGTATTGCTGGGGTATCTATTCTGAGGTAAGGAATCTATCACTAACGTGTCTCTTTCAGATGCACAAGTTACTACTTGTGTAACAATATATCTGTAAGAGACATTAGTTAGTGATAGATTCCTTACTGCCCCACCCATCCTCCCCGTTCCGCGAACTGATTACTAGGGTTAAGGTCATCCCCTTTTAGGGTCCTAGTTTTATGCACCAAAGGTCAGTTTCTCGCATATCTCTTGGCGCACGACGCCAGTGATGAGCGCGGAGCCGCACGGCGTCACCTACTGGCGCGCAGGGGTACTGCTAAGCAGAAGAAATTCCGGATCCAGACTGACGCCTGGGGAATATTGTACGGTAAGGAATCTATCACTAACTAATGTCACTTACAGATATATCGTTACACAAGTAGTAATTTGTGCGTTAATATGTATTTTTTAAAAGTGCTTATCCACATCTTTCTGGCTAAACCATTAGTGATGCTTTAGTGGGACCTTAGTTTGGTACACACATACTTGATGTACACCATAGTCAAACCAAAGTACAATTGTTGCAGCTTTTGACTCTAAAAACAGTTTTCCTCTTTGCGATAACATCATCCCATCTCTTAAGTTAACTGTAGGCACAATCTGTATAGCAAACGTATACTACCTTTTTTCAGAAAAACTGGTAGTTTGGACTATGGCTATATTGTTGCCCAAGTTTGTGGTGCTTTTCTTATCAGATAATCCATCACACTTCCAACATTGTTAGCTCCACCTCATCCCAATTAAGAGGATGAAAGGCTCCATCGTTTAGACCCCCAAAACGTCCCTCCTTGAGTTTGTATCTGATCACACCAAGAATCGGTGGACGATCAGCTCTTTGTTGGATTCACAGGAGCAGAGAAATGTACGGCAATGCAGAAAATAATAATTTCAAGGTGGATATTTCAGTGCATAAACATCTGCTACACACTGGCTAAATGAGGGCTCATTGCAGCAGGGCCAAGGCTGCTACCACTGTGTTGTTGGGTGGAGTGTCTGTCTTGGACATCTCTCAGGTGGGCATCAGTTCACATGTTAATGAACATTGATTGCTGCGTCCGGCGGGAGGGACACTTTACCCTTTCGTATCTGAAAGACTTTTTGGTCCGAGCTATTCCACAGAACTACCACCTTGGGAGGTACTGCTCTGGCATTTATTCAAAAAGTGAGGAACCTGTGGTTAGAAGAATCTATCAGAAAAGCAAATTACTTACTTCTTATAGAGACTTCTAACCACAGATTCCTGACCCTGTGAATTTCCCCCACGCACCAGACAAGATCCGGGAACTTTTCAGAAGTCGCCTCACCCTTCAACAGGTAGCGTCATGCAGCTCAGTGTTGGATCCGTCAACTCTAGCTAGAACGTCGGCCCCCCATAAATACGCCACTTCAGCAAGCTGTTTTCTTTCTTTCTTTCCACACCTCTCAACACGGATCCGAAACTAGCAGTGTTATCTTTCCTCAGGAAAACTCTTTTTCTTTCTAAACACGTCACAGCGTGCAGAATATGGGCCCTAAAAAACAAGTTTTAAGCCATGCTTTTACTTCTACCAACGGATGTCGGTGACAAACACCCACAACGTCTGTCTCTAGTATCTGAAAGAGACATGTTAGTGATAGATTCCTTACCTTAGAATATCCCCAGGCGTCAGACTGGATCCGAAAAGTTTTCGTCTGCAGTACCCCTGCACGTCAGCAGGCGTCGTCTTACGGCTCCGCGTACGTCACTGCCGTCGTATCCGCCGAGATGACGTTATCGGAGATACTTAGACACGCCCACGCGCGCTGACGTCAGTTCTTTTCTTTTTCTGCGCAGCAGCGCAGATCCGAGAGAAAGCGGAACCCCTACTTAAAAGTTTTAAGTTGGTTTCTGACAACTTGTTTTGTTGTGTACTTGACTCCTGGTGCAATAGAGTTGCCCGGGTCCTGTAGGGCCTGCCGTCGAAACATGTCAGTATCGGACCCTAACGACGTGCTTGGGGCACGCCCATGACCCTGAGGCACGCCCATGACCCTGAGGCATGCCCCGATTGTCGGGCCATGGCGCCGAAAGCTTTGTAGGAGCGCTCCCGAAAGTTGTTGGAGGTCCGGCAATCGATTTCATGCCAATCGAGGTCCCGATCCCAGCATCGCTTGTCAGAATTGGGGACAGGTAAGTCTAGGCGCCAGAAAAAGTCAAAGAAGGGACGTCGCTCTTCCTCTACCCCTCACCAGTCGCGGGACGCGGTGGAGGGGCGGGCGGTAACTCCCCCGCGGCTCAGTTGGAGGCTCCGTTGTAGCCTCCGTCGTTGCCTGCGGCCTACCCACCTTTTCCGGGCCCGCACGCGACTTTGGACGAGGTGCAGGCCTTTATGTCGGCCTTGCACCATTTCTTTGCTCCGCCGGGTCCCTCCAGAGCACCTTCGGGCCCCGCTGATCCGTCTGAAGGGTTTGCGCCCATGCCGCCGCCTCTGGCCTTGGCTATGCCAGCACCATACCCTGCGGCGCCTCCAGCCTCGGCGCAGACGCCGGACGGCACCGAACCGGTACTGGTATCGTACCCTCCCATTCCATTTCTTGGAGGGGAGTTTATCCCGTTTCCCATGGCACCTCGTCCTTACCAGCCTCTCAACCGGTGGACGAAGGGGAATACTGGGAGTGGTCTGAGGACCCTCTTGCAGCTCAATGCGAGGATGAGCCTGAGTGGGAAGGCGATGTGGAGGGTCCAGTGGATCTGGATTTCTTTCCACACCCTCCTACTCTGTCCCCTTCTTCCGTGACCACGGAGGAGGTTGGGACTTTTTCGGTGGTTTTGCAGCCACAGTCTTCCCCTGCGGAGCCGTTTCTGCCCTTCAATGAAGCGCTGACTGATATCCTGTTGGGCACCTGGCTTAAACTTAACACAGGAGTCCCGGTAGACAAGGGTGTGTGGCGCGCCGCCATCGCCCGGCGCTGGGCGATCCCAGCTTTCTCACACAACACCCAACGCCTGAGAGTCTGGTTTTCCAGGCTTCTGCCTCGCCGAGTGCATTGCCTTCTGCTCCTCCGGACAAGGAATCTAGGAAACTGGAGCAATTTGGGAAAAAGATTTTCACATCTGCCAGCTCTGGGTTGCGGGCTGTGAATACTGCGTGCCTGCTAGGCCGCTATTTCCATTCTGTGTGGGACACTGTGGCACAGGTGCTGCCTCAGTGCCTTGTGGAAGCACGGGCGGTTCTCTCCCAAGCCATTACCGAAAGGAGAGATGCTGCCAAATTTACTATTCGTTGTGGGCTTGACACGGCCGATTCTCTTGGTAGGGCTCTTTCCACAACTGTGGCGCCCCGTCGTTATGCTTGGCTCCGATTTACGGGCTTCTCTGGGAATGTCCAGAACACCCTGTTAGACATGCCCTTTGATGGTACACACTTCTTTGGTGATAAGGCGGATAGCACCCTGGAACGCTTTAAAGACTCTCAGGCCACGGCCCAGTCCTTGGGTCTCGCTACCGCGCGTACTCCCTCGGGTTCCGCTTTTAGGTCCTGTCAAGGTCGGGGCACCCAGGCGCGTTCTTTTCAGACCCGCAAGGCTGCGCAGTCTCAGCGCAGCTGCGGACGTGGGACCCACCGTGGTGGGTCCCAAGAGCAGTGGACAGGTCAATCCACCACCTCCCCTGCCGCCGCCGCCACCTCTAAACCTTCCTAGTCCGGTGTTTCAGGCCCACCTGACGCCAGTGGGTGACAGGATTCACCATTCACCTTCCCCACTGGTGCTCCATAACCTCAGACAGGTGGGTTCTGCAAATAGTCCGAAGGGGCTACTCCCTCCCCTTCGAATATACCCCTCCAGCCATGCCACCTCAGTCCCACCTCATGTCGGGGGAACACTTGGCACTTCTCCAGCAGGAAGATACGGCCCTCTTGGCCAAGTGTACCATTGAGCGCGTTCCAACGCCAGAAGTAGGTCGTGGTTGTTGCTCCCACTACTTCTTGGTTCCAAAGAAGGACAAAGGTCTACGCCCTATCTTAGACCTGCAGAACGTCAATCGCTTCCTCCGGAAGGAGAAGTTCAAGATGCTCATGCTTGCTCAGGTCTTGTCTGCCCTAGACCCGCAAGACTGGCTGGTAGCGTTGGACTTGCAGGATGCTTATTTTCATATCCCCATCCTGCCAGCCCACCGGCATTACCTACGGTTCACGGTGGGCCACAAGCACTTTCAGTTCACCGTGCTCCCTTTCGTCCTTACCAGCGCCCCTCGGGTATTCACGAAAGTACGGCAGAGCCGTCCCATGGAACAGACTCCAGCTGTATGCCAACCGGATCATGCTGGAGCACCTTCGGGTCACAGGGATCCACGGTGACTGCCTTTTGGGACCACGTCGGTGGAGCCGAAACTGAGCGTGCAACTTGACCTCCACTAGAGGTTGGGTGGTCCCTTCCTCGAGCACTCTCGGGGTGGCGACTGATTTCACTGGCCTAAGCCTCCGCATTGGACATGAATCCAATAATTTTGTCAGATTTTGAAGCTGTGGCCCTACCCTCTGGGCCATGAGCGTATGCTCATTTAAACCCAGGCATATCAATATGACAACGATGATGGTGGCAATGGGGAAGACGTATAAGCAGTGTAAGGAAATGCCCCTTTTTGTATGGTCACCCCAAAGGTTTTGGACTGATGCTGCTGGTTTTTATACTCAGATTGCACTGAGGCCAGCTAACTAGACCCCAGTGCCTGTGCCCTTACCCTTACACTGATATGACAAATAGGCTTCTACCCAATTGGCTGAGATAGCTTACCTGTAAGTCCCTAGTAAGTTGAACACCGGGCATGTAAGTCAGAGGCTCCTCCCCCAGGGATTGCAGCACTGGTTGTGCCACCCTGGGGTGGGACACAAATAAAAAGAGACTCCCGTCCTGCCATTTGCTGGCTGGAAGAGCAGTTTAACTGCTGGCCCGACATTCTAAGCAATGGAAAAGCCGTACTTCCCCCTGTTAGTAAGTCACCCCTATGGCAGGCCTGGCGAGTCCTAATGCAGGGTGCAACGTGTATCGTGGGCAGAACATGTATTTTACATGTTCTGATGGGGAAGTAGGTAAACTGTTGTTTTTACGATGGAAAAGCATGGTCGCCAATTTGGCGAGTGCAGAGTTACATGCTGACCACTCAGCTGTGCTAACCCTGAAACGTTGTGCCCAAAGTGGGTCATCCAAGGTATCAAACAGCTGGTTATATTAAACCAGACTTGATTCTCAGGTCGGAATTAATGTAACAAGTTGCAGTGTGTAACTGTAGCAAAGTTGCCACTTTGTTACCTTCAGTCCCCTGTGCACACACTGGCTGCACATGGGTTCCTGTGGCGAAACAGCTTTCTGTTCCTGGGAAGACGTGCTAACGACTCCCATGAGAGGAGACAATAGGAGCCTGCTCTGGAAGAGGTATCACATCCCCCCTGCAGGAAGCTACAAGGGTCTTGGCCCAAAAGTCGAGCTTCAAAGAAAAGCTGCCTTTGAAGGGCAAATGAGTAAGACTTGGGAGAGGGACTGCTCCATTGTTCAGACAGGCTGGCCCTTGAAACAGGAGAGGGGAAACCAGTTGCCAAACCAGTTTTCCAGTGGCGTGTATCCCCCTTGGTAGCCATATCTATGGGTTGTGGTCATCAGGTGGGAAAGAACCTGGTAGCCCATTGGCTACCAACTGCATCCTGAGCCTGAGGGCATTTTGTGAGCATAAGTTGGGCACCCCTGACACACGAACTCGTATCTTGACTGGAGAGAATGGAAGGTCTGCTCTGCTGCTCCAGTGTGAACTGCGCCTGCTTAATCTGGTGGCTAGCAAAGGAGAGGGACTGTTTCTGCTGTGTCCCGCACAAGGAGAAGCCGTCTCGATAGCCCAGCCAAAGCCATGAGACTCAAAGGATCAGGAAGCTGGCCTCCTGTTCACAGCACAGGGACACAACAGCTGAGAGGCATGCTGGGGAAAGTTGGTAACCCAAAGTCTTCATCCCTCTACAGTGCAGCACCAGGGGCCAGGACCCAAACGCATAAAGTTGCACCTGAGTTCGCTGAGCTTGGGAGTGTAGTTGAGGAGCAGCTTCCAACCCCCAGAGGATGAGTTATTGACCCAGGAAGGATTGGCCTTTGACTGTGAAACTGGGCAACCATTAGTCCCGTGGCTACTGGACTTCTGCCAGCACGGAGAGGACTTCGAGAGACGTTGACCCTGTGACCAAGACTGCCTCACCCCCTTCCTGGACCCAGGAGTAATCGCAGCAATTCCCCCGTTGACTGCATTCCATCCACAGCATCCTTCATCCCTTGCATCAGGACTACTTCCAGTGGAAAGCCCTGCAGCAGATAAAAGTGCCTGGATCTGACTGAGGACTGCTTCACCTACTGAGGTAACTGTCTCGGAGGACCTTGCTGGTCCCCCTGACTGGCTGCGTATTGGAGTTGGCTGCCTAAAGTGACTCTAAGTGACCACATTCCAACTAGCCAAACGTTTTGGTGAAAGGGTTTTTAAGTGTCAAATTTGTTAAATTTGCCAATGCTTGCTCGCGGTTGAGTGAAATAATCCGATTTACTATACCTTGTAAATTCTATAACTCCAGAACCCTCTGGTGGATCTTTTTTGCTGTGGTGTCTAAAAATACAGTCTATGTTTATAAGTTGTTGTCGGATTTCTTTGGTGAATTGTCAATAACTTCTCCAATTGTTTTGGTGCTTTTTAAATGCTTTACACTTGTTCATTTGTGTAAGTCTTTCTGCCCAGAGCCACAGCTACCCAGGGTTGAGCTGAAGGTTTTAAAAACGAAACCTAAGGGTCCTAAAGGGGTTGGTAAGTGTATTACACAGTGAGGTTGCACAACCATACCATATAATACACACCATTTCCTCAAAAGGAGGTAAACATGTGGTCTGGACACCTCACCCGACATAGGGTTATCTTCCCTATACTCGGCCATGGATAAAGAAGACTGCCTCCTTCATCACAGTGATCAGTTGGGCACTGGAAATACAATTCCTCAAAAGAAGCGAATACGAAAGCCCTCACTGAGGTTCTGAACCCAGCTCAGACCAACCAGGAACCTCTATTGCCTTTTTATGAGGCCCTCATTGATGTACTGATGGGTACTGGGCAAAACCAGGACCCCCACCCCTCCTTCCTCCAGCAAATAGACAAGTGGCAACATGACACAGGCCTGCTCCCAGGGACACTGGTTTTCTTATCTAGCAACCCACCCCGGAGAGCTTAGTTGTACAAATGGCCACCAGCTGCCAAAACCCTCAATGCCTTCTCTAGAACCCCTCATAAATGAGAATCCAAACAAATTGAAACATTTGCAAAATTCATGTTTTCCTGTTTCACTCTTGATCGTAGGTCTGTCAACAGCTCCTGCCTCCTGGGTAGGCACTTGAACACGTTGTAGTGGTGTGGGAATGAGCACTTTGCCCAATCTGCCTAGCATGACTTTCTGGTTTGAGCCATGCCATGGGTCCACCACCATAAGAGGTGCAGCATAATATGCTTTGGTATCTATTCAAAAGGTGAGGAATCTGCAGTTGTAAGTCTCTTTTTGGTAACGCCTTTTCTGGTAGAGACTATCTAACCGCAGATTCCTTACCGACCCTCACTCCTCATTGTTCTGTGTAATGGACTCATGCTGACCATTTATAAGATGAGAAATGTAAAGTTCTGCACACTGCAGTATCTGATTTCCGCAGCTCCATCTCCACCAGCGTGGTCAGAGATCAGAAAGAAACTGACCTCTGATAGTGACTTCTAGTCGCAGATTCCTTACCTGAGAATTATCCCCAGGCGTCCGATTGGATCCAGATGTTTTTAGTGAGCAGTACCCCTGCACGTTCGGATCCACGCGCGCGGAGCCCGAAGGGTCGACTCCGAGCTTCCCTCCCTTTCCGGGACCCGGAGCGACCCCGCCCAGCTTCGTACGTTCTACGAGGCGATGCACGTCATCTTTGGGCGGACCGACCCCGCCGGCGCGCCTTTGGGCCCTGTGGACTCGGTTGGGGGGCCTAGGTCTTCGCGCCCGGCGTCTCCAGCCCCAGCGCTGCGTCGGCGCTGTCCACCCTGGAAGTGACGTATGCAATGCCTATATAGGCGTCACCTAACGTGCTGACTTGAGGCTTTTTTTTTATCCACGCCAGTCAGCGCAAATCCGAAGAAGACCTACCCGGAGTCCTTTTTTGACTTTGAACTTTTTTCGAGATTTTGTCGAGATTTTTTCTGAGACTTGTCTCCTGATGTGTCGGGTATGTCTACTAGGAAACTGGTTTCAAGCCATGTGGCGACTGTCACCAGCAAATGTCGGTGACAGACCCACACTTGGTATGTCTCTGGAGCACAATCTTGACGTGAAGCCCTCCACTAATTGCTACGCCATGCACCCAAAGCCTTGAGGGAGTGGTCCCTTAAGCTAGTCGACGTGCAATGCCGTAACGGTTCTGATCTCTGTTGAGAGGAAGGTCCGCAGATCGGTCAACCCAGGCATTCGTCCTCAGAGTCAAAGTTGCCAGGGAAATAAGGTAAGTTCCACAAGAGGGAGAAGAGCAAAGAGTCAAATAGGTCTTTGACTTCGCTCCGTCTGTTGAAGTCTTCTGACAAGACGAGGGAGCATCAACATTCTAGGCCTGGCTCCAAGGTAGAACCTGAGCCTGGGCCGTCACATTGCCTCCCAGAATTTCCAAGAGCTGGAGCCTCAACCTTCCCCGACGCCCGCTGTAATGCCGGCGCCCCTGGTACCCACTGGTGGTGCCATCCCCATTGTCATCTCAAACTCTGACACGGAGCAGCGGCGTCAGATGCCGATTCCAGCACTGACCGGGGGCCAATCTCCTGGATTGGAGCCATTGCCTTATTCTTATGACACAAATTGAGTTGAATGGGAGGTGTCCCTGGACCCTTAAGGATGCCAGCCTTTACATGTCACAAAGGACAACTGGTATAAAAATCTGGTGGATGCCAGTGGCCTGGACACCTCTCTGGACCCTGGCTTTGTCTCTCCCCCACCGTGGCCACAGAGGAGGGTGCCTAAGATCCTTGACCTTCCACTGCCCTTGGTGGCTGTCAAGATGAATGTCTTGATGGAGTTGTTTCAACCGGGAGTCACCAATCTGAACCGCTTCTCCCCTTTATCAAACCCCTCACAGACGTCCTACTTAGGGGCTAGTCCAAGCCCTGCACATGGGTTCATGTGCATAAAACTATTGCTGGCTGCCATCACCCAACCTCAGGGGACCCCAGTTTCCTCACACAGCAACCCACCCCAGAGAACTTTGTATTCCAAGCCTCCACTTCTAAAGTAAATCCTGTTGCATGCTCTACCACTCCATTGGGTAGGAATTCCAAGAGGCTGGATACCTTATACTTTTGGGAAGATGATGTTCTCTTTTGTCAGCCTGGCACTGCGGTCAATGAGCACCGCATGCCTTTTGGGATGATCCTACCATACAATCTGGAACTTTGTGTTCGAGGCATATGAGCTGCTGCAGTCACATTACTGCATTAGATCGCCGCCTAGTGTTGGATCCGGATGTTGCACGTTGTTGTCTTGGAAGAGTCTTCGAGATCTCACGAGATAGGTGACTCCTCCCCTGGACTACAGTGCGCATGGACAGCTCCTCCATCGGCAGATTGTTTTTTTCTGCCATCGGGTTCGGATGTACTTCTGCGACGCCAACTTCGACTCCGAAGTTTTCAACTTTACTCACAGCAAATCAAACGTATCTCGACGGGATTGCTCTCCGGTCGACACCCTACAACTTTACAGGACTTTATTTCCCATATTTTCATCGACGCAGGCCTCCGGGCCTATCGACGCCACGCGGGCCTCGGGCCCATGGAAAGGACCCCCTTCAAAAAATGCCCCCAGTGCGGTGCTAAATACCCACACACGGATCATCACCCAGTGTGCAACAGATGTCTATCTCCGGAGCATAAAGAAGAAGACTGCTCAGCCTGCGCGCTCTTCCGTTCCAAGAAGACAATCAGGAACCGGAGGGCCCATCGACAAGCGATGCATCGACAAGCAGCAGCACCGGACGATATCTTCGACGACCCCTCGGATGCCGAGGACTCGGACAACCTACAGCTCGTCACTGTCGAAGGATCGGACTCAGATGACCCAATCTCAGCGGGGCAGCACGTGAGTACCGATGCCCCTGTCCCAATCACCCCACATAAGGCTCCGGTCAAGACATCGCCACAAGGCCTTCGTCACGATCGAAACATCCCTTCGGAAGCTCCACCCTCGGGCCCGGCTCCGAAGATAATAGAAAAGCCTTCCGGTAGCTCGGGACCGAGCAAACCGTATCTCCCTACACCAAAAATGCCTTCGGCGCCGAGAAAAACACATACGGCACCAACTCCGGCTCCGGTGCCGAGAGACTCGACCGTTCCCAAAAACGTCGAGCCGAAGCATCTTGAGCCGAAAACGGTCGATCCCAAGAAAAATATCGACCCGAAAAAGTTAATCGACCCGAAAAAGACTAACGACTCCAAAAAGGTCACCGAGCCTAAAAAACAGATCGAACCCAAGAAAACGGTCGATCCGAAAAAGGACGTCGAAGTCAATAAAGCTCCCGAACCGAACAAAAACAAGGTTCCCGAGCCAAACAAGACGAAGCCTACAAATCCTTCGACACCCATTAAGAAACACCAAAAATCTTCGGTGCCGAAACCACCAAATACAGAGGAGGAGCTGTTTTATCCGGATCCTGTCGATCCAAAACAGAAAAGAATCATCATAGACCCTAACACAGGTCATGTGGTGCTCCACAAGAGGAAAATTCCTCCTGCCTTACCCTCTCCTATTCCTCTAAAAAGGAAGGACATTGCTACTTCTCCTATTAGGCCTGTTACTCCTCCTCCTCTCTCTCCTATTCCGCCTTATGTGCCATACACACCCCTCATGCCTCCACAGCCTGATGGAGACCCAGATGAGGACATAAATAATGATCCACAAGACCCTTATGAAGATCCTGATGACACAAATCCCAACCTGGACACATGGGGAGACCCATATTCACCAGACAATAACACACCTCTTCTAGACCCCACGCCATATCCTTCAAAACCATCCCCTCCTGACGACACCATTGCATTCCATCAGTTAGTAGACAGGGCTGCTAGTTTCCACGGGGTAGATATGCATGCTGACCCTATGGAAGAGGATTTCTTGCTGGACACCTTCCCTACCACAGAAAGAAGTGTATGCACATTACCCATGCTCAAAGGGGTTTTAAAACATGCACCAGAAATATTCAAAGACCCAATTAGGGCTAGAATACTCAACCCTAGACTGGAAAAGAAATATAGAGCAGGACCCTCCGACCCTACATACATCAAGGGTCAACTACAGCTGGACTCTCTAGTAGTCGCCAATGCACGAAAAAAAGGGCTAACTCACAAACCACTGGCGATGCTGCACCACCAGAAAAAGAGTCCAAACTACTGGAGGCATCTGGGAAAAGGGTGGCTTCACAAGCAGGCAACACCTTGAGAATAGCTAACACACAAGCATTGTTAGCTAGATATGACAGGGCGCACTACGACAAATTAGAGGAGCTGCTACAACATCTCCCTGACCCATATAAACAACAGGCAAATTACCTTATCCAGGAAGGAAAGTTGATCACTAATGCCTCAATAAAATGTGCTCTAGATGCAGCTGACACAGCCTCTAGAACAGTCAATACAAGCGTGATGTTAAGGAGACACGCATGGCTTCGCATATCAGGTTTTAAACCTGAGGTGCAAACCACTATTCTCAATCAACCCCTTAACCAAGATTTCCTGTTCGGGCCTGAAACAGATGTCCTATTAGACAAAATGAAAAAGGATACTGACACCGCTAAATCTATGGGTGCACTGCAGATTTATCAATCCAAACGTTCCTTTCGTAGATCCTCCTATAGAGGTACAGGGAGAGGGAATAATACACAAACCTCTCAACCTTTCCAAACTACCTCTCAAAACACATTTCACAGAGGCAGAGGAGGATATAGAGGAAACAATACTAAAGGCAGAGGTAGAGGTAACAACAACAACCGTACCTCCACCACTCCCAAACAGTGACCTCTTACACCTGCCTCCAGACCACTTAACACCAGTCGGAGGCAGATTATCACAGTTCCTCCCTGTCTGGGAATCCATCACGACAGACCGGTGGGTGAAGCAAATTATCCATTCTGGTTACTGTCTAGAACTTACATCTACCCCACCCAACATACCACCCAAACACAGACCAATGTCAGAGGAACATACCATACTATTACAACAATGCTACAAAAGCACGCTATAGAACCAGTTCCCCTGCAGCAACAAGGGAAGGGAGTTTACTCTCTATTTCCTAATCCCCAAAAAAGATGGCTCCCTCAGGCCCATTCTCGACCTTCGTCCCCTCAATCAATATATACACTCCGATCATTTTCACATGATCACACTCCAACAAGTACTACCACTACTACAGCAAGGCGGTTTTCTCGCCACGCTAGATCTAAAAGATGCATATTTTCACATACCTATTCATCCCGCACACAGGAAATACCTCAGATTTGTAGTGCAGGGACAGCACTACCAATTCAAAGTCCTACCCTTCGGGGTAACAACAGCACCAAGGGTGTTCACAAAATGCTTAGCAGTAGTGGCAGCACATCTAAGGAGACAACCTATTCATGTGTTTCCATACCTAGACGATTGGCTGATAAAAGCCAAATCACATCACCAATGCCTGCAGCACACTGTGACCACAATCCATCTATTACACAATCTGGTATTTTCCCTCAACTACCCAAAATCCCATCTACAACCCTCCCATATACAACAGTATCTGGGAGCAACTATAGACTCCACAGTAGCAGAGGCTTACCCAGCTCCAGCCAGGATACAGAACATTCAAGCAATGATCCTAAAATTCCAACCTCAAACTCTTCTGACAGCAAGAGTGTTTATGCAACTCAAAGGCATGATGGCATCTTGCATATTCATAGTTCCACATGCTCGGCTACAAATGCGTCCCATACAAGAATGCCTAGCAACACAATGGAACCAGGCTCAAGGGAAACTAAAGGACCTAGTGTTGGTAGACAGCCGTACACATCGCTCTCTGCAGTGGTGGATCACACAAAACCTTTCAAAAGGACGACTGTTCCAAGAGCCAGTTCCACAAGTAGTGTTGACAGCGGACGCATCACTCACAGGGTGGGGAGCCCATCTACTTCAACATACAGTGCAAGGTCTATGGACACCGCACCAAAAAATACACCACATAAACTACCTAGAATTACTGGCAATCTTTCAATCAATGAAGGCTTTTCAAAAACACATAGCCAACAAGACTGTCCTAGTCTGGACGGACAATAAGACAGCAATGTTCTATATACAGAAACAGGGGGGACACACTTTCTGCAGCTATCACAACATGCGCAGAGGATATGGAGATGGGCCATTCCACAAAACATCCATCTTCTAGCAGAACATCTCCCAGGAGTAAACAACCAGATTGCAGACCTATTGAGCAGACACAGTCAACAGATCCACGAATGGGAAATTCACCCAGAAGTCCTACTCCCATTCTTTCAAACATGGGGACACCCAGACATAGATCTGTTCACCACAAAGGAAAACGCAAAATGCCCATCCTTCGCCGCCAGGTTCCAACACCCGCAGTCAAAGGGCAATGCGTATGGATGAACTGGTCAGGCAGATTTGCATACGCTTTTCCGCCAACCCCACTCATTCCATTAGTGGTACGCAAACTAAAGCAACAAACACTTACGATGATCCTAGTTGCTCCCACATGGGCACGACAACCATGGTACACAACACTCCTAGAACTCTCGGTAGTCCCTCATCAAAGACTACACCTCTCTCCAAAACAACTCACACAGAACCATGGAGAGATACAACACCCAGACCCCAACCAAATGAACCTAGCAATCTGGCTCCTGAAGTCTTAGAGTTCGGATACCTTAACCTGCCTCCTGATTGTATGAATATCATCAAAGAGGCAAGACGTCCCACTACCAGAGCCTGTTACGCAAACAAATGGAAAAGATTTGTTATTTACTGCCAAAATAATCAAATCAATCCACTAGACGCTTCTGTCCAAAACATAATTTGTTATCTGCTACACTTACAAAGATGTAATCTAGCATATTCATCTATAAGATTACACCTAGCTGCTATTGCAGCATACCTCCAGAACAGACAACACGTGTCTTTTTTCCGAATACCACCCATTAAGGCATTTATGGAAGGGCTCAAAAGAGTAATCCCTCCAAGAGCTCCACCTTCCCCAGTTTGGAATCTTAACATTGTACTTACTAGACTTATGGGTCCACCCTTTGAGCCTCTACATTCTTGCGAATTACAGTTCCTAACATGGAAGGTGGCATTTCTAATAGCGATCACTTCACTCAGAAGAGTAAGTGAATTGCAGGCACTAACAATTCAAGAACCTTTCATGCAAATACATCAAAATAAGGTAGTTCTCAGGACAAACCCTAAATTCCTACCAAAGGTCATAACTAGTTTTCACATTAACCAATCAATTGAGTTACCTGTCTTTTTTCAAAAACCACAGTCAGTAGCTGAAAGAGCACTCCACACACTGGATGTCAGAAGTTCTCTACTCTACTACATAGACAGAACTAAACCATTTAGGAAGACAAAACAATTGTTTGTGTCTTTCTGTCAACCTCATAAGGGTAACCCTATTTCAAAGGCAGGAATAGCCAGATGGATAGTTAAGTGCATACAAATATGTTATCAAAAAGCTAAACGCACATTAACTATTCCCCCAAGAGCACATTCCAAGCGCAAAATGGGGGCATCCATGGCTTTTCTAGGGAATATCCCCTTAGAACACATTTGTAAGGCAGCTACATGGTCTACCATACATACCTTCACTAAACACTATTGTGTTGATGTGCAAGCCAAACAACAAGCTTCTGTAGGTCAGGCTGTCCTTAAAACACTTTTCCAAACGACTGCAACTGCCACCGGTAACCACTACTAGAGGAGGAACAGCTATACAGTCTATGCAATAATGTGACTGCAGCAGCTCATATGCCTCGAACGGTAAATGCTACTTACCAGTATGCATCTGTTCTTGGCATGTAGAGCAGCTGCAGTCACATGCCTACCCTCCTCCCTGGTGCCGAGCACAGTTGCAGTACTATCTTACTTAGATACATTTACATGGACACCTTTTCTTTCTATTACTATCCTCCATCTTTGCCACAATGGCGAAAAAACAATCTGCCGATGGAGGAGCTGTCCATGCGCACTGTAGTCCAGGAGAGGAGTCACCTATCTCGTGAGATCTCTAAGACTCTTCCAAGACAACAACATGCAACATCCGGACCCAACACTAGGCGGCGATCTAATGCAATAATGTGACTGCAGCAGCTCTACATGCCAAGAACAGATGCATACTGGTAAGTAGCATTTACCTTTGCAGGTGCTGCCTATCGTCTTGCAGGAGGCCAGAGCCAAACTCTCCCAAGCCATTACTGACGGGAGAGCTGCAGCTAAGTTAGCCATTCATTGTGGGCTGGACACGACCAACTTGATAGGCATAACGATTTAATCATTAGTGGCCCTCCGGTGCCACGCCTGGCTGAGAACCACTGGCTTTTCAGGAGATGCTGAGGCCTCACTCATGGACATGCGCTAATGTGGTCCTGTTTTTTCGGAAACTAGGTGGACACAGCGCTAGAGCGCTGCAAAGACATCAGGGCTATGGCCAGGTCCTTGGGCTTTTCCATGGCCCCTCTCCAATGCCAGTCTTCCTTTCGTGGCCATGAAAGGGGCTTCCAGCTGCACCTCTATCCACCAGCCACCACAGTCCGCAAACTTCCCAGCCTTTCGTGGCCTAGGAAGCGGTACCTACAGACCTCATTGTAGGAAAGTGCCCCTTTTTAACTTGGTCACCCCCACTTTTTGCCTGATAATTGATGTGATTTCGACTGGAAGTGCACTGACTTCCTGCTAACTAGGCCCCCAGTGCCAGATCTCTTTACCAAAACTGTGCAATTTTACCCATAATTTGCAATACCTTTAGCATCCCCTGTTAGTCCCTAGTAAATGTAACTTCACTCATGGCTGGTAATGCGCATCGGCTCCATTGTTTGTTTTTTCTCTGCCATTGTGTTCAGATGTATTCCTTCGAGCTCCGGTTCGATGCCATGTTGGGTTCTCGACAGGCCCGTTCGGTTCACTGTACTACCTCAGTTGGAGAAACAGTGTATCTAATGTTGGTTCCTGGTATTTGAGTAATCTCTGCTTTGCTTATGCTGTCAAATGCTTCAGTGCCCTGTACAGAGCCTGGCCCTTTTTGGCATCCTTCCACTCCTCAGCACAAGAGAATGCCCCCATAATGGAAAGGACTCCATTCTGCTACTGCCCGAAGTGTCAAGCGAGGTACCCCAGAATGGATCTACAACCTTGGCAACCGTTGTCCACAGACCATAAGGAGGGCTCTTGCTCGGCATGCCTTGCCTTCCGAAATAAGAAGACTCTACAGTACCATCAAGGTCGTTACCTTTTGTCTGCCTCCATGGCGCACTAATGTATGGAAGAGACTCCGGCCTTATTCAGGGAACAGGAGACCGTGGCCAACAGACAGCCAGTGTTTTCCAGCGCAGAAATCCAACTATCGCGCTGGAAGAGGATTAGGCCACCAACATCGATGAGCCTCCACTCTCTGCGTCCATCTACCAAGTAAGTACCAATGCCCCGCCTCCCATCCCTCAAAACTACTTGGAAGCGGAGCATCGCCCTCGAGAGGGTCGAGCATCAAGCTCTCAGACCAGCCTCCAGTCCACCACTGCCACACAGCCATGATCGACACTGAGATACCGACTGAAGTACGCTGTTCTGTGTCGAAGCACACTTCTAGACACGCCCTTCATGATCTGCAAGCTATTTGGCCGCTGCCTCAAAAACCCCCTCAAAAGCAACCTCTGCATCAAAACCTTCTGAGACAAAATCAGGTTAAGTGCCACCAGCCCAATGGACTCCCTCGGCTTCAAGAAAGCCAACATCCAAAGCAGCATCCTTAGACGCTTCAGAGGATCAGGAACAACCTATTCGCCATCGGCTCCGAGAGGAGAGTGACGCCAGGCAGCAAAAGATTCATATCACCCTTTGACTGACCGAATCCTGGTTAAGCCTCTTCTTGAGGCAAAAAACTCTGCCGTCCAAAGACGAAATTTACTTTTGAGGAGGCCACCAGTCCGCCCTTGAACCTGGCACCTAAAATTCCTCAGTGCCATAATAAGAGCACATTCTCTCCGCCTCCTCTGCCACCTCCACCTCGTACTTTACCTCCTCCCTGGCCCTCTTCACCACATCCATTACCAACCTCCTGCTGCTACCAGTGGAGTCTCCTCAGGGATCCCTTGTTTCAGGGTTTGGGGGGATAGTCTTAAGTTCCCCTATGATCCCAGTGTGGCACCTTGCGACCCTCAACCACATGATGACCCCTGGAACGGTCATGCTGTGGACCACCAGGGTTTTTATAAAGGAACAAGGGGTCCCTCACTGCGGAATATCACTAAGCATAAGTCATAGAAGAAAAATTAAATCTATGTCAGAAAATCCAAATTGATATATACAAGTATTTATTCAATCATATAATGCACACAGAAAAAATAATAAAAGTGGGGCGCAACAAGAAAAACAAGAAATGAAACTTTCAAAGCTCAGACGTTTCCTAGTGACAGTAGAAATAATAAACAGGTTATGTCACGTCAGTTTAAAGTATCAATGCTTCTATAATTTAAAAACAAAAATTGCAGTAGTCATGGTACTATTTATCGACAACATTTCAATCCCACTTTAGAATGTGGTGATCATCATCAGTACTTGAATATGCCTGAGACGAAAAAAACACCTATACATAAGCACCCACTGGAGTACTGCAGTTCCTAAAGGAGGCGGTAGAGCAATCCTTGTCACAGCAGTGCAAGATATCTGATGGTAAAATATGGTGTCCAAACGTATTAAAGTCAAACATTGAGTGAGCGACGAGAGATTGGGGCCCCAGATCGTGAGTAAAGAGTTTCGGCAGCTACCACTGGTGCGCGGCGCGAACACCAAGCGTGCAGCGTCCTGTTGGTCATAATATGGAAGAAGGTGCCCAGGTTTCGTGCAGCTTTCAGTGAGAAGATCGTGAAGATAGGTGCCGGGTTAAGTTTCCAAGCAGCCTCGCAGGTGGACCACCTGGATGACACAGATCAGGACCTAAGCCTTCCCCTCTGAACGATATTACTGCTTATCATGAGGTACTGCAGAGGGCAGCTGCGTACCACAAAGTTGAGATACACAAGCAGCCTGAGGAGGATGACTTCCTTATGGAGACCCTGTGTTCCACACAGAGTTCTATGCAGAACCTCACACTCCTTAAGGGGGTACATAAACCAGCCACTGACATCTTAAAGTAGCCATTTAAGGCGCTTGTCATCACACCTAGGGTGGGCAAGAAGTTTAAAGCTTCCCCCTATGACCCTCCTTACAGCAGGGGACATCTGCCTCCTGATTCTCCAGTGGTGCACACTGCACCGAAACACACAAACTCATGATGTGCAGGGGATGCATCCGCACCGGGAGAAATATGAAATTGATGCAGTGGGAAAGAGGCTAGCGGCCCAATCTGCTGCATTACAAACATTTCTCCCTCTTTTTTAGCTAGATTTCCAGGTAACATTCAGACTGGTCATGCGCCTTCTTCTCCTCTTGCTATCGTCCTACATGCCAGGTTACCCATTCGCTCGTTGCAGGAGTGCGTCGTGGCGCAGTGGTCACAAGTGGAGGATCAATGGGAGAAAGATTGTGGAGCGCATCTCTAGGAGCTGGCTGTACAAAGGCTGTGGTCGTCCGATTGATGGGACCTCCACATCAACCATCTGAATTTGTTGGCAATCCAGCTAGCCCTCGGGGCATTCCTCCCCTCATTCAACACAAGGTGCTTTTAGTCCAGATGGACAACACAACTGCCAAGTTCTTCCTGCAGAATCAAGGGGGCTGTTTGCTCTAGCCCAGAGCATTTGGCGGTGGGCAATACATCACAACATCCATCTCCTCGTAGAGTACATTCCAGAAGTGGACAATGACTTCGCAGACCTGCTCAACAGGATGCATCAACAAGTTTCCCAGTGGGAACCCCAACACTAAGTACGCCTCCTGTACTCCCAGAGTTGGGGTTTCCCCACATAGACCTGTTCGCTGCCACAAAAAACGCAAAATGCCCACACTTCGCATCCGGACACCCACAGTCCATGGGCAATGCACTATGGATGAACTGGTCAGAGATATTTGCCTACCTTGCCTGCCTCTTATTGCACGTTGGTTAGTTTAATATATACAGACTTGCTACACCAAACCTAAAAGGCCTTTGCCTGCCCCATCACAGATCTCACTCAACGCGTAAGAAAAAGAGGCCTCCCTGTCTTTTTTGGGCAATATTCCTATAGCTGACATCTGTAAAGCAGGTATCTGAAAGAAACACGTTAGTTAGATTCCTCACCTTAGAATATCCCCAGGCGTCAGGCTGGATCCGTAAAGATTTTTGTAGCATACCCCTTGCGCGTCGGTAGGCGTAGTCTGCGGCTCTGCGTCCGTCGTAGGCGTCGTGCGCCGGAATGATGTCGGAGTACTTAGACGCCGCCCTCGCGCGCTGACGTCAGTTCTTCTTTTTTCCGCGCCAGTAAGCGCCGATCCGAGAAGAGCTTACCCCTAGTCAATTTTTGACTAACTTTTTTGTGACTTTTTTGGTCGACTGTTGGTGCCGGTAGGATGCCTGGTTTAAAAGCCCTGTGACGCCGGTCATCGACTGATGTCGGTGACGGATCACCATCGCCGGTGCCTCTTCTGCCTGGGGTCGACCACGACGCGGACTCGTGCCCCGACTGTCAGGCCTTGACATCGAAGGCTAGGCGGGAGCAGTCCCTCAAGCTTCTCGAGCTTCGCCACTCGGCTCCGCGCCGCTCGAGGTCCCGGTCCAGGAGGAGGTCCAAGGACCGGTCGCGGAGCCGCAGTCATCGACATCGCTCGTCGGGCTCTTCGGGTAAGTCGAAGCACTCCAAGAAGTCCAAGAGGCGACATCGCTCTAAGGACTCCCCTCGCAGGTCGCGCAACTCGGCCGAGGGTCAAGGTGGTTCCACCCCCGCGGCTCCGCCGGAACCGCAGGCGCCGCGTCCGTACCCATACCCTGCGGTCCCTGGGACTGACGCGACGCCGGCGGAGGTCAGTGCCTTCCTCACGCCCATGAGAGGCCTGGCTCCGCCGTCGATGCCCGCCGGCGCGCCTTCGGGCCCCGCAGACTCGACTGGGCGACCTAGCGTGCCGGCGGCTCCGGCCCCGGCGCCGGCTCCAGCCCCGACGTCGCAGGTCCCCGAGGGATCCAGGCCTGGATCTCTGTCGGTGCCGGTCGAACTCATCACGCCTCCTCTGCCTGCGCCGACCCTGGTTCCACCACCGGCGCCATCCTCGGACGACGCCGTTCCCCTGTTTACCCCCATTCCGGACCCGACGCCGACTCGGCGTCGACCGACGCCGGCGCTGCTGGATAAGCAAGACATCTACCGTCCGGCTCCGTCCCTTCCTCCTGTGTATCAGGACTCGGATGGCGGGGGTGACTGGGAGGGATCTGAGGATCCTCTGGCCAGACAGGCCTATCTTTCTCAGGACTGGGCAGACGAACTGGGGGATGCCAGTGGTCTGGACACCTCCCCAGACGCTGGTTTCATCTCTTCTCCGACTGTGGCGTCGGAGGAAGGTGCAGCTTTTTCAGTGGTGCTGCGCAAGGCGGCCGAAGCCCTTGGGCTCGATGTAGGAGAGTAGGGTCTGCTTTCTATGTTCACCCCCACTTTTTGCTTTTGCTTCACTGGTTTTCGACTTAGATGTGGCTGTGGGCCCGCTAATCAGACCGACAGCCCAGCTGTTCTCTCTCTAAATTCATACTATGTACTTTAGGCACATAACCCAGTTGGTAAGGATCACCTTATAGGTCCCTGTACAGTGTACCTTAGGTACCCAGGGCCTAGGTGTACCCTTGGCCTACCAGGGGCTGCAGCATGTATTATGCCACCCCTGGCTGGCCTTCCATTATGACACAACTGGCTGATCACTCAGCTGGGGCAAGGTCGTGTAATCACTGTGAGAAGTTGGCCTGATATATGATGTCACTAATTCTAGTGTACACCCTGTATCAGTCCAAACAACCCTTATTGTGATTGGTTGTAAAGTCAACCTTATAGACCAGCTATCCCAGTGGTAGCATGGGCAAGAGCAGTCTTAGGCTAAACTCTGTATGGCATGTGAAGCCAGCTGTTATACCATTTGTAATCCCTTGAATACCAAATGAAAGGACACCACAACAGATGTATATAAAAATAGAATGTATTTATTCTAGTCAAAATACCCTCAGCACTCTTTGAGATTCGAGGTAAGTACAGCACAGTCTTATTTAAGCATACATTAAGTCACACAGGTAAGTAATACAGTTAGGCCCTAGGGGCCACGCAAACCATATACTAAGTAAGTGGTATAAGAACCACTGTCACGAACACAGGATAGGCCTAGGCCTGGGGAATCGCTGGGGCTACACTATACTACCAAAGGTTAGGAAGTGGGAGGCCATCGGGATTCAGGTGCAGAGTGGAAACACTCACGCGTAATGGGTAAAAGTCGATAGAAATAGTAGTTATTAGAAATTAACAGTTTTAGGACACTTCTGGAGTAACTAGGAGGTCGAGACTCGGAAACTAGACCCTAGGATAGTCAATACCCTTGTGAGCACCGGAGTACTCAAGTTACCTAGCCCACGGGCTGCGGGTGCATAGGTGTGAACTTGCGTCGGGTTTCGTCGTCGACTCCTATGGATGCCTGAAGGAATGTTGCTGACAGGCAGTCAGTGAAGAGTGTCCGGTGGATCCCAAGGATGGGATCAAGAAGGAAGGTACCTGCAAGCAAAAGGGACAGAGTCTAGGTCACCAGCCAGGAGCCAGGAAGGAACCAGGCAATGTCGTGAAGATGCAGGTGAAGAGGTGAAGCTTGTCGCAGCAGCCACGGGTACCAGGAGGCATCGAGGACGACCAGGACCAGGAGTTGAACTGTCCCACGAAGGCTCTTGCTGTCGGCGGCGTCTATGTCGAGCTAGGACCCAACAAGCCCTGGCAAGTGGAACCCACGCAGGATGGAGGACTTGCTTCTGGTGCCGACCAGGAAGGTCTGGGGTGCTTTTCTTTCATAGAGGAGCGACTGCCAGTCTGGAGGAGCCGGACCAGCAAGCTAAAATCAAAGGTTCGTCGTCGCAGAGGTTACTAGCCAACGGGCCAGCAACCGGACAACACGTCGAACAACTCAAGTGCAGAAGGGCCCCACGCAGAACACGTGAAGTGTGGGGAGCTGATCTTCTTTGCAGATGGTGCTCGGGATTGGGGCTTCTCAATTCCCCAACCACAGCCTCGAGGAAGCCTCAGAAGTCGAGCTAGTCAGTTACTAGCCACTTTTCCCAAGTCGCCGGTCCCACGTCCCTCGTCTCCTCCATGGGTCTCAGCTTTGCTGTCGATGTGGATCTGGTTCAGAGGTGTCTGGAAGTCATGGCGCTGGTCAGTCTCTGCAGTCGTCCCTCGCAGGATTCAGTCGCAAAGCAAGCAGCGGTCGCTGGATGGTGCCTGGTTGACCAGGGTGGTCACTCCTTGGCCACAAGGGAGATTCTTCAGTCTTCTTCCTGAGGTCGAATGTCTAAGGTCCAGAGTTTCTGTTCAAATTGCAGATTCAGGATAATCTAATCCTGCAGGGCTCAGCTACCTTCTAATATACTAGGCTAGTGGGCTGGGCTACCTGCAAGGTCCCTCCTATGGGTGGGACCAGGAAGGGGGTGGCTACACCCCCTTTCCTTTGTCCAGTTTCACGCCAGAGCTGGGGCTGGAGTGCCCCAGCACCGGTTTGAACTGGACTATGCATGGAGCACCTTGTGTGCCCCAGGCATGTCTCATTCCTTTCAGCCCTCCCTGCCCCAATACACTAAAGTCTGTCTGGGGAGGTGCTAGCACCTCCCCAAGCAGGAAACCTATTGTCCAGGCCTCCCTGGCTGGGAGGGCTCCCAGCTGCAGGAGGTCAGACTCGTGTCTGTGGCAGCAGCATCCATTTTGTGATGCTGAGGCTTTGGTCAGAGTTAAACAGCAAAGTAGAATTTTAACATGTCTCTTCCTCTAGAAGGGAGGAATAATATCCTCATCACCAGTAATGGTATGGGGGTATTATTCCAAAGTGTTAGACACCTTACACAACATGTTTCGATAAAGCCAAACCATAGTTACCATAACCGTTTAAGATTATAAGGCACTTAAGAGTATATGGTAGGCGATATCATAGAACAGCTATAAGGACATGGTTCAGTAAGCTGCAGACAGGCTCAGCTCATGCTAGAGCACCATCTCACATGTTACCAAGCAATCTGCCTCCAGGATTGTTAAGGCCTGCCATAGGAGTGACTGATAGGTACACATGTGTCTATTGTGAGGGCAGATATAGATATACTATATCTAAGCAAGGGGTGATTACACGACCCTGCCCCAGCTGAGTGATCAGCCAGTTGTGTCTAATTGTGGGGCCAGGCCAGGGGTGGCATAATACATGCTGCAGCCCCTGGCAGGCCTAGGGTACACCTATGCCCTGGGTACCTAGGGTACACTGTACAGGGTCCAATAAGGTGATCCTTACCAATTGGGTATGTACCTAGGGTACATGGAGTCCATTTTAAAGAGAGAGCAGACAGCCTGAGACCCTGAATGGCAGGATCTCAGGTAAACTAAGTCGAAATACCAGCTAGACACCAGGCAAAAAGTTGGGGGTAACCATAGTCAGATATTCACCTTCCTACAATCACCCCTTGCTTAGGCATAGTATTCCTATGCCTACCTTATATATAGACACATGGGTAACCTATCAGTCACTCCTATGGCAGGCCTTAACAATCCTGAAGGCAGAGTGCTTGGTAACATGTGAGATGGTGCTCTAGCATGAGCTGAGCCTGTCTGCAGCTTACGGAACCATGTCCTTATAGCTGTTCTATGATATAGCCTACCATATACTCTTAAGTGCCTTATAATCCTCGCGGTTATGGTAACTATGGTTTGGCTTTATCGAAACATGTCGTGTAAAGTGTCTAACACTGTGGAATACTACCCCCACACCATTTCTGGTGGTGAGGATAGTATTTCCCCCTTCTAGAGGGAGAAGACATGTTAAAATCCTACTACCCGGTTAAAGTTAACCAGAGCCCCAGCATCACAAAATGGACGCTGCTGCCACAGACACAAGTCTGACCTCCTGCTGCTGGGAGTCCTTCCAGCGAGGGAGGCTTGGACAATAGGTTTCCTGCCTTGGGAGGTTCTAGCACCACCCTAGACAGGACTTAGTGTATTGGGGCAGGGAGGGATGAATGAAACGAGACACTGCCTGGGGCACACAAGGTGTCCCATGCATAGTCCGGTTCAAACCGGTGCTGGGGCACTCCAGCCCCAGTCCTGGCGCGAAACTGGACAAAGGGAAGGGGGTGTAACCAACCCCCTCCCTGGTCCCACCCATAGGAGGGACCTAGCAGGTAAGCCAGCCCCCCAGATTAGTATAAGAGCGGGAACTGGGTCCCTAGGACCTTAGATTATCCTGAAAACCTGCAACTTGAACAGAAACTCTGGACCTTCGACATTCGACGAAAGAAGAAGACTGAAGAATCTCCCTTGTGGCCAAGGAGTGACCACCCTGTGCAAACAGGCACCATCAAGCGACCTGCCGTTTGCTTTTCCTACGTTCTACGAGGAACCGACTGCAGACCCCGACCAGCGCCTTGACTTCCAGACTTCTCCGACCCTGATCCACATCCACAGCGAAGCTGAGATCCGTGGAGACGACGAGAGACGTGGGACCGGCTACCTGGGAAAATTGGCTACTAGCTTCCAGCGCAGCTTCTGAGGCATCCTCGAAGTTGTGCTCTGGGGATTGAGAAGCCTCAACCCCGAGCACCACCTGCATCGAAGGTCAGCCCTCCACTCTCCATGAGTTCTGCGTGGGGCCCTTCTGCATTTTCCTGCTCGACGCGTCTGTCCGGTTGCTTGCCTGTTGGCTAGTGACCTCTGTAATGACGAACCTTTGATTTTCCACCGCTGGTTTGGCTCCTCCAGACTGGCCCTTGCTTCCATGTAAAAGAGAAGCACCTCAGGCCTTCCTGGTCTGCAACAGAAGCGAATCCTTCATCCTGCGTGGGTTGCTCTTGCCAAGGCTTGTTGAGTCCGAGATCGACATTGACGCCGCCGACAGCAAGAGCCTTCGTGGGGCAGCTTGGCTCCTGGTTCTGGTCGTCCTCGACGCCTCCTGGTACCCGTGGTTGCTGTGACAAGCTTCACCTCTTCACCTGCATCTTCACGGCATCGCCTGGTTCCTTCCCGGCTCCTGGCTGGTGACCTAGACTCTGTCCCCTCTGCTTGCAGGTATCCTTCTTCTTGATTCCATCCTTGGAATCCACCGGACACTCTTCACTGACTGCCTGTCAGCATCTTTCTTCAGGCATCCATAGGAGTCGACGACAAAACCCGACGCAAGTTCACACCTATGCGCCCGTGGGCTAGGTAACTTGAGTACTCCGGTGCTCACAAGGGTATTGACTATCCTAGTGTCTAATTTCCAAGTCTCTAACTCCTAGTTCCTTCCGAAGTGTCCTAAAACTCTTAATTTCTAAATACTACTATTTCTATCGACTTTTACGCATTACGCGTGAGTGTTTCCACTCTGCACCTGAATGCCGTGGGCCTCCCACTTCCTAGCAATTGGTAGTATAGTGTAGCCCCAGCGATTCCCTAGGCCTAGGCCTAACCTGTGTTCGTGACAGTGGTCCTTATACCACTTACTTAGTATATGGTTTGCATGGCCCCTAGGGCCTAATGTATTACTTACCTGTGTTACTTATGTATGCTTAAATAAGACTGTGGTGTACTTACCTCGAATCTCATAAAGAGTGCTGAGGGTATTTTGACTAGAATAAATACATTCAATTTTTATAATATATCTGTTGTGGTGTCCTTTCATTTGGTATTCAAGGGATTGCAAATGGTATAACAGCTGGCTTCACATGCCATACAGAGTTTAGCCTAAGACTGCTCTTGTCCATGCTACCACTAGGATAGCTGGTCTATAAGGTTGACTTTACAACCAATCACCATAAGGGTTGTTTGGACTGATACAAGGTGTACACTAGAACTAGTGACATCATATATCAGGCCAACTTCTCACACTCGACTTGCCTGCTGTGGCCGTGAGGACGAACGTCCTCACTGAGGTGCTTCAACCGACAGCAAGCTCCACAGAGCCTCTGCTGCAGTTTAATGAGGCCCTCGTCGACGTTCTCCAGGGCACTTGGTCCAAGCCCTCCACAGTACCTCCTGTGGATCGGAACGTAGCCCGGCTCCACCGCCCTGCTCCGGGCGACCCCAGTTTCCTGTCCCAACACCCCACCCCTGAGAGTCTGGTTATCCAGGCCTCTACGTCCCAATCCTCCTTCCCGTCCGCTCCTCTGGACAGGGAATCCAAGAGGTTGGAACAGTTCGGGAAGAAACTGTTCTCGTCCCTGAGCCTGGGGCTGCGGTCTTTGAACACTGCTTGCATCTTGGACCGTTACTTCCACTCTCTGTGGGATGCGGTGGAGGACGTGCTGCCTCTGTGTCCAGAGGAGGCCCGGACACGTCTCTCCCAGGCACTTGCTAACGGGCGAGATGCAGCACGACATGCCATACGGTGTGGACTTGACACCACGGACTCGCTGGGTAGGGTGATTTCCACCACGGTGGTGCTTCGGCGTCACGCCTGGCTGAGGTCCACGTCATTTTCGGGGGATGTCCAGAGTTCCCTCATGGACATGCCCTTTGATGGCACTCGCCTTTTTGGTGAGAAGGCGGACAGTGCGCTGGCTCGGTTCAAGGACTCCTGGGCCACGGCCAAGTCCTTGGGTCTTTCGGCCCCGCGGCCGCAAACTTCCGCCTTTTCGTCCCTTTCGTGGCCAAGGATGGGGCGCCTCCTCACGTCCGCCCAGCCACCGGCCGCAGAACCAACCTGCACGCGGACGTGGATTCCACCGAGGCGGTACTGGAGGTCAACGTGCCGGTCAGTCCACATCCACCCCGGCAGCATCCGCCTCAAAGCCCTCCTAGTCCGAGCTTTTAGGCCCATTCAACGCCAGTGGGCGGCAGAGTTCGCCATCACCTGCTCCACTGGCGCTCCATCACGTCGGACAGGTGGGTGCTGCAAATCGTCCGAAGGGGCTACTCCCTCCCCTTCGAGACGACCCCTCCAGCCATGCTACCGCTGAACCACCGTATGTCGGGGGATCATTTGCATCTTCTACAAGAGGAAGATTCGGCCCTCTTGGCCAAAGAGGCCGTCGAGCGCGTTCCTGGGCCGGAAGTAGGTCGTGGTTGCTATTCCCACTACTTTCTGGTTCCCAAGAAGGGCAAAGGGGGCCTACGCCCGATCTTGGATCTCAGGAGCGTCAACGCCTTCCTCCGGAAGGACCGTTTCAAGATGCTCACCTTAGCTCAGGTTCTGGCTGCCCTAGACCCTGGAGACTGGATGGTAGCGTTGGACTTGCAGGACGCTTATTTCCACATCCCCGTCCTGCCGGCCCACCGGCATTACCTGCGGTTCACGGTGGGTCAGGAGCACTTTCAGTTCACCGTGCTCCCCTTCGGCCTCACCAGTGCCCCTCGGGTGTTCGCGAACGTGATGGCGGTGGTCGCAGCTCATCTGCGCAGATCAGGGGTCCCAGTCTTCCCCTATCTCGACGACTTGCTGTTGAAGGCGGGCTCGCCCCAGCAAGTAGTCTCCCATCTCCAGACTACGGCCGACCTCTTGCACTCGCTGGGGTTCTCCATTAATGTGCCGAAGTCGCACCTGAGTCCCTCCCAAAAGCTCCTTTTCATTGGGGCGGTTCTTGATTCGGCGCAGTTCCGGGTCTATCCGCCGGAACAGCGGGTCCGGGACATTCAGGCCCTGATTTCCATCTTCCGGCCTCTGTCCTGGGTTTCGGTCAGGTTGGTGCTGCGGCTTCTGGGGCTGATGGCCTCCTGCATCCTGTTGGTACCTCACACCAGGTGGCAGATGCGGGCTCTGCAGTGGGACCTGAAGTTTCAGTGGGCCCAGCATCGAGGCAACCTGTCCGACCACGGCTTGATCTCGGAGGGCACTGCGAACCAGCTGCAGTGGTGGCTCACGAATCGCGATTGGGTCAGCGGCAGATCCTTCTCCCTACCCCAACCGGAGCATGTCGTAGTGACGGATGCGTCCCTCCTGGGATGGGGGGTCCACATGGGAGAGGCGGAGATCAGAGGACTCTGATCTCCGGCGAAGACTCGGCTCCATATCAACCTCTTGGAGCTGAGGGCGATCCGACTTGCACTAAAAGCCTTCCTTCCCTCTGTCCGGGGAAGTGTCGTGCAGGTGTTCACGGACAACACCACCGCCATGTGGTATTGCAACAACCAGGGCGGGGTGGGGTCCTGGACCCTTTGTCAGGAGGCTCTGCGCCTCTGGACATGGCTGGAACATCAGGGCATCACCCTGGTGGTTCAACATCTGGCGGGCTCTCTGAACGCCAGAGCAGACGAACTCAGCCGCCGGTGCATGATGGATCACGAATGACGTCTGAACTCGGACGTGGCGCAAGGTCTCTTTCTGCGGTGGGGAGAGCCTTGGTTAGATCTATTCGCCACCGAAGAGAACGCGCAATGTCAGCAGTTCTGCGCGTTGGAATTTCCATGGCGGCACTAGCTCGGAGACGCTTTTCGTCACGAGTGGAGTTGCGGTCTGTTGTACGCCTTTCCGCCTATACCATTTCTGCCCAGAGTGCTGAAGAAGATCAGGCGCGACCGGGCCCAAGTCATCTTGGTGGCTCCGGATTGGGCACGAAGGTACTGGTATCCCGAGCTACACAGTATGTCCATCGATCCCCTGATACGTCTGCCTCTTCAGGAGGACCTTCTGTCGCAGCAGCAGGGGACTGTCGTACACCCGAACCTGTCCAGCCTCCACCTCCATGCGTGGAGATTGAGCGGCGGCAGTTGATGCCATTTGACTTGCCTCCTGAAGTCTGTGATATCATTCTGGCAGCCAGGCGTCCCTCCACAAAGACGGTATACGCCTGCCGGTGGAACAAATTTGTGGCATGGTGCACAGCAAAGGCTGTGGATCCCCTTTCTGCCCCTCTTTCTGAGGTTCTACTCTTTCTTCTTTCTTTGGCCCAGCAGGGCTCTGCTCTGGGCACCTTGAAGGGTTATCTTGCTGCAATCTCTGCTTTCTTAAGGCTTCCTGATCAGCCTTCTCTTTTCAAGTCCCCTGTTGTCTCCCGTTTTCTGAAGGGCATTACTAATATGTTCCCTCCTGTCCCCTTCGTAATGCCTCAGTGGGACTTGAACCTTGTTCTCACTTTTCTGATGTGCGCTCCCTTTGAGCCCCTTCACAACTGTCCACTTCGTCTACTGACTCTGAAAACTGCTTTCCTGGTGGCTATCACCTCCGCTAGGCGGGTGAGTGAGCTCCAGGCTCTGTCAGCTATGCCTCCCTTCCTTTCGGTTCATCCGGATAAGGTTGTCCTCCGGACACGTCCTTCTTTCCTTCCTAAAGTCGTGACTCCCTTTCACATCGGGCAATCTGTCATGTTGCCCACCTTCTTTCCGCCTCCGCATCCTTCAAAGGATGAAGAGAGGCTCCACCGTCTGGACCCAAAACGTGCGCTGTCCTTTTATTTGGACCGCACAAAACAGTTCCGGGTGGACGACCAACTTTTTGTTGGATATGTAGGTGCTAAGAAGGGTAAAGCTGTGCACAAGCGGACCATCTCGCGATGGGTCGTGTTGTGTATTAAGATCTGCTATTCCCTGGCGAAAAAGGTCCCTCCTGTTGGGCTGAGAGCCCATTCCACTCGGGCCACAGCGGCGACAACTGCCCTGGGACGGGGAGTCCCCTTGCAGGACATTTGTCAGGCGGCAACGTGGGCTTCACTGCACACGTTTGCCAAGCACTATTGTCTGGACAGCCAAGTCCGGAGAGATGGCCACTTTGGCCGTTCTGTTCTCCAGGACTTTCTGGTGTGATCTTGGTTCGCAGACCCACCACCGGGATTGGTATTGCTGGGGTATCTATTCTAAGGTGAGGAATCTAAATAACGTGTTTCTTTCAGATGAACAAGTTACTTACCTTCGGTAACGATGTATCTGTAAGAAACATTAGTTAGTTAGATTCCTCACCGACCCACCCAGCCTCCCCGTTCTGCGAACCGACATCCAGGGTTAAGGTTCTCCCTTTCAGGGCCCTAGATTTTTTGGCACCAGTGTCGGTCTCTTGCATGGCTCAGCGTCCCTGGCGCGGAAAGCTATGTATAAGAAATGACGTCAGCGCGCGAAGGCGGCCTCTAAGTACTCCGACGACGTCATTCCGGCGCACGACGCCGACGACGGTTGCGGAGCCGCAGATGACGCCTACCGACGCGCAAGGGGTATTGCTACAAAAATCGTTCTGGATCCAGCCTGACGCCTGGGTCCCCTGTTGTCTCCCGTTTTCTGAAGGGCATTACTAATATGTTCCCTCCTGTCCCCTTCATAATGCCTCAGTGGGACTTGAACCATGTTCTCACTTTTCTGATGTGCGCTCCGTTTGAGCCCCTTCACAAATGTCCACTTCGTCTACTGACTCTGAAAACTGCTTTCCTGGTGGCTATCACCTCCGCTAGGCGGGTGAGTGAGCTCCAGGCTCTGTCAGCTATGCCTCCCTTCCTTTCGGTTCATCCATATAAGGTTGTCCTCCGGACACGTCCTTCTTTCCTTCCTAAAGTCGTGACTCCCTTTCACATCGGGCAATCTGTCACGTTGCCCACCTTCTTTCCGCCTCCGCATCCTTCAAAGGATGAAGAGAGGCTCCACCGTCTGGACCCAAAACGTGCGCTGTCCTTTTATTTAGACCGCACAAAACAGTTCCGGGTGGACGACGACTTTTTGTTGGATATGTAGGTGCTAAGAAGGGTAAAGCTGTGCACAAGCGGACCATCTCGCGATGGGTCGTGTTGTGTATTAAGATCTGCTATTCCTTGGCGAAAAAGGTCCCTCCTGTTGGGCTGAGAGCCCATTCCACTCGGGCCACAGCGGAGACAACTGCCCTGGGACTGGGTGTCCCCTTGCAGGACATCTGTCAGGCGGCAATGTGGGCTTCACTGCACACGTTTGCCAAGCACTATTGTCTGGACAGCCAAGTCCGGAGAGATGGCCACTTTGGCCGTTCTGTTCTCCAGGACTTTCTGGTGTGATCTTGGTTCGCAGACCCACCACCGGGATTGGTATTGCTGGGGTATCTATTCTAAGGTGAGGAATCTAACTAACGTGTTTCTTTCAGATGAACAAGTTACTTACGTTCGGTAACGATGTATCTGTAAGAAACATTAGTTAGTTAGATTCCTCACCGACCCACCCAGCCTCCCCGTTCTGCGAACCGACATCCAGGGTTAAGGTTCTCCCTTTCAGGGCCCTAGATTTTTTGGCACCAGTGTCGGTCTCTTGCATGGCTCAGCGTCCCTGGCGCGGAAAGCTATGTATAAGAACTGACGTCTCAAGAAGGACAAGGACCTACGTCCTATCTTGGACCTCAGGGAGGTCAATCGCTTCCTCCGGAAGGCGAAGTTCAAGATGTTGACGCTTGCTCATGTCTTGTCCGTCCTCAACCCGCAAGACTGGATGGTATCGTTGGACTTGCAGGATGCTTATTTTCACATCCCCGTCTTACCTGTCCACCGGCTTTACCTGTGGTTCACGGTTGGCCACAAGCACTTTCAGTTCACCGTGCTCCCCTTTGGCCTTACCAGCACCCCTCGGATGTTCACGAAAGTGATGGCGGTGGTTGCAGCTTATCTGCGCAGATCAGGGGTTTCAGTCTTCCCCTGTCTCGACGACTGGTTGTCACCCACCTCCAGACTACGGCCGACCTCCTGCATAGGCTGGGGTTCTCCATCAATGTGCCGAAGTCGCATCTGATTCCCTCTCAGAAGCTCCTCTTCAGTGGAGTGGTTCTGGACATGATGCAATTTCGGGTCTATCCTCCCAAAAAGCGAGTCCAGGATATTCGGGCTATGATTCCGATCTTTCAGCCTCTGTCCCGGGTTACGGTCAGAATGACCCTGAGGCTGATGGGCCTCATGGCCTCCTGCATCTTGCTGATCGATCATGCCAGGTGGGATATGCAGGTTCTGCAGTGGGACCTGAAGTTCCAGTGGGTGCAGCATCAGGAGAATCTGTCCGATTGCGTTCAGATCTCGGAGGGCAGTGCTCGACAACTGCAGTGGTGGCTTACGAACCTGGATTGGGTCAATGGCAGATCCGGGCTCTGCAGTGGGACCTGAAGTTCCAATGGACGCAGCATCGGGGAAACCTGTCTGACTACGTCCAGATCTCGAAGGGCACTGCACAAGACTTGCAGTGGTGGCTCACGGACTGGCATTGGGTCAGCAGCAGATCCCTCTCCCTTCCCCAACCAGTACACACTGTGGTGAAGGATACCTCGATTCTGGGATGGCGGCCACATGGGAGAGGCAGAGATCAGAGGCCTCTGGTCTCCGGCGGAGTCTGCGCTTCACATCAATTTCTGGAACTCCGGGCGATTTGTCTTGCACTGAAGGCATTCCTTCCCTCTGTCCGGGGAAGAGTAGTGCAGGTGTTCACGAACAACACCACTGCTACGAGGTATTGCAACAAACAGGGCGGGGTGGGGTCGTGGACCCTATGTCAGGAGGACCTTCTCCTATGGACATGGCTGGAACATCAATGCATTTCCTTGGTGGTTCAACACCTTGCAGGTTCTCTGAATGCCAGGGCGGACAAACTCAGCCGCAGGTGCATGATTAATCACGAATGGCGTCTTTACTCGGAGGTGGTGCAAGGTCTCTTTCAACAGTAGGGAGAGCCTTGGTTAGTTCTATTCGCCACCGAAGAAAACACGCAATTCAGCAATTCTGCGTGTTGGAATTTCCAAGGCGGCACTCGCTCGCTGATGCTTTTTGTCGCAAGTGGAGTTGTGGTCTGTTGTACGCCTTTCCGCCGATACCACTTCTGCCCAGAGTGCTGAAGAAGAGCAGGCGCAACCGGGCCCAAGTCATTCTTGTGGCTCCGGATTGGGCACGAAGAGTCTGGTATCCTGAGCTGCTCAACATGGCCATCGGTCCTCCGATCCGACTACCTCTTCGGGAGGATCTTCTGTTGCAGCAGCAGGAGATGGTCCTCCACCCAAACCTGTCCAGTCTCCACCTCCTTGCGTGGAGATTGAGTGGTGGCAGATGACGTCTTTCGACCTGCCTCCTGAAGTTTTTTATTTAGTTTTTTAAAAATATTTTTATTGATTTTACAATATACAGCACAGCATATGTCAATTACGGTTAAAGATGAGGAATAATCAAACCAAATTTACAAAACAACGTTGCGTTTAGGGAAATTTTAGCAAGGATAAACCCTAACCAAAGAGTTTCTTTAGTATGAGGAAGGAAGCAAGAGTTGGGAAAAATAAAAAAAACAGAGTTACCAACATATAACCAATAGGGAAGACACTCCGAGTGAACAAATGTATCGATAAAATTATAACCCAACTACAAGCTACCTGTCATTTTAATACATAGACCTCTGAGCCAGTATGAGACAAGGCTTCCTTCCAGCTGTAGATGGGAGCCCATATTCGTCTACCGAGTGATTTCGCTCTTTTGCCCTTCCTTTCATATGTTCCCCTCTCAAGATTAAATACTGAGATGAGCCGAGTAAGCCATAACTGAAATGTTGGGGCAGCTTGAGCAAACCAGCCTGCAGCTACACAGATTCGTAATACTGCCATAGCCAGAAAAAGAAAACGGTAGGACACGATTTGCCCCTGGCTGTTATCAACCCCAAGAAGCATTAAAGCTGGGGTTAACTTAACTTTTACAGCCAGGGTAGATTCAAAGAAACCCATGATAGAAGATTTTAGCAAATCAAGGCGAGGGCAAGTGGAAAACATATGGATAAGATCCGCGTTAGCAGAGTTACACCGTGGGCACCTAGTGCCCTCCTGCCCTCCCCATTGTGCAATTTTTGCCGGAGTATAATATAGGGAAAAAACTGTTTTGTAGTGCTGGGCCTGTAGCCCAGCAGAGCATAAAACTGTCTGCCCCAGTTCTAAAGACTGGGAGAAGTTATCCGAATCGATGCTCAACCTGTCTTCCCATTTTTTGCCATGCTTTTCTAATTCGTCTGGTTAAGTTGCCTTTAGTTCAGCGTAAATCCCTTTAATAGAGCAGCCATCCCTGCTTCTTATTACATCAATGGCTTTCACCTTACCGAATCCGTTAACCCCGCCCACTTTTTTACTCAAAAAACTCCTAAGTTGGAGATATTTAAAAAAAAATACAGTGTGTCAATGCCAAATTTGTCCTGAATGTCCTTAAATTGGGAAATGCCATCTGAGTACAATATATCCCCAACCTTCAAAAAGCCCCTCTCTGCCCACTCTGCCATAATGTAATCCGAAACATTTTCTGGCATCGTAGGGTTACCATACAGTTGGGTATATAAATTCAACCTCCCAAGGCCTGTCTTCTTCTTAAAGGCAGCCCAGATTTTAAAGGCTGCCTGTATAGTCTTAAATTTGGTTCTCTTGTAATAGCTGGGCTCGCTAAATTTCAAAAAACAATTTGCTGCATCATCCCCCACCAGTAAGCTGTATATATCAGGAGGCTTAGGTTCGGAAGTAGGGTCCTCCAGTTTGCCACCCAACATCCCGCACATATATTGGAGAGTTGCGGCCCAGTAATAAAATTTAAAGTCTGGGACCGCCCAACACCCTCTATCTAGAGGCAGAGTCATAAATCGTAGGGCCCGCCTTGTTTTACCAATGCGCCCAAATGAATCGGTTAGCCATGTTGTCCAACACGGTAAACCACTTCTTCCCAAATTCTAGAGGTATTGCCCTGAACAAATACAATATTTTTGGTAAGAATACCATTTTGATCACGTTGCACCGGCCAACCAATGATAAATGCAAATTATGGAATTTACCGAAATCACTTTTAGCCTTTCGGACCACGGGGTCGATATTTACATCAACTAAACTATTCAGATCTTGGGTTATAGTAATCCTGAGGTATACCGCTGAGTCTACCATTCGCGGATCGGAGCGGCAGACCTTACCATTGACTACAATCTGGGTCTTCTGATTATTCAGGTCGTAGCCGGAAATCGCACCAAAAGCTAAGGCTAACTCCTCAACTGGCGTTATTGCTGCTAAAGGATATGGTGTGACCAGGGCAACGTCGTCCGCATGTGCAAGAACCTTTGTCGCTATCCCATGATAAACAACAGGCTCAATTTTCCGACAGGACTCAAATTGCCGGATTAGGGGGTCTATGGAGATAGCGAATAAAAGGGGTGAACAGGGGCACCCCTGCCTAGTACCCCTTTTGATCCGAAACGGTGCAGTATGTTTCCCATTAATTTGAAGAGGAGCGGTAGGTACTTTATACAAACAGCTAATAGCTTTGATAAACCCCTCCCCAATCCCAAACCATCTCATAGCCTCCCATAGGTAGTCCCAGAAGACCCTATCAAAGGCTTTTTCTGCGTCCAAGAGCAGCATAGCCATAGGGTCTCCTGAAACTTCTGCCACATCAAATAAGGTTATTGCCCGACGAGTGTGCTGAGTGGTCCCTCTCCCCGGTATAAACCCGTGTTGGTACGGATGGATCGCCTTCCCTATAATAGTATTTAGTCTAGTTGCCAAAGCTTTGGACAAGATCTTTACGTCGCAATTTATGAGGGTAATTGGCCGGTATGACCCTGGCTCCCGAGGTGGTTTACCCTTTTTTTAAAATTATAATAATGTCTGCTTCTGACCAGGAATCTGGAACCGAGCCCCCGGATTGTGCAAGATATATTAATTCGACCAGGTCAGGCCCGACTTCTTCCAAGAAGATTTTATAAAATTCCAAAGCAATCTGGTCAGGTCCGGCTGCCTTTCCAGAGGGGAGGTTCTTCAGGGCACAATAGATCTCGTCTTGCGTCAAGGTGGCCTCAAGTTCTATGCTATCCTCTGAGTCAATACTGCACAATGGTATACTATTAAGATAGCCCTGGGTTAGAATCTGCTGTACTTGGGGGCCCGCATCGTATAATCGTTGGTAGAACTGCCGAAACACTTCCTGAATCCCGAGTGGATCCGTGACTAACTTTCCGCATACGTCCTTGATCTCATTTATCTCGCTGGCTACGCTCCTTTGCCTAAGTCTAGCTGCCAACGTGTGGCCCACCCTTTCACGGCAGTGTTCTCTTTTTGCTAAAAAAAGCTCTGCTGCTTTTTTGGCAGCACGATCTCCGATTTCCATCCTGGACCAGGCCAGCTTAAGCAAAATATCTTCCATTACTACCCCTAGATTTACAGCTGTTGCCAACTCCTCCTCAGTTCTAGTTAAGTTTTTATATAATACTTCCACCCGTTGTGCTTCCCGCTTCTGTCGAAACAGGCTAAAACTGTGTGTCTCCCTTCTAACTCTGGCTTTAAAAGCATCCCAAACAACCCCGGCGCTAGCACTATATCTATTTATATCCCAATAAGTTTTAATCCAGCCTTTCATATGGGAGATGTGATCGGGATCTGTTAAAAGCCCTCTTTCAAAAGTCCACGTTCGCTCGCCCCGAACACAGTTTGTAAATGTCAAGGTGAGAGCAAGCGGGTTATGATCGGATATTATCCTAGGATATTTCTCTATTTTGGCACGGTGCACTAGAGAGTGTGAAGCAAAAAAATAATCAAGTCTATAAACTGCCTTATGTGGGGCAGAAAAAAAAGTACTACCTGGGTCATGGCCATTTAAATAGTACCAAAGGTCTATAAGTCCATGATTTCCAACTATATTAGTAAGGGCCTTTAAGACCTTCTTTTTACGGCCAGAATATAAGTCTCCCATACTGCCCTAGAGCCCGCCGATATTAAAATCACCGCACATTAATAGTGGGGTCGGCCAGTTGACTACCTCAGCATCTAAATATTCCAAAGCCTCTGAATCGTCGGCAGTGGAGCCGTACACCGATCACAAGGTGAAAGGCTCCCCAGCAAATACGCAATCCAATATGACCCACCAACCCCATTTATCTAAAAGCCTTTTTCTAACAATTATATTGTTCCTACGAGTAAGAATAGCGACCCCTCTAGTCTTAGTGCCTTGTTTGGTGGCCCCCAGTAAACAAAACCCAAGTTGTTCTAGGACCCCTCCTCTACTACCCTCTATATGAGTCTCCTGGATACATAACATATCAATGTGCATAGATTTCAAAATAATAGCCGCCCTTTGTCGCTTGGCCTGATTGTTGAGCCCACAGATGCTAATTGTAACGATTTCAAGGTTAATAAGAATCATAAAACAATTTTTGGGTAGATTTCCTTAGGCGTAAACTTGTTGCGTCACCTTTCCCTAGATGCCGACCTGAGCGCCTCTTCCTTGCAAAACAAAACCCTCCTAAATGATTCCCTGAACCTTTATTACCAAATTTCCGCTTGTATAATGCTGTGCTGTAGCCGACTCAACCCCAAACCCTCCCCTGCACCAAACCCTTTCAGCCATTTCAGTGCAGAGTTTGTTTACTTTGTGATTGGAGGCCTGCAGCTTCTTTGTTGCTTGAAGCGACATCCTGCTTTTGGTTCTGGCCTCATTCTGCATTTGTTTTAGAGTCATCTATACTAACTCCAATGACGGAGGGGCAGCACTACCAGAGGATGCCCCTGACCCCTCTGCTGCCTCTGACCCCTCTGCTGCCTCCTGCCCACCATTCCCATAAACCAAGCTTGTAGCTGAGTAATCCCATTCCAAGTTGTGCACTGTGGTAGATTCAGTTTTTGCAGGACTTGTCTTAGATCTTACTCTACGCCTTTGTAAGATGGCTTACTGTGGAGTGCTTTTTGGACAGTAGAGGATTCTCCTGAGTCCGTATCATCCGTTATGCTGGAGTCACTAAGAACTGGCAAATCAGAGTCATCATTAAGGGAAAAGAATTTGTCCGCCTCGGGGGAGCCATGCGCTGTCATCGCCGGGAGGCACGGTGATAGTTTGAAGTCACTATCAAGAGTGACTTCAGGAATTAGGGCGTGTTGGCCACCTACAAAAGCACCCATGTTGATTTCCCCGTTGCAGTTTGCTCCTTCAGATTCCACCCTGTTCTTTTCTTGTGCCTCCGGTGACCCCTCTACCACCGTGTCATTCACTGTTATGGCCACCGTGCTATCTGATAACCCAGAGATCGTCCGTGGGGAAAGCATCTCTTGCGGAGGGATCCGGTAGTTTTACTGGATCTACTGAATCTGCTGGGTCTACTGTCTCTACTGGGCCTCTTGGCTCATTCGATTTATTTAGATCTGACTGTATTACTGGCAGTGTTTCTGTTTGATTAGCCAGGAGTAGCTCCGGATTCACCTGACGATTCGGCTCCAGTCCGGGTTTTGCCTGCAGCCATGCTTGCGAACCAGGTTGAATGAGTTCACCTTTTTCTCCTGTATCCGCTATGTCCACTAAGTTCTTTTTTTTTTTTTTTTTGCTCGGGCTGGGGAAAGAACGGGCGAGGACAGGGAAAAAGCCTCCGCTAATGTTGGCTGGCGCAGCGACCCCTCCGTAGCAGCCGCTGCTGCTCGAAGCCGGGTCCCTTCAACTGCGCCGGCATCCTTGGAAACGCCATCTGTTTTCTTCGTCGGAGCGCCCCACCGTCCTGGATTCAATCCGCGCCCAGACGCGGCTATGTCCGGTGCTTTAACATCGGGAGGTCCGCGGGCCCCCCTCCAAGCTCACAGTTGTGGTCATGGGGTCTTTATGCACCCCTTTACCCAGCTTCTCTGCTTTAGGGGGCATGATCTTCTTCAAACTTTGACGCTGCCCCAAAGATACGCCAGCAAAAAAGCTGGAGCAGTGAGAGTGTCGGGCCAGTAGATGGTATATGACCGGCACCAATGTTGATTTCAGCAAAGTTCTGGCGCCTACCAGCCTCATAACATTCCGCGGGGGGATGCACAACGGAAAAACCAGGTTGGTTTTAGCATCCAGTTACAGCACCATCGCCGCCAACGCCGAAGAGCACGGTGGATGAGGAACCGCAGCAACCCTCGTCAATGTCAGTCCGCCATCCTGCCTATTGAAGTTTGTGACGTAATCTAGGCAGCCAGGCGTCCCTCCACAAAGACGGTATACGCCTGCAGGTGGAACAAATTTGTGGCATGGCGCACAGCAAAGGCTGTGGATCCCCTTTCTGCCCCTCTTTCTGAAATACTTTTGTTCCTTCTCTTTAGCCCAGCAGGTCTCTACTTTCTGCTATCTCTGCTTTCCTTCGGGTGCCAGATCAGCCTTCTCTTTTCAAGTCCCTGGTAGTTAACCGTTTTTTGAAAGGCTTAACGCATCTTTTTCCTCCAATTCCATTCGTTGTGCCTCAGTGGGACTTGAATCTTGTACTGACTTATTTGATGTGCGCTCCCTTTTAGCCGCTTCATAACTGTCCTTTATGCCTCTTAACTCTTAAAATGGCTTTCCTGGTAGCCATCCCTTCCGCTAGACGAGTGAGTGAGCTTCAGGCTCTTTCTTCCAAACCTCCTTTCTTGTCTGTTCATTCGGAGAAGGTGGTTCTCAGGACGCGTCCATCCTTTCTTCCCAAGGTGGTCACTGCCTTCAACATCGGGCAGACCATTACTTTGCCCACCTTCTTTCCGCCTCCTTCAAAGGAGGAAGAGAGGCTCCACCGTCTGAACCCAAAGCGTGCGCTCTCCTCCTATCTGGATCGCAAAAACCCGTTCCGGGTGGATGATCAACTCTTTCTTGGTTACGTAGGTGCAAAGAAGGGTCGGGCCGTACACAAACGCACCATTTCTAGATGGGTTGGGTTGTGTTGTGTATTAAGGCTTGTTACTCTCTGGCTAAAAAGGAGCCTCCAGTCGGGCCACGCGCTCACTCGACCAGGGTGACGGCAGCCATTACTGCATTGAGAAGAGGAGTGCCTCTAAATGATATCTGTCAGGCGGCTACGTGGGCATCGCTGCACACATTCACAAAATACTACTGCCTGGACAGCCAAGTCCAGAGAGACGGCTTCTTTGGCCGTTCTGTTCTCCAGGAATTTTAGGTGTGATCTTGGTTCGTAGACCCACCACCGGGGTTAGTATTGCTGGGGTATCTATTCTAAGGTAAGGAATCTATAACTAACGTGTTTCTTTCAGCTGTACAAGTTACTTACCTTCGGTAACGATATATCTGTAAGAAACATTAGTTAGTTATAGATTCCTTACCGCCCCACCCATCCTCCCCGTTCTGCAAACTGATTTCTAGGGTTAAGGACATCTTTTCAGGGCCCTAGTTTTGTGCACCAATAGTCAGTGTCTTGCATGGCTCTGTGTTTCTGGCACAGAAAGTCGTGTACAGAACTGACAGCGCGCGAGGGCGGCATCTAAGTAGCTGCTGCGACGTCATCCCGGCGGCCACGACGCCGATGACGAATGCGGAGCCGACCGTCGCCACCTTCCGACTCTCAGAGGTACTGCTACCGAAAAATCTTTCCAGATCCAGTCTGACGCCTGGGGGTAATTCTAAGGTAAGGAATCTATAACTAACTAATGTTTCTTACAGATATATCGTCACCGAAGGTAAGTAACTTGTGCATATGCATGCATTCTACCTCCCAAATTAAATGTATCTTTTTGCATAATGATACTTAATAAAAGTAAGGCAAAAAGTGGTGGATTTCTTTTCTTACAGTCGTCTGATGAAGATCCTTGCATAATATGTCATGAAGAGCTTCGCCAGAATACAATATATGTTTTGGAGTGCGGACACCGATACCACAAACATGTAAGCATTCTGCCTTCCATCAAATACATTGTTGCGTTGTCATGTAGTGTTTGCTGCAGGCTCTTTACTTGAGAACACTTCAAGATTCATTGATATATTTTTGTTCCCATACATAGAAAACCTGAAAATGCCAATATGCGAAACCTACCTTGTTGTTTTGCTAATAACTTTGGCGCCGTTTGATAAATCTTCACAAAACTGTGCAAAAAAGTGCTACTTTTTTACTATTTTGTGCATGGAAGGTTTGGGTGTGATCCATCAAGTGGGGACTGAGAAAAAAGGAGGGGTCCCAAATTGCAAAATCCCCATGCATTTTCCAGTGTGCACAATGGCAAAAATAATTGTATATCTGGTCCATTGGGTTCGAGGGACTCTCGCGAGATTCCCTCGAAAATCAATTTAAAAAAATAGATTATCCCAGGGAGCTTTATTTCCCAATCAATTCACTCATGCAGGAAGAAGGCTCCAATTGGCAGCCAGCAACTTAGAATAAAAATAATATAAGAGGGGCATAACACACTGGGCTCCCCTAGATCCCTTGAGGGGAGTGGAGAGGAGTGAGGGGGGGGGGCCCAGAGAGACCACCCCCCAGGAAGCCAACATTTTTCCTCAATCGCGTGGGACTCCCTCAGTATCACAGGGGAGGGAATAGGGGCCTGACATTTAAATTTTAGAAATAAATTCAGGGTTGTGGGAGTCGGTACGGTCTCCTCCCCCAGAACATTTTGGGCCCGAAATGTGGAAAAAATTGGCCATTTTCTTATAAAAGGGGAGGGTGTCACGCAGCTCCCCTCCCCGAGCCTTAAAAGGGGCCCAGGGACTCAATCCTTTGGGAGCCGGATCAAGTACTGTCCCATGGAGCCTACCCCCAGGTATAGAGTAATTTCCCCTCCCGCACTGATGCCAGACGGGAGAGAAAATGCCTTCCTTGCCTGCAGGGGTGTGGGCAGGGAGGGCAAGTCTGCTCTCTGCCAGCGAGAGATTTAAACATGCTTCCGCCAGGTGGGAGCTGACTTCTGTTACCCTGCCACACTCCTGCACGCAGGGAAACACACTGCTCCTGCCCGGAGGGAGAATGCACAGAGAGCTGCTCCCTCCAGGCGGGAGGAATGCCGCTCCCGCACTATGCGTCTCCCAACTTGAGGTTTGTGGGTGACCTTGTTGGGCACTAAGGCAACTACCTGTGGCCCCAGGATGAAGTCCTCAGGCCCGAGAAGGTCCGGAGAGGGAGGCTATATGCCCCCTCCCCTTATTTATTGAATATGTCTTTAGGGGATTAGGTCCCAGGGCCTAATAAGGCTCGGGTAGGGTGGCCTGACCACCCCCTGCCCTTAGAATTCAGCCTTGGGGGGATGAGATTGCTGGGTCCTATTAAGACTTGGGGAGGAGGATCGTGGTGCCTTCCTTCCCTTAATAATAGAATTCAACCTCAGGAGATGGGTTCCCAGGGACTAATAGGGTTTGGGGAGGAGGGCTGCGGGCCACCTCCCCTTTTTGACATTTGGCCCTAGGGGATGGTGTCCTTGGGGCCACAGTAGGATCAGGGAGGGGGCTGTGCAGCCCCCTCCCCCTTAATTATGGCATTTGCTCCCAGAGGATGTGGTCCTAGGGGCCTCTTAAGGCTTGGGGAGGGGGGCCATGCACACCTCACCTATAATTAAAGTATGACCCCAGGGGGCTCAAACAGCCGCTCCCCCAACGTTAATGTATTTGGCCCTGGGGAATGGTTTCCCCGGATTCTCCCAAGGTGTGGAAAGTTATGTCAGTTCTTTCCTTTCCACGCCAGATAGCGCATATCCGGTCTGAGCTCCCCTCAGTCACTTTTTGACTGACTTTTTCGATTTTGTCGACTTTATGGAGAATTTTCTCCTGGTGTGAGGTCATGTCACCCAAGAAACCAGCTAGTTTCAAACCATGTGGGGCCTGTCACAGACAAATGTATGTGACAGACTGTAGGAAGCTGCCTCTGTATATACTATAACCATTAAGAGGTATAGTGTGCACAAAGTCCAGTGAGTCCCCAAAGGTATGGAAGTAGATAATACCTTACTCTCAATTTAGCGGTAGCTGGGCTTAGCAGTTAGACTTATCAGAGGGTAGTTTGACTGCATTTGGTGTACATACTCGTACAAGGCAGGAACACACTCTCAATGAATGACTCCATGCCAATGTTTGTAGAAACATATTACTTTAATTACTTGTATTTCTAGGAACCAATGGAACTCAGTTACAGGTAAGTAGACTTTTATGCAATACTTACTGGCAATAGGTTTGTATAGCAATACTTGGATTACAATACTTTACATGTGCCTGAAATGCTTTTCAGTGCAGAAAGAGATACTTTGTATTCAGGGTCACACTTAGCACAAATCAGTGAGAGACCAATGCAATCCAATGGGAAAAAGACAGGTAAGTAAGAGATTTTGAGTTTGTCTTCAGGGGTTTTGGTCAACACTAGGCAAGGGTCGGACCAATGTAGGTACTGCACCACCAGCGGGACTGGGGCGGCCAGGTGCAGAGGTCACTGAGCCGAATGTTATCCTATGGAGGCTGGGGGCACCTGGAAGAGGCACTGGTTACAGGTAAGTACCTGCAGGTCAGGAGCACAGGCCCTGGGGGTTAATATCAGCACTGGAGGGGCCACCAAAGACCACTGAGATTGCAACACCAGCGGCTCTGGGGCGGCCGGGTATAGAGTGCTAATGAGGTGTTGGGGGACCCGTTGAAACCAATGGAGATCCTCGGTTGGGGTAAAAAGATGCAGGCTCGGTTCCGAAGGTTCGCTGAAGGAATCCCATGACTGGAGAGGTACGTTGGATAGTGGGGGTATGCCGGGAAACCGATGGTTGGGCACTCCTGGCGGGTACAGGGATGTCTTTGGGCGTTGGGTTGCTCTCACCAGCTCCAGGGGAAACAGCCTTTACAACAAGTTTTTTACCTCATTGTGCCTTTACCACACATTTTTTAGCAAGCATACTTTTACTGCGAATATGCATTTACAACAGATGCCAATACCATGCATTTATGGTAAGTTGGAGGGGTGGGGGGTTTCCCCCCCACAAATGCATTGTTTTTAAATCGGAAAACAATGTGTGGTATTGGCATGCATTGTAAATGCATATTCACGGTAAAAACATGGGCGCTACAAAACGTGTGGCAAAGGCATGCAAAGTAATTACCTGCGCTGTACCGTTGTACAACCCAGCTCTGGTCGCAGTCGGGGGGACCCTTCAGGTTGAGGCTGCAGGCATCGAGTGGGAGGTCAGGAGAGGTCGTCCAACGCTGGATCCCAGGTAAGGATTGCGGGGGAGACTTAACTGTGTTGGTGGGCCACCTGGACTCGGGCCGTGGGTGTTGGGTGCAGAGTGGTGCAAATGTCGCAGATCCACCTGGATCTTGGAGGTTGCTGGCTGCGGGCAACCTTTTGAGGAGAGGGGAACATCCCTATTCTATTGGGCCAAATTCTCCGAATTCACAATAGAGAATCTCTAAGAGAAGGGTTCACCTCAGCTCCTGGCGACCATAGGGGTGTGCCAAAGGTGGACACTCCTACTCTCTGCTTACTAATTTTCCTGCCTGTTCTGCAGCCAAAAGCGGGGATTGACAGGTGGGCGGGCATCTCCACTAGTTGAAGCTGCCCAAATCAGCACATCACAAGGTGAGGGCCTTTGAGGCTCACCACCAAGTGTTGCTGTTTCTGCCAGGGGGAGGTGTGAAGAACCTCCACCCAGAACAGGCTTTGTTTCTGACATCTGAGAGCACAAAGGCTCTCACCCCATAAGGTCAGAAATCTGTCTGGTGGTGGCTGGCTGGCAGGGACCAGTCAGCCAATACACTGGAGGTTGGTTGTTTTTCAGGGGCCATCTCCAAGATGTCTTCTGAGTGCATTTTATAAAAAATCCATCACTGGCATCAGGGTGGGTTTATTACACTGAGAGGTTTGATACTAAACTTCTCAGTCTTTATTAAAGCCAACATGGAGCTGTGGAGTTCATGTTGACAAGCTCCTAACCCCTGTACTCAAAATGGCTTCACTGCACTTACACTGTCTGTGAATGGCACAGACACTGTAGGGGTATACTGTTCATTCAGCTATGCCCTCACCTGTGGTATGGCACCTGTGGTATGGTACACCCTGCCTTAGGGCTGTGAGGCCTGCTAGAGGGGTGACTTATCAATGCCACAGGCAGTGGTGGTGGGTATGGCACACAGGAATGTGTGCTATGTCGACTCTTCAGTTTGGTCTGCACTAATACATGCATCCTGCAATGGCAGTGTGTGGGTGTTAAGGTGTGGGGCGTCTGAGGGTGGCACAATACATGCTGCAGCCCTCACTGACCCTCTCTGGTGACAATGCCCTTGGTGCCAGAGGTACCTTTTAGAAACGACTAACATGTGGCCCAGAAGTGTGCCAATTGTGGAAACATAGGTACAGTTTTGGGAAAGAACACAGGTGCTGTGGCCTGGTTAGTTGGGTCCCAGCACACACTCAGTCAAGTTGGCAACATGTATCTGGCAAAATATCTGAAAGAGACACGTTAGTGATAGATTCCTTACCTTAGAATATCCTCAGGCAGCAGACTGGATCCGGAAAGTTTTCGTCAGAAGTACCCTTGCGCGTCGGTAGGCGTCCTCATGCGACTCCGCGTACATCGCTGGCGTCGTAGTCGCCAAGATGACGTTGTCGGAGCTACTTAGACGTGCCCACTTTTGCTGACATCAGTTCTTTCTTTTTCCGCGCCAGCAAGCGCAGATCTGAGAGAGAGCGGTACTCATTGTTTATCTTTTAACTTGGTTTTTGAGATTTGTTTCTCTTGCTTTGTCGAGTGCTCGACTCCTGGTGCAGTAGGGATGCCGGGGTTTAAGTCCTGTAGGGACTACCGTTGGACCATATCGGTGGCGGACCCACATGACGTGTGTCTCTTCTGCTTGGGGCAGGCCCATGACCCAGAGGTGTGCCCCAATTGTCGGGCCATGGCGCCGAAGGCTTTGCGGAAGCTTTCCTGAAAGTTGCTGGAGGCCCGGCAATCTGCTCCGCACCGTTCAAGGTCCCACTCCCACGGGAGGTCGAGGGACAGGTCGCGAGGCCGACACCATCGCGCGACGGAATCGGGAACAGATAAGTCAAGGCGCCATAAGAAGTCGAAGAAGCGACGTTGCTCTTCGTCTTCCCTTCACCCGTCGCAGGACGTGGTGGAGGGGGCGAGTGGTCACTCCCCCGCGGCTCTGATGGAGCCTCCGTTGTTGCCAGCGGCCTACCTGACTTTCCCGGGCCCGCACGCGACTTCGGAAGAAATACAGGTATTCCTGTCGGCCATGCACCGTTTGTTTCCTACATCGGATCCCTCCGGAGCGCCTTCGGCCCCGTGGACCCGTGGGGTGGTTTTGCCCCCGTGCTGCCGCCTTTGGCCCCGGCTACGCTGGCACAATTCCCGGTGGCACCGTTGGCTCTGGCCTCGGCGCCGTTGGCTCTGGCCTCGGTGCCGCCGCCGGGCTCGATGCCGCCTCCGATGCCAGAGACGACGCCGTTGCCTACGGGGCCGGTCTACGTCGACCCTGGATTGGTCTATTATCCTCCGATTCCAATTCCAGGTGGGGAGTTTATTCGCTTTCCCTGGGCCCCTCATCCTTACTGGCCTCTTACACGGCCGGTGGACGAAGGGGAGTACTGGGAGGGGTCCGAGGACCCTCTTGAAGCTCAATGCGAGGATGAACCAGAGTGGGAGGGTGATATGGAAGGTCCAGGCGATCTGGATTTCTCTCCGCACCCTGGTACGCTGTCCCCTGTTTCCGTAGCTACTGAAGAGGTTGGCACTTTTTCTGTGGTGTTGCGTAGGGCGGCTGAGGCTCTTAACCTCGAGCTCCCATCTGTGCCTATCAGGACCAATCTCCTGACTGAGGTGCTGCAGCCAGCGACCTCCTCTGCGGAGCCGCTACTGCCCTTTAATGACGCGTTTACAAACATTATGTTAAGCACCTGGACCAAGGCTAACACAGGGGTTCCTGTGGATAAGAGTGTGGCACGACGTCGTCGCCCGGCCCCGGGCGACCCCAGTTTTCTCACGCAACACCCAACGCCTGAGAGGCTGGTTGTCCACGCCTCTGCCTCTCCGAGCGCGTTCCCTTCTGCACCTCCGGACAAGGAATTAAAAAAACTGGAGCAGTTTGGGAAAAAGATTTTCACCTCTGCCAGTTCCGGGCTGCGGGCGTTGAATACTGCATGCCTGTTGGGCCACTATTCCCACTCTGTGTGGGACGCAGTCGCACAGGTGCTGCCTCAGTGTCTAGTGGAGGCTCAGGTGGTGCTCTCCCAAGCCATTACCGAAGGGAGAGATGCTGCGAAATTCACTATCTGTTGTGGTCTTGACACCACCGACTCCCTCGGCAGGGCTATTTCCACAACGGTGGCGCTATGCGGTTGCACTTGGCTCACAACTACTTGCTTCTCAGGGGATGTCCAGAACACTTTGTTAGACATGCCCTTTGATGGCACACGCCTCTTTGGTGGCAAGGCGGATAGCACTTTGGAGTGCTTTAAGGACACCCAGGCTACGGCCCAGTCCTTGGGTCTTGCCACCACACGCACTCCCTTGGGGTCTGCTTTTCGCTCTTTTCGTGGTCAGGGTCGAGGCGCCCAAACGCGTTCCTTTCAGAGCCACCGGTCTGCGTAGTCGCAGGCTCAGCGCAGCCAGGGTCGGAGTACCCGTCGAGGTGGGTCATGGGGCCAGCGGGCCAGTCAGTCCACCACTGCCCCTGCCGCCGCTGCCTCAAAACCTTCTTAGTCCAGTGGGCAGCAGGAATCGCCATCACCTCCCCCACCGGCGCACAATCACTTCGGACAGGTGGGTTCTGCAGATAGTCCGACGGGGCGACTCCCTCCCCTTCGAGACAACCCCTCCAGCCATGCCGCCTCAGTACCACCGCATGTCGGGGGATCACTTGCCACTTCTCCAGCAGGAAGTTGGGGCCCTCTTGTCCAAGGGGGCTATCGTGCGCGTTCCGACGCCAGAAGTAGGTTGTGGTTGTTATTCCCACTACTTCTTGATTCCAAAGAAGGACAAGGGCCTGCGTCCCATCTTAGACCTCCGGAACGTCAATCGCTTCCTCTAGAAGGAGAAGTTCAAGATGCTCACGCTTGCTCAGGTCTTGTCTGCCCTAGAACCACAAGACTGGACGGTAGCGTTGGACTTGCAGGATGCTTATTTTCATAAACCCCATCCTGCCGGTCCACCGGCATTACCTGCGGTTCACGGTAGGCCACGAGCACTTTCAGTTCACCATCCTCCCTTTTGGCTTTACCAGCCCCCCTCGAGTGTTCACGAAAGTGATGGCGGTATTCGCAGCTCATCTGCGCAGATCAGGGATTTCAGTCTTCCCGTATCTCGACGACTGGCTGTTGAAGGCAGGCTCGCCCCAGTCAGTCGTTTCCCACCTCCAGACTACGGCCGACCTCCTGCATTTGCTGGGGTTTTCCTCCAACGTGCCGAAGTCACAACTGATTCCCTCTCAGAAGCTCCTCTTCATCAAAGCGGTTCTGGATACGGCGCAATTTCGGGTTTATCCTCCCGAACAGCGAGTCCGGGACATACGGGCTATGATTCCGATCTTTCAGCCCTGGTCCTGGGTTTTGGTCAGGAAGACTCTTGAGACTTCAGGGCCTCATGGCCTCCTGCATCCTGCTGATCAATCATGTCAGGTGGCATATGCGGTCTCTGCAGTGGGACCTGAAGTTCCAATGGACGCAGCATCGGGGAAACCTGTCTGACTACGTCCAGATCTCGAAGGGCACTGCACAAGACTTGCAGTGGTGGCTCACGGACCGGCTTTGGGTCAGCGGCAGATCCCTCTCCCTTCCCCAACCGGCGCACACAGTGGTGACGGATGCGTCCCTCCTGGGATGGGGCGGTCACATGGGAGAAGCGGACATCAGAGGCCTCTGGTCTCCGGCGGAGTCCAAGCTCCATATAAACCTTTTGGAGCTCAGGGCGATCCTACTTGCACTAAAAGCATTCCTTCCCTCTGTCAAGGGGAGTGTAGTGCAGGTGTTCACGGACAACACCACCGCCATGTGGTACTGCAACAAGCAAGGCGGGGTGGAGTCGTGGACCCTATGTCAGGAGGCTCTGCGTCTCTGGACATGGCTGGAACGTCAAGGCATTTCCTTGGTGGTTCAACACTTGGCAGGTTCTCTGAACGCCAGGGCGGACGAACTCAGCCGCAGGTGCATGTTGGATCACGAATGACGTCTTCACTTGGACGTGGCACAAGGTCTCTTTCAGCAGTGGGGAGAACCTTGGTTAGATCTATTAGCCACCGAAGAGAACGTGCAATGTCAGCAATTCTGTGCGTTGAGGTTTCCTAGGCGGCACTCGCTGGGAGACGCTTTTCGTCGCGAGTGGAGTTGTGGTCTGTTGTACGCCTTTCCGCCTATACCACTTCTACCCAGAGTGCTGAAGATCAGAGGCGACCGGGCCCAAGTCATTCTTGTGGCACCGGACTGGGCTCGAAGAGTTTGGTATCCCGAGCTACTCAATATGAGCGTTGATCCCCCAATCCGACTGCCTCTTCGGGAGGATATCCTGTCGCAGCACCAGGTGACGGTCCTCCACCTGAACCTGTCCATCCTCCACCTCCTTGCGTGGAGATTGAGCGGAGACAGTTGATTCCATTTGACTTGCCTCCTGAAGTCTGTAATGTGATTCTGGCAGCCAGGCGTCCCTCGACTAAAACTGTATACGCCTGCCGGTGGAAAACAAATGTGGCATGGTGCACAGCGAAAGCTGTAGATCCCCTTTCTGAGGTCCTATTGTTCCTTTTCTATTTGGCCCAGCAGGGCTCTGCTCTGGGCACTACCAAGGGCTACCTTTCTGCTCTTTCAGCCTTTCTCAGGTTGCCTGATCAGCCCTCTCTTTTCAAATCCCCTGTTGTTAATAGATTTCTCAAAGGCATTACTCACCTTTTCCCTCCTATTCCTTTTGTGATGCCTCAGTGGGACTTGAACCTGGTTTTCACATACTTAATGTGCGCTCCCTTTGAGCCTCTTCATAACTGTCCTTTGAGGTTACTAACTTTAAAAACTGTCTTCCTGGTGGCCATCACCTCTGCCAGGCGTGTGAGTGAGCTTCAGGCACTTTCATGTAAACCTCCTTTCCTGGCGATTCATCCGGACAAGTTTGTGCTTCGACCACGTCCCTCCTTTCTACTGAAAGTAGTCACTGCCTTTCATCTCGGGTAAACTGTCACTTTGCCCACTTTCTTTCTGCCCTTGCATCCTTCAAGAGAGGAAGAGAGGCTCTACGGTCTGGACCCAAAACGTGCATTTTCATTCTATCTCAACCACACACAGCAGTTCTGGGTGGATGACCAGCTCTTTGTTGGCTACGTGGGTGCCAAGAAAGGTCGGGCTGTGCACAAGGGGACTATCTCCCGATGGGTTGTCTTGTGCATTAAAGCCTGTTACTTTCTGGCTAAAAAGGAACCTCCGATTGGGCTGTGCGCCCATTCTACCAGGACGACAGCAGCTACTACAGCATTAGGACGCGGTGTCCTCCTGCAAGATATCTGTCAGGCAGCTACGTGGGCCTCGCCGCATACTTTCACTAAGCACTATTGCCTTGACAGTCAAATCCGAAGAGACGGCTTCTTTGGCCGGTCGGTTCTCCGTGACTTTCTGGTGTGATTTCATTTCGCAGACCCTCCTCCGGGGTTGGTATTGCTTGGCTATGTATTCTAAGGTAAGGAATCCATCACTAAAGTGTCTCTTTCAAATGCACAAGTTACTCACTTGTGTAACGATATATCTGTAAGAGACATTAGTTAGTGATAGATTCCTTACTGCCCGCCCATTCTCCCCGTTCTGCGAACTGTTCCCTAGGGTTCAGGTCATCCCTTTCAGGGCCCTGGTTCTATTGCACCAGTAGTGGGTCTCTGGCATGGCTCTGCGTTCCTGGCGAGGAAAAGCCGTGTACAGAACTGACGTCGGCGCGCGTGGGCGTGTCTAAGTAGCTCAGACGACGTCATCTCGGCGACTACAACACCAGCGACGTATGCGGAGCCGCACGACGACGCCTGCCGACGCGCAAGGGTACTGCTGACAATAACTTTACGGATCCAGTCTGGCGCCTGGGGATATTCTAAGTTAGGGAATCTATCACTAACTAATGTCTCTTACAGATATATTGTTACACAAGTAAGTAACTTGTGCGTTAGGGGGTAACCATGCAGAAAGGGGCACTTTCCTACACAGGCTCCCACTTTGGGAGTATGTGGTGCTTGGAGTGGTACCATGACTCCAAGAACTGTGAGGACAGCCTTCGGTTCTGGCTGACACCAAGAGCACCCATTGGAGCCGAGACAGAATAACTGTGCAATTGATCCTAATCTGGCTACGGGTCAACATGGTTAAGAGGGGACAGGCAGCCCTCAAAGCCAAAGCAGCACTCAGTGCCAACAAAGCCATCAAAACCTGCAGAGCCTTTGAGGCGGATGAAGAAATCGGCGCCGGGTCCCTCTTTGGTGCCAGCAAAGTGGTCAGAGTTGAGTAGATATATGTTGTTGACTCCACACACATCATCGCCACCAACATCTCAGAGTCTTTAATGAGATGTGTAAAGAACCGTTTAAGCTAACGAATGAACACATTGAATCGAACTCAAAATACAAGCCTTCTCCCAATGATCCGCTCTACAATAGGGGACACCCCATGGCAGATTCCCTAGTAGTTATAACAGCTAGGAAAAGGGCTGCTTCCCAAAGTACAGGTGACGCTTCTCATCCAGACAAGGAGGGTAAGGGTATAGATGTGGCATGTAAAGTTGTAGCAGTAGGACATGCCAATCATTGGCGCATAGCCAATTCAGCGGGCCTGCTCTCACGTTATGACAGGGCTACCTGGGATGATATGGAGGCGCTGTTACAACATCTCCCGTATCAATAAAAACAAGGAACTGGAGATCTAGTTTCTGAGGGCAAGCAAATCCCCAATGCAAATATTAAGTGCACCCTGGACATTGCAGATACCGCTGCACAAGGAATTAATTCTTCAATCATACAACATAGGAATGATTGGCTGCACATATCGAGATTTAAACCTGAGGTTCAGCAGCACCTCTTAAACGTCCCTTTTGATGGGGAACACCTCTTTAGCCCAGAGGTGGCTACCCAATTAGAAAAAATAAAAAAAGATACTGAAACTGCAAAATCCATGCGGGTATTGCAGTTCACAACACCTGGGCAGCAGTCCTTTTGCAGGTTTAAGGGCAGGGGTGCAGCCAAAACCACCACCACTGACATTCAGTCTTACCAAAAACAACAACAGGCATACCACCAGCAAAGTGCTAGGGTCTACTAAAGAGGATACAAGGGGGGTAGCCTAAAGGGTAGAGGTAAAAGTGCTCCTGGAGAGGGAGCCTCTACTTCTAAACAATGAATCTGATAGAGACATCTAGCCGCAGATTCCTTAACTTAGAATATCCCCAGACGTCAGATTGGATCCGGAAAATCTTTTGCAGCGGCACCTCTGCGAGCCGAGGGACGGCGCCACACGACCCTGCCCTGACGTCATCCACGTAGGTGACGTCAGCGAGGTCATATAAGTCCCTCCCGGCGCGCTGACGTCAGTTTCCTTCTTTTCGGCGTGCAACATGGATCCGGAGTAAGCAGTTCATCTGGCCTGTTTTCAGACCCTTTTTCGACGCTTCGCGTCTGGAACAGTGTGCGATGCCTTCGGGTTTTAAAACTTGTACTTCCTGTTCGTGACAAATGTCTGTGACGGACCCACATCTTATCTGTATGTAGTGTCTGGGCGAGCACCATGACTCCACAGACTGCGACGCCTGCCAACACCTTAAGCTGATGTCCCGGCGGGAGCGCCGGATGAAACTTCTTTCGGTACGACTGTCCCGGCCGGAGTCGTCTCGTCCCCCGGCCTCAACACCGGCGGGCCCCTCTACTTTCCAGTTCCGCCGTTGATCGCCCTTTGGGGCGGGGGCCGTCGTTCGCCACTTATTGGTAAGTTGCGGCGCATGTCGCCGAGGTCCTCAACCTCACTTTCATCTGTTGTAGGTGGCACTGGTTCCCAGAACATTCTAGACGTGTGCCCCCGGCAGTCCCCTCCCCCTCTATCTGCCCAATCCGGGTGCGGGGGCGACTCGGACCCAAATGGAGGCCTATGCCGCTGCTCTGAAGGGCTCCCTTGGGTCCTCTCCCATCCCTGGGGCGTCCTCAGGGCCTCCGCTACATGTGGGGGTCCCTGACGGACTCACTGGTGGGTTAGCCCCCGGCACTCAATGAGCCCTTGCCCTCCAGGGGCGTCGGAGATGTGGTGTCTTCAAGGTGTGGCCCGGCTGGGTCCCCCTCTACGATCCATATGGTGTCGTCAGGGTGCGGCCCGGCTGGGTCCTCTCTATGACCCATAGCACCCTTGCCACGCCGCATAGTCCCCTGGGGCTCCCTGTGGCGTCGCAGGTGGTTGCTGGTGCTCAGAGCCTTGCTTCGAGCACACCTCGGCCTTCTGGGCAGGCGGCCGGAGCTGGGGTTTGCGCCGTTCCGGCACTGTAAACTCGCCTCTCCGTCTCCGCCTCCGCTTCTTTCTTAGGAGCTGGAGCCTGTTGTGGTTGAGGCTGAGTCGGCGCCGGCGGCTGGCATCCCTGGATCCGGCGCCATCTCCTTCTTTGGAAGGGGAACTTGTCATAGATTCGGCTCCGAACGGAGCCGACTCGATGCCGGATGGCTTCGAGTCGGCGCCGGCTGGGGCTCGATCGGCTGCAAATAAATTTGTTTTGGCGCCACATCAACGCCAGGTTGTTGACTTTTCTCCAGGAGTGCCCGAAGAGAGTTTGGCGTCACCCTCACGCCCGGCAACGCCGAAAGTGTATTCTTGCCTGTGCCCCCTTAGAATATGTGGACCTGGCAGGATCCCCGCCTCCTCAGGAGCCCACGGACCTGGCAGGGTCCTCGCCTCCTCAGGAGCCCCATCAGGACCCCCATTCATCAATGGGGCTCCCCTCAATTGGGCATTGCTTGCACCCTCAGTGTCTTAGGAGGGTAGCTTACATCCCTCACCTAGGGATGAGCTGCTGTCCCCTCCACGAAGGGCTACCGAGGCTGGAGTGGCTTTTCTTAAGAGTAGTCTCCTTGGCCACTCGAATTTTGAACATGCAACCCCCTTCAGCGCCCTTGTATGTTCACCATTTACTTGATGTCCTTCACCGTGGGTCAGGGAATGTGGAGCCGCTTCTGCCCTTTGAAGCATCTCTTTATGATGCCCTATTGGGTACCTGGGTTCGGCCGGCTTCCGGTGATGCGGAGGCGCGTTCTGTCTTGCACTGCCACCCTCCTGCTCCGCATGATCCAGTTTGCTTATTTGTTCATCCTGACGTGCAGGGGTTTGTTTTGCAAACTGCCATCCCTTCCTTGCCCCGGCTAATGCTTCCTCCCTCCCGGGAGTCCAGATGGCTTGAGTCATGGGGTCGGAACATCTTTGCCTCCACTAGTGCTGCCCTACGGTCCCTAAATACAGTGTGTGTCCTGGCTCGGGCTTCCTCTGCCCTGTGGGACTCTGCAGAGTCTCTGCTCTCCGCCACCACTGAAGGTGCTCATGTTGACCTCCTTCATCTTCTCCGGGATGGCTGTGACCTTGCTGAGTTTACGATCCGTTCCGCCTTGGATACTGCTGATTCCTTAGACCGGGCTATGGCTGGTTCGGTTGCCTTGCCGCGCCATGCTTGGTTGCGGGATAGCGTCTTTCCGGAGAATATCCGGGAGCGACTTGTTGATTTACCGTTTGATGGGGTTTTGTTGTTTGATGCTCACGCCGATTCGGCTGTTCAGCGCCTCCTTGCAGGCATTCGCCCTCCCCCTTAGGCCTTTATTCTTCAGGCGTTTGTTTTGGGGTGGTACCTTTTCATTTAGCGTCCCTTAGATGCGTTATGTGTTTTAGGCTAGCAGTAAGCCTCAGGTCTTCTTTTCGCCTGGTCGGGGGTAGTTATCCTTTGGATGCATTATGCGTTTTGAGCTGGCAGTTATTCTCCTGTGGCAGTGTTCCACAGATTTGTGTACCTGGTCTTCTAACTGTGGTTTACCCTAAGAGGTGTTCGTTGTACCTGGTCTTCTGACTGTGGTTTACTCTAAGAGGTGTTCCCCGTGTTGGAGTGTGCATACTCCGTGTGGGGTACTTGTATGCTATTATATAGCTCTACTTTATGTCAACTGGGCCTAAGAGATCTCTTGGGATCTATGTATCACCTGGTACTTTTATCAGTGCTCAATGTTGTGCCTTGGCGCCTCTTCTATACGTCATGGGTCATCTTGCTTTTTGTCCTCATTCTCCTCCTTGGGAAGTTTTTAAGGTGTTTATCATGCTTTCAATGCGGATACCGCCTGCCATTAATGCACTAGGTGTGTTCTTGTGCAACCATATTGTATAGTCGTGGCCCGTTTACCCGTCTTTGCTATATATATTTATATTATGTATATATACAGGTTCCATGGGTACTCTTCGTCTTTACCTCTCATCAAGGCTGCAAGGTCTGGTCCAATGTCTGCATGTGTCAGGGCGCTTTTCAGTGATACATGCGGATTGCCAATGAAGTCCCTTTTTGTGTTCCACTTACTGGAGTGGTTCCCCAGTTTTGCACTGCTCCCTTCTTGGTGTTCCGGTACTGAATGTTCTCTCCCTTTCTGGACCAGGGTTACTTTCCTTCCAGTCAGAGGGTGTGGTCTAGAATTCTGAGATTCTTCCTCCGTTTCTACGCCTTAGTACTTTGGAGCCTCTGCTGCCCCTTCCTTAGGATGTGCCTCCTTCATTAGGTATCACTCTATATTATATTAGCTGGGCATGCGGGATTGCTCTTCTGATGTCAGTCGTCCTAGGTCTACACCCTGCATATCTGTATTTCGTGTGTTGGTTCTCACCTTAGTCTTCATGCTGCCTGGTCGGGCAGTCTTATTTTAGCTCTCTGGCTGTTTGCTCTTCGCATGTTTCTGTGGTGGTCCCCATCAGCTTGCTTCAGATTGTTACCGTTCATCCCTGTTCCCCCTTTGGGACTGGGTGTGCACTTGGCGTGTTTTTTGTTTCCGCCTGCGCTTCTAAAAGCATAGCGGTGTTCTACCTCTTGAGCTTTGGTCCTTGGCTGTAGCCTCTCCGGCCTTCCTTCCGTGAACTAGCCTGGTTTCTCAACCTTTGGTAGGTGTTCACATGGCGCGCCATTAAGCTGAAAGTGGCCCTTTTTTCCGCTCTCTCTCTTTCTTTTATTCTGGTATATGGCTGGTGCCGTGTCTACCTCCCATGCTTGTACAGCTATGGTGTAGCGCCATTCTGGCACTTTTGGGAATGTCTGCATCCCATTATTTCTTGCTCTTCCGAGCTACTTGGGTTGCTGTCTGGCTGTTCCGCCACAGCCTCCCCTTTTGTCCTTCACTCTGTTGCCGGCTCAAGTGCTTGGTGCTTTTTGTTGTTCTGTCGCAGACCCACCTCCCCCTTGGGGTATGGCCAAGGTTTCTATTCTAAGTTAAGGAATCTGCGGCTAGATGTCTCTATCAGATGTACGAGCTACTTACCTTCGGTAATGATGTATCTGGTAGAAACGCTGACTAGCTGCAGATTCCTTAACGCCTACCCAGCCTCCCCATTCTGCGATAACCTTACCAAGTGGGGTTCTCCAATGGCCTCTTTCAGTTACCATGGGTTTTTCTCTCATAAGTGCTCACATTGCAGAGTCCCTTTGAGGATTGCCATATTCAGCTGACTCTCTCCAAAGGGTTTCTTCCTGTAAAATGGTGCCTTTTGATTCACCTTCACCAGAAGATTCATCTTCTTTTTCTTTTCTTCTCCTGCTGTCTTCCCTCCCTTCCGACTTCTCTATTGGCTCAGGGTTCTGGTGCTCCTCTACAGTCGTCCTTTGGGGCTCTGTTGACCTCTGTTTCAGACCTCCATTACTATAGGGGCAGTGTCAGTCTTTTATACCTTCCTGCAGTGCACTGCTGTTCTCTTTGTGCTCCGTTCCTGGTGGCCGACACAGTTCCACATGGTAATGACAGTCTATTTATGTCTGTTGAGATATTCTTCCCTTGTTACACTTGGGGAAGGGTCTTCGCTTAGCTTCCGGAGCTCTTTCTCGCAGCTTTTTCTCTTATATGTGGGCAGTGTCTACTTCTGTCTTTTACTCTGGTGTCTTGCACCACCTTCCTTCTTTATTCATGGATTTTCATTCCTCGCACACTGTTCCCATACTTTCGCAGTTTTTTGTTGGTGGCTCCGCGTTGTGCTGCAGAAATGTTTCTCCAAAGAAAACTGACGTCAGCGCGCCGGGAGGGACTTATATGACCTCGCTGACGTCACCAACGTGGACGACGTTAGGGCGGGGTCGTGTGGCGCCGTCCCCCGGCGCGCAGAGGTGCTGCTGCAAAAGATTTTCCGGATCCAGTCTGATGCCTGGGGATATTCTAAGTTAAGGAATCTGCGGCTAGACAACGTCTCTACCAGATACATCGTTACCGAAGGTAAGTAACTCGTACCTCTCCACATATTCCCCCCAATCACACGACACCTGTTGGGAGAAGACTGCAGCAGTTCACCATCTATGGCTAGAGATGTCATCCGACCAATGGGTGCTGTCCATCGTTCAACATGGATACTGCTTAGAACTCACTCCCCCCTTCCCACCCTCAACACCTTCACCTTCTCATGGAGGAGGTAAAAGCTCTGTTCTCATAGATCCCCCTCCAAAAGTACTCCTCAACAGAGGCATGTATTCCCTACACTTCATGATACCCTAAAAGGATGGTACGCTGAGACCAATACGGAATCTCTTTCCTCTCAATCATTACATATTAGCAGAACACTTCCATATTCTAACACTACTTGAAGGACGCCTACTTTCACATCCCCATTCATCCAGCACATCGCCGTTACATTAGGTTTGTGATAAGTCTACGTCATTACCAGTTCAAGGTGTTGCCTTTCAGAGTGAGAAAAGCACCACAAGTCTTTTCCAAATGCCTGGCAGTGGTAGCAGCATATTGGAGAAGACGCAACATCCATGTCTTCAAATACCTGCACGATTAGCTTATGAAGAGTTCAAGCAGACAGAAATGCCTACAGGGTACACAGACTATCATCAACCTGCTACACAATTTGGGTTTTACAATCAGGGCAATAAAGTCCCACTTGCAGCCTGTCCAGATGCAGCCATATCTGTGAAAAATCCTCAATTCTATTACAGCCAAAACATATCCCACTGTCCAGAGGGTTCTAAATCTCCAGAACAAATGGGCTCTCTTTAGCCACATCATCGCCTGCCAATCAGAACAGTGATGCGCCTCCTGGGCATAATGGCTTCCCTGTATAGCAATTGTACAGCATGCTGGGCTTCACATGTGCCCCCTTAAGGAGTGTCTGGCATCTTAGTGGTCACAAGCAAAGGGCAGTCTAGAGGATCTAGTGTTGATTCAACTTATGGTCCATCGGTCATTGGAATGGCAGATCACAGGCAATGTCCTCAAGGGCAGACTGTTTTCTTGACCCAATCCCACAAATGACAATCACCACAAATGCATCACTCTTAGGGTGAGTAGGAAACATGGATGTGGAAGAGGTGTGGCGCAGCGGCCAGGGCAACTGACGCAGGAACCCGGGGGCTCACGGGTCAATCCCCGGTGCCGGCGGCAGAGCAGCCCAGCACCATGTGACTCTGGGCAATAGCTTGCTTAATCTTTCCGAGGGCCCCCCAGCGCCTTGACACTTTCGGGTAATTGTTCGCACTTTACAAATACTGGACAACATGATGGTCCAGGGAGCATGGAATGATTACCAACAAACTATGCACATCAATGAGCTAGAACTGATTGAGATTCAGTTATCTCTAAAAGCCTTCATCACCAATGTAACTCGGAAGGTTATCCTCCTCAGAACAGACATGACAGCAATGTACTACTTACACAAGCAGGAGGGCACCCATTCGATACATTTGCCTCACGTAGCTCAGGGGATTTAGTATTGGGCTCTTCACCATCACATCCACCTTCTGGCAAAATATCTCCCGGGAGTGGACAATTTTGTGCTCTGTAGGACGCAGAAACAAGTCGACTAGTGGGAACTCTACCCCTCCACCCCCAAGTCCTTCATCGCTACTTCCAGTGTTTTGGGATGCCGGACGCAGCCCTCTTCGCTACCACAGATAACTCAAAATTCCAAAACTTCTCCTCCAGGTACTACCACCCACAATCCAAGGCTTGAAAATACAAAAACAGGCCGGAGGTATTACTCTCCCGGATCCGCGGTAGGACGTGGAAAAGAAGAAAACTGACGTCAGCACGCCGTGGGCGGCTTATATGGCTCCATTGACGTGACTTCCCTGGGCGACGTCAGGACGGAGCCGAGCGGCGCCGCCTCCCGGCATTCAGAGGTATTGCTGGGAAAAAGGATTTTCCGGATCCAGTCTGACGCCTGGGGATATTCTAAGTTAAGGAATCTACGGCTAGATTGTGTCTCTACCAGCTATATCGTTACCGAAGGTAAGCAACTCTTCCGTCAGGGATTTTTGCCTAAACTTTTTTGCCTTTTCCTCATTCCTTTTCTTGTCTGGTAATTCTGACATCTCTCAATATCATCCTAATAGCTCCCACCTGGGCATGATAACCCTGATACACAACATTTCTGGAACTATACCTAGTACGTTACGAGAGGCTTCCCAAAACACCCCAGACCTTCTGACTCACAGCAGCCGCAAAGACAGGCATCCCAACCTCAAACAACTCAACCTCACAATTTGACTCCTGAAGTCAGAGTTTGCATACTGCATGCTGCCTCCAGAGTGTATGGACATTCTTAGAGAGGCAAAGCGTCTAACAACTAGAACCTGTTACGCAGCTAAATGGGAAAACGTTTGTCCAAAACTACATGGCACACCACATAGACCGTTGTGCTCTCACAGTGTAACAAGTATGTTATCTGCTGCACCTACAGAAATCAAGGCTAGCATACACGTCCGTATGACTGCGCCTTGCTGCAATTGCAGTATAACTGCAATATCGTAAGCATCGGGCCCTTTTCCGCATATGGGCCTTTAAGGCTTTCATGAAAGGTCTTAAAAGAATAATTCCCCCACGAGCACCGCCGGTCCCATCATAGAATTTAAATGTGCCACTTACAAGACTAATGTCCACACCTTTCGAACCATTCCATTCCTGCCCACTACAATTCCTGTCATGGAGGGTTGCTTTTCTAGTGGCTATCACATCACTAATAAGGGCTAGTGAGTTACATGCCCTCACAATAGAAGACGCTTACTTTAAAATTTTTCGACAAGAGCTAAGACTACGGGCGAACCCAAAGTTTCCTCCAAGAGTCATCTCCCATTTTCACTTACATCAGACACTTGACTTCCCTGTGTTTTTTCCAAAACCAGAGACAGTTGCAGAAAGAGCACTTCACACGCTTGATGTTAAACAAGCGTTAAAGTATTACCCTGATAGGACTAAGCCTTTTAGGAAAACATAACAGTTTGTTCCCCTTCTGCAACACTGGAAAGGGAGAGACAGTTTCAAAACAAGGAATTGTGCGATGGATAGTAGAATGCATGCAGATATATTACATGGAAGCCAATCGTACATTGACATCAGTTCCACAGCACATTCTACTTAGAAAAGTGGTTATTTGGCCGTTCTAGGGGACATTCCTCTAGCTGACATTTGCAAAGCAGCTACATGGACTAATCCACATACATTTATTAAACACTATAGTGTGGATGTCCAAGCAAGACAGCAAGCTCTTGTTGGTCAAACAGTGTTAAGGACTTAATTCCAAATAGCTGCACTATCTGGTGCCTAAAGCCAAGACGAGAAGAAAACTGCTTTACAGTCTATGCAGTGCAAGTGTATCTGCAGCCAACACATGCTACGAATGGAGTATGTTACTTACCTTGTAAGCATCTGTTCATAGCGTGCACTGCTTCAAATTCACATGCACCCTTCCTGCATCCCTGGCAGGCATTCACGGTGTCAGATTTTATGTATAAACATTGTGTATTCAGATATGTACATATATTTTAGCCTTACACATATAATGCGTAATCCTTTCTATATCTTCCTTACTCCACCCTCACTCGCCATAATGGTGGGAAAAAATGAACAATCTAACACTGGAGTCATTGAGCATGCGCATTCAGTTGAAGAGGAGTCGTCTCGACATCACGTGACCAACAAAGACTTCTTAGAAAAAAACATGTTGTAGAGTACGAGCCCACCACTAGATGCCAGGAATGGGGATAGCATGTGAATCTGCTGCACTGCACACTATGAATAGATGCTTACAAGGTAAGTAACATACTCCTTACTGAACATGAGTAAGCTCCCTTTACCTACAAGTAGCTATAAAACATTGATACAATTTCTAACATATTTTTAAAAATGAAACATATTTTGATGAGAAAATTAAATAATGAACATATAATTTTGAAGACTTTGCTACTTCGATTTGATGTCTGAATTATTTTTTTATCACAATAATCTTATTTCAAAGAGCATTTCCCTTTCTCTTCTGTTGCAGTGCATCAAAACTTGGTTGAACGCGCAAAGTACTTGCCCAACATGTCGGGTTCATGTCGTCCTGAATGAAGATTTTCCATTGCTTGCATGCAGGAAGCGACCTATTTGAAATTGTGTTTTGCATCTGTTTTATTATCGTGGTGGCTTTGTTTTTATACTATTTGCTACCTTTGTATTTATTTTTTGGTAGCTTTGGTATTTTTGTCTTCCTTACTGAGGTTTCTCATCAGCCGAATGTGCCCCTATCTTCCGTTCAGGTAGAAACTGCAGGTATAACATATGGGGCCAAAATTAGAGAGATGGTGGAGTGGGTTCTCAGAAGCATTGTTGAATCCTTACCTTCCATAGATGATATTTTCATAATGTATTTTCAAGGGAGTTGCTTGGGTGATCTCATCCTTGTTTTTTTAAAACTTTTTACAGTGTCTTTACACTGACTTATCCAAGTAGTGCTGTTTTTCTAATAGTGCTTACAGACTGGCCAATATGCCAGGCTTCGTTAAAATTAATGTTGAGTAATCGGCACAAATGATCTTATGTCTTAAACTGACATACGATTGTGATTAAACATTTAAGCAAGTTACATGCTTGTACAATATAGTATACTAATTACATATGAGAAAGTGTCCTATAGTTTATTTCAAACCCCTTGCATCCACCTCACCCTCACTACTAATCCCAGAACACATTTGTTGAAAAAACTCGTATGTCTTTAATGGCCTATTTCTTGCCGCATCATTTACTTTTATATATTTGTAAATTCCCTTGTTCATTCATGGACTCTTATCACAGTTACAGATCTGAAATGATGCAATGTGCTTATTAATTAATTTGTAAAACATACCGTCCTTTAACAAGTGACAACCCCCTTGAAACATTCTAAGCCCCTATCTGCAAAGCTCCTAATCGAACTTTGCATTAAATGAATTTAAACTTCTAAGGTTATTTCTATTAAACCTCCTAGCCTTAAGAAACTTTTAGGACTATTGAGTATACATAAAAAAGGGACACAGGATTGGAGAGTGCACGCCACTGCTGAAAGAGTGCCAGCGGCACTAACAGGGTTGTCCAAAATACATGCCTAAGGGGAGGGAGTGAAACCACTAATGTCATCAAGTGCTTGCCAGCTCATTCAGTCACTCCGCCTCCCGCATACCCAAACACCACTGCCCTGGAACACATGCTCTGTGATCCCCTTCTCAAACTGTCAGTTTATAATAATGTGAGCTGCTGGACGGAGTGAGCAAAGTTGGCCTGTCTACTACAGGGAGCTGCAACTGAGTACTCCCCCCAACTTGACCCTGGGTGTACCCACCCGTCCATCCCTGGCTGAGAAGTAGTAAAGGATGCGCACACAAGTCAGTCAGCATGGCTTCTGCGCCATTCAGTGACAGCGGCAGAAAACAAACCCGTTAATATTGAGGCAGCAGGTCTGTGACATCAGCTACTGCCCAACGAGGCTCTGCTTTGTTGAAACTTTTATTTAAGCTCATATTTTTCTCTGTGATGAGACATTGGAGTTGATTGACAACCTATTTTTTTTTGTCAAACATGTTTTTATTGATTTTCCTATATAGAATATGGCAATACAATCAATAAAGGGATCCCATTACAGCTTCCCGGTATCTATGTCAATATACAGCATTTTTCATTATCCAGAATATCCCCTCGTACCAATTTTCATTAGGCATTGCCAAATAAGAGAACATTTTTCAAACATTCCTCCCAAACGATACCCTCCCTTTCTCTTATATCCCTCCCTCATGAACTAAAAAGGAAAAGAGAAACAGGGAACAACCTCCTATACCTGAAAAAAAGCATAGCATCAGACTCGTGTGACATGGGGGTGAGTATGAATCTTGCAATCAGTACTCTAGTGGGTAAGACTTCGTTGTTCAGAACTGGAAGGGATGTAGCGCTCTCACCCGTGAGGGGCAGGCCACTAATGGAAGAGCCCTAGAGAGGTAACTGATCAGAGGGCCCCAGGCGTATTCAACGTTTAAAAAGTCATCTCTAAAAATGTCACTCATTCTTTCCATTACGACTGCTTGCGATAGACTTGCATGCCATTGTGTCAGGGCCGGTGCTTCCCTCTTTTTCCAAGCTGCAGCAATTGCAGTCTTCGCTGCTCCCAGGCAGAGTCATGTTATAGCTTTGTCTGTTTTTGGTTGGTATTTCAGACAATGATCCTATAAGCCCAGGAGTGTGAAGTGAGGGGTGTCTGGGATAGGGTACCTTAACATATCTTTGATTTGGGCCAAGATTTCATTCCACAAAGGTCAGTTGTCGGGCAGTCCCACCAGATATGACAAAAATCGCCAAGCAGACCACAACCCCTCCAACATAAGTCTGATGTGTTAGGTTTCAGTTTGGTGGGATATAGGTACCAATCATAAAGTATCTTATAGTGAGCTTCACAAAGCCCTAGAGAGTGGTTGTCCCGGGCTGCGTCTTTCCAGAGTGCTTTTCATTGGGTATCTAAAATGTCATGCCCCAGTGTGCGCTCCCAGAACTGAAGGTGACGTAGTCGTTGGGAGGGTAATGTGTGTAGCAGAGGGAATATAGAAAGGTAATGGTGCCCTTAACAGTCCCAGTCCCCTTCACAATGTATTCTAGTGGTGTGAGCTCCCTAGTCGTCGCTTCTCGAATCTCGGGCTGCAGAGCCCAATGACGCAGCTTTAGATAGCGAAAGTATTCTGTGTTCGGAAGGTGGAAGTTTTGTTGACAATATTCAAAAGTCAATATATCCCACTTTTAGAAGATGTAAGACAGCATGAGGCAGCCCCCTTCCCTCCATTCATCAAATGGACCTGGCCTCATTGCTGTTGAAAAGGCTGGATTGTAATGTATGGAGTCCACGCAGCTAGTCCAAAGCCCTCATTCCAGATTTTTAAGGTTGTTCTCGTTGGGGTGCTTGTATAAGCATTAGGTGGGTAGTCTGGTTTCGGTTTCCAGAGAACATCCCATATGGCTCTTCCCATTATTGCCCTGTCCATATGGAGCCAGTGTTTATCTGACTCTCGCTGGGACCACTCTGTAATGACTTGGAGTTGGGGCGCTTTATAATAAAGACCAAAGTCTGGGTGTGCCGGCCCTCCTTCATCCCTCGGCTTCCGAAGTAAGTTAAAGGGTAGACATTCTCTTTTATTTTGCCAGATAAATTCTGTAAGAAGGGTGTGAGCGCTAGGTAGATATTCCCATTCTAGGTCAACAGGAAGTCTCTGGAAGAGATGAAGAAATGTTGGTAGGACCGCCATCTTAATAGCGTATATTCTAACAAGCCATGACATGGGAGCCCATCTTTTAAGATCAATCTTTAATTGGTGGGGGAGTGGTGGGTAGTTAGCTGCAAACAGACCCGAGATCTTTGGAGTTATCTTTATACCAAGGTATGTGAGTTCTTTCTTTGCCCACTGAAAAGGCGTCGTAGCCACTAGCTTCGCGTCGGGTTAAGGAGAAAGTGTTTAGTTAGATTAATGTGCAAGCCCGCCACCCCATCAAATTGTCCCAATTCCTCTTGTTGTGTTGTCAGAGAGTGTTGTGGATCTGTAAGTGTTAGTAAGATGTCATCGGCGAACAGTGAGATCTTATCGTCTTCCAATACCACTGATCGTCAGGGTCTCCCTTATCTTTGCTGCCAGTGGTTCAGTACTGAGCGCAAAGAGGAGTGGGGAAAGCGGGCATCCCTGTCTCGTCCCTCTGCCCAGAGGAAAGGGATCCAAACTCACCCCATTGACCAGTACCCTAGCTCTTAGCGCGGAAAGTTAGCCTGTATCATTGCTATAAAGGCTTCACAGAAACGAAATCTCTGAAGTGTAAAACAGAAAGGGACAGCCACTCGATCAAACGCCTTCTTGGCGTCTAAAGTGAGCAGTGCTGCCAGCATATATTTTTGGTGGCCTTCTCAATCAAATGGATCACCCTTCTTACATTGTCGTGTGTCTGTCTGCCTTTAATAAATCCTGATTGATCCAGGTGGATCAAGTCTGGCATCAGGCCTTCCAGACGGGAGGCCAAGAATTTGGAGTATAACTTTGCGTCTATATTGAACAATGCGGGTCTTTTCCTTGTTTTGGGATAATCGAGATATTGGCCTCGCTCATTATATGAGTCACACGTTTAGTGTCTGCTATGTGATTAAAAAGTCTGGTCAGGTGAGAAATTAGCTCAGAACTAAAAGTTTTATAAAATTGTGTCGTCAGTCCATCCGGGCCAGGGGACTTGTGGCGTTTTTGGGTTCTTATTGCCTCTCGTACTTCTTCCTCGCTTATAGGTTCTCCCAATTGCTCATTTTAGACTACGGTGACCTGTGGCAGTTCCACTGAACGTAGGTAGTCTAGTTGCCTTTGTGTGTTGGTTTGGTCAGCTTTAATTTATAGAACTCCCCAAAGACCCGTGCCTTCCATTGGTACATCACCTCTAGGTTCCCTGAGAGGTCACGTATGTCCCTAACATAATCTTTACCTCTTCTAATTTTCAATTGTCGCATTATGTGTGCCCCTACCTTGTTGCCCTGTATGTAAGACGTTTGCCTAAGGCGTAGCAATGTCAATTCTGCCCTATTGGTATAGATCGCATTTAGTTTCCCCTTTATGGCCGTGACTTTGTTGGAGGGTTAGTGTGGGGGTGGTTTTGTGGGCCTGTTCTAGCATTTGCAGTACCCCTTCTAACAGCAGGTGTTCATTGTTCCTCTGTTTATTAAGGGCTGTCATCTGTGCCATGCATTTTCCCCTTAGTACCGCCTTGAATGTGTCCCAGTTGTTAGCGAGCGTGGTGTCTTGGGGATTATTCAGTTGAAAGAATTCCCTAATAGCGTTCCACATATCATTCCGAAGAATTCGGTCACGGACCAACACGCTGGGGAAGAACCAACGATTATAGTTGGGTGTAGGGTTGTTCCACTCCAGTGAGACGGTGACCGGGGCATGATCAGAGATGAGAATGGCATGTATTGTTTCTCTGCTAAGGCCCTGGCTCAGGAACACATAATCTAGTCTGGAGTAGGTTCGATGGATGTGGGAGAATAAGGTGTAATCCCTATCCTCTGGGTGACTCTCCCTCCAGGCATTAATGAGTCCCAGTTCTCGTATCACCTGTTTTAGGTTTTTCGGAAATCTACCCGTGGGTGATCTATGGGGGTGTTTACTGTCAATTCCAAAGTGTCATGTGAGGTTAAAGTCCCCTTCAGAATTATGTCCCCCTCCGCAAATCCACCCAGGAGTACCAACATAGTTGTTCTGAACGCTACCTGATTAGTGTTTGGTGCGTAGGTTGTTGCATCCGTGCACAGTTCCCCCCTACTACGACCATTCACCAGCACAACCCTCCCCTCCTTGTCTGTTTTATAGCCCTTTGGTTGATTTTTTAAAGCGGAGTGAAAGCGGAGAGCCACATCTGTAGTGGCAGAGGATTTGTATATCAGGGGATATGTCTTGTGTTTTAGCCTATAATATTCCGATGTCTTGATGTGGGTCTCCTGTAGTGCTACAATATCATAATGCTGATCTAGCAAGTATTTCTACATCTTATGACGTTTGGTAGGGGCATTCATACCTCTAACATTCTATGTGAGAGTATTGATCACCATGATAGCAACAATTTCTCCCTTTCTTGCCTTTGAAGACTTTCATCCCTTAGCCTGCCCTCCTCCTCCTTCCCACTCCACCCAGTCTCTCTACCTGTTCCAGCAAGGCCTCCATAGCATGTGATTCCAGTTCTAGGCAATCGCTTTTGTTCCCCCAGACCTCCAAGTGTCCCCCAAGTACTTGCAAAAGAAAAAAACTTAAACCCCAAAACAATTACAGTTGGGACAACGGGTCCCCAGTTCAATCCACTAGTGTAGTATAGTGTAGTATGCGTAGAGCATTGGAGGCGATTCGGACCACTATTTCTACCATGGCTCCAATGCAGCAACTGTTTGGAAGGTAGAATTTCAATGACAGCATTACGTTCTGTGGAGTTTGCCCTTGGCTGTAGGAGATGGCCACACTCCGCATAGTCAGCGTCTTCTCTGTGATCCGGGGGGTCGCAGGACAGCAGAGGACGTCCCTGGGTGGCCAGTCTCGTCAGATTCGCTGCCACCCTCCGGCATCAGAAGCCCCAAAAGGGTGAGGGCCTCTTTCACCTCGGTTATGTGGTATGCTTTATTTCAGAATTCAAAGCCAAAGGGATATGCCCAGCGGTCTTTGATGTTCTCTTGTCAAAATGTGTCCGTGACTGGCCTGAACTGTTGGCGTAGCGCCAGGGTCTCTGGTGCTCTGTCCTGATATAGCGTGCATGGAAACCCCTGGAACGTCAGTTTCTAGTTTTCTGGCGGCCTGAAGGATCACCTCTTTAGTCTTGAAAGAATGCAGTTTGGCTTAGACAACTCTCTCTGGGATCTTTTGTTGCCCTGGATGGGTTTCCCCTCCCTGTGGACTCTCTCTTTTTTTAAGCTTCATGGTTGTTGTGCCAAGGGTCAGGACCTCCGCTGCCTCCTCCAAGTTCCGGATTCTAATGTTTTCCCATCTAGATCGGTTCTCTAGGTCTTTGTTTTTCAACAGGATCGTTTGCAGCTTTTTTTGGAGATGTTGAGTGATTATTGTCATCTGATCTGCATGTTGTTCGAGCTCCAATGTCCTGGTCTCCATGTCTACCACCCTAATCCCACATCTTGTTGTAGCAAGCTCAATTGACCATTGAAGTCAGCCTTCAATGTCTCAAGTGAGGCGGTCATGTCTGCCCTGAGTTCCTCCCTTAGTTCTTGCTTGAATTCGTGCAAGGAAGAGAGAAGATCCTCTTTGGTAAGTGCCATCGCGGCCCCTTCCCCTGTAGTCGATTGGTTTCCTCGACCTTCTGCGGGGGTGAAATAGCTAGAAACACTGTTGTTTTGCTGGTTTTTGGCCGGCATAAAGGGAATCCTCGAGTGCACCCGTATGTGCCAAGACGGCACCCAGGGAATGCAAGAGAAGCATTTCTGAGTAAAGGTAGTCCCCAAACCAGAGTGGATTGCAGCTTAGGCGATGGCAGCTCCGGTCAAGGCAATGAGCATCCTCGAATGACCTCCAGGTAGGACCCCTGCACGCCGTCCCTAGCAAGCTTCAGAGCACACATCAATCAATCTGGAGCCGCGACCACCACCACCATCGTCGAGTGTGTCTCGTGTTCCAATCCTTCAGCTCGCACTGTGAGAAAGTCTCTCCAGTATGTCGGTCGTGTTTTGTGCAATGTCCCGGTAAGCCGCCATGACAAGGTCAGGCATCCTCAGTGGTTCCTGCGGCAGTTGTACCTCTCCACCGAGTACGTCAGACAGGCAGCGGCTATGGGAGACTCCGCCCGCCAGACCCACACTTCACCAGGCCCCTTGCCATCTGCCACCATTGGGCCGCCTTTTCACCGCCACAGGCTCCAAACATGCACAGGCAAGAACCGCAGAATGAGTTGAAGTAGTTTCCTACGGTGGGTTTCGCCGTGGGTGTCCATTTTCCTTTCTATTTTGGTCGGAAGTAGCGGAGCCGTTGTGGATCTCGTCCACACAGCCATCTTGGCTGGCCACGCCCCCAACAGCCTATTTTTATCCTATCTGAAATCCCCGCTGTTGAGCTACCAGCTGCCTTGCACTATGATATGCGTGAACTAATAATAGGCCATTACGGTTTTAACATTTGTATATTCCTCATTTTAGTCCAAATGTAGAATGTGGCAACTTGGAGTCTCTTGAATCTGTTACATCTCTTCTCCATCATCTCTCCTGCACTCTGAGTGTTATATTTTATACAGTTAGGAGCAGGTTCCCCAGCATCTTGTCCCTTTGTCTGCCTGGGAGCTTCAGCTAAGCCATTGGCAGATACTATGGAATTTCTTGTTATGGAATCAGAAAGCGCTATGTTAATCAGTATTGAAGGTGGGTTGATGTTACAGTAAGGCTTCCCCCGATATGAGTCCGTTCTTTATTTTGCATCAAATCCGAGGAATGTGGTCAACCTGTGAAAACTGGTTTTAGCTCTAATAAGGGTGTAGAGGCTGCAGCTCTAAACTCGCCCAAGTAGACTCGGTTTACATTTTGCTGTGCCCAGGACACTTTACAGGTGCTGGAAAATATATTTGGGGGGTGTGTATGTCATATTAACTGCAGAAAACTAAAATAACAGCAATTTCCTGTAAAAAAAAATATAAGCTGCTATTGGGGCGTTTCTTAGCAGAAATGTCAAACTCTTTGCGAGACCACCATTAAAATGTAACGTGATTTTCTAATCTTGCTTAACTTTTGCTTTATTAAAATGTGAAAATCTTCATTATGTGTTTTCTTTCATGCTGTGTGATGCCTTGACTGGATTTACATCATACAAAGAAATGTTTATCCTTCCCATTGTATCCTTCACCATTTACTGATTCTTGGAACCACAAATTGCTATGCAGAACTTTGTCGGTGCAGTTTCTTCATGGTTCAAATATTTTACCTTTATGCAAGGGTCAAAATCGTGGAAATACAGACTTCGGTATCTAAAGTTAAATGGAACCAAACATTAAGATTTTTTTAAACAAAAAAATAAATTAAACAGTAGTCCTATGAGAGCATCAAAATACTAAAACAAAAAAGAAAAGATTTACGGATATTTCATCGCAGGATACATGCTGATTCTCTCTTAAGGGGTTGTGTTTCTCCTGTGGTGAACTTCCCTGCTTTTTTGTTCCCTCACGTACACTTTCTGTTCTCCCTCGCTGTTTTGTGTTCCTGTAGAAGTGTCTGGTGCTTTTTTTCTTACGCAGTCAACCTGGGGTGGATTTCCTTAGTCTGGCTTTTTAGGTTAAAGTAAAAAAAAAAACTTAAAAGGAGCTTAGGAACTACTCATTACTGACCTTTACTTACCATCGGTCCATTACTTACCTTTAATTACCAGTGGTTCCCACGTCACTCCCATTTCCTTGCTTCCTATTGGTCAGGGCTCCTCCTAGGCTCTAACTTCCTTCTCCTGGGCTTGGAGTATTTGGAGTCTTCATCCATGCCATGGAGCTTGGACCAAGTACTACTTCCTGTGGCAGCGTCCTTCCACTGGCCACATGCTTCTCTCGGTAATTGTTTTTTTCCTTTTCTTTTTACTTTTACACATGCACTCTCTGAGTGCAGGTGTCTGCAGACTGTCCACCCAGCCCAGCTGTCTGTGCTTCTCCTGACTCCCACCACCAGTGGTCTTGCCCAAACCTCCCTCCCCTATTCCCCTTCGTATTGCTTGCCTGTCCCATCCTGCTCCCTCCTCATGCTCTACACCCCCCATGCTTCCTCTGGCCCTCCTGTCTGCCAAAAACAAGAGAATGGTAACTTGCAATGTAAAGGAGAACAGTGGATGCTGTAGAGAGCTTGCATACCGCTGAAATACCACTGATTGTGTTTTGTTTTTTAGGCACAGGGAGATAAAGTGATTTGCCTAGGATCACAGGACGTTGAGCAGAGGTAGAGGCTCAAATCTGGCTCCCAAGCTCAAAGTCGGCAGCTCTGGCCTTTACACCAGATACTCTCTCCAGGCCCTGCTTTCTTCAACTGAAGAATAAACACATGAGAACATGCGTTTTTTGCACACTGAACATTCAATCTCACTCTAATTGCCAAAGACCCTTGAATACCCACTCCCCCTGTGCTTGATCATGTTAAGTGAAAGCAATGTATATTTTCATGTCTTTATTGTGCTAAGAAAAACATAATCGTAAAAAGCCCAGCTGTTCAAAGCTCCACTGAACTGCAGCCTTTTCTGATGCCAGAAAGCTCATGTGCAATTAAGGTATATGGCACTGCAATAGCACTTCTGCCTTTTTTAAGGGCTGTGCTGTGTTCTAAAGTGGCTCGTGTCTGTTGAGATGCAGGAGTATGGGTGATCCGTGCCCATGTGATCTGTGTTACGTGTATACCTTTCTTGCAGTGACTGTTTTGTGCGTTATCTGTGGTGTGTGGATTGTGTGTGCCACATTAATGTTGTGATATATGGTCTGTATTGTGTGCGCCCAGTGTGGATTTTCACCTACCCCCCCCCCCCACCCTTCTCCCAGTCTCCAATGTGTTAAACCCCCAACACCCCGCACTTTTTTTTTTTTAAACATGTTGCACAGCAGTGCGAGTTGCTGTGCTACATGGCTTAAATGTTTTTATAAAAAAGCTCTATGACGAAGTCAACGCCAACCACGTCATAGTGCTTTTTAAAAAAACTTTAAGCCATGTTGCACAGAAGCTCAACTGCTGTGCAACGTGTAAAAAACAAATTGACAAAGCCAATAGATTTTGTATATGCGAAACCTATTGGCTTTGCCATTGCTTGTTTTGTTTGTTACTACCCATGCCCCTACGCTTTTTTTTTTTAGGTCTAGCCTTGAAGCGCATGGCTTTCTCGAGGAGACATGCTGTGTTCAATCTGTGGGATTCAGCCCGCCCATTGGCTTACCATAATCTCACTTCATCGTCACTCTCATATCCTATTTCCCCATTTGTCCATGGCTTGCATGCATCAGGCCTCTTTTTGTGTTTAGCCCTCCACCAGAGCCTGGATCAACTACATGTGTCCATTCACTGCTCCTGTTTTAGGAGCTACTTTTTTCTTTGTGTTTGAGCACACCGAACAAGTGATGGCTTTAATTTATTAGATTAGCACAGTTAATTAAAACCATTGCAATAGAGTGTCATCATAGCGCAGTTACCACGTTAAAAGCAAAAACAAAGAAAACCATCAGGTTTAAGTTCATATACTAATAACTAACAAGGCAGTCTTGTAGTTACTATTATAATCACGTGACAGATTTACAGAGCAATGCATAAAAAAAATTAGTACAGGGATACTAGGACAGGGGGCGAAAAAAGTCTGTGATAAGTTTTTGGGGGGGAGGAACTGGAAGGGCAGGGGCAAGAGGGGGTACAAAGAGATTGTCCAAGAATCTCACATATTTTCCAGACCTTGCAAGCAGTTGAATGTCTAGGGAAGTAAAGCAGAGGGCTGATGCCTCCCAACATGTTCTGATGCCCCTTTTTAAATATAATGGTTTTAAAAGAAGTCTTCTGGGAGGGTCAAGGGCGGAACAACAGCACAGAAGATGCAGCCATGATTCAGACCTGTAGTTGCACAGTCTGCAGGCACCCTCCTCACTTGTTGGAGCCCATCGGTTGAAGGCAGTAGAGCGCAGACCTAAGAGACGCATGAACATTAAATTCTTCCGGGCCACTGCGTTCAGACTTTCCAGGAGCTAGGATTGAGTTACCCCAGGGAGGTATGAGTTATTCAAGGGAAGCAGGATAGTTGTTGTTTTTAGAACCTGGATGTCCATCTGGTAGGAAATTTGTCTGACCTGCTTGTTGATAACCCTTTTCCAGACAGTGTATGGAATAGTGTCTGCGGTTAGTAATGAGTTGTCGATGTTTAGCGTTCTTATGGCCTTTATAATTTGACGGTTCCACGGATTCCCAGAGCTGGCAAGAGTTTCTTTTACCCGGCTTTTAGGGTGTTGTCTGCAGCTTTTAGTGTCCATATAAAGTATTTCAGGGCATCAGCCTCACAGAAAATAGATTGTCTTTGAAGGCCCAACTCCAGTCGTAGTCTTGCCCTGTGGATGAAATTCGGGAGATGGAAGATTTTTTTATAAATGGAAACTTGGGCGTGGTCGAGACTGGCCGAGCATGCGCCGGGAAAGGTACCCACACCAGCTATCCAAGGGCAATGCACTATGGATGAACTGGTCAGGGATATTTGCCTACGCTTTTCCGCCTCTCCGACTCATTCCAGCAGTGGTTTGGAAGCTCAGGCAAACATTCCACACATTGGTCCTAGTAGCTCCCACATGGGCCCGTCAACCCTGGTTCACAACCCTGTTGGAGCTGTCTTTAAACATGTTGCACAGCAGTGCGAGTTGCTGTGCTACATGGCTTAAATGTTTTTTAAAAAGCTCTATGACGAAGTCTGCGCCAACCACATCATAGTGCTTTTTAAAAAAAACTTTAAGCCATGTTGCACAGAAGCTCAACTGCTGTGCAACGTGTAAAAAACAAATTGAAAAAGCCAATAGATTTTGTATAGGCGAAACCTATTGGTTTTGCCATTGTTTGTTACTACCTATGCCCCTACACTTTTTTATCTGAAAGAGACTACTAGCCGCAGATTCCTTCACGTAGAATTAAGCCCAGGCATGAGACTGGATCCGGAAACTTTTTTGATACAGCATCCCTGCACGCCTGGGTGACATCACGCAACTCCGCCCAGTCGTCGTCCGCGTACGTGACGTCAGCGAGGTCACATAAGACCCGCCCCGGCGCGCCTACGTCAGTTTTTTACTTTTCCGCGTGCAACGTGGATCCGATCCTTGCTACGGGCCTGTTAGGGCCCCATTTTCTTCCATTTCTTTTTGATGGCACAGTGTGCGAATGCCTTCGGGCTTCAAAACTTGCAAGTTTTGTGGGCGTCTTATGTCGGCGACGAACCATCACCTCATTTGTATGTGGTGTTTGGGGGAGGATCAGACCTGTAGTTGCACAGTCTGCAGGCACCCTCCTCACTTGTTGGAGCCCATCGGTTGAAGGCAGTAGAGCGCAGACCTAAGAGACGCATGAACATTAAATTCTTCCGGGCCACTGCGTTCAGACTTTCCAGGAGCTAGGATTGAGTTACCCCAGGGAGGTATGAGTTATTCAAGGGAAGCAGGATAGTTGTTGTTTTTAGAACCTGGATGTCCATCTGGTAGGAAATTTGTCTGACCTGCTTGTTGATAACCCTTTTCCAGACAGTGTATGGAATAGTGTCTGCGGTTAGTAATGAGTTGTCGATGTTTAGCGTTCTTATGGCCTTTATAATTTGACGGTTCCACGGATTCCCAGAGCTGGCAAGAGTTTCTTTTACCCGGCTTTTAGGGTGTTGTCTGCAGCTTTTAGTGTCCATATAAAGTATTTCAGGGCATCAGCCTCACAGAAAATAGATTGTCTTTGAAGGCCCAACTCCAGTCGTAGTCTTGCCCTGTGGATGAAATTCGGGAGATGGAAGATTTTTTTATAAATGGAAACTTGGGCGTGGTCGAGACTGGCCGAGCATGCGCCGGGAAAGGTACCCACACCAGCTATCCAAGGGCAATGCACTATGGATGAACTGGTCAGGGATATTTGCCTACGCTTTTCCGCCTCTCCGACTCATTCCAGCAGTGGTTTGGAAGCTCAGGCAAACATTCCACACATTGGTCCTAGTAGCTCCCACATGGGCCCGTCAACCCTGGTTCACAACCCTGTTGGAGCTGTCTTTAAACATGTTGCACAGCAGTGCGAGTTGCTGTGCTACATGGCTTAAATGTTTTTTAAAAAGCTCTATGACGAAGTCTGCGCCAACCACATCATAGTGCTTTTTAAAAAAAACTTTAAGCCATGTTGCACAGAAGCTCAACTGCTGTGCAACGTGTAAAAAACAAATTGAAAAAGCCAATAGATTTTGTATAGGCGAAACCTATTGGTTTTGCCATTGTTTGTTACTACCTATGCCCCTACACTTTTTTATCTGATAGAGACTACTAGCCGCAGATTCCTTCACGTAGAATTAAGCCCAGGCATGAGACTGGATCCGGAAACTTTTTTGATACAGCATCCCTGCACGCCTGGGTGACATCACGCAACTCCGCCCAGTCGTCGTCCGCGTACGTGACGTCAGCGAGGTCACATAAGACCCGCCCCGGCGCGCCTACGTCAGTTTTTTACTTTTCCGCGTGCAACGTGGATCCGATCCTTGCTACGGGCCTGTTAGGGCCCCATTTTCTTCCATTTCCTTTTGGTGGCACAGTGTGCGAATGCCTTCGGGCTTCAAAACTTGCAAGTTTTGTGGGCGTCTTATGTCGGCGACGAACCATCACCTCATTTGTATGTGGTGTTTGGGGGAGGATCACGGCACCACAGTGTGTGCGGCGTGCAAACAGTTGAAGCCGAAGTCGCGGCGGGAGCGCCGTATGAAACTTCTCTCGGCACGTCTCTCCAGGTCGACGTCCTCCCCTCGGTCTGCTTCGGCGGACGGCTTCAGATACGGCCATGGTAGTCATCCTCGCCCTTCTCCGATGTCACGTGAGCGTCGCTCCCTGGTGGGTAAGTGTCGCAGTCGGTCCCCGGGGGCTGTTTTCCGGCCTTTCGGGGGCGTGGACTCTCTGCGGGTGATGCGGCCCCGCGTATCGTCCTATCCACCGTTTCCCGGTGTTGGGGCGTCGAGAGTCCAAATGGAGACATACGCGGCGGCTTTGCAGGCCTCGCTGGCGTCTCCTTCACCTCCTGGGGCGTTGACGGATCCCTCGCAGCGCCGCTAGTGGCTCCGGTGCCGACTGGTTCGGATACAGGTTTGGAGGATGTGGTGCTGTTGGGGTGCGGCTCCTCTGGGGCACCTCCTTCAGGCCACGGCATCTCTGCCTCGCTGCAAACTCCCGCCGGGGTCCCTGTGGTGTCGCGGGAGGTCGCCGGGGCTCGGGTTGCATCCCAGAGCCCCTCTCTGTCCTTTGACAAGGTGGTCCTGTCTAAGGCCGAGGTGACACCGCTACGGCGCCGGCAGCAGCTGGATCGTGCAGAGCCACAGGGGTCGATGGACCATCCTCGTCGCGCTCCGGGTCGAGGCCGAGGGAGGACCCCTCGTCCCTCTCCGGGCCCCTTTCGTCCCTCCCCACAGGTGGCTGCCTCGTCGGAGGGCGAGTCAGAGGTTGAATCGTCCCTGGCGCCGCCACATGGGTTGCCGAGTGATCTTCGCCTCATTCTGGGCCGCGGCTGGCGGAGGGCTTCGTGCCACTCCCCAGGCCCGTCTCCTTCCCTCACGCAGAGGGCTGCCTCAGCGGGGGTCGGGTCGGCATCATCCCGGCACCGCCTCGGAGCCGGTGCGGCTCCAGCTCTACTCCGGTCTCCGCTGCGGGGTGACTTGGAGGTACCTTGTCCGGTGACGCCGGATGGTGCCGATGTCCTGCCTCAAGCAGCGGACTCTACGGCTCCGCGCAGGAGTCGTACTGCGGATTCGTCTTCGGATGCTCCTTCTCCGGAGGCAGGCTGTATATTGGTGTCGTCCTCCCCGGAGACTGGTCACCGTGTGGTGTCTTTCTCACCGGCATCGAGGGGCGGCTCCCCGCCCTTCCTGAGGCAGAGGTGTTAGTCGGAAGAGTGGCAGATCCCTCATTCTTCAGCTCCTTCTGACTTCCAGGTCTGGCCCTTGCCCGTCCCGCTTGGCCTCTCGGACGGCCGCCTTAGTTTGCAGCCGTCGCCCACGGAGTAGCTGCTTTCTCCACCGCGGGGCCCTACGTAGGCGGGTGCGGCCTTCGCTCACACGGTGTCCACGGGCTGTGGGCATCCTGCGCATGGGTGACCCGGTGGCTCACTTTCCGGCGGACCATCTATTGGAGGTCCTCCACCAGGGCTCTGGTGGGAGGGAAGTCTCACTTCCCTTTTAAGGTTCGCTCCTTTCTTCCTTGACAGGGGCTTGGATGCGTCCTGCCTCAGGGGACCCGGTGCCTCAGCATCTTCTGCACCGGCACCTCCCGGCGCCGCGTGACCTGCCGTGTCTTTCCCTTCACCCCTCTGCCGCCAGCCCCCTTTTGCGGACTGCTTTTCCCTCCCTGCCGCCACTGTTGACTCCGCCGTCCCGAGAGGTCTGCTGGCTGGACTCTTGGGGGTGCACATTTTCGCCTTGACCAGCGCGGCCCTGCGGGCCCTTAACACCTTGTGTGTGCTGGCTAGGACTTCCTCCTGTTTGTGAGACTCGGCTGAGTCTCTGGGATCTGCAGCGTCCCGGGAATCTGGTCAGGTGGACTTACAGCATCATGCATTGGATGGCCGGGAGCTTGCTGCGTTTATTCTCTGCTCCACTCTGGACATCTCAAAGAGGTGCTGGGCCGGGCCATGGCTTCCTCAGTCGCTCTCCGTTGCCATGCTTGGCTTCAGGACGGAGTATTCCCTCAGAATATTTGGGAGCGACTCGTCGACCTTCCGTTTGATGACAGCCTGTTCCATGCCCCGGCCGACTCCGCCATCCAATTTCTCTTGGCAGGGCTCTGTCCTCCTCCGCCTTATCCTCCTCCTCCTCCGTCCCCTCTTCAGTGACTTCTAGTTGGGTTGATTCTGGCTGTGGAGTGTGTTTTCTGGCCGTTACATCCTTTCTTGGGACTTTGGCATTGTTGGCTGCTGGACGGCCCTTGTGTTTGTGTGTGGGTTCTGCAGGAGTTGTTGCGCGGACTTGGCCCTGAGATTGGCCCTTCTGCTTTGCTTGGGCAGCTTATCACGCCTTCAGCGGGGGTGTGTTTTTCCCGTGGCTCTTTTGTTTTTTCCTCTGCTGCGGAAGTTCTTCCAAAGAGGGTTCCCATATCTTGGGACTTAACGTATCCTATGTGGGGTAGTGGTAGCTGTCATATAGCTTGCGCTCTGCTAGAGGGTTCTGGTCGCCTTCGGGTTCCTGTTCTCCATGGCATTTAGGTAGGTTGCATTTGCTTCCTGAGGTCCTGTGCGCCGCCACTCGTAGTGGTGTGCCCGTGCATCTCCTCCTCTCCCTGCTCCTGTCCTGAGGTCTGGAATGATCCTGTGTTCTCCCTTGCCAGGCGTCGCCTACTCGGCCTTCCTGGAGCCTCTGGCTGTTCTTCTTGCTTCTGGCGGCTTTGACTGCCGGCGCTGTTCTGGCTGGCAGGCTGCTCTCCATCTGGAGAGGGTTCACCTTCTTTTCCCTAGTTTCCTTGGGCCCTCTAGGCTTCTTCTTCTTCCGCTTTTCCTGTCTTGGCATTGGGCAGAAGCTATGTTGCCTTGTGGGGGAGTGGGGTGCTTCGGCCTCTCCGTCCTTGCCCTTGGTTCCTCTGGTGTGATTGTACGAGCCTCTTCAGCCTTCTTTCCCTCCTACATCCCCTTGGGGTCGGTGGGGTTCTGCTTGTGGGGGGTTCCCTTGGCCTAGCAGGGGCGAGGTTCTACCTGGTCCACAGATCTGGTCCCCCGTGGGGTCCTCTGTTCTGCATTGGCTGGTGGGGTCCTTTCGCAGACCCTCCTTCCTAGGGGTATGGCTAGGGTATCTATTCTACGTGAAGGAATCTTCGGCTAGTAGTCTCTATCAGATGTACGAGTTACTTACCTCCGGTAACGATGTATCTGGTAGAGACGATTCTAGCCGCAGATTCCTTCACGGCCCGCCCTTCCTCCCCTATTCTGCGAGGACCCTTGGGTTGGTCTTCGGTACTCGCCTCCCGGTGGGGGGCTGTGTCTCCTGTGAGTGCCTTCCTTGTTCTTGACGGGTGGCTCCGTCTGGGGGCGATTCATTCCTCCTTTGGTCCTTTGGAGGATGGGGTTCTGGTGCTCCCGTGCCCTTCTGCTCTGGCTACTCCAGGTTTGGGAGGGATTGCTTTCTTTCCCTGTCCTCCCTCCCTTCCATTGCTATCCTCTGATTAAGGGTCATCTGGCCTTGTCTTGCCCTTGTCCCTTGTGGGTGGTTGCCCTCTAGGTTGGGGTGACTTGGAGGTTTGTTGTCCCTGTCTGTCTTGGGACTAGTCCCATTCCTTGCTCAGGATGGGGGGTGTGGGTTTACTACGTGTGCCATGACTTTTACCCATGTTCTTTGCCTCCGGGGCACAGGGATGGGAGGTTGTCTATGTGCTGGCAGGGTGACTGCGCAGGTTTCTTCTTCTTCTTCTTCTTTTCCTGTCCTTGGGTTCTGCGGTGTTGGCACTACTCTGGTGGTGTTGTTAGTCACCGTTTCTTTCCAATTTTTCTGCTCTTCGCATACTGTTCCCATGCTTCCACAGTTTATTTGGTGGTTCCGCGTTGTGGTGCGGCAAAGTTCTCCGAAGAAAACTGACGCAGGCGCGCCAGTGCGGGTCTTATGTGACCTCGCTGACGTCACGTACGCAGACGACGCCTGGGCGGAGTCGGGTGATGTTGCCCCGCCCCCAGCGCTCAGGGATGCTGTGGCAAAAAAGTTTCCGGTTCCAGTCTCACGCCTGGGGATAATTCTACGTGAAGGAATTTGCAGCTTGAATCGTCTCTACCAGATACATTGTTACCGAAGGTAAGTAGCTCATACTTTAGGTCTAGCCTTGACCGCGCATGGCTGTCTCGAGGAGACATGTGTTCAATCTGTGGGCTTCAGCCCGCCCATTGGCTTACCATAAGCTCACTTCATCGTCACATTCATATCCTATGACCCCATTTGTCCATGGCTTGCATGCGTCGGGACTCTTTTTGTGTTTAGCCCTCCCCCAGAGCATGGACCAAGTACATGTGTCCATTCTCTGCTCCTGTTTTAGGAGCTACTTTTTTCTTTGTGTTTAAGCACACCGCACAAGTGATGGCATTTTCATTCATTTGTTCCCACAATTTACTTTTAGTTCCACATTCACAGTGTCTTTATTCTGGCTGTGTCAGCTCAGGATAGACGTTTCTTTCTTTTGGTGCCTTATGCACAGCGGCGTTCTCACTCCTCCGGTATATGTGTAACCTGGTCATTTTGTTGCTTGAACATGAAATACCTTGGAAAAACAAGAGGCTTTTGGCAAAACCGGAACAGTTCACTTAATTAAACATTGCGGCCGGGAGATCAGTTACAGGCATAGGGTCTGAGGACTGTCAATTTACAATCGATCTGTGACTCTCTTAAATACAGTTAATAATGGGCAATAAAATGTTTCTGACGATCCTTGTATGGTGAGGAATTTAAGTTGCTGCCTTGGGAGTCATAAATAATGTTCTAATGGATAATACCGGTGGACACAATGCGGCCAGTGGGTAGCGTGTCCGGCATGGGTAGCACCTGATCTCTGCATGTGCTGTGTTCTGAGTGGCTATATTTTCCTAACTTATGTGGCATCGGACTTTAGGAGTGCGCATACCCCGGCGGCCATGTGTGCTTTATTGGGGCCAATCTCCCTTGACCATTGTAGTGTCTCTGCGCCTATCTGTGGGAATGATCCCATCACCATCTCTGATTACGGCTCTGAGGGGTACAACGAGATCCCACAAGGGCAGCGTGCCCCAAAGTCCACCTCAGCCCAAGAAGGCGGCTCCGGTCCAACCCCTGCCTCCGGGCCATGGTCGGCACAGAGAACATGTTTCTAATGCCCCGCCCTCTGGTTCAGCACCGAAACATGTCCAAAAGCCTTCCGACCCGAGCCAACAGAAAACAGGCTCCGATCCGAAACCTTCCGGATCGAAAATGAAGACTGGCTCCGTCCAACCCCCTTCGATGCCGAAAACGATTTTGGATCTGAAATCCTCAGGATCTAAGACCCCGGCTCCGAAACCATCAGCCCCGAAAACTTCGGCACAAAACAACTGGATGTGCCCGTTCCATCTTGGGCACAACTTTTCGATGCTCCGCCTAGCAAGCCGGATCCGAAACTACGAGGGTTGTACATCCATCCAACTACTGGACATATCGCTACAAAATTGACACTAAAAAGAAAACCAGAATCAGAGGAGGCCTACCATATTCCTTTGAAAAGGAAAAATGTCTGGACTAATCCTTCTCCTACTCTTCTTTCTCCTCAACCTCAACACTTAATAATTTCACCTGAGGACTCACCATCACACACACCTGAAGATCAGGATGATGAAGATGGGGTTGGGGATGGGGACAATGCACCATTAGTTCCAGACCCGTGGACAGATTACAATACCAACTCTCCCACGGGAAACGATCCTGACCTTTACCCTACAAAACCCTCTCCACCGGACGACAGCATAGGATACATAGAGCTGTTAGGTAGGGCTTCCAACTACCATGGTCTGCAGCTGCACAAGTCATCACACTCACTCCCCATGTTAAAGGGTATAATCAGGCACATTGATGTCGTATTTAATGACTCAGTCAGAGCCCATATTCTTACCCCGAGGGCAGATAAGAAATACAAGCCAGCACCATCTGACCCAGTCTACATTAAGGGACAATTACCATTGGACTCCCGAGTGGTGTCTAATACGCATAAAAGTGTCAACTCCCAAACTACAGGAGATGCTCCACCCCCAGATAAGGAATCGGGGGGGGGGGGGCGGGGGGGGGGGTGAAAGGGTAGCCTCTCAGGCAGTACACTTCTGGCGCATCTCTAAAATGCAAGCGCTGCTCGCAAGATACGACAGGCCGCATTGGGACGAGATGAACAGTTGCTCCAATATCTGCCCGATGAACACAAAGCTAAGGCGAAAGATTTAGTGTGGGAGGGACAGCTTATTTCAAATAATGCTATCGGGTGCTCCCTAGATGCTGCTAGAGCTGTAAAGACCAGCGTCCTTTTAAGAAGACACGCTTGGCTACGCATATCAGGTTTTAAACCTGAGGTTCAGACTACCATCCTGAACACACCCGTTGACAAAGAACACCTCTTTGGCCCTGTTGTAGATTCCTCACTCGAAAAAATGAAAAAAGATACTGAAGTGGCCAAATCCATGGGAGACCTTCGATTGACACAGACACGTCGTTCCTTTCGGCGCTTTTTCTACCGCTGTTGGTCTAAAAATACCTCCTCAGAGACTACCACCACCACGTACAAGGATAATAACCAACCTCTCCCTCTAAGGGTTACTTCAGAGGGGGAATAGAGGCAACAACAACAGAGGTAGAGGCTCAAACACATGCGCCTCCCCTCCAACGCAAAACGTTGACTTCACTACACTTCCCCCTCGATCATTTAACACCTGTTGGAGAATGTCTTTCGGATTTCCTACCCGTCTGGCATTCTATAACAACAGACAAGTGGGTACTGGAAATTATCCGGTCTGGTTACAGCCTGGAGTTCACCAACAATCCTCCAAACATTCCCTCAAGGTCACACAAACTCTTTACGGATCACTTACACCCCCTAAAACAAGAGGTTTAGTCTATCCGTCTAAAAGGGGCTATAAAGCCCATACCATCACAACACCACGGGTCGGGCGTGTACTCCTTTTACTTCCTAATATCAAAAAAGGACCGTTCTCTCAGACCAATATTGGACCTCAGAAAACTAAACTGTTACATACAGTCAGATTATTTTCATATGGTAACACTTCAGCAAATACTACCACTTCTGCAACAGGGCGACTTTCTGTCTACACTCGACTTAAAGGACTCCTACTTCCATATTCCAATCTATCTCGCTCATCGCAAATTTCTCAGATTTGTGGTAGCGGTCAACATTACCAGTTCAAGGTACTCCCGTTCAGAGTCCCCACTGCTCCCAGTATTCACAAAGTGTCTGGCGTTAGTCGCTGCTCACCTGTGGAGACCGCACATCCATGTCTTCCCCTACTTGGACGACTGGCTCATCAAAGCCAGCACATATCCAAAATGTCTCCAGCACACCCACAGAACAATTCTGTTACTACATCGACTGGGGTTCACAGTCAATGTCCTAAAATCACATCTCCAACCTGCACATACTCAAAACTATATAGGAGCCACCTTAAATATGCAAAAGGCTCTGGCTTTTCCCAACGCAGCCAGAATTCACAACATTCAGGCTCTAGTTCTCCAGTTTCATTCCAATCACTCGCTTCCAGCTCGGGTGTATATGCAACTACTAGGAATGATGGCATCTTGCATTATGATAGTTCCCCATGCCAGGCTCCACATGCGTCCTCTTCAAGAATGTTTAGCGAGTCAGTGAAACCAATCACAGGGTCTGTTAACCGATCTAGTGTTGGGAAGCGGCTGTACTCACCGCTCTCGGCAGTGGTGGAACACACAAAATGTATCAAAAGGACTGCCCTTTATAGACCCGGTTCCACAGATAGTACTAACAGTGGACTTGTCCCGCCCTGGCTGGGGAGCTCAACTTCAGGACCACACAGTGCAAGACCTATGGAGCCAACAGCAAAGGTTGCTCCACATCAATCATTTAGAGCTGCTTGCAGTCTTGCTACCTCTCAAGGCATTTCAAACACACCTGGTTGGCAAAGCTGTCTTAGTGCGTACAGACAACATGACAGCCATGTACTACATACAAAAACGGGGGGACACACTCTCTCCAACTGTCCCACTTAGCCCAGGACATTTGGAAGTGGGTCATTCACCACAAAATCGATCTCCTAGCGGAACACCTCCCACAAGTGTACAACCGAATTGCAGACCTCCTCAGCAGCCAGAGGCAGCAAATACACAAATGGGAACTTCACCCTCAGGTTCTCCTCCCATACTTTCAAAGTTGGGGACTCCCTCAGATAGATCTGTTCGCCACACACCAAAATACAAAATGCCAAAGCTTCGCCTCCAGGTACCCACACCAGCTATCCAAGGGCAATGCACTATGGATGAATTGGTCAGGGATATTTGCCTACGCTTTTCTGCCTCTCCCACTGTAGGAGAGTAGGGTCTGCTATCCTATGGTCACCCCAAATTTTTGCTTTTTGCTTCACTGGTTTTTGACATATTGAGGCTGTGGGCCTGCCAATCAGACCCCCAGCCTGCTGTTCTCTCTACTAAATTTACACTATGCACCCTAGGTGCATAACCAATTGGAAGTGGATCACCCTGTGAGCCCCTGTACCAGTGTACACTAGGTACCCAGGGCATTGGTGTATCTAAGGCCTGCCAGGGGCTGAAGCATGTATTATGCCACCCCAGGCTTGGCCTAACAAATTTGACACAACTGGCTGATCACTCAGCTGGGGTAAGTTGGTGTAACCACCTCTTACTTAGGTGTAGTATACCTATACCTAACCTTAAATGGGACACATGTTAACCTATAAGTCACTCCTATGGCAGGCCTTAACAATCCTGAAGGCAGAGTGCTTGGTTCCATGTGAGATGGTGCTCTGGCATGAGCTGGGCCTGTCTGCAGTGGTCGGAACAACTTCCTTCTACTGTTTCCAGATATCGTCATACCATATACTCTTAAGTGCATTATGAACCTCGCGATTAAATGCTAACTTTGGTTTGGCTTTATCAAAACATGTCGAGTAAGGTGTCATACAAATTGGAATACTAACCCCGCGCCAATTCTGGCGACGGGGTTAGCATTCCACCCTTCTAGAGGGACACAACATGTACAGTACCTGAAACCCGGGTAAAATCAGACATAGCCTCAGCTCCACAAAATGGATGCTGCCACCACAGACACAAGTCTGCCCTCCTGCTGCTGGGAGTCCTTCCAGCTTGGGAGGTGTGGACAAAGGGTTTCCTGCCAGGGGAGGTGCGTGCACCACCCCAGACAGGATTTTGTGTATTGGTCAGGTAGGGCTTGAAAGAAACCAGACATGCCTGAGGCTCACAAGGAGCCTCGGTGCATATGCCAGTTCAATCCGGTCCTGGGGCACACCAGTCCCGGGCCTGGGGCGAGCTGGACAAAGGATTGGGGGTGTAACCACCCCCCTTCCTGGTCCCACCCTTAGGGAGGGACCTAGCAGGTAGTCTGGCCCCTAGAATCCGCTTAAAGGTAGGAGCTGTGTCCTAAGACTTCAGACATCCTGGAATCAACTTGAAACTAAGAAGAAGACGGGAACTTCGACGCTCTGCCGCACAGAGGACTGAAGCCAATCTCCCCTGTGGTCAGGGAGTGACCACCTTGCTAACGCAAGCACCATCCAGCGAATCAACGTCTGCTTTGCCGCCGCCTCCCGCCGGAGCCCGAGCCCAGAGACTGACAAGACCTGGACCTCCAGACCTCTCACCGCCCGATCCACAGTCCCTGAAAAGAGGAGACCCGTGGAGGCACCGAGACACGTGGAGCCAGCCATCTTGAAAAGACCACGACAAGCTGCAAGCGCAACAACCGAGGCTCCCTCCAAGTTGTGCTTTGGGATCTGAGAAGCCCAACCCTCGAGCAGCATCTGCACCAAAGGTGAGCCCTCCAGCATCTCCACGATCTGCGTGGGGCCCTTCTGCATTTTGCCACTCGACGCGCCTAACCGGTTGCTGGCCCGCTGGCTAGTTGCCATCTTGGCGACGAACTTCAAGAAATACACCACTGGTCTGGTTGCTCCAGACTGGCCCTTGCTCCCCTCCAAAGGAGCAGTCCCTCTGACCTTGCTGGTCAGAACCATCAGCTTATTTCATCTCCCACAACAATTGCTTTTGCCAAGGCTTGTTTGCTTCGATCAAGTCGCCGACACCGCCGACAGCGAGAGCCTGCGTGGGACAGCTCGTGAACCGACTCCTGGACGTCGTCGACCTTCAGGGACCACGTGGCTGCAGAGACAAGCTACACCTTTCTTCCTGTTTGCACCCGACATCGCCTGGTACCCACCTGGTGCCACGCTGGTCACTGGCTAGTGACTGTGAACACTGTCCCCTCTGCTTACAGGTCTTCAACATCTCCGATCCACTCTTGGATCCACCGCATCTCTTCCGGACCGGCCGCCTGCAGCATCTTTATCCACAGGCTCCATTGAACAGATAGAAGAAACCCGACGCACTTCGACGCCTATGCACCCGCTTCCTGTGGGTGAGGTAAAGCTGGCACTCCGGTGCCCAAGTGTAGAGAATCATCTCTAGTGTCTGTGTTTCCAATCTTAAGTTCCTAGTCCATCCGGAAGATCCTCTTTGCAGTAACTTTGTACTTTTTACGCACCCATTGAAACCTATGGGAGCACGCGTGTGACTATTTGCTCTGCACACGAAACCCGTGGACCTCCTGGTCACTAACTGAAGTTAGCTCCTTGTAGGCCCAGCGATTCTAGAGGCCCTAGGCCTTTTCCCCTTTCTGTTCGTGGTACTTATACCACTATTTTAGTATATGGTTTGAGCGGCCACCAGGGCCTATCCATATAAAGTGCAACTTCTGTGTATTCTACTGTAATCTTGTTTGACGATTTGTGCTCCTGTGCTCATAAAGAGACTAGGGGTTACTTTGAGAAATAAATACATATATATTTTGAATATATATCTGTGTGGGGTTGCATTTGGTAAAACAGCTTGCTTAACACGTTTCACGAGTTTAGCCTCAAAGACTGCTTAGCCTACGCTACCACTAGGGCAGCTAGTCCGAAAAGGTTGACTTACAACCACACCATAAGGGTTGCTTGGCATGGTACAAGGTGGTCACTTTAAGTAGTGAACATCATATACCAGGCCAACTTCTCACACCCACTCATTCCAGCAGTGGTTTGGAAGCTCAGGCAAACATCCCACACATTGGTCCTAGTAGCTCCCACATGGGCCCGTCAACCATGGTTCACAACCCTGTTGGAGCTGTCTGTGGTCCTGCATCAAAAGATGCACCTAACATCCAGTCTCCTTTCACAAAGCCATGGAGAAATCTGACACCCAGATCCCAAACCACTGAACCTTGTGATCTGGCTCCTGAAGTCTTGGAGTTTGGCTATCTGAACCTTCCACCAGACTGTATGGACATCATCAGGGAGGCCAGAAGGCATACCACTAGAGCCTGTTACGCAGCGAAATGGACGTGTTTTGTTATTTATTGCAATAACAATCACATCAACCCTCTTGATGCTGCCATACAAAACATTATCTGCTGCCTGATACACTTGCAGCAGTCAGGATTGGCTTACACCTCCATCCGGGTACATCTTGCTGCAATACCTGCGTACCTACAAAATTGGCAACATCTACTGCTTTTCAGAGTGCCCGTAATTAAAGCTTTCAAGGAAGGACTTAACAGTTATACCTCCAAGACACCCACCTGCCCCAGTGTGGAATCTTAACATAGTCTTCACCAGATTAATGGGACCACCCTTGAACCCATGCATAGGTGTGAGCCACTGTATCTGAAAGAAACACGTTAGTTAGATTCCTCACCTTAGAATATCCCCAGGCGTCAGACTGGATCCGGAAGATTTTTCGTCAGCAATACCCCTTGCGCGTCGCTAGGCGTCGTCTGCGGCTCCGCGTCCGTCGTCGGCGTCGTGCGCCGGAATGACGTCGTCGGAGTACTTAGACGCCGCCCTCGCGCGCTGACGTCAGTTCTTCTTTTTTCCGCGCCAGTAAGCGCAGATCCGGGAGAGCTACCCCTTTTAGTCTTTTTTGACTAAATCTTTTTGATCATTTTTGATCCTTGTCTGTCGACATCTGGTGCCGGTAGGATGCCTGGGTTCAAGGCTTGTGAAGATTGTCATCGACTGATGTCGGTGACCGATCACCACCGCCGGTGCCTCTACTGCTTAGGCCTCGACCACGACGCGGAGTCGTGCAACGACTGTCAGGCCCTGACTTCGAAGGCTAGGCGGGAGCGGTCCCGCAAGCTTCTGGAGCTTCGCCACTCGGCTCCGCGTCGTGCGCGATCCCGGTCCAGGAGGAGGTCCAAGGATCGCTCGCGGAGCCCTAGCCGACGCCACCATCGCTCGTCGGGCTCCAAGTCGTCGGGTAAGTCCAAACACTCTAAGAAGTCCAAGCGGCGACATCGCTCTTCGGACTCCCCTCGCCGGTCGCGCGACTCGGCCGAGGGTCCTAGTGGTTCCACCCCCGCGGCTCCGGCGGAGCCGCAGGTACCGCGTCCGCCCCCATACCTTCCGGTCCCTGGGGCTGACGCGGCGCCGGCGGAGATCAGTGCCTTCCTCTCGGCCATGAGGAGCCTGGCCCCGCCGTCGACGCCCGCTGGCGCGCCTTCGGGCCCCGCGGACTCGACTGGGCGACCTCGCGTGCCGGCGGCTCCGGCCCCGGCGCCGTCGACGACTCCGGTCTCGACGCCGCAGGTCCCCGCGGGGCCCTTGCCTGGGCCCCAGTCGACGCCGGTTGACCTTGTCACTCCTCCACCGGCGCCGACGCCTGAACCGCCGACGCCGACGCCTGTGACGCCGACGCCCCGGTTTAGCCCTCATCCGGACCCGACGCCGGCACGGCGTCCGCCGACGCCGCATCCGACGCCGCTTGAGACCTACCATCTCTACAGTCCGGTTCCGATCATTCCTCCTGTTTATCAGGAATCGGAAGAAGGGGGCGACTGGGAGGGGTTCGAGGACCCTCTGGCTGTTCAGTCACAGCTTTCTCAGGACTGGGCAGATGAACTGGGGGAGGCCAGCGGGCTGGACACCTCGCCAGACGCTGGATTCACTTCTCCTCCGACCGTGGCTTCGGAGGAGGGTGCAGCATTTTCTGTGGTGCTGCGCAAGGCGGCTGAGGCCCTTGGGCTCGAGTTGCCTGCCGTGGCTGTGCGGACCAACATCCTCACTGAGGTGCTTCAAACCTCAGCAAGCTCCACTGAGCCTCTGCTGCCGTTCAACGAGGCCCTCACTGACGTTCTGCAGGGCACCTGGTCCAAGCCCTCCACAGTTCCTCCTGTGGATAGGAACGTTGCCAGGCGCCACCGCCCTGCTCCGGGCGACCCCAGTTTCCTGTCCCAACACCCCACCCCCGAGAGTCTGGTTATCCAGGCCTCTACTTCCCAATCCTCCTTCCCGACCGCTCCGCCGGACCGGGATTCCAAGAGACTCGAGCAGTTTGGCAAGAAACTGTTCTCGTCCCTTAGTTTGGGCCTGCGGTCCTTAAATACCGCCTGTCTCTTGGACCGTTATTCCCATTCCCTGTGGGATACGGTGGAGGACGTGCTGCCCCTGTGTCCGGAGGAGGTCCGGACGCGTCTTACCCAGGCTTTGGCCGATGGGAGGGATGCGGCACGGCACGCCATAAGATGTGGGCTTGACACCACGGACTCGCTAGGTCGGGCGATTTCCACCACGGTGGCGCTCCGCCGCCACGCCTGGATGCGGTCCACGTCATTTTCCGGGGATGTCCAGAACACCCTCATGGACATGCCCTTTGATGGCACTCGCCTGTTTGGTGAGAAGGCGGACAGTGCGCTGAACCGTTTTAAGGACTCCCGGGCTACGGCCAAGTCCTTGGGCCTCTCGGCTCCGCGGGCGCACACCTCCGCTTTTCGCCCCTTTCGTGGCCAAGGAAGGGGCGCCTCCTCCCGTCCGCAAAGCCACCAGCCGCAGAACCAACCTGCGCGCGGTCGCGGACGTGGCTTCCGCCGTGGCGGAAATGGAGGCCGACGTGGTCAGCCCACATCCACCCCGGCAGCATCCGCCTCAAAGCCTTCCTAGTCCGAGCTTTCAGGCCCATACCACGCCAGTGGGCGGCAGAGTTCGCCATCACCTGCTCCACTGGCGGTCCATAACATCGGACAGGTGGGTGCTGCAAATCGTCCGAAGGGGCTACTCCCTCCCCTTCGAGACGACCCCTCCAGCCATGCCACCGCAGCACCACCGTATCTCGGGGGATCATTTGGATCTTCTCCGCGAGGAAGTTTCGGCTCTCTTGGCCAAGGGGGCCGTCGAGCGCGTTCCGAGTCCAGAAGTAGGTCGTGGTTGTTATTCCCACTACTTTCTGGTTCCCAAGAAGGGCAAGGGGGGCCTGCGCCCTATCTTGGACCTCCGGAACGTCAATGCCTTCCTCCGAAAGGAAAGGTTCAAGATGCTAACGTTGGCTCAGGTTTTAGCTGCCCTAGACCCTGGAGACTGGATGGTAGCGTTGGACTTGCAGGACGCATATTTCCATATCCCCGTCCTGCCGGCCCACCGGCGTTACCTGCGGTTCACGGTGGGCCAAGAGCACTTTCAGTTTACCGTGCTCCCCTTCGGCCTCACCAGTGCCCCTCGGGTGTTCACGAAAGTGATGGCGGTGGTCGCAGCTCATCTGCGCAGATCAGGGGTCCCAGTCTTCCCCTATCTCGACGACTGGTTGTTGAAGGCGGGCTCGCCCCAGGCAGTCGTCTCCCACCTCCAGACTACGGCGGATCTCCTGCATTTGCTGGGGTTTTCCATCAACGTGCCGAAGTCACACTTGAGCCCCTCTCAGAAGCTCCTCTTCATCGGAGCGGTTCTCGATTCGGCGCAGTTCCGGGTCCATCCTCCGGAACAGCGGGTCCGGGATATACAGGCCCTGATTCCCATCTTTCGGCCTCTATCCCGGGTTTCGGTCAGGCTAGTGTTGCGGCTTCTGGGGCTGATGGCCTCCTGCATCCTACTAGTGCATCACGCCAGGCGGCGCATGCGGGCTCTGCAGTGGGACCTGAAGTTTCAGTGGGCCCAGCATCACGGCAACCTGTCCGACCATGTCTTGATCTCGGAGGGTACTGCACAGCAGTTGCAGTGGTGGCTCACGGACCGCGAGTGGGTCAAGGGCAAGAGCCTCTCCCTTCCCCAACCGGAGCATGTCGTAGTGACGGATGCGTCCCTCCTGGGATGGGGTGGCCATATGGGAGAGGCGGAGATCAGAGGCCTCTGGTCTCCGGCGGAGTCTCGTCTCCACATCAACCTGTTGGAGTTGAGAGCGATCCGGCTTGCACTGAAAGCCTTCCTTCCCTCTGTCAGGGGAAGTGTCGTGCAGGTGTTCACGGACAACACCACCGCCATGTGGTACTGCAACAAACAGGGCGGGGTGGGGTCGTGGACCCTTTGTCAGGAGGCTCTGCGCCTCTGGACATGGCTGGAACACCAGGGCGTCACCCTGGTGGTTCAACATCTGGCGGGCTCTCTGAAAGCCAGAGCAGACGAACTCAGCCGCCGGTGCATGATGGATCACGAATGGCGTCTGAACTCCGAAGTGGTGCAAGGCCTCTTTCAGCAGTGGGGAGAGCCTTGGTTAGATCTATTCGCCACCGAAGAGAACGCGCAATGTCAGCAGTTCTGCGCGTTGGAATTTCCAAGGCGGCACTCGCTCGGCGACGCTTTTCTTCACGAGTGGAGTTGCGGTCTGTTGTACGCCTTTCCGCCTATACCACTTCTGCCCAGAGTGCTGAAGAAGATCAGGCGCGACCGGGCCCAAGTCATCTTGGTGGCTCCGGATTGGGCACGAAGATACTGGTATCCCGAGCTACTCAGTCTGTTGACCGATCCCTCGATACGTCTGCCCCTTCGGGAGGATCTTCTGTCGCAGCAGCAGGGGACGGTCCTCCACCCGAACCTGTCCAGCCTCCACCTCCATGCGTGGAGATTGAGCGGCGGCAGTTGATGCCATTTGACTTGCCTCCTGAAGTCTGTGATATCATTCTGGCAGCCAGGCGTCCCTCCACAAAGTCGGTATACGCCTGCCGGTGGAACAAATTTGTGGCATGGTGCACAGCAAAGGCTGTGGATCCCCTTTCCGCCCCTCTTTCTGAGGTTCTCCTCTTCCTTCTTTCTCTGGCCCGGCAGGGCTCTGCCCTGGGCACCCTGAAGGGTTATCTTGCTGCCATCTCCGCCTTCTTGCGGCTTCCTGATCAGCCTTCTCTTTTCAAGTCCCCTGTGGTTACACGCTTTCTCAAAGGCATTACACACACGTTCCCTCCTGTCCCTTTTGTAATGCCTCAGTGGGATTTGAATCTGGTTTTGACATTCCTGATGTGCGCTCCCTTCGAGCCTCTTCACAATTGCCCTCTTCGTCTTCTAACTCTAAAGACTGCTTTTCTGGTAGCCATCACCTCGGCTAGACGGGTGAGTGAGCTCCAGGCTTTATCTTCAAAGCCTCCTTTTCTATCTGTTCATCCGGACAAGGTTGTCCTTCGGCCTCGTCCCTCCTTTCTTCCTAAAGTGGTAACTCCATTTCACCTTGGGCAGTCTGTCACCTTGCCCACCTTCTTTCCGCCTCCGCATCCTTCCAAAGAGGAAGAGAGGCTCCACCGTCTGGACCCAAAACGTGCGCTCTCCTTTTATCTGGACTGCACCAAACAGTTCCGGGTGGACGACCAGCTTTTTGTTGGGTACGTGGGCGCTAAGAAGGGGAAAGCTGTGCACAAACGAACCATCTCTCGGTGGGTCGTTTTGTGTATAAAAATCTGCTATTCCTTGGCTAAAAAGGACCCTCCTGTTGGGCTGCGCGCCCATTCTACTCGGGCCACGGCGGCTACTACTGCCTTGGGACGGGGAGTCCCTTTGCAGGACATCTGTCAGGCGGCGACGTGGGCTTCGCTACACACGTTTGCCAGGCATTATTGCCTTGACAGCCAAGTCCGGAGGGATGGCTTCTTTGGCCGTTCTGTCCTCCAGGACTTTCTGGTGTGATCTTGGTTCGCAGACCCACCACCGGGGATGGTATTGCTTGGGTATCTATTCTAAGGTGAGGAATCTAACTAACGTGTTTCTTTCAGATGAACAAGTTACTAACCTTCGGTAACGATGTATCTGTAAGAAACATTAGTTAGTTAGATTCCTCACCGACCCACCCATCCTCCCCGTTCTGCGAACTGACATCTAGGGTTAAGGTTATCCTTTTCAGGCCCCTAGATTTTATTTTTGGCACCAGTGTCGGTCTTTGCATGGCTCTGCGTTCCTGGCGCGGAAGGCTATGTACAAGAACTGACGTCAGCGCGCGAGGGCGGCGTCTAAGTACTCCGACGACGTCATTCCGGCGCACGACGCCGACGACGGACGCGGAGCCGCAGACGACGCCTAGCGACGCGCAAGGGGTATTGCTGACGAAAAATCTTCCGGATCCAGTCTGACGCCTGGGGATATTCTAAGGTGAGGAATCTAACTAACTAATGTTTCTTACAGATACATCGTTACCGAAGGTTAGTAACTTGTTCTTCTCTCTTGGAAAACCGCTTTCCTCATTGTAATCACATCACTAAAGAGAGTGGGTGAACTACAGGCACTAACTATAGAAGAACCATTTTTCCAACTACACAGAGATAAAGTGGTTCTGCGTACAATCCCTAAATTCCTACCTAAAGTAGTCTCGCCTTTTCACATAAATCAGTCGGTAGAATTACCCATATTCTTCCCTCAACCTGATTCTGTTGCAGAGAGAGCTCTACACACCTTAGATGTCAGAAGAGCACTCTGATACTACAGATGGAACACAATCATTTCGAAAGACCAAACAACTTTTTGTTGCTTTTGCACCACCACACATGGGCAATCCTAGCTCCAAATCCGGTATTGCAAGGTGGATTGTTAAATGTATTCAAATCTGTTGCGCAAAAGCAAAGAGAACTTTAACTGTACCCCCTAGAGCGTATTCCACTCACTAGATAGGGGCTACTGAGGCCTTTTTAGGAAACATTCCCATAGTGGACATTTGCAAAGCTGCAACATGGTCTACACCGCACACATTCACAAAACACTACTGTGTAGATGTGTTAGCGAGTGAAAAAGCTAATGTGGGCCAAGCAGTACTTAAAACACTATTTCAGACAACTCCAACAGCTACAGGTTAGCCACCGCTTTGGGAGATTACTGCTATATAGTCTATGCAAAGCATGTGATCTACAGCTAACATGCCTCGAACGGATAACATTACTTAACCAGTAAACGTGATGTACAGCTGTAGATTCACATGCCCCCATCCCCCTCCCAGGGTACCTGCTGCAGTTCTCTCTTTAGTATACATACATACATACGCATGGACATCTCTATTCTACTCTGTCTAACTCCATTCTCACCCTGTGCGGGAAAACAATCTAACAATGAAGTCGATGCCCATGCGCACTATTACCGAAAGGAGGAGTCACCTACCTCATCACTAGAAAATACTTCTTTGAAGAAAAACAAACTGCAAACATCCGGACCCAACACTAGATGGAGTATGCAAAGCATGTGAATCTACAGCTGTACTTCCCAAGAACGGACATTTACTGGGTAAGAAACGTTATACTTCCTTGCAATATTGTCATTTTTTCCATAGAGAATATGTTGTTGCCTTACTGCTATCGCGGTAGTACAGATCTGCTGAAATAAAAAATAAAAACTTCGAGGACTCTTAGAAACCAAAAAATGTCTGCACTTTCATAATTTAGGTAAATCTGAGATATCGTAACCACTAACTTAGAAAGAATGAGCAGCAGTCGGGATTTTGAATTATTTTACATCCTTAGAAAAGGAAAAGAGGACCCTGCACATGTGAAGTCTGGATCTGAAAGAAACACGCAGTGATAGATTCCTTACCTTAGAATTACCCCCAGGCATCAGACTGGATCCGGAAAGTTTTTGTCAGCAGTACCCCTGCACGTTGGAAGGTGACATCGTGCGGCTCCTCGTCTGTCGTTGGCATCGTGGTCGCTGAGATTACGTCACGGCAGCTACTTAGACTCCGCCCTCGCATGCTGACGTCGGTTCTTTCTTTTTCTGCACCAGCAAGTCCTGCGGGGACTGTCATCGAATGATGTCAGTGATGGAACTGCACCACGTGTGTCTCTACTGCCTGGGGCGCAACCACAATCCCAAGTCATACCCCGACTGCCAGGCCATGATGCCGAAAACTTTGCGGGAGTGGACCCAAAAGTTGCTGGCAGTCGGCTCCACGCTGCTCGAGGTCCTGGTCCCTTGGGAGGTCGGGGGACCGGTCGCGGAGCCATCACCATCGTTCTTCGGGATCGAAGTCTTCGCACTCGGGGTCAGGTAAGGTGAAGAATCACAAGAAGTCGAAGAAGCGTCATCGCATACCGACATCCCTTCGCAGCTGAGGGTACAGGTGGTATCTCCCCCGCGGCTCCGGCAGAGCCTACCGTGTCGCCGTCGGCCTGCCGGCCCTTCCCGGGTTCGTCGGCGACTCCGGCCCAGCTGCAGGACTTTCTGTCAGCCATGGCCTGCCACTTTGGGCCGTCGGGCCCGCCAGCGCGCCTTTGGGCCCCGCAGGCCTGACTGGAGGTCCTCGCCGTAAACTGTTGGCGGCTTCGGTTCCGGCATCCCTGTCTGCTCCAACCCCAGCGCCGCAGGGGCCCCAAGGATCCAGGCCTGGATCCCGGTTGATGCCAGTTGACCTAGTGACACCTCCACCGACATTGATCCCACTGGCACCACTCCCGACGTCAGGCCGTGCCCCCAGATGACGACGCCACCGGTTTCAGCCTGATGTGGACACGGCGCCGGAACGGCGTTGCTCGGCGCCGGTTCCAACGCCGGTGGGGCCTTTCTACCACTATGTCCCGCCTCCGTATTTTCGGCCTGTCCCACAGCCTTCAGAGGAAGGGGAGGTCTGGGAGGGGTCTGAGGACCCTCTCACAGCTCAGTGTGAGTTTGACACGGACTGGGTTGAGGACTTGGGGGATGCCAGCGGTCTTGACACCTCTCCTGACATTGGCATGCTAACTCCTCGTACCGTGGCTACGGAGGAGGGTGAGAGTTATGCAGTGGTGTTGCGTAGGGCGGCCGAGTTTCTCCACCTCGAACTCCCTACAGTGGCCGTCAGGACTAACCTCCTGACAAAAGTCCTTCAGCCGGCGGCTACCTCTGAGGAGCCACTGCTGCCTTTTAATGATGCACCTTCTGACATTCTTTTGGGCAACTGGTCCAGGCCCAACACAGGGGCTCATGTGGATAGGAACGGGGCCCGACGCATCTCCTGGCTCCGGGCAACCCCCTCTTTCTCTCCCAGCACCCCACCCCTGAGAGCTTGGTTGTCCAAGCCTCTACGTCCCAAAGCGCCTTCCCTACCGCACCCCCGGATAGGGAATCCAAGAGACTGAAACAGTTTGGTAAGAAGATTTTTCTTCCGCCAGTTCAGGACTGCGGTCTGTGAACACCGCATGCCTCTTGGGCCGTTATTCCCACTCTGTGTGGGATACGGTGGCGCAGGTGCTGCCTCAGTGTCCGGAGGAGGCCCGAACAGTGCTCTCTGAGGCTATTGTGGAAGGGAGAGATGCGGCAAAGTTCACAATACGATGTGTCCTTAACACCGCCGACTCGCTGGGCAGGGCGATTTCCACGACAGTGGCACTCCGCCGCCACGCCTGGCTGAGGACTGCTGGCTTCTCGGGGAATGTCCAGAACACCCTGATGGACATGCCCTGTGATGGCATTCGCCTTTTTGGCAACAAGGCAGATAGTGCGTTGGAGCGTTTAAAGGACTCGCGGGCTACGGCCAAGTTCTTGGGCCTTTCGGCCACTCGCCCTCCTCCGCATTCTGCTTTTCGCTCCTTTCGTGGCCACGGAAGGTGCGCCCTAACACGTTCGATCCAGAGCCACAGGCCGCAGCAGTCTCAGCTCGGCTGCGGATGTGGGACCCGCAGAGGCGGCTCAGGGGGCCAGCGGACGGGTCAGTCCACCTCCACCCCTGCCTCCAAACCTTCCTGATGCAGTTTTTCAGTCCCATCAATCGCCAGTGGGCGGCAGGATTCACCATCACCTTCCCCACTGGCTCACCATCACTACAGACAGGTGGGTTTTACAAAACGTCCGGAGGGGCTACTCCCTTCCCTTCGAGACTACCCCTCCAGCCATGCCACCCCAGTACCACCGCATGTCGGGGATCACTTGGCACTTCAACAGGAAGTTGTGGCCCTCTTGGCCAACGGGGCCATCGAGCGCGTTCCTGCGCCAGAAGTAGGTTGTGGTTGTTATTCCCACTACTTTCTGGTGCCCAAGAAGGACAAGGGCCTGCGTCCTATCTTAGACCTCCGGAACGTCAATCGCTTCCTCCGGAAGGAGAAGTTCAAGATGTTAACTCTGGCTCAGGTCTTGTCTGCCCTTGACCCTGGAGACTGGATGGTAGCGTTAGATCTGCAGGACGCATATTTCCATATTCCTGTCCTGCCGGACCACAGGCGTTACCTGCGGTTTACGGTAGGCCACGAGCACTTTTAGTTTACCATGCTCCCCTTTGGCCTTACCAGCGCCCATCAGGTGATCACGAAAGTGATGGCGGTGGTCGCAGCTCATCTGCGCAGATCAGGGGTTCCAGTCTTCCCCTATCTCGACGACTGGCTATTGAAGGCGGGATCGCCCCAGGCAGTCGTCTCCCACCTCCGGACTACAGCCGACCTCCTGCATTTGCTGGGGTTCTTCATGAATGCGCCGAAGTCGCACCTGATTCCCTCTCAGAAGCTCCTCTTTTTCGGAGCAGTTCTGGATACGACACTCTTTCGGGTCTATCCTCCCGAACGGCGAGTCCAGGATATTCAGGCTCTGATTCCGATCTTTCAGCCTCTATCCTGGGTTTCGGTCAGGATGACCTTGAGGCTGCTGGGCCTCATGGCCTCCTGCATCCTGCTGGTCGATCATGCCAGATGGCATATGCCGGCTCTGCAGTGGGACCTGAAGTTCCAGTGGGCTCAGCATCAGGGGAACCTGTCTGAGTCTGTCCAGATCTCGTAGGGCACTGCAAGACAGTTGCAGTGGTGGCAAACAAACCGGCTTTGGGTAATGGCAGATCCCTCTCCCTTCCCCAACTGGAGCACACAGTGGTGACGGATACGTCCCTTCTGGGATGGGGCGGTCACATGGGAGAGGCAGAGATCAGAGGCCTCTGGTTTCCGGCGGAGTCCCAGCTCCATTTCAACCTTCTGGAGCACCGGGTGATCCGACTTGCACTGAAGGCATTCCTTCCCTCTATCAAGGGGAGAGTAGTGCAGGTGTTCACAGACACCACCACCACCATGTGGTACTGCAACAAATAGGGCGGGGTGGGGTCGTGGACCCTATGTCGGGAGGCTCTGCGCCTCTGGACATGGCTGGAACAGCAGGGCATTTCCCTTGTGGTTCAACACCTGGCAGGTTCACTGAACGCCAGGGGGGACGAACTCAGCCGCAGGTGCATGATGGATCACGAATGGCGTCTTCACTTGGACGTGGCGCACGGTCTCTTTCAACAGTGGGGATAGCCTTGGTTAGATCTATTTGCTACCGAAGAGAACGCGCAATGTCAGCAGTTCTGCGCATTGGAATTTCCAAGGCGGCACTCGCTCGGCGACACTTTTCATTGCGAGTGGAGTTGCGGTCTGTTGTGCGCCTTTACGCCTATACCACTTCTACCCTGAGTGCTGAAAAAGATCAGACGCGACCAGGCCCAAGTCATTCTTGTGGCACTGGACTGGGCTCGAAGAGTTTGGTATCCCGAGCTACTCCGTATGAGCGTGGATCCCCCGATCCGTCTGCCTCTTCGGGAGGATCTTCTGTCGCAGCAACAGGGGCCGATCCTCCACCCAAACCTGTCCGGCTTCCACCTCCTTGCGTGGAGATTGAGCGGCGACAGTTGATTCCATTTGATTCCATTTCACTTGCCTCCTAAAGTCTGTATTGTGAGTCCGGCAGCCAGGCGCCCCTCAACTAAGATTGTATACGCCTGCCGGTGGAAAAAATTTGTGGCATGGGGCACGGCTAAAGCTGTAGATCCCCTTTCTGCCCCTCTTTCTAAGGTCTTCTTGTTCCTTCTCTCTTAGCCCTGCAGGGATCTGCTCTGGGCGCTATTGAGAGCTACCTTTCTGCTCTTTCAACCTTTCTCAGGCTGCCTCATCAGCCCTCTCTTTTCGAGTCCCCTGTCGTCAATAGATTTCTCAAAGGCATTACTCACCTTTTCCCTCCTATTCCTTTTGTGATGCCTCAGTGGGACTTGAACCTAGTTCTCACATACTTAATGTGCACTCCCTTTGACCCTCTTCATAACTTTGAAAACTGTCTTTCTAGTGGCTATCACCTCCGCTAGGCGTGTGAGTGAACTCTAGTCTCTTTTATGCACACCTCCTTTCCTGGCGGTTTATTCGGACAAGGTTGTGCTTCGGCCACGTCCTTCCTTTCTACCAACAGTAGTCACTGCCTTTCATCTAGGCCAAACTGTCACTCTGCCCACTTTTTTTCCGCCTCCGCACCCTTCCAGGGTGGAAGAGAAGCTCCACCGTCTGGACCCAAGCTGTGCGCTTTCATTCTACCTCAACCGCACACAACCGTTCGGGTGGATGACCAGCTCTTTGTTGGCTACGTGGGTGCCAAGAAAGGCCAGGCTATGCACAAGCGGACTATCTCCCGATGGGTTGTCTTGTGCATTACAGCCTGTTACTCTGGCTAAAAAGGAACCTCCGGTTGGGCTGCGCGCCCATTCTACCAGGGCGACAGCAGCTACTACAGCATTGGGACGCGGTGTCCCCCTGCAGGATATCTGTCAGGCAGCTACATGGGCCTCGCTGCGTACTTTCACTAAGCACTATTGCCTTGACAGGTCCGGAGAGAAGGCTTCTTTGGCCGGTCGGTTCTTCATGACTTTCTGGTGTGATTTCACATCGCAAACCCACCACCGGGGTTGGTATTGCTTGGGTATGTATTCTAAGGGAAGGAATCTATCACTAACGTGTCTCTTTCAGATGCACAAGTTACTTACTTGTGTAACTATATATCTGTAAGAGACATTAGTTAGTGATCGATTCCTTACCGCCTGCCCATCCTCCCCGTTCTGCGAACTGTTCTCTAAGGTTCAGGTCATCCCTTTCAGGGCCCTAGTTCTATTGCACCAGTAGTCGGTCTCTGGCATGGCTCTGCGTTCCTGGCGCGGAAAGTCGTGTACAGAACTGACATCAGCGTGTGTGGGTACGTCTAAGTAGCTCCGATGATGTCATCTCGGTGACTACGACCCCAGCGACGTACACAGAGCCGCACGACGACGCCTACCAACGCGCAAGGGTACTGCTGACGAAATCTTTCCGGATCCAGTCTGACGCCTGGGGTTATTCTAAGGTAAGGAATTTATCACTAACTAATGTGTCTTACAGATATATCGTTACACAAGTAAGTAACTTGTGCGATAACATCATGAGTGCCTTTCATCCCCTTGGATGCATGTAGGCTTCAGGACAGCTAGAGTTGGGTAAGTTTGTATTTTGCCCCGCCCATCTACCCAGGAATGCACTCTTCCCCGCTGCCCTCTTAATTTAATCTGGTTGCAGAGATACCCTGCATCCGGGGGACGGTTACCGTTCACCCCCAGAGCCTGGCATCTGCTGCTGCGTAAGGAATGAGGCTAGTGTCGAACAGGGGATCGCCAAAGCAGAAGCACTGTGGTGGCATCCCCTTGTCTCTGAAAGTCAGCAAATGAGTGTGCCCAGCTTTACTAGTTTTCAGAGTTTCCTCTGACCTCCCTAATCGAAGACCTAAAACTGAACCTCAGTACTCCTGGTCACAGAAAGGATTCACAGCCATTAGTGCAGCAGGCTTGGGAAAGTGGCGGACACAGTGACCCCACTAAAACGAACATCGGTCCTTCTGGTGACGAGGAAGTCGCCCAATGAGCAACGCCAACGGAGGTGGTAGGTGAACGCGCTAAAGTCGAGGCCGCCCAACGGGAAGGGTGCCCAGCGAACCTCAACCTCCCCACCAAGTCCCACCAGAAATACTAACAACAAAGAAACTGTGGAAAAAAACAGCGCAAGGCTCGAAATAAAAAGTCAGCTTAGTAATTGTCCCCGGTAAAAGTGCAATCAAACCAGCTGAAAATACAACCGAACTCGAGGATGAGTCTACGCAAGTGGTCAGCAAGGATTCGTTAAGGAAAAACCAAACCCTTTACTTATTTGATAAAAGAACAGGAAAAACAGCCCGAAGTAGCCTCACCACCGAAGCTGGGGAGGAGGGTAGCCTACTCAGTGGGATAACAGCCACAGGGAGGCGGCCCAATTCCATCAAGAAAACACAATCAACAATGGTGGAAGCCCAGAAGCTTCTATATGCAACACAGACCAAGCTCCCACTCTACCCTTACCCCAACAAAGAGCGACAAACTGCAAGGTCAACGCAAAGCCGGTGGCGTAGTGGCAACCTCCAGCTGCTACCTCCCCCAGGCAAGAACACCTGATCCTACGCAGGGCCGAGAACCAAGAGGTAACAGAACAGCCACATCCTATCTATTAGAGTCACATGCAACAAATACCAGGACGCAAGGGCAGCGGCACTGGTAAAAGACCTTGAATCTCTTGGGTTAATACTGAACTGCAGATACTAACATGACACCCCTCCTGCATGGTCCTACTCCTCAGCCAGTTTGTACTCTACGATAGACTTCATGTTAGTAACTTTGCCCCTGCTCCATCTAATTACATCGTACCAGATTTTTAAAAAAGGGAGACCGCAACCACGGGTAACAAATTATATAGATCAATGCCCAATGTCTCTTCCATCAGAAGGCAACCCTCCTGCCGAGGGTGCTTGAAACAATCTATAGGAAGCTACGTTGGTCTGAAGACACAAAAGGGCGTATTGGAGAAACAACTTTAGCCCTCGACAGGCACTGCTTTAGTAACGACTGTCTCAACCCAGTTTCCAAGTGGGCACTATTTGCAGACAAACTACCGAGCGATCATTCATAACAACGCAGACCTAGCATGCATCATGCTACAGAGCTCACACAAGACCTAAAAAGGATTAAAGCATCTGCTTGTTGTCGTGCACTGAGGAAGAACCACAATCAGATCTGGAGACTGGCCAAGAGGCAACCAAGAAACCCAGATATCCAAGTGAATTTGAAGCTCATAAACAAAATTTACTGGAAGATGGTTTGGGGGGAGAAAACAGCAAAACACAATTTCTGGGCAAAATCATTGCACCTCAACAAAAAGAAAAATTGGAGGGACTTCTGGTGGATGGTCAACAGTTTGGACAGAGCCCTCACCGCTGCCGAGTTCAAACATAACAGCAACTAGCTGGGTTAGCTGGCATTTTAAACAAACCCCCAGAGGTAATCCTGCCTTTTTCCTTCGAGCAGGGAATTATAACCCCAGCTACACCCATCAGTTCGGATAACGTTGTGCTTATCTTTTCTGAACACGCAATTCAATTCAAAAGTGCAGGCAAGATGGGGCTCCATAATAACCCCAATTTTTAAAAGCGGTGATTGCCACCTGCCAGAAACTTAGCACCTGATCACCCTCTTAGACACCGATGTTAAACACTTTGCAGGACTTCTACTGGTGGAATTACTGCTTTGGGCAAAAGAAAAAGACGTTGTCCTCCCTAACCAATCTGGGTTCACACAAGGGGCCGACACAGCAACCAACATTCTGTCTCTATCGGTAATGATAGATAAACTTAAATTGAAAAACAACTGGTATACCTTTGCTTTGTGGATTTTAAGGCTGTATTCGATTGCGTGAAGCGCAACCTCCTCTGGCAAAAACTGGAATAGAGGCATCCCGGCTCACCCTCCAAAAGCAATACAGCTGCTTTTATACGGACACCTGGGCAAGACTGAGAATCTGGGATGGCTCTTTTCTGTCCAGGAAAATAGAAACCTTCCAGGGCCTAAAGCAAGGCTGACCTGACACTTGCCTTGGATGCTGTAAATGCTGGCACATCTAAACTAGGAGACGTGCATATCTCGAACCTTCTGTATGCAGATGACGTGATCCTTCTCAGCCAGACAAAAATTGGTTTGCAACGCCTCATTGATAACTATCTCAATATTCTATAGTCAACGGCATGTCAATAAACCAAAAGAAAACCAAGATTATGGAAGTGAGTTACAGGATTCAGAAAAGACGCAAATGGCATTTGCAAGGCCAACAACTGGAGCCGGTGAAAACTTACAGATACCTAGAAGTTCTATTCGACGACAGGTGCTCCTTCAACCAGCACGGGCCAGTGGCGGCTCCTCTGCCTTAGCGGAGGAGCATCGCCCCACTGCTCTTTAGCAGTGAAATAAAGAGAAAATAAAATGACAATAACTCACATCATTATAATTTTATTTTCTCCTACTTCCGCCGCTTTGCGTGAGGGAGTGAGGGCAGGGGAGGAGTGGTAGCACCCTGGCCGCCCAAAACTGTCTTGCACACTTCGCATGTTCTCCATGCAGGCTGCATTACAACCTGCATGGAGAACACGCCCAGGCTCCCAGTCAGCATCTGAGCGCCGAAACACAGTGCTCAGACCAATCACAACGCTGCTAAGGCAGCGTTGTGATTGGCTGACTGGGAGCCTGGGTGTGCTTCCTGTTGTTAAGATCTGTGAGAGAGGACTACGGAGGAGAGACGTGGCGAGGAAGCAGCTAGAAGGTATGTTTTTTATTTTATTTTTTGCAGCCTGCTTCCCCCCCCCCCTCCTGCCCCTGCCCCCGCCCCTGCCCCCTACCTCTGATCAGTGCTGGCCACCGCTGACACATGCTGGACTTGCTGAAGAAAAGTAACACCTTACTTGTTGCTTTCTGCACCCTACAGAGAACCCTGTACGCCCCACGCTACCTGCCACTGCTGAAGATAATAGCAGCAGTGTAGCCCTCCATGGTAGAGACGTAACAACTCTAAATTCAATCTTTATAAAAATATTCAAATCGCTTTTTTGTCTCCCTCCTAATGCTTCACCGGCCAAGACAAGGCTTGAGTTTGGTTTAACAAATCAACTAATAGCAATAAAAGGGGCTTACGTTAAAGTATGGAATTGAATAAAGCCCTTCCAAGCAAACCAGCTGTGTCAAGCTCTCTGGCAGAAAGTACAAATAAGTGAAGACTCCCCTTCTCGTCGGTACCTAGACCTGGCCATTGATGATCTTGGTGTCCGGACATTATGGGAAAGGTCCCTACCTCGAGCTTCCTTTAAAAAAATGATCTGATAGAGACTACTAGCCACAGATTCCTTCACGTAGAATTATCCCCAGGCGTGAGACTGGATCCGGAAACTTTTTGCCACAGCATCCCTGCGCATCAGGGGGCGGGGCGACTCCGCCTAGGCGTCCGCGTAAGTGACGTCAGCGAGGTCACATAAGCCCCACCCGGGCGCGCCTATGTCAGTTTGTTCCTTTTTCACGTGTTTTGGGCCCTTTCTTCTTCATCATTGTCCTTCTCTTGGTGGAACAGTGTGCGAATGCCTTCGGGCTTCAAAGCTTGCACGTCGTGTGGGCGTCTTTTGTCGGCGACGAACCCTCATCACATTTGTATGTGGTGTTTGGGGGAGGATCACGGCACCACAGATTGTGAGGTGTGCCAACAATTGAAGCCGAAGTCGCGGCGGGAGCGCCGAATGAAACTTCTGTCGGCGTGTCTCTTCAGGTCGGCCTCCTCCCGTCGATCAGCCTCAGCAGACGGCTTCGGATATGGCCGTGGTCGTCGCCGTCACCCTTCCCTGATGTCGCGAGAGGGTCGCTCACCGGTTGGTAAGTGTCACAGTTTGTCCCCGGGGGCCGGGTTTCGGCCTGCCGGGGGCGTGGACTCTCCACGGGTGATGCAGCCCGCGTGTCCTCCTGCCCACCGTTTCCCGTGACGGAGCGTCGAGAGTCCAGATGGAGACATACGCGGGGGCTTTGCATGCCTTGCTGGCATCTCCGCCTCCTTCTTCCCCTCCTGGGGTGTCAGCGGTTCCCTTGCCTTGCGCGGGGCCTTCCGCGGTGCCGCCTCTGGCTCTGGCCCTGGCGCCGACTGGGTCGGATCCAGGTTTGGAGGATGTGGTGCTGTTGGGGTGCGCCTCTTCTGGGGTCCCTCCTTCACACCACGGCGTCTCTGCCTCCCTGCAAACTCCCGCGGGAGTCCCTGTGGTGTCGCGTGAGGTCGCCGGGGCTCGGGTCGCATCCTCGAGCCCCATCCTCGAGCCCCTCTCGGTCCCTTGGCAAGATGTCTAAGGCAGAGGTGACGCCGCTACGGTGCTGGCAGCTGCTGGACTGGGCGGCGCCACAGGGGTCGGTGGACTCTTCTCGTCGCGCTCTGGGTCGAGGCTGGGCGCAAACCCCTCACCCTTCTCTGGGACTTTCTCGTCCCTCCATGCAGGCGGCTGCCTCGTCGGAGGGCGAGTCGGAGGTTGGGTCGGTCCTGGCAGCGCAGCATTGCTCGCCGGACCACCTCTGTCTTATACTGGGCCAAGGCTGGCGGAGGGCTTCGTGTCACTCCCCTGATCCTTCTCGTCCCTCCACGCAGGCGGCTGCCTCGGCAGAGGTCGAGTCAGACCCATTCCGACGCTGACCCCTGTCCACTGCAACTCCGGCCCCGCTCCGGTCCCCAGCGCAGTGTGACTTCGAGGAGCCCTATCCAGCGTATCCTTCGGCGCAGGCTGGCGTTACCGCTCTGCCTTAGGCGGCGGACTGTACAGCTCCTGACAGGCGTCGAGTTGCGGATTCGTCTTCGGACGCTTCCTCTTTTCCGGAGGCTGCCTGCATATTGGTGTCGTCCTCCCCAGAGACTGGCCGCTGAGTGGTGTCTTTTTCACCGGCATCTTCGAAGGGTGGCTCCCTGCCATTTCTGAGACCGCGGTGTTCACCGGAGGAGCGTCAGGTCCCTCATTCCTCGACGACTCCTCTTCCCTTCCAGGTCTGGCCCCTGCCCGTTCCGCTTGGCTTGGGGAACGGCCGCCTTAGTCAGCAGCCGTCGGCCACGGAGGAGCTGCTTTCTCCGCCGCGGGGCCCTACAGAGGCGGGTGCGGCCTTTGCTCATGCGGTGTCCACGGCTGTGGATATTCTGTGCATGGGTGACCCGATTGCTCATTTCATGACGGATCATCGCTTGGAGTTTCTCCACCAGGGCTCTGGTGGGAGGGAGATCTTGCTTCCCTTTGAGGGTTCGCTCCTTTCGTCCCTGACGGGGGCTTGGGGGCGTCAGGGGATCCGGTGCCTCAGCACCTTCTACACCGGCACCTTCCGGCGCCGCGTGACCCTGCGTGTCTTTCCCTCCACCCCTCTGCCGCCAGTCCTCTTTTGCGGACTGCCTTTCCCTCCCTGCCGCCCGCTGGCTGGACTCTTGGGGGCGCAACATGTTTGCCTCGACCAGCGATGCCCTGCGGGCCCTGAACACCTTGTGTGTCCTGGCTAGGGACTCCTCTTGTCTGTGGGACTCGGTTGAGTCTTTAGTGTCCGCAGCTTCTCAGGAGACTGTTCAGGTGGACTTACGGCGTCATGTGTTGGAGGGCCGGGAGCTAGCGGCGTTTATTCTTCACTCTGCTCTGGACATCTCGGAGGTGCTGGGCCGGGCCATGGCTTACTCAGTCGCTCTCCATCGCCATGCTTGGAACGGCTCATTGATCTCCCGTTTGATGGTAGCCTGTTGTTCCATGCCGCAGCTGACTCCGCCATCCAAAGGTTCCTGGCGGGGCTCCGTCCTCCTCCCCCTTATACTCCTCTTCCTCCTCCTTCTCCTCCTCAGTGATTAAGGAGTTGAGCTGGTTCTGGTCCTTCTTGGGACGGTCGCTCTTGCGGTGGAGTGTGTTTTCTGGCTATTGAGTCCTCCTTGTGGGGACTTTGGCAATGTTGGCTGCTGGACGGCCCTTGTTCGCTGTGTGTGTGTTTTTTGCTAGAACTGTTACGCAGACTTGGTCCAGAGATTAGGCCTTCTGTTTTTCTTTGGGCTGATTGTCAAGCCGTTCGTGGGGTGTTCTCCCTGTGGCTCTTTTGTTTTTCCTCTGTTGCGGAAGTTTCTTCCAAAGTGGGTTCCCATGTCTTGGGACTTAAAGTACCCTATGTGGGGTAGTGGTAGCTGTTATACAGCTTGCGCTCTGCTGGGGAGTTCTGGTGGCCTTTTGGTGCCTGTTCTCCGTGGCGTTTCTGTATGTTGCTTTGCTTCTTGAGGGCGTGTGCGCGGCCCCTCGTGGGGGTGTGTCCAGCCCTTTCCTCTTCTCCCTGCTTGGGATAATTCTGTGCCCTCCCCTTGTCAGGTGTTGCCCACTCGGTCTTCCTGGGGCCCTGGGCTGTTTTTTCTTGTTTCTGGCGGCTCGTCTGTTTGCGCCGCTCTGGTTGGCCTGTTGCCTTCCATCTGGTGTGGCTTAGCCTTCTTTTCCCTCGTTTCCATAGGCCCTCTGGGCTCTCCCCCTGGCTTGGAGGGAAGCTTATTGCCTTGAAGGGGTGTGGGGTACTTCGGCCTCTCTGGCCTGGCCCTTGGATCCTCTATCGTGAGTGTGAAGGCCACCCCCCCTTTACTTCTTCTCCCATCCCTCTGGGGTCGGTGGTGTTCTGCTTGTGGGGGGCTCCTTTTGCCTGGGAGGGGCCGGGTTAATGCCCGGTCCGCAGGTCTGTTCCCCGGTGTGACCCTCTGTCCTGTTATGGCTGGGGGGGGGGGGGTGTCCTTGCGCAGACCCTCCTTCCCCGTGGGTTTTGCTAGGGTATCTATTCTACGTGAAGGAATCTGCGGCTAGTAGTCTCTATCAGATGTATGAGTTACTTACCTTCGGTAACGATGTATCTGGTAGAGACAATTCTAGCCGCAGATTCCTTCACGTTCTGCGAGGACCCGTGGGTTGGTCTCGGCACTCGCCTCCTGGCGGAGGGCTGTGTTTCTTGTGAGTGCATTCCTTTGCTCTTGGCGGGTTGCTCCGTCTTGTTGCTGTTCCTTCCTCCCTTGGTTCTCTTCAGGATGGGGTTATGGTGCTCCTGTGTCCCCCCTACTCGGGCTGCTCCAGGTTTGGGGGGGTTTACCTTCAATCTCGGCCCTCCCTCCCTTCCTCTTGCTGCTGGGGCTCCCTGCCCCTCTGCCGTCCTCTGTCTGGGGGTCACCAGGCCATGCCCTGCCCTTGTTCCTTGGAGGATGGTTGCCCTTTGTGTTGGGGTGGCTTGGAGGGTTATTGTTGTTGTTGTCCTGTCTGTTCTGGGGTTGGCTCCCCTTCCCTATTTCCGGGTGGGGGTTGTAGGCCTGCTACAGGTGTCCTGCCTTTACATATGTTCCCTGTCTCCAGGGGAGGGGTGGGAAGGCGGTTACATGCTGGCAGGGAGGCTGCTCGGGGCTCTGCTCTGTTCTTTGTTCCACCCCTGCCTTTGGAGGCTGCAGTGTTGCACCGCTCCTTATGGTGTCGCTTGACTCCATTCTTTGTTTCTACTCTTTCGCACACTGTTCCCCTGCTCCCACAGTTTGCCTGGTGGCTCCGTGTTGCGGCGTGGAAAAGTTCTCCGAAGAAAACTGACGTAGGTGCGCCGGGGTGGGGCTTGTGTGATCTCGCTGATGTCACGTACGTGGACGATGCCTAGGCGGAGTTGCGTGGTGTCGCCCCGCCCCCTGGCACACAGGGATGCTGTGGCAAAAAGTTTCCGGATCCAGTCTCACACCTGGGGATAATTCTTCGTGAAGGAATCTGCGGCTAGAATCGTCTCTACCAAATACATCGTTACCGAAGGTAAGTAACTCATACAATAATGGTGTAACGAAAAAGAATTCAGTGCTCAAAGATAGAGTCCTTATTCTCTAGATTTCATGCCTGGAAGATTTTAAATGCGTATAAAATCCTTAAACCCCAGCCGTACCTGGAGGCCGGTTGCTCCAGGCTCTTAAAAGTCAATTTTATAAGATATCACTTTGGTCTTCTACCAGGTCAGGCCCACAGCGTGCCTTGGAATCAGGACATCAGAAAGGCTTACTGCAGATTGTGTAAATCTGGGAGGAAAATATGATTCACATAACGGATGTGCCCTGCTCTACTGAGAAAAAGGAGGGCACAGCTAAGAGCAGTTTTTGATCAATAATGAGGCATATCACAACCATATCCCAGCTGCTGTATAGGTGAGTTAAGAACAGCAGATGGCCAAGACTGCACTTTAAAGGCCTAATTTAGATTTTGTCAGGATCGGTCCTGCCGTCGCTTTTTCGGCAGTCTTCCCACCTACCATTTTGAAGGACTGCCTACCCCATTTAGATGTTGACGATTCCATAGACGAAAGACCGCTGCGGTCCTGCCGACTCTGCCATGATTCCTGTGTCATGTTGACAGCGGCAGAGGCTGGAACGGCTGGCGGCAGGACTCCAGGCACGATTCCTACCGAGCTGATTATGTTGTGCCTTCCCCCTGGTCCAACTGTGGCGGGAAGACCTCCTACTTTCAGGTGGCGGAATGGTAGGAAATTAGGCAATAACATACCTAATAACTAATTCCTGATTCCTGCTTTTATGCCTTTGTCCAGGTCCTCCCTTAACTGCACCAAAACCACACTAAACGAGTCCATTGTCCCCGGGATCTAAGGTAAGTCACTCATACATTACTCCTATGTATTCTATGGAGGGTCATTCAGTGGTGTGTAAATGTACGAGCAGAATTCAAAGGGTGACAAAAAGGGACATACCACATTGCCTACGTATGCATTGCATGCTAACATTACACATATATATTTAGACCCATAAATAAGTTGTACTTGCCTGTCTTCACTGCACCAGGACCTTACTCTGCAGAGAAACCACCGCTCACAGATCACCAGCCCAGAGGAAACATCTCAGTAAGGTTGGTGGAATACTGCTGGCCTGACAGCAACAGAGTACTGTGAGCTGGCAGAGAAGGCCACCGCCGAGGCGGTCTTTTGTCTCTAGTCACATCATCTAAAGACGGCAGGAGGACTGCCGTCAGCTCAGTGGAGTGCTTGGGACCACCGCCACGGGGGGACAGCAGTAAGACCGCCAAGATCTAAATTAGGCCCTAAGACTTTTTCTTTGTTGGGAGACTTTAACTTGTATTTTGATGAGTATGCTTTACCAGTTATATGGGACTTTGTGGATAGCATGGAATCCCTCCAGTTATTTCAAAAGGTTAGAGGCCACACCCACTCTCAGGGTCATTTACTTGACCCTGTTTTTACTAATGCCACTGATCTCCAGGTTGGAAATTCTACCCCGCTACCCTGGACGGACCACTGCCTTATTTATTTTTCCTGGACTCAACAGGCTAGTAGTAGATCAGTAACAACATCTACTAAAATGCTTCGGGCATGGTCACAACTCCCATTAGAGCACGGGTATCAATACTTAATGATACTAGACCGGCACTAGAGTCTAATCCGACCACTGCAAGTCTCAATTTTGAAAATTGGTTGATCTCTTCTCTAGATATAGTGCTCCCAAAGAAATGTATCAAGGACAAAAGTGGAGCAAATAAGAGATTGGTGCACTCCTAAATTGCGTAAACTTAAGCAGGCCTGTAAGTGATCTGAAAGAAAATGGAGAAAGGACTACTCCATTATTAATAAAGTGATCTATAGGGAGGACATTAAAAAGTATAAGGAAGAAATTAAGCATGCTCAATCTCTCTACTATGAAAATCAAATATTGTCAGCCTCCAATTCTTCCCGTGAAATATTTCGTATAGTAAAATCTCTCATCAAACCCCCTCCCTCACCCATCTTGTGCGAGGATATGTTATCTCGTTGTAATCAGTTAGCCTCCTTCTTTTCCAATAACATTCAAGAGATCTATACTTCCTTTCACCAAACAGCTTTTATCAATGCTCCCTCACTTAACAACAAAGGATGCATTGATAACTGTACTTTAACTGATTTTCCCACCTTGGACCACTCTACACTGCAAGGTATACTTGGCCAGTTGAAAGATACAGTTCCCCTAAAGATACAGTTTCCCCCCTTATTTTAAATCGAATTTTTGACACAGTTGTCACTGTTATCTTGGGTATGATTAATGCTTCATTTCAGAAAGGCATAGTTCCCCTTTCCTGGAAGCAAGCAATGGTTAAAGCATTGTTAAAAAAAAAAACCTGGACCCGGAGGTATTGGGAAATTACCGCCCTATTTTCCTGCTACCAGGGATCATCAAAATTGCTGAAAAACACGTAAACAGTGTTCTGTCCAGGTCCTGGAAAGCAATAATTGTTTTCATTCATCCCAGACTGGTTTTAGACCCTTGCAGGGCACAGAGACTGCCCTTTTGACTGTAGTCGAGGCTACTAGAACAAGCATTTGCAATGCAATAGGTCTCGCACTTAACGCAAGTTTGAGCTCTTGGCATTGTATATGAAAATGCCTCTTATTTATTTTTTGGTATTTAAAACATAAATAAAAGCATTGCTATTTACAATGCTAAAAGCTTAAACTCTCGCAAATGCTTTTTTTAGAAAGCTGCGTTGTAATTGGCTAAAAACGTAGTTCAGTCTGTTTTAAATGTATTCACACCTTGTGCTTCAAGAAAGAAAGATGTGCCAAGCAGTGTGGTGTGGGGTGAAATGTTGCAATTGTTTCTTAAATGTACTTCTGTTAGAGACTGAGGCAGCACACTTAAAAGTTGGGATATAAGGATGTAGGGTATAACAAAGCTGCATGTTCCTTTGTCGTGACCCGTGGCTTAATGTGTGAGCAGTAACTGAGCCAGTGTACAACTGTTGACTGTTATCAGTTCCTCCCTGCCCCAAGAAGTCTGGCGTGGTGTCAAAATTTCCAATTGTTTAGACTGTGGCAGCATAATACAAGCATTTGCAATGCAATAGGTCTCGCCTTTACATGAGTTTAAGCTATTGGCATTGTAAATGACAATTCCTTTTATTTATGTTTTAAAAACCAAAACATAAATAAAATGCATTGGCATTTATAATGTCAATTGCTCAAACTTGCGTAAATGCGAGACCTATTGCATTGCAAATGCTTGTTATTAATTAAATGAAAAGCCCATAGGCCTCCCTTATTTAAAATGACATCCTTTTATACTGTGTCTGGTATAGGAAGGGGATATTGTGACCATGGGATCCAGGACCCACTAGTAGTGTAGTGCCATAATGGCGTCATGGGGGCAGGGGGGTGGGTATGTGCGCGTAATGTCCTGTTTATTTTTAAAAGCAATGAATATACAATGTTTTACTGAGTTTTTCCATGCCCACAAACTGCGATTTCCAGCCCACGCCACCTCCCACTGATGCACTCATGCACGCACCCACAACTCCACACACACTGACTCATGCTTGCACATACGCTGACACACCTACATTTTTCACACACATGGACTCCTGGTTGTACACACACACAGACACACCTACAGCTTGGCACAGCCAGAGCTCTCACATGCTGCTCCGCACACACACACTCACAGGCAGGCGAGCACACGCACAGCCAGGCATTGCACACACATGACACTCACACCGGCAAACGCATCCCAACAACAGGTCTCACAAACTGACACATTCAAACACACAGACGCCCCGGAGGGCACTCACTCACAACCGAGCACAGCAAGCCGCATCCAGACACACCGACCTACCAGAGACTTGACCGGCATGCCACAGACTCACCCACCTATCACAGATCCCTCTAGACACACCGACCTACCATACACTGGGGTCTCGAAATCCTCTTCCACACCATGTCAATTCAGCGCAGCATAACACGCGCACAGCATTGGTTTGGGAATCACTGAATTAGAAGTACTGGGAACCAAACGGAAACTGCTATGCGCCAGACGTGCAGAGTAGTCAGCTGTTTTAAGCCTCATGCAGTTTTACTTTCTCAATGTGCCCGCGCAGTTTTCTGTAGAATTTACTTACGTACGTGACGTCTCTCAGCTCAACTCCTATCACTACGCACGCGTGATAACTGAAAGTTAAATGCTTTTATCCGGGCAGTGACCGGCTTGCGAGACATTTCACCCAGATACAGCTAGAGCAGTTGGGTGAGACCGGCAGGTGAGTGATTCTGTGTGTGCGTACCGGGCAGATGTGAAGATCGGCCGAGCGCAGTAATGGTGGCTCGCTGGTTGGTATGGGGGCGGGGGTCCTGTTCTGATGAACATGAGCGCTCAGCTCCGGATGTCCTTAATCCCCCAAGAGTCGGGAGCACTGGCACGTGTTCTTCCCTTCCTATGCGACTCCCCCTGGTAGGCTTTGGAACAACGTAGTGAGTATCGCGCGGGGGAGAAATAAAATAGTTGCGTATGTGAACAATCCTTTGTAACCACCCAAACGTGCTCTGGGGAAGCTGGACGGTGGTAAAGTTCCAGGGGTCAACATGGGTAGTGAAGACAAAGGAAGGAGTTGGCGTTTGAGCCCATTTGATGGGGTGCGTTAAGATTGGTGATGTGGTTGAGACTGTGATTTGAGGCTATTTGAACGGTTATTGAGCGGTAGTGTCTGGACTGCTACGATGACGTGATGTTGTATAGTCTTGTATCTGCCCTTATCGGGAGCACCATTTCAACCAACAGTGGTTTATTGGCCTAAATTAAGGGATGTGGTTAGGCCAGAGCAGCTTCGGGACGGCTTTTATGTTAAAGCAAACCAAATGCTGCGTCCCGCAAGTGGTGCGAGCGTGTCCGTGTGGCGTTGGGCTGTATAGGCGAGCGTGGTGTGAGCGCGCATTGGCAGAGAACAGACGGCGTGAGCGTGCACATGGACTGTCCGGGGGGAAAGTGCACATCTCCTGTCGGGTGTCCAGGCGAGCGCAATGGGAGCACGCATCGGCAGATAAGATGGCGAGCGCTGTCACTTCAGAACCCACCAGTCTCGAGCCACGGGGGCGAGGCACCTGCCTGCAGCGCCCACCACACAGGCCGTCGGGAGCGGACCCCCCAATGCCCGGCATCCCGCGGGCGGCATGGGCCAGGCGAGGAGGGAGCCAATAGCCAGAGCCCTGCACGCGGGGCCGAGCGCGAGCCGCCGAGACAGGTGAGCTGCGCCCGCGGCCGGGGGGATGGGGACGGGCGGGGAAATGAGGGGAGACGGGAGTTTGGAGAGAAAGAGAGAGAATGCGTGTGATGGGAAGCGGGCAGAAGACACCGGAGAGAGCGGGGCAATAGTAGCTGTTGTTGGGCCGGGGAGTGAAGGTAAGAAGACAGCAGAAGCTGCGCACCGAGCGGTCCGTGAGGGGGCGGAGGAGACCCAGAGCACACGGGTGGGCAAGAGAGAGTCGGGGCCGGGTGTCGGGGGCGCACAGACGGAGAAAGGAAAGTTACAGAGAACATGAAAACGGACCGGCCCTGAAGCAGGAGCGCCGAAGACAGAGGCTAAGACACCGAGGAGAGGTTTGAGAGAGGCAGGACTGGGGAGGCAGGTGAAGAGAGAGGGCCGGGAACGAGCGGGCAGGAGGAGAGAGAAGGACACACTGATATAAAGGGAGGAGACATACTGAAGAGAGAGGGACCCAGACAGACAGACAGGGGATGATCTGAGATGCAACAACTTCTACAATGAGGACGAAAGTGAAACTGCATACTGGCTTGCTGAGGGAAGGGAGACAGGAGATGTGCACGCCGCGTGGCTGTAGGCGCGTACACCAACTCAAATCCGCCGAGACCATGCGCGTGCCCATCTCGTGTCCCACTTCCGAGGCAAGTCAGTAACAATAGATCTCGCTGGCGACAGCGCTTCGCGCTGCGTTCGCCAGGCGAGACCTAAAAATCTTAGACAACGGAGGCTGCGCTGCTATTATTCTTTTAGATCTTAGTGCAGCCTTCGATACAGTCAATCATCAGTTGCTTATCCACAGGCTCAAACAGGTAGGAGTGACTAATTTGGCCCTTAAATGGATTCGTTCATTCTTGGAGGATCGGTCATTTAAAGTGTTTTATGAAGATTGTTTCTCTGATCCTCAGCCGCTTTGGTGTGGGGTCCCTCAGGGATCCTCCCTGTCCCCTACACTTTTTAATTTGTACATGAGCCCGGATAATAGTTGTTAATAGACAGCACCAATTTTAGACCTCCTTAAAACGAATTCAAACAAGATAATCCTATCAAATATAGTGGTTGTTTGGACCTTCATTCTATCAACAAAACTTCGAATCTGCAAATATTTGAAAAAATCATGTATATTAAGATTGAAATTATCCTTTAAAAAAGAAAAAGGGGCCATGATCCTATCCAGAGCTAAATCCCCTAGAGCTGCCAGACCAAAGGACGCCCATCTAAAGGTAGTCTGATCTTGAAAGATTAAGGGTAGGAGTCTAACAGCTGTGAAAGGTGTATAGAAATTAATATTAGGAATAGACCATTTACGTCGGATCTTGCGCCAAACAGAAAACATTGTCCCAATAACCTTGAACCTGGTCTTATAGTAACTGGGCTCATGAATTCGCAACAAAATCCCCTTGGCTTCCTCTCCTAGTCCTATTTCATAAATTGAGGGTCTACAAGACAGTGAAACCACAGCCCTGTCCCCAAACAGTGATACGCCAAAATGTTGGATCAGTGAAGACCAGAAATAAAGCAGCAGATTAGGTACTGACCAGCCACCTCGTTCTCTAGGAAGGCACATCCACTTTGCTGCCCTGCGAGGGCGATGATATCCCCAGAGAAATCTGTTACAGGTCCAGTCTGCCCTAGCCATACTAGATTAAGAAAACTCAAGGGGAATGGTTCTAAGGAGGTATAAAAACTTTGGTAGAACCAGCATCTTTAAAACATTGCACCTACCAAACAGAGAGAGGTGTAAATTATTCAATCTTACCAAGGTAGAATTAACTGACTCAATCACTGATCCGATTTTCAGATCTGGAATGTCACTTACTAGAGCAGTAATTTTAACTCCTAGGTATGTTGCAGATTGGATCACAGGACCTTGAGAAGGGCCCATAGCAGAAGATTGAATAACTTGGGTTTTGGTAACATTGAGTTTATATCCAGAAAGCTGACCGTATTGTTCTTCTAGGGTCTGTAAAGCAGGGAAGGCCGATGCAACATCATTGGTCAGTACAACAATGTCGTCCGCATAGGCCAGAGCTTTATAATCTGTAGAGTTTACCCTAACCGGCACAATATCTAATGAGTGTTCAATTTTGTTTAAAAAGGAATCAATATATAGAGCAAATAGCAGAGGCGAGCAGGGACACCCCTGCCGAGTACCCCTGCTAATACTAAATGAATTTGATACTAGCCCAGATATAGATAGGGTACCTACTGGAGCAATATACAGTGATTGAATTGCACAAATAAATTCAGAGCTAAATCCCTTCCATCGAAGAACCGCCCATAAGAATCCCCAGGCGACCCTGTCGAACACCTTCTCGGCGTCCAACAGGATCAGAACGATAGGAGAGCCAGTGACCTGTGCCCAGTCTAGTAATGCAATAGCTCGGCGGATATGATCGGCCGTATCCCTACCCAGGATAAACCCGTGCTGACGCAGTGATACCAGAGGAGTAATGACCAAAGCTAACCTAGTGGATAAGATTTTAGCATAAATTTTGCTATCAGTATTTATAAGTGATATGGGATGGAATGAGGAAGGGTCAAGCTCCGGCTTATTTTTTTTTCTTAAAAAGAATGATATTAGTCTGGCGCCAGGAGTCCGGGATAGAGCCGTGCTGCGCATCTCTGAGAACCGACAGAAAATCCTGCCGAACCTCTGCACGAAACAGCTTATAAAATTCCATAGGAATTGCGTCCGGACCGGCAGCCTTTCCATTGGCTAAAGAGTTCATCGCAGGCTCGGCCTCTTCCCTTTCTATAGGAGCAGAAAGAACTTCATTTTGTTGGGATGTGAGATGGAGGGTATTAATATCCCGAAAAAAGGTCCCTGCTTCCACCTCTATATCTATACCAACATTATCCTCAGTGTATAATGCATGATAAAAAATTCGAAAAACTCCCATAACCCCCTCTGGTGTATCCTGAACCCGGCCTAAATGATCTTGTATCTTGGTAAAACGATTAGCCAAATTCCTCTGCTGGAGTCGTTTGGCCAGAACCCTGCCAGATATTTCACCCAACTCAAACATCTCAGTACGAAACTGCAAAAATTTGGCAGCAAGGTCCTGGCCAAAGAACTCCAGCACACTAGCCCTAGTCCTGGCAACCAATGCCTGGCTTTCAGCTATATCCTGTCCATCCTTAATAGCATCTATTAACTGGACTTCTGCTAATCTGAGCTCTTCCATGCGACTAGTGGTTTGTTCTCGAATCATCTTACGCAGAAAAGATCTTCGTCTCTCCGCGAACAGCAGCCTTAAATGTGTCCCAAACAGTGGTGCCTGAAGCTGTTCCCCTATTAATATTCAAAAGCTCAGATATCCACATCCTCATATGATCTAAATAGGACTGCTCCATTAAAAGCTTCCTTTCAAATGTCCAGATCCTTGGAGGACCTAGGATTTGGGAAAACGGGCATTCAACAATCAGGGGATTGTGGTCTGATAAAATTGTTGGAGGGGCTGAAATGGAGGAATCATCAGCTAACTGATCCGTCATAAAATAATAATCCAGCCGGACCATTTTGTTATGGGGGGCCGAGTAATACGTGAAGCCGTCTTGATTCTTGTTATGGTAGGACCAAAGATCAGTCAGGCAATGCTCTTGAGTCAGGGCTTGAAGTGCACTAAAAACCCTGGGCTTCTTACCCCCATATCCTAGATCGCACGATATATTAAAGTCCGCGGGCAAATTAATATTCATGTCACCACACAGGCAAATCGGATGAGGGTATAATGCCAGCTCTACATTCAAGTGGTGGAAAACTTCGGGGTCATCTAAATTTGAGTCATACACCGTGCATACTGTTAAGGGTCTGCCATTGATTATCAACTCTGTAATAGCCCACCTCCCGTAATTATCTTGGCAGGTTTTCCTGCATACACCAATCCCCCTTCTCATTAGAATTGTAACTCCTCTAATCTTAGATGTCTGACGGGAACACCCAACTAAATCAAACCCTGGAATTCTGAGAAGGTCCCGATCATTCCAAGGGACATGAGTCTCTTGCAGACAGAGGAAGTCGATGTGCAAAACCGGGACAATTTTTGAGAGCAGTGCCCTTTTTTTGCCGTCATTGAGCCCACATATATTCCAGAAGGCTAAGCAAATCTTACCCTGTGCCATCTATTTCCCATATAGAACCAAACCCGCCAAGTACATACAAAACAGCTTTAAACCACCCTTCTAGCCTTAGGCATGCCATATTAATTCAAAAGCCTACAGAAATGCCACAATTGTAGTATACATTCAAGCAATTTTTTAATTTTAGCACCATCCCCCCACCGCCCCCACCCCCGAGACACCCTCCCCAATCCCACCCACCTGAGGCCCCCCCAAGCCACCACCCCCTACATGAGGCACCAGGACCTAGGTCCTTGTGATGGAGGAGCTGAATTGAACACAAAATCCCCCGGTATCCTCACCAGGCTGCTAATAGCAATAAGGGGTACAGTCCTGGGAAGAGAAGAGAGAAAAAGAGCCACAAAAAAGAAAAAACAACATTCATACTCCTCTCTACTCAAGAACAACACCCCCCTGCACATTACATATTACAGATCCAAAGAAAAGGAAACAATAACAAAGCAATAAAGTAACATTCCCCCCCTAAAGTGAGTTCAAAAAGTCTTGAGCCTGAATTTCAGAGACAAAGAATCTGGCTTGGCCCTGATAGATAATTTTCAATTTAGACGGGAAGAGCAAGAAAGCTTGAGCTCCCTTAGACTGAAACGGTGTTATTAGCTGGCGGAGCTTCCACGTCCGCTCAACCATAGCCGGACACAAATCGGGTCTAACAAAAAACTCACACTCATTGCCCCATCCGCTTCTTATCGGGCTGAGCCAGATCATAGATCTTCTCCCTGGCCAAAAAAATATTTAAACTAATGAGAATGGCGCGAGGTTTGTCTTCTATTTGGCCAGTACGCTTCTTTTGCTTAAATGGAAAGCAGTGAGCCCGCTGAATTTCAGTCCCATTGTTTGACCTCGGGGAATGCTTCACTAAACCGTTCGACCACAAACTGCCTAATGTCCGACCCTTCAATCCCTTCCTGGACTCCCAAAATTCTTAGGTTATTCCTCCGAGCTCTGTTTTCAAGGTCCGTGAGCTTCCAAACAATATCTTCTCTTTGGTTCTTTGTGAGGTCTGTAATTCCTCTCTGGGTAGCCATGTAATCTTCAAGAGTAGAAATCCTTGCTTCCGCTTCCCCTAGAGGCAATATCTGAGCATGTCTTTGCTACTCTGCGGATAAAATTTTGTACCCTGCGACATGCACCCTGAGTGCGAGCGCTTTCTTGCCGAGTTTCTTCGCGGTGGGCCTTGATGGTCTGATAGATAACCGCCAGTGTCATCTCGCCGGGATGTACATGGGAAAGATTGGCTCCATTCGAGTTCCCTACCTCAGTGGTATCACCCTCCATACCAGGCTGCATGGAGTAAGAATAATCCCAAGCTAATGATCCTGTGTCAGGACAGAATGTTGGGGCCCCCTGTTCTCTGGCTACTTTACGAACTGTACTAGGCCCAGATAGTGAGTTCAGTGCTTCGCTGGTTCGCCAGTCTCCCAGCTCACTGTCATCATCTGTCCAGTCCTTGTCCTCCCCAAAATCTTCCTCAGATGAGCCTGTATGATCAGAAAGAGAATAGAATTTATCACCGCCTTCAGGGTCCCCATTTGAGCTTGAACCTGCCGCCTGCTGAGTTGATTGCGACCTCCCGCCTGGAGTAGTTTTATTTAGCTGTAGCATTAATGGCTGGTCCTCCCCTAACTCAGCGGAATTTGCTATAGTTCCAGTAGCCAGAACTGAAACTACAGCTGCCAGAGTTCCACTAGTTTGTAGCATATGGACTGCGTTTTCAATAATAGCTCCAGGCTCAGCGTTAATGTCCTTCCCTCCTTCAATCGACATTGCAGCATTATTTGCAGATCCCCCCTTGCTACTGGGGAAACCAGCAGACATTAATGAGCTCCGGGGAGGGGGAGAAAGGCCAGCATCCATTTTATCTAAAACTGACTTTGCTGGGAGTTTTGAAGATACAGTTGAAGCAGGAGTTACAATAGCAGACTGGCCTATTTTAGCCTTAATAGGTGGCTGTGGCGTCTTGTTCTTAACTGCCGATTTTTTTTAACATAGTAGGAACTGTGTGCTTTGACTTCGCTGTGACTGGAACCAGCGTCTCTACAGAAACTTGTCGGTTACGCGATGTTTCCTTAAGGGTGGTTGCTACCGAAATCGGCGGCGGTACAGCACGTTCCTCCTCGGTATTTACCTTCAAGGAGCTGTCCCCCCGGGCGAGCGAAGCGCGTCCAGTGATGCCGGGAGCCGTAACAGTGCTCTTCCCCTTTGGCGGCATATCCTCGCGCTGAGAGTCAAAGAGTCGCAGCGGAAAGACGCCGCTACCAGAGCTGCCGGAACAACGCGCAGAGAATCCTGCCCGCCGGGAGAAAATCCAGCAGGTAAGTTGGTTCCTTGAGACGAGGAAGCGCCAGAGCATTCCGTTGCGCTGAAAATCTTTTTCCGAACACGGAGGTAATGTTGCAAAATTCTAAAATCTGAGTCCAGCTATTCCAAAAACCTCAGGATCCATTGCAAAAGCAGACTGGCGAGTCAGCCGGAAGAGAGTGTCGCTAGCCAGCTCGCCCGGGCGCCATCTTGGCCCTGGCAGGATGGTGTTGCTTGCAATAAAAAAGCTACAAAATAAATCTCACTGAGAGAGCGGAACCTGCGGTGCCCTCTCTGGCAGGCAGGACAGTCGCCGTATATGACTGCACAACCAAATGTGTGCGCCAACCTAAAAGACTGAAACGACAGGCCTTGGGCTCCCATGGAAATCAGATGTTGCACTCTGGTTACAGTGCATTGATTCAGCGGGTTACCAACCTCAGGTACTCAACTACCATATACTCACCTGGGCCTATAAACACACACACACTCACACAGGCTAGTAGATACCGCTGGGGTCAATTTGTTGTACTAATACCTGTAAGATTAATTTATCTAATCATTTCTTACCAAACCTTTCTGTCCAAATGTACTTTCCTCTGGTCCATGGGCCTTTTAGTTAACTTTTGTAGGTAAAAATTGACATAGAATAAAACCTTTTTTAATAATCACAAACTCAGGAGAGTTTTAAATGTTTATCTAGTTAAATTCATGTGAGCCAAGAACCAAAATACAATTAGAACACCGTTTTCTCCAAGGAAGGGAATAAAATTTAAGACAGAATAATCGTTAAACAAAGTTATTACGATGACAGTACCTGAATAGGGAGAAAACAGAGCAGTACAATGACATACTACACAGAACTATAATTACCCAGAATGGTGTGGAAACCAACCCCTTGGCCAAGGAGCTGGAATGGGTCCCCTGGGACAGATCAGGTGACAGGACAGGATAGATGACCTCTTCTAAATAGGACACCTGCGTCGCACCCCTCTCTGACACTATCGTTGTCCTCGATTCTTCCGCGATCTTCTTCTATTATGTGCCTCCTTGGTTCTTTTGCAATGATCTTCTAATTAATTGGCTCAAAATTCTAAGTCAGGAAAATTGGTCTTCAGCATTTATTCAATTCTCGGAAAGCATCTCGGTCTCTCAGCATCTCCGTCTCGCTGTGTTAACTGATTTAACTAAACTACCTCAATTATACTTTTCTAATGGCATATACCACCCCTAAATGTTTCACATATATGAAACTCCTAACTCTGATTGGACAGGAAAAGGGAGATGATCCTCACACCATGCTAAGTTTTAATACTTTTCTTTTAGCTTATTGTTCAGTGTTCCCGCTCCTTAATTTACTTTCCCATGCTTTATTTCCGACCCGAGTTCACATTTTTACTATTCAAAATTATACATTTTAATATTTTCTTCATTCATCAGTCAGGAAGACAACTTTGTTCCCAGGACAGGTAGAGGTTGTGGCCTTGGCTGGGTTTCAAATACATTTGTCATGGTACCTGGCGGGTTACAAGTGCGCCTGTGCTAAGACCACGTGGGGTATGGACATCGGTCAACCTTTGAGGCCCAAAATATGAACTAGTAGTCAGAAAGAGACATATTAAATTCAAAATAAAACGATTTCACTGGATACCACCTATCTCTACTCTAACCCCCTTTATTTATTTAAATCCATCGCATTAGCATTTTATTAAATTTGCATGGTTTAGTTTCAGCAAAAGCATGCGCATTAACATGTAAGTTCCAAGCGGCCATCTTGAAAGCGATTGCGCAGCTGCAAAGATTTCCCTCCAAGCAAGAACTCGTCATTACTACGTAGATGTAGTTGACGCATGCTCAGTACAGAATTTTGTATTAGCATCCATTTTAGTCGCACTTGGGTTACTTGTTAGTACGACACATAGGCAAACTTCCCCTAAGCTTAAATGTACGAATTGTGATGCATTATTAGTATTTACAAACACAATTATTACGGTATGTCGAGTTATCTGAGAAGATTGCAACTGAGCAAGTCTCTTTTATACGAGTCCTTTCTCCATCAGCATTAAAACAAAAAGTAAATTATTTTTGAATTCCTTATCCTGTCCTTACCCTTACTCATTTTCTGTCATCTATCCTTCCTTTTCTTAACTTGCACTTCTAGGCCTTAATAACAGAAATTACTCAAATCCTGCTATACCCAGATTAATACCTGCCACCAGAATACTGCCCACGGCAATTAATGGAGGATAGTAAAAATCATACAGCACATTTCCATGCATTTGTAGTTGAGCAAATAGTGTAAAATTTACTGACAGGTGATAAAAAATAGGATTGGTAAAAATATATATTTGAATTTCAACTGCAGGAACAGGAACTCTGTAGAATGAAACACTCCTGCATCATTGCTGGTTTAGTGGCCACACTCAACCAAAGCGTCATGTTACTAAGGTTGAATATATTGTCTCCATTTTACAACCAGAGCACTGAAAATCTTAAACTGAGTGTTAAATTAGGGTATCTTTAGAAAGTGTATTTCTCCACTACGAGGATTGGTGGAAGTAATGGATTTTCTACCAATGGTATTTATACCCCAGGAGTATCCCGAAGCAGCGAATTTTAACGGTAGGCGATATTTCCTTCTTTGAGAGTGGGCATTGTTTGCTGCCAGTCCCACAGTAAAGCGCCTCGTGTGTGCATGTATACTACTAGCAATAAGCATGGGTAAAGCCAATAAGTCTGGTGTTGGCTAATAGCCTTTTGGCTACGTCGTTGCTTTTCAGAAGGAAGCTGCTAACAACTGATTCCTCGCCTTTAAAATAATCTGAGATGCCAGACTGGATCCGAATTCCTTGAAACAAATGCTCCCATGCATCGACAGGTTGCGCCGGCAGTCTCTGCGTCAGACTTGCACTGTGCTGGAAGTCGCAGAATGGAGCTGCATGTACCACACCCCTGCGTGCTCATGTCAGTTCTTTCCCAGGAATGTAGCTTTGTCCATGAGATTAAGGGGGTGTGAGAGATTTCCCAACAAGAACTAGCATGCCCAACTAAAATAGATGGTAGCCTGAGACAGGGAATTGCTGGATGAAGACTAATTATGAGGAAAGAGGTTTTCTGGAAGACGGAGGTTTAAAGAGCGGTTTTAGAGATGTCAGCTGGAGGTTATTCTGAAAGGAAAGCAACGTTCTCAATCCCTTAGACCTGTCAAAGCACTGAGGTATCTGATGTATGAAAGGAGCCTGAAAAAAGCTGTCAATAAATAGATTGTGTTGAGTACATCCCACAATCTGATAGAGACTTCTAGCCTCAGATTCTTTACCTTAGAATTAGCTTTAGATGTCAGACTGGATCCGGAAATTTTCGTGAAAAGTACCCCTGCGTGGCAGTAGTTGGCTTGGTTTGGCTTCGCATTACATCTTCTGCATCATCCTCGCTGGAAGTGACGTGCACGATGCCTAAATAGGCACAACCTCAACGCACTGAAGTCAGTTTGTTTCTTTCTGCACTAGTCAGCTCAGATCTGGAGAGCACTACCCTAGTTACTTTTTGACTGACCATGTTTTTGACTTTGGCAAAGTTTATTTTGAGACTTGTCTCCTGGTGTGGCAGGGATATTCATGAGAAATGCTGGATTCGAGCCCTGCGATATCTATCACCGGCAAATGTCGAAGGACCCACGCCTCGTCTGTCTCTGATGCTTTGAGCTTGACCACAACCTCCGTTGACGGTCGTACCATGCACACAAAGCTCCTTGCTGCTTGCATGCATAACCCCAACGGTCTCGATCCCAATCGAGAAGAAGGTCCCGGGATCGGTCGCGGGAAGTCCGAGAAAAAGAGCAAAAAGTCAAAAAGGTCTTTGACTTCTCACTGTCCGTTGAAGTCATCCAATGAGAAGAGGGAGCGTCATCACTCGAGGCCTGCCTCTGTGGTTGAGCCTGGGCCATCTCCGCACCTCCCAGAGTTTCCCTGAGCCAGAGCGATCCTTGCCCAACTCTGAGAAATCTATGAGGCCATGCACCTCATATTTGGGCGGCCCATCCCCGCAGGAGTGCCTTTGGGCTACACGGATTAGGGAGGGGCCCCTACTGTTTCACTGTCAGTGGGTCCGTCCTGGAAATATGGAGTCTGATTGCGAATAGATGTTCGCGTGACTTTATGATATTGATTGTGGAAACAGCAAAAGAACTAACAGCAGCACTCAAGAATGAGCTATTAGAATTAGAAGAAAAAATAAGAAAGAACAATGTTCTTGATGAAGCGAAAAAGAAAATAGAACAGGCTGATAAGGAGCTCTCATCCTTTAAGGATATCTGCTTAAACGTAAACTCGATAAACTACAGAAGGATATTAGATATAATACAAAAGAAAAAAAATATCCTTACTTGGTTGAGAATTTCTATAAACAGAACCATTACCCCAATGAGGACAATTCTAGGAACTCCCGAGTACATACATTTTCCGATACCACAGATTCTGAGGGAGAGAATACCACTTATCAGTATGAGCCAGCAGGACCATAATAGGAGAAAATGTATAGCAAACTCTAATCAAAGTATGCCAACAAATACCAGGTGTATGCATAAACGTAACCTATAACTAAGCTCCACATATAGATCAAAGAGACAAATATAATTTTAGGAATTATATATATAATTTTATTTGTATTCATCAACTATTTTTCTGTATAAATATATATCATTTTAATTTCATCTATTAAGATCATTTATTTGTTTTCTTTTCAAAAAATAGAAAAATATATATACAAAACGAATAATTATTTACAAAAGATAAATCACAAATATCAAAAATTGCATATAGGAGAAAATTTATCATTTGATATAACAGTCTGATCTGATAGCAGGACCACACAGAACCTTTATCCCTAATCATAATGCCCGCAGCCTTTTTTTAGGGCAGCGCGGTGCCCGCAGGGGGAAACCCAGAGTGCGATTTCAGAATCAAACTTGTGGCAATTACCCGAATGCATACCATCAACAGAGCAACAACCAGATGCTAGAAACTCGCAATGGTCAGTACTGGAGGAGAGGAACATAATTCCCATCTTCAATCTATCCTCTACACCTCTAGATACTGCTAGCACCAACCTGCTATCTAAAGGGAGATCGTTTGTGCCTCACTTTACTACGAATATTTTTTAGCTTTATCAAGACATCATCACATTCTTTAGCAAGGTTAGGCTCAAGAAATTCTTTATGGATAAAGAAGATTCTTGTAATAACATCACTAATCTTTCAGGCATGTCGAACCCGTCTGTATTTACGCCGACTCTAGACCAACTTGGACCTGAGGTCATGGTGTTTGAACATACTGTTCTTAACTGCCTAAATAGAGCAACAAATCCTTTTACAATTTGAACAGAGAAGACTTTCATTCCCTCCACAAATTATCAAATGAAAAAGCATTGACTATTAAATTTTGTGACAAAGGAGGTGGCATAGTGGTTATTGACACCTCCACTTATGAACAAAAAATTAAGTCTCTCCTTAATGATACTAACTTTTATTCTCTTATACATAGAGACCCTACACCTAAAGTGAAGTCTAAAATCAAACACTTGACTAAACATGCATTAGATGATGGCTTCATTTGTATTAAAGAACCTAAAATGCCATGTATATATGTGTAGTAATCTGCTTCTGATGTAATGCATCTACCTTGCCCTGGTTCTCTGCCTGATACTCTAGCTATATGATGTCATTTGGAATGTTATGGATGTTGGTACTTGAAGGGAGGCAGTTGGAGAAAATGGGCTGAGCAGCCAGGAGGCTGCTCCTGGTAGGGCTTATATTAAGACTTACATTGGAACTTACTAAGATGTAACTGAAGAATAAATAACTTACTACAAGAGCTGTTTACGAGACTTCATAGATTTCTACATTGGCGACGATTTTAAAGGAGAAGAACTTACGCGTGGAGAAAAGAAGAATATTTGGCAGCTACTGGAACTAGAACTAAAGGTACTAATATTACTAAAGACATTAAACTATTTAAACTATCTGGCACCCGCCCCACCAGTGACCCTGACAACGGTCGCCCTAAAAAAAAAAAAAAAAATCCACTGCAGTGTTTTGAAAGTAACTGCAGTCATGTTTAAAAAGTATGACCATCTGGAAATATGCAGTGTGAAAAGTAATTAAGGCAACAACAAAGTGAGTGACTAACAGCGTGCCACTGTGTTGAGTGCTGACCCTTGAAATGTGGTATGGGTGGCAAGCATCGAGCACCGGTGTGAAGTGGTTGAGCACAGAGCACTCTGCAGTTGTGAACTTGTGAAACGTTGTAAAGTGGTTGTGTCAACTTGAAAGTGAAAAAACGTCAGTCAGCAACGGACACTCATCTCTGATGTGAAGTAGGGTGTGATTTACATTTTAAATGTGCTAATTGAGGGCATGTCAATTATTCCCGGTGTTAATTATTCAAGTGTGCTGGTCGGGGGTAAACATCGAGCCCCAGCGTGAACTGGTTACTTCAAGTGTCTCTATGATGATTTACATTTTAAATCCCTGTAGTAATCGGGTCCACTCTGTTGTGATGATTCAGGTAGGTTTATTAGAAGATGGTACAAGATCACAGGTAGATAAGAACAGGACCAGATGAGTATCAGAGGGAGACCAGTAAAAGACCCCACCAGGAGCAGCCAGCAGGCAGCTCAGCCCAGTCAACTGTGACTTCTCTGACAGATCCCCAACATTCTGACTGCATCATCACCTTAACATTCCACTTGTGGTAGAATGGCATTGTATTAACATTAGCAGGATATAACATATCCCCCTTTCTCCTACGGAAAACAAAAAAACTAGAAACTGAAAAGAAAAACCTGAGAAAGTGAAAGCAAAGTGATAATACAAAAACAAGGAGAACAACGCTCATGAGAAAAGCAGTGTGAGAACAACCATAGTGAGGAAATATGAATTTTGTGATCAGTTATGTCCCCTATCGTAGACCCCAACGGCTCCATGTACATGCTATACGTACATGTATGTTCCCTCCTGCTCCAGTTTTGAAGACGCAAATATATGTGCGTCCACCGTCAACATGTCCTCTTTCAGATCCACCATGAATGGGTCAGATATTCCTTTCCTAAGTATGAAAGGCCACCGACTTTATGTGGTTCACTTTCCACATTTTTACAGATTCAGGCGAGTAGGCCCGAATTCTGTCATCAAGCCTTTTCCTGCCTTCTGCCTCTGAAAGCTCCAGTCTGAGCCTGCATCTGTGACCATGAACTTTGTCTTACTCCCTGCGCGGCTAACGGTGCCTGATCCAGCCCGTCGCCTGCCAAAAACTGTATTTCACCTTCAAGATTATCTCCTCCGCCCCTCATCCGATGCATTCCTGTCTAGCAGTTTAGGTAAACATTCCTCCAGCTACCGTGCAAAGGGCCAGGCCTCGCTGTCCTCATGCAAGTAATTCATAGTCCTGTTACCATGGAATATTCCTACCCCCTCGCATCTAGTGTAGACACTCAGACGCTTGTACACGCACTAACAGTCAGTATAGTCAGTATAGAATAAGATTCTACCCTAAAGAGACCTCTCTTTTTGGATAACACAGTTCTTTAAACATAGGATATTAGATATGATTTGGGATTAGGTTGACATAACCCCAGACTTCTGTCTCCACATGTAGAGCTAAATGTCAAGTCCCCTTCTCCCTCTAGTTGCACGTCAATCACACGTCATGCGGCTGCGCACGCATCTCTACCCAATATTTCTGCTGACATTGCAGGATTCTCTTATGTGGAAATATGGATTTTTCTGGTCAGTTATGTCCCCTATCTTGGACCCCAACGGTTCTATGTGCATGTTACAAGTACATGTATGTTCCCTCCAGTTCCAGTTATGAAGACGCAAATACATGTGCGTCCACCGTTAACATGTCCTCTTTCAGATCCGCCATGAATGGGCCGGATATTCCATTCCTAAGTACAAAAGGCCACCGCCTTTATATGGTTCACTTATGCCATTTTTACAGTCCAGGCAAGTAGGCCCTGATTCTGTCATCAAGCTTTTCTTGCTTTCTGTCTCTGAAGCTCCAGTCCGAGCCTGCATCTGTGACCATGAACTTTGTCTCATTCCCTGCGCGGCTCACGATGCCTGACATCAGCTTGCTGCCTGCCAAGAACTGTATTTCACCTTCGAAATTATCTGCTCCGATCCCTGCCCAATGCATTCCTGTCTAGTAGTTTCAGTAAACATTCTTCCAGCTACCGAGCAAAGGCCCGGCTTCTCTGTCTTCATGCAAGTAATTCATAGCCCTGTTACTATGGAAGATTCCTGCCCTCGCATCTAGTGTAGACACTTAGACGCTTGTACACGCACTAACAGTCAGTATAGTCAGTATAGAATAAGATTCTACTCTAAGAGACCTCTCTTTTGGATAACATAGTTCTTTAAACATAGGATGTTAGATATGATTTGGGATTAGGTTGACTTGACCCTCCAGACTTCTGTCGCCACATGTAGAGCTAAATGTCAAGTCCCCTCCACCCCCTAGCTGCACGTCAATCACACGTCATGCTGCTGCGCGCGCATCTCTGCCAAGTATTTCTGCTGACATTGCAAAATTATTTCATAGGTCCACCCATATGTGACATCATAACCAATGACGTTTTCCTTGTTACTCCCAATTACGCCTTTTTCAGCTACGCATGTGAAATGTTATCTTTGCTATCAATTGTTACGCCTCTTGCATTTACTTCACTGTAATGCCTATTGTATAAAAGTGAATAATTATCAATAATGTATGTACTTCACTTCCTGAACCTCCGTGGTGATGGAACTTGGAGGCCACGATTTCGAAATCGTCCATTAGAATAAAGCCCATTCCGAACCTCTAATACCACGGATTCTGCCTCTTATTTACTGAGCTATTTTTATTATGTTCTGTATCAAATTAAGTCCCGGTAATTAAATTATTTACCACATAAATGGCGCCCGAATAGGGACACTTTCTCATCTCACGCGCCGGCGGTGCGTTGCAGGCCCGGTCTCCTGCCACAGCTGGACGGACAACAACGCGTACCAGCAGGATTTCCTGTATCTCCCTCCGGTCAAGCGGGGGCGACTGAGGCTGCGATCAACACCCAGACGAGGCGGTGAGAAGTGCGAAGTATCCCGACCAGAGCCTAGCTGAGAGAGCAAGATCCGAGGTATACAGAGGCCCACCAGGTTTCCGATGTCCTGACGTGTCCGAAGTTTTCGAGTCGAGTCGAGTCCAGTCCGGTCCAGTTCGGTTCAGTCCCGTTCCGAGGCTTTCCGTTCCGAGCTACCCGGTGAGTACCATTACTGGGGAGGCGTTCTGGCGTGCACATAAGTTGTGCCGGTCCAGACGGGTTTGGGTACACAAATCCGGTCTGCACTGTTTTAGCAGTGTATCTGTACTGTTTAGCAGTATATCTAGTATATCAAGTATATAAATTCAGAATAATTCAGATAATGCCGAGTATTATGTTTAAGTGATTAGGTTTTACTTAGATCGTCAGCATCATTGATTACTCATTTAAATGTTAAATGTTAAATGTGTTAATACGTTCTGCATATTGTGGTATGAATGACTGTTCATTATCGTGTTTATTGTATTAAGTTTGTTCAAGATCAAGTATCAGATCAGTTCTCAATATGCCGCTCTTTTCGAAATTAAGACAGATCACAACTAGAAAAGGGGTACTCGAAGAAGCTGTTCCTATTCCTCCTAGGGACACTCCAGGGTACTTCATGTATCATAAACACGGCTTAGACGCCATATTATTTCTTGATCTATGGGTAGACTACACCAAGGAATTACCAGAGAGTCAGAGGTGGCCCGCAACTGGGACCTGGGATGCAGATTGCATCGTGAAAGTAGAGGAAGAATTATGGAAAAAGAAAGCTAGACAATCACAGAAAGACGCCATTGAATTATGGCGTAAAGAATCGTATAGACGTACAGAAAAAGCACGTAGACAGGAAGAGAAGAGTAAAGAGAATTCAAATGAAGTCCGAGAAAATCTATTAATTGAAGAAGGTACACGAGTGAAATCAGAACAAGTAGACAGACAAAGACATGCCCTTATGAAGGGTATGTATCCCCTTCTGGCCGAGGGATTACCTAAGGCTACTGCGGGGATACCAAAAGACTTGCCACCCCCATTATTTCCAATAAAAGTACATCCCAAGGGGCATCCTAGAACCGCAGAAGATGTTTTTCTTTCCTCATATTTAGATGACGCAGCTCCCGAGTATGCTAACCCCGCCCCACATAGACCGTCGGCCGGGGAGGTTCAACGCCAAGATCCTGTATCTGTATCTCTACAACAACAAATCCTGACACAAGTTCCGGCAAGCACATCTGTTTCCTCATCTGTTCCTACAGCTACTTCTATAGCTATGTCCACACCTATAGTTGCTGTATCGCGTTCAACGAATCCTTTCACGCCCGATACCCCAGACGGGGCTACGGGAGGGGCTACCAACATTTTTTCTACGCCACCCAGAATAAATAAACTTACCTTTCAAGAGTCAGCACATCCACGTACCCCCAAACTCATAAATTCCCGCACGCTTAAGGAACTTCTTGTAGATTGTAGATATGACCCTGTGCCCGGCAAAGAGGACGAAATGATCCTGGCATCATTACGTATCAGACGAGCCGCGGTGTATTTAGGGAAGTTACCAGGAATGACTATGCATCTAGATAATATATATCATTTTGTCCAAACAGGGCGAGATTCTGAAAGTATTAACAGAGCTATGGAATACCAGAAAGTGGAGATACAGGGGGAACTGTTACGTTTCCTCATAAATTGTGTGATCAGAAATCAAGACCGACCGGGGGTAGACCCGGAAACAATGGAAACTCTTACCAGATGGAGCCAGAACATATCAGAAGGGAGACATGACAGGCAAAAATGTATAATAGCCATGTGCAGAAAGATCCGTAAAGAAATAGAACGCCTACACGAAGAGAGATTAGCGGTAGACCAGTTTGAACAAAACGAGGAGGAGGAAGGATCAGGACTGTCCACAGGACAGTCAGAAACCATAGCCTATGTAGGTAGAGGAAGATCTTGTAATAGTACTAGATACTTTACTGACCCGATACGTCCGATATGTCCAGATAATAACAGGAATTTCCAAACACCTATAATAAATATGAGGTCCCCCGAGCATTCGTTCCAAGCCGCTGACAAATTACTGCGAGAACGAAGGGGTTATCATTTTCTTGATTCTATGGATGAACAAGAATTAGCCAGGTCAGCCGTTCATTGGATTGACAGTCCCGGAAAGTATGATGATGATACAGTAGCACACACATTTTTGAACCTCACCCCAGATGAACAGCGTTTAGCTGGGATTTATATGATTCAACAACTTCTTATACTATATAAAAGCCAACATTCAGATCCTGGTCCCTTACCTGATATATTGACTGAATTACTCACGAATAGATGGAAAGGTTCAGGTACTAAGTTAATTAAGGAAATACTAGAATCCAGAAAGCAGTACATTCTTTTTGTATGTCCAGAACATGATTCACTGGCCATCAAGGAAAGACCGATGTATTACATGGACAGACAGAATCCCTTACGAGAAGTGCACCCAATAAAGGGCGAGGACAATCAGTTTAAACGTGTATATGTATATACGCCCATATCAAAAATAGAATTGTTGGAAATGAAGAAAGTGGTACCCAGTCATGACAAAGACCCAGCGGGTTTTCACCGAGAAATTAAAGACATGTTACTCATGGGAGAGTATACCTATCCCGACATTATGACAATATTAAAGGTATTGATGCCTGCTGGCATTTATGAAAAACTCAAGGAAAAAGAGTGGGAAGTGGGAGACCAAAAGATAGATTGGACAGCATTAGAAAATGAAGAAAAGGCCCGAGGTCCAGGTTCGGGGCTTGGGGACAAAACTAAAGCACTACCAGGTTTATTAGTACAGGTACTGCCACGTTTATTAACCACGAAAAAGGAAGACTGGGGTGCAATCTCAGCCTGTAAACAAAAGCAAGATGAAGACACTAGTGATTTCTATGCCCGATTCGAAAAATGTTTTGGTATAAATAGTGGTATAAAAGCAAGTAGCGAGTCATACCCACATCTGTTTGTGACAAAATTAGTTGAAAATTCTTTGCCCCAAGTGAAGAATAGAGTATTAAAATTCGAGAGTACCTGGCAAGGTAATACCCCATCACAAATGTTACAAATGTTACAGTACCATTACAATAGAATTAGAGAAGAACAAGAACATGAACAAAGACGCATGAAAGACACGAAAATGAAAATGCTAGTCTCCCAGACAGTTCCAGCTGAAGGACATAAAAAGGGTACGACACATTCCGGTGATTCAGCAGGACCTGTAAAAGGGACATGCAACTACTGTAAACAACCAGGTCATTATATACACGATTGCCCAGTCCTGAAGCGTAATATCGCCACAGGTATTACAAAAGAAAGACCACGGCCACCTAGACAGGATCAGAATGAACAAGGAGCACCGCAGCATGCACAGGCCATGCCAGCTCCACAACAGTCTATACAGTTTGTGCCGGCCGCACCAGCGTTGCCTGCTGCTGCCACACAAACCACGACACGACAGCTGTACCAGACCGCACAGTATGACTATCCTGATTACCAACGATACGCATGAACCAGCCTAGAGAGGGAAGTTGACTTACCCCTTATCGAGGTCCCTGTAGATCAAGAAGGACCTTATGTACATAGTGAATTATTAGGCCAAGATAGAAAATTTTTACTTGATACAGGGGCAAGTCGAACAACTATAAAACGTAGTGAAGTTCCAGGGGCACCCCTCTCAGGCTCACAGAATATTTCCCTTGGTTTTTCAGGAAAACCTATTGTTAATGAAGTATCACAGCCTCTTCCACTTACGATAGGACCCTTGACCAGAACTACAGATTTATTGCTTACTAAATCATGTCCAGAAAACTTGTTAGGTATAAAAACACTGAAAGCTCTAGGAGCTATAATATGTTGTTCTCCGGAAGGAGTAAGATTGTTTTTACGTGATTTCAAAGGTCATTATGTGTCTCGAGACATGGATCCCCGACTGCAGACTTTACCTACACATCTATGGGCACAAGGCCCTACTGATGTTGGTTGCATGAACATTACACCATATCGAGTCACACTAAAGGCAGGAGTGGTACTACCACGTATGCGACAATACAAGTTACCCCCAGATGCTGTAATGGCTTTACTGCAAATCATTGACGAGCTTATCGGCCAAGGAGTGGTTGTGGAGACCGACTCCAATGTATGTAATTCACCGATAATTCCGATTCTTAATTGAACTGATCCAAAGGCTCCCCCAGTATATCGATTGGTTATTGATCTGCGTGAATTAAATAAATGTATTGTACCACAATACCCCGTAGTTCCAGACATCTCTTCATTACTGACAGCTATTGATTCCGAAGCAACATTCTTTACTGTAATTGATCTCAAAAATGCCTTTTTCAGCGTCCCAATAGATCCGGAAAGCCAATACTTGTTCGGATTTAGTTTAAATGGACGTAGCTTTAAATTCACACGCGCACCTCAAGGATTTACAGAAAGCCCCAGCATCTATAGCCAAGCACTGAAACGAGAACTTGACAGTATACACATGCCAGTCAACACTGCTCTGCTTCAATATGTCGATGATCTGCTGATCACCGCCCGAAGCGAACCTGAATGTGAAAAAGCATCACTGACGGTTTTACAATTTCTAGCCGAAAAGGGGCACAAGGTGTCCCCTTCTAAGCTGCAATTCTGTGTCCAGCGAGTTATTTACCTTGGTCACTCGCTGTCCAAGGAGGGAAGGCAGCTTACACCAGATCGCATTCAGTTAATAGCTAACATGCCAATACCCAAGACGCAAAAGGAGGTGCGGGCTTTCATAGGCCTCACTTCATATTGTAGGCAGTGGATCCCTCAGTATGCATTTCTAGCAAAACCACTCATTCAATTAACAACACAGGAGGCAGCCACATCGACTGTCCTCCCTTGGACTCAGGAACACACACTAGCTTTTGAAAGCTTAAAGAAAGCTCTATGCCAAGCACCTGTTTTAGCAACACCATATTACAGAAAACATTTTACACTCTTTGTTACAGAACGAGAAGGTACTGCCTTGTCAGTACTCACACAGGAACAAGCAGGATCACACAAACCGTGTGCTTATTTTTCTAGTACATTAGATCCCGTAGCTCAGGCTCTGCCTGCGTGCCTGAAATCAGTGGCAGCGACAGCTTTAGCAATCAGACAAAGCGATGCCATAGTGTTAGGACATCCATTGACAGTACAAGTACCACATGCAGTAGAGGTTCTTTTGAATCGAACGCAAACACAACATTTAACTATAGCGCGACTTACAGGTTACGAATTAACATTGTTTCAGCCACATATAGAAATCAGACGTTGCAACACATTGAATCCTGCCACACTTTTACCCGTAATTGGAACAGACCCACTAGCCCATGACTGCATTGACGTTATTACAATCACGACGAAACCCAGACAAGACTTGACAGATGTTCCATTGTCAGACCCAGACCTGACGTTGTATGTAGATGGTTCATGTATGAGAACAAGTACAGGAGAGTTAGTGGCCGCTTATGCAGTCACAACAGACACCGAAATTATTGAAACCAAGTGTATAAATACCTTGTCCGCTCAAGCAGCAGAGCTCGTCGCTCTGACACAGGCCTATATTCAAGCCACAAATAAAAAAGTCAACATATACACTGATTCACGTTATGCATTCGGAGTTGTACATGACTTCGGCGTGCTGTGGCGAGAGAGAGGTTATTTAACTTCTCACGGTGCCCACATTCAGCACGGACCCCTCATTCATGCCTTATTAGATGCAATACATCTACCCATTGCAATATCGATTATGAAATGCAAAGCTCATACGAAAATTACTGATATCATTTCTCAAGGCAATGATCTAGCTGACAGAACAGCTAAACAGACTGCTCAAACTCAAACATCCGACATGACAAAGACAATAGTCCAGACACCAACACATTGCATGATGGTTAAGGATCCCACTCTTGATGTAATTGACATACAGACACATGCTACTCCAGACGAAATAGGGAAATGGACTGAATTAGGAGGGATCCAAACGGATCAAGGATGGATGACGAAGGAAAAATCTGTATGGTTCCTTCCTGATTCAATGGTCCAAGTCATTATTAACACTGTCCATAGTCCAGCGCATCTAGGAGAGAAAGCTATGCTAGACAGCATTCAACATATCTGGTTCAACAAGCATTTACGAGCAGCAGCGAAACAAAAAGTTCGTACCTGTATGATCTGTTGTCAGTTCAACCCAGGAAAAAGCATCCCCGTAGAGCAGGGTGGATTTCAGCCTCCTGATCACCCTTTTGAAATCCTCCAGATGGATTATATCCAGATGGAACGATGTCGAGGATTCAAATATGTTCTCGTAGTTGTCTGTGCTCTTTCCCGTTGGACAGAGGCATACCCGGTTTCAGATTACACTGCCCCGACTACTGCCAAACAGCTAGTTCGAGAATTCTTCCCACGATACGGTTTACCACGTGCTGTCTACTCAGATAACGGCCAGCCGTTCTCATCCGAACTCATGAAACACGTTTCACTTTTGTTAGGCTATCAGTGGAAATTCCACTGTGTCCGACACCCCGAGGCAGCAGGTCTTGTGGAAAGACATAATCAGACCCTGAAAATTAGATTGTCCAAAATATGCAGGGAGAAAGGTGTCGACTGGGTAGTAGCATTACCAGTTGCGCTCTTTTACATGAGAATGGTAGCACACTCTCGAACAGGGCTATCTCCGTATGAGGTGATCTTTGGCAGACCACCAAATATGTGGGGGACGCCTATACCACGTAAAATAACTGATATTGACTGTAATATGCTGACAGATTATTTGGCTTCCTTGATGTCTGCACTACAATCTTGTCGTTCACAGGTAGCTGCAGCTTTTCCTGACAACACTGAAGTGAAACCCCATGACGTAATTCCGGGGGATCTCGTTTTAGTGAGGAACTTTGATCGAAAGACTCAGCTGGATCCTAGGTGGAGGTCGCCACAATTGGTCTTGCTCACCACAAGGACAGCCGTGAAGATCGAAGGCAGAAAAGGCTGGGTACATTCAAGTCATATCAAGAAATTTTATGGACTACCATCGGATATAAAAACTACACCTCGCGTGTCTTCACCCATTGACTCAAAACTTTCTTTGGTTGAAACCAGTAGTCACGAACATTATAAACTAAAACTCAGATCTAATCCGTCGGGCAATTCGATTGTTTAAGTCCTCTCCAAGGTGAAGCGGTTGAATTTGTCTCTGACATGTATCCCTTAGATCTGAATAGAGAAAAAACCCGAAAAATGTTGAAACGACATGCGTATTGTAAATCACTGCGTAGTCATTGCACAGTGACGTTATTAATTTTGTTTTCCTTAAGTCTTTTTATAATTATTGCAAGTATATTGTTGCACATATATTATCCTATTTCTAGACATGTTTATAATATTACTGCTGAACATTCTTTTAGTGAATTACCTCCGCATGAATTGTCATACAGATTTGCGCTGCGCAATAACACTTTTATTAGTATGTTACATCATTCCCATCAGGTTAGCAATGCTACAAATTGTTGGATATGTGGCCGACTCCCTCCCTATCAGAACTATAAAGGAATTCTACCTCTTTTTCCATACCCGTTCACACACAACGGCTCCTGTGGAGCATGGTTTAGCTTAATTAATTCCTTAGATTCAAATTCTGCAGTTTATCAAGACAACTGGGTATGGGGAAATCTGAACTTAGTTTTACTTAAAGTCTGCCACCCCAACAAGGAGGGACTTCCCAAAAGAACAGGAACTGATCTAGAAAACGAAGTATATGGATTAGGTAATTTTACGCTTAATCTCTTGATCTTGAATGTCGAATCCGAAGTCACTCCAAGTTTGCCCGCCATGTCAGTATTTCCAGTAAAAGGTGAATTATGTGTAAGAAAGAATGGTTCCATACATATGGGCCATAGTAGATGCACCACTGTAATAGAATTTAGTGATCAAGGCAAGTCGACATTTAGAGCTTCCCGTCATTCCTATTTTATATGTGGTCAGACGGCATATGTACGTTTGCCTCTAGATTGGGATGGTACCTGCTACATTGGATTCCTTTTGCCACCTGTTTTCCTAGCTCCTCCTGATTATCACAGAAATACTCATTTAGTACACAATAGAGAAAGGAGAGATCTCCCAATAGTCGATTACACTGAAACAGCATGGGAAAAATACACAGATTTCAATAAAGGTCTCTTTCCCTATATAGGTACCGTTACTAATAGTAAACTGATACGTAGATTAACTAGAACCCTTGAAGCAGTAGTGAACGAAACTATTTCCGCCTTAGGCAATTTAACAGAAGAGCAGTCTGCTATGCGGATTGTTGTGCTTCAAAATCGTCTTGTCCTTGACGTCATCCTGGCCGATAGGGGCGGAGCTTGTAGGGTCATCGGATCAAGCTGCTGTGTATTCATACCAGAAAATTCGCCATCTGTATATAAAGCCATAACCCGCCTTCATAAGATTGTAAGCCAGATACACCAGAATCCAGGCACCTGGACTTGGTCCGGTTGGTTTTGGAGCGTGTTATCAGCCTGGGGATGGAGAGTTCTATCCTTCCTAGGTATTGGCCTTCTCATACTATTCAGTTGCTGCTTATGCCTGCAATGTGGACCAGCGATTTGTGGTCTGTGTGCCACATCGTGCATTCCACATCAAGATTTTCGTTCAAAATCCCGGAAGAAGAAAGAAGAACAAATGATGCTATATGAACAGATCAATGGATTGATGAAGATTGATGTCTCTTGACGGGCAAGTAGGGGACAAGGAGGGAATGTGGAAATATGGATTTTTCTGGTCAGTTATGTCCCCTATCTTGGACCCCAACGGTTCTATGTGCATGTTACAAGTACATGTATGTTCCCTCCAGTTCCAGTTATGAAGACGCAAATACATGTGCGTCCACCGTTAACATGTCCTCTTTCAGATCCGCCATGAATGGGCCGGATATTCCATTCCTAAGTACAAAAGGCCACCGCCTTTATATGGTTCACTTATGCCATTTTTACAGTCCAGGCAAGTAGGCCCTGATTCTGTCATCAAGCTTTTCTTGCTTTCTGTCTCTGAAGCTCCAGTCCGAGCCTGCATCTGTGACCATGAACTTTGTCTCATTCCCTGCGCGGCTCACGATGCCTGACATCAGCTTGCTGCCTGCCAAGAACTGTATTTCACCTTCGAAATTATCTGCTCCGATCCCTGCCCAATGCATTCCTGTCTAGTAGTTTCAGTAAACATTCTTCCAGCTACCGAGCAAAGGCCCGGCTTCTCTGTCTTCATGCAAGTAATTCATAGCCCTGTTACTATGGAAGATTCCTGCCCTCGCATCTAGTGTAGACACTTAGACGCTTGTACACGCACTAACAGTCAGTATAGTCAGTATAGAATAAGATTCTACTCTAAGAGACCTCTCTTTTGGATAACATAGTTCTTTAAACATAGGATGTTAGATATGATTTGGGATTAGGTTGACTTGACCCTCCAGACTTCTGTCGCCACATGTAGAGCTAAATGTCAAGTCCCCTCCACCCCCTAGCTGCACGTCAATCACACGTCATGCTGCTGCGCGCGCATCTCTGCCAAGTATTTCTGCTGACATTGCGAAATTATTTCATAGGTCCACCCATATGTGACATCATAACCAATGACGTTTTCCTTGTTACTCCCAATTACGCCTTTTTCAGCTACGCATGTGAAATGTTATCTTTGCTATCAATTGTTACGCCTCTTGCATTTACTTCACTGTAATGCCTATTGTATAAAAGTGAATAATTATCAATAATGTATGTACTTCACTTCCTGAACCTCCGTGGTGATGGAACTTGGAGGCCACGATTTCGAAATCGTCCATTAGAATAAAGCCCATTCCGAACCTCTAATACCACGGATTCTGCCTCTTATTTACTGAGCTATTTTTATTATGTTCTGTATCAAATTAAGTCCCGGTAATTAAATTATTTACCACAGTCCTGTTACCATGGAATATTCCTACCCCCTCGCATCTAGTGTAGACACTCAGACGCTTGTACATGCACTAACAGTCAGTATAGTCAGTATAGAATAAGATTCTACCCTAAAGAGACCTCTCTTTTTGGATAACACAGTTCTTTAAACATAGGATATTAGATATGATTTGGGATTAGGTTGACATAACCCCAGACTTCTGTCTCCACATGTAGAGCTAAATGTCAAGTCCCCTTCTCCCTCTAGTTGCACGTCAATCACACGTCATGCGGCTGCGCACGCATCTCTACCCAATATTTCTGCTGACATTGCAGGATTCTCTTATGGATCCACCCACTTGTGACATCATGTATAATGACGTTTTCTAGTTACGCCTATTCTAGTTACGCATGCATATTTTATTTTGTCTTATCAGTTGTTACGCCTACCGCATTTGTTTTACTGTAATGCCTTTTCTATAAAAATGATTACCTGTCAATAATATATGCCCTTCCTTCCTGAACTTTCGTGGTGATGGAATAGAATGCCTACAATTCGAATTGTATTCCTTTGTATAGGAATAAAGCCTTTTAAAACCTCTAATACCACGGATTCTGCCTCTCATTTTACTGAGTTATTCTTAATAGACTTTACCGCATAAAAAATAGTACCGGTAACGAAATATTTACCACATAAATTGGCGCCCGAATAGGGACACTTTCTCATCTCACGCGCCGGCGGTGCGTTGCAGGCCCGGTCTCCTGCCACAGCTGAACGGACAAAAACGCGTACCCGCAGGATTTCCTGTATCTCCCTCCGGCCAAGCGGGGACGACTGAGGCTGCGATCAACACCCAGACGAGGCGGTGAGAAGTGCGGAGTATCCCGACCAGAGCCTAGCTGAGAGAGCAAGATCCGAGGTATACAGAGACCCGCCAGGTTCCGAAGTTCCGAGTCCAGTCCAGTCGAGTCCAGTCGAGTCCAGTCCGGTCCAGTTTCAGTTCCGATCCGAGGCCTTCCGTTCCGAGCTACCCGGTGAGTACCATTACCGGGGAGGCATTTAACGTGCACGTAGTCTGTGCCGGTCAAGACGGGTTTGGGTACACAAATCCGGTCTGCACTGTTTTAGCAGTGTATCTGTACTGTTTAGCAGTATATATAGTATGTTTTGCATATAAATAAATATAAATAAGTATTATGTAGTGTCAGTATTATGTCAGTAACTAGTTTTCTATTAGTTATCATTGATCGTAAAACTGTTAAGTGTCCAATGTTTTGAAATACGTTCTATATACTGTGGTGTGAATGACTGTTCATTATTGTGTTTTTTTGTATAAAGTGTGTTCTAGTAATAAGGTCTAAAAATGCCGCTCTTTTCGAAACTAAGACAGATCAAAACTAGAAAAGGTGTACTCGAAGAAGCTGTTCCCATCCCACCTAGGGACACTCCAGGGTACTTTATGTATCATAAGCATGGCCTAGATGCCGTATTATTTCTTGATTTATGGGTGGACTACACCAAAGAATTACCAGAGAGTCAGAGATGGCCCGCAGCGGGGACCTGGGATGCAGATTGCATCATGAGAGTAGAAGAAGAATTATGGAAAAAGAAAGCCAGACAGTCACAGAAAGATGCCATTGAATTATGGCGTAAAGAATCATATAGACGTACGGAAAAAGCACTCAGACAGGAAGAGAAAGGTAGAGAGAATTCCAATAAAACCCGAGAAAATCTATTACTTGAGGAAGGTACCCGAGTAAAATCAGAACAAGTAGACAGACAAAGAAACGCCCTTATGAATGGTATGTATCCACTTCTGGCCGAAGGGTTACCTAAGGCTACTCCGGAAATACCAAAAGACTTGCCACCTCCATTGTTTCCGATAAAAGCACATCCCAAGGGGCATCCCAGAACCGCAGAAGATGTTTTCCTTTCCTCTTATTTAGATGACGCAGCTCCCGAGTATGCTAATACCGCACCACCTAGACCGCTTACCGATGGTGCTCATCGCCAAGACCTTCCGTCTGTACCTCCGCAACAACAAGTTCCGACACACATTCAGACAAGCACATCTGTTTCTACAGCTTTTCCCGCAACGACGGTTGCTGTCTCACCTTCAACAAATCCTTTCACGTCCAGCACCCCAGACGGTGCTACAGGAGGTACGACAGACATTTTTTCTACGCCACCCAGAGGAAATAAATTTTCCCTTAGAGAATTAGCACACCAACGTACGCCCAAACTAGCAACTCCCGACATGCTTAAGGAACTTCTAGTAGATTGTAGATATGATCCTGTGCCCGGTAAACGGGACGAAATGCTGCTGTCATCATTACGTATTCGACGAGCTGCAATATATTTAACGAAGCTACCAGGAATGGCTACACATTTAGAAAATATATATATCTTTGTCCAGTCAGGGCGAGGTCCTGAAAGTATTAGCAGAGCTATGGAGTACCAGAAAGCGGAGGTACAGGGACAACTGTTACGTTTCCTCATAAACTGTGTAATCAGAAATCAAGACCGGCCTGGGGTAAATCCGGAAGAAATGCAAAAACTTGTCACTTGGGGCCAGAATATATCAGAAGGGAGACATGATAAACAGTTATGTATAGTAGCTATGTACCGAAAGATCCGCAAAGAAGTAGAACGAATGCACGAAGAAAGATTAGAGGTAGACGCCACTGACCTAAACAGAGAGGAGGGGGAGCAAGAATCAGACCAATTAGATACAATAGCTTATGTAGGTAGAGGAAGATCCCATAATAATACCAGAGGTTTTAACGACCCAATACGTCCAATACGTCCAGAATGTAATAGACATCTTCCAAACCCTATGCTAAATACAAAATCCCCTGAACACTTATTCCAAGTCGCTGATAAATTACTCCGAGATCGAAGGGGATACCACGTGCTTGATTCCATGGACGAACAAGAATTAGCCAGGTCCGCAGTACAATGGGCTGACAGTCCCGGCGAATACAATGATGATGTACTTGCAAACACGTTTCTGAATCTAGACCCATATGAACAGCGTTTAGCTAGTATATACATGATTCAACACCTCCTTATATCATATAAAAACCAACACTCCGATCCAGGACCCTTACCTGACATATTGACAGAACTACTCACGAATATATGGAGAGGGTCAGGTACAGATTTGATTAAGGAAATTCTAGAATCCCGAAACCAATATTTAAATTTCGTATGCCCAGAACACGTTCCAGTTCCCATCATGGGAAGAAAAATGTATCACATAGATAGACAGAACCCGTTACGCGAAGTACACCCAATTAGAGGTGCCGGTGATAATTTTACACGCGTGTTTGTGTACACGCCTATAACTAAACTGGAATTATTAGAAATGAAGAAAGTAGTACCTAGCCATGACAAGGACCCAGCAGGTTTCCACCGTGAGATAAAAGACATGTTACTCATGGGAGAGTATACCTACCCCGACATTATGAAAATATTGAAAGTCCTATTACCCGCCGGTGTTTATGAGAAACTCAAAGAAAAGGAATGGGAGGTGGGAGACCAAAAGATAGATTGGACAGCATTAGAAAACGAAGAAAAGGCCCGAGCTGCAGGAGCAGGGCTTGGGGAAAAGACTACAGCACTAGCAGGATTACTAATACAGGTACTGCCACGTTTATTAACTACGAAAAAGGAAGACTGGGGTGCAATCTCAGCCTGTAAACAAAAACCAGATGAAGACACTAGTGATTTCTATTCCCGATTTGAAAAATGTTTTAGTATAAATAGTGGCATAAAAGCCAGTAGTGAGTCATATCCACATCTGTTTGTGACAAAATTAGTTGAAAATTCTCTGCTACAAGTCAAGAATAGAGTATTGAAATTCGAAAGTACCTGGCAAGGTAATACCCCATCACAGATGCTACAGATGTTACAATATCACCACAATCGAATTAGAGAAGAACAAGAACACAAACAAAGACGTATGAAAGATACAAAAATGAAAATGCTTGTTGCACAGTCAGTTCCAGCCGATAGTCATCAAAAGGGTGATTCCGCAAGTCCTGCGAAAGGGACATGCAACTATTGTAAACAACCAGGTCATTATATACACGATTGTCCAGTCCTGAAACATAATATTGCCACAGGTAGAACGCATGAGAGACCACGTCCACCTAGACAGGATCAGAATCAACAACTAATGCCTCAGCAGGCACAACCTAGGTTAGCTCCGCAACAATTAGCTCCGCAACAGGCAGCTCCACAACAGATCGTAGCACCACCACAAGCGCAGCCTATTGCTGCAACTCAAGCAACAACACAACAGATGTATCAGTACGCACAAACAGATTATCCCGATTATCAGCGATACTCATGAGATAGCCTAGAGAGGGAAGTTGGCTTACCCCTTATAGAGGTTCCTGTAGACCAAGAGGGACCTTATGTACATAGTGAACTATTAGCGGAAGACCGAAAGTTTTTACTTGATACAGGGGCAAGCAGAACAACTATAAGACGCAGTGAAGTTCCAGGGGCACCCCTCTCAGGCTCACAAAATATTTCCCTTGGATTCTCAGAAAAACCTATAATAAATGACGTAACACAACCTCTTCCACTTACAGTCGGTCCATTAACACGTACTACAGATTTATTGCTTACTAAATCATGTCCAGAAAACCTGTTAGGTATAAAAACATTGAAAGCTCTAGGAGCCATAATATGTTGTTGTCCGGAAGGAGTACGACTATTTTTACGTGACTTTAAAGGTCACTACGTATCCAGAGACATGGATCACCGACTGCAGAATTTACCTACACATTTATGGGCACAAGGCCCCACTGATGTTGGTTGCATGAACATTACACCATATCGAGTCACACTTAAGACAGGAGTGGTACTACCACGAATGCGACAATACAAGTTACCTCCAGATGCTGTAGTGGCTTTACTGCAAATCATTGACGAGCTTATTGCCCAAGGAGTGGTTGTGGAAACTGACTCCAATGTATGTAATTCCCCGATAATTCCGATCCTTAAAAGAACGGATCCAAAAGCACCACCAGTATATCGATTAGTTATTGATCTGCGCGAATTAAATAAATGTATTGTACCACAATACCCTGTGGTCCCAGATATCTCCTCATTACTCACAGCTATTGACTCAGAAGCAACGTTTTTCACTGTAATTGATCTCAAGAATGCTTTCTTTAGTGTCCCAATCGATCCGGAAAGTCAATATTTGTTCGGTTTTAGTTTAAATGGACGAAGTTTTAAATTCACACGCGCACCTCAAGGATTTACAGAAAGCCCCAGCATCTATAGCCAAGCACTGAAACGAGAACTTGACAGTATACACATGCCAGCTAACACTGCCTTGCTTCAATATGTCGATGATCTGCTGATCACCGCCCGAAGCGAACCTGAATGTGAAATAGCGTCACTGACGGTTTTGAAATTTCTGGCCGACAAGGGGCACAAGGTGTCCCCTTCTAAGCTGCAATTTTGTGTCCCGCGAGTTGTCTACCTTGGGCACTCGCTGTCCAAGGAGGGAAGGCAGCTTACACCCGATCGCATCCAGTTAATTGCTAACATGCTAAATTGTATTAACACTTTGTCAGCTCACGGTGCCCACATCCAACACGGACCCCTCATTCAAGCCCTATTAGACGCGATTCATCTACCTACTGCAATATCGATTATGAAATGCAAAGCCCACACAAAAGTTACCGATATCATTTCTCAGGGTAATGACCTAGCTGACAGAACAGCTAAACAGACTGCTCAGAATAGGACTCACACAACTGACACGACAAAAACAATAGTTCCGACACCAACACATTGCATGACAGTTAAGGATCCCGCCCTTGATGTAATTGACATACAGACACATGCTACACCAGACGAAATAAAGAAATGGACTGAATTAGGAGGGATCCAAACAGATCAAGGATGGATGACGAAGGAAAAATCTATATGGTTTCTTCCCGACTCAATGGTCCAAGTCATCATTAACACAATACATAGTCCAGCGCACCTAGGAGAAAAAGCTATGCTAGACAGCATTCAACACATTTGGTTCAACAAACACTTGCGAGCCGCAGCTAAACAAAAAGTTCGTACCTGTATGATATGTTGTCAGTTTAACCCAGGTAAAAGCATTCCCGTAGAACAGGGTGGATTTCAGCCTCCTGATCACCCTTTTGAAGTCCTCCAGATGGATTATATCCAGATGGAACGATGTCGAGGATTCAAATATGTTCTCGTAGTTGTCTGTGCTCTTTCCCGTTGGACAGAAGCATACCCGGTTTCAGATTACACTGCCCCGACTACTGCCAAACAGTTAGTTCGAGAATTCTTCCCACGGTACGGTTTACCACGTGTTGTCTACTCAGATAACGGCCAGCCGTTCTCGTCCGAACTAATGAAACACGTTTCCCTTCTATTAGGCTACCAATGGAAATTCCATTGTGTCCGACATCCTGAGGCGGCAGGTCTCGTGGAACGTCATAATCAAACTCTGAAAATTAGATTGTCCAAAATATGTAGAGAAAAAGGAGTCGATTGGATAGTAGCCTTACCAGTTGCGCTCTTTTACATGAGAATGGTAGCACATTCTCGAACAGGGCTATCCCTGTATGAGGTGATCTTCGGTAGACCACCAAATATGTGGGGGACGCCTATACCTCGTAAAATCACTGATGTTGACTGTAATATGCTGACAGATTACCTGGCTTCCTTGATGTCTGCACTACAATCTTGTCGTTCACAGGTATCCGCAGCTTTTCCCGACAATACTGAGGTAAAACCCCATGACGTGGTTCCTGGGGACTTGGTGTTGGTCAGGAATTTTGACCGGAAGACCCAACTGGATCCTAGGTGGAAGTCACCGAAGTTGGTTCTACTCACCACAACGACAGCTGTGAAGATCGAGGGAAGGAAAGGGTGGTTGCACTCGAGTCATATCAAGAAATGTTATGGACTACCATCCAGTGTAGACAATCCACCCTGTATTCCCTCACAGACAGACTCAAAGCTCCCCTTGGCTGAATTAACACAACCAGAACTGTATAAACTAAAATTGAGGTCTAGTAAGTCAGACAATTTGATTGTTTAAGTCCTCTCCAAGGTGAATCGGTTGAATTTGTCTCTGACATGTATCCTCTAGACCGGAATAGAGAAAAAAATCATCAAATACAGCTCAAGAAGCATGCGTATTGTAAATCATTTCGTAGTCACTGCACAGTAACATTATTAATTTTGTTTTTTCTAAGTCTTCTGATCATCATTGTCAGCATCCTATTGCACATGTATTACCCTATTCCTAAGCGTGCTTACAATATAACTGCAGAACATTCTTTTAGTGAATTACCTCCACATGAATTGTCCTATAGATTTGCGCTGCGCAACAACACATTCATTAGTATGCTACATCATTCCCATCAAACCAGCAATGCCACAAATTGTTGGATATGTGGCCGACTCCCTCCCTATCAGAACTATAAGGGAGTTTTGCCCCTCTTTCCCTATCCGTTCACACACAATGGCTCCTGTGGAGCATGGTTTAGTTTGATTAATTCCCTAGATTCGAATTCCGCAGTTTATCAAGACAACTGGGTATGGGGAAACCTGAACTTAGTTTTGCTTAAAGTCTGCTACCCTAACAAGGAGGGACTTCCCAAAAGAACAGGAACTGATCTAGAAAATGAAGTATATGGATTAGGTAATTTTACACTTAACCTTATGATCCTGAACGTTGAATCAGAGGCTACACCAATCTTGCCCGCCATGTCCGTATTCCCAGTAAAAGGGGAACTATGTATAAGGAAGAATGGCTCCATACACATGGGCCATAGTAAATGCACCACTGTAATAAAATTCAGTGATCAAGGCAAGTCTACATTTAGAGCTTCTCGTCATTCCTACTTTATATGTGGCCAGACCGCATATATACGCCTACCTTTAGATTGGGATGGTACCTGTTACATAGCATTCCTTCTACCACCTGTTTTCCTAGCTCCTCCTGATTATCATAGAAATACCCATTTAGTACACAATAGACAGCAGAGAGATCTCCCAATTGTCGATTACACTGAAACAGCATGGGAAAAATACACAGATTTCAATAAAGGTTTCTTTCCCTATATAGGTACAGTCACTAATAGTAAGCTGATACGTAGATTAACCAGAACCCTTGAAGCAGTAGTGAACGAAACTATTTCCGCCTTAGGCAATTTAACAGAAGAGCAGTCTGCTATGCGGATTGTTGTGCTTCAAAATCGTCTTGTCCTTGACGTCATCCTGGCCGATAGGGGCGGAGCTTGTAGGGTCATCGGATCAAGTTGCTGCATTTTCATACCAGAAAATTCGCCGTCAATATATAAAGCCATAACTCGCCTTCATAAGATTGTAAGTCAGATACACCAGAGTCCAGGCACCTGGACTTGGTCCGGTTGGTTCTGGGGCGTGTTGTCAGCCTGGGGATGGAGAATGCTCTCCTTCCTAGGTATTGGCTTTCTCATACTATTCAGTTGCTGCTTATGTCTACAATGTGGGCCAGCGATTTGTGGTCTGTGTGCCACCTCGTGTATCCCACATCCAAGTTTTCGTTCGAGATCCCGGAAGAAGGAAGAAGAACAAATGATGCTATATGAACAGATCGATGGATTGATGAAGATCGATATCTCCTAAGGGTCCGAAGGGGACAAGGAGGGAATGAGGAAATATGAATTTTGTGATCAGTTATGTCCCCTATCGTAGACCCCAACGGCTCCATGTACATGCTATACGTACATGTATGTTCCCTCCTGCTCCAGTTTTGAAGACGCAAATATATGTGCGTCCACCGTCAACATGTCCTCTTTCAGATCCACCATGAATGGGTCAGATATTCCTTTCCTAAGTATGAAAGGCCACCGACTTTATGTGGTTCACTTTCCACATTTTTACAGATTCAGGCGAGTAGGCCCGAATTCTGTCATCAAGCCTTTTCCTGCCTTCTGCCTCTGAAAGCTCCAGTCTGAGCCTGCATCTGTGACCATGAACTTTGTCTTACTCCCTGCGCGGCTAACGGTGCCTGATCCAGCCCGTCGCCTGCCAAAAACTGTATTTCACCTTCAAGATTATCTCCTCCGCCCCTCATCCGATGCATTCCTGTCTAGCAGTTTAGGTAAACATTCCTCCAGCTACCGTGCAAAGGGCCAGGCCTCGCTGTCCTCATGCAAGTAATTCATAGTCCTGTTACCATGGAATATTCCTACCCCCTCGCATCTAGTGTAGACACTCAGACGCTTGTACACGCACTAACAGTCAGTATAGTCAGTATAGAATAAGATTCTACCCTAAAGAGACCTCTCTTTTTGGATAACACAGTTCTTTAAACATAGGATATTAGATATGATTTGGGATTAGGTTGACATAACCCCAGACTTCTGTCTCCACATGTAGAGCTAAATGTCAAGTCCCCTTCTCCCTCTAGTTGCACGTCAATCACACGTCATGCGGCTGCGCACGCATCTCTACCCAATATTTCTGCTGACATTGCAGGATTCTCTTATGGATCCACCCACTTGTGACATCATGTATAATGACGTTTTCTAGTTACGCCTATTCTAGTTACGCATGCATATTTTATTTTGTCTTATCAGTTGTTACGCCTACTGCATTTGTTTTACTGTAATGCCTTTTCTATAAAAATGATTACCTGTCAATAATATATGCCCTTCCTTCCTGAACTTTCGTGGTGATGGAATAGAATGCCTACAATTCGAATTGTATTCCTTTGTATAGGAATAAAGCCTTTTAAAACCTCTAATACCACGGATTCTGCCTCTCATTTTACTGAGTTATTCTTAATAGACTTTACCGCATAAAAAATAGTACCGGTAACGAAATATTTACCACAATAGAGAGAAGCAAACAGAGAGAAATTAAGAAACAGAGAAGAATCAAACAGAAGAATCAAACATAGAAACCATCCTCCCTTCTTACACAACAGCGAAGAAGAAAAAAAACAACAACGTAAGAGAAAAGGATAAAAGAAAACGCAACAGACTGCCCCAAAATATACCCACTGGCCAGAACAGGAATGAAATGGAGGCTGAAAATGGAAAACGAAAAAAACACAGGGCAACAGATAGCGACAAACGCAGTGGAAGATAACACGACAGAAAAACAAAAGAAAGTCTAGAACCCACAAGAGACACGAGAAGAAGAACTCAGAAGGAAACAGTAAAGAAGAAAGAAACAAGAAAAATGAGGAAAAAATATAAGGATAATTCCCCATCTAAACACCACTATCTTAAAGCAATGACAAAATTGTAATGCAAAGATAACAGTGCAAAAACAGCAATAAAATATAATGTCAACAGAACATACTTAGCAATGAAAATATGAAAAACATTGAAATAAGGTATAAACCTAAGCTAAGTATGTGAACTAAACTGCATGGGAGAGAACCCACGACTGATCTCTTGAGAAAGAGATGACTTGTGCGCCAAACTGGGAACGCTTCCCATACACATATAAGTGTAAAAACAAACTTTGTGTGGAATAGCCACACAGTGCACTGAAGTAATGTAACACATATGAGTAGGTACTCATGACATATTCCAATCAATGAAAGGAATGTTTGGGTAAGAACCCCTGGTAATGCAAAAGGACTGAAACCTTCGCATGTGATCCCTATAAAAGGGTAGAACTGAGTGACCCTGAAGACAGGTACACTTGAAAACTTACGGGTAGGAACCCACAACTAGACTAATGCGAAAGGACTGTAACCTTTGTATAAACGCACCTTGTAGACAGGTAGATAAAAAAACGTACGGGTAGGAACCCGCAAATTGATAAATGCGAAAGGACTGTAACCTTTGCATAAACGCACCTTGTAGACAGGTAAACAGGCTAAGAGTACTAAAATAATGCATGAACAGCGACATAGCAGTATGTATAAGATTAGAAATAAACAAACTTTGTTACCTCATGAAAATACTCCTAGCTGTAGTAAATCAGGTGAATACAGAGATAACCTTGCTGCCAACGTAGATGTTACTGTGTGCGAGAAATGTCACCAAAAACACATGTACAAGTAAACATTTGAATCCCAACAAACTGCACCATAAAAGAAATATAATGTTAAAAATACCGGTGTGCCTGTCACCGAAATAACAGACAATCGTGGGACAGTTCGTGACACTTCATGAAGACATGTTCACACAGTCATAAACTCCATTTGCGCTGCTGAAAACAAAACAGACCACCAAGTGTTCAAACTGAAAATTAGAAAATGCTGCTGCACATGAGATAAATGGCCACTAGATGGCATTGTAATATTAGAATTAAACTGAAGTTGGACAAACCAAAACTGTACTCGAGACACAATGAAAAAATTAAAAGCTTTTCCAACGCAGCAGAAAAACAAATAAAAGTGTCCCCAACCTTGATGCGAGTGTTCTCTGACCTCGATTGGATGACTCCGGACTACAAAACATAAGCAGGTTTCAAATGTCCGGTGACATGAAAAAAAAAACTAATAAATCGGAGGATGCACTCGACATCTTTCAATGTTGACACGAAGTACAAGATGGTTGTCTGTAAGCCAGCATTTATCTCTAGTGAAATGAACAATAAAGTTCATATATAAAAAAAAAACGTGGTTGGCAATGCTCGCGTTGGATCCATAGGCATATTGCACTGAAAACCAAATGAGCCACCAACCACAAAATGGCGGCACGCACAGTGACGCCGCGCCGGATGGCTCCCGGCATCACCATGCTGTAAAAGTTGACAGGCAGCAATGATGACACGAAGGAAACGTCACAGAAAGGAACAGCGCGGGACCCCTGGTGAAGGCAGGAGAGACATCACGGAGGGAACAGAGGTAAGAGGAGGCTGCGCGCGATGAAAGTGTGCGCGTGTCAGGGGGCTCGTTTAGATTTTGAATGGCAACGAATCAAACTGCCATGTCTCAGTGCCAAACCCCAGAAGTATCCGGTGAAGTACTTAGTGAGAAACTGGAACAATTGAAGTATTGTAACGGTGCAGGGAAATCACCACGCACCGATGTGATGTGGCTTTAGGACTTCACATGTGTGGTAGAGCTGACATTGGCACATAACCTTACTGAAGAGCTGTTGGTTATTACGGAGCTCTTCCTGAAAGTGGCTGACAAAGTGGTGCCACGTTATGGTGCGTGTTTGGTGCCTCACAGATGGATGTCGCATAAGGTAGAATTTGTGACGGTTCGTCGTGGTGAGCACCAGATATCTACTTGCCAGTGTTTTGTGCTATGTACTGTGGCATTATGCACACCTTTGCGACATGGCAGTTGAACTGCTATCCTACCGGAATTTTTAAATCGGCACGAGTGGTGCATGGTGCACGCACGCCTTCTTACTTTCATCTGGTGACCGGCCATGCCTCCTTTGTGATGCTTTCCAGTCTACGAGGGTCTTCTTAGTTGGTGCATGTTCGTGCGGGGAACCACCCGGCACTTCTCACGTCGACATGCTACCATCTTGAGCTTGGAGGCAGACTGCGTGTTTATTTTCACGATCAGGATTGCCAATATAGTTAATTTCATAAACCGAGTACTGACGATAAACATAATTTTAAAGTGAGCGTTGTGGTGATTGGGCCCTCAGGCCCTCATGCATACAAATGAGGGACGCAGGACACTGGAGTACTGGTACGGTAAACTGGCCACGAGCACGTGCGCTCGGCCCCTTTTATTGTCAGGGTCACCTGACTGGTGACGCCTGTGGTGGGTGGGTGTTCAGTGTGGGTTACAGGCACAATGGAACACTAGACTGTATCCAGCCGGATACTACATCCCTCCCAAACTTTAATGAAAGTTCAACCAAAATGAAGTCCGAACCTGTGGGAGAAAACGCACAAGTTACAAACAAAACATTAGCTGGCGAGCAGGACTTCCACGTAGTCTCTTGGCTGATGGTCAGCTGCCGGCGAGGGTGTTCTGACAGCCGGGACCACTCTGTCTCCTTGGCACAATGTCCGAGTGCTCTATGGATGCGTGATTTTGGACTTACAACGTGGAAGTGCGCTTCACAGTCTCTTTCTTGTACCGCCGTCGGTGGAAGTGTGGGTGGAATGATGGTGGACCCTCGTTATTCGACTTTCCGCTGTATGCCCTGGTAGAGGTGTTTCCTCCAACTAGTAGTTGTCTTCTTACAGGACTCACCGTTGCAGGATATCCCTCTCACGGATACCCCTCTCTCGTGGGTGTCCCCTCTCACTGGACGACCCGGAGGCCCTTTTGTTGCCAGGCTTCCACTGGAACGGTTGACCGCGCCTGGTCGCTCCAATCGCGTTGGAGGAGTCGCTACGGGTCCTCTTTCCGTGTCCGAAGTTCCACCTAAAAGGGTGCTGTTGGCACTTGGTCCTTCGCGCTCTGCCTCTGTTCTCCTAGGATCTCCAGAGCCAGCCTCAACAGTCCATCTCTCGTCTTGGGATCCGCTGCCACCGGTGTCCCTGAGGCCTCTGCCCCTTGGATGTCCACGGTCCTGTTTCCGTGACGTCCCAGAGGTGGTTGTTACCAACGGACCGGCCTGCTCGTCTCTGTCATCCCCGGGTGACCTTCGGGTTAGCGCATCGACGTATGCTCCCAGTGGGGCTGATGTTGTTTTCCAGGTACTGGGTCTGGGTGTCCATGCACCTTCTCACTCCCCTCTTCGGGTACTCCTTCCGGTGTGTGTGTTGATCTGTCACGCACACCTCTGTGCTCTTCTCCTTTCTCCTTCGGGTGTTCTCCTTCTGGTGTGTGCGTGTTGATCTGTTACGCACACCTCTGTGCTCTTCTCCTTTCCTCTTCGGGTGTTCTCCTTCTCCTTCCATTGCGACGCGATCCAGTCTTCCCGCCTTCTTGCTCGTCCTTACCAGGCTTCCTCGTGTAGCGTGCACTCTACGCGTTTCCCTCTGGTCTTGTCCCGCCACTAGGACACTGTCTTCTTTTCGCTCTGTGACTGGACCGGTCGTCGCGACCTTCTGTCTCGTAGTTGCTTTTGATGTTGCTTCTGATGTCGAGTGATGTTACCGGACCTCTCTTCCTGCTCCTCCTGGTCCTCTTTGTGAACCTCTCATGGGGTCCTCTTCACTTCTCTTCTCTCCGGCTCTGACCTCTTGGCAGGTCAGTGTGCTCTCCGACCTCTTGTAGGTCTGCATCCTCCTTGCGACCAACTGGTGGTCATCGTCGTCCTCCTTGCGACCATCTTGCTGGTCGGCTTCTTCCTCCTTGCGACCATCTTGATGGTTGGCTTCGTCCTCCGCGCGACCATCTGGGTGGTCGGCTTCGTCCTCCGCGCGACCATCTGGGTGGTCGGCAACCTTCGCGCGACCATCTGGGTGGTCGGCAACCTTCGCGCGACCATCTGGGTGGTCGGCAACCTTCGCGCGACCATCTGGGTGGTCGGCAACCTTCGCGCGACCATCTGGGTGGTCGGCAACCTTCGCGCGACCATCTGGGTGGTCGGCTTCACGAGGTGCGTCACATCGTGCGACTACCTGTGTTGGCGGAATCGTCGAGTGCTGGTGCATGCTTCTCTTCGTACCGTCGCGGTATATCTTCAGAGTCGCATTGCTCCTTGCGCTGTGTGATTTCTTGATGTGGTGGCTTCTTGGCGCCACTGGGTGTACTCTCTGCGCGCTCCTCAACCTCCTTTGTCCCTGGAGCAGTGTCCGCTTTTCTTGCACGTCTTCGCCCTTGCCAGGTGCTGAGCTCCTGAATCTTCGTTCGCTTGTCTGGTGTTGCTCCTTTTCTTACTATTGCAGCGACAACCTGTGGCCACCAGGTACCGCTGCGCTCTCGCTCTGTCTCAGCTTCGTGCTTCTGGTGGTCCGCGCCACCGCTCCGTCGACCTGCTCCTGGTCACTCCTCTTGGCGCGCTTGTGTCTTCTTTCTTCTTCCCTTCTTGGAGTTTCAGCCCTCCTGGCGCATTCCGGCACCTTGTCTCTTCATCCTCACAGGCAGTGTGACGGCTTGGCGCCACCGTGGCATGGCAGCTTTGCTGCGCACTCGCTTTTGCACACCTGTAGATTCTTCTCTCTTTTTTTTTCCAATCCCCCGGTCTCCTGTTGCTACTGGGTTTTCTTTGGCTTGCTGTAGGCTTGTTTGCTTCTTTTCTTTTCTGCAGTACCAAAAGTGTCCACCAGATGGCAGGGTAGCGCCTTTCCAGGCACCGCAAGTCTTTCCTTCGTTCTGGGCCTTTCAGATCAGCCACGGGTGCTGTGCTTCGGTGCAGCTTTGAAGCTGGGGGCAGGCTGCAGAGCCCCTCTCCTGGGCTCAGGGCAATTCACTCCTGCACGTGTTCACAGACCTTGTGGTGCACTGGTCTGCCAGTGCCCTGCCAGAGCAGCTTCACCCCCACGCTGCTGGCCGCGCCTTGCTGCCTCCTTGGTTTCAGTGCAGGACAGAGACTCCACACGCTGCTGTCTGACCTACGTGTGAGGGAGCACACCGCTTAGGGCACAGTGAGTTTAGTACTTTTCTTTTCTGCCTGCTTTCGCTCACGCGGCCGCCACTGCTCCTCCGTGGGTCACCTTAACTCTCTCCTCCTCCTGCGCACCTCGCGCCTTCGCGCTTATTTTAATTCGCGCTTCGATGCGCCTTTGATCTGTCCTGCACCCGCAGCAGGCCTCCTCGTTTCTCGGGCCCTGCGGGGGTGCCGGTGCCGCTCTCCTCTCCCATTCAGTCACTCTAATTCGCGGCCGCCTGGGGGCACTTCGCTCTTCTTTTATCAACTAGCGCTTCATGCTGGGGCACTTCGCGCGTCATAGCGCTTCTTTGCATTTGCGCCGCAGGCTACACGCTGACTTGACCTTATTCTCCCCGCCCGCGGCAGCTCCTCAGTTAACACGCTGCCCGGGGCGGGGGAAGGTTGACGCCACTGTCTCCATTCTGCTCTCGTGAGGAGGGGCGGGCTGAGTACCCTTGCCGGCACCTTTACTTTTCTCCCATCTTGGCGGCGCTGGCTGCCTGCAGTCGCGTACCGCTGCGGGTGGGCTCCGCTTCCGTTCTCTGTTCCTTCTGCCCGCAGGCGTACTCGATCTTGGGCGCAGGCAGCGCGGGGGGGGCGGGCCAGGCCGAGGAGACGGGGGTCATCGACCGATGCCGCGGCGCTACCTCTGCTACGGTGCCGCTTCCCTCGCTGTCCGCCCCAGATCCCGGTGGGCTCTCGCTGGCTTCCTGGTAGTCGCCCTTTTCCCCTCACGGAGCCTCTGGACACCTCTCACATTCACGGGCTCACCTCCTGCGGCCAGATGCGGGGTGGACACCCGTTGCGACTTCCTCACGTTTGGGGTCACAGCATCGCGGCCGATGCGGGTGGGCTCCGCTCGGCCTGCAGTAGTCCCCCACGGCACTTCCACGCGGGGACCGATGTCAGCGGGCGCATGAGGTGCGGAGTGGGCTCCCGTTCACCTCGCTTTCTCCCTGGGGCACTTGGCACGCCCGCAGGCCTCCGCGACAGCTGGCGCCTTCCTCGCAGGGGGGGGGTGCCGATGCGACGCGGCAGCTCTCCTCCCCTCACTCGGTTTCCACGGCCTCATACTTCCCCCACCAGGACCGGGGGAGGCAAGGCCACCGCACACGTGGGATAGGACCCACTCGTCGCCATTGTGGTGATTGGGCCCTCAGGCCCTCATGCATACAAATGAGGGACGCAGGACACTGGAGTACTGGTACGGTAAACTGGCCACGAGCACGTGCGCTCGGCCCCTTTTATTGTCAGGGTCACCTGACTGGTGACGCCTGTGGTGGGTGGGTGTTCAGTGTGGGTTACAGGCACAATGGAACACTAGACTGTATCCAGCCGGATACTACAAGCGTCACTGCCTGAGGATCGACAAAAGGTCAGAGGTAGTGTCATTTAAGTTAATTGAAAAATTCACATTACTGGGAAGTTCGCTGTGGAAAATGTAAAACTAGTTCAACAATGCCATCTTGTGGCTGTTTAGCACCACTGCACCAGGGGAAGGAAATAAACGGTTCACTTGTCTAAGACACCGAGTAATCTCGAGCACAAATTGAAGAACGATTTTTTGACTTGAGACTTAGTTGAAGATCTCGACAGTGAGTCAGAGAACCTATGAATCACGATGTTGACATTGCCTGACTAGAGACACAAGAGAGTAAAGGAACATAGAGGCAAAAAAAACAACAACAAAAAAAACTGATCCTGGAAGCTAGAGTCCAGAGTGTGCCCAGAACAAGGACAGTGATGACTGTGTTGAACTTGGTGATATGTTGGCTCTACGAGTTATTAGCTATAGTAAGACCATAAAGGTCAATGGATTAATTGTTGCCTGTTTTGACGTTTTCAGCAGAGTAATTTGCAATTAATTGGCAAGGTATTATTTGGGTGAGAATTCGCTCACTGGTGTTATAGTCTAAATTAATATGTATTTGCATTACAGTGTTTTATAGGGAGGTGGATTTTCCCCTTTAAAATATTTAAGGATAGGGAGGTGGATTCCCCCTTTACAATGATTTGGAAGGTTACTGTGTGTGGTGGTTTATAGGGAGGTGGATTCCCCCTTTACGAGGTTGCTGTGTGGTGGTTTATAGGGAGGTGGATTCCCACTTGGAAGGTTGCTGTGTGTGATGGTTTATAGGGAGGTGGATTCCCCCTTTACAATGATTTGGGAGGTTATTGCATGTGTGTGTTTTATAGGGAGGAGGATTCCCCCTTTTAGAGGTTAATGTAGTATGTGGTTTATAGGGAGGTGGATTCCCCCTTTACAATGCTTTCAGAGGTAACTGATGTATAGGGAGGAGGATTCCCCCTTTTTAAAGGTTACTGTGGTGTATGGTCTATGGGGAGGTGGATTTCCCTTTTATTGTGAGCTTGCAAAAGTGTGCAGTAGGTGTGAGTGTACAGTATATTACTGTGCGTGCAGTAAAGGGCATGTGATATTCCCTGGTCCTGCTACTAGTTTACATTTATTATTTCTATTTTACAGTCTATTACTTGCATTATTATTATTACATTTTATATTATTATTATTATTATTATTATTACTACATAAGGAGAGTTTTTCTCATTTTAGTACTATGTTATATTGAGTTTATTTCTGGGATGTTTATCTTCTCTTTCTATGTTTATATATTTGTATACTATTTCATTTTGTTAAATATTATAAGGGGGAAGATGTGTAGTAATCTGCTACTGATGTAATGCATCTACCTTGTCCTGGTTCTCTGCCTGATACTCTAGCTATATGATGTCATTTTGAATGTTATGGATGTTGGTACTTGAAGGGAGGCAGTTGGAGAAGATGGGCTGAGCAGCCAGGAGGCTGCTCCAGGTGGGGCTTATATTAAGACTTACATTGGAACTTACTAAGATGTAACTGAAGAATAAATAACTTACTACAAGAGCTGTTTACGAGACTTCATAGATTTCTACAATATGGTATTCCCAAAATTCATAAGGACGTAGTAGATCCACCTTATCGTCCGACAGTGTGCACCATTGGTTCTATTTCGGAACCTCTTTCCAAATATTCAGATAAACTACTAAGACCATACATACCGAAAATACCTCTGTATGTTATGGATACTACAGTCATCATTAATAAAGTGGAACACCTTCCTTTCAATCAGGCCACTAGCATACTAGTGACGTTAGATATCGAGGCTTTATGTAGTAATATCCCTCAAGATAAAGCCCTAGCAGCCACTTCCTGGTTCATTGACAAATGCAATGTTATATGTCCTAAAACATTTCTTCTTCAATGCTTAGAAATTGTCTTAACAGAGAACACCTTTGAGTTTGGCAATAACCTGTATAAACAAATAAAGGGCGTAGGTATGGGAGCCTCTGTAGCTCCATCAGTGGCTAACATTTATATGACTTACATATCCACAATACCCCTACCCCTTTTATGAATCTGTTTCTAATTGGTCACGCTACATCGACGATATTTTTTTTATTTGGACTGACACGGAAGATAAATTATCTGAATTTTTTGAATGGCTCAATATGTCTGACAACAACCTTCATTTTACGTCACACACCAGTAAAAATCAAGTGGAATTTCTTGATATTCTCATACGACATAATGAAGGAGTCTTAGAAGTTTACTTGTCTATCAAACCCACGGCACGCAATACGCTATTACATTTTAATAGCTACCATCCGCATGCCCAGAAAGAAAGTATACCCTTTAGTCAATTCCTCCGTCTCCGGAGGAATTGTTCTAACATCCATGATTTTGATATCCAGGCAGGCATGTTGAAAATCAAGTTTCTTGCTCGTGGGTATCCACATAGACTAGTTCGGGAGTCCTTTAAACGAGCACGGTTCTATGATCGTGATTGTCTCTTACAACCTAAACCACTTCCTACTAATAACCAACTAGTATGCATCACTAGACATTCGACGATGAACAATAAAGTTCGTCAGATCGTCAATTCTGATTGGCATATTCTTAACAGCAATTTAGAAGAGAATGAAAAGATGCCTAAACCATTGTTCGCTCACCGAAGAAACAAAAATATAAAGGACTTTATTACCCGGTCCAGATTTACTGAAGGAATACCATTTTTCCAGAAGACTATCGATGGCAAATTGCTGATTAAAGGTACATACAAATGTATGAATTGCAAAGCATGCAAGACTGCTATAGAGGGCGCCAGTTACACATATCAGGGCCATATCATTCGCCCCTACAAGTTTTCAAACGGTAAGACCAAAAATATAATATATCTACTTGTCTGCCCCTGTGGGCTTTGATACGTGGGTGAGACCTCCAGATCTTTCTGTACCCGACTCACGGAACATCGCTCAGCAATTCACACCTCAAAAATCAATGCCCCTTTGGTAAAGCACTACCTGGAATAACAACATAAATCTAACGAAATACGTTGGTTCTTAATCGAAAATCTTGATACAGTAGGCACTGTTAAAACCGAGGAGGTCCGTAAAAAACGGGAGGTGTTTTGGATTTTCACTCTGGCATCTAATAAAAAGGGTTTAAACAATGACATCCCATGGGAGAACGCTATAAAATATAATACCAAATGATGGATAATTACCCTTCATTGCGAGCAGTTACTTCCTTTTAAATAGGATCAGACTTATTATTCGAGAACATCTTGTGCCAACCCTATAGGGATGACTTTAAGTTGTGTATAATCCCTGGTTTAATTTAATAGTGTCTATCGTTTGTGTTATTCTAAAATGAATTACAAATCTGGCTTTTCACTTTTATACTATCATGCCTACTGCTCCATCGCCGTTTACGCGATATGTCCGCTTATTTAACTCCAAGGGTTAGCAGTCTAGTGTTTTTTGCTCTACCCCATGTGTATACCATAGAGACTGGCTCTACGCACACTTGAATGTTTTCATCACGTGATGTGGAAATATAGAGACCACTCGTTTGGCGCGCTCTAGCTTGCCTATTTAAAGACAGTCATCCCCGACAAGCCCGTGTATACATCGTTAGAGGCAGGGCGGACGTTCTTAATCCCGGCGGCATGTAAGTAAAACCTCAGATTACCCCGCATATTTAGATTTCATTTTACTTTGAGGACACAGTGCACTTAGGAGGTTATGGCGCTTAATTGTCTGTTATTTGTTAACATTCAGGTTTCTGTTCCATCTTGGCCGTATTCTAACCTATGATCCAGCTAAATACATCAGTGCAGAACCTGTCTATTTTATACTTAAAGTCCTGCGCTGTATAACCTAGATTTTGCCAAATGTGCACAGTTGGGGCCCAGTAGCTGTAAGCGTAAGTGCTGTTAGTCCGTGCTTCCATTGTATATAATATCCCCTGTCGCGGACTAGCGTGCTGCTCCGCACCACTCGCCCACTTTAAAGTACCAACCAAGTTCTATTGAACAGGAAGTTGGACACTATGAGGGTACCTCTACAATCAGATGAACGATAGTATTCTGTAATCTAGTACATGTTTCTTACAGCCTCTTCTAGACATTCCTGTTTAGCAGAATTTATCATTTTTATATTCCAGAATAGCGCTTGGTGCATTTTTGCGGTTTCTTACTATTCACTGCGGTTTTATACCATCCATAGACCTGATTGTCACTCGAGGACTCGTGGCTCGTATCGCACATTTTAGAAACAACAGGAAACTTCTTGTCTTACTGCATGTTACCTTCCATCACTCCTCTATTTCAGGAGATGAGGTATATTTAATTCTACTTGTGTATTTCAGCCTCAAGTGAGACAGTTGTCCGCTTCCTGTTCAACATAAGAATAAAATCAGTTCACTTATTCGTCTCGTGAATTCTCACCTCTAGACGTCTTGGGCTCAAGTGTCTAATCGCCTTGAGTGTATACATGATACATCAGAGGTGACTTTTTTTCAGGTATATATTCATGATTATATATATCTAGTGGTCCAATATTAGTCACGTTGACCATTTATCGCATAAGGTTTTAATATATGTATATTTTTCTAGATTCATGCAAGGGACAGCATACTACCCCGTTTGACCCTTTCGTATATCTTCAATTGGGCGACCTAAGGCTGTGGACAGGTAACTCATGGCCGTCCACTTAGACAGTTTATCAATTTGTTGAGATGCTATAATGAACTTAAATTTAAAGGCCTCTTTATTCCATTCCCCTTTTAGTTTTATCCATCGTTTCTGTGACCGTGGTTAAAGTCCCAGTGTTCTGTACTTGATAAATAGGTAAGCGTCTTCTGCTAATTAGGGACCCTTTAGAGCATGCATACCATCTCCTTTTCTCACACTACCAGATACTATTGGGTCTTTCTCTTCATTTTCTTACTTCCATACACTATGAATAGTAATTTGTTTACTCACCCGGTGTCATATCTTGGATTCTTTCCTTGTCCCTGTCACCTTTGGCTTTTCTGACCAGAAATAATTTGTTTCATGGTCGGTTTTAGGTTTTAGTAAAATTGTATATGTGAAATACCTTAGTATGTATGTACAATGCACAACGTTTTATATGCCACAGACTCAGTGTACTACATTGAATTATTTGTTATGTTATGTTACATGAATTTTTTTTTTTTATGCAGAAATTCAAGTGGCTTCTCCTGAAGAAGGCTTTTGTCATGCCGAAACGCGCGTAGAGATTAACATCTTCATCTACTTAGATCTAGCCACCTTTGAGTTATTTTACCATACTATGCACTTTTATGTGTTCTTTATGTATTTTTATATTAGAATGTATGTGAATTGAATAGAAATATATGTATGGTTAGATTGATCGTCATGTTTTTGTTATGTTATTCTTCTTGGTGTTGTCGTACCTGTTTTAACAAAATAATATGTATGAATAAAATGAATTGTTCTTAACTGTCTTTTGGTAGTACACTGAGCTTCTGTTAATCATTTTTTATGTGTAAAACCTGATTTTCGCCAGGTTTCCTGTTGCCTAGGAATTGTTATTACCTTAAGAATTGTTTCCCTGCCCTAGGAACTACTAGCAGATTCAGGGGGTCCTTTTTTGATACAGTGGGTCTGTCCTTGGCACCAGGCTGGCCGATTGGATCCACTGATGGATACAGGCGCCTGTCAATGCTCACGGCTCCGTCTCCATTCTTACCCCAACTCTGACATGGAAGCGGAGAGGCGTCATCCAGTGCTAATGCCAACTGGAGCCATTCCCTCCAGGCTGGAGCCTGAACCCTATTCCTATGGGCTAGGATTTGGGGAAGATTAGGAGGGGCCACTGGACCCTGAAGAATACCATACTCTAGACCCAAATATGGACTGGTGTGAGGAATTGGGGGATGCCAGTGGACTGGACACCCCCCAAGATACTTGATTGGTGTCTCCTCCTACCATGGCTTCAGAAAGGGGGTGCCACATTTGCTTTGGTGGTGAGGAGAATGGCCAAGGTCCTCAGCCTTGACAACCATGGAGGGCAGCTGAAGGTCAATGTTTGACGGAGCGGCTTCAACCGGGAGTCACTCCTTCAAAACCTCATCTCCCATTTAACAAAGCCCGTACGGACTCTCTGCTCAGTGCATGGTCCAAGCCCTGCACAGGCACGCCTGTGGGCAGGACAATCGCCCGCCACTAAGACCCCGTTCCATGGGACCCCGCTTTCCGCAGCCAATACCCTACCCCGGAGAGGTTGGCGGTCCAAGCTTCCACCTCCGAAGTAAACTCTGGCACATTCCCTGTTGCCCCAACGGATAGGAAATCCAAAAGGCTGGACACCTTGGGTAAGAAAATGTGAACACCTCATGCCTTTTAGGCTGTTATTCCCATTCCCCTTGGGATTCAGTTGCGCAGGTGCTGCTTCTGGTCCCAGAGGAGGACTGGGCCATACTCTCCCAAGCTACATCTGATGGGAGAGATGCAGCTAAGTTCACAATCAGATGTGGGCTGGACATGCCCAACTCGCTAGGCAGAGTGGTTTCTTCATCTGTGGCCTTAGGGCGTCAAGCCTGGCTGAGGACAGCTGGCTTTTCAGGGGATGTTCAGGCTTCGGCGAGGAACATGCCCATTGATGGCTTCCATCTCTTTGGAGACAAGCCTGACTCCTTGCTGGAGGAAAGTAGAAATTCAAAATGCTCGCACAAGTCTAGTCTGTCCTTGACCCAGGAGACTGGATGGTACCGCTTGACTTGCAGGACGCTTATTTACTTATCTCTGTAATCCCTGCCCACAGATGTTACCTGCGGTTCATGGTTGGCAATGAGTACTTTCAGTTTTCCATCCTACCCTTTGGCCTTACCAGCGCCCCTCAGGTGTTCACCAAGGTGATGGCAATAGTTGCAGCTTGTCTGCGGAGATCAGGGGTGTCAGTCTTCTCCATCTCGACAACTAGCTGTTGAACGAGGGCTCGTCCTAGGCAGTCGTCACCCACCTCCAGACTACAGGGTACCTCCTGCACTCGCTGGAGTTCACTATCAATGTGCCAAAGTCACACCTGATCCCCTTCTCAGATGTTCCCTATCTTCGGATCTGGACACAGTGCAAATTCAGGCGAGTGTTGGATTTTCAAGCTATGATACCGATATTTCAGCCTCTATCCTGGGTTTCGGTGAGACTGATTCTGAGGCTGCTGGGCCTCATGTCCTCCTGTATCCTACTTGTGACACATGCCAGTTGGCATATGCAGGCTCTGCAGTGGGACCTGAAGTTCCACAGGGCGCATCATCAGGGGATTCTGTCCGACATGGTTCAGATTGCGGAGAGCACTGCAAAAGATCTGCAGTGGTAGTTAACCTGGGTCGTCAGCAGACCGCTCTCACTTACCCAACCATATATGACAGTAGTGACAGTTGCGTCACTCCTGGGAAGAGGCTGCCATCTGGGAGAGGTGGAGATCAGACGCCTATGTTTTCGGGTGGAATCCAGACTCCATATTAACCTATTGGAGCTCCGAGATATCCGACTGGCATTGAAAGCCTTTCTACCCTCCATCAAGGGAAGGCTAATGCAGGTGTTTACAGACAACACCAACCCCATGTGGTACTGAAACAAACAAGGTGGTGACAGGTCGTGGACCCTTTGTCAAGAGGCCCTGCACCTCTGGACATGGGTAAAATGTCAGGGCCTATCCCTGGTGGATCTACACCTTCCGAGCTCTCTGAAAACCAGGGTGGATGAAGTCAGCCGAAGATGACTAGTGGATCACAAATAGTGTTTCCTTCCAGAGGTGGTGCAAGGTCTCTTCCAGGAGTGGGGAGAGCTTTGGTTAGATCTGTTCGCCACTGCTGAAAATGTGCAATGTCAGCAGTTTTGTGAGCTGGAGTTTCCAAGGTGGCTCTTGCTAGGAGTCTATGTTCTTCTTGAATAGAGATCAGGTTTCTTTATGCCTTTTCACCCATACCACTCCTGAACAGAGTTCTCAAGAAGATCAGGAACGACCGGACTCAAGTCATCCTTGTGACTCCAGACTGGGCTTGGAGCGTTTGGTATCCCGAGCCGTTGTACATGTCCATCGGTCCTCCAATCAGGCTGCCCCTTCGGGAGAATCTTCTGTCACCTGAGCAGCAGGGAAGGGTTCTCCACTCGAACCCGTCAACGCTTTCTTTTGAAGTCACTCCCTACATCAAAGACATTTTTGAGGATAGGAACTGGAGCTCTGACCCCATATCTTTAGACATTGAGTGGGACTTGTAACCAGACGCTGCTGTCTTAAAATCTGCACATTGACAGGAGGACTACTGTACTGTTATGAGGAAACGCCATTTTGACTAACTGCTTTTCTGTGTTAGCCTGCTGATTGCTGGACTGCATGAGGGACAACCATTTTGCAACATGACCTAAATGAGCTGGCCTGCTGCTTGCTAATTCCTATGTGCCCCCAAGTGTTCTCCAAGGGCTTGTTGGCTTGCCCCTCTGTTTCAGCAATCTCAGGGCCATCAAAGATTGCACTGGAATACATCAACTGTGGGAACCAGTGAGTTCGGCAGTAGTGTGTTCTATCCTGGAGCTGACACTGACTGTTCTGTACTTTCCAAACTAGCACATGGTGAAAGCTTCATTTTCCAGACAGTGCGTGTGGCGTGCTTCGTTCTGTGCAAACCTGGAGTGTGGCCGCTTTGTCAAGGTGCTACAAACCAGCGTGTATTGATTGCTTAATTTTCCAGACATCACGTGTGGAGCACCTGGTTTGTCACCGAGAGCGGCTTGTGTTTTCCTCAAATGCAGCCCCTCCAGCAAGGGAAACTGTGTCGTGCAGCGGTTCTGAGATAGATGTCACGCCGAGGTACACGCTCCCTGCACGCATCATCGCCACCGCCCCCAGGGAACCTCCCTGTGAGCCCCCTCCTGCTCCGCACTGCCACAGCTGGTTTCTAAGAGCTGATCTTTTGGGGTCAAAACGTCGCCATTTCTCCATCAAGCCAGCTTGTACAACAGAGATTTAGTACTGTGTTAACTAAATCCATGGCTACACAAGCTTTCTGGTGTAAATTGTGATTAATAGGCTCGACCAATGAGCCACGTGTCTTCTAAGTAATATATTGTTTTGTTTTGATGCACACTACACTTTTGTAGTCACCACCCCAACCTCACCTGAATCACAATCACTCCACCTGCTCCCCCTCCCCTTTCACCACCTAGGGACATCACTGTATATAATAATATGTGAACCATGTCAATAACAGACCAATGCTCAGTGTGAATTAAACACTAGGAGCAACAAACACCTTGTGTCTCGAGTTTGTATTCATGTTGTGATTTTGTATTTATGTTTTGAATTTTATAGTTTTCTGGGACCACTGTTCCTATGTACTGCCCTTTACCAAGGTCCCAGAGACTAGTATTGGGTTTACCCTTCTTAGGTAACTATCAAGAAAATAGAGGTCAGCTGTGGCTTACGTGCCTGAGGTCATAGGTTCATTAATAGACATCTGCAATGATGTGTCACACAGACCGGGATTACCACATTTCCATCTCTTTTCATCCTCACACACAATAACACTAACTATATGCCAGCTTTGTCTACGTACAATGGAGAGATGGACAATGGTGCTTTTTGGAAGACCTCTTTCACTCGGGTGAGTTTGAATGATTCAATACATGTAAAAAGGAATTCATCATAGGAGAATCATAAGGCTTCGGTGTTCTGATTGATACATCTGCCAGTGGATTCCTCACCTTGTGAATATACCCTGCGCCAGCAACATTCGGAAACTTTTGTAGCAGTCCACGCCGATGGGGTCGAAGACGACGTCACAGAGACACGGCTCCGCTGACGTCACCGGCTCCATAAGAAGACCTCGTTGGCGTGATGACGTCAGTTCCCTTTTTTCTGCGCCGTCGACGCCAACGGATTTCGGGAATTGCTGTTGGTAGCTTTACTGTTACTTTGTTTTTCTTCTGGGTTTTCCCTGTTTCTCTTCGAAGAAGATGTCGACGAAGATGTCGGGTTTCAAGCCCTGTCGGGAATGTGGAAAACACATGTCAATTACAGATCCACATGAAGACTGTGTTTGGTGTCTCTCTTCCGACCACGATGTGGATGGTTGCTCTTGCTGTCGCAAGATGAGCTCCAAAGCTCTAAAAGAAAGGGAGGCGAAGCTTTTCATCGCTAAGATGAAAAAAGAAAAGAGAGGAAGAAGGAAGTCAAGATCGAGGTCGGCGTCGAAGTCGACTTTGGGGCATGCTTCGCGAACCAAGAAGCATAAGAAGAAGAGGAGGCATTCTTCTCCATCATTCTGATAAGAGTTCAGCTTCGAAGTCGCTGGCTCGACGCCAAAAGGAATCCGTGTCTCCTTCACCGTTCCCGGATTCTCCTGGTCCTTCTTCTCCAGTGACTTCTCCGGCTACATCTCCGGTTCCGATGCCATCCCCGACGCCGGTTCCATCTCCGGCTCTATCTCCGGCTCAGTCTCCGGCCCCGGTTGAGGATCTTCAAGTCCCGGGTGAGCCTGCGACGCCGCTTGTTCCACCATCGGCGCCGGTTGGCCCGAGTCCGGTGATGCCTGACCAGTACCCTGCATTTCCTGGGCCAGGTCAGGACCCCTCACATTATCTGAATGCGATGTATGGGGTGTTCGCGAGAGCCGTGTACACCACCGGTGCACCTGCGGGTCCGATGGGTCCAATGGCGTTTAATTTGGGGGTGCCGCAGGTCTATCCGCAGGCCCCTTTCATGCCGTTTTTTCCAGCGACGCCGTCTTGGCATCTACCGGCACCGAGGACGTCGACGCTGCTTCCATCTTCACTGGCGCCGGCTCGACCTCGTTCGACGCCGGCTGCTCCTGCGGATCCACGCTCGACGCCGGTGCCGACACCGTCGGATTCGATCACGGCACCGCCGACCGCCGCTTGTGCGGATTCGATCCAGAAAGGAAGCACAGAGAGTGGTGGATGAAAGGAGATACCTTTTGGAGGAAGCTGAAGAGGGAGAGCTGGTTGAGTCTGATGAGGTGTATGAGGAGCTTAAGGAGGCTAGTGGACTGGATTTGTCTCCTGAGTGGGAAATCACTCCACCTTCAGATGAACCCTCAAAAGATGTGGCTCCGTATCATGGGGTCATCAGAAAGGCTGCGGAGCTGCTAGATCTTCACTTGCCAACTACGGAGTTCAGATCAAATATTCTGACTGAGGTGTTGCATTCGCCCACTACAGTTTCGGAGCCTTTGTTGCCCTTTAATCAGGCCATTATTGACCCTGCTCTGGAGGTATGGCGTAAGCCTTTTTCTGCTCCTGCAGTCTCTAAGACGGTCGCAAGAAGGTATAGGGCGGCTCCAGGGGATCCTGATTTTTTAACGTCGCACCCATCGCCCGAGAGCCTGGTGGTTCAGGCTGCTTGTTCGGGTAAATCCAAGTTTGCTTTCCCTCAGGTTCCGGGGGACAGAGAAGCTAAAAAGGTAGACCAGTCGGCCAAGAAGGTCTTTTCATCGGCCAGCATGGCTCTTAAGTCGACGAATGCTACTTGCCTGTTGGGACGCTATATCCATGCGCTCATGGACTCGGCGAAAAAATTGGCGCCAAAGCTTTCTGAGGAGGATAGAGCCGGCTTCAATTAAGTTTTGACTGATGCCCAGGCGGCAGCACGCCAAGTGATACAAAGTGGGCTGGACACGGCAGACTCAGTAGCGAGAGTCATGTGGTCTTCTGTTGCCACCAGGAGAAGTGCGTGGCTGAAGTCTTCTGAGTTCTCCCTGGATGTGCAGTCGACTTTGTTGGACCTGCCATTTGATGGGTCTGGTTTGTTTGGTAAGAAGGCTGATGCTGCTCTTGAACGCTTTAAGGAGAGCAAGGCTACCGCTAGGTCTTTGGGCCTTCAAACCCAGTCAAGGGGGTCTTTTAAAAGATACAGAGGCTTCGGAAGGGCATCCTTTCGTTAATACAGACAGACCCAGCAGCAGCAACAGCAGCAAAGCTCTGTGTCAAAAGGTTACAGAGGTAGAATCAGGGGCCGGTCACGTGGCTGTTAACTCTCCTCCTCCTCTTCCTCGGCCCCTCCCACCACCGCAAAACAGCCCTAGATCCGCCATTCTGGATCATGCTGGTCCTGTGGGGGGCCGGCTTACCCATTTTCTACAAGATTGGGAATCTGTGACTACAGATCTCTGGGTTCTGGATCTTGTAGAAAATGGGTACGCCCTTCCCTTTCGGGAATTCCCTCCAAATTACCCTCATTGTCAAGGGGCTTGCTTGGAGGACCACCGTCTTCTCCTGCAGGAGGAAGTCCTGAAGTTGTTTAAAAAAGGTGTGATAGAGGTGGTTCCAGAGCAGGAGAGGGGTCTGGGATGCTACCCCCGGTATTTCCTGATTCCGAAAAAGGACGGCAGATTGCGTCCGATATTGGACCTCAGAATCTTGAATCTTTTTCTAAAGCAAGAGAAGTTCAAGATGCTCACCCTTGCTCAGGTTCTTCAAGCGCTGAATCAGGAGGACTGGATGGTGTCGATCGACTTGCAGGATGCGTATTTCCACATACCCATCCTGAAGTCGCACAGGAAGTATCTCCGGTTTACGGTAGGATCGCAGCATTATATGTTTGCGGTCCTTCCGTTTGGTCTTACTACTGCACCCCGAGTCTTCACGAAGGTGATAGCAGTGGTGGCAGCCCATCTCAGAAGGTCGGGGATCTCGGTTTTCCCCTATCTGGACAACTGGCTTATAAAAGTGGAGTCGCCAGAGAAGGTGCTACATCATCGGCAGGATACAACTCAGCTGTTGTACGAATTTGGTTTCTCGATAAACGTGCCCAAATCTCACCTGGTGCCCTCTCAGCGCAACCTGTTCATAGGTGCGGTACTGGACACTACTGTGTGTCGAGCATTCCCTCCTCCTCAAAGGATTCTCGACAAACAGGAAATGATTCCTTTGTTTTACAATGGAGCGGTCGTTCCAGTTCCGAAAGTCCTTCGCCTGCTCGGCCTGTTTGCTTCCTACATTGTGTTGGTCAACAATGCACGCTGGCACATGAGGGCGCTCCAGTGGTGCCTCCGCAGGCAGTGGTATCAGCATAAGGGAGATCTCAGGGAGTCTGTGAGGATCTCCAGAGAAGCTGCGGCGGAACTGTGTTTGTGGAGCGTGGAGGGCAATCTGTCTCAAGGAAAGGCCTTTCATCTACCTCCATCGGTGGCCACAGTGATTACGGATGCATCCACTTTAGGGTGGGGTGCTCATCTGGGGGATCTGGAGATCAAGGGTCTTTGGTCTCCGGAGGAAAGGTTGCTTCACGTCAACCTTCTGGAATTGCGGGCGATTCGTTTGGCGCTCAAGGCCTTCCTCCCTTCCCTTCGCGGTCAGTCTGTTCAAGTCCTGACGGACAACACTACCGCGATGTGGTATATCAACAAACAGGGAGGAGTGGGGTCGCATTGTCTCTGCAGAGAGGCTCTGTGTCTCTGGTGCTGGGCTCAGGACCATCAGATTTGTCTGATGGCAAATCATCTGGCCGGGGTTCTAAACGTACGTGCGGACAGTCTCAGTCGGCAGTTCTCCGCTGACCACGAGTGGAGGCTCCATCCGGAGGTGGTTTGTCACGTCTTTCGAATGTGGGGAACTCCTCGGGTGGACCTGTTCGCCACTCACGAGAATGCTCACTGCCCGTCATTCTGCAGTCTCCAGTATCCGATGCAGGGAGCGTTGTGAGATGCCTTTCAGTTGAGTTGGGGCTCACGACTCCTTTACGCGTTTCCTCCCATACCTTTGATTCCTCGGGTTCTGAGGAAGATTCTCCAAGACCAGGCCCAAGTTATATTGATCGCCCCGGATTGGCCAAGAAGGGTGTGGTATTCAGATCTTCTCCACCTCTCCTCGTGCCCTCCGCTCCATCTCCCTCTGAGAGCAGACCTCCTCTCACAGTCGGAGGGGCAGGTTCTACACCCCCACCTCCAGAGCTTACACCATCAGAAAGAAACACGTTAGTTAGATTCCTCACCTTAGAATATCCCCAGGCGTCAGGCTGGATCCGGAAAGATTTTTGTTGCAATACCCCTTGCGCGTCGCTAGGCGTCATCTGCGGCTCCGCGTCCGTCGTTGGTGTCGTGCGCCGGAATGACGTAGCCGGAGTACTTAGACGCCGCCCTTGCGCGCTGACGTCAGTTCTTCTTTTTTCCGCGCCAGTAAGCGCCGATCCGGGAAGAGCTTACCCCTAGTCACTTTTTGACTAACTTTTTTACCTCTTTTGATTACTCGACATCTGGTGCGGTAGGATGCCTGGATTCAAGCATTGTGACGCCTGTCACCGACTGATGTCGGTAACGGATCACCATCGCCGGTGCCTGTATTACCTGGGGGCCGACCATGACGCGGGGTCATGCCCCGACTGTCAGGCCTTGACATCGAAGGCTAGGCCGGAGCGGTCCCGTAAGCTACTCGAGCTTCGACACTCGGCTCCGCGTCGCTCTCGGTCCCGGTCCAGGAGGAGGTCCATCGCTCGTCGGGATCTTCGGGTAAGTCCTGTCACTCCAAACATTCTAAGAAGTCCAAGCGGCGTCCTCGCTCTTCGGACTCCCCTCGCCGGTCGCGCGACCCGGCCGAGGGTCCAGGTGGTTCCACCCCCGCGGCTCCGTAGGAGCCGCGCTCGTCCCCATACCCTCCGGTCCCTGGGACTGACGCGACTCCGGCGGAGGTCAGTGCCTTCCTCTCGGCCATGAGGAATCTGGCTCCGGCTCCGACAACGCAGGTCCCCGAGGGATCCAGGCCTGGTTCTCTGCCGGCGCCGGTCGACCTCACGACGCCTCCTCCGCCGGCGCCGACACCGGTTCTGCTCCCGACGCCGTCCCCGCATGGCGTCGAGCCTCAGTTTAGCCCTATTCTGGACCCGGCACCGGTACGGCGCCGTCCGACGCCGTTACCGTCGCCGATGGGTGACCACTTCATCCACCGTCCGTCTCAGATCATTCCTCCTGTCTACCAGGAATCGGATGATGAGGGCGACTGGGAGGGGTCTCAGGACCCTCTGGCCGAACAGGCCCAATTGTCTCAGGACTGGGAAGAGGAATTGGGGGACGCCAGCGGTTTGGATACCTCTCCAGACGCCGGATTCATCTCTCCTCCTACTGTGGCCTCGGAGGAAGGTGCAGCCTTTTCTGTGGTGCTGCGCAAGGCAGCCGAAGCCCTAGGGCTCGAGTTGCCTGCTGTGGCTGTGAGGACTAACGTCCTCACTGAGGTCCTTCAACCGACAGCAACCTCCACTGAGCCTATGCTGCAGTTTAATGAGGCCCTCATTGACGTTCTCCAGGGCACTTGGTCCAACCCCTCCACAGTCCCTCCTGTGGACAGGAACGTTGCCCGGCGCCACCGCCCTGCTCCGGGCGACTCCACATTCCTCTCCCACCACCCCACCCCCGAGAGCCTGGTTATCCAGGCCTCTACCTCCCAATCCTCCTTCCCGTCCGCTCCTCCGGATAGGGAATCCAAAAGGTTGGAGCAGTTTGGCAAGAAACTGTTCTCGTCCCTGAGTTTGGGACTGCGGTCTTTAAATACCGCTTGCCTTTTGGACCGTTACTCCCACTCGCTGTGGGATGCGGTGGAGGACGTGCTGCCCATGTGCCCGGAGGAGGCCCGGGAGCGACTCACCCAAGCACTTGCTAACGGGCGAGATGCAGCACTGCACGCCATTAGATATGGACTAGACACCACGGACTCGCTGGGTCGGGCAATTTCCACCACGGTGGCGCTTCGGCGTCACGCCTGGCTGAGGTCCACGTTGTTTTCAGGGGATGTCCAAAGCTCCCTCATGGACATGCCCTTCGATGGCACTCGCCTTTTTGGCGAGAAGGCGGACAGTGCGCTGGTCCGGTTCAAGGACTCCCGGGCCACGGCCAAGTCCTTGGGTCTTTCGCCCCGCGGCCGCAAACTTCCGCCTTTTGCCCCTTTCGTGGCCAAGGAAGGGGCGCCTCCTCACGTCCGCCCAGCCACCGGCCGCAGAACCAACCCACACGCGGTCGCGGACGTGGTTTCCGCCGAGGCGGTTCTGGAGGACAACGTGCCGGTCAGTCCACATCCACCCCGGCAGCATCCGTCTCAAAGCCCTCCTAGTCCGAGCTTTCAGGCCCATTCAACGCCAGTGGGGAGCGGAGTTCGCCATCACCTGCTCCACTGGTGCTCCATCACTTCGGACAGGTGGGTGCTGCAAATCGTCCGAAGGGGCTACTCCCTCCCCTTCAAGACGACCCCTCCAGCCATGCCACCGCAGAACCACCGTATGTCGGGGGATCATTTGCATCTTCTCCGGGAGGAGGTTTCGGCCCTCTTGGCCAAAGAGGCCGTAGAGAGCGTTCCTGGTCCAGAAGTAGGTCGTGGTTGCTATTCCCACTACTTTCTGGTTCCCAAGAAGGGCAAAGGGGGCCTACGCCCGATCTTGGATCTTAGAGGCATGAACGCCTTCCTCCGGAAGGAACAGTTCAAGATGCTCACTTTGGCTCAGGTTCTTGCTGCCCTAGACCCTGGAGACTGGATGGTAGCGTTGGACTTGCAGGACGCTTATTTCCACATCCCCGTCCTGCCGGCCCACCGGCGGTACCTGCGGTTCACGGTGGGTCAGGAGCACTTTCAGTTCGCCGTGCTCCCCTTCAGCCTCACCAGTGCCCCTAGGGTGTTCACGAAAGTGATGGCGGTGGTCGCAGCTCATCTGCGCAGATCAGGGGTCCCAGTCTTCCCCTATCTCGACGACTGGCTGTTGTAGGCGGGCTCGCCCCAGCAAGTCATCTCCCACCTCCAGACTACGGCAGACCTCCTGCATTCGCTGGGGTTCTCCATCAATGTGCCGAAGTCGCACCTGAGTCCCTCCCAAAAGCTCCTTTTCATAGGGGCGGTTCTCGATTCGGCGCAGTTCCGGGTCTATCCGCCGGAACAGTGGGTCCTGGACATTCGAGCCCTGATTCCCATCTTCCGGCCTCTGTCCTGGATTTCGGTCAGGTTGGTGCTGCGGCTTCTGGGGCTGATGGCCTCCTGCATCCTGTTAGTACCTCACGCCAGATGGCGGATGCGGGCTCTGCAGTGGGACCTGAAGTTTCAGTGGTCCCAGCATCGAGGCAACCTGTCCGACCACGTCTTGATCTCGGAGGGCACTGCGAAACAGCTACAGTGGTGGCTCACGAATCGCGATTGGGTCAGCGGCAGATCCCTGTCCCTTCCCCAACCGGAGCACGTGGTAGTGACGGATGCGTCCCTCCTGGGATGGGGGGGCCATATGGGAGAGGCGGAGATCAGAGGACTCTGGTCTCCGGCGGAGACTCGGCTCCATATCAATCTTTTGGAGCTGAGGGCGATCCGACTTGCACTGAAAGCCTTCCTTTCCTCTGTCCGGGGAAGTGTCGTGCAGGTGTTCATAGACAACACCACCGCCATGTGGTATTGCAACAAACAGGGCGGGGTGGGGTCGTGGACCCTTTGTCAGGAGGCCCTGCGCCTCTGGACATGGCTGGAACATCAGGGCATCACCCTAGTGGTTCAACATCTGGCGGACTCTCTGAACGCCAGAGCGGACGAACTCAGACGCCAGTGCATGATGGATCACGAATGGCGTCTGAACTCGGACGTGGCGCAAGGTCTCTTTCTGCAGTGGGGAGAGCCTTGGTTAGATCTATTCGCCACCGAAGAGAACGCGCAATGTCAGCAGTTCTGCGCGTTGGTGTTTCCAAGGCGGCACTCGCTCGGAGACGCTTTTCGTCGCGAGTGGAGTTGCGGTCTGTTGTACGCCTTTCCGCCTTTACCACTTCTGCCCAGAGTGCTGAAGAAGATCAGGCGCGACCGGGCCCAAGTCATCTTGGTGGCTCCGGATTGGGCACGAAGGTACTGGTATCCCGAGCTACTCAGTATGTCCATCGATCCCCCGATACGACTGCCTCTTCAGGAGGATCTTCTGTCGCAGCAGCAGGGGACGGTCCTCCACCCGAACCTGTCCAGCCTCCACCTACATGCGTGGAGATTGAGCGGCGGCAGTTGATGCCATTTGACTTGCCTCCTGAAGTCTGTGATGTCATTCTGGCAGCCAGGCGTCCCTCCACAAAGACGGTATACGCCTGCCGGTGGAACAAATTTGTGGCATGGTGCACAGCAAAGGCTGTGAATCCCCTTTCTGCCCCTCTTTCTGAGGTTCTCCTCTTTCTTCTTTCTTTGGCCCAGCAGGGCTCTGCTCTGGGCACCTTGAAAGGTTATCTTGCTGCTATCTCTGCCTTCCTTCGGCTTCCTGATCAGCCTTCTCTTTTCAAGTCCCCTGTTGTTTCACGCTTTCTCAAGGGCATTACTCATATGTAGCCTCCTGTTCCTTTCGTAATGCCTCAGTGGGACTTGAACCTTGTTCTCACTTTTCTGATGTGCGCTCCCTTTGAGCCACTTCATAACTGTCCCATCCGTCTTTTGACTTTGAAAACTGCTTTCTTGGTAGCAATCACCTCCGCTAGGCGGGTGGGTGAGCTCCAGGCTTTGTCATCCAAGCCTCCCTTCCTTTCAGTTCATCCGGACAAAGTTGTCCTCCGGACGCGTCCTTCTTTCTTGCCTAAGGTCGTGACTCCCTTTCACATCGGGCAATCTGTCACGCTGCCCACCTTCTTTCCGCCTCCGCATCCTTCAAAAGATGAAGAGAGGCTCCACCGTCTGGATCCAAAACGTGCGCTATCCTTTTATTTGGACCGCACAAGACAGTTCCGGGTAGACGACCAACTTTTTGTTGGATACGTAGGGGCTAAGAAGGGTAAAGCTGTACACGAGCGGACCATCTCTCGGTGGGTCGTGTTGTGTATTAAGACCTGCTATTCTTTGGCGAAAAAGGTTCCTCCTGTTGGGCTACGGGCCCATTCTACTCGGGCCACAGCGGCCACGACTGCACTGGGACGGGGAGTCCCCTTGCAAGACATCTGTCAGGCGGCGACGTGGGCTTTGCTGCACACGTTTGCGAGACATTACTGCCTGGACAGCCAAGTCCGGAGAGATGGCCACTTTGGCCGTTCTATTCTCCAGGACTTTCTGGTGTGATCTTGGTTCGCAGACCCACCACCGGGGTTGGTATTGCTGGGGTATCTATTCTAAGGTGAGGAATCTCACTAACGTGTTTCTTTCAGATGAACAAGTTACTTACGTTCGGTAACGATGTATCTGTAAGAAACATTCGTTAGTTAGATTCCTCACCGACCCACCCAGCCTCCCCGTTCTGCGAACCGACATCTAGGGTTAAGGTTCTCCCTTTCAGGGCCCTAGATTTTTTGGCACCAGTGTCGGTCTCTTGCATGGCTCAGCGTCCCTGGCGCGGAAAGCTATGTACAAGAACTGACGTCAGCGCGCGACGGCGGCATCTAAGTACTCCGACGTCATTCCGGCGCACGACGCCAACGACGGACGCGGAGCCGCAGACGACGCCTAGCGACGCACAAGGGGTATTGCTACAAAAATCTTTCCGGATCCAGCCTGACGCCTGGGGATATTCTAAGGTGAGGAGTCTAACTAACTAATGTTTCTTACAGATACATCGTTACCGAAGGTAAGTAACTTGTTCTTCATGCCTGGAGATTGATCGGGGCAACTTGAATTCTTTTTCTCTCCCACCTGATGTGGTAGATGTAATTTTGTCTGCCAGACGTCATTCCACCAAATCTATATATTCATATAGGTGGTCTAAATTTGTTCTCTGGTGTGGAGAGAAGTCAATTGATCCTTTGAAGGCTCGTCTATCTAACATTCTACAGTTTGCCCTTTCTCTTGCTCAGCAAGGCTTAGCTGTGGCTACTGTAAAAGGATACTTATCGGCTTTGTCGGCTTTCCTTTGCTTGCCGGATCAGCCGTCATTATTCAAATCACCTATTGTTCTTTGTTTTCTTAAGGGCCTCGCAAACAGGTTTCCTCCTACTCCCTTTATTGTGCCTCAATGGGACTTAAACCTTGTCTTGACTTATCTGATGGGTTCTCCCTTCGAGCCCTTACACAAATGTCCCTTGAGACTGTTGTCTTTTAAGACGGTCTTTCTCATTGCAATCACCTCGGCAAGGAGGGTAAGTGAGCTTCAAGCTCTGAGTTCAAAACCCCCGTATTTGACCATTCATGCTGAAAGAATGTACTCAGGACCAGGGCTGCATTTCTGCCTAAGGTGGTAACTTCCTTCCATCTGGGGCAGTCCATTACCCTTCCTTCCTTCTATCCTCCCCCTCACCCTTCTAAGGAGGAGGAGAGACATCACCGCTTGGACCCTAAGAGTGCGGTGAGCTTCTACCTGGACAGGACTAAGGACTTCAGAGTTGATGACCAGCTCTTCGTGGGCTTTGTTGGCTGCAGGAAAGGTCGAGCGGTGCACAAGCGCACCCTTTCCAGATGGATTGTCTTGTGCATCAAGATATGCTACTCCCTGGCTGGTAAGGAACCTCCAGAGGGTTTAAGGGCTCATTCCACTAGAGCAAAGTCTTCCACTTCTGCTTTGTCTAGGGGCGTTCCTGTGGAGGACATTTGTAGGGCGGCAACTTGGGCCTCCCTTCACACCTTTGCAAAACATTATTGCTTGGACACCGAGGTGAGGAGGGACGGACACTTTGCTCATTCCGTCCTTCAGGACTTTCTGGTATAGAAGGGTGGACACCCTCCTCCGGGAGTGGGACTGCTGTGGGAATCTATTCACAAGGTGAGGAATCCACTGGCAGATGTATCCATCAGAAGAACAAGTTACTTACCTTCGGTAACGCTTTTTCTCATGGATACAGTATCTGCCTGTGGAATCCTCACTGACCCACCCGCCTCCCCGTTGTCCACCCTTGTATACCTTTAGTATATGATGGTGTTTCAAGTTATATTTGTATTTTTTACTGTCAAAGGCATTGTGTTGTTTCTTTTGCCTTTCTACTTATTCTCCACACTGTGTGTGTTGCTTTATATATTATGTACTGTGTATATATTGCTGTCAGTCCGTCCGTGTGCCTCGAAGGCACGGAAAAAAGCCCGGAACTGACATCATCACGCCGACTAGGTCTTCTTATGGAGCCGGTGACGTCAGCGGAGTCGCGAGCGGAGCCGTGTCTCTGTGACGTCGTCTTCGACCCCATCGGCGTAAACTGCTACAAAAGTTTCCGAATGTTGCTGGCGCTGGGGATATTCACAAGGTGAGGAATCCACAGGCAAATACTGTATCCACCAGAAAAAGCGTTACCGAAGGTAAGTAACGTGTTCTTTGCAGAGAATGCATTGAGTGGTGTCATCCACTTATAAGGAAGCATTTACCAGGAACTTAACACATCTTGAGAAACCAGTCACCACACATGACTTAACAAGACATCTTAATTCCCTCAGTCAAGCAGAACTATCAAATACACAAAGCATGACGCAGTGGACTTAAAGGGGGGAAACACTAGAGAAATGTATAACAAAAGAACAGTGACAAACGCAAAGACGTGCAATCCTTTTTTTGGTATATTTTAATTGAGAAGTACATGTCAGTTTATAAACAATACATTAAAAAAGGAGTATAAACAAATCAAATTATGGCCACATAATAAATTACTATGAAATGTTAACTTCTCAGATTACTAAATATAAAAAAGATAATACAGATATCAAAAGATACAATGGCTGAGATACTCATAAAACCTGGAAAGGAAGGAATAGGAAAGGTGGACTAGGGAGGAGATGATACAGATAGTATACAATCTGTAGTAAACCATGTATTATAGATAGTTGGAAGATAGTAGCGATAATGTCATACACATATAATATTTCAAGTGAAGATATTCCCACTAAATCAACAATTTCCAATAGGTGAACGGTAAGTCCTACAGTGTTACTGGCTAAAGAATCAACAGTCCTAATGATAACATCAACAGCATGAATATAAATAATGATGGTAATGAATTAATAAAGAAATGAAAAAAGAGGTGATTCCCTTATTGTAGTTCCTAATTAGAAGAAAAATCTGAAATATTACCAGAAATAGAATTTTTATTAGCTAGAAAGGGGTTCCAAATTTGGATGAAAGTTGCAACATTGTCCTGCAATCTATAAATGAGTTTTTCATATGATGCTATTCTATACATTTCAATAAGCCATTCATCATGTGTAGGGCATTGTGGTGTAATCCAATGTCTTAATATACAAATATTTCCTACAGTGAGTGCTATAGCTATCAATCATCTTGTATGGTTTGTGAGATTTGGGATATCAGTAACATCATGTAATAGAACAAATTTTTCCGTTAAAGGAATGGACACTTGTATAGCTCTGTGTAGAGAGGCAGTTATGGAAGGCCAATATTCCTTCAAAATTGGGCATCGGAATAAAATGTGTAGTATATCGCAGTCCTCCTGTGGGCACCTCCAACAGGTAGATTGGTGTAGTAAACCTGCTGACTTGAGTTTTTGGGGTGACCAGTAACAGTTATGAAGAATTTTGAAAAGAGTACATTTCATTCTGGCCTCTCTGATTCCCTTATCCATGTTCATAATAACATACTCCCATTCCTCATCGGAATAAGCTACAGTAATTAACCCTTGCCATTTGACAAGAAGCTGTGCTAGTAATGGGTATGAGTGTAATTTATGCACTATGAGATTATAAAATCCAGAGGCTGCGCCTTTGAATTTCCCCCCAATTTTTAAGTATTGTAACACTGGGGAATCCTCAACTATCTAAGGAAATGGTCCTAGTCTACGAAATAGTTTTAGTTGTAAGTATTTCCCCTCTTGGGAGGGAGGGAGTTGAAATTCTATCTAAAGCATTTCAAAGGTTTTAAGCTCACCTTCTAAAGTGAGTAAGTGATCCAATGTTAGAATACCTGCTCTCTCTCATATATCCCAGGAGATAGTCTGTTTACCTATTCTAATATCAGCGTTATGCCATATGGGAGCCTGTCCATGCAGTCTTGGGTTACTCTTAAGGAGTTTGTGGGCATGTATCCAAATCTTAAGCATAGATTGAATAATAGAGTTGAAAGTTTGTAAAGCAGGTGATTTAAGAGTGTAAAACATGTGCAAACCTGAAGTTGCCTGTACAGTTTTTCTTTCAATGGGAACCCATAGTGTGGGATCATCCTGTCTGGGCCAAAAATAAACCAATTGAGATAAATGGAGGGCTGTATAGTAATGCTCAATACACGGTAAACTAAGACCCCCCATATCGCCTGTGAGCAATCAATCTTGAGATTTTAAGTCTAGGTCTCAGGGATCCCCAAATAAAGGTTTTAATACCTTTGTCAATATCTCGCAATATTGATATTTTAACTGTCAAAGGCAACATACCTAAAACATAAGTGAAACGGGGCACTATAATCATTTTCACTGCCTGTACTCTACCCCAAAAAGACAAGTTAAGATGGGACAATTTTTCATACTCTGACTTCGTTTTGGCAATAAATGGATCTAAGTTATCTAGAATCGTACGTTCTAAACCTGTGTTGATGTAAATACCTAAATACTTCAAGCGTCCACTTTCCATTGAAAATTATAGCCCAAAATAGCTGCTTTCGTTGTACCCCTGGACAATGGTAGAGCTTCACTCTTATTCCAATTAGCCTTTGTAGCCAGAAATGATTGAGAAGCGAGAAATGGTAGATATGAGTCTAGGGAGTGAAGTAGGCAGATCAGGAAGTGTGAGAAATATGTCATGTACATAAAGAAGTATTTTTGAGATCCCTGCTGGTGTAGGAATGCCTGCTATTTGTTAACAGTGTCTTATTGCCGCAGCCAGCGGTTCAAGTGCAAGACGGAACAAAAGGGGCGATAAAGGGCAACCTTGGCGGGTTCCTCTTTGCACTAAAAAAGATTTTTAAAGGAAACCCCCACAATTCACTTGTGCGGATGGTGTCTCATATAACCATTTGACCTTAGAGATATATTCATTGCCTAACCCAAGCCTATGTAGTACACGGAACATATAGCGCCATTCAATACGGTCAAAGGCCTTCTTGGCATCTAAGGATAAGGCTACTCTGTCTTCTCCAGCATCCTTGGAAAGCCAGAGTATGTGAGCCAAAGTGCGTAGATGGTTACGAGAATTTCTGCCTGGCATGAATCCCACTTGAGACTTGTGTATGAGTTTAGCGATAACTTGTTTGAGTCTTTTGGCGAGAATGGTGGCTAATATCTTTGAATCTGTATTCAGAAGGGAAATTGGACGATAGTTACTACAGTATAATGGATCTTTCTCAGGTTTGGGAAGGACCGTTATGATAGCTTTATTTGTGAGAGAGGAAAGGCTACCAGTTTCCTCGGCTTCTTTATAGGCCTCATAAAGGGCGTCTATTGCTTCTGGTTTTACCCAACGGTAAAATTCCCCAGGAAAACCATCTTCTCCTGGTGAATAGAGATTGCTTGGGCAATTTCATCTTTTGTTATTTCGCCTGCCAGTATGAGCCGATCCTGTTCATTGAGGAGGGGAGTGTTATTTTATCAAAACATTCCTGATCTTTGTGGTGACCATCATCAACCTCTGAGCAATATAACTTCACATAATAATCTGCAAATGTATTACCTATTTCTTGAGTCTCAGTTATTAGCTTACCTTCAGAATTATAAATAGTTGGAATAGTTGTCATAGTTTCATTCTTGCTGCTAGTAAACGTCCAGCTTTTTCTTCTTGTTCGTAATTTCAAGCCTTAAGTCTATATAACATATATTCTGCTTTCAAAGTATATAGTGTATTAAGCTCCATTTTAGCCTTTTCCAATCTACATCTGGAAGCTTCGCTTGGATTGGTAAAATGAGCATGTGTCAGGGTTTTGATATAATTTTCTAAAATAGTCTGTTCTGTTCTACGTTTATTGGCTATGGCAGAATCTCTCATAATTTGCCTCCTAATGGTGGCTTTTGCAGCTGCCCATAAACTTTGTGGAGAAGATACTGAACCTTTGTAGCTGTGATTTGTAATTGTGATTTTTCTGTCTGTAGTTTGTATCGGGATATGTTTAAACGCCATGGTTTCCTACAAGGGCGTTTCAGACCCAAATCAAGCTGTAGACTGATAGGAGCATGGTCTGAAAGTGCAATTTCTAAAATATCACAATCAAGTACATGTGGTATGATAGAATGTGAAATAAGGAAATAGTCTATTCTAAAATAGGAATTATGTACTGCAGAGTGATATGTAAACCCCTTATCTGAAGGACGCCAAATGTCAGTCAACCCATGATCTTCACGGATGTCTCCCAGTATCGCTCTATCTCTGCCATGTGTCGTGTCTAGGGGGCTCGTTCTGTCTAAGAATAAAGATCGCATCCGGGGCAAGATTCCAATCACCCCCCAGAGCTATTTTGGAAATTCTCATCTCTGTTATAATTCTGTTTAGATGAAGGAAAAAAGGAGCTTTGTTTCCAACGGGGGCATAAATAGACCCCCCTCCTAATATGTTATTACCAATTTTAAGCTTGGCTAAAACAAAGTGACCATCTTCATCTGACCAGGACTGTAGTATTTGACATTGCATTGATTTCCGTATCAGAATGGCTACACCACATTGTGAGAAGTTGGCCTGATATATGATGTCACTAATTCTAGTGTACACCTTGTATCAGTCCAAACAACCCTTATGGTGATTGGTTGTAAAGTCAACCTTATAGACCAGCTATCCTAGTGGTAGCATGGACAAGAGCAGTCTTAGGCTAAACTCTGAATGGCATGTGAAGCCAGCTGTTATACCATATGTAATCCCTTGAATACCAAATGAAAGGACACCACAACAGATATATATAAAAATAGAATGTATTTATTCTAGTCAAACCCTCAGCACTCTTTATGAGATTCGAGGTAAGTACAACACAGTCTTATTTAAGCATACATTAAGTCACACAGGTAAGTAATACAGTTAGGCCCTAGGGGCCACGCAAACCATATACTAAGTAAGTGGTATAAGGACCACTGTCACGAACACAAGATAGGCCTAGGCCTAGGGAATCGCTGGGGCTACACTATACTACCAAAGGTTAGGAAGTGGGAGGCCCACGGGATTCAGGTGCAGAGTGGAAACACTCATGCATAAAAGTCGATAGAAATAGTAGTTATTAGAAATTAACAGTTTTAGGACACTTCTGGAGTAACTAGGAAGTCGAGACTTGGAAACTAGACCCTAGGATAGTCAATACCCTTGTGAGCACCGGAGTACTCAAGTTACCTAGCCCACGGGCTGCGGGTGCATAGGTGTGAACTTGCGTCGGGTTTCGTCGTTGACTCCTATGGATGCCTGAAGGAAAGTTGCTGACAGGCAGTCAGTGAAGAGTGTCCGGTGGATCCCAAGGATGGAATCAAGAAGGAAGGATACCTGCAAGCAGAAGGGACAGAGTCTAGGTCACCAGCCAGGAGCCAGGAAGGAACCAGGCGATGTCGTGAAGATGCAGGTGAAGAGGTGAAGCTTGTCGCAGCAGCCACGGGTACCAGGAGGCGTCGAGGATGACCAGGACCAGGAGGTGAGCTGTCCCACGAAGGCTCTTGCTGTCGGTGGCGTCGATGTCGAGCTAGGACCCAACAAGCCTAGGCAAGCGGAACCCACGCAGAATGGAGGACTTGCTTTTGGTGCAGACCAGGAAGGTCTGGGGTGCTTCTCTTTCACAGAGGAGCGGGTGCCAGACTTGAGGAGCCGGACCAGCAAGATAGAATCAAAGGTTCGTCGTCACAGAGGCTACTAGCCAACGGGCCAGCAACCGGACAACACTTCGAGCAACTCCGGTGCAGAAGGGCCCCACGCAGAACACGTGAAGTGTGGGGAGCTGATCTTCTTTGCAGATGGTGCTCGGGATTGGGGCTTCTCAATTACCCAAGCACAGCCTCGAGGAAGCCTCAGAAGTCGCGCTAGTCAGTTACTAGCCACTTTTCCCAAGTCGTCGGTCCCACGTCCCTCGTCGCCTCCACGGGTCTCAGCTTTGCTGTAGATGTGGATCTGGTTCAGAGGTGTCTGGAAGTCTCGGCGCTGGTCAGTCTCTGCAGTCGTCCCTCGCAGGATTCAGTCTCAAAGCAAGCAGCGGTCGCTGGATGGTGCCTGGTTGCCCAGGGTGGTCACTCCTTGGCCACAAGGGAGATTCTTCAGTCTTCTTCCTGAGGTCGAATGTCGAAGGTCCAGAGTTTCTGTTCAAGTTGCAGATTCAGGATAATCTAATTTAGCAGGGCTCAGCTACCTACTGATATACTGGGCTAGTGGGCTGGGCTACCTGCAAGGTCCCTCCTATGTGTGGTACCAGGAAGGGGAGTGGTTACACCCCCTTTCCTTTGTCCAGTTTCGCGCCAGAGCTGGGGCTGGAGTGCCCCAGCGCCGGTTTGAACTGGACTATGCATGGGACACCTTGTGTGCCCCAGGCAGTGTCTAGTTTCTTTCATCCCTCCCTGCCCCAATACACTAAGGCCTGTCTGGGGTGGTGCTAGCACCTCCCAAGGCAGGAAACCTATTGTCCAAGCCTCCCTCGCTGGAAGGACTCCCAGCAGCAGGAGGTCAGACTTGTGTCTGTGGCAGCAGCATCCATTTTGTGATGCTGAGGCTTTGGTCAGAGTTAAACAGCAAAGTAGGATTTTAACATGTCTCTCCCTCTAGGAGGGAGGAATAATATCCTCATCACCAGAAATGGTATGGGGGTATTATTCCAAAGTGTTAGACACCTTACACAACATGTTTTGATAAAGCCAAACCATAGTTACCATAACCGTTTAAGATTATAAGGCACTTTAGGAGTATATGGTAGGCGATATCATAGAACAGCTATAAGGACATGGTTCCGAAAGCTGCAGACAGGCTCAGCTCATGCTAGAGCACCATCTCACATGTTACCAAGCACTCTGCCTCCAGGATTGTTAAGGCCTGCCATAGGAGTGACTGATAGGTACACGTGTCTATTGTGAGTGTAGATCTAGTTATACTATATATAAGCAAGGGGTGATTACACGACCCTGCCGAGTGATCAGCCAGTTGTGTCTGATTGTAAGGCCAGGCCAGGGGTGGCATAATACATGCTGCAGCCCCTGGTAGGCCTAGGATACACCTATGCCCTGGGTACCTAGGGTACACTGTACAGGGTCCAAAAAGGTGATCCTTACCAATTGGGTATGTACCTAGGGTACATGGAGTCCATTTTAAAGAGAGAGCAGACAGCCTGAGACCCTGACTGGCAGGATCTCTGGCCAACTAAGTCAAAAAACCAGCTAGACACTAGGCAAAAAGTTGGGGGTAACCATAGTCAGATATCCACCTTCCTACACCTACAAAATCCCTTGCCACCAAAAATCCCATTCCCATCTTAAAAGATAAAAGTTACCTTGCCGCCCATAAAACCCACACCCACCCTAAACCCTAAAAACTCCCTTACCCCTCAAAGACCTACACCCATCCTAAACCCTAAAAATTCAACTGCTACCCAAAAACTAATACCCACCCTAAACCCTAAAATATCCCTAACCATTCAAACCCCATTCTCACCCTAAAAATTCCCTTGCCACTCTAACACCAATACCCACCCTAAAAAACTTCCATGCCACCCAAAAACCCATACATGCCACCGTAGAGTGCATTGCCGTAGTCAAGTCTGCTGGTTATGAGTGTGTGGGTGACCATCCTTCTGGATTCTGTGGGGATCCGTCTGAATGTCATTCAAAGCAGGAGGAGCATGTGGAAGCAGGATGAGGATACTGTGCTGATTTGGCGGTTCATTGTGAGCGAGGAGTCCAGTATGATGCCAAAGTTGCGTGCGTGGTCCGTGGGGGTGGCAGGGGCTCCTAGTGCCGCTGGCCAACGGGAGTCATCCCAGGCTGATGAGGTGGGTCCTAGGTTGAGTACTTAGGTCTTGCCCGAGTTGAGCTTGAGGCAGCTTTATTTCATCCAGGTAGCAACGGCCTCCATTCCGCTGTGAAAGTTGGTTCTGGTGGCTGTGGGTTCGTTGGTGAGGAAGGTGAGCAGCTTGGTGTTATCTGCGTTGAAGAACATGTTGAGTCCGTTGCTTCTGACGATGGCTGGAAAGGGGGCCATGTAGACGTTGAAGAGGGTGGGACTCGGGGAGGAGCCCTGGGGCACTCTGCAGCTAATCTCTGTAGGTTCTGAGAGGAACAGGGATAGTCTGACACACTGTGTTTGGCCGGTAAGGAAAGAGTGGATTTAGTCCAGTGCCTTGTCGCAGATGCCGGAGTCTTGGAGTCTCGTGATTAGGGTGCGGTGGGAGATGGAGTCGACATCCAGGAGGGTGAGGGCAGCAGTTTCGCCCAGGTCGAGGAGGGAGTGGATGTCGTGGGTGGCAGCGAGGAGTGCGTTTTTTTGGTGCTATGGTTACTTCTGAAACCGGATTGGGAGGTGTCTAGGATGTGGTTCTCCTTAATGAACTCGGAGACTTGGGTGTTGATGGCCTTCTCGATGACCTTGGTTGGGAAGAGGAGGAGGGAGGTTGGTCTGAAGTTCTTGAGGTCTGTCAGGTCGGTGGACAGGTTCTTCAGCAGGGGATTGATCTCACCGCATTTCCAGTTGTCAGGGAAGGTGGCGGTTTCGATGGAGCAGTTGATGGTGGGACGATGGAGGCGGCTGCTCTATGGAAGATGTGGTACGAGCAAGGATCTGATGGGGTTCCTGAGTGGATGCTCTTCATAGTCTTGAATGTGTCATCTGTGGTTAGCGGAGTCCAGTTGAGCAAAATCTGTTGGGGTGGGGTGTGGTGTGGTTGTGTGATGTGGTGGGGGGTATAGTGGCAGGGTCTTGGGTGTCGAAGCTGTAGTAGATCTGCCTGATCTTGTGGTGGAAGATGGTGCGAAGTTTGTTGCAGAGGTCTTGGGAGGGTGGGATGTCTGTGGTCTTGCTTTGGACCTGGCAAACTCCTCGATGATGGAGAAGAGTTCTTTGCTGTTGTGTGCGTTGGCATTGATTCTGTATTGTAAGGCCGTTTTCTTTGTGTTTTTGAGGAGAAGGTGGTGTGCGTTGACAGCGGGTTTGAAGGTTGCGTGTTTTTCCGGGTTTTGTTGTTCCTCCATCTCTTCTCAAGTTGTCCGGACTCATGGAGGGCGGGGGTGAACCAGCTGGCTTTCTTCGAGTGTTGCTTGCGTGGTGTCTTCTTGAGGGAGCCAGAGTGTCAGCTAAGTTGGAGATCCATTGGTGAAGGTTTTGCTCTGGGGTGTTGGCGTCCGTTGGTGTTGGCGGACTGGTTGTGCTGAGGGAGTCGATGAGAAGCTCTTCTGTGGCCTTGTTCCAGCTAGGATGGGGGCTGAAGAGGACAGTAGTGTACGGTGAGCATGGCAAAGGCGAGATGCACGCAGTGGTGGTCAGTCCAGCAGAATTTGGTGGTGTGGGTGTAGGGGATGATTCTGCTGGCAGAGAAAATGGGGTAGAGCATGTGTCCAGCTGAGTGAGTCATTGTGGTGACGAGATGCTTGAGTCTGATTTTAGCGAGGCTCACCAGTAGGGAGGCGGTGTTCTGGTCACTGGGGTTGTCCAGGTGAACGTTGAGGTTTCTGAGTAGGATGTAATCTGTGAATGCTGGAGGCTGGGGTGCGATGAGGTGTACAATGGTGTTGGTGAAGTGCGGGCAAGGCCGGGGAGCCTGTAGATGAGGGTGCTGCAGAGGGTGTTGTTAGTCCGGACCTGGAAGTGGAGGTGTTCCATGGTTGTCATTGGGTCATTTGAGTGTGTGGTCAGACGGAGGGTGTTCTTGTGGATGATGGCGATGCCTCCTACTGGTCGGTCGGTGCAGTCCTTGCGGGTGATTTTGTAGCCGTCGGGGATGGTGATGATGATGTCCGGTCAGGATCAGGGGTTGATCAAGTTTTCCATGAAGATGGTGATGTCAGGAGAGGCCACGTCGAGGAGGTCCCAGATTTCTGTGGCGTGTTTGTGGAGGGATCGCACATCGAGGAGGATGCAGTTGACTCGGTCGAGTGAGCTGTTGGTTGGTTGGGCGGCAAGAGGATCTGACATGCTGGTGCGGATGTGGCTGCAGTTCTGGCAGGAGAAGGTTCCTTGGGTCTTTTTCGTTGGCGCGAGGTTGCAGGCAGTATGGTGTCCTGAGTTGTGGACGAGGAGGGTGCTGGCGTCATAGCAGTGGAAGGTCCGAGAACCAGGGTTCCTGGAGCTGGGCATGGTCCAGGCACAGACGGATGCAGACAGGCCAGCCTAAGGCGCCCCAGCGGTGCAGCCGCGCAGTAACTGCCATTAAGTTGTGCTGGGTGTCTGGACAGCTGGGAGGTAGGAAATGCGGGAGCAGGAGGGGTCACTGGAGGGGGCAGGCCATGGGGATCAAAGCAACAGGGACGAGGGCAGCAAACAAAGGAAAGAGAAAGGCAAAAAGTCAGAAAAGAGAGGCAGGGGGGACAGCCCAGCAGCAGAGCAGTGACGCTCTACCACAAAACCATCAAATATGAGGCGCAGTCAGGGTTCTGCAGGTTGAGGTGGGCCTCAAACTCCTGACTAATGGTCAGCAGCAGCTACAGGGGCAGCATCAGCTACTACGCGGAGCTTCTATGCGAAGGGAGCAGGTCCAATAGAAGGTCCTTGTTTGCTACTTCCACTCCAATCTAAGTAACAGTAGGGAAAGTGTTGGACTTCAGAGGGGTTCAAATTGCCATTTCCATTCCACCCTAAGCAAATGCAGGAAAAGTGCTGAATTTCGGAGAGGTTAGATTTACTATTCCTACTGCAATGTAAGCAATAGCTGGGAGCGTTTTGGACTTCAGAGGGATTACATTTGCTATTCCCACCCCAATATATATAACACAGAAGGAAAAGTATTGGACTTCAAAGGGGTTATGTTTACTAATCTCACTCCACCCAAAGCAACAGTAGGGAAAGTGTTGGACTTTGTAAGGGTTATGTTAACTATCCTCACCCAAATTAAGCAATAATAAAGAAAGCATAGGAATTGGATGGACTAGATTTACTGTTCCCAAGCAACAGTAGGGAAAGCGTTGGACTTAAGAAAGGTTACATATACCATTCCAATAGAGTCATTAAAAAAATATTTAAATACCTAAAAACATAAAATGATTAACCATGGTTAAACTAGAAAGTATATATTGTATAAATTTAAATAAAATGCACAATTTATTATAAATATACAAAATAAACATATGATTAAATGAAATATTGAAATAAATATACGTAGAATTCACTTCTCTCGCTACAGCTGAAAAAAACTACAAACACTAAGAAGATACATTAAAATACAACAAACAATAATAAAAGTAAAATAAATGAAATCTAAAAATAATAAATATAATATACACTTGATGATATATATTACTAATTATTTCTTGCATAGGCTAAATAAAACTATTATTTAATTTTTTTAATATTCACTGAAAATAATTTCTCACCCTATTCCCCTACAAACTGAACATGCTGCTAAATTAGCTGTAACTAATTATACTATACAAAATATAAATTAAAAATCTGAAATTAAACCCAAATAAATGAATGAAAGAACAATTAAACAATTAAAACACTACATACTAACCATTTATATATTGATTTTAACTTACATTACTTAACATTAAAAAAACAATTAGTTAAAATTTAATTAACCTCCCGCCATATTCCCCTATAAACCCAATTTCCGGCTACTACATTATAAACTACTTAACATAGGTATGTGTAACCCTGGGCGTAGTACTAAGCTACGCTCGCGGAGCGTGCGTAGTTTGCGCAACTACGCAATGCGCGAATTGCACATAGCACAGTGCAAAAACGTGTAGCACAGCAGGCATTTTTTGCTTGCTCGCGGTCCTCAACATAAACTTGGCGACCGCGAGCGTGGAAAATAAACCTCCCGGCGAGATTCTCAATGGGGGGAGGTCAGGTTTCTGATTGCGAGTGGTCGTGTATTTTCGCAACTGCTCGAGATGAGAAACTACCAGTCCGCGTTGAGAAAGCTGCCGCTCGAGTACAAATCTACTCGAGCGGCAAAAAACAACCGCTTGCACTGTGCAAGATGCCGTTTTCAATGATTGGACAGTGCGGACAAGCATCCGTCACTGTGCAATCAGTGCGAACAGCATTTCCCTACCACACTACGCAGTTCGCGTAGCTACGCGTAGCGTGCGAAGTGCACTTCGCGTAGCGCTACTACGCAAACTACGCCCAGGGTTAGGTATGTGTAGATCGCTCATTAACTCATAGGCACCTTGGCGACAACAGATGTTTATTGCTACCCAACCGTACTCATTTTATTGACCTCAGATGGTTAAAAGGCTGGGTGGACCCACCAGGATTTGAACCTATGACCATGAGATTGGACACAGGGCCCTTTAGAGGACACATTAGTCCACTGAGCCACCAGACCCATCTAATTACCTTATAGAGATTCAATTACACATTCAAAATTGCAGAATATATTTAAAAAAAGACAATTTTACTAATATTATAAGTATATATATATGCTTGGGCCAACGGTGCATGCGAGGAGAAGAGGAGCGCCACCCACATGGGACAAAAGGTACTTACCTGAGACGCTCGCACCCACGAACCCAGAGTGCAGGGATCGGGGTTTCTATCACGCCCACCCATGGGTCTCTGCCAATCGTAGCAAAGCTAGCGCCTTTAAAAACTTGGACAATGGCAACACTGGTTGTTCATTAGCATCTGAAGAAGTCACTGAGACGAAACGCGTCATGCTTGTCTAATAAAGCTGCCAGTCTGTCCACGCCTGTGTGTGCTTGGATCCTTTCTTCGAGGGAGGTCTTTGGTCTTTATATATATATATATATATATAATGTATTCATTTAAAGACAATGTTTATTACAAGTATACTAAAGTGCACAATATTAATTACAACAATTGTTTTCATTACCATATTGTACAAATAAAACCTGCATTCTTAATTTTGATATTCTGTTCCACTATATTTTTGCAGTGGTGATATTTTGACAACATATTTATGTCACATGATATTATGGAATCAATATTTGTTTCATTCACCATGATTAAAATATACTCATTTTGAAAAGGTCCCTTTTCTCATGAAAAGTGTAGTTACAGAACTATTAGTCATTTTCTCTGCTCCGGCACAAAGGGAATACAAACCTAATTGCAAAATGAGGAGTTTATTTATGAGCCCCTTGTTACACTTTTGGCCTGCCGTTGCGTCACTTTGTGAGGCTGCAGCGGCATAAATAATGCACCATGTTGCACCATATTTACAAAGTGACGCATTTAAGCAGATGCATCACTTTATAAAGTCCTGCGCCACATTATATCTGGGTCAGGTATAATGTATGTAGGGTGGGCGTTCCCCCACAAAAAGCCTCATAGAAGTGGGGCAATGAAATCTATCAGATTTCACTGCACCACTTTTAGGACGCTACTGCGTCACAACGTTACGCCTGCCTCACAGCAGGCATAAGGGTGACGCAGTGCAATGGGAATAGGCTTCTCCCATGCATTGCTGGAGTTGCATCATGCTTACGACACAGCTCCAGCAATGCGTGGATTTCGCGCAGACAGATAGGTCAGGATTCCTGACATATCTGTCATTCCTTGCGACATGGTGCACCGTACAATAAATGTGGCACATCCATTATGTTGCAAGGAGGGCGCACTGAAAAGTGTTGCATCACTGCTTTCGGGCAGCAATGCAACACTTTTTATAAATGAGGCCCTTAGGGTTCAAGACTGTATATACACGTAGATAAGGCTGTTTTCTGGACATATAGGACGCTCATTAACAACAAGCCAGACACTTTACAAAAACTGGGCCAAATGGGAATCAGAACTGGGTGAGATGGAGGACCTGGACTGGGAAATGGCGTTGATGCACCCCCGAGAGGTGGCCATCAAATCCAGGCTCCGGCTGATCCAATTTAAATTTCTGCACAGAGCGTACTATGACAGGGCACGTCTGCACCACATAGGAAGGGCAGAGACTCCAGATTGTCTGCACTGTAGAGCATCGGCAGGTACTTTCTTTCACACAGTGTGGGAATGCTCTCAGATTCAGAGGTATTGGAACATCCTGTTAAGAGGAGCTGTGACTTGTTCTGGGTCAGATGATTCCTCCTAACCCTCAGTTTGTTCTGCTGGGAATATCTACTGAAATTGATCTCCCCAAACCAAAGTTAACTCTACTTCAATTGGGATTAGTGGTGGCAAAATGTGATTTGGCCAAGGCCTAGGGGGCAACAGTGATTTAATCTCTAGCAGAATGGAAAAAAAGCATGGATATGTATATGTTGGGGGAAAAGACGACGTATGAAGTACGGGGTTGCCCCAAAAAGTTTTGGAAAATATGGAAGCCATGGCTCGCAAATGATGGGCTTTCACTCTCTGACTCACACTGATCCCCTAAGGGGTGTGCACGGGTTGTACCACCGGAAGGGGCCCACCGTAACGTATAAGAATATGATGCAATTATTTGATTGTCGATCACTGTCGTTCGTGTATTATGTTGCTGCTACATCGAAAATGTTACTGCGTTTCGCTGCTCAACAATGTTTTTGTAATGTAATTAAGAAAATGTTAATATACACATTTACAAAAAAAAAAAAAAGACAATGTACAAAAAGCCCACTGCCAAAAACACGTTTTTCAACATTGAGAAGGACTCCTATCTTTAACATGGGCACATTTTAAGGTTTCTTTTTTCACAAAAACAGCTAGTGCATGACTATCAAATTGTCCTTCTCTATTCCTGAACAAAGGATTCACCGGCTCCTTTTAGCAGGCCTAGTTTTATACCCCACACACACACACCGAGGAACAACATTTGGGCTCACTCCTCAAAATGTTTTTTGTTAACATCGTGAAAGATTCATATAATTAAAGTAGGCACATTCTTAGGTTTTTATTCCCATGAAAAAGAGAGCTGTATGTTAGCCAAAGTGACTTTCTCTACTCTTACATTATGAGCATACCAGCTCAGTTCAGGAATACAAATTGTAAGACTCTTGTATATGATTTGCCCTTCAAATAACAAGACCATTAACACTAAGAAAGTCTCATGTAGATGACATGGACACTTTTGAGAATGTTTAAGCCATGTTTAAGAATTTAAAGTTTACACTCCAAATACAAAAGGCTGAACAAATAGATGTTTCAACTTCGTGAAAGCTTCCCATGTTTCACCTGGACACATTTTGAGAATGTCTCTTCCCATAAAAAGGCAGATGTACCACTGACAACTTGATTTTTTTCTACTTTTGCAGAAAGATCAGCTTGCTCCATTCTGGAAACCCACTTACAGAAGTTGTGCTCCCAAACACAGTAAATGTTTAAAGTTGTTAAACAAGGTTTATGTGCATATTTATATTGCAACCTGGGTTTTGTGGATTCTGGAGTGTTTCCTCATCGCCAGCGGTGCTGGTTTAAGGCGATGCCACATCACGCCTCTAACAATTGAAAAATCTCACTTCTCACATGAAGAATGGACCAGCACTTGTATATCCTCCTGGTAAGCTAGAAAGAGCTCCTCTCTTTCTAGCTTACCAGGAGGATATACAAGTGCTGGTCCATTCTCAAAGGAATACTTTGAGAGAAAGAAGAGCTTTGTGAGGAGAGGACCATTTAATTCCTGAATTACAGAGACAAAAATTATAAAGATAGGCCAGTTCTTAAATCTATTTCTCTATTGTAATAATCCTAAAGTGTCAGACCGAATCAGTATGGGGAGTTTATTGCAAGCAGAAATACAGTTTTATCTTTTCAATGGAGACTAGAGTTGATAAGATGGGGGCTAGAAAAGAAAATGAGATCTCAGATACTTGGATTTTTAAGGAAGTGTGAAGCTTCCTGGATGAACACAGTTTAAATCGGTTAATGCTGCATTTGAAGTGGGATTCACAGATATGGGATAATTCCAGTCTATCTCTAGAGGTGGCTTGAGTACCACTATTATCACATCGCATCTCATTTGCATTATAAAGTGCACATTCACACCTGAGGTAATCTTGTTGCTGAATACCATAAGTTTTTTGTTATGCAAGTAAATAGTACTGATTGTATAGACCTTCGAATGAATAAAGGCTGAGTGGTAGCACCAGGATTCAAACATGTGAGAGAGTGGTCAAACACATATCTCTCAAGTGTATTCATTCATTTAATAAGCCACCAGACTAATACTATCTGTATGGGTTCTTCAACATACCTCTCATTACACACATCACTGTGGAGACTTGAATATGACTATAATCACACATTATCACTGTGGGGACTTAAACATCACTGTAATTGCACAATATCTCTGTGAGGACTTGTCCATGACTGTAATCGTGCACTATCTCTGTGTGCTATCCCTGTGCATCCCATTAATCACACACTATCTCTGTGGGGACCCGGCCATGTCTCTAAACACACACTATCTCTGTGAGGACCTGGGCATGTCTATAATCACACACTATCTCTGTGGGGACCTCAACATCTCTATAATCACACACTATCTCTGTGGAGACCTGGGCATGTCTATAATCACACACTATCTCTGTGGGGACCTGGGCATGTCTATAATCACACACTATCTCTGTGGGGACCTGGGCATGTCTATAACCACACACATTCTCGTTGGCGACCGTGGTAATACTAAAGTCACACACCATCTCTGTGGAGATTTGAGCATTCCTGTAATTACACGCAAGCTCTGTTTTGGCTTGAGAATCATCAGCTTTGCATTCTCTGTATGGGGCTTTGTGAATACTGGAAAGTAGTAAAGTTAGACCTTTGGTCTAAGTTTACATATGGGAAACTGAAAAGTAGAAAAGTTAGATTTTTTTCTCTAAATTTACCTTTGTGAATCGGCCCCTATATTAATGAGGACTTTAACACAATCATCTTCCTGCACTATCTCTGTGGGGACTTAAACATCGCTATAATAACACACTATCTTTGTGTGGGCTTGAAAAAAACTCATATAAAGCACTATCTTTGTGGGGACTTGAACATCACTATAAAAACATACCATCTCTGTGGGGACTTGGGAATTCCTGTAATCAAATGCAAGCTCTATTTCGACTTAAAGCACCAGGGGGTGCCATGAGGCACAGGGGCAAGACTGATTTGCATATAGCTGGGTCTGAACTACGGTGGGAAAGTAAGCTAAAGAACGATGATGGATTCAACTCAGATCTGTGACTGGGGGTGAGTGACTGAAAAGTTTCAGCACTCCATCCATCATCTCCTTGTATTTGCCTTGTTCACCCTAAATTGGCAGGGTATGCCCAGACATGGGTCCCTTGCTCACTTTGCCACTGGATTCAAGCTAGCCTGGCTGATGAGGGGGTGTTACCCCAAAACCGGTCCCAGGAATGATTGTTTCCGGTCCAGGAAAGACCTGGCTTGGCAGTTCGGGCTGGACTGTTCCCATGAGGCACAGGGTCAAGACTGATTTACATTTAGCTGGGTCTGAACTGGTGTGGCGAAGTGAGCTAAAGAACGACGATGGATTTAACCCAGATCTGTGACTGGAGGTGAGTGACTCTGTCCAACATCTCCTTGTATTTGCTTCTACTTGAGCATCATCAGCTTCACATTCCCTGTATGGGGCTTTGTGAATATTGAAAATTAGTAAAGTTAGACGTTTGGTCTGAATTTACCTTTGTGAATACTGAAAAGTAGTAAAATTAGACTTTTTATCTAAGTTTACCTTTGTGAATTGGGCCCTATTTTAATGAGGACTTAAACACAATCACCTTCATGCACTGTGTCTGTGGGGACTTAAACATCGCTATAATAACACACTCTCTTTGTGGGGACTTGAACTACACTGTAACAACACACTATCTTTGTGGGGATTTGAACATCACCATAATAACACATCATCTCGGTGGGGACTTGAACATCTCTATGATAACACACTGTCTCTGTGGGGACTTAAACATAGCTATAATAACATGCCATCTTGAGCATTCCTATTATTACACACAACCTCTGTGTGGACTTAAACATCATTAGCTTCACACTCTTTATAATGGGATTTAAGCTTTGAATGTTAACACTATTTCTATGGAGACTTAAACACAATGATCTTCACCCACTACCTCTGTGGGGACTTGAACATCTATTTTGGCAAAAATGTAAGCAGCTAATCAAGCTCTGGGTTCCACTTGACCATATTCCTTAGTTCCATATGTTAATTACTTTGTGTTAGTTCCCTTAGCTCCTAAGAATGTAGGCACTAATAAATAGGTTAAATACAGCTTTAAGTGTCTTTCTTTAAGCATGATATATTTTCTGGCACATTAACATAATTTGTGTTTAATGTATACCCCTAGTATAAATGCAGCAATTTGTATATGAATAGATTATAATGTTGTTTGTGTATATAGTTGATAAAATAAACATTTAGCCATGTGCCTTCGACTGTATTCAATCACAAATAGTGTTACAAACTAAGTCCCCACAAGGATGGTAGCACGTATTCAAGTCCCCACAAGGATGGTGCTGTGCGCACGATTAAATAACAATACATTTGCAAATTTGAAGCAGGATCCTGTATCGTGATTTTTTCTTAACATTTAGTGGGAATAATGAAATGGGGTTTTTACTGTTAACGCGGTGCACCTTATACCTTTATGAGGGATTGTTAGTAACCCAAAAGCAATAACTCTATTTCAATAACACATTGATTAGTGGTCTACCATAACCTGTCTTTCACGTTCGTCGTTGGTGCATTGAATCAAGTTCACTTCAGACACCCGTAATTGTAAAGCGCACCTTGTACAGTTACGACAAAAGTCATAACTCACGCAATAAGGGGGACTAGCAAAGGCCACAGAAACCGTAACCTCAAATGTAGGAGCAGTCCTCAGTCAGTTCCAGGCACTTTTGTCCCTTGGCTGCAGATTCTTATGGAGTGATCTTGATTCAAGGGATACAGGCTGTTGAAGATGCTCAAGGATGCTGTAGATGTGATGCGGTCAACAGGGGTCTTCCTGCGGCTACTCCTCGGTCCATGGGCTTGGTGAGGTGGTCCGTGCCACAAGGCCAAGCATCAATCAAAGTCCTCTCAGAAGTCTAGTCCCCTGGCTTCTCGGTTATAGCGGAATCCTTCCTTGGACGATAACTCGCCTCCTGAGTGACCAAGCAGCACTCAGCCGACTCTACTGGGTTCAGCGAAATCAGCAAACTCAGGTGCAACATCTAGCATTGGGCACTGGTCTCTTGTGCTGCACAGTGACAAGAAATGGCGGCTTGAAGATTTGAGCTACCAATATGCCCCAGCAGACCTCTTCAATTGTTGTGGTCCTGTGCTACAAATAGGTCAGCCAACTGAGCCTTGCAGTCTCTAGCATTGGCTAGGCTCAGGAGACAACTTCTCCATGAGGTGGACACAACAAACACAGCACCTTTCTTTTGCTAGCCACCAGGTACAGCAGATGTAATCCATGCCGATGTAGCCTCTCTTTACCAGTTTGACAGTGCAGCAGGACAGTCCTTTTTCGGTCCGTCTTCCAGTGTAGACAAAATCTGAGTCCTGGATGCCAGGTGTGCCCTTTTTATGTCCAGAAGTGCCCTCGGGGTAGATGTGTTCAGTAGCCAATGGGCTACTTTGTTACCTCTCGTCTGATTACCATTTCCTGGGAAGTGTGGCATCTGGCTATCCCAGGATGCACCATTCTATCAAGGGGGTACACACCCCTGAGAAACAGGTTTGGCAACTGTTTTCACCTTCCCTTCCCCTAATGCCAGCCTGATAACCTAGCCAAAGAAGCAGCCCCTCTAACAAGTGTTACCCATTTGCCTGTCAAAGGCAGCTTCTCCTTCGAAGCTCGCCTTTTGGGCCAACATGCAAGTGGCTTCCTGCAGGAGGGAGGTAACACCTCTCTCCAGTGCAGGCTTCGACTGTCTCCTTTCCTGGAAGTTGTTAGCATGTGCCCTTGAAAGCAAATGCAACACACACAAAACTTTGCTCCGGGTTTGTGTTATAAAAGTAAGGGATGACCAGCGAAAATTGTTAGTAAATTTAAACCTAAATGTGAGCACAGGCACATGCGCTCAACCCAGCACAGGTGTCCTGTTGTTTGCACCAACCTAATCTAAGCATCACTTTCAACCAGGTCAACAGCTCCATTTCAGCTGTTGGGTACTGGTCCAATTAAACTTGTACAACTGTGACAGCAATTTGTATCAATCCTCCATCCATGCATCAGATTGATGCTTCACTGTCTATACGTTGCAAAGAAGCACTTCTTTGGCAACGAAAGGGCAAATGATGGAGTAATTTATTATGCTATTAGACTCTTCAAGGGTGCTTGGTCACCCAAAGTTGTTTCATGGGGAAGATTGGAGGAAGCCTAGGTTCTATGCAGCTATTTCAGAAGAAATTTAAGGACAATCCAGGTTTAAATGCATACCCAAAATGTTAAGCAACATTGAATTCTTCCAAAGGCAAACCGTAGGGAATTCCACAGCAAAATGGCTTACAAAGAAAAAGTGCAGTCTCCTAGCCATTGCAACTGTGGAATGAAGAAAAGCTTCTGGTAACCACAGTATAACAAACAAAAGGAACTGTACTTTCTAAAACTGTGTTCAGAAAAACTGGCGCATTGCCGTGCCTCCTTTGGTGTACTAGACAAAACGATTTGTAGGTGACCTGGCGTCAACAAGCAACCCATCCAGAGGGAGACAGCACTGTGACAGAATGTTGGGGCAGCAAGCAGATTCTTGGTGCTACAGTTTGAATAGGTTGAAATTTATTGGGCAATCCTTTGAGTAGTTTCAGCAAAGTGTTGTGGTTTAGCCAGGGGCAGATTCTCCATTAGGTCTCTAGGGCTGTGCCACTCCTGACATTTCTTCACATTTCAGTACAAGTATTAAATAGATTTATTTATTTAGAGATAAGATCCCATCTTTAAACAAATTGATGTATTTAAGTCTGGGCTGTGTGTCCCAGGCCGTGTGCCCCCCCCTCGCTCTGAAGCAGGTGACGGAAGCCAGGCAGCAATCAACTTTCTGCACTGTGATGCACAATGCAGTGCTTACGGTTCTAAAGCCCTTCATACTGAATCATTGTCACTGTAGTCTATGGCGGTATCCACTGTAGGCCAGTGACGCTTTCAGAATCATAGTTTCGGTCGTTGAAGTCTCTGTCACTGCCTGAGAGCAGCCGTCCGTCATTCACAGGCAGAGATCCCACCATTTACAATTTGTCATACTTAGTATTGGATACAAGCACATGTGTTTTAGTGCCATGTTCTCCGTAACGGTAAGTGTTGGAATGTTAATCTTCTGTTATGTATATTGTTCTGAGACCACCCCCTTGCCACGCTAACCTCCCCCACTGTGACACCCCAGGCTCTGGCTGCACGACCTTCTTATTAGAAGAAAAGGGACAAAACCCTAAGATACAGGTCCATTCCTGGGCACTGTAAGTGCAGTGCTGCCATTTAAGAGTACATGGTGCTGAGAGCTCGTCAAACACAAACTCCACAGCACCATAATGGCAACACTGAAGACTGAGAAGTTTGGTATCAAACTTCTCAGCACATTAAACCCACACTGATGCCAGTGTGGGATTTAATGTACCAAGCACCCCAGAGGGCATCTTAGAGATGCCCACTGAAACCTAACCTACAATCCACGTCTGGTCTGAGAGGCTGCCTAGGCTGCCACACAGCAGACATGTTGCTGGACCCCTGGGTAGGAGAGCCCCTGCTCTCCTGGGCCTGCAACAATGCACATCCTGGGCGAGGTGCTAGATCTCCTCCCCCAGGATGGGCAGGGGGAAGCTTCAAAGGCATGCCGCCTCTGTGAGCTTCCCCAGGCCACTGCAACCCCCCACTCTGGCAGGAAGCTTGGCCGGAAACCCCAAATAAGGACAGGGGATGTGCCAGCCTGCCAACCCCACCCCTCAGGTGGGGGAGGCGAGGTGAAGCACATCTCCGGGCTCTCGCCATCTTGAAGATGGGAAGCCCTACCCAATCAGGACTAGGCTACTGCCCCCCCCTCCCACAGGAGAGAGGCAGGATGGGGGTATACCCACCCCAGGACAGGGACCCATTGGTCCCTGCCCTTCACCTACCTGTAACGCCCCTAAATCTAGTATTTAGGGGCACCCTGAACCTTCCTTCCCCAGATTCCAGATTTCGAAATACAGAGAAGAGCAAGAAGAAAGAAGACCTGCCCTGCAGCTGCTAAGAAGAGGAGGACACCAACTGCTTTGGCCCCAGCCCTACCGGCCTGTTGATCTTTGAACCTGCTCCTACTACAACCCGGCATCTCTTGTGGCCAGCAACCTCACAAACCTCGGAGGACCTGGCTACCTTTTGGCTCTAAGCCCCTGGGACTCCCGTGAGTAGAGGCTCTACTCAAAATCTACTTCTAATCCCTGGCATCAGCCCGGAACCGCGAACCCTTCACACTCTGCACCCGCCAAGCCCGGCCTGTGGCGGAGTGAACTAAGACAACGAGGACGACCCCACGGCGACTGTGACCCCGAGTCCGGCACCCAAGGACTTCCCTCGATGCTCCTGAAGACGCCTGCAGCCTCACAACCAGGTGCCCCCCCAACCGCAATCAACAGAGGGTAAGATTTCCCGACATCAAAAGGCACCCCGCGGCCCCCGGTGCCCAACTCCGGGGTACCTACCTATCCTCCAACTACCCAACTTACCTCTCGAAGTGGTGGTGGCACCTGAAGAATCTTCGTCCCCGAGCTTGCAGTCTTTTTCTAAACCGGAGCTTTCCTATTGAAATCAATTGAGCGCCCGAAGGCTCAAAAGGACCCTGCACCCAGCCGCCCGAGTGGCCCTGGCAGTGTAACCTCTACACCTATCTACTTCCCCATTTTCCCTGAGCCAGTGACCAGGAGCCCAGCTCCCAAAGCCGCGTGGCCTGCTAGTCAGCAGCCACCAACCAAGGCCCCCCTGCCTCCCATAGGATAACATTGGGCCTAACTCTCTCTGCACCCGGCTGCCCCTGTGCCGCTGAGGGTGTAACAACTGTACCTACCTGACTCTGGGAGACCCCTGAGTCTATGCCCAGTACCTTAACTCTGCCAGTCGAGTACTTACCTTAAAGCCGATAACTCAATTTTCTCCATAGGGTAATATTGACTGGTTTTTCCTGAAATTTCTTCTAAGTGTGGACTTTTCAAAACCTAAAATATTCACCAAAAATCAGCTGAGTAACGAAAACGAAAATACTCACCTGCTATTAGGTGAGCTCCCAGTGCTGGATCTTGGTGCCCAGCACTGACTCTGAAAAATATTCACAACCGTACTTACCAGTAACCCAATTTTCTCCCATATGAAACCATTGACTGTTTTTCTGTGAAATTTCTTCTTAGTGTTGATTTCTGCAAACTTTAAATATTCTTTAAAAATCGTATAAATTATGAAAACTTAATTACTTACCTGTTTTGGATAAAAGTCCCAGTACTGAGTCTATGCACCCAGTACTGGATTACAAAAGTAACAAGAACGTACTATACCTGCAACTTGAATTTTCTTCCATAGGGAATCATTGACTGTTTTCTATGAAATATTTTCCAAGTGTCAACTTTTAAAATAGATAAATATTGTCTAAAAATCATAACAGTAATTAAGTCGACTTTTATCACTTGATTCCAAGTACTGACCCAGGACTGAATCTAGGATCCAGTCCTGGAATTCCAAAAGTAATCCTAAAAGTAATCTGTTGCAAATAATTTGAAACTTCCATTGAACCCAATGCAATTATTGTGTTTAAAATTGTGTTGCCTATTGCAACCACTTGTAACTTTCTACAAAAGTCAATTGCATATTGCAAAAGTATTTATATAAAGCATCTCATTCTGAGAAAGTATATTTTAATACCTATTGTTCGTTCTAAAATAAAACAAGCATATATTTTTGATATATAAACCATTGGCCTATAGTTCAGTTATTGAGTGTGTGAGACCATTTGCTGTCTAAGTGTGTGCAACAAATGCTTTACACTGTCCTCTGATACTGCCTTACTGCTCGACCAAGCTACCACTTTAGAGAGTAAGGTTATATCTAACTTTAGCCTCTGCCAAACCTCTGGGGACTGTGGCCTCTGTACACCCTGTACCTATTTGGGAACAGTATATACAGAGCCACTTTCTCACAGGTGCTCCATGGGTGTTGCTGTGGGTGTTCCCATGCACCACCCATGGATTCTGCTGCATTCATAGATTTACGTTTCATAAACCTGGGAATGCGTCAAGAGGCGCAACGGGGAGACATACTTTTATTTCTCCTCGGTTTGTTAGTCTTTCTATATGTGCTGCATTCTGCAGCACACACAGAAAGAGGAAAACACCTCTTGTGATTGTTTTCAATCATCACCGCAACTGAGGCACCCTTGCACCATTGTGCAAGGGTGCCTGCATTGAGGCATGGCAGCCAATTGTGCACCAGGGCAGGGGAGAGCTCAGGGATACGTCATATTGTTGTAAACAGACACATCCCTTTGCTTTGAAAGTACTGCTGCGCAGCGGATCCAAATGGCTTACGGCACCACTCTGCGTTACTTTCTTGTAAATAAGGCCCTTAATTTTAGAATAATACACTGCAGTACTATCTGTGGAAGAAATGAACAAAGCCACTAAGGCTGTTGTCCCATTCATGGACCTGTATCTGAGCTCACAGGATCAGCTGACCTTTCGTCAGTGAGCTGGTATCAGGGGATATTGCTAGACCCATTCATCAGCCAGGAGAGAAGGCTCATTAAACGAGGTCTGCAGGAGGGTGTAACCCTAGAGTTTTGGATGGTCTCATCAAAAAAGACATCAACACCCAGCCAGGAGCACTCAAAGTGGTCAGAAAAGTTTTTTTTTTTTTTATTATGCCCGGTAGAAATGAGCTAGCTATGTAGGAATAGGTGGTTGGAGAATTTATTTAAGTTCTTCTGAGTTGCAGATTCACATCAGAGGCTTTCTGTTATTGGCAGCTGTACATGTTTTAGCTAAGCCTTGGCAACATTAAAATTAAACCGATGTAATTCATGTAATTTCACATTACGCTTGTTATGAAAAATTCCTGAAATTATGTCATGTGTAATTATGTGCAATTTGTACTAAACATTTCCTGAGAATGCACTATTTGAGGTAAAAGTTTACCACAAATTAACTGGAACAAGGCAAAGCAACCAGTTGCGGTTTGTGGTGCTTTTGCTTTTTGCACTATTTTTAACATGAAAAGCATCTTCACCTACGCGTTTAGTGCTAAAAGAAAATGAAAATGACGTATTTGCATTTCATGTCATTACGTGCAAATTTGACAACAGTCATGCAATTATGTGAAAGCAAATTACAACATTTTGCACAGCCCTAGTTTTAGCTTCACACTTACTGAGTTGGCAACATCTATATATTCATAGACAAAATTGACTAAAGTGCTACCATGCTACTGATCCTGTTAATTTCTTACATCTTTTCCTACCAAAAGTCCTAGAACCTATATTACTTACTAAATGAAACCAGCATTGGCAAAGCCAATAGGTCTGGCCTTTTTTAAATTACTGATAGCACACAACATTGACTATTTTACATGTATGCTCACACAAGTTTTTTACACACACACACACAAACACAAGGACTTTGTAGAGATTGCAGTAGTGGTTATGGGGGTGGTAGTATCAATCATTCAATCAAAATCCTTTATTCGATCAATTACAAAATGATTATAAAAGTACATGTATAAAAAAACAATTTTCGATATGCAATTTCATTTTAAATCCAAAATACAACAGTTCATTTTAATCTTACTAACTTTTTTAAAATTAAATCTATAAAGGATTGTCCGTTTCCATGGTTTTACTCCTATTACATACTTTTCATCCAGTGATTGGTTCTAGTGCTGGGTTTTTCCTTTTTTTCATGCATGCCCATAGAAACGAAGCTAATGTAAAACAAGTCAGAGGAGCTGATAGACTCTTTACAAAATATAGTGCCACCGTACATTGTTTAAAATTCATCTTCTGCAATATCGGTTTTAAATAACTATTCCTCTCCTTCTTATACAATTTGCAGAATAAAACAAGGTGCAGATCAGTTTGCCCTGACAAGCCATCACAGGGGCCCAAAGTTAAATCAGCATGGTTATAAGTTTTACCAGGGTAACCTAACATAAGAGGGATCATATTCAGACGAAACCTAATCAATATGAATCTATGATGTGCATTTGTGACGTCATTGCCTGCTTTTTACCATAAGTTTCCCTTCTCTCAAACTCTACCCTCATCCTAAATACATTTTTGACCTTTTCTTTAGAGATCTTTCTACATTCATCTGGATCTTGAAACAGTTCAGGTAACCCAATATTGTTTAGGAGTTTTTCTACGTAGCACAACCATCTGGATCTCCTCCACTTATCCATATTTAAGCCATTCTTAATTATTATATGTGTCAGGGGGTGTGTATCCCTTCTCAGATTGCGTGCAGGGCTGGACTGGCCGTAGCGGGCACCGGGCACTCCCCCGGTGCGCCGCACAGGTGGGGGCCGGTTTTGGGTCCCTGGGGGCGTTTTTGTTATAGGGCCGCTTTTGCAGCGTAGCTGCAAAATCGGCCCTGGTACAAAATCGGCTGAAAACCGGCCTTGGCAAAGAGCTCAGCGGCACCCCCAAGTATCGGGGGGGGGGGGGGCGGCCGAGCACTTTGCCAGGGCCGGTTTGGGTTCCCAGTCCGGCCCGGATTGCGTGCCACAAAAGGACAGGGGCCAATTGTATTGAGTCGGTGATATAGGGGAGTCCCAGTTCTAAGTGCAAAATGTAGTTTAGGGGTCGAGGTGGGGAGGCCAACTATGGACTTGAAAAACTTGTTTTCTATAGTTTGCAGTGTACCCCTTTCGACAGTACCCCATACCCCCGCCCCATACGTCACTGCTGCGGTAACTTTAGCCTGATAAATTTGTTTTATTGGCAATAATGGCCTATCGCCCAGTTTTATAGCAAAGGACTTTACTGCCGACAGGGTTCTTTCCATTACCCCTCTGCGTCCTTGCACTAGTTTTGTCCATGCCAAATCCTTATCAATAAGAACCCCCAAGTACGGGAAGGAATCCACCACCTCAATCCTCTCATTCTCCACATGGAGGGTACGGTGTTCTCTCTCTTTTCCTTGCCCCCACTATCACAGCAAAGGATTTGGTACGGTTCACCCTCAAATCAAGTGAGTTCATAAATGATACATACGAAGATATGAGGTGCTGAAGGCCGGACCCAGTCCTTGCCATCAACACCGCATCGTCTGCGTCTGCGTATGCCAAGATAGGTAGAGGTTGTGAATTCAATATTGGAACATCTCTTGTAGACTTGTTAAGGGCTTTTTCTACTCCATTTGTATAAATGGAGAAGAGAAATGGCGCAAGAACGCAGCCCTGCCTATCTCCGAGGCCATAGCGTTGGAATACATCTGTCTAATACAATTTTAAAATAATTGGTCGACTCCCATCTCCCTCATAATAGTCCACAGCTTTTCATGGGTCACACAGTCGAACGCTGCCGATAAGTCCATGAAAGCCATGCAAGTCTTCCCCCTCCTTCATCCTGGTGTATTTTTCTATTATAAGTGACAGGTTTAGACACTGGTCTACAGTGCTCCTTCCCTGCTGGATACCATATTGGGCCTGTATTAAAATATTCTTATCTTTGGCCCAATTCTCTAGCTTAGAGAGGAGGAGCCGTCCCATTAGCTTCGCTGTTGTGTCCAGCAGGGAAATTGGCCTGTATTTTTTTGGGTCAGACCTGTCCCCTTTTTTAAATATAGGGACTATAACACCAACAGACTAAGATTGAGGGGGGCCAGCTCGAATTATGCTGTTCATCACGTTCGTCAATAACGGAGCTCATAGGTCTGGTATTCCCTGAAAGAGATCTATTGGTACACCGTTCGGACCTGGGGCCCTGCCTGAACTACATGACAACAAGTTCTTTCTTACTTCGCTGAGTGAGAAGAACGAAGAAGAGGCCTGTTGATCATCTTCCATATTTAGAACAGGGGGTTGGAGTGTAGAGGCGAAGATACTCTCAAAATGGGCTACCCAAGCTTCCTCATCTACATTGTTGTCTACTGTAGGGTCTGCAGGATTTTTAAAATGCGGTGCATTTATTATCCTCCAGAAGTCTCGGCTGTTTCCCATTTTTGCTGCCTCTCTAAGGTCCTCCCATATAGTTTCTTTTAATGCCTTCTTTCTATTTCTTCTATTAAGTTTGTATTTAACCCGCAGTTCCTTGATTTCCTCCTGGTTTCTGGGTCTATTTTTCAGAGCATGGACCAAAGCTCTCCTTGCCGCTGAACATGGTGAGTCAAACCATCCCCTTTCATATTTCTTATTAATATCTTCAGAACGTGTAAGGGTCAGTTTTGCCTGCTCTAGGAGATCACAAAAGGCCTTTACCATTGGGTGGTGGTAGTTATGCTGGTAGTAAGGGTGTCAGTGGTAGCAGTGCTAGGGATACTGGTCATAGTAGTAAAAATGCTGTGATAGTAGTGATGATGGTATCTCTAGTGGTAACAGTGACAGCAGAATAAGTGGTGCTTGTAGTAGTGATGATGGTAGGAATGGTGATCGAGACTTCGGTAGCGATGGAGGCGATAGTGGTAGTGATGGAGGTAATAGCAGTGATATGCTGGTGGCAGGATCGGCTGCTTTGACAGTGGTGATTGTGTTTTTGTAAGTTTAAAGATGGCTTTGAGATAGTACTATTGATAATGGTGGTAATCGTGGCTGTGATAGTTGTAGTGTTTATGGTATTGTCGATGCAGCTGGTAATGGTTGTGGTAAGTGGTGTTAATGGAGATTGTAGAGATAAGGATGGTAATTGTGATGGTTGCAGTGGTAATGTTGATGGTAATAATGGTGATATGATGGTGGTAATAATGCTAATGGTAGTTGTGGTGATGGCAATAGTAAGAAAGGAGTTTGTAATGGTAATTGTGTTGCAGTAATGTTGGTAATTGTACTCGTGGAAATGGTAGTGATTCCTAATGATTTTGGTGGTAATAGTGGTAGTGAGGTCGAAAATGGTGATGGTAATGGTGTGGATTGTGGTAATGGTGTCAATGATGGTAGTATTATGGTGGAGGTAGCATAATTTGTTGTGTAGTTTTCTTTAAAGCTTCTTGCTAAAAATGGTATTTGGTCAGACATTTGCAAATAAATTTGACACAGTGTCACCTACTCTGGCTTTGTCAGTTAATTTATTCTTTGCCAATTAATTGGAAGAGACAACTGATAAACTTTTAACTGCAACGCTGTATTTCATATTAAGAGTAAATACAGGCTACAACAAAAGATGGCCCATGATTATTAAGAATTATTTACTACACTGAAATTTATTGCATTTTGTATTTACTTAAATTGAATATGAGCATTGTTATGTATCTTCTCCTACAACTTCAGCCTGAAGATATTTGTAATAATAGCAACTGATATTGCAAGAATAAACTCAAGATTTTGGGCATCTTTAACAGAGCTCGAACATCAACATGGTGTTTTGGGCTTGTACTTGGGCTGCTTGTTTCTCTTTCTTTCTTTTCTGAGAAACGTGCTCTTCACCTCATCACAATGCGATCATGGTGTAGGTCTGTTTAGACTGCATTTAAAATTGTATTGCCTTTTAGAGAGCTACAGCTTCACGATAATTCCCAATAGACATGCATTTTGCTTGGATAAAGGGGCACGGACTCCGTTGGAATATGTGCATAAATCTTTTATTTTGCTTGCATCAACTCGTCATTACGTGTTTCGGTCACCACACGTGACCTTGATCACACATATATATATATCCAGTAGGTAGTTATAGTTAGACCCTAGCAGGAAAAGCATTGTTTGACTTGCTGTTAGAAATGGAATTTCTGGTTGGCAAGGGCATGCACCTAAGCCAGGCAGAAACCAATACTCTAGTCAGAGCAAGGGAGTTACACGCTGAAGATAACCCCTGCTCACCCCATTGGTAGCTTGGCACGAGCAGTCAGGCTTATCCCAGAGGCAATGTGTAAAGCGTTTGCGCAACACACACTAGGCGCACCACAAAAGAAACTCCACACAAGGGTATATAAAAAATAGCCTTTGTATTATCCAAAACACATTAGAATCATAATCACACAGATACACTGTGACAACTGGCACCAGGTCATAATTTACAGGGGATTATATAAATGACAGGGCTAATCGGGCCACTGTCAGAACCTTTAGAAAGCACTAGTAGCAAATATAAACAAAGCCAGTAACTACTGGTAAAATACTGTACTCGCCATTATCATTAGCAACCTATTATGTCTGCATCACATTAGGCACAAAACACATTATGCATACATCATAAGCATAAACACATTATGCATTAGGCATCACAGGAGGGCCTTGCGCCCTACCAACACTGCCCCCTGGCCAACTGGCTTTCTATGGGGCTCAAATGCCCTCTGTCCCAAAAGTCAGGGCGTAATACTAGGACCTTCCCACTGGCCATCTGGCTGCCTTGGCAGCAAAATGACTGTGCGCAAAGCACTGGGGGCGTGAGGTGTATCTCACCCCTTCCTTGAGGTAAAAATAAACACGACCCCTTGTTGCAGCTGCCCGCGCTCTCGTGGTGCAGCTTTGTGCAAAATTAGCACTTACAGAGTGCCTGAGGGAGCCCCTCCCGCTGGGGGCTCAGCTTGTGGGGAAAACATCTGCACTAATTTAGGCACCAACCATGCCTCTTACGGGTCCCTCTCAACGGGACTCCTCACGGTGCAGCAATCCGGCACACAACCCTTGGGCGCCACCTAAAGCCTTTTGGGGAGCCCCTCTGTCCCGGGGCACCGTTCGCTAGTGCTCCCCAAAAAGAAATCTGCACTGGCACCCAAAGTGCCTGAGGAGCCCCGCTCACCGGGCTCGTCTTGGGACAATTGCTCGGCCCCTCTGGAGGCTTGTCCCCTGTGGCTGCCTTCTGGCCCACTCGTAGCCGGTCAGAGCCCCCAGCTCCCTCTGGCAACCTCCGGTCTGGCACCCTAAGTGCCCGTCACAGGCCCCACTCACCCGGGTCTTCTTCACACGGCTCGGTTCCTGTAGGTCGGCGTGCAGGGCTCTCTTCAGGGCACGGGAGCACCGCCCACATTCAGGCAGAAGACGCCCAACGTCCAGGTCTCGCTGCTCCTTCCTGCTTCCCGCCTGCAACAGCTGGGCTTCCTCGTTGAGGCCGAAGGAGGCGGAAATGAAGCCAGAGAGGCTCCGTAGTTGCTGCAGGCCCTCGCCTGACTTCTGCCCAGGTGCTCCTCTCTTCTTGCTCAATTGTGCAGGGTAGGCTCCCGCCTTTGAATGTACCAATGCGGGGTAGGCTCCCGCTTTTGAATGTACCATGCGGGGTAGGCTCCCCTTCTCCAAAGCTGGCAATTGCAGGGTGAGCTCCCGCTAACAGGAGCATAAAACAGCATGTAGGCTCCCGCTTCCAGTGTCATCAATGCGGGGCGGGCTCCCGCTGCCCTCCAGCAATGCGGGGGAATCCCCATGGATGTCGGGATTGCCTCCGAATTTGTCGCGGCTCTGCGCTGCAAAAGCACCAGCACCCTTTCCCGTCCTGGGAGAGATACATAGCGCCCACTAGGCGCTTAGGCAAAGTTCCAGGGGCACTAGGCTGGGCCCAGGCAGGCCAGCTCACAAAGCCCTCCAGCAGGGAGGCAGTCCCTTGGGCGGTACCTCCTGGAGCCCAGCAGCAGCAAGTCCCCAAAAGCACAAGGAAGCACATCTCATGGGGTCACAGCCACAATATTTATACTACATCTCTTCTTTGTCTGCCCTGGCACAGGGCTTGGGGGAACCAGTCTCAACTGGTTCTGGGGGGTATTGGAGCACTTTGTTTACAGGGCTCCTCTTCCCCTTTGTCAGGTTGGGCTCTGTCATCAGACACACCACAGGGGGGCGGAGCCAGCATTTACCTAGGCAGGCACAGACCTACTCAGGGTCAGGGGACTACTCCTCTCACTACTCCAAATGCAGATCTCCTATTCAGACTAGCACTGACTCACCCTGCCCTCCCTGGAGCCACACACACTTCCCCAGCCCCTGTCACTCCAGAGCCAGACATGGAATACCCATCGGGCAGGCAGAACCCATAGCACACAGAAATGCCAGCTTCTAAAAGTGGCATTTCAAAAATAGTGATAATAAATCTGCTCACACCATTTCGCAGCATTTATTAATATTCCAAACATACCAAACTTGACCACGCTGCTTCTCTCATATCAGGAATTACCACTGAAATACTGATCAGGGAATCCCCAATGCATTCCTATGGGAGGGCAGCCTCACAGCAGTGAGAAACCAAAATGGCTGTTTGTCACTAGCAGGACATGTCACACACTTAAGGTACATGTCCTACCTTTTACCTACAAAGAACCCTGCCCATAGGGCTAGCTAGGGGCTACCTAAAGGGTGACCGATATGCAGTAAGAGAGGGGTTACAGGCGTGGCACACACTTTAGGTGTCACGTCACAGCGGCAGTACACTGCGCGCACAGGCCCTGCAATGACAGAGGCCTGAGACAGGTTTGAAAGGCTACTTTGGTGGGCGGCGCAATCAGTGCTGCAAGCCCACCAGTAGCATTTAATTTACTGGCCCCGTGTATCAGAGATACCACTTAACAAGGGACTGACAGGTAAATGAAATAAGCTGTTTTTGCATTTGTCACCCCGAGTGGGAAGGGTATGCCCAGACGTGGGTCCCGTGCTCTCCATGCCACTGGAAACAAGCTATCCTGGCTGAAGAGGGGTGAAATCCCGAAACTGGTCCTAGGATGCTTGTTTCCAGTCCAGGGAGGACCTGGCTTGGCAGATCGGGCTGGACTGTTCCCATGAGGCACAGGGTCAAGACTGATTTGCATATGGCTGGGTTAAAACTGGAAAGGCATGGTGAGCAAAAAAACGATGGATTTAGGCCCAGATCTCTGTACTGGGGTGAATGTATGACATTGTTCTGCATTCTGTCCATCAATTGTTGTTTTTGCATGAAATAAGCCAAACAAGTGTAGACCAATCTTACCATGTTTACCAGAGAGCACACACACTTTACACTGACCAGCAGTGCTAAAGTGCCCAGAGTCCTAGAACCACCAACACCATGTCAGAAAAAAGGCTAGGAGGAAGGCAAAAAGTTCAGGGATGACCCTGCAAAAAGGGCCTAGTCCAACACCTGCCTATATCTTTGGCACCATTTGGTGAATCTTCACAAATGTTTTTTTTTTAAAGTGTGCTGGTGATTCTTGTTGTGCATGGAAAGTTTTGGAGTGATCCGTTAATCGGGGGCCAAGAAAAGGAGGGTGGGCAGTAAAAAAAAAAAAGTGCGCTTCTCATGTTAATTTCCATAGGAATTTTAGACCCGACTACAGCCCAAATCGCTAAACGGAACTACATCAAATTTGGCAGAAAGGTAGCTGATGGTCCAGAAAGCGACCTTTTTGTAAATTGGTGTAAATTTCTAAAGTAGTTTGGGAGAATAAAAGAAAAAACATGTTTCGATATCTAGGGATGCAAAGGCTCTGTGATCCCTCCCGATCATGTGCTGAAAACTGAATGGCTGCCAACACTTAAAGTAAGAAGTGTTGGCAGCCATCTTGGGACTCTGCTTCAGGCGAGTCCCAGAAAAACATTGAAAAAGGAATGCGGGCAGAGTAGAAATACCCTGACCCCTTAGCTCAGGTTTGGGGGTCCCAGAGGGACCCTGCCAGGGCAGCATTTTTGTTTTTGAATTTTCGCTGTAGATCCTGACAGATCCGTGACTGGTGAAAATTTAAAAAACAACAACAAAAAAACACGTGTGGGCTCCTGATCTTGCTTTTGAAAAAGCCCCCGGGTGGGCTAGGTCCCGGAGGCATTGTATATCTATTAAAATAAAAAAGGAAAGGGGACAAATCGGACAACCCTCTATAAGCACAACCTTCCCGGGTCTAAATAACACCTAATGGGGGGGCAACACAGAACGGGTGGACCACCACCTCTTTGGAGACAAATATTCCCCAAAACAATGGGAGGGGCCTTACGCCCCCCCTACCAGGTAACATAGGGCCCCAGGGACCACCATCTCACCGGGCCAGCCCTGAAAAGTAAAGGATGGGGGCCGTGCAGCACCACTCCTGGAGCCATGCATGGCCCTGGGGACCGGCACCCTCCAGGCTCCTGCTATGTCCCGGGGTGGACATAGCGGTTTGCTTTTGCTTGGCGGAAGCTGTAAGCAACAGCAAACACTCCAATTCTAGCAGGCAGGAGCTGTCAAAGTGCTCCCACCCGCTGGAAACAGACTTTTCATCTTTCCCTGCCCACAGACATGTGGGCAGGGAAAGAGATGAAACTTTTACTATTGCACACAGGGAGCTGCATTTCCACCACCTCCCTGTATGCAATAGCAATGCTGGCTCCTGCGGGAGGTGATGAGCCGGCTAGAACCGCGGGGGCCTTGAGGCTCCCCCGGTCCCGATCCTGCACACTGGGCGGTCCAGGGCACCCAGGAGACATTGACAGGCCAGGAGGACCCCCCTCCTCTATTGAAACATGGCTGGGCCCCGGGGATGGGGTCCCTAGGGCCGAAATCGGACGGGGAGGCTGGCCACGTGCCCCCCCATGCAGTTAATGCCGGTTCCCAGGGATGGGGGTTACCGGGGCCGAAATCGAGAGCTGAGCTGCACTCCCCTGTGAAAAACAGAGGGCAGAAAAACAAGCAGAAAAAGACAAAACAGTAAGCAGAAAAATGAGCAGAAAACGCAAAACAGAGGGCAGAAAAATGAGCAGAAAGGCAAAACAGAGCATAATAGGGCAAAGACCCACTCAGAGTCACGCACTCACTCACAGACTCATGAACTCACAGACCCACACAGAGACTCGTGTACTCCCTCACAGACCCCACTCACACACCCAATCACTGACTCACTCAGAGACTCACACACCCACTTACAGACCCACGCAGGCACACTCACACACAAACTCACACACCTAGTGAGACACTTATGCAGGCACTCCCAAACCCACTCACTGACAGACCCACTCAGACACTTTCACATCAAGTCATAGACCTACTCAGACACTCATGCACTCACTCACACATTCAATGTCAAAGGTTCCTGATTATAGTTAGGAAATAAACAATTTTTTAACCCTTATAAATTCACTTAAAAAAAACCAAAGGTTACAGGTACGTTATAGTTAGTTAATTTATTTTTTTTAAATGGAGAAATTCACTGAGAAAACCAAAGGTTACAGGGACATTATAGTCATTTGAAATGTCATCAGTGATTTCACTGACCATGTCATGAGTGATATAATATGTGAGGTCATTAGCAGTGCATTGCAGGAGCGCAAGTTATAGTTAGCTCAGGTAACTATAACTGCTGAATTTCAATGGCTTTGTACAAGTGAAATCTGAGCCTAACTATAATGTCCCTGTAACCTTTGTTTTTTTCAGGGAATTCCAAAGGTTTTTTTCAATTTTATTTCCTAACTGTAACATCCTTGTAACCTTTGCCTTTGGTTTTTCAGTGAATATATATACATATATATATATGTACATATACATATATATATACATACATACACAAATGAAAGCATATACTGGCCCATCAACCATGGCATGGGACTGAAGTGAACTAGTTTTGAGGTGGTTCTGCACATGTGATTAGACAAAATGCCACCACACACAGTGCAAGATAGCCAATAGATGAAGTGGGTTGGTCCGTCGCCCCATGCTGGATAATGTGGTGAGTGGATGCAAAACGAGAATGACATTTGAACAGTCCAATGCATGAAGAGACATGACCAAAAGACCCTATATATATTTATGTATATATTTTTATAACTACATTTTTCTAGAAACCATGAGGCTGGCGCCAACTCTGTCTCTAGACTAGACCTCAAAATAAAACCCAGGCAAGGCTGTGTTATCGCATAGCATGTACTGTACACATATTACCAATGAAATACATCCCTAGGCAACAAATGGTCTAAACAATAATAATATTGTTCAGTATCTTATTTTTTTGTGATAAATCTGTTTCTTGTTTTGCAAGTTTTACAGCTTATAGATAAGCACCAGGACTCAATTAACAGTGACCAAATCATACAGCAATAGGCTATACCAGAGGAACCGTATCAGTCAATGGATTTAACGACCAGGTGATAACGATACGAACCTCAGTATGATACACAATGTCATGCTTTGGTATGAGAGGACCAGCGGTATAATGCACATAGTCTACACAAATCCACCAGGATACTTGCAGTCACAGATAATGAGATAAAACATGAACAGGAGGCGGAACGTCCAAAACCCCCTTCAACCAAGAAGCAGCAGCAGAGTCCGATCTACAAAGGTATATTTCACAATACTTCACATTAGCCCCCCAGCTCCCCTCCCCAAGCACCCCCCAAACGAACAGTCCCACACTGGAAGCCTGACACCGACCACCCTGAGTATCAGTCATTTCACTGCTGACTAATTGGCAAATTAACTGACCACATGTACACGCTCAACCATTTCCGGGGACACCCCTCCCTCTTGGGCAGTGGTTCTCTGCGCAGCATCGCCCTCAATCTGCACCAAGGCCTGTAGGAGACCGTCCCATTGTGTTGTGATAGGTGTCCTCCTAAGCCCCAGTGTTTCCTCCCTCAGGAGAGCTATGCTCTCCGCCTTAGCCCATGCCTGGAGTGAGAGCCACCACGCCCGTCCGTGTGGCGGATCCGGTGCCTTCCAGTGCTTTGTGAGCAGCCGTTTAGCCACCACCAGTCCCAAGTCAAGGAAACGGGAGGTAACCTTCACGGCTGGTGTTCTACGGAATAGGTGCAGGAGGTAGACGGGCCACTCAAAAGGTATGGTGCGGCCTGTGCATATATGCAGCATCGCATGAACTGACTCCCAATATGAGCGCAGCTTGTGACAACTCCACAGCACGTGAACCAGCCCAACTCCCAGCTCCGCACAGCGGGGACAAGCTGCATCTATGCGGTGGAAATATCTATTAATCATTTCGGGTGTGAGGTACACCCTGTGAAGTATAAACAGCTGTATCTGGCGGAATCGCATGTTGCGCGGTACGCGTATTGGGCTCTGTAGTATCTTGCCCCACTCCCTATCGTCCAGTGGCCTCCCCAGGTCTGTCTCCAATTTGCGGCGAAGCGGTTCCAGGCTGATTGCCGCGTGCGCGCGCAAGGAGGCCGCAAACCACCGTATCAAGTGTCTGCCCTGCCCCATCACATGTAGATTGTTCAGTATCTTATATTTGTGTAATTATTTATACATTTTCTATGATCAGATTGAATGAATTTATATTAATAATACGAAGTTTGAAGGCAATTCGTGTGTACACTGAGTCTTTGACATCATGCATGTGTTAGATTAGGTCTTATTACTGTTTAGACCATTTGTTGCCTAGGGATGTTTTTTTTATTGCTGAATTTTCCCTGCCCTAGGAATTTCTATTAGTAGCAGGGGGTCCTTTATTTTGACATTGTACACATAATAGCTACACCTGCTATTGAGTGCAAGAATTAAATGTTAACAAATCAAAGACCAAGCTATAAGCTGGACTAGACGGAAAATAAGTCATAGTATTTAAAATGCTTGACGTGCAGCATAAAACAAACTTAAACATGGCAATCTCAATACACTGTTTCATGGTATTGTAACAGTGACAACATGTGGGCCCTGTAATATCGCGAGAGGCGATGGGGCAGCCCACGCCTCTCATCACGATAGGGATAATTTGGTGAAGTACAAAGCCCCAGTTTAACCTGTTGAGAAGTGGTCTCGACCAAGGTCGAGACCACGTGGTGGAGTTAATAAAAAGCCCGGGACCCCGGGGCGGAGTTAGTGTTGAGCTAACGAATGTTATCTACCTGGTGTACTGTGTGTTTACTTAGCGTCGTGGGCCCAGACCCCCCCGACACCACACTGGCGACGAGGTGGTGCCAGCGGCCGCTACCCGCCCTCAATCCCACCGTGCCAAGCGCCTACCGTCACCTCGCATTTGCTGGTCGCCGAGCGGCCCCTCCCGCGGGTGTGCCTCGCTCATTGTGAGCATTGCTGGAGGCTTCCCGCTGATCACCGGAACATCGTGGCGGCCGGAACTCGCTGCTAGAGTGCGCCTGCAGTGCTGCCACATCAGGGACGACTGTGGTGGGTGTGCCGATGCCTCGCAAATCACCGTCTTCAAACCCGGTGAGCCTCGCGTGCGCTCTGCTGCCCCCTCTGGCGAATCGCCGCCACTGCACCCGCTGAAGCTTTCACCAGAGCTAGTCTCTCCCCTCCTAGAGATCGCGCGCTGCAAGCGCCCCTTCTGCACAGTGCCTCCAGATCATCTGGCCACCAAGCTCCACCAGCTCCCTCAAGTGCTGCCGCCAAGTACCTCCACGAAACCCAATTCCAGGACTTCCTCGGCCCTGTCGTGCCCCCCAGGTTCACGCCACTTCATCGGTGGGTCCTTCCCCCTGCTGGCGCGGGTGCTGCTGCCCGCCTCCAGGACACGACCCTTGATAGAGGTCAGTCCGTACCGCCTGTGGTGCGCAGGCCCCCGGAGTGGCCCCAGACACCGTCTCCTGCTGGTCAGACACCAGTGAAAACACCGCCACCGGGCTTTCAACAGTTGTTGCGTACCGCCGTCTTCGCTCTGGTGCCACACAGACGCCGTGGCTTAGTCGTCCTGCGCCCCTGAATCTAGCCACTGCTGTGCCACCATGATCACCGTCCCGCCTCTGGAGCCCTTTTCCGTAACTGGTCCGCTGCCTTCCCAGGCTGCGCGATGGAAGGAATGGGTGGAGCGGCTAGAGATATTCTTTGAAGCTGCTGAGATTAAAGGGAGACGACAGCGGTCCATGCTCCTTCATCTAGGCGGCGCGGAGATCCACAAGATAGCAAAGACTGTACACGAAGCAGGGCCCCACAAGAACTACGCCACGTTGCGGGATACCATCACCGCGCATTTCGAGCCGTATGCGAACTCAGACTACGAACGCTTCCTCCTCTGCCAAGCAAAACAGCTCCCGGAAGAATCTGTCGACGTATTCTACGCTCGGCTCAAGGAACTTGCGAGCTCGTGCACCCTGCCTGATCAAGACGATGAGGTGCAAGCACAATTCATACAAGGGTGCGTTTCCTCAAAACTGTGAACGCGTCCTGGAGGAGCACAACATGGCGATGAAGGACATACTGACCCTGGGACGCTCCAAAGAGTTGTCCAAGGCCAGGGCAGCCCACATGGAGCTAAAAGCTCCGGCGTCCATCAAAGAGGAACCTGTCTGTGCTGTCCAAACCAACCCACGTGGCCCACGGCAGAAGCCCAGAAGACCCTCAGCCCAAGGACCGGGACGTAATCCTAAACTCCGCCTCTGTGGATGGTGCGGGGACCCGCTCCCACACGACGGCGCGTGCCCAGCCCAAGGGAAGACATGCAGTGCCTGTGGAAAAATCAATCACTTCTCCAAAGTCTGTCGCTCGAGACCATCAAGGCAAGGTCCTCCGCGACCAGTGCGCGCGCTGGAGCCAGCACCTGGTGATTCCTCAAGTGGAGACATGGACGATGATGAAGCCGCCGCTGTGCACGTGGTGCACATGCTACATGCCCTCTCGGCGCCACCGCAAGCTGCACCCATGTGCACCGTTCAAGTGCAAGGACATCCGGTAACAACGCTCATTAACACCGGCGCCACAATCAATCTCATGGCCCTCTGCGCATACAGGCTGCTGCCCAACCCGCCAGCGTTCCGCAACACCAACGTTCAAGTGTACGCGTTTGGGACCCACACCCCACTCCAAATGTGCGGGGTGTTCCAGACGGAAATCTCGCACAGTGACGTCTGTCGGCCGGCCAAAGTCTATGTTTACAGAGAAGGCTCAGGGTTTCTACTCGGCTGTCGCACAGCCCAAGAACTGCGACTCATCCAGTTTGCGTTGGCAGTGTGAGAAGTTGGCCTGATGTATGATGTCACTAGTTCTAGTGTACACCTTATATCAGTCCAAACAACCCTTATGGTGATTGGTTGTAAAGTCAACCTTATAGACCAGCTATCCTAGTGGTAGCATGGACAAGAGCAGTCTTAGGCTAAACTCTGAATGGCATGTGAAGCCAGCTGTGATACCATATATAATCCCTTGAATACCAAATGAAAGGACACCACAACAGATATATATATAAAATAAAGTGCCCTGACTGCTGCGGATTCCTGCCTCCACGCCATCAGTTTTAAACCTGCATTTTAACGGGAGGGCGGGACTGCGAGGACCAGCTTTACCCGCGGCCGGAGCAACATCGCCGCAGCTGGGTCCTCTTCTCGGCCCCTCCCCCGGATCAACGCCACGCGGCGCGGGTGCCGCTCGGAGTATAAAGCTCCAATCCCAGGAACAATCTGTGTGCCCTGACTGCTGCGGATTCCTGCCTCCACGCCATCAGTTTTAAACCTGCATTTTAACGGGAGGGCGAGACTGCGAGGACCAGCTTTACCCGCGGCCGGAGCAACATTGCCGCAGCTGGGTCCTCTTCTTGGCCCCTCCCCCGGATCAACGCCACGACTCGCGGCCCCCGCTGCGCGGGTGCCGCTCGGAGTATAAAGCTCCAATCCCAGGAACAATCTGTGTGCCCTGACTGCTGCGGATTCCTGCCCCAACGCCATCAGTTTTAAACCTGCATTTTAACGGGAGGGCGGGACTTCTCGGCCCCTCCCCCCGAAGTCCTTTTTCCCTTTTCCATTCATATTTCGCCGACCTCACTCGCGCTAGCGGAACGCGCGCGGAACGAAGCGCGGGGCGAAGACCGGGCAAAGAGCGGGCCGTTTGAGGCCGTTCGAGGACAGGAGAGGCCGGGCCCAGGCCTACCCCTTGGGTCTTCCAAAAATTGTGACAAACTGTGGCGAAGTGTGAGGTCTATCACTCGCGCTCATTCCCAGAAATGTCCTCAAGAGAAACAAGGAGCAAAAGTGCTATGGCCCGTGAACCTACATCAAAGGGAACACTGGACAATTATTTCGTGAAAGCTGGGTCTCTGCTAATCGAGGATATAACGCTTCTAGAAAGACGAATATCCCAAGAACTGGACTGGGTGCGGAGATCGTCCATGGGCCCTCTGGCTCTGGCAAAGTCACCCGTGGTAAGCACAGATTTCCCTATGTTGGACACAGGGGTGGACGGCTCAACAAATCCCTCTGAGGCAACGGACATATCAATCTGTATTTCCCAGTCAAATAGGAAGGATTTTAATGATTTTGCTGATTGTAGTATGTTAACTCTCCCCCCTGCACAACCCCACCCCATGCATATTTTAAATCCTACCCCAGATCTTGACAATGATAACTCCACAACCCCTAAAACGACACATCGAAAGGACACTAGAGAGGGAGCTATCCCGAAAAAAAGAGGAGGGAACACGAACAGGAACAAGCGAGAGTTAAATCACTCAAATCCCCCCCCTGAATCCCCTGCAAAAGACTCCATGCCCAAATGTTAGGGAAACGACGCAAAAAGGCAGAACTAAGACCCCGCGCCCCAATCTACCGGGGGGGGCAAGTATTCAAATTAATACAAACCTCCCCGATAATAATGAGGAGGATGTCACCCTGGCAGACATAGGCACTCTTATAAGTAACCTCCTAAGTCCTCTGGAAAAAAGGCTTATTAAAATAGAAGCTAGGCTCACGGCCATAGAAAAATCATCAGTCCAACTAGCTGATAGCCTGAAAATAATGAATAATGGTGGGACTGAGGCTCCAGACAGGTCAACAAAAAGGGGACCCTCTCAGCCCGCAAACGGCACTAAAAATGCTATACATATAGTGCACCAGGTACCATCTACTCCACCCCCAAGCACTAACACTCAGCCGAAGGTAAACGTCCCACAAAATCATGTAGCACAGTCGATTCACTCCTCTCCCCTCCAAAACAGGGTAAATCCTGCAGGGCTGAGTGACTGTGCCTCAACCAATGCACGAAAAAAGGGGGAGTTTCCGACGGGGGGTGTGAGCAAGAGACTAGACCCTGGACCAATACACCTTCCACCAGAAGCAGCCCCTTACACTGTCATAAACAAGGTCATAAACTGGCTTTGTACACATAGACCACTTCCTGAAGGTGTATTGAGCCCTATTCTCATGGTACGAAGGGTTTCATGGCTGGGCAACACTATTAAATCTATAAACGGTGACTGTATTATAGTCAATTTTAAGCACCGCAGGACTGTCCAGCACATATGTGGATGGATCCCAGAGCAAGAAGTGACCTCTGTCCAATCTCTACCCCTCTCTTTCTTTTACCCTCCCATAGTACATGGCAGAGAGGATGAGAATTGGGAGGATCAGCCACTAAGACCACCCGGGTGGGGAGACCCCAAAAGTGGGGAAAATCATCATTACCCTCGATCTCTACAACAAGGGCATTGGAAACCCAAGAACAACATACATATTTCGATAGATTGGATGGAGGGCTGTCAAGAGGAAGGAGAGAACCACTTATGCCTCAAAGACAGGAGCTAGCCCACTATACCTCCAACCTGGACGATGGAGGATGGGAAGTCTGCTGTAGGAAAAGTGTCAAGTGGGGTGCAGGTGGGCAAAACTATTATCCCCGGAAACCCCTTCAGCAATGCCAGCAATTTTATTTTCCAACACATAATAGGTATAGTCAATTAGATATGATAGATTGACTACCTATTCCTACGGGCAGGAAGTCCAACCCTCTAGCATGGGAGGTTGTGTACGAAACTAGCTTAGAAGCAAACTCGTCCAATACCCCCAAACATCAAGAGGGCTGGAGTAATTCCATTGGCAAACCAGGACACAAACCAACGCGGGAGTCTGCGTATCGAACTAACCTTGGAATAAAGCTTCCCGATAGTCCAGAACATCATGGGTTTTTGACCATCCCTACCGCCAGAGCAGGTCAGATTGTGGGGGACGAAACCATCCCCCCAACATGCTTAGAGATCATGACTAGCAATAAAGAGAGCGCCCGCACAATAACCACCATCATGAATGATAGGCCACCCATACTTAAAATATTGTCATGGAATGTGGCAGGTTTGGGAAACAAATCTGAACACCAGGAATGGACTGAATACACCGACTCCAAAGACCTATGCATGTTCCAGGAGACTTGGGAGAGGGAGGAACACGCTAGGCAGGGATTCGCTGTGTTCTCCATTCCCGCGAAATGGCGAGGAAGGGGACGCCCATCCGGTGGACTTGAAACCTGGGTTGCAGTCCACCTGGGATGCAAAGCTACGCGCTTTCCAGTAGCATCAGAAGACATACTCGTGGTTCTACTGGAATGGTCTCGTAGCTGTAGACTAGCGCTGGTAAATGTATACTCGAGACCGGTTACCATCTCACAGGAGTCATCCACCATCGATTAACTAGCGGATCTATTGGCCGAACTTCCCAAGGGTCTCCCTTTTTTAGTGGGTGGGGACTTGAATTCTCATTTTGAGCCCCTGCCAGGTCTTCTAGACGGGGATCTCTTAGAGGAAGAGATAAGATGGCGAGTATCACCGTTAGTATCCCCACCGCCCAAAGCTTGGACCCCACTGGCAGTACAGATTACAGCCTTAACTCTGAGATATGGGGTTAGGGCTTGCAATGGGCGAACCAATTCTGATACTCCGAGCAAACCCACGTTTAACCGCAAAGGCAGCGAATCAAGATTAGATTATATTCTAGTGCAATTATCATCTTGGACACATGTCATAGATTTCAGGGTCACCGACAGAGAAGACAGTGACCATAATGCCCTGGGATTGGATTTTCTCCTTCCTGGACTAGATCTCGGGGAATTAGAACCATCCAAAACAAATCCCGATCTAGTCCTCGAAAGTAATAGGAGAAGAATCAAGTGGGAAAAAATCGCAGCAAGTTCAACCAAGCTCCCGCAGTTTTATAAAAATGTTATCCCTATTTTAGAGAACATGGCGTTTTTAAATGATGAACCAACCAGAGGGGATACCCATAACCAAATCTGGTTGAACCATGAGGAAGTCGTAAAGAGTCTGTCTATAGACTTATTTATTAATGGCCCACGGAGGGGGGGTGGAAGGAATCAGTGCACATGGTACAACGCGGCGTGCCGCAAAGCCAGGAGTGAACTATTATTGAGTATTAAGAACGGTAAAAATAGGCTGGATATCCGAGCTAGGCGACGCGAATTTAAAAAGCTGATCGTCAATGCAAAAACAGATTGGGAGCAGAACAAGTGGGAGGAACTTGCCAGCTCCCTAGCGTCTATGGACTCACGGAAGTTCTGGCGAACTGTCAACCTAGGCTCCGGGGAACTTGCCCCGGCAATAGAGCCAAATATTGCTGCAAAGGCTTGGCAGGAACATTTCCAGTCTCTGTATACAGAGGAGCCAGGCCACGGGAGTTCTGAAACAATTCCATCGATACACTCTGTGGAAGGGGACCCTTTCTCACTTAGAGAAGTCCGGGCGGCCATAATAGGCTTGTCAACGGGAAAGGCGCCCGGTCTGGACGGCCTTCCTGGCGATCTTTACAAACAGGAGCCGGACATGTGGGCCCCTTATTTCCTGATGTTATTTAATGCGATTCTAGGGGGCATGGAGGTCCCCTGTACTTGGCTTGGCGCAGAGGTGGTCCCGATCTTTAAAAAAGGCTCGCCCCTGCTCCCATCCAACTACAGGCCCATCAGCCTAATAGACGTGTTGCAGAAACTCTTCGGGAGGCTCATTTTAGATCGTTTACAGAACTGGATAGACGAAGCTGCTGTCATGAGTCCCTACCAGGCAGGCTTTAGGAAAGGTGTCTCCACCACGGATCAAATTTTCCGCCTCAATCTTATTTATTGGAGGACAGCATTTGTCGAGGGCGGCAGCTTGTACACAGTATTTGTGGACCTGCGGGCCGCCTTCGACTTGGTGCCCAGATCCAAACTTTGGACCGTTCTGTGTGACCTGGGTGTTCCACCAGAGATCCTGGCTATTTTGATCAAACTGCACCAGGATAACTTTGCGAGGGTCAGATGTGGCAGGGCGGGGGGTTTAACTGAAAGATTCCCCGTTGACAGGGGGGTGAGGCAGGGTTGTGTACTTGCGCCTACCCTGTTCTGCCTCTTTGTCAACGGGGTAGTCGCTCATCTGTCTAAGCTCAAAGACATTGATGCCCCCAAATTGAATGGCAGCAGGGTGCCCGCCATAATGTTTGCGGATGACACCCTGCTGCTGTCCAAATCCCCCATGGGTATCCAAAGGATAGTGGATGGGTTCTTGGAATTTTGTACTGAGAGGGGCTTAGAAATTAACGCCTCCAAGACAAAGTTTATGATTCTAAACCCTACCCCCTCATCACGCCCAAACCCTCTGCTGGGTACGGTGCGACTGGAGAGGGTCTCCACATTTGAATACCTTGGGGTAACCCTGAACGAGAAGATGACTTGGAGTTCACACACGACTAAGGCAAACCTGAAACTAACACAGAAAGTGGGGGGCATCTCAAGGATGATGGGCAAATCCATTTACCGCCCACTAGGCCCAATAATACAGATTTATAAATCTCAGGCTCGGGGATCAGTTGTCTATGGGGCGGAGCTTTGGGGCCACGTTCCTGCAAAAAATCTAACAACAACAGAGAATAAATTTCTCAGGCAACTAGTGGCCCTTCCCTCTAGCACCCCACTGTTTCCCCTGAGATTAGATCTAGGTCTAAGGCCAATCGCTGAGGTCTTAAGTTTGAAGCCCCTAGCTTTCTGGCGACGAATATGGAGTAGCCAGGACCTCAGCGACTACAGATGCGAGCTCCAGGAGTTCCTGGCCTCACCAAATGCCAACAACATTCCCTGGCTAAAACATATAAGGAGCACCTGTGAAGGTTTAGGCCTCCCGGAACTATGGACTGACCCTGCTAATTCCAGTAGGAGGATCTCTCGAAAGGCACTTACACAACTCTACTTTCAATCAAAGTTGACCACTGACATAGCAAATACACGTGCGGGATCTTTGACCCATACATTTATTCAACTGAAAGATTCTTATCATTTGGAAATTGTATTAGATGGTATGGGCCCTGTGTTGACAAGAAAACTTTACTTACAGTGGAGGTATGGTTCCCTACCTCTGAGGGCCTTTACCAGTTCCTGGTCCTGCACTTCTACAACAGACCAGTGCCCTGCCTGTATACATTCCCGGGAGAGTGATTTGCACGTGGCCCTTTTTTGCAAAGCCTATCGAAGAGCAAGGAGGTATTGGCTCTTGCCTATCCTTAAGAACATGGGCTTTAGGAACTACCGCCCTGCATTCAGAATCCTTAAAACTGACCTGTCACCCCCGACTGTTTTTGCTGTGGCAAAGTATCTAACGGCCATGTGGCATGTTCGGTCTCGCATTCTGAAAGTGGGGGGTACTGTATGATCCTTAAGATACTGGTTTATTAATTCTTGTTTTCCTTAATGTTCCACCCATGGGCTTTTTTATGTTCAAAACTCAATTGTAAATGAATTTGTCTAGTGTATTGAACATTTTTATTTTTAAACAATTGTTATATATTTGTATCTTTGATGATCAAGATGATCGAGAATAAAGATTATTGAATTGAAATAAAGTGTATTTATTCTAGTCAAACATGTTACCAAGCACTCTGCCTCCAGGATTGTTAAGGCCTGCCATAGGAGTGGCTGATAGGTACACATGTGTCTATATATAAGATAGGTATAGGAATACTACACCTAAGCAAGGAGTGATTACACGACCTTGCCCCAGCTGAGTGATCAGCCAGTTGTGTCATAATGGAAGGCCATGCCAGGGGTGGCATAATACATGCTGCAGCCCCTGGTAGGCCTAGGATACACCTATGCCCTGGGTACCTAAGGTACACTGTACAGGGGCCAATAAGGTGATCCTTACCAATTTGGTTATGTACCTAAAGTACATAGTATGAATTTAGAGAGAGAACAGCTGGCTGTGGGTCTGATTAGCAGGCCCACAGCCACATCTAAGTCAAAAACCAGTGAAGCAAAAGCAAAAAGTGGGGGTGAACATAGAAAGCAGACCCTACTCTCCTACAGACGACTTCTCCAGATACCCGGAGGTAGAATTCGTCTCCTCAACGTCCGCAGCAGAAGTCATCCCCAAACTTGAGAAAGTGATAGCCACTCACGGGCTATTTGGAGAACTCAAGACTGACAATGGGCCACCGTTCACCAGCACGGAATTTGCGGAGTACCTCGCATCCCATCGGATAAAGCACTGGAAAATTACGCATAGGTGGCCCCAAGCCAATGGCGAAGTAGAGCGGCTGATGCAGACCCTAAATAAAACCATACAGATTGCGCTGGCAGAAGGGCTCAACCTAGAGCGGGCCGTGTATCAGTTCCTGCGAGAATACAGTCTCACCCCTCACTGTACCACAGGGGTGTCCCCGAGCCGCCTATGCCGAGCAGTCATGGACAACATTCCTCACCACTCCACATGGGAAGAAGCCGCAAGCCCTCCGAACCTATCAGACCTAAGGCGTACAAAAACCAACGAGGCGGCGTCTCAGGGAAGATGCGCCCTAGAGAGCCCTATCGTAGTGGGTGACCAAGTGCTTGTACAAGATCGTCATCCCGGAGGGAAGTTTCGGACGCCGTTCGAACCGACCCCATGGACTATCATTGCCATCAAGGGCACCATGGTGACCGCTCTGAGAGGGTCTGAGACAGTGACCCGAAATGTGTCATTCTTTAAGAAAGTCCCTCCCACAGAAGATCGCGACCCAGTGGACACTCCTGAACAAGATGGGGCGCCCCAAAGAGGACCTGCAACACCGAGGAACAGAAGTGCTGGACATGGACAGTCAAGCCCTATTGGCCAATCCAACAGCCAGCCGCCCTCACCACCATCAGTCCGGGATCCGGAGGGAGAGCAGAGTGGGGCTTCCATTCCTGATCCAGCTAGCCAGGCTCCAGATTCGCAAATGCGCAACAATCAAAGCCGGTATCACCTCCGGCCCTGCCCCAAGCTCTCCCGAAGGTACAAGGACTTTGTAACCAGTGGCTAACCGGCGACCAGATGTCAGGTCGAGCTGCTGCAATCCAACCCCAAGTAAGACTGTTTCATTTTGTTATGGTATGACCGGTAGTTAACGGTCGGGACTAGAATGGAATATGGACTGTTTTAATGTTTTTTTAAGTTGTCTCCTGGTTAAGGAGGAATGTAATATCGCGAGAGGCGATGGGGCAGGCCACGCCTCTCGTCACGATAGGGGTAATTTGGTGAAGTACAAAGCCCCAGTTTAACCTGTTGAGAAGTGGTCTCGACCAAGGTCGAGACCACGTGGTGGAGTTAATAAAAAGCCCGGGACCCCGGGGCGGAGTTAGTGTTGAGCTAACGAGAGTTATCTACCTGGTGTACTGTGTGTTTATTTAGCGTCGGGGCCCGGGCCCGGACCCCCCCCCCCCCCGACACCACAGGCCCCAAATAGTGCCCCCACACTTTTTTGTCGTCACGAGCTGGGGCTGGACTATCTTGAACATCGAATAGATATTGCCCCTTTCCTTCTTTGGGCAAAGATCTGGCTATCTGAGGACTTACTGTTCTCAAGGGAAGTCATTAAGGACTGTACCAACTTAGTCGATCCCTTGGCTCCGCTTTGTGAAGGAAAAATTTCATGAGTTAAGTCTGGGGCACTACTATGACAATCCTGCAAGAATCCACTCGAATGTGAAAGCCATTATAAAAGAGGCGCATTATTCTGGGGCATACATATGCCGCTTACAGCTGGTAGTGTCAGGTCCCTCATGTTTGTTCCCTGCAAAACAGCAATTCTATTTAACTTTTACTACCAATGTTCAAGTACGATTCTTTTTGACCAGATTCCGTCCTAAGCACCTTGCACTTTTTAGTGGCATTCCCCAAACAATCACAATGGGTGGATAGATTACCGCCTTGTTCGTGTGACAATTTGGCAGCTCAGAGCCCTTTGCACTTTATGTTGTTCTGTCCCCTTTATAAAGAGCCAAAGGGAAAATTTGTAGCCCCACTTTTGAGGGAAATCTGGCCATGTACCTATACTGACGGTTTTAATTTCTTGCATTTTTTGTCTACTTTACCTATTTGTATTGCAGTTTCTAATTACATTAAAGTTGCAATGTCTATAAGAAAGCGCAATGAGTCAATATAGATAAACAAAACTTTTGTAACCTTCTAATAATAATTACTCACATTTATGAAATTTTATGGTTGACATTATAGACTGTTGCATTGGGTACTTGGTGCTAGAGTTTTCATTCCCTACCAAAATTGTCTGAATACCATCTTTTGTTTTTATACTGATTTTATTTATGCCTCTGTAACTATACGATATGGACATTTTATTGTAGAAAGTATGTGTGTGAAACTTTTATGGTCTCTGGAACAGAATACATTTATTTTGAATTGACAACATGTCTACTATATTTTAATCATCTTCAAATATTGTAACCACAGTCTGTTTATGACAATATTATTACTAAAATCATTTCAGATTGTTCCAAAACATTAGCTTGTAGGAGATTGATAAGGACACAGCACACATATAGTTGCATATTGTACAAATAAAGTTTATTAAAAATATATCTGAAAACACAACTGAAATACATCATAACTGAGTGTTCAACACAAACACATGGTCATTGTATTGACACAAACAGGGACTGACCAAGTGCCATTTAATTTTTATCTCTTACAGCTGAAAGACATTGCTATAGAGATCCTCTTAAAGCAAGAACCAAAGTCTTATACCGGCAGAGACGCTGTAAGGTACTGGTCAGCGGTTCAAATGGGGTTACACAATGAAAAGTACAAAGGTGACTGATATACATGTATTCATACCCTATGAAAACAAATACAGTACAGACCATCTTCTAGGCTCATCCATAGAATTCTCAAACCTCAGATACATGTTCTAATGGCTTGTGCTGAAAACAGCTGACATATAGTCTTTAAAGGGAAGGGTAGAAACTGATGTGCAATGATGCTAGACTTTCTTATTTCATCAAAAGGAATGTCTATAGGAAATCAGAATATATTTTACAGATGTAGCTCTCCTTTTCCTTAACCTACTTTCTTAGCCAGTGAAAAGGAGTCTGATGCAAAAGACGTGTGTGCAAATTTGTGAGCTTTTGGAGCCCAGAGCTTGGTTGCTGAGGACTCGAAACTCCAAGACCATTTTCACATCTTTATACATTTTGCTTTCTAAATGGTCACATTCTGCACAGCTTGAGTGGGAAATTCTCTGTGATGAGATGGTCATCTTGTAGTCCAACCACTACATTAACTTCAAACTCTGGAAGACAGAAAAACATTATAATCTACATGAACAGCAGTGTCTATCAACATATAATATAGTTGAAAGCGTTCATTTCAGTATCATTATTTGCAGTTAACTGCGTAAAAATACCTCTGGGCAAAATATCACCGTATAATAATCTAGTTGTAACTGAAATTAATGTTTTCGAAAGAATAAAGCTATTAAAATGTAAGCTTTTGCAAGGCGACATAAGTAAAATACACATAATAGAGAGAAATGATCGGTACATGCAAAATGTCAGGTTTGGAGGGAACCTCTACCTCACCACCTCCAGGACCACGGAGTTGTTTCCGCAGAGTTTACAGCCCAAAAAAGATTTCCCCAAAAATATTTAAACTCTCCTCTCCCTTGGCACTCCTCAAAAGAAACATAGTCCCAGACCACAACTTGAAAGCATCTGCATTCTAAAATGCGTTACTTTGTATATTTTTTTATAATACAATAATTACTGGGGGGGTTCCTTCTAAAACAGGTTTGGGAGATTTGTCTCCACCAAGAAACATAGTCAAACCTAATACCAGGCTATTTTATTCACATTCCCTAAAGCATTGTATATTACTGCTGTATATAATCACTGATGTATGATTTACTTGCTGTACTTCTTTGGAGATATGTTTCATGGACAGTTATTGCCACATACCATTAAACTTTGTTTTCACAATGCCACTTACTAGGAGCATCTCTAGTTCCATAAAAAAAAATCACCACCTTGTATATTAGCTTTCTGCGAGTTGTGGAATTAAACATATTATTCAGTTCACACATTATTTAAATATTTTTGTGAAAACTTTGGTAAGAAAATGTGTGAACACATGCATTTCTATAGTGCTGGGGCTATTTCAATTCACTTCAATGCCATATTTTTCAGATAACGGATGCTGAATAATATAAACAAGTCCAAGATGTGGTTATTGTGGCATTGATCACAGTCAAGATTAATCTGTCAAGTAAACAATCTTTGACTAGAATAATGTTAAACTATAAGTGCATCTCAAATATATTTATAGTAATAAACAAGTTTAGTAATTAGATGTGACGGACATCATAGTATTTCAAAAGTTTCTTAACTTTATGCCTAAAATGGAGGTAGTCAGATGTGCAACATGAAACAAACTTAACAATGGCAATTTCAATTTATTTATTTTACAGAGTTTTATATAGCGCGAACTTGACCCGAATCGGGTATCAGAGCGCTTTACATAGCACCAGTTGCATTACATGAGGACACATTCATTTTTGTTAGGCACAGGGAGATTAAGCGATTTGCCCAGAATGACAGGATGTTCAGCGTCATTGCCAATACTCGAACCCAGTTCCCCAGATTTGAGATGGACCGCCCTAGCCGTTAGGCCAACTCCTCTCCTCAATACACTGTTTCATGGTATTGTAACAGAGACAGCATGTCTACATGTTAATCATCGCAAAACCAAAGGGAATGATGGACGGAGTGTTGAACATTGCAAGCACTCACCCCCAGTCAACTGATCTGGGTTTAATCCATCACCGTTCTTTAGCCCACTCTGCCACCCCAGTTCAGACATGGCCATATGCAAATCAGTCTGACCCTGTGCCTCATGGGAACAGTCCAGCCCGAACTGCCAAGCCATGTCTTCCCTGGACTGGAAACAAGCTTCCTAGGACCGGTTTCTGGCATCCCAGCCGTCTTCAGCCAGGCTTGCTTGAATCCAGTGGCAAAGTGAGCAAGGGACTCGCGTCTGAGCATACCCTGCCAACTTATGGCGAACAAAGCAAAACCAAAGGGAATGATGGACAGAGTGTTGAACATTGCAAGCACTCACCCCCAGTCAACTGATCTGGGTTTAATCCATCACCGTTCTTTAGCCCACTCTGCCACCCCAGTTCAGACATGGCCATATGCAAATCAGTCTGACCCTGTGCCTCATGGGAACAGTCCAGCCCGAACTGCCAAGCCATGTCTTCCCTGGACCGAAAACAAGCTTCCTAGGACCGGTTAATCATCTTCAAATACTGTAACCAAAGTCTCTGAGTAGGACAACATATTTACGAATAGAATTTCAAATTGTTCCAAAACACCAGCTTGTAGGAGATTGGTGAGGACACACCATACATATGATAGCATTAAAAATATATCTGAAAACACAAGTGACATGCATCACAACTGAGTGTTCAACACAAACACATGGTCACTGTATTGAAACAAACAGGGATTGACCAAGTGCCATTTCATGTTTATCTCTTACAGCCGAAAGATACTAATTTAGAGATCCTCTTAAAGCAAGAACCGAAGTCTTACACTGGCAGAGACGCTTTAAAGCACTGGTCAGCGGTTCACGTTGTATTACACAATATAAAGTACAAATGTCATTGATATACATGAATTCATACCATATGAGCACACATACAATACGGCCCATTGGGTGACAGTTAGATACATCTTATAGGCTCTTCCGAAGTATTCTCAAACCTCAGATTCAATGTCTAACGGCTTCTGCTGAGAACAGCTGAACTATAGAGTCTTTAAAGGAAAAGGTAGGAACATGTGCAATGATGCTAGACTTTCTTATTTCACAAAAGGGAATGTCTGTAGGAAATCAGAATATATTTTACAGCTGTAGCTCTCCTTTTCCTACTTTCTAAGCCTATGAAAATGGGTGTGATGCAAAAGATGTCTGTGCAAATCTGTGAGCTTTCGGACCCCATAACTTGGCTGCTGAGAACTTTAAACTCCAAGACCAGTTTCTCCTCTTTCTACATTTTGCTTTCTAAATGGTCACAACCTGCACAGCTTGAGCGGGAAATTCTCTGTGATGAAGTGATCATCTTGTAGTACAACCACTACATTAACTTCAAACTCTGGAAGACAGAAAAATATTGTAATAGACATGAACAGCAGTGTCTATCAACAGATAAAATAGTTATAAGTGTTCATTTCAGCATAGCTATTTGCCGTTAACTGCATAGAAATATGTCTGGGAAAATATCACCGTGTAATAATCTAGTTGTAATTGAAAATAATCTTTTCAAAAAGAATAAACCTAGAAAATTGTAATTTAAATAGGTGGGATTCTCTACACAGAATACCTATACATTATGAGGCCCAGATTTACAAAGAAATCTGCAACACAGCAAGTAAAGTTGAGGTGCTTTGTTGTGTGAATTGGAGAGAGCAGAACAGCGCCACCTCTACTACGATGTGGCGCTGTTCTGCTCTTTTCCTGTGCTGGTGCACTGTAAGTTGCCATGCGCCAAAGCAGACACCCTTGCGCCACAGTGTAAAAACTATGCTTTAAGAGATTTCCCTCTTTGTTTGTGTGCTGTATTCTACAGCATACATACAAATAGGGAAAAAAGAAAATATTTCTCCTCGTTACACCTACCTCAGGGAGGCAGAGGATTTTTGCACACATCCTTCAATACAATTCTTTGAAGATAGGGATTTGCGTACAAACCCATGAAGGTTGTATGTGAATGAAAAATGTCCTAGTAATCATGACGGAAAGTTTCAATTCTATTAAGGATGCAGAGGCGAGGATTATGCTGTAACTTCCTTTATTACTTACAGCCAGCAGTGTTCAACATTAACAAAACAAGCATTTACAATGCAATGGTCTCGGCATTGTTAAAGTTAGAGCTATTGGCATTGCTCATGACATTATTTTTGTTTATGTTTTTGTTTTTAAAACATTTAAAGAAACTGCATTGTTATTTACAATGTCAATAGCTTAATCACTCAAATGCGAGACCTATTGCATTTGCGCCCACACACAGTTACCCACACACAAAGCCACCCACACACACACAGCCACTCACATAGAGCAACCCACACACAAATAGAGCCACCCACAGAGCCACCTACACACACACAGTTACCCACACACAGAGCCACCACGCATAGAGCCACCTACAAAAAAAAGCCATACACAGAGCCACACACACAGACACCCACACAGAGCCACCCACACACACATTGAGCCTCCCCCACACACACAGAGCCTCCCACACACACACACACACACACAAAGCAGCAAAAGAAAAATTCAACAGAAATGCCATGTGAGGTATAATTTGCCATTTCTTGCCACATAGTCCAATCATCCCTTGCGCATAATTTGGACCTCATTGCCACATAATCCTGTTGGCCCTGACTAAATTCTAATGCCAATCTTGAACCTGCATTCATTCCTTTCCACACCTTTACCGTGACTTACTTCTAAATGATGTGTCTTTTGCTTTCTGTTTATTATCAGAATGTGAATTTTGCTATAACATTAATTATCACTAGTGGACTTCAGGGTGCACTTTATTACACTCCAGAGCGTCGTCTTGTAGAAGTTACTGCTTGCACAAGGCACAATTTTTCGTCAATCATTCTGAGGCAAACTCCTGTCTGTATTAATAATTCTGATTTGTTGGCCTTCAGAACTGGACACGGTTCTTGAGATGTGGTTCTGCGCCGTTATATTTGTGTCTATAAACACCTGTCTGAGGTGACTCAGCTGAACGTGTGTGGATTTCTGGGCAGATATGACGCACGTCCTTTTAACAGGATTCATGTGAGACTGTTGCTGCAAAAATACCGCCCAAGCTTATCAGAAACTATTAGCAGAGCGTTAAAGTCGCATCTGCTTCTGAAAATGCGAACGATGGGGGGCTGATAACAAGCTTTAGGGGACAAAGGTAAAGCGGCAGAGCAGGCCGACAAATACAGAATGATTTGGTGGCCAAGGACGACAGTGCAGGCCTGTCCGGCGTTACTAGCGAATAGCAGTACAGGCTGGGCCTGTTCACCTGCCAGCAGTGTGATTTGTAGGCATGGCTTGAAAGTGAAGCTATCAAGCAAGACCTGTTGCTACCAATGCTTTCTTAAAGTGGCTGTGCACTTTGTACAAGCAAGTACTTCTCTCTTTACCTTACTTTTATCTTGCATTGTTTAACGCATTTAAATGAAAGATTCCCGTGCAATAAATTATTGTTCTTTTTGTATTTCATTTACAATTCTGATTTAGATATCAGTGAATGAATACTGCGCGAAATGAAATTTGGGAGGCGAAGAAAAAGGGTTTTGTTGCGTGTGTTTTTTCTTTCTGGTTTTCTCTGTGCCGCCCCACATCTGCTCTCTAATTTCAGGATGTCTCTTTGAAGTGATTATGCAGTGATCCCTAAGGGGGGGCGGGTGTAAGACAATCTACATTCACAGGCTAGCAGCCCTTCCGTGTGTGTCAGGCGTGCCAGGACAAAGACACTCTGGCTGCCAATAGCAGACCTTGGGGCTTTGCGTTACTTCCTGTGGCGCACATTTGACCACTCATTGGCCACTTTTTATGCAAGTATTCAGTTCATTCTTTTCAGGCGTGGGTATTGTACTTTTGCTGGTTTGTTTATTGGCCGCTTTTAAATTAGTTCTTTACGAATACTTACTGTAGGGGCATGCACTAAGTGGTTTGCAAAATCGCCCATCTCACACACACACATGAACCGGAAGTAGCACCTGTCCTACTGACAAACGCTAGGTATTCGTACTTGTGTACAGAATACTTTCCTTTGAGACGAGACTGTGCGTCGTTGAGGGAATCGCCCTGAACACCGCCGCCTTTCTCCGAGGTGAAGCAGAAATGCCTCGGAGAAAGGCAGCGGCGGTTTCGGATTCGGGGGCGTGTTTTTCTTTTTCTCTCCTCTTGCCATTGGCTGGAGGAGAGAAAAACACGCCCAGCGAAAAGTAGCGAAAAAAAAACGCCCCCGAATCCGAAAAGGACGGGGCCTGTTTTGCGAGACGATCCTCTTCTCCAATGGCTGGCCAGCATTTAAGAGGCCAGCCAATGGAGAAGAGGAGAGAAGAGGGGCAGGTTCAAGCCCCTCTTCTCCAAGTCATTAAATCTCGGAGCGAGACTGCGCAAGCGCAGCCCTCGAGCCGAGACCTAAAAACTAGCACTCCCATGGTTTATTAGGCAGTCCATAATAGCCAATCAGTATCCTCCATCATTCCTGAGGGTGTGTGCTTCCTGTTGCAACAACTCTTTCAAGACTGCGGCCAGAACAAACTTGCATCAGATCATTTGTTTTTAGCACCTTCGGAACCTGAAACAGATCAACCAGAAGACCCATGACTCTATTCTTCATGACCTTGACAATCAATATCACAAAGCAAATACAAAAGCAGAAACACTTAAGGATCAAAGAAAATACATTTCTGTAGAGTATCCAAACGGAAACAAGTCAGACATACTTATACCATACGAGGAAACACCATCCCAACGGAAAGGAGATGAAACCACGAAGGGTGGGAACAAGGAGGAGATCGCTAGAGCCCTGGGAGGGAATAATCCTTGCCTCCGCGTCCTTAATAGAATTGAAACTTTCTGTCATGATTACTAGGAAATCTTTCATTCTATGTCAGGACCGGAGGCGAGGCTTATGCTAGTTCAAAGCTTATCCACCACTAGCGAGGCCATTTCCACGACTGGTTTGAAATAGAACCTCTTAAACATCGAGTCGGATGACCAGTCGGCCACGTTCAAAATGTCTTCCAACCTGGCCCCCAGGGAGAAAGCTTTTGACGCCATGGCTCCACGCACCGAATGGGCTCCAAACTGTGACACATTTATGCCCGCTTCCTGCATCACCGATCAGATCCAGTGTGCTATAGTCGGTGGTGTAACCACTTTGAAGGGCTTTCGTAAGGAAATCAACAACTGCCGTTCTCCCGGAGGACGCATCTCCTCCGTCATGCTTTCGTACTCCTTAAGACATCTGACCACGCACAACTTGGGCGAGTTATCAAAGGCCGGATACGAGATCACTCTAGAGTCCGACTTAGTTCTGCGGACGATGTGGAAAGTAACCTCCTGCGGGGTATAGCCCCGGCCTGAAATGTCCAGAGCCCGAACATCAGACACTCTGTGACAGGAAATAAGGCACAGGAGCATCGCCAGCTTAGCCGAAAGCTCCTTTCGAGACTGGAGAACCTTGTTAACATCCCAAAGAGATGAATATCTAGGTTCCGGGGGAAGCGTTGAGCGTATATCCCTCAGCAACTTGCAAACCATAAGGTGTTCCCCGACCGGGCGTTTTTGGAGTGGCAAATGACCCGCTGAGATCGCGGAACGATAGCAATTAATCGTCTAATAAGCGAAACCCTGAGAAGCTACTGAAGCCAAGAAGTTCAGGATAGCTACCACTTCGCATCCCATGGGATCGTGATTGTTCCGAACACACCAACCGATCCATCAAGCCCAGGCCGATCTGTATCTCTTGTTGCTGCTGTCCGCCCACGCTGCACCCAGCAATCGCTGCGCTTCTTGCGATAGTCCGCCGACTATCCAGCGATGCCTGAAATCTGCTAGGCCATCAGAGGCATTCTCCCCTGCTGGAGGAGGGGGTGAGGGAGACCTTGAAGGTCCCTCAGAAGAAAAGGATCGCAGGGTAGAAGGATTGGAGAATCCCAAGAAATTTCCAGAAGAACTGGAAACCACACTTGCGACCTCCAATAAGGAGTGATCAGCACCACCTTCCCTTGCTGACTGCAAACATGAGTTGTGAGCCTCATGATCATTGCGAAGGGGGGAAAAGCATAACCGGTGGTTCCGGACCAATCTAGGAGAAAAGCATCTGTTGCGGTCCCCAGAGGGTCTGACTTCCAACTGTAGAAGTTTGGGAGCTGGTGATCCAACCTGGATGCAAAGAGGTCCGTCGAGAACGGGCGCCACGTGTCATACAACCTCTGGAAGACCCGTGGTTGAAGCGGTAACAAACTCATGTCCAGCCAACTCCTGGAACACCAGTCCGCCACTACGTTGGACACTCCCGGGAGGTATTCCGCGGTTACCGAGATGTCGTGGGAAAGACAAAAGGTCCACAAGTCCTTGGCCATATCCACCAACGCCTTGGACTTCGTACCCCCGAGATGGTTGATATATAGCACCGCCGAGACGGTGTCCATTTTCAATAGGACATTGCAGGCTATCTTGTCCTTGGTCCAGCATCGAATCGCGAAGGAGCCCGCCATCAATTCCAGACAATTGATGTGCAGCGGACTTTCTGCGGCAGACCACTTTCTGCCGGTAAAGGAGTCCCCGCAACGAGCCCCCCAGCCCGATTTGCTGGCGTCTGACTCTATCACTAGGTCCGGATCGCAGCCAAAAATGGCTCTGCCATTCCAGGCTTCCATTTGGTCGAGCCACCATCTCAACTCCATGCGAACCTCCTCTGTGAGGGGAACTTGGTCCACATATTGCAGGCCCTTGCGGGGATGGGAGGCTTTCAGACGCTGAAGCACCCTGTAGTGGAGCGGGCCCGAGAAGATAGCCTGGATAGACGAGGACAAGAGACCCACCAGGCTTGCTATCTGCCTCAGCGAGGTGGAAGAACAAGCTAGAGTACATCTGAGCTCCCTGCGACGATCTTCTGAGTGGGAAGGCTCAGGGTGCAAGCCACCGAATCGATGGTAAACCCCAGGAAGGTCGCCTGTCTGGACGGGGGTCAGAAGAGACTTCTTGCCGTTGATGACAAATCCCAGGCTCTGCAAGAGATCCACCGTTTCCTTGATCCGGACAACCAGACGGGAGGGGCACTGCTCCAGAAGCAGGATATCGTCTAGATAGACGATGAGGCGCAGTCCCTTCGCCCGAAGTGTCCCCACAACCGGCTTGAGAACCTTCGTGAAGCACTATGGGGCTGACGAAAGCCAGAAGGGGAGGGTCGCAAACTCGTAGACCACGCCCTTCCAGAGAAATTGAAGTAAACGCCTGTGAGGAGGGAACACTGGTACTGTTAAGTACACGTCCTTCAAATCAAAGCGCGCCATCTAATCATTGGGTTGCAGGAGGTCAGGCAAAAGATGGATGCCTTCCATCTTGAAGTGGCGGTAGACCAGCCGCTGATTGAACTCTTTGAGATTTATGACGGGACGCTGACCACTGTCTGTCTTGTCCACGACCAAGATGTTGCTGAGAAAACCTCTAGGATGAAGGCAGGAGGGAACAACGGCTCCTTTCCGCAGAAGCTCGGTCACCTCTTTGTTGATAAGAGCGACCTTGTCTTGTGCAAAACACAGCGGTTTGGGGGCGAACGTCCTGGACGGGAGTACCGTAGAACTCTATCTGGAAACCCTTTACTGTCTGTAGCACCCAGGCATCTGAGGTAATTGTTCTCCAAGTGTGCTTGAAAAGTGCCAAACTGCCCCCCACTTTGAGGTGTTGTAAAGGTAAAAGGCTCACCTGTTGTGGCCAGTGGTTGGCCTCGTCCTCTGCCTCCCCTGCCTCTGTATCCACGGCGGCACTGGAAGAACTCTTGTGTGCCGGGGTCCGTATTCTTCTTGCCACCTCGTTGAGGGCCTTGGGTGTAGAACTTGCCGGCCGAGCACCCCCTGCCACGGCCAGCGCTGACAAAAACACGAGGGTGGAAGACCTTTTTGATGGAGGTCTGCGCTTTGTCGAGCGAGGTAAAGGTCGAGACAAACTTCGTCAGTTCCCGTATGAAGGGATCCCTAAAAAGGCCACCCTGAGCAACAGCGCCCGCCTCTGAAGCGGCTAAGCTTGGGGTCGACCTTTAAAAGGAAGGAACAACGCCTTTCGGTCGAGAGGGAGCAATTAGTGTTCCCCAAAAAGACAATGGCTCTCTGAACCCAGTGGGAAACACGGTCTGGTGATAACGAGGAACCTGCTGCCTTCGCTTCTTCAGCCAATTCCAATATTTTGGTAAGCGGTCCAGTCAGGTCCAGGAGCTTATCCTGACAGTTCTTCCAGGAACGGTCGATACCCTTCTTAGGATCCCGAATATACTTTTGCAGGAAGGTTGCCATCTTCGGGTCGACCTCTAGCATTGTCGCGACCTTGCCCAGAAGGGTTGGCCAAGGGCACTCTGCCCTAAGGCAGGCCCTAACCTCCTTTTCAAGAGGCTTACGTAGGCGACCGGCGACGAAAGCCAAAACCTTAGGGGAAGGCATCCAGGCTGAGGAACGTGAATGGATTAGGTCCTCAGGGACCAGCATATCGGAGGGATCTTCACTCTGCTTAGAGGAATCCGAAGTGGGCACTCGAGGGTCCCAAGGCGTAAAGGGTCCTGCTTCATCCTGGGCATCCCCTGCCGAGTCGTCATCTTCATCCTGGCCAAAGTCTGGGGTTTCCAGAACGTCTGTGGTCCTGTCTTGCTATGCTGGAGGAGGCCTGGCCAGGAAAGCCTTCTTAAGGCGCTCGAACGCCCCCAACTCGGGAGCCGAGGTGCTTTTGCGCTTCTCCGCGCGCTGGGGTCGCTCTGCCTGTATGGCATATGCATAATGTGGCGCTCAAAGGGACCCATTGCTGCCTCCACTGCTCAACAGCGTCACAAAACTCGTCATCCAAGGAGATTACCTGAAGCGACTCCTCGTCCGTGTAATCCATTTCCATCATCGGCTGCAGTAGAAAGAATTTCAGTCTACACGCTCACGCGTGAACAGGCAAGCCTGAATATTTTGGCAGAAGTAGGTATAGTGGCACACTTAACTTTCAAATGCCGCGAAGCGGCTAACAGGTAATAGGACTGCCCGGGGGTGACTCACCCTATGCGTCAATGGGTGTCTGAGGTTTGGGCCCGCCCCACCACAGCCAGTAAGCGCTATGTGAAACGAGAAAAAAACGCGCCTTATTTAAGCCTGCCTCACAGCAGTAATCAGACTCACAATTTGCAGGTGTCAACGTTGTGGTTGCGCCGAAAGAAACGAATCAACCCGCCAAAGCAGGTGTCAGGGTTCCCAGACCCGCCGGGCAAGGGTATGCGTCGGCCGGAAAAGCGCGGGTTGCGCAATTGAACTCGCCGCTCCTCAACGGCTAGTACGGCGCGGACAAACGAGATCAAAGCGGCGCCCCCTCGCGGGCCGAGGCGCACTGCACCAAAGAGCCTGTCTTGAGGGGCCGCGAGCGGAGCTTCCGAACGCTCCCGCGGCCCGATCAAAGATAACACCTGAGAATGGGAAAAAACATCAAACAGAGCAAATTACCATCAATTAACGTTGACGGCGAAACGCCGCGCACAGAAGGGGAAACACAACACTGAGGAAACACTGATGTGCCTAACCCAGTCACCTGTGACAAAATACCTGCCTCCGCTGAAGCGCAGGAGGCGAAGGGCACAACAGGGCGATTAACCAACACTACGCGCAACACACTGTGAAAGAAAAGTGTGCAATAACCAGTAAACACATCAAATTCACTTCGCAAAACGCAGCGTAAATCAAATGTGACTTATCTGCTGGCAGCAGGAAAGAAAGAGGAGTTACCACAGGAAGCACACGCCCTCAAGGATGATGGAGGATGCTGATTGGCTATTATGGACTGCCTAATGCATCATGGGAGTGCTAGTTTTTTGTTACATGTTAAAGTTGAACACTGCTGGTTGTAAGGAATAAAGGAAGTTACAGCATAATCCTCGCCTCCGGTCCCAACATAGAATGCCCATGCAACATCCATGGGATGCCCCCTTGATGCAAATTAATGCAGCCTTGCGTTACTTTTAGTTACAAACCAACGCAAATCAAGATTTGCATTGGAGTGTAAATTTCAACCTAATTCTTTGCGTAAAGTTTGCGTTAAAGCTGACATAAAATCTTTGTAAATAAAGTGTTTCCAGCCTTCAACGTCTGCAAGGGGGCTCTGTATTTAAAAAACAGAGATGGAACAAATCAGTAGAGCTCATAAATTAAACAAAGGGATTCATGTTGCTCACACAATCACCTCGACTTAAATTCACTTAATCTCATCTCAGTTATCATAAACCTATCCACAGATATGATGCATATCTCTAAATACATCTTACACTTTTTCATTCGGTTCCAAAGAAACAAAGGCAATCAAAATGGGAAGGTGTGCCAGCGTGAAAATGACTACTCTCTCTCTTTGTATGTAAATCTCAGCTTTTCAAGCTGTATATTATTCCAGTCTGCATCCCACATGCTGTAAAGTGAGTATTTTTGCAATACCATTTAGCGATTTCCCTTTCCATATGATTTTTGGTCCAGATCACTGAATTGCTGACATTTCTCATCCAAGTAATCCAGCATGCCTTTGGACTATGACACAACCAGAACATCCATTGTCCATTGTGGATCGGACTCCACCAGATGAGGGTTTTCCTTGATTGTCGCCATTTTTTATCCTGCAGCATTTTCCATATGGACGGGGGTTCTCTGCCAGATTTAGGTCCAAAACCTACAGAATTTAGTGAGTTGAGAAGAAGATGCAATCTCCAGCGTTGCCTCCCCTGTTAGGTTCAACAGTCAACCTAATCTGCTGCACCTTTATTACGGGTTTTTCAGAGGTTAAACGGCAATGGGAGTTTCTCGCTCATTTTTTAAGTAATTGTGCGGTCTGCAGCATGCGCGCAAATTAAGTATTTCTGTGGGTTTCTGAAAAAAACACAGCTCAGGATGATGGAGCAGTGGTTGAGATTTCGGAGGTGAAATATCTAGAGTTCTTGCACTAACTCAGACGCCAACCTTTCGCACAATCAGTAATAAAGTGAAAACACCACACAAGAAAAATCCCACACCAATTAAAAAAAATAGATTAAAATGTATTAAATTATTTGACACCAAAACGACATCAGTCCAATTAGTAGAACCTGAGATATGCAATTTTCAAGGTTTTGAAGAAAAAACAGTGCTTAGAAACAAGAAGTACCAATTGCGGTTATCGGGTAGCAGTGGACTGGGTCCAAGTCACAAGTTCTGGCCGACCGCGATGGAGTGCAGGTCAGATACAGTCCCAGGTTAGTCCAGTTGAAGGTTTACCTTCTCAGGTTCATGCAAAGAGTCCCGTTCGCGCTGCAGAGGAGCACGGGACGGATAAAGGGCTGAGTTCAGTCAACTGTAAAAATTACATTGAGTGCTGGTGCGTCGGGATGCAAAGTCCTTGCGCTGGCCTGCGTGGCGTGGGTATCGAGGAGCCGTCAATGAGAGCTGAGATGTGCTGTGTCGAGGTGCATTGTCAAGCTCACTGGAGCCGTTGATGGGCGCTTACCGTTCAGAGTCCGACGTCAAGATGCGCTGAGGTAGATGAAGCTGCTGGTGCAGCGAGGACTTGTGGGGTGATGCTCCGGTACTAAACTGAGATGTTTCGAGCTGGGCCGGTTGTCGCCATCAAGATGCGTCGCAATGGGTTGCACTAGGTCAGTGCTTGTAAAGCCGCCAATCAGAGGCTTGAATGCGCAATCCGGCGTCAAGTTGGGCCGGTTGTCGGCAAAAAGATGCGTCATGCTGGGTCAGTGCTGTGAGGCTGCCAAACTGGAGCTGCGAAGCGTGGTCCTCCATTGAGATGTGTCAGGTTGCGTTGGCACGGAGGAGCATGTTTTTTCCCTTTAGCTCAGAACAGGAGGCCATCTAATTAGCTGGTGCCAGCTTAGAAGTGGGCTAAACATTTAGAATTACCTCTACAGAGAGGTGTCTGGCTTTTCCGGCCTCCCTGACCTGGTCCCAGTCTGTTTGGGGGCACAATAGGCTAGTGTGAAGCCATTTGTGTCTGAGTTGAGCCAGTGCCTTTAAAGTGCAGGTGTGGTAGTTGACAGCTCCGCCCCCCCTTTCAAGTTAGAGATAGCCCATCCAGCCAACTTCCAGACCTACCTTTGTGATACTGTCTAGGAGGAATACACAAAGTCCAACTGCCAACTACACCATAGTCATGTGATCCAGGAACATACTGCTGGCACCAGATGTTTAGGACAAGAAAATGGAAACTTTATAAAAGTGCCATTTTCAAAATTGTGACTTAAAATCGGACTTATCATTAAAGAGGGTTTTAAATTTACAATTCCTCAGATGCCAAACATAACTTTCCTCCTTGCCTCCAATCAATGTCATCACTTATTAAATGTAATAAGGCAACCCAATATTATCTTAGGGAATAGGTAGGCCTCAGTAGTGGAAAACAAATTAAACATTTAAAGACACATAATGGCATTATGATGACTCATTGATTTCTGTAAATGTATATGTCCACACAGAGAAACTAATTTATTGAAAAATAAGAAAACAAAACAAAAATATTCATATATCATATCAATTAAAAAGAAGTACTAAAACATACAAGTTTGTTTGTTCCATTATGTGTCTTTAAATGTTCTTGTCATACATGTATGCATGTCTGAAGTCTAGTTAGAAGTAATGTAGTTTAATTGGGAGTCGAGAGGCAACAAGCTTGTTATCCACACTGTGCCCGCTGTTTTCCTTTTTCCCCATTAATATTGTATATGCTACAATATTCTTGGCATGCCTGTTTCAAGCGCACATCGTAGAATGTGCTGCTTTCTTGGAAGTACCAATGTGAATCTTGAACGAACTCAGCTGGTTCCCCCCAAGGGGACACCAAATAGGGATATGTACATTAAATATGGTATTTCTTCCATAATGTAAAAGTACACTGTGGAACCAACATATATATATAGGAAAAGGAGGATCCTCTTTTACGCACTTAGTAAAATTCGTAAGTAATAATATGGAGCACTTTTGAGTGTTTTGCCAGCCCAACTGGTAATTCAATATTTTTGAAAAGGTCTAAGGCTAGAACATGCAACAATCTTAGCTCTGTTTTTGGTGCAGTCTCTGGACTATTTTATTTTGTTGAGAGCTCTCTTTTTGTAAATATAATTTACAATTGGTATTTACAAATGGTTTGGTTTGAGTGCAGTCTGTGGACTGCCTCATGTTTTTGTCCTAAGTGTTGATTTGTGGGTTGATTGTGTGTTTGAATGTCTATGTGGTTTGATACCGGTGGTACTTGTGTGAGTGAGTAGCGATTGCGCTCTTTGTGTAAGAATGGCTAGCTTTAAGCACGCTGTGTTATGTGTTATGAATGTGTGACCCCCTTGTTGAAAATGTTTGGAATGAGCTCAATTTGGTTTGCTGTCGTCATTTGTGTTCTGTAGATGCCATTGGGGAAATTACACTTTGAAATTTAAAGAATGAAAAATATAGCATATGGTAGGTAGCTACACGCTACTATTAACAATAAAGTAGTAACAGAGTATAGATGTATTAACCTTTCATTATTATATCGCTACAGTGGTAAAGTACAAAATTAGAATTAAAACCCAATAGTGGAACTAGGCCTCATTGAAAGGGAAAAAAAATGAAATTGTGTGCTTTGCATAACTAGGACTCTATATAAAATGTTACAGTATTATCCTTAAATATTAAAGGGCATTCACATCATCTGAGTGAATTGGTTGTTGCTGAAATAAACACGACATTACAAAACGATAGATTTTGACTGGATTGAAATGCCTGGCTTTCAAATAGACTGAATCCTGCTCAAATTTCCTGCACCAGAAATAGAGCCCTTCTTTTTCCAGCTGTTCAAAGCTGTCTCACTGAGAGGAACCTGTCTGTCACAACCAACTGTCACAACTAACGGAGATTAAACTTTTTCAAGACATTACACTAGAGCAAAGGGGTTTTTCTCCTGAGAAAGGCGTATAAATTGATGCCTGCTGGTCAGAGCACAGCTGAGTAAATAACACATGGCTATTCCTGGTCAAAGTCACGAGGAAAATGCTGGGTCAACTAGATCTTAAATTGTATGAAGACATGTGCGTGAACAACTACTGATTTTTGAAAGTTAATATTACAGTTTTATTATGTTGGATAAAATAGAAAGGATTAAAAGTGTAGGATTTTCTGGTTGCTTTTTATATAAGCACATCTGTGGTTCTGATGTTAAATTATGACTGCCCTTTAAAAAGTGGCGCAAGCTATTTTAGGTTTAAGTAATGCTTCTGTGCTTAGTGTCATAAATACATGCATTTAAAGGCGAAAGGAAAGGAATGAGGATGTGGAACCATCAAAAGGGTTGGTGATCATTATTTTAAAAAAAAAAAGAATTTTGACTATATGAAAAACATATATTTTTTTTAAATAATTGCACTAAAATCGTTTTTGATCTCTATAATGTCTAATAATCATACTGTGAAAAATATATAGCTCCTAGCATCAAAGTTGAAATTTGAGAAGTTCTTTACCACGATGGGGTTGGGGGTGGTTGGGGTAAAATGTGAAATTTCACTTTACCCAGGTGTATAAAAACGTATTTTATAAGGGTGTACCTTATACATTTTTGATCCCCCATTCCTGGGATATCCAGGGGAGACCCTGGGGGTCCCTAATATGCCAAATCATTGTAGGTTATCCATTTTTAAGTGCCCCTACCACCAAAGTCGAATTTGGGCACAATTTACTTTTTAAAAGCTGCCCTGCCACCCAAGAACTGTTTTTAAACTGGTCTCAGGCTTCAGTGATGCACACATGCAAGTATAGAACAAGCAGCTGACCTCTATACTGCTAGAAAAGCACACCACACACTGCACACAAATGAAAATAAGTATAAATATACAGCAGAAGTTAGATCCTACCTTTAAAATTATTAGACGGAACAGGACTGCCTTTCAGCTGTGAGTCTCCAGAGTGACTTTGAATTGGAAAAACCGCATGGAAAAGCCTTTCACAAAGATGGGACAGCTGGTAAGGCTCAGAGGTTGAGTTCTGCATTTAGCAGCCTAGCAGGGCTAAGGGCAAGGTTTGCTTTGGCACTTCAACCTCCGAAAAGATTTAGAAAGAAGAGATGACAGTGCAGAGAGAAAGAGCAGCTTTGCTTACTATTTTTGGCAAAAGACCAGGCAAGTTCTGCGCAGTCATAGGAAGAGAAGGAAAAGTAGTAACGTATGTGGGCCCTGTGTAGAGCATAGCTCTGCCATGTATATACAAATAATGGTTTTCGCTTAAAGATTACTGTGCAAGGGCTAAGATAAGGAGGCAATGGAATTTAGTTTGCATTCATGCGCCCTCATGTTAAAATAGTACAATTGCTAAGGGAATTGGTAATTGGTTATTAATGCTTTCTAAGTTAACTCAATGTGCTTGTGTTAGGCTGAACAAGAAAATAGCCACTTTTTAAAGTGCTATTTTCAAACACAGAATTTAGGAACCATCCTTCCTAACAGATGGGTTTTTAAATTCTGAGTTCAGGGATACCAGACTCTATATGTCCATCTTGCTGTTATGGAAATATGTAGGTAAACATGTTACACAGCATTCCCATGTTATTCTGTGGCCAAGATAGCCTTTCAATAGTGAAAAACGAAATTGGCAGTATTTCACAATCAGGACATGTTACCCACACTAGTACATGTCCTACCTTTTACATACACTGCACCCTGCCCAGGGGGGTACTTGGGGCCTACCATAGGGGTGCCCAATGTGTGAGGGAAGGGTCAGGCCTGGCACGTGTGTACACTGGCCAGGACAACATGACAGTTCACAGACTGCGCAGGGGCACTGTAGTCGCAGGCCTGAGACACCATTTTAGGACTACTCATGTGGGTTGCACAATCAGTGCTGCAGGCCCACTAGTAGCATTTGCACCACCAGCCCTGATATACTCTGTGCACTTTACTAGGAACATACTGGTTAGACAAATAAGTAAATCATAGCTAGTTAATTAAAATAAAGGGTAGAAGAAGCAGAAGAGTTTGGGGATAACCCTGCAAAAAGGGCCATTTCCAACAGTTTGTACACCGAAACGTATAAAGTGGTACAGTTCAATATATTGGATATGGCCTCCTTGATATGGATTCCAATTTACCTCCTATAAGTCTTTCACAGAGGGTCACCTGTATAGGTTCCCTACTGTCGAAATGGGGGAAAGGAGGTTAGCTCCGGGGCAAATTAAGGGTAAGCAAATTTATGTTTTCTCTCCCTTTTTCTCACTCTCTTTTGAGCCTGTCTAAGCTGTCTAGGAACGGCCATGAGACATTTAATTGGCTAATCAATAAAACGGTTTTAAAATTGTTAGCATTAATAAAATGAATAAATAAATACGTCATGTTACTATCCATCCTGTGTGATAAAATTATGAAAGGATGAGTAGTCTAGGTTGCTGTTGCCTTATTTGACCTTTAAGGGGAACTATAGGTTATTCTCATGCGAGATACAGTTTTGCAAAGACATTAATAGTCTTTTATTAGTTAGTCTGTGTAAATAAGCCGACAGCCCTTATTAGAGCTGGTGAATGTTTTTATTTTTTCTTTGAAAATTATGTTGCATAGTTCGGATCGTGAAAAGTAGAATGCAGGAGAGACGCCCATGTGATCCTCAGCAAACATTTTTTGAAGGAAAATATTGTTTTATAGTAGTTTGTCTGTCACAACATGTTCTGCTAGAGAAATTTATGTACCCACTATGTTGAAGTTTTTTTTGTTTGTTATTTATGTAATAAGAATCCCTGTTAAATTAGCAGTTTTAGATTTTCCCGCTGCACCTTTAACATGAAAGCATGACCCTAAGTGTAAAATGTAGGTGCTTTTATTAAGATAAATAATTTTAGAAGTGTCTGCAGTCCTGTACAAGTAATGCAAGGTTCATGAGTAAAAGTGTAGAAAATGTCCTTTTTCTTGAGATTCTTCAGATGAATAATATAGGCATTCACAAATGTAAGGATTTGGAATATGTCTGTAGTATTTTTCTTTTTTCCTCAGAATTTAGTAAATGAACACAGACTTCCTTGGCTGCTTGGGATTGGGAGAAACAAATCAAATAATGTAACGTATTACTCTTGTCAGTTCACCAAAGAGTTCCTTTTATACTTGACAATAGGTCCAGGGTGTTTGTTTTTTACTCTCAGATAGATGGAGTGGTTCTTGGGTGCCTTGCTAATGTATGGGGCACCCCAAGACTAAGGAAGTATTCTGAGACTATCCTCTCTGTTGATAGATTACTTATGTGCCTTGTCTAAAGACCTTTTGTTCTGTCCACCAATAGATATTTGCTGCCCTATAACTATTACCAGAGGGGCACCGGACATCAGATCCAGCCTGGGGAGTCAGCACCAATCCAGCTTGGAAGCCAAGGTGAAGGTAACCAGCACAGGCGTTGCTGGCAACTAGGACCTCAGTGAAGGTAGAAGGCCGGAAGCACTGGGACGTGAAGTGTGTACCCCTGCCACTGTCTTGGGCGAAAGACGGGGTCACAAATCAGAATGGAAAAGTGATCCTTTGTGGATACAGTTTTTGATGCCCAGCTGAGAGAGTCACAGACCGACAAGGACGGCTAGGAGGCTTTTGCTTGAGGTGACCCCCTTTGAAATAAGGGTTGCTTCAGGTACTTCAGCATCACGCCCCTGAATCCTTGTCCCAAAGTGAATGAAAGTCTGCACCTCTGTTTGTTGATCAAGAGATACCTGGGCATACTGGATACAATCTGTGGCCCCAACAAAAGAGCAGTGCACCAGCAGAGCAATACAGGAGTTAGGGAAGAACTTGAGTTTAGGGTACAGGTGCTGTGCCTTTGGTGCCTGTTAGATTAAAGTGAAGAAAACTGGTGCACTGCCTGAGACACTGGACAGGATCGCTGAGAGCATTTGCCCCGGAAGGTGATTGCCCCATCCTGAAAGAAACTTTTCCCTTGAAACTAGGCCGTGATTGTTTTCTTGAGTTGCAAGTTGTGCAGCTCCACCGTGGGAACAACAAGAGCCTGCCTGTGAGACTCAAACGGACACAGGGAGAAGACTCCCCTCTGGCTGGTTGTACAGCGGCTTCAATTTCTCAAGGACTTTTTGTTAGCAATGTACCCTTTGGTCGTCCCATTTTTGAGGAGGAGCAGCCCTTTGCGGCTCCTCGTCCTAATTCCCATGGCCCCGTATGGTCCTCCTGGTCCCATGGAGCGAAAATAGTATTTGTAATGATTCTTGTATTTTCTTTAATATTTGCATTAGTAATGTTTATTCAGCAAGAGAAACATTTAGCTAAACAATTGATAAATTCTTCTTTGCCCTCCTCCTTAAATATATTAATTGATACTCTAGCCCTCATAAAAGGAACACTGGAAAAGTCGATTGAAAATGTTTTTTTACATAGAATGGGACTGGATGGTTTTGGGATTTGCTTTCTGCTTGGGGTTGGAAAAAACTTGATAGTTCTGTTTGTAATAATAGACATTATTTTCTCCTGCTTATACCTTATATATACCCATTTAATGAAATGTTTGGAATGTAAATGCCCACCTAGCAACGGATCAGAATATTGATGGATTATGAGGATAGAAGTCCAGGATAACTTCCATGCTTCTATTAGTTCATAGCGGATGTCTTCAGCTAATGCTAAAACGTCCGTCTGTGGAAACTAGCTGCAATGGCTGTTAGCATCAGCTGAAGCCATTTTTGTTTTGTGGCAGCCATTTTAGTTAGCCATGTGCTTACCATGTGCTTTCTCCCTGTTCACTATTGCCTGCCTTTGTATTCTGCTTGTGTCATCAACTTTAGTTAACTCTTTCAGCACTGAGCCAGAGCCTTGCACATGCTCAGAAAGACCTGTGGCTGCCAATACCCCCGTCCTACTATGTAACTGTCAGGCTATTCTTACTGATGTCAGCAATATTGTCTCCACTCCCACTTTGTTGAGCAAGCCATTTTTGTATACCCATATTAGTCAACAACTATTCTTGTATGTGCCAGTACCTCCCCTTGGTCTCATGCTGACTATGCAACAAATGCATATAAAAGGCCCATGTTCTCTGTACTCCTTAGACTGTCTCCTACAGTGGCCTGACGGTACTGTATGACGCAGTCTCCCTCATGTGAGGTTAATAAATTCTTCTTTTGATATCACAGCTTCCGTGCCAATCTCTCTTTATTGGTCTGAGGACTAGTGCGCAAAGAAGGGCGAACCCCTAGCACCAGTAGGCCCTGGTGAGGTCTACTTCTACAAATTTACATGTCCACTTTTTATATACACTGCACCATGCCCTCTGGGCTGTTTCGGGGCTAATCTAGGGGTGACATGTTTATGAAAAAGGGAGGTTTAGGCCTGCCAAAAGGTTTATTTTGCCTGGTCAAAATGGCAGTTTAAAACTGCACACACAGGCTGTAATGGCCCTGAGACCTGTTTAAAAGGCTAATTATGTGGGTGGCACAATGACGGGGCATATGAAGTGCCGCTTTACTAGGGACTTACAGGTAATTTAAATGTGCCAGCTGGGTGTAAGCTAATTTCACTATGTTTAAGGTAGATAATAAACACACTTTAGCACTGGCTAGCAGTGGTAAAGTACACAGAGTCATAAAAGCCAACAAATACAGGTTCAGAAAACAGGAGGGTGAAGGCAAAACAGTTTGGGGATGACCCTGCAGAGAGGGCAAAGGCCAACACAAACTAAACAAACTCTATCCCTTTTACTATCTCCCCCACTACCCCAGACTTTCTAAGTTGAAGTATCTGTATCCAACTAAAAACAATAACCATTTCGTTGTTGACATGCTTAGAGCATATCAGGCCATATTAATAGAAGGTAACAGTGGCAGCACAACAGTTTTAAAATGTAAAATACAGGTTTGAACCACAGTCAATGTAAGTATATTAGTCTTGTGCCTGTCTTGGGTGGTAGTATACCTGCCATGTGAATTGAACCGCTCTGATTTGTCCCAGGGCAGATGAGACCTTCAGGAATCCCCTATTGGTTCATCCTTCAAATGATCTCATCTGCATTTGGAATGTCATCTTCTCCTTTGCTGCCAGTCTCAGGGCATCCACCTTGCTGCTTTGTCTCTATGGGTTGCAGATCTAGTTACTAGTCTTCTCAGCTCCCTAGGGTGCCGGGGAGCCACCTGTAGGAGAGTAGGGTCTGCTTTCTATGTTCACCCCCACTTTTTGCTTTTGCTTTACTGGTTTTCGACTTAGATGTGGCTGTGGGCCTGCTAACCAGACCCACAGCCCTGCTGTTCTCTCTCTAAATTGATACTATGTACTTTAGGTGCATAACCCATTTGGATAGGATCACCTTATTGGCCCCTGTACAGTGTACCCTAGGTACCCAGGGCATAGGTGTACCCTAGGCCTACCAGGGGCTGCAGCATGTATTATGCCACCCCTGGCCTGGCCTTCCATTATGACACAACTGGCTGATCACTCAGCTGGGGCAAGGTCGTGTAATCACCCCTTGCTTAGGTGTAGTATGCCTATACCCATCTTATATATAGACACATGTGTACCTATCAGCCACTCCTATGGCAGGCCTTAACAATCCTGGAGGCAGAGTGCTTGGTAACATGTGAGATGGTGCTCTAGCATGAGCTGAGCCTGTCTGCAGCTTTCGGAACCATGTCCGTATAGCTGTTCTATGATATAGCCTTATAATCTTAAACGGTTATGGTAACTATGGTTTGTCTTTATCAAAACATGTCGTGTAAGGTGTCTAACACTTTGGAATAATACCCCCAATCCCATTTCTGGGGATGAGGAAATTATCCCTCCCTTCTAGAGGGAGAAGACATGTTGTAACCTACTTACCCGGTTAAAGTTAACCAGAGCCCCAGCATCACAAAATGGATGCTGCTGCCACGACACAAGTCTGACCTCCTGCTGCTGGGAGTGATCCCGGCAAGGGAGGCTTGGACAATAGGTTTCCTGCCTTGGGAGGTGCGAGCACCACCCCAGACAGGCCTTAGTGTATTGGGGCAGGGAGGGATGAATGAAACGAGACACTGCCTGGGGCACACAAGGTGCTCCATGCATAGTCCAGTTCAAACTGGTGCTGGGGCACTCCAGCCCCAGTCCTGGCGCGAAACTGGACAAAGGGAAGGGGGTGTAACCACCCCCCTCCCAGGTCCCACCCATAAGGCGAGACCTAGCAGGCAACCCAGCCCCCCAGATTAGTATAAGAGTGGTAGCTGGGCCCCAGGAGATTAGATTATCCTGAACCTGCAACTTGAACAGAAACTCTGGACCTTCGACATTCGACGAAAGAAGAAGACTGAAGAATCTCCCTTGTGGCCAAGGAGTGGCTACCCTGTGCAAACAGGCACCATCAAGAGACTTACCCTTTGCTTTGCTGAAGTTCTACGAGGGACCGACTGCAGAGCCCGACCAGAGCCTTGACTTCCAGACTTCTCCGACCCTGATCCACAGCCGAGCTGAGATCCGTGGAGGCGACGAGAGACGTGGGACCGGGTACCTGGGAAAAGTGGCGAGTATCTTCCAGCGCAGCTTCTGAGGCACCCTCGAAGTTGTGCACCGGGGATTGAGAAGCCCCAACCCCAAGCACCATCTGCACCGAAGATCAGCCCCCCACACTCCACGAGTCCTGCGTGGGGCCCTTCTGCATTTTCCTGCTTGCCGCGTCTGTCCGGTTGCTTGCCCGTTGGCTAGCGGCCTTTGTGACGACACACCTTGAAATCTTCACTGCTGGTTTGGCTCCTCCAGACTGGCTCCCGCTTCTTTGCAAAAGAGAAGCACCCCAGACCTTCCTGGTCTGCACCAGAAGCAAGTCCTCCGTTCTTCGTGGGTTCCGCTTGCCAAGGCTTGGTGAGTCCTAGTTAGACTTCGACGCCGCCGACAGCATGAGCCTTCGTGGGACAGCTCGCCTCCTGGTCCTGGTCGTCCTCGACGTCTCCTGGTACCCGTGGCTGCAGCGACAAGCTTCACCCTTCACCTGCAATCTTCACGACATCGCCTGGTTCCTTCCTGGTTCCACGTGGTCACTGGCTAGTGACCTTGACTCTGTCCCTTCTGCTTGTAGGTATCCTTTCTTCTTGATCCCAGCCTTGGGATCCACCGGACACTCTTCACTGACTGCCTGTCAGCAACTTTCCTTCAGGCATCCATAGAAGTCCACGACGAAACCAGACGCAAGTTCACATCTATGCACCCGCAGCCTGTGGGCTAGGTAACTTGGGTACTTTGGTGCTCACAAGGGTAGTGACTATCCTAGGGTCTAGTTTCCGAGTCTCGACTCTCTAGCTGCTTCAGAAGTGTCCTTAAACTGTTAATTTCTAACTGCTAGTAATTCTATCGACTTTTACGCATTACGCGTGAGTGTTTCCACTCTGCACCTGAATCCCGTGGGCCTCCCACTTCCTAACTGTTGCTAGTGTAGTGTAGCCCCAGCGATTCCCTAGGCCTAGGCCTATCCTATTTCCGTGACAGTGGTCCTTATACCACTTCTTTAGTATATGGTTTGCGTGGCCCCTAGGGCCTAACTGTATTACTTACCTGTGTGACTTAATGTATGCTTAAATAAGACTGTGTTGTACTTACCTCTAATCTCATAAAGAGTGCTGAGGGTTTGACTAGAATAAATACACTTTATTTTATATATATATCTGTTGTGGTGTCCTTTCATTTGGTATTCAAGGGATTATATATGGTATCACAGCTGGCTTCACATGCCATTCAGAGTTTAGCCTAAGACTGCTCTTGTCCATGCTACCACTTGGATAGCTGGTCTATAAGGTTGACTTTACAACCAATCACCATAAGGGTTGTTTGGACTGATATAAGGTGTACACTAGAACTAGTGACATCATACATCAGGCCAACTTCTCACACCACCCTCCCACCAAACCCAGCCTCTGCTGTCGGAACATCTGTAACCAATCCCATGCTTCCTGGGGGATTTTGAAAATTGAAATTTGCCTTGATATATGATCTTCATTTTAGCTGGGTATAGAAGTGTATAAGTGAGTTGCATCATGTTCAGTCCTTGTATCACTGCCTTAAAGGATTTGCATGGTTGTGATACTGTTGTCTCAGTCTGGGAAGATGCCAATTGTAGATAAATCAATGAAAAGGTCCGACTTAAGTCTTGACATGCAAAGATCTGCATCTCTGTCTAGATAGTTCAGTATCTGGACAATCATGGGTGGTCTCAGTGAGGCTCATAGAAGAGGTTTGGGGGTAAGGACCCTGTGCATCCATGCAATTATAAAGCATGCAAATATGGCTCTCAGGTGGCATCCAGAGCCATAACCAGTCAGTCATGAAATGTTCTGGCATGCCCCCTCTGCCATATCAATGAATCAAGTTTATTTCTGCGGAGCCTCCACATCCTCAGGTCTCTTTTCTAGTCTGGCAGTTGCATTCTGCAAGCGTGAGACTGCATATTGTCTTCTGCTGTTGCTTCTGATTTCAGCCTCAGAGACCCATACAGCGTCTTTCTTAAGGTCCTGATGCAAATTGTGTTAATGGCTACAGATCGTGATTTGCATATCTCAAAGAATTTTCATTGTGGTGATTGATAGGGCTTCAGGTTCTGCGGCTTTATTGGGGGGGTTCAGTATTTAGGCCTGCCGTCTCATCAGTGAGCCTAGCACACTTATCAATCTTACTATGGTATGGGTGGAAGGGTTGTGCCTCCCTCTTCCGTATGATGTTGTCAACTGGTCAAGTACTGTACTTTCGATGGGAAGAGCCCTCATCAACCCAGATCATGGCCAGTCCTCAGGGAGACCAGAGGGAGTGGAAGCTCGGGAGAGTCAGGCTCTCTTCTTGTTGTCCTGGGTGTGCAGCTGGGATCCACTGCTCCTATTCCCAGAATTTCACAGCTTCGCTTTTGGCTTCTGCAGGAGCTGTACAATCGTGACCATATTCTCATCTTTGGAGAGGTAGTAAGAGCACCTTTGTCTATCATACGGTTTGAAAGCTCCTCCACATGCCTGTTATCGCCTGGAGCTGAGAAAAGTAGCATATGGGTCGTAGGTACGGCAAAGCTCCTGGGAATCATGGAGTTTGAGTACGCATTTTTATGTTTTGAGGGAATCATCTTTTTTTTTTTTTTTTACTTAGTCTTTTTATTCAAAATAAAAGACAATACAAAATAGGATATGGCATCGAAGGAAGAAAGCTCAAGTGTACATCAAGCGTATCATTGCAAGACAGTTAGATGCAATATAATTCGTAGGACACTTAACAGCAACAAGAAGCAATAGGCAAGATGTGAGGCATCCAATCAATGCTTAACGCTTTTGAACAAGACAGGTCAAGAAAAAACAAGTTAAAAACAAGGGCTAGCAACATTAGGTCAATACACGACTTCAGAATCCCCCGGACCACATCAGCACTAGTTAGATTTATGAAAAAAGCCCCAGGGACAAGGGGGGAGATGTCCGAGGCGCAGCCCAATAACTCAGCATGTTCAGAGAATCTCTATGTTTAATCAAAAAGCTGCAATGGTTTAAGTTTTGGAAGTAAAGAAAGGAGAATTCAAGGCAAGTAAGATATGAGAGTAGGGGGCACCAAACACACAAGGACTTGGCAGCAGTGTGGGGAGATTATGCAAGAGTTGTTCCATCGCCATCAATTCCCAGAGGCGCTGGAACCATAGGGCGACAGGGGGTTCCATGGACTTCTTCCAAGCCAGTGCAATGAGCTGTCGGGCTGCATTTAGCATATCACAAATAAGTCACCAGTCTACATTTGTCAATGCTTCCAGCAACAGAGGTCGGATGTCCAATACAACAGCAGTATAAGTAGAAGGGATCAGGTACCTCACTACTCCCTTAATGTGCCCAAGGTCTCCTTCCAATACATAGCTATAAGGGAATCAGACTACCGAATGTGACAAAAGTCTCCTCTCTCCGTGCCACATCGCCAACAGAGGGAAAACGTTGAAGGATATATAGTGTGGATGTGGGACGGTGTGTAGCTTATATGCTGTCTCCCATTGGGAAATACTTCTCTATGTTTTGGGGATATCACGTCACAGTGTCTTCCACTGCTTGGCTGAGATGCCATCCAAGCTGCTATTATGCTAACTAGCTTGATGTGTGGGCAGAGTTGCATAGAATGCTGCAGAACTTGTTATGTGTTCGAGATCAGACGCCTAGAGCCCATATAAGTCCTAACAAGCTTTTCAAAGGGAGTGTAGTCTCGAGTGGCTCCTTGGTGATTGGAGGGGCGCAGTGTCCGGTGGTGCAATTGAAAGTACTGCATCTGTTTCAATTCAGGGAAATAGAAATCCGCCTTGCTCAAATGACTTAATAGTGCCATCCACAAATGGATCCCTTAGCGTTCTACATTTCCTGACTTCCCAGCTATGAAACTCATGAGGGCCCAGTACCGGGGTAAACTTAAGAGTTACGGGCAATGGGAATGTTAGGGAAAGGAAATAGTAATGCCTCTCCGGAGCGCTGTCTTATCCCAGACCTTTAGTACTGTTCGAGTGAGGGAGGCCAAGCAGGCACTACATGGTCGAATATGCTTAGGGAGCCAAGCTAGGTCCCATTGGGGATGCAAAGCCACTGCCAGTCCATATGAAACCATTGTTTGTTACTCTCGCAAACAACCCATCCAGAGATAAAACCTAAGTAGGTTGCCCAATAGTAGTCTAAAAGGTTAGGGCATGCCAATCCCCTCTTGTCCCTAGGCTTCACGATCAGGGATCATATATTTTAAGGTAATAACGGTTGCCCGTTGAAGAGCATGTCCGTCTTGGAACTCTAAACAAAAGGAGTCTTATCACACTCAGGTTAGAGAAGAGCTCCTCTCATTGATTCCGTTACACGTGACTTGGGGTAGAAATCTGAGCTATTGCGGCCTCTACAGGACAAAAGAAACTCTGCACTTATACTTCACTGGCAGAAGTTTGGGTGGATATGCTACTACACAAACACTGTTGTTGAGGCCTATGGCCATTTTCACACTGCAATGTGAGTATATGAAATATCCACTGCTGGAAAACAAAGGTGTACAATTGGTGAAGGCAAATGTTTTGCATTTAAGAACAAACCATAATCAAATACAAATTATAATTAAGGTCAAAACACAACTGGACCCGTCAAAATGGTATGGCGATCGCCACATTTCAAAATCCATCTTCACTCACTAAAAACAGTTCCAACAGAGTTCAATTAAAGTGACTGAAAAGAAGAACAGCATCTGTATTGTTACGTGGCAGTTTCAATGTTGTTATGCCCATTGGAACCTAATGCTTCTCTGGCACATCAGCCCATTAGGCTTCTCTACCTTATCAGTTTTCAAAGCTTCTCTTTCATATCTGGAGAGGCACGGGACAGCCACACAGTTCTTCACCATCCTGGGTGGAGCTGAACTACAGCTAAGTGGCTTCCTCTGTATGGGGTTCTTCAAAGCTGCTTTTCTGGTCGATAAGCTACACAGTGGCTGAGGAGGTATGTGAGGTTGGGATGTGGGTGCAATGGAGGGAGAGGTCACTGCGATACCAAGATGGTGGATCCATTTTTGGGTCAAAACTCTAGAAGCCTCAATTGCATTCCCCTTTGCCTGCTGGTATTCTTCTGCTGCCACCAAAAGAGGCAGGATGCCAGCCTGGCAACTCACAAAGTCTTCTTTCTGTGGCATCCAGGGTTCTTCCCTTGTGCAGTATGGGAGCTGGGTGACACAGAAGGTAGTAGAATGTTTTTCTGGGTGGCCACAGTGTGTGAGACCAGGGTTGCCCAGCAGATGTTGGAGATTGGCTGTTTACACCTATGGCCACGTAACTGTGAGGAGTTATCTTGTTAGAAAGTTCACCTAGCTCTACAGGAGATTCTATAGCCATGGATGTTAGCTTTACGGATGAGGAAATCCAGGGAGCTATTAAAGATTACCGTCGGGCAAGGCGGTAAGCCCTGATCTTATTCCTGTAGAATTTTATGAAACTTTCTTTGTGGTTTTGAGGGAAGTTCTATGTTGTTTAATGTGCCAGGTACAGAATGGACAAACTCCTCCGCAATCTTGGGGAGAAGCGAGCATGATTATTTTTTTAAAGAAAGGTAAAGCCCCAAATGAGCCAGGATCTTATAGGCCTATTAGCTTAATGAATAGTGATACAAAAATGTATTCTAAAATTTTAGCAAACCGTCTTAGCATAATTATAGGGAGGGTGATCTCGCCCCGCCAGCATGGCTTTATCCCTGGGAGGGGGACTGCTGAGCACATTAGGAGAGTTTGCGCCCTGTTTGATGGTACATCAGCCACACGAGATCCTATGGCGCTTATACTGCTTGATGCGGAGAAGGCGTTTGATAGGGTCTCGTGGGGCTTTCTCTGGACGGTACTGGAGAGTATAAATATTGGCAAGGGATGTATAGGGCTATACAGGCGCTGTATAAGAATCCTAAGATTCGCCTAATGGGAGGACAGAGTGATTCAATAGACATTAAGCGAGGAACCAGGCAGGGGTGTCCGTGTTCGCCCCTCCTCTTTGCCTTTTATATTGATCCCTTTATTCGGAGAATAGAGCTAAATAAAGGTATTTCCCCAATAAGGCTTAACGGATTTGAGACGAAGATCTTGGGGTATGCTGACGACCTTGCAATTACGACTGCTAATCCCTCTGTAGCGCTAGGTGAAATAGAACATGAGGCAGAGTGTTTCGGGGTAGTTTCGGGCTACAGACTTAACCAGGGAAAGACGCAAATTGTTGTTAATGCAAGGATTAATCTGGAAGACTCACGAGTGACTGAGTCGGCTACCTATTTAGGGGTTGTTATTACGTCAGACCTAACAAAAGTTGTTGAAATGAACTTGGCACCTGTGATCCAGAAGTCAAGAAGGGTCTTGATAGGCTGAATAATTTACACTTCTCAATTGTGGGAAGATGTAATATTATCAAAATGATATTTCTTCCAAAAGTTTTATATTTGTTTATAACAATACCCCTGAAGTTTGACAACTCCTGGTTCAAAGAAATGGAAAGAATGATAAACAGGTTTATTTGGGCACAAGGGAAGACGAGAAGGGCACTTAAATTCATGACCCTTCCCAGGGAGAAAGGAGGTTGGGCAGTGCCTGATTTAAAAGTATATTATTGGGCCGCGGTATTACAATATTTGCGTGGGCTGCTGGGAGGCACTGTTATTGATACGTGGGGGGAAGATCCGGCAGTACCGGATGTATACGACCTACTTATAGACGGTGAAGTGCGTAATTGGCTTCTGAAATTTTGTGAGGCCAGCTACTACAAAAAAGTTAAATTTAAGACTTTAGGAGCAGCAATATCAGTTTGGACCTCTGTCAGGAAAAAGCTGGGATTGGGAAGACTTAACCACTACACTCCCTTATTTGGGAATCCAACCTTATCCGAGGTCTTTCATGATAGTGTGATGAGGCGGTGGGATGGGCTGGGTGTTAAAACAGTTGGCGACATTATAGATCCTGATGGTATAATCACATTCGAAAGAGCTCAAACCCAGTTTAACTTGGATCGTAGGGAATTCTTTAGATTTTTACAGATTTGTTCGGCTCTTGTAAAGAAAAGTGGGGGAACAAGAGCCTTTAACAGAGACACAGTTATGGATAGGGTGCAAAATCCCGAGGGGTGCTATATAACCCAGATTTATAAAGAGCTTAGTCAATATCAAAACGATGATTTGGATAAATACTCTGAGAAGTGGCGGGGGAAGCTCGGTATCTAAGGGAGCGATCTTATAGTCTCTCTTAAGTTAGGATGCACGGTTTTGAAGGTAGCTAATCTGCAAGCTCAGCACTTTAAAACCATTTTTGAACTTTATTATACCCCCGCAAGAATAGCTCAGTGGGGAGGGACAATGGGTATTTGCTGTCCGCGCTGTAGCTGAACGGAGGCCGACACGGTACATATGTTTGCCTCCTGCCCAAGGTTGGATCCGTTAAAAAGGGCAATTGAGCAGTTTATGAGACAAACCTTGAGGATCCAAATCAGTTTAACCAATGAACTGCTGGTTCTAGGCGTAGGCAGGGTTGGTGTCCAAGTAGCCCATTATGAGTTTTTATACTTAGCTATGGCGGTTGTTAGGATCTGTGTTGCAGCAGCTTGGAAGGATCCTAATCCTTTTACCTTTCAACAATGGGTATCACGGCTCTTAGCTATTTATAGTTTGGAAAAAGCCCTTTATGAGAAGAAAGGGTGGAAGGCTAAGAAACTGGGTAAACGTATTTGGGCCCCAGTTATCGATTGGAAGACCAGGTTGGGGCGACCCCACCCATAATTTTTGATTATAATACTTGGTTTTGCTTTGGTTAAAAAGGGGGGGGGGGAGGAAAGAATTGCATACGTTTCATTGATTGGGGGTTGTATTTTTGAACATAGAAGATTTATTGAACGTTCTGGTAGCCTCGCCGCAGTTTTTGCTGAAGAAGATAAAGCTACTCGTCAGGCTGTTGGAGCCTGAGAAAATTTGTATATAATATTGTACGATGTTGCTTTGTAATGATGATTGGAAAAAAGTGATGGTGAAAATAAAATAAAAAATATTTTTTTTAAAAATGGAAATGGCTCTCGCGAAAGCAAGAGGTCCACGCTTGTGGCAAAAATTTGAACGGATGTGGTCTGGTACTCAGTGGGATTAGAACTGTGTGCTTTCCATACTTTGTTGGGGCTCATACTTAGTAAGATGTATTTGGGTTTATGATTAATCTTTGTGCTCTTCTTTTTCTTCTATCTTTGTTTTTCTCTCTCTTTTATGTTCCCTTGTTCTCCCCTTCTATTTCTATTTTTGTTAGAAATGTGTCAACGTAATTTCCTGATGTGCTCGCTTTCAGTGTATTCATTTGCATTTATGGCTAAATAAAATAAAGAAAAAAAGGAAAGTTCACCTAGCTCTACAATTCTCCTATTGACATAAAGCCCCTAAGGTCTGACTTGTCAGACTCCAGTTAAGTAGGCCCGTTGCCTTTTAAGATAATGGACGTCGCCATTTCAGACAATGGAGGTCGCTATCTTCCCAATTTATGCAGAATCATTGTCATGTCTGCCATTTGACGCAGATGCAGTCTGACTTTATCTTTCCAAGAATTGTGAAAGTGTCAGGTCGTTCGACTAATGACAGATATAACACCTGATGCGATATCAGTCTGGGTTAAGTGTCTACTTATAACCATGTCAGGGTCAAATAAGAACAAGTACAGACATATAGCCAAAATAGTGTCATCTCAATTCCAATCTCTGATAAGATTGAGGCTACATTTATCAACAATTCACACACAGTTGTAACGCAGCAAGCCACCTTGCTGCGCCGCGTGAAAAGGAGAGGGCAGGAATGCGCCATATTTAACATTATATAGAGCATTTCTGCTCTATGCCTGCGCTGGTGCATAAACTGCTGCTTAGTGCCAACACAGGCACCCTTGCACCACGGTGCAAGGGTGCCTGCGTAGCATGCAGGATTGTTTTTGTGCAGAAAGGTGTACCTTCTTTCACAAAAACAACCCTCAGAGCCATTTTCCTCTTTCTATGTGTGTTGTAGAATGCAGCACACATAGAAAGAGGAAACAATGAGGAGAAATAAACATATTTCTCTTAATTGCACCTCACCTACGGAGGTGTAGCATTATGTAGCATTTCCAGTGATGGTAAATCTGGGAATGTGCCAAAATCCTTGTGTGGATGCATGGGAACAAGCACGCTCGACCTATGGAGTGTCTCCATGGGGCAGAGTAACGCAAGGCAGTGATTTGTGCTGCCTTGCGTTATTCCAGATTTATCAAACCATGCAGGGTCACGCAACGTGGCCTTGTGTGGCTTGATTAATCTTTCTTAAGCTTTCTGTTGCCCTTGCGTGGCTTCCCCATCAATGGGGAGAGGAGTTGGCCTAACGGCTAGGCAGTAGACCTCGAATCTGGGGAACTGGGTTCGAGTTTCGACAATAATGCTGAACATCCTGTGATTCTGGGCAAATCACTTAATCTCCCCATGCCTAACAAAAATGAATGTGTGTCCTCATGTAACATAACTGGTGCTATGTAAGGCGCTCTGATACCCGATTCGGGTCAAGTTTGCGCTATATAAAACTCTGTAAAAAAAAAACAAATGCTCCTCTTCATCTGCATTCAATGCTCCTCTTCCTTATCTACCTTTAATAGTCCTCTTCTCTACCTCCCATAAATGCTCTTCTTCCTCAGCTAATTTCCATCCTTTTTCCCACACACATTTTTCCATCCTTCTTCCCCCTTCAACTACTTTCAACACTTCTGTCCCAAATTGCCTCCAATACTTCTCTTTACCATAAGGCTTTAATGTTCATCCACCTCATTAACCTTTGATGCTTTTCTCCTCAATGCGTCTCTTCGTCATTAGTCTTCAATAATTCTCTCCCTCAATGCTGCTGTTACCCATTCACCTTCAATGCTGTTTATGCATCTACTAGCCTCTTGTAAAGCACACATACGCTTTGGGTAATGAGAAAGTATTCATTAAGATTCGCTACTGGGGAAGGGATGCATTTTGGCAACGTGAATTCACAAATATTTTTCAAATGGTTTGCTACAAAAGTGGCAAAGATTTGGAGTTTATCCCGACATACCATCAACAGATAAGGTATTGAGTGCTTATATTTGCCATTGGCATTCAATGCTTACTTTCCCCAGTCTGCCTTCGATGCTCCTCTTCCTATTCAGGCTTCAATGCTGTTCTGTTCTCATCAGGCTCCAATGATTCTTTACCCCCCCCCCCCCGACTCTAATGCTTTTCTACCCTACAAACCTTCAATGCTGTCCACCCCTTCAGTCTCCACTGTGTCGTTCCACCAACAGCGGCACCACTCTTTTTCCCAAAACAATCTTCAAAAATAGGCCTCTACATCAAGGATCCTATCCTGTTTATACCCGATAAGTAACCATTGTTTTACTCCACATAAGCAGGTTCTCGAACCATGCCCTACTTGGACTCACCAGGACCTGCCTTTCCACAGGACAAGGCCCTCACGGACCCTGCTCTTGCCCGAGGCTCCCGTCTTTGCTCCAGCCCCATACTTTCTCTCCTTCTCCAGCTCTTCTGGAAACTCTTTGCCTATTTCTCTCACTCACTGTGCGCATGCTTCATTTTCATTTTGCTCGTTCTGTTCCTCTGCCCAGTTTTCCCCTCCCTGTACTCTTTCACACTTTTGCCCATTTTGAACTTTGCACTCTGCGCTTGTTTCTTTACCGTTGGACTGTTTTCTCACTTCACTCTCTCTCTCTCTCTCTGTACTCTCTCTTCCACAGTTGCACCTTTTGAACTCTGCACTCTGCTCTCCTATTCACTTTGTGCTTGTTTTCTGACTCACTTGTGTGTGCTCAACCTTTCCCACTTTTCTCATTCTGAACCCTCTCTGTCCATGTCTGTACTTTCTCATCTTTTTTGCTCTTTGTTTGCTTACTTAGCTTGTGCATTTTGCCCTCTTGGTGCCCATTTTTCCTGACTCCAGGGCTCCCCTCCTACCTCTGCTCCTCAACCTACATGTTTCCCCGCTGATGCTCCTTTCCAGTGCTCCTGCTACACTCTGCCCACTGCCCCTGAACTCCTCCCCCCTCCCAGGACCTACTTAATGGCACACTCAGTGGGTGCACCAAAGGCAAGACCATCTACACCCATCTGCGCCTGGAATGTGCCCAGCACCACAGACCCGAATCCTTACCCCTGGCACTTCTCTGGTCCCCAAACCTGGGCGCCCATCCCCTTGCTGCCACTAGGTCACAGAGGAAGCCTTCACATGCACCCAATACAGCTTCACCTGCAACACCACACCAACCACACCAACCACACAACCCACAGAAAGCACACCTCCTGACATTACCACTGTTCTCCCAGCAGGATACAAGATTGCACATTAGCATCAAGAACACAAACCAGGAGGAGGAATAGTGCTAATATTCTAAATATCCTTCAACCTCACTACAGCCACAGAGACCGTAAAGTCCTACATGTAGCACCTAGATTTCAATCTTCAAGTTTCAGCAACATACAACCTGACGGAACCCTCGTCTACCAACCACTGGAACCACAAGCCACTTTTGCCAACATAGCTGACTACATCGCCCCACTCACCATTGGCTCTAACAACTACAAACTACTAGGAGATTTTAAATACCTCAGTGAAGATAAGATCAACACCACCACACTCCTCGAGAGCCTAGGAAACCTGGGGCTGACACAAAACATCATCAGACTGACACACTCCATCAGACACACCCTTGACGCTATCTTCACAAACTTCAATGGCATAGAGATCACCACACCGCTCACTTGGGCCGACCACAGCATCATCGAATTCCAAATCAGCGTTCACCCCCAAAGAAATCCTGCCGCCACTAGCCTGATCAGATGCAACTGGAGCAGCATCACGGTATCCAACTGGCTCTACACCCTGCGCCAAAATCAGCCAAACCATACAGACAACTTCAACAGAGACATGAATGTTCTCAGCAAATGGATCACAACACGTGCCAACTCCATGGCACCTAGTAAACACAGCACACAGAGGAGGACATGGAAACAGGCCAGCTAGCACACTGAGGAACTCAGTGTAACGATACAACACTGCAAACAACTGGAAAGAACACAGCGTGAACCACCTTGAAAATGACAAAGTGACATGCAAAGCAGCCTTACCACCAACAAATCAAAGAATCCAAGAAAAAGACTTTAGCACCACAGACAACAGCTCCAACAGCACCAAAGAAATCTTCACAATCTTCAATTCACCAGTTGCCACCATAAACACCATCACACCCTCGCAAAAACTATCCAACAACCTCTCAGAATTTTTCAACAACACAATCAAAGTAATCTATAACAACTTCGACCCCCAAACTCATCCTTGCACCCTCACCCCTAGTCTACTTACAAACATCCACGGAAAAACCCTGAAATCTTGGGAAACATTCACTGCAGAAGAAACAGCCAACATCATGATGTCATCCACTCCGGCGGACCAACGGACCCCTGCCCTCACCACATCTTCAATAAGGGCGCTGCCCCCATCAGCGAAGTCCTTGTCCACATCCTGCCCAAACCCATCACCCCGAGATATTCCCAGATGCCTGGAAAAACTCAATGGTCAACATACTCCTAAAGAAACCTTTGGCAGACCCCACTCAACTAGAAAACTACCGCTTCTCTCCCTTCTACCATTACAAGCCAAGGCCATGGAGAAAGCCATCGACAAACAACTCAGTCACTACCTCAAGCTCCTAGACACCACGCAATCAGGTTTTCGGCCCAACCACAGCACCAAAACAGCCCATATCGTAGCCACAGATGACATCAGGCTGATCCTGGACCATGGAGATGAACAAATGTTACTTACCTGTAAACTGTGGTTCTCCAGTATTGGTGTCTTTCATAGATTCACATGCTTGAATATTTCCCGTCGTCGAAGTGGGAGTCCCACGGTATATAAAAAGCAATAAGTGTCATGTATATACATATGCATACATAACCACATAATAACATACATATCCAAATAAACTTTATATATAGAATTCAAATAACATATCAAGTAAAAATACCATAGGATAGTATTGACACATAGGAAAGCATTGAGAAAAAGAATCACTTTACTGACATATCCGTGTCGTTTTATAGTCCGAACTCTAGCCAATCAGGCGCAAGCACCCTCTAGAACTTTCTCCTCAGAGGCTCAGGCCCTCAGATTTTCGTAGCACAAGAGTGACAAAAGAGTCTAATGAGGAGAAGAGAGCCTCTGAGGGGAGGAGGGTGGGTCGCATGTGAATCTATGAAAGACACCAATACTGGAGAACCACAGTTTACAGGTAAGTAACATTTGTTCTTCTCCAGTATTGGGGTGTCTTTCATAGATTCACATGCTTGAATAGAATAGTGAGCAGTAAGCAGCAACCGGCTGACAAGGCCGTATTAATATTGCATGAAATACAATGACAATGTATTTAATACGCAATTGAGAATACCCAAGGAGGAGGGAAGTAGCAGAGGCTCACCTTATTTAAACAGATTCCGCAGAAATGCTTGTCCCTCAGCCGTGTCCGCTTCATTAATCGACTCTAGGCAGTAGTGCTTCGTGAACGTGTGCCTGCTGGACCACGTAGCTGCCCGGCAAATCGATGGATGGGTACACCAGCGAACAGGGCAGTGGAAGATGACATTGCTCTCGTGCTCTCGTAGAATGAGCCCTTACTCCAGAAGAAAGAGGCTTGCCAGCCCTTTGATGGCAAAAGGAGATTGCTGAAGAAACCAAACGGGCAATCGTGGGCTTGGTAACCGACTGTCCTTTACAAGTGCGTCCGTAGGCCACAAACAGCTGATCCGACTTGCAAAAGGATTGTGTTCTGCTGATGGTAGAATTTAAGGCACCTCTTTAAGTCTAAAGAGTGTAGACTCTGTTCCGCTGGAGACTGCGGATGCGGGAAAAAGGTTTTCAAGATTACTGGTTCATTGAGATGGAAATCGGATGGTACTTTAGGCATGAAAGCCGGATTAGTGCAAAGAATTACACAGTCCGATCTGAATTGAAGAAACGGAGGTTGTATTGTAAAGGCGTGGATATCACTGACTCTGCGGGAGGAAGTCAGTGCAAGGTATCGAGGGCCGCTTGGTGGGAGGATTGAGATTTGATGAGACAATCGTCCAAATACGGGAATATTTGTATGCCCGTTAGTCTCAAATGGGCCACCACCGGGGCCAGGATCTTTGTGAAGACCCGCGGAGCTGAGCGGAGGCCGAAGGGCAGGACCTTGAATTGGAAATCCCTGTGACCTACACGAAAACGTAAGTATTTCCTGTGGCGTGGAATTATGGGCACATGGAAGTAAGCATCCTGAAGGTAGATTGTCGTCATGAAATCGCCCTCAGAGAAGAATTGAAGGATGTCCTTTAGCGTGAGCATGCGGAATGATTGGTCCTTGAGAAATCTGTTGAAAGACCTTAGATCGAGGATGGGGCGCCACTCCCCAGATTTCTTTAGTATGAGGAAAAAACGGGAATAGAACCCCAACCCCTTTTGAGATTTCGGAACCACTTCGATGGCCCCTTTTTTGAGCATTATCTGGATTTGGTTGAAAAGTTCTTTGAGGTGAGTGGGAGGAGGTCCGGATGGAGAGGTGTGTGGGGGAACTTTTACAAACTCTAGGGCATGGCCCCTTGAAACAATGTCTAAAACCCAGCGGTCCGAAGTGATTGAGGACCAATTCGAAAAGAACTGGGAGATTCGTCCTCCAACTGGAGAAAGGGAAAAACTGGGAAAAGGGGACCCTTGATGTACACAGTCATTGTTTCTTGGAAGAGTTTCTTCTGTAATTGGATCTTCCTCTATAAGATTTGCCAGACTGCTGTGGCTGTGAGGAATAACGTTGTTGTCCTTGGTTGTAGGAATCGGTACTGGGAAGAAGACCCACGAAAGGAAGAGGAGGTGCCGCGGCCGCGCGCACCCCGAAAGGGCTGCTTCCGGAACTGGAGAGTGCCGAGGGAGCGAGCCGTCTCTGTGTCCTTCTTGATGGCTTGCAAAGCGTCCTCCACATGCTGGCCGAACAAAGATTCTCCGTCATGTCCAGAATCTTGGCCTGGACTTCCTGACGGAACGAGGTGGAACGAAGCCAACCCTGTCATCTTAAAACAGCCGCTCCAGCCAATTGACGAAAACCCGTGGAGGCAATGTCGACGGAGCAGTCGATGATTTCGGAGGATGCCCTCTCACCCTCTTGTAGGATCTTTAGAGCGTCCGCTCTAGTCTTCCGGGATAAGCTTAACCAAAGCTGCCATGTCCGACCACATTTGTCGATCGTAACGACCGAGGATGGCCAAAGAATTTGCTGCTCGGACTGTTGTTGAAGCCATGGTCGAAAACTTTTTGCCAATGGCATCCAGGCGGCGGCCGTCACGATCCGGAGGTGGCGAAAGCGGAGACGATGTATTTTTGGAGCGACGTTGCGCCACCTGGGTGATCACCGAGTCTGGCTTAGGCGGAGACACTAAGCAAGCTGGAGAAGAGTCCGGGGCCTTGTACTTCTTCTCCAGTCGTGGGAGCACTGCCGGGATGGAGTTAGGCATTTTCATTAGCTTAATGCCCTCGTTCCAGATAAAGTCTATAATGGGCACAGCCCGCACCTGTTTCTGCGGCAGGGACTTGAAGTCGTACAGAAAGCAGTCCTCCTCCCTAACCACCATGGGGAGGTGAAAACGTTGAGCCGCCCTTTCCATCAGTTGATGGAATCCTGTTATGTCGACAGGTGGTGAATTCACTGGCGATGTCGGAGGTGATGCGGGCAAATTGATTTGATAGTCATCCCAGTCCGCCATAGAGTCGTCATCATGAAGCTCTCCCTCCTCCGTATCCAGATTGTCCACCACCTCATCTGTTGCAGGGGGAACCAATGCAGGTGTGGATGGTGTCGGCATCGTTGGCAACACAGGAGTAGACGGAACGGCAGATGGCGTCTCACGTGGAGAACTATGAGAGGAAGCCGGAAAGCGACGATTGTAGTCTTCCAACATGAATTGAAGGTTGGAGATGAGCGACAAAGGGAGCTGCGCCATAGGAACTTGTGCAAGGGGATGTTGCTCCTGCTCCTGACAGTAATAGTCCTGCGAATAGTCATCCTCCTCAAAATTTTGGCATTTTATATGAAGCTCAGAAGGACTACGAGCATTTCGAAAAGAGGAGTGAACATAGTCATCAGAATCCGAAACTTCCTCATCAACCGAGGGAAATAGCTGATGAGGTGGCCGAGTGACCGGTGGCATCATGACAGAGTCCAGCACAGCATGGCGACGCTGCAGCAAGGAGTTGTCCACCGACCCTGGTGCTGGTGTAGACATTGGCACCAAAGGCATAGTTGCAAAATTTGACACCTCCGTCGTCGAAGCGATCGTTGACGAGGCTGCCGTCGACGAGGCTGCCGTCGACGAGGCTGCCCCCGACGCCGTTGACGAGGGTGCCGTCGACGAAGCTCGCGCCGACGAGACTGTCATCGACGACGAGCCCGCCGACGACGACGCTGTGAGCGTCGGCGGCGATGACGTCTTCTTCTTCTTTAACGTCGACGAAGCTTTAGACGTCGACGGAAGCGCCAGCTTCCTAGTCGTCGACGAGGAAGATAGTGGAATTGTCGACGAAATAGTCTTTAGGGAAACGCACACAACTGTCGACGGTGAAAACTTCGACGAAGTCATCGTTGACGACGCAGGAAATCTGCTCGACACCGTCGTCACTGTCGTCGACGAGGTTGAAGAAGTGGCAGATCTCGTCGACGGAGGGGCCGTCGACGGGCCCGTAGACGGTTTTGCGCGTTTGTGACTAGAAACATGCGCTGCCGGAGTCAGAGACGCCTGAGAGCTAGGTCTCGGGGGTGCTGGCGTAGTAACAGAGACTTGGCCTGCAGACACTTCCTCAAGATGAAGTCTCTTCTTTTTCAAAAAGGGAGACGGCAAGTCCTGGACACTACTACGCTTGGAGGAGACTCCTGTTCGAACAGAGGCCACACTTTCTACCTCAGAAAGGGGGTTATCCGTATCCTTCAGTTTTTAAGCCACAATAATAGGCGACCCTCCCTGTCCTTCAAAGTCTTTTGAGAGAAAGTTCTACAAATTTTACAGTTGGCCACCTTATGGTCAGGGTAAAGACAATAGATAAATTTTTCATGAGGGTCCTCAGAAAAAAGTCTTAACTTCCCACAAGATGAACAGGGACGGAAAAGAGACTTCTTACTTGAAGACATGATGAGAAAAAATCAAACCAGATCAAAGACTGAGCAGAGCTCAGGGAGACTCCCTTCACACGACATGCGGTAGAACATCTGAGGGCCTGAACCTCTGAGGAGAAGGTTCTAGAGGGTGCTTGCGCCTGATTGGCTAGAGTTTGGACTATAAAACGACAAGGATATGTCAGTAAAGTGATTCTTTTTCTCAATGCTTTCCTATGTGTCAATACTATCCTATGGTATTTTCACTTGATAGGTTATTTGAATTCTATATATAAAGTTTATTTGGATATGTATATGTTATTATGTGGTTATGTATGCATATGTATATACATGACACTTATTGCTTTTTATATACCGTGGGACTCCCACTTCGACGACGGGGAATATTCAAGCATGTGAATCTATGAAAGACACGCCAATACTGGAGAAACAGCAGCTTTCATACTACTTGACTTTGCAGCAGCCTTCGAAAAGGTCTCTCACTCCACCATGATCAGAAGACTACATGAAACTGGCATCCAAGGACCCACCCTCAACTGGATCGCGTCCTTCCTTCCAGGGAGAAAAAAAAAAGTCAACCTGCCACCCTACATGTCAGAGGCTAAGAACCTCATATGTGGAATTCCCAAATGATCATCGCTCATTTCCACATTATTCAACATACATGGTCTCGCTTGCGAACATCATCAGATCACACAACATCAATATACTCCCCCTACAAAGATGACACACAACTGATACTCTCCCTGTTGGACTAAGCCCCCACTACAAAAACTAACTTTACTACCTGCATCACAGCTGTAGCATCTTAGATGAAGTTAAACTGACACAACACGTAGAAAACGGACGTAGTTTTCTTTGGGAGTAAAGTCTTTGCTTAGGACTCCACCTGGTTGCCAACTGATCTTGACCCCATCCCTACACCCATTACCCATGCCAGAAAACTGGAAATCATCCTGGATGACAGCCTTGAAATGACAGCCCAAGTAAACACCTTGACCTCTGCCCATTTCCAGATCCCGAGGATGCTGTGGAAGATCTTAAATTGGCTACCAGAGAACACCAGGAAAAAGGTTACACAGACCCTGATCACCAGCAGACTTGTCTACAGCAACAAACTCTACGCAGGAATCTCCAAGAAGATCCTGAAGTGGCTCCAAATCATCCAAAACACTGCAGTCAGATTCATCCTCAATTTTCCCCCCGCACCATATCACCACACATTTCAGAGAACTGCACTGGCTCCTTATACACCAACTGTTAGACCTGTCAGCCCTTTGGGTGGTCCCTCCTCATCATTATTTATTTTGTCCCACTTTTGCCTCAAACCCTGTTAGTATTTTTCCTTTTTGGGAACCACCAGACTTTTTAGTGTTGATGCAGGGTCAGGGAGCCATTTTCCCTACCCCTGGAACTTCTGTCTGAGGGCCTGAAACACAAAATGGTGGCCACCCATTGTCACCTGAGACATAGCTGGAACCTACTAGTACCTTCCAGAACATTCTAGAACCCTGTGACAGTGTAAGGCAGGTTTCGAATGTTGGGAAGCCAGCTCAGAGTTGGCAGTTGGAGTAGGCAGTTGGCACCTGACTGGAGAGGAGAGAGGACAGAGAAACAGAAGGAGGAAGGAGTAAGGCAGCAGGGGTGGAAACTTGTGCCTGGAGTGGGGTCCAGAAACCCACCCTTGATACTAGTCCCTACTGACCAAGCCCAGCCTAAAGCCCTGTGTGGGATAAAGACCAGAAAATCATCTTAAGGACCTGAACAGCCGGAACAGGCCTTAAAGGAGAAGAACAGCAAGTTCCTGACCTGTTTGGTGGATTCCTCCTGGAGACCCGACGTCGAGAAGCCTGGAGACCTGGAGCCCGAGGTGGAGAAGCGGCGCTGACAGAAGGCAGACGTCGTACCCGGAGCCGCTAGAGGTCGAGTGAGGGCGCCGACGGAGGTCGTGGAGAGACACCGGAGGTCGAGTAGAAGTCACCTGAGGTCGAGGTGAGGCGTCGACGGGGGAGTGAAGTCCGCCCTCCGGAGTCGCCGGAAGCTGAAGTAAAGCGCGCAGGAGGTCGGGAGTGGAGGTCGCACTCCGGAGTCGCCGGAACCCGAAGTGGAGCCGACGGAGATCGGGAGTGGAGATCGCACTCCGGAGTCGCCGGAACCCGAAGTGGAGCCGACGGAGGTCGGGAGTGGAGGTCGCACTCCGGAGTCGCCCGGAAGCGGGGGAACCGAGACCCTGTGACGCCGGAACACGACATCGAGCCGAGGCCGCCCAGCGACATCCATCCGGAGCCGCCTCACGGCATCGACCCGGCGTCAGGTAAAGCAGATCGACGCAACATCGAACCGAGGCCGGCCAGCGACATCGAATCGGAGCCGCCTCACGGCATCGACACGGCGTCAAGTGGAACAGATCGACGCGACATCGAACCGGAGCCGCCCAGCGACGTCGACCCGGCGCCGAGCAGAGCCGATCTTCGTGAAAAGGGCAGTAAGTGGTAGAAAGGGCATCTGAGGGCCTGTGGAGCCCTAAAAGACCATTCTTGGGGCTAGAGGGGTGTTAGGACCAACCGGAGAGTGCTAGGGGGTGAACTGAGACTGGTGCAGGGACCTGTGTGAGGGACTGTGTAGTTGGAAGAGTCAGAACCTTAGGTTTCCCCCATTCTACCTCAGCTTAGGCCCCAGCCTTGACCACTCTAGGTGGGACATCCCCAGGCCACCCCAGCGACCATAAGCTGTACTTGGGCATGGTAAAATCAATCTACCTCATAAATGTGATCTGATTTGCAATTGTTTGATTGCTTATAATATTTATTGAAGGTGTTTTATTTATTGTCTGACCGTATTTATTCCTGCCTTGTATTTATTGTCTGACAGTATTTATTTGCCCTATGTATTTATCGCACCTCTATTTATTCCTTGTGTATTTATGACCTAATCCTATTTATTGCACCTGCAAAGTGTTATTATTTAATTGACCTGCTATTTCTGAAGAAAATCCTTTTGTATTGTATGTGTGTCATAACCCTGCAACTAAGAGAAAAATTAAGATAAACACAAAGAGATTCATTCATAAATTTTTACGGTGTAGTCGTTTTTGGAACGGATGAACGCATGGTTATTGTGAGGGTGTGACGTACGCTTAACACGGTGCCTGACCCCCCGACCGCTCGAGCCAAGCTACCCCTTGTGTTGGGAAAAACCGGGTGACTGCTAACCCGGTTGCCCGGGGTTTTCTAACATAATTGGTGTTCAGCGGTGGGATAGAGCTGTGCTTGCGTCCACCCAACAATAACTGTGGGTAGTCCATAGGCCTACACCGGGAGTTCTCAAAGCGGACTTCCTAATTCTGAGTTTTGTTTTTTCCAAATTTACTCTGGTGGTGGGAGGAGGTATTACAAAAGGTACCCCCCTGCATAGCTTCTGTAAACACCTGTCTTCTATTCTGAGTGGGCAAAATGGAGTTTGTGTTGGAAGATTTGGAAACTTACACTGTGGCCCAACTCAGAGAGTTTTGTCAGCGAGAGGGGGTGTATTGTCCCCCGGGTGCCAAGAAGGCTGAACTCCAGACCAGCTTGGGGGGAGGCACGACGGGAAGGTAAGGCTGAGCAGGAGGACAGGGATGGAGAGCCTGTTAGCGAGAGGGATGGAGAGCCTGTTAGCGAGGGGGCTGGGTTGTACCAACCTGAGGTGGGGAACCTGTTAGCGGGGCCCAGAACACTTTCCAGGAAGGGCAGCACTGTCTCTAGCGGTGGCTTATCAGAAGTAGAATTAACTGACCGGAGGGAGAAAAGACAGCTCAGGAAGTTGGCGGAGCTGGAGAAAGAGAAGGAGGGACAGAGGATGGCTCACGAGTTGAGGCTGAGGGAAATAGATCTCCAGATCCTACAAGTCGGGGCACACACTGTTCCTAATGGTGGCAGCAAAGACAAAGAAATCACCAGGGAACCCAAACCCTATCTGACATAGTAGCTAGCTATAGTGCAGGGGATGATATTGCCAAGTGGCTAGCGGCCTATGAGGTCTCTTTAAGGGCCCATGGGGTGCCAGAGAAGTACTGGGGAGGGGGATTGTACAAATACATGCCTCCAGCTGGTAGGGATGCATTATTGGCCCTAGAGCAGGATGAGCAGACCCACTACCCCACCATGAAAGTGGCGCTCGTAAGAAAGTTTGGACTAACACCCGAGAAGTACAGACAGAAGTTCCGGGGTAGCCACAAACTGGGCACACAGAATTGGGTGGACTTCCTGGACTATGCAAAGAAGGCATTAGAGGGTTGGATTCAGGGCAGTGAGGTGAGGGACTACGAGGGGTTGTTTGATTTAATGTTGAAGGAACACCTGCTCGAAAAATGTTTCCCTGAACTGCGTCAACACCTGGTGGATAGCAAGCTGACCAATCCCCGGAAGCTTGCTGAGGAGGCGGACATTTGGGCTAGTACCCGGGTGTCCACAAGGGGGACTGAAGGGGATACTCAAAAGGCCGGACAGGGCGCCCCCCAGAAGAAAGAGGGAGGGGAAAAGAAAAAGGAGTTCTCTAAAGGCCCCCAAATAACTTCCAAGGAAAGTGAACAGGATTCACCCCTAGGGCTAACCCACCCAGAAACCCTAATCCTGGCCAGAGTCAGCAGCCAAGGGTTGTCCATTGCTTCGAGTGCGGTGGCGTCGGACACTATAAGGGAGATGCGAAGTGCCCGAAAAGACCACCCCCTCCCATTGGAGGAAAGGCCCCCGGAGTAGCTAGTGTAGTGCTCGGGGAGGCGATGCCCTTAACTAAGGGAAGGGAGTGGGCGGGTGTCACTTTAGTGTCCCTGGGAGAACGGGAGATGGTTCCTAAGATCCAGGTGCCCGCAAATACCATAAAGTATGGGCAGTGGGTCACCATCAACGGCCAAAGAGGGGAGGCTCTGAGAGACACAGGAGCCAGTATGACTATGGTACGTAGTCAACTGGTGTCTCCAGAGCAGGTAATTCCCGATGTACTCCACCCAGCCGCGATGGCTGACGGCAGAACCGGCCACTATCCGGTGGCCGAGGTTCCCTTTGATTGGGAGGGGGTTGCAGGTTCACTTCGAGTTGCCGTAAGCCCTGCCGTGCCGGTCGATTGTCTACTGGGGAATGACATGGAGCACAATGCTTGGAAGGAGGTGGAATACCGGACTCATGCTGAGATGCTGCGTACACCTGACTGGGCCTGTGTTAGCACAGGGTCCGCGACTACCCGGAGAGGGAGTTTGTTTCGACTGGAGCCTGGAACAAAGGCACAGCCGGCTGCCGACCAAGGGAAGAACCGAGGACAGGAGGAGCCTGCCTCGGCATCCGCGCCCCGTGTGACGGATAGGCCACCGGAGGTGGTGGACCAGGAGTCCGCGGTGGGGGATGTTACCAAACTGGAGGACCTACCCATCCCGGCCGAGTGGCACGTGGAGGGAGGGCCGACCAGGGAGGAATTCTGCAAGGGCCAGAGGGAGTGCCCTACCCTTGAGGGACTGAGGCGACAGGCAGCAGGGAACGTTGAGGGGAACTACAACCTTTACTGGGAGGATGGCCTCCTCTACAGTGAACCCAAGGCACCCCTACATGGATCGTCACGAGCCTTAGTAGTCCCTCAACGTTACCGAGCCTTCCTACTGGAATTGGCTCACGAGATCCCCTTGGCAGGACACCTGGGGCAAGACAAGACCTTCGCCCGTCTTGTCCCACACTTTTATTGGCCTCAAATGAAAGTGTCGTCCGACACCTACTGCCGGACATGTGTGTCTTGCCAAGCCAGTGGGAAAACAGGGGTGAAGCTGAAAGCTCCCCTGGAACCACTTCCTGTCGTTAGCACCCCCTTTGAAAGGGTGGGCATTGACATTGTGGGTCCATTAGATCCGCCTACTACAGCTGGTCACAGGTTTATCCTGGTTCTGGTGGATCATGCCACACGGTACCCAGAGGCTATACCTCTAAGGACCATTACAGCACCTGTTGTGGCTAGGGCCCTGATGGGAATCTTTACCCGAGTGGGTTTTCCCAAGGAAGTTGTGTCCGACAGGGGGACCAACTTCATGTCAGCATACATGCGGGCCATGTGGAAGGAGTGTGGAGTGACCTACCGGTTCACAACTCCTTACCACCCCCAGACCAATGGTCTGGTGGAGAGGTTTAACAAAACCTTGAAAGGCATGATTAGAAGTCTGCCTGAAAGCCTGCGGAGGAAATGGGACGTCCTCCTACCCTGTCTATTGTTTTCCTACAGGGAAGTGCCACAGAAGGGAGTGGGCTTCAGCCCCTTCGAGCTTTTGTATGGGCACCCTGTGCGTGGACCTCTCAGCCTGGTGAGAGACGGATGGGAAAGAACTCCCAGAAAGCTTCCCCAGGACGTGGTGAGCTACATGCTGACCTTCCGGAGCCAAATGGCTAAGTTGTGGAAGCAAGTTTCTGACAACTTGGAGGCCAGCCAAGCAGTAATGAAGGCGTGGTATGACCACAACGCTCACCCGGTGGAATTGGAGCCTGGCCAGAAGGTGTGGGTGATCGAACCAGGAGAGCTTAGCGCCCTCCAGGATCGCTGGTCAGGACCCTTTGAGGTATTGGAGAAGAAGGGTAAGGCTACCTACTTGGTGGATCTTAAGACCCCTCGTCAGCCCCTACGGGTGCTGCATGCCAACCGCCTCAAACCCCACCACGAGAGGCCCGAAGTCATTTTGATGATGGTGACTGACGGAGCAGAGGACGTGGAAAGCGAGCCTCTCCCCGATTTATTTGCGTCTCAAGAGAAGGATGGGTCGGTGGAGGGAGTGATTCTCTCCCCATCTCTAACTCCTGAACAGCAGGAGGACTGCCGCCAGGTCCTGGGACAGTACTCTTCGTTGTTCTCCCTTGTTCCGGGTAGGACTCACCTGTGCGTCCATGATGTGGACACAGGAGACAGCCCACCTGTGAAGTCCAAGATCTACCGGATGTCAGACAAGGTGAAGGCCAGCATTCACAGTGAAGTCACTAAGATGCTGGAGCTAGGAGTGATCGAACCTTCCAGCAGCCCCTGGTCCAGTCCGGTGGTGCTAGTACCAAAAGCCGCACCACCGGGTGCCCAACCGGAACTGAGGTTCTGTGTGGACTACCGGGTACTGAACTCAGTAACCAAGACTGATGCTCATCCGATCCCAAGGGCGGATGAATTGATTGACCGGCTGGGAGCTGCCCAATATCTAAGTACCTTTGACCTTACTTCTGGGTACTGGCAGAGCTCTCTGACTGACGGAGCTAGGGAAAGGTCAGCCTTCTCCACGCCCAAAGGCCACTACCAGTTCTGTGTGATGCCCTTTGGGCTCAAGAACGCACCTGCCACGTTTCAGCGTCTAGTGAACCAGATCCTCACTGGAATGGAGAGTTTCTCTGCTGCTTATCTGGATGACATAGCCGTCTTCAGTAACAGCTGGGAGAATCACTTGCGTCACCTGCAAGCTGTTCTCCAGGCCCTGAGACAAGCTGGTTTAACGATCAAGGCCAGCAAGTGCCAGATCGGGCAGGGGTCGGTAGTGTACCTTGGACACTTGGTGGGTAGGGGAGCGGTGCAACCCCTCCAGGCGAAGATCGAGGCCATCATGGCCTGGGAACCCCCCAAGACACAGACTGAGGTCCGAGCTTTTCTGGGCCTCACCGGATATTACCGCCGCTTCGTGAAGGGATACGGTACCATTGTGGCCCCCCTCACGGAGCTTACGTCCAAGAAACAACCTCGACGGGTAGTCTGGACGGAGGCTTGTCAGCAGGCCTTTGTAAAACTGAAGCAAGCCATGTGCGAGGCCCCGGTCCTATGGGCCCCAGACTTTTCCAAGGAGTTCATTGTCCAGACGGATGCATCGGAACATGGCATTGGGGCAGTGTTATCGCAACTCAATGAAGAGGGTCTGGATCAACCCGTGGTCTTCCTATCCCGGAGACTACTTCCCAGGGAACAGAAGTGGAGTGCAATAGAGCGTGAAGCCTTTGCAGTGGTATGGGCTCTAAAGAAGCTGCGGCCATACCTGTTTGGCACGCACTTCCTAGTTCAGACCGACCACAGACCCCTTCGTTGGCTGATGCAGATGAAGGGGGAGAATCCCAAGTTGCTAAGGTGGTCTATCTCCCTACAGGGAATGGACTTTCAGGTGGAACATCGGCCTGGAGTGGACCACGCCAATGCAGACGGTCTCTCAAGGTATTTCCGCCTTAGTGATGAGAACTCCCAAGGGGTTGGGTAGCTCTCCCCACTTTCAGCTGGGGGGGACGCGTGTTAGACCTGTCAGCCCTTTGGGTGGTCCCTCCTCATCATTATTTATTTTGTCCCACTTTTGCCTCAAACCCTGTTAGTATTTTTCCTTTTTGGGAACCACCAGACTTTTTAGTGTTGATGCAGGGTCAGGGAGCCATTTTCCCTACCCCTGGAACTTCTGTCTGAGGGCCTGAAACACAAAATGGTGGCCACCCATTGTCACCTGAGACATAGCTGGAACCTACTAGTACCTTCCAGAACATTCTAGAACCCAGTGACAGTGTAAGGCAGTTTTAGAATGTTGGGAAGCCAGCTCAGAGTTGGCAGTTGGAGTAGGCAGTTGGCACCTGACTGGAGAGGAGAGAGGACAGAGAAACAGAAGGAGGAAGGAGTAAGGCAGCAGGGGTGGAAACTTGTGCCTGGAGTGGGGTCCAGAAACCCACCCTTGATACTAGTCCCTACTGACCAAGCCCAGCCTAAAGCCCTGTGTGGGATAAAGACCAGAAAATCATCTTAAGGACCTGAACAGCCGGAACAGGCCTTAAAGGAGAAGAACAGCAAGTTCCTGACCTGTTTGGTGGAATCCTCCTGGAGACCCGATGTCGAGAAGCCTGGAGACCTGGAGCCCGAGGTGGAGAAGCGGCGCTGACAGAAGGCAGACGTCGTACCCGGAGCCGCTAGAGGTCGAGTGAGGGCGCCGACGGAGGTCGTGGAGAGACACCGGAGGTCGAGTAGAAGTCACCTGAGGTCGAGGTGAGGCGTCGACGGGGGAGTGAAGTCCGCCCTCAGGAGTCGCCGGAAGCTGAAGTAAAGCGCGCAGGAGGTCGGGAGTGGAGGTCGCACTCCGGAGTCGCCTGAGGTTGAGGCGAAGCGCGCAGGAGGTCGGGAGTGGAGATCGCACTCCGGAGTCGCCGGAACCCGAAGTGGAGCCGACGGAGGTCGGGAGTGGAGGTCGCACTCCGGAGTCGCCCGGAAGCGGGGGAACCGAGACCCTGTGACGCCGGAACGCGACATCGAGCCGAGGCCGCCCAGCGACATCCATCCGGAGCCGCCTCACGGCATCGACCCGGTGTCAGGTAAAGCAGATCGACGCAACATCGAACCGAGGCCGGCCAGCGACATCGAATCGGAGCCGCCTCACGGCATCGACACGGCGTCAAGTGGAACAGATAGACGCGACATCGAACCGGAGCCGCCCAGCGACGTCGACCCGGCGCCGAGCGGAGCCGATCTTCGTGAAAAGGGCAGTAAGTGGTAGAAAGGGCATCTGAGGCCCTGTGGAGCCCTAAAAGACCATTCTTGGGGCTAGAGGGGTGTTAGGACCAACCGGAGAGTGCTAGGGGGTGAACTGAGACTGGTGCAGGGACCTGTGTGAGGGACTGTGTAGTTGGAAGAGTCAGAACCTTAGGTTTCCCCCATTCTACCTCAGCTTAGGCCCCAGCCTTGACCACTCTAGGTGGGACATCCCCAGGCCACCCCAGTGACCATAAGCTGTACTTGGGCATGGTAAAATCAATCTACCTCATAAATGTGATCTGATTTGCAATTGTTTGATTGCTTATAATATTTATTGAAGGAGTTTTATTTATTGTCTGACCGTATTTATTCCTGCCTTGTATTTATTGTCTGACAGTATTTATTTGCCCTATGTATTTATCGCACCTCTATTTATTCCTTGTGTATTTATGACCTAATCCTATTTATTGCACCTGCAAAGTGTTATTATTTAATTGACCTGCTATTTCTGAAGAAAATCCTTTTGTATTGTATGTGTGTCATAACCCTGCAACTAAGAGAAAAATTAAGATAAACACAAAGAGATTCATTCATAAATTTTTACGGTGTAGAGTCGTTTTTGGAACGGATGAACGCATGGTTATTGTGAGGGTGTGACGTACGCTTAACACGGTGCCTGACCCCCGACCGCTCGAGCCAAGCTACCCCTTGTGTTGGGAAAAACCGGGTGACTGCTAACCCGGTTGCCCGGGGTTTTCTAACACCAACACACCTAGTTCCAACTTCTCACACGCCTATAAGGCACTACACGACACTGCCCCTGCCTACCTCAACAGCTGCGTACACTTCCACATACCTCACAAGCACCTCCGCTCAGCTGGACTTCCACTAGCACATATACCCTGTATCCACAAAGCCACAGTTGGTAGCCGTACCTTCTCCTACATCTCAGCTAAAGTATGGAGCGACCTCCCACACCACATCAGAGTCTCCTCACCACTTATCGAGTTCCACAAGAAGCTGAAGTACCAGTTTCTTCCTTCCAAGTAACATCTGATTCATCTGTTGCAACTCCCAGATGTTGGTGGGCCAACAGAGAGACCTCTCACCTGTCTTTCCCTTATTTGTTTCTGCACCCCTCCAGGAAATTGTCTTTCTGTACCCTCCGCCTCTGTGGCACACTTCTTAATTTCCTTTCTCATACCCTCTGTTCAACAAAAATACTGTTTTATAGCAAGGTTTGAACTAAGGCACAACTACATGCACATTTGTCACCAACCGATGCTGCACTCAAGATAGGCTTGTGTATGAAAGCTTATAAAGCTGCCTGGCTTTGCCTCTTCACTAAAACTACAGGCTCAAAATGGAGGTGCATACCTACATGTACAGCTGCCCAATTGCATACCAACAAGTGTGTGCAGACTCAGAAATATGTGTGGCTGCAAACAGAGCAGATTGTATACAAGGACAAATGCACGTTTGGGTAAACACGTTTAAACATATGCAAATGCCAGTCTATGCACTTCCACAGCAAATATGTACAGTGCATGTGAATCTATTGAAGAATATAATGCAGAGTTAGGAAACAGTACCTTTGGACTTCAAACACAGGCATAGCTTCAGTGCAGCTTTTGTTACACTCGAGCAATGTGCCAAAAGTAAAACATTGAATACATTTCACAGATTATCCACAAATTACCCAGTTGTCATGGACATCATTAACAATAAGAAAATCTGCACAATGCACCAAAATTAGAGGCAAAATATTGTGCCATCCCACTTGAAGAAAAAAAGGGAAGCATTGAATCATTGATTTTATGTCTATTAGCTTTTGATCAGAAACATGCGACCTTAATATTGTATGTCATGTTGCACTTGCCGATGTAAAATCAAATGATTAAGGAGCATCTTCAAGGGAAAACACAAACAACAATTATATTTGTAGATATCAAGAACATATCGCAGGTACAATTAAAAGTTATTCCTGCCGGAACACAGCAGTGTGTCTAAAGGTTTTCGGTTTTGTGTTGAGTGCAGGTGCATGAATTTTCTCCCCTCACAGTGAAGAGACGTTTGCTGTTTCCTCGCTTCCTGGTTGTATGCCTAGGTGGCTGCCAAGTATTACCGTGCATAGCTGCCCAACAGTATTGCTGCTGTTGATGTATTACAGGCATTGTGAATGCTTTACACTTCTAAGCAGTAAAGCAGAATATTGAACTAGATGTGGGAGTCCATGATGTATTTGGTCCCTACCAATCTCAATCTCAATCTCATCTAGACTCAAAAGCTATACTAAAGACCAATGTCCACGCCTTGAAAATAATGTCCAAAACACTTACCACTTTAAGAAGTCAAAAAGGTTATTGACAGTGAGACAGTAAAATGACAAAGAAAAGTATGATTACCAATTTTGAAGTTGGTAGTTTCGAGAGTAGGGCAGGTGAACAGCCTGGGAAACACCATGTAAATAGGAATTGGTAGACCTCTGCAAATGTCCCCTTCGGCAATTTGAATGTTCTGGATCTCTGTAGCATCTCTGGCATAACCTTCAGCACACCCTTTCCATGAATTAAAAAGAAAATGTAAATGTGCAAAGGAATGCAAAATCTCATACTATAACACACACATAAAATGATTTTTAAAAGCATTTGTATTGGTTTGCCATGTAACGGGAAATTGTTCTTTGAGAAATTTGAGGATATGTCTAAACTCTATAGCAGTGGGGGTGTTTATCCTGTCACCAGTAGTAACTAATACACGGTAATGATCTAAGTAGAAAGCAGAATTGACCCAACTAGCATTTGATTTCCTGACCTCTAAAGCCTAAGAACTATCAAATCTGCTGTAGAGAAGCTCAGAACTTGAATTTGTACACTGTGGAAACTTATACATGAGTAACTGCTTGACTTCTTAAATGCTTTCTTGCTTCTTAGAGAGTGTTTTTGTTACAGCTCTGTTAATACTAGAGGGAAAGGCTCTATATTAGTAATTTTTAAAGAAGCGCCTTCTCTGGTGGCAAGGCAGTTTTTTGTTTTTGGTAAGTTTCAAATGTTTGCATTGGTATTTAGGAGAAAAAATAAGTTTGTCTTTTTCACCGGTGCATCCATGACATAGGGAGCATCAGCACAAGTCTGACAGTAATCTTGTATACAAATCAAAGTGGTCACCCGGTGGTCGACTTGGCTTTCACGAAAAGTACTCCTATGGGGGCACCAGGTAGAAAATCTATATTTTCGCTCTCTGGATGTTAGCCTCTGTTATCTTTGAAATGCTCAGAAAGAACAGTGATATTAAGTGCTACGAACAGCTGGAAATGAGGGAGTACTTCTATGAGTATTGTTTCCAAGAGAGGAAACAACACGCTCAAAGTGAAATAAATTTGCAGGAATTTTCAAAAGCCATTAATCCAAACCGGTTTATAATTATTTAATCCAAACTTTACATTCAAATCCATCAGCTGCCGTTTGTGCAGGTAACAGCGGTGAGGCTGCGTGGGGGGATTTCGAGGGACGATGCAGAGGGAAAATTAATTATTTAGTTTTCCCTCATGGTCGTTCCTCGAAACCTCCCCCCACCACCCGGCCCCACTACTGTTACCTGCACGACCGCGGCTGAAATCCATGCAATTTTTAACTGCAAACTTATTAAACTGATTTTTTGTTTCAATTGACCACAAAGAAGTTTGGTACTAGCCCCTTCTTGAGGAATTAAAAAAATAAACATTTTGTAACAAACAAAATGCAGGGTTTCAATCAAAAAAGATTTTTGTTATTCTGGTATCATTTTATCTTTTGAAAATTACTCAATTTTTCCAAACTGTTTAGAATTTTTCTTGCGTTGTGTTTTACACTTTATTGCTGTTTGTGTGCTTCATAAATACTTTACACATTGCCGCTAAGTTAACCCTGACTGCTTTTGTGTCAACTTACCAGAGGGTTAAGCATGGGTTAATTTAGTGACCTTTATGGTTCACCCTGATAAGGACTGTGGTTGTTGCTAGAGTGGGGTTTCTACCCCCTCAACCAATAAACCAATTTCTTACCATAAGGATGTGTCATGAATTCCAGTCATGCGAGGGGAGGAAAACGGTAACCAGCGAAAACGGACTACATCTCCCAGGATGCTTAGCGGTTGAGAGGTTATGTAAACAGGAGAGCTGTTACATAACTCAAGGAAAACACGCCCTTATGTAAAACAGGAGAGCTGTTACATAACTCAAGGAAAACACGCCCTTATGTAAACAGGAGAGCTGTTACATAACTCAAGGAAAACACGCCCTTATGTAAACAGGAGAGCTGTTACATAACACAAGGAAAACACGCCCTTATGTAAACAGGAGAGCTGTTACATAACTCAAGGAAAACAACGCCCTATAAAGGGAGGAACCGGGAGGTACAACGCTGTCGGATATTGTGTTTACACCGACGTACCTGCTTAGTGAAGAGCAGTGTTCCGGAGTGGTGCTCCAGTAAGGCAAGAACGGAGGTAGGTCGAGTCGTTACTCCCTGGGCCGTGTCTTGCCCCATCGTCACCTGTGAAGGACCCGGAAGCTCTACCGGATAACCATTGAGCTTCGCTTTTTGACTCGGCTGAGTCAAAGCGCAGTGGCGCTTTTGCTGGTTGGAGTCGTAACTCCCAGCCCGACCAGAGATACAGGGACTGCCAGCTGTAACGCACACCAGGAGGTGTTTGCCGCGTTACAGACTCGGAAGTCCACAGGATCGATCGAGCGGCTGCTCTCGGTTCAGTCTTCTTTGCTTGTGATTGGGGTATCGGTGACGCATCACCAGGAGGTGACTCCGCGTCCCGGTGCAGTCTGAGGAAGAGGTTGAGCGGCTGCTCCCTTCAGGTAGAGACCCCGGCTGGGTGTTTCCCTGACTCCTCGATTCTCCCCAACACTCTTCGTGCCCCTCACAGCCTACCGATTGGCATTGTCGGCCATTTCATTTCTGCCCGCTGTTGGCATACGCCGGGATCGGCGTATATGCAGAGGACGGTTAGGACCATCCGTGCTGTGGGCTGGTAACGTACTTAGCCTGGAGGATTCCAGTGACTATAACCTTTGTTTATTCCTTGTATTATTTTTGCCTTCATTAAAATAACTAAACCTTCACAAGTGGTTGCGTTCTCATTATCGTGTCTGTTAAACGATCCTGAGACGTTCAGGGCGTTACAAAATATCCGACCTTAATAACACTAACTGTCTCCCGGTCGATAACAGACATGGCAACACTTGATGATGTGCTGGCTGCTTTAGCGACCGTGCGAATTGAATTGGCTGCCTCCAGGCAAGAAACAGCCGATGTAAAAGCCAGACTGGATGCTATCCAATTGGACCCGCTCACGCCCAGCACCTCCCTCACGAACCAGACCCCTGCGGTAGTAGTGGAAATGCCGGTAGCCGTCCCCTTGGCAACACCAGAGAGGTACAGTGGGGATCCTAACACAGTGCAGGTATTCCTCACACAAGTGGCGCTACATTTATCATGCAAACCAAGGGCGTTCCCCACGAGTCAGGCTCGTGTGGCTTTCCTTATATCCTATTTGGCTGGAAACGCGGCACAATGGGCCGTACCTCTGGTGAGCAGGGACGACCCCATCTTATGTGATTGGGGTGCTTTTCGCGAGGAATTCCTGAAGGTCTTCGACAGAAGGGCTGACTCGTACACGGCGGACCGTGAAATGCTTGAGTTGAGACAGGGATCCAACGACCTGGTGCAGTATCTCAACGCGTTCCGAAGGCTGGTTGCGGAAACCAAGTGGCCTGTTGCTAAACAGACGGCGCTCTTCCATCACGGGCTGTGCGATGAGCTCAAGGACGCCGTGGCTCATATTGACCCACAACCCAAGACATGTGAGGGCCTTATCAACCTGGTATTACGGCTGGAACATAGGCTAAGTGAAAGAAAGGGGGATCATGGGAGAAAAGGAAAATCCCTTCCATCCTATGTGACGGTGGGAAGTCCTGAAACTTCCACCGCATCCAAGGGAGAACCCATGGACATCAGCGCAATTCGAGCGAGCCTCACAGCCACGGAGAAAGAGTCACGCCGTAAACAAGGATTGTGCCTATATTGTGGCAAAAAAGGCCACTACGTACGTGAATGCCCTGCCAAACCGAAGACGTCACGTTATCGGGCCAACCGGTCGGTAACAGCCGTGGTGGACGTACCGGCGGAAAACTAGAGGACTCCCAGACCAAAGAAGGGGCATCTCGGAGTCACTCATCCATCCCTTCACTTTCCAACTCGGTCACTAAGGGACAACGACACCTGTTTCTCACGGTGCACGTGGGAGTGCATGACCAGTGGATACCCGTTGTGGCCATGGTGGATTCAGGGGCCACTGGCATGTTTATGGACCACAACGAGGCATGCAGGCTAGGGCTAGTGCTTCTTCCCAAAGCTGTACCCGAAGAAGTCTATGCTGTAGACGGAAGGCGATTGGTGACGGGGCCCATTGGGCAGCACACGGGGGTCCTTCCGATGAGATGTGGGAGGAACCATTTGGAACAAATCGATTTTAACATCATCCGAGCGCCCCAATATGGCGTCATATTGGGATTACCGTGGCTACAGAAACACAACCCCTCTGTGGATTGGCCAACACATCGCATCGAACTGACGTCACCGTATTGCATCCTGCATTGTGGAATAGGAACGGAATCCCTTGACGCAGATGAGAACGGGAGTCAGACGGTGGCTACAGCGGCAGAAAAAGATGTGGCTCTCCCCCAGGCTTATCGCAGTTTTGAGGATGTATTTGATGAGGTGAAGGCGGGAGTGCTACCACCGCATAGACAGTTTGACTGCCAGATCGACCTGGTGCCAGGGGCCAGCGTTCCCAGCGGCAGGCTGTATGCCCTGACGGAGCCTGAAAACGTGCATCTCCGGGGGTACCTGGATAAACTCCTCAAGCTAGGATTCATCCGCCCGTCCAAGTCTCCGGCCGCCTCGCCACTCTTCTTCATCCCGAAGGCTAATGGGGAGCTGAGAGCCTGTGTGGACTTTAGGGCATTGAATGCGATAACCGTAAAGAATCGGTACCCCTTGCCTCTCATCAGTGTACTCCTGGAACAGGTCAAGAAAGCTCGTATCTACACCAAGTTGGATTTGAAAGGGGCATACCATCTGGTGCGCATGAGGGACGGAGACGAGTGGAAGACCGCCTTTAAGACCAGGTTCGGCCTTTTTGAGTACCTCGTCATGCCGTTCGGTCTGTGCAACGCCCCGGCAGCCTTTCAGTACTTTTTGAATGAGGTATTCAGAGAGGAGTTGGATATCTACGTGGTCGTATATATCGACGACATCCTCATCTATTCGTCCAGTGTGGAGGAGCACGTACACCACGTCAAAGCTGTGCTCCAAAAGCTGAGGGAAAACATGCTGTTTTGTAAACTCAGCAAGTGTGACTTCCACGTCACATCCGTGGAATTCCTCGGAGTGATGCTGAGTCCAGAGGGACAGGAGATGGCAGAACGAAAGATCAAGGCGGTGAAAGAATGGCCGGTGCCCCAAAGCGTGAAGGACGTCCAAAGTTTCATTGGCTTCGCCAACTTTTACAGGCGGTTTATAGATGGATTTTCAGGATTGGTGGCCCCAATCACACAGCTACTGAGGAAGTCCAAGGAGTTTGTCTGGTCCCCTGAAGCGAACAAAGCCTTTGAGGCCCTGAAAAGCGCCTTTGGTAAGGCACCGGTGTTGGCTCACCCCGATCCGGATCTCCCCTACGTGGTGGAAGCGGACGCATCGGATGTGGCGCTGGGGGCTATCTTGTCCCAACGCAACCACGACACAGGGGTGCTTCATCCCGTTGCGTACATGTCCCGCAAACTCAACGACGCCGAACGCAACTACCATATTGCGGAGAAGGAGCTTCTCGCAATCAAGGACGCCTTCACCGAATGGAGGCATTGGTTGATGGGGGCAAGACATGTGGTATCGGTGTACACGGACCATCGGAACCTACAGTTCATGACGGCCACAAGACACCTTTCTCCCAGACAGCTGCGGTGGATGATCTTCTTTGCGGGGTTCAACTTCCGCATCACATATCGGCCGGGGACGGAAAACCGGAAGGCGGACGCCCTGTCCCGTCAATCTGCAGTTAAGGAACCATTGCCTGCGACCGAGCATTCCATCATTTCCCCGAGGATGGTATTGGGGGTTATCCAACCGGATACTTTCCTGAGGGGAATAAAGAGAGGGATCAGGTCATTCGCATGGCGGAGGTGGCTCCTCAGTCACAGAGAATGGCAGCTGAAGGACGGGATACCCCTGAAGGGCAGGTGCCTATTGATACCCACGCCTAGGCTAAGGAAACAAGCATTCATCTGGTGCCATGACTCTCCATGCGCAGGTCATTTGGGCTTTGAAAAAACGGTGGCTAGCATGGGACGGCATTTCTGGTGGCCAACCATGAGAGTGGATGTCAGGAGGTGGGGACAGGAGTGTCCTACGTGTGCTACCATGAAGGCCGACCATGGCCGAACCCAAGGGCTCTTACATCCACTTCCGACCCCGGATAGACCATGGGATAGCATATCACTGGACTTCGTGGTGGGCCTACCGGTAGACCAGGGGATGACGGCAATACTGGTGGTGGTGGATTACTTGACGAAAATGGGGCACTTCATCCCCTGCAAGAGAGTCCCTACGGCCGGGGAATTGGCGTCACTACTCCTAAAGAATGTGGTACGACTGCATGGATTACCTGGGGTGATCGTGTCGGACCGGGGGTCGCAGTTTACTGCGCAATTCTGGAAGACTTGGTGCACTGCGCTGCATGTTAAGACCGCCCTGTCCACCAGCTACCACCCTCAAACGGACGGCCAAACCGAGCGCCTGAACCAAACGCTCAAACAGTATCTGCGATGTTTTGTGGACCAGGGCAGGGAAGAATGGGTCGACTTGCTATGGGTTGCAGAGATCGCCTATAACAACGCCACTCACAGCTCCACACAGTCATCTCCGTTCTATAGCAACTATGGCCAACATCCCAGGTTCTTGCCATTTCTACATCCGTTCAGAGAGGACAGGATTCCCGCCACAGCGGACAGGGTGGCACACATAAAAGACACGTTGATGCGCTCAAGGGCTGTCCTAATAGAGGCCAAGAGAAGATACAAGGCTGCGGCAGACAGAAAGAGAAGGCCCGGGCCACTGTACCGAACTGGAGACTACGTCTGGATATCCACAAGAAACATGAGGTTTCGAAAGAACAGTGTGTTCCATCCCAAGTACATGGGCCCCTATCGAATTACCAAGTGTATGGGTCCCGTGAACTTGAAGGTGTGCTTGCCCCAGTCATTGCGGATACACCCTGTCTTTCATGTATCATTGCTCAAACCAGCACCCTCCAAGCCGTCTGGGACACCTAGGCCGGTATGCGTGGAGTCGGAGGTGGAGTATGAAGTGTCAGGCATACGGGCGTCCCAATGGCGCAGGGGGAAGCTGTGGTACCTGGTTGCGTGGAAAGGCTATGGCCCGGAGGAGCAGTCATGGGAACCGGCTGAAGGGGTTCATGCTCCGCGCTTGGTCTCCTTGTTCCATCGGCGTTTTCCTGCCAGCGCTGGACCCGTGGGGAGCCGCTGAGAGGGAGGATGTACTGTCATGAATTCCTGTCATGCGAGGGGAGGAAAACGGTAACCAGCGAAAACGGACTACATCTCCCAGGATGCTTAGCGGTTGAGAGGTTATGTAAACAGGAGAGCTGTTACATAACTCAAGGAAAACACGCCCTTATGTAAAACAGGAGAGCTGTTACATAACTCAAGGAAAACACGCCCTTATGTAAACAGGAGAGCTGTTACATAACTCAAGGAAAACACGCCCTTATGTAAACAGGAGAGCTGTTACATAACACAAGGAAAACACGCCCTTATGTAAACAGGAGAGCTGTTACATAACTCAAGGAAAACAACGCCCTATAAAGGGAGGAACCGGGAGGTACAACGCTGTCGGATATTGTGTTTACACCGACGTACCTGCTTAGTGAAGAGCAGTGTTCCGGAGTGGTGCTCCAGTAAGGCAAGAACGGAGGTAGGTCGAGTCGTTACTCCCTGGGCCGTGTCTTGCCCCATCGTCACCTGTGAAGGACCCGGAAGCTCTACCGGATAACCATTGAGCTTCGCTTTTTGACTCGGCTGAGTCAAAGCGCAGTGGCGCTTTTGCTGGTTGGAGTCGTAACTCCCAGCCCGACCAGAGATACAGGGACTGCCAGCTGTAACGCACACCAGGAGGTGTTTGCCGCGTTACAGACTCGGAAGTCCACAGGATCGATCGAGCGGCTGCTCTCGGTTCAGTCTTCTTTGCTTGTGATTGGGGTATCGGTGACGCATCACCAGGAGGTGACTCCGCGTCCCGGTGCAGTCTGAGGAAGAGGTTGAGCGGCTGCTCCCTTCAGGTAGAGACCCCGGCTGGGTGTTTCCCTGACTCCTCGATTCTCCCCAACACTCTTCGTGCCCCTCACAGCCTACCGATTGGCATTGTCGGCCATTTCATTTCTGCCCGCTGTTGGCATACGCCGGGATCGGCGTATATGCAGAGGACGGTTAGGACCATCCGTGCTGTGGGCTGGTAACGTACTTAGCCTGGAGGATTCCAGTGACTATAACCTTTGTTTATTCCTTGTATTATTTTTGCCTTCATTAAAATAACTAAACCTTCACAAGTGGTTGCGTTCTCATTATCGTGTCTGTTAAACGATCCTGAGACGTTCAGGGCGTTACAGGATGAGTGCTAGTACCCTCAAACATAATTCTGATAAGACAGGGATACTTCTCAATATATGACCGTCATCTACCTGATCCCAAGTTGCTGGTCCTTTGAATTCTACTCCCCACCTAAATCCTTGCAAATCCTTCCAACTTTTTCCTTTACATATAAAATGTCTCTTTCTTCTTCTACTACATATACATACCAAATGCAGATATGGCAATGATTCCTTCCTACTTAGTCCATGGGAGCCCCCTATATGCTGGCATTCCAAATTACCTAATCTCATGGCTTCATGTTGTCCGAAAATGCTGCTGTCCGACTTCGCATAGGCACCCTTCATTGCTACTAAGTCACCAACCATTTGACCACTCTTCACCAGCTGCCCATTTTCCGGCACATATTGTTCAAGGCTCTTTCCTTAGTTCACAGACTTTTCTTCATATCATGGGATCTCTACCAACAAAGCATTTTCCAGACTTGCACTACTGGTTGCTCTCTTTGCTATAATACTCTGTCTGCTCTACCTTCCTAAAGCTAATAAAGCTGGTGTTAACAGACATTTATTTCCTCTCCTGCTGCAAAAAAACTAGAACTAACTGCTTCCCCCCCTGTACTTTCAGCCCAACCATCTTCTGTTCAATAACCTCCTCAAAACTTGTCTTTTTTTCAAGGGTCCACAACAGAACTGCTTTTTTCTGGTCAATTCCTTCTTTGCCAGAACACCCTTTGGGGTAACAGTGCACTCTTCAATTAACAAAACCCAATAGGACAGTTCATTTAGATGGAACACACTATCATTAGTGACTAATGCACTAGGGGTTTCTCAACTTATTATCAAATATCATCTCATAGCATGCAGATTTTAAGTCCAGTTTACTAGGCGCATTAGTCTTGTGCACATGGTCACCGTCTCATCCATTCTTACCATGACCAAAAGTCATGGTTAATACTGTGAAGATCTATGTACACTAGCAGCTCATTGTTCTATTTATCCGCTGCCACAATATGGGACAACCAATTATTAGAGTCAATAGGTTCTATCCCTCCCTGTTCTTTTGCATTCTTCCTGGCTTGTATACTCTGTCAAAATGTCCCAACATACCCCACTAATATCCTTTCTTTCTTGCTGAAAGTTACCATGTGTGATACAGCTCCCCATCTATAAACACATTCTATTGCTCTTCTCATAAAGGACATCTTAGATATGTTTGCCAAATATAGCGTAATCAATTCAGCAACTAAATTCTTAGGCTAATTCTCTAGATCTTGGAAAGCTTGCCTATATCTAATGCACTGCCTAGTGAAGGATCATTATAGTGTTTCTCTTTTCCCTAGCCCTCCACTATCTTCCCTTGTTCTTTATTATTGTGTTCTCTTTTTTTGTGCCTCCCACATCGTTACCATTTCTGTCTTACCTTATTTACACTTGCTTGTGGTGGGTGTTCCAAGAAGGACCACAGGCTCTACTAACCATCCAATGCTGTCGGGCTCAATATAAACAGAGTACTCTACTCTTCCTGCTTGGTGTCTACATTACAGATTTTTACATGCCATAAGCCTCTCTTGTAAGTTTTTCCTGAACATACCTGATCTGTTTTGTGACCTTTGTTCTTTCAGACTCATGTTTCAGCCAGGTCTCTTACAGAAACAGCCCAGATATCTTCATATTCAATTGTTAGTTGCTTCTTTAAAAAACATTGTGATGGCAAACTAATAAATAAAGTTTAACAATAATGTGATTTTCCAAATGTGGCCATTCCTTATACTCATTAAAGTAATTTCCTGGCAGCGGGCAATACTTGTGCAGATGTTCCAGTATATAATTGCCTTCTATGGCTAACAAATGATCAAACACACACCTTTTCCACTCAAGTTTGAAGCTGAAACCATCTACTGCTCATAGACATACTTTAAATGTTTTCAATCATGTCTTTCACTTGAATGGTGGTTCGCTGGGAATCTGTAAAAATGATGTAAGAATGCGGAGGTGATACTTCATACTATATCTTGCTGTTAGCTGGCAAGATAACAGTGCCGATGATGCACCCTCTCTACTCCATTCCTGAGGGAAGCATCTGTGTACCAACTACCCAGAAAAACAGTTGCATATCATTTTCCAAGAGGACTTTCTACCTTCATTTTTGCTTACTCGATCATTGCATGCAGCCAGAACGATAGCATACATGAGAAGCTGGCAAGATGTGGCGACTGCAACTGTGCTCTGTATTGTAATACCACAACAAAATGCAGTCTGCAGTTTCTTCTGCACAAAGGATTCTGCATCATAATGTGGGAGGCCAGTCAATTCCACATATTTTATGCCTAGCCTAGGACACATCCTGAACTTACATGTTACTCATTCAGATGTGCAGCTTAACTTGGCAACCGCACTCCTCTGCCTGGCCTACTTACTTTGCCTGGCCAACTGGACAGCAGGTACTGTATGCAATCACACCAAAACCAGGCTAATGTGTGATGCTCACCTTAACTGAGGCCATCCCTCACCTAACGTGAGTGTCTCATCAGCCTGCCTTGCTGTCCACCTCCGCCTGCAACCAAATTCAATGATCATTCTTCTCAGGTTACTCCCAGTAACGGGTGAGGTGGAGAGTGACACAGCTAGATGTTTACATTTGTGTGATTCTTACAGCTATTATTAAATACTATGAGGAACCTGAAATTAGGTAGTACTTTAATTACTAACATGCAAGTGTAGAGAAGCAGAACATCTGTATTCATGCAGGAGACTCCTTCGCAACTGACTCCAGCAGTTTTAAAATTGTTACCAAGACTAAATACTCTATTCTAAACCATGGAGTTCAGATGATACTACATTTACGTCACTGGACACAATAGGACACAACACAGGAGTAATTCTTTAACTGCTGCTCCTTGTGTGAGAGATTTGTGTGGAGTCTCTGGTATGACAAGATGAGGAAGAGGTGCCCTGAAGAAGCTAGGGACTTGTTTAGTCAGAGGTTCTCATGAGTTAAGCGCAGGGACTGCGGTGTCACCAGATCTCCCTACTCCTATGGGTGTGGATGCACAGAGGGCAAGATAGAGCCACAGAAGACCCAGAGTTGATAAGCGTCTTTGTGAACTGGAGAACGAAAACTCCAGCAGCTGAATAGGCTGAGATGGCTGCTTAGTGTGCACATCAGGAGAGCTTCAGTTTTTCTAACCTTGCACAGGCGAGTAATTTTTTATCTTTGCTGGGCTGCTTGAGATGGTGTCAACATCTCCTCCACATCTTTATCCTTTCCCCAAGCTTTAGACAGTCTGCTGCGCTTTATGACATGATGTCTTAAGGTTTAATGTTTATTTAGAACAAATAGTTCTGACAGACGGAAGTCCTACCAAACCATTACCTCTCCTGTGTAAGGAACGGGCATTTTTTTTAATAGGGTAGTGACACCCCTAGGTGAAATTCACAAACTGGTACGCTCTACACCTTATCTTAGATGCGGTGCTGCAAGGTAGCGAGAACCACTTTTCTCGCTGCAATGTGGCCTAAACAACCAGATCAACAAGAACACAGTCCCCAGCACACGCAAAATTACAATCCACACATAATCAAAATGTCTGTGTTGACAATCATATTTTCTTCTTTTATTGTTCTTTTTTCTTTTTCGCATTTGCTCTAATTCCTTCGCCAACACATGTTTCGCCGTTCATTGGGCACACGGTCTCGCGACTTCAAGGCTCAATCTTCCGTATACAGAACTTCTCTTTCGGTGATAATTCCGTCACAAAGGATATATAAATTCATACACCTCTCAGTTGATTATTGGTGGATCTCTCACAGCTGTCTAGCCAGTCATCAGTAATGGTTTGAGAACCCCGTGTACGAGGACTATTTCGAAAATCGGCCTATCCCAGAACAGCCGTCTAGCGTGTGCGCCGTAACTACAACAAGGGCCTCCCAACAAATATACTGGAGCCCAGCTCTGCCCCAAATAAGGGGATGATATCTATTAATAAATTTGTCCCAGGACACGAGAACAGTCTGTCTGCCTCTCACCGTGTACGCTTTCAGATGCCAAAGTAACAGCTTTTGGAACCAGCTACTCTACCAACACAGCACAAGGGTTCATTCTTGTGGCTCCTAGCTCATCTGCCAATTGGCAACCTTTCAGCTCAGATCAAGAATCGCCACTACTCCTTATTGTTCTCACAAGCAAACCACTGTAATAATTGTCTTTATTTAATAGGATGCTCATGATATTGCAAACTAGGGACTATCCTCATAATTTCTGTTCCACTTACTACTGCCCACCTGTCCACTGCTCTCCAATCTAGCTCTTTCACCATACAAAATTACCATTGATCCCGACTTCCTGATTCTGGTGCTCTTCCAAACCCAGCATCTGAAATTGATAATCCATATAATTTCTCAACACTGCTACTTCTCACAAATGTTCAAACTTTTTTTCATAGACAATCCCACCAGCCCTCGTGTTTTTATTTTAAACTTACAATCGCTTAATGACATGCCAAGTTAACCTCTTTCCACCACTCACAATTATACACTTTTACTCCCCAAGCAGCACTCAGATCTACACACCACTCTGCCAATTCACCACACCCCAGCTTTGTTGTTACACATGCTCTGAAGCAGCTCTGGATATTCTAATACTAGGACTCAAACACAACTCAGCTGGAGTGCTTCAATACTAACCTGCAGAACCCCTCGCTGTTGCAGCATGAGGACATCAACATAGCTCTACCAGTGAGCCTCAATCTTGAAATGCAACACTAGTTTTCTGCAACACTCACAACCGCTAGTAACCAGTAAATCTACCAATTGATCACTTAATCTTCCTATGCTCACATTTCTAATGTGTCAACCCAGCAGCACTTAGAAACAGACAGAGCACCAATATTAAATGAAATGGCCTTAATATACAGTTAGATATAGGACGCTAATGACTCCTTCCGCCAGTCTGCTCCAACAGTTCATAGGCATGGGCGGAGGCAGTAGTTCCCTGACTCTCATGGTATCCTCCCGGTTTCCACCCTCACCTCCAAACACCTGGGTATAGGGCACCAGTACCTGTTACCAAATTCTAATATTGATGGCCATGTTGGGAGGACGGCAGAGGGATGAGTGGATCCTTTGAACCCAAACCTGGCAGCAGCCCACTGTGTTACTCTCAATGTGCTTCAGAGAGGGGCAAGTTTTTCTCTGACGTCTAGGGATGTGATCAGGGGTTCTCATTCTCCAAAGAATCTGGGTAATACATTGGACTGCTGTTATTTAACTATGTGAGCATTACATAGCATATTTGAAGTACCAAAATGTGTCGGTCCTACCACATATTTCTGTGGTAGGTCCAAGAGAATACCTGGCATTCTTACATGCCCCTGACTGGTTGCAAAGAATTACCCCATCCCCAGGGCCTGGAAAATATGTTGGCTATCCCAATGAGCTAAAAAAGGTGTCCTAGGGAATTCATTAGGGCGTGCAACCTGCCACAACAGGAACATGTGAACGCTGAGTTTTGCCTGGTGGCCCTGCAGGACAAACAGGTAGCAGTTGACCTGTTTCTGTTCAGCCATTCCCTAACTGGAAGGAAGTAAAGGTGGAGATAACAATAGGTGGAATACTAAACAGAGGCAGTGGCTCTGTACAACGTTTAAATCAGGGTTTCAATGTACTAGTGAGCAGCTATCACTCTCCTCCTGAAAATATGTATATGTGTGATGCATTATGAATTATAGCAGAGTACCCGATTTTGCTCTATGCGAACAATGCCTTTTACTTGACTAAAACAGATGTGACACTACATAAAGCCTTAAACAACTTTGGTCATATGGAAAAATGGTGAGAGAGATGGGAGGTGTTTCCTCTCGCTACATCAGATACCCAAGTCATCGAGACTGTTCTGATGGGTCCTGGACCAAATTATATAACTGGGTATTTACATTTACAGAAGACTAATCTCAAATGTTCTATAGTCTTTAACATCTTACAAGGGGAAAGTAAACAAAAGGGTCTGCACCTCCCTATCTATCTCTGTGGCAGCTTAAAATAGTGTATCGGAGATGTTGATCATGCTTTAATTTTTGGACGCTTTTGCATTTTCCCTCAATTTCTAGGTTCTAGATATTCTTTTTAATGATGTAAAGCTTCATTTTCAAAAGTTCAAATGAGGGGGGTGATCACCTTAGAATATTCTATGAAATGCTGTTGCAGCTTTAGCAGGAGGGTGGCATTAAGGTCACATATCTTTATGTATAATGTGCAACTGTGCAATTGTAATACATACTCTTATGGTTGAGGATGCTGTGAGAAGGTGGCCTGGTATATGCTGTCCACTAGTTCTAGTGGGCACCTTGTATCAGTCCAAACAACCCCTTATGGTGAATGGTTAAAGACAACCTTTATTGAAAGCTATCCTATTGGTAGCTATGGAGAGCAGCCTTCAGGCTAAGTCTTGAAGGAATGTAAAGCAGCTTGTTTTACCAGTCTATAATCTCTTCAATGATCAAATGAAAGGACAACCACACCAGGTATATATTCAAAATATATGTATTAAGGTTAAAACACACCCCTCTAGTCTCTTTATGAGACTAGAGTTCGAAGTACTTTGTGAACAAGTTAGCAAGTATCAGTAATAGCACAAATACACGTTTGGGCCCTAGGGGCGTACCAAACCATATACCAAAAAAGTGGTATAAGAACCACGACTGGAATAGACACAAGGCCTAGAGCCTGTAGAATCGCTGGGACCCCAAGGAACCACCCAAGGTAGTGACTCAGGGGACCCACAGGACTGTATGTAGTGTGTAAACACAACCGCGGGTGCCCGTTAGCTTCTATGGGCAATGTCGCGGTTGGAAATTTAAAGATTTTGGGACACTTAGAATTGAGTCAGGACCAAACCCTTCTGGACTTAAGAAGTTCTAGGGCTAGCACCCACGGGAGCACCGGAGTACTCGAGTTACCTCACCCAGGGAAGCCAGGTGCATAGGTGTGTTTTGGTGTCGGGTCGCGTCGTCGATTGCAATGGAAGCCTGCAAAGAACTGCTGCTGCCGTGAAGAGGAGAAGTGTCCGAAGAGATCCAAGTCTGGATCTAGGATGAAAGGAACCTGAAAGCAGAGGGGACAGAGTCTGGGTCACTAGCCAGTGACCAAGGGCAGGATGGACCAATACCCACAGATGTTGGGTGCTTCAGGTGAGTTGATGGGTGTCTTGACTCTTCAGCCACAAGGTCCAGGAGGCGTCGACGAAGTCCACAAGCCGGATTCGAGCTATCCCACGAATTCTGTCAAATGCTGCGGTGTCGGTGACCAGATTGGACCCAACAAGCCTTGGCAACGGCAAGTCACTGGAATTCAGAGAAAGAACTGCGGTGCAGACCAGCAAGGTCTGAGGGATTCACCCAGCGAGGGTAAGTCAGGGCACGTCTGGAGCAACCAGGAAAGCCCAAGTAGAAGAGGAGTTGCCTTCGTGGGGACCTGCTAGCCAACGGGCTAGTGATCGCGAAGGAGCCTCGAGCGGTCGCACTTAATTTGGCCCACGGGTCACTCGTGGAGTGGAGGCCAACAATCTTCGGTGCAGGAGGTGCTCAAGGCTGGGGCTACTTGGAGCACAAAGCACAACTTCGAGGAGGTCCAGGAAGATAGTGTTGCTGCAAAAGTTTACAGCGTCCAGGGGTCACGGTTCCACGTCACCCACGATAGCCACGGGCCTCAGCTTTGCTGTGGACTCAGGGTAGCCTCAGGGAAGTCTGGAAATCCACCTCTGGTGATGCAAAGACTTCGGCGTCCGGCGGGAGCTTCAGCGACGCAGACCGGTCAGTTGCTTCTTTGGTGCCTGCCAAGCAGGGGAGTCACTCCTTGACCCCAAGGGAGATTTCTTCCGTCTTCTAGTCGAGATAGAAAGTCGAAGGTCCAGGATATATGTTGCAGAGTTTCGTCCAGGGTAATCTAAAATCCTAGGGACTGGATTCCTATACTTATACTAAGTTTAGGGGATGGACTAACTCTAAGGCCCCACCTATGGGTGGGTTTGGAAAGAGGGGTGGTTACACCCATTTTCTTTGTCCAGTTTCGAGCCAGAGCAGGGGCAGGTAGCCCCTGCAACCGGTTTGAACTGGACTATGCACAGGGACACCAAATGTGCCCCCAGTGCAGGACTTCAAAGCACCAGAGAGTGCTCCCGCCGAGCCCCAATACACATCTGCCTGTCTCCAGGCCTCCCCTGCCAGAGTTTCGGTCAGCAGCAGGAGGCCAGACCCTTGTCTGTGGCAGAGGCATCCATTTTGTGACTACCGGGTTTGACCAGTGTGAACATGTCTCGCCCTATAGAAGGGTGGAATGCTACCCCCGCCGCCAGAACTGGCGGGGGGGTAGTATTCCAAAGCGTTTGACACCAAACACGACATGTTTTGATGCAGCCATTCCAAAGTTAGCATTTACCGCGAGGTTATAATGCAAACATCTGTTATTCAGCGCCAAGATACCCGTAGTGGTGAACGTGCGCTTTACAAATACACGTGTTATGTTATGTTAAGAGTATATGGTATGGCTGTATCACAGAACAGCCATAAGGAAGTATTTCCGAACGCTGCAGAGGGGCTCAGCTCATGCTTGGGCACCCTCTCACACAAAACCAAGCACTCTGCCTTCAGGATTGTCAAGGCCTGCCATTGGAGTGACTTACAGGTTTATGTGTCTGTATATATATATATATACATATATATATATATATATACACACATATACATATATATATATACATATACATATATACATATACATATATACATATACATATATACATATACATATATATATATACATATATATACACATATACATACACATATACATACACATATACATACATATATATACACATATACATACACATATACATACATATACATACATATATACATATATGTGGATATAGGTAGCCTATACCACTGTAAGGGGTGCAAGCACACCCTTACCCAGGCTGCAGTAGCAGACCTGTGGTGCCATTTTGGAGTGCTTCCCAGGGGTGGCATAATACATGCTTCAGCCCCTGGTAGGCCTCTGAGGTACCTATGCCCTAGGTACATAGTATACCATATACTAGGGGCTTATAGGGCACTCCAGAATCCAATTAGATATGTACCTGATGTACATGGAAACCATTTTAGAGAGGAAGCAGCTAGGCTGTGGTCCTGATTAGCAGGGCCACAGCCAGACTAAGGTCGAAAAACAGTGAAACACCAGCAAAAAGTGGGGGTACCCATGTGAAGAAGATCCTACTCTCCTACAGATGCTTGCAGCCATCCAGGTGTTTTGATGCAATGTAGATAATATGGAATCGATGAGCTCCAATTCAAGGTTTTCTTACTTTCTGCTGTCTCCTTCAGAAATGAAACTGGGGTGATTTCCCTTTTGGGCCCACTTTGTTTCTCTCTTAGTAGCACATATTAGCACATATTAGCTGTTTTAGGCTGCCATTGCTTTACTTTAAACCCAGATCTGTGACTGGGGGTGAATGTTTGCATTGTTCAATATTCCGTCCATCATCTGTTCTTTTTGCTTTTGTCTCCCTGAGTGGGAAGGGTATGCCCTGACGTGAGTCTCCTGCTCACTGTGCCACTGGATCTAAGTTAGCCTGGCTGATGAGGGGTGAGACCCCGAAACCGGTCTCGGGATGCTTGTTTCCGGTCCAGGGAGAACCTGGCTTGGCGGATCGGGCTGGACTGTTCCAATGAGGACCAAGGTCAAGCCTGATTTGCATATGGCTAGGTTCAAACTGAGGTGGTGTAGTGAGCAAAAAAACGATGGATTAAACCCAAATCTGTGACTGGGGGTGAATGTTTGCATTATTCAGCATTCAGTTCCATCAGCTGTTCTTTTTGCTATTGCTTTGCACAGCCACACATACATTTGTTTTTGTGACATGATATTTTAGAAATACACTGAACATATTTGTTATTCCGTGACTCTTCTTGGGATTCAGTCTGAACATTTCGTACAAGGTCGAACAACATGGTGCACTGTTTTCTTGTGCCCGGTCAGCAACATCTCCTAAAGTTTTAGACATGACACAGCTGCAGTTTTCTAATACAGTAGTTTTTAATCATATAAACCGTGTCTCACTCCCTTGGGTGCTAGAAAGGAGAATTCCAGCAGAGTGACCGGCCTTAGAACAGAGGCAGCAGCCTTGAGTAAACTGGGTGTACACCTATGATGTGGACCACCTAGCTACACATGCCAGGTATGGGGTCCGGTGCTAATCCCAGAGATCACTAATATATCCCTGTGCTCACATAGTGAGGGTAGGCCTATATATATTAGTTGCCATGGTCGGGTTGTTCACTGTTTACAGACTTCTAGTAATGTTGATTATGTTGCTCAGTTGTATTTGCCTACTAATCGCAGCACACTTGCTTCAAAATAGACTACGATAGTTTCAATAAATATATTGGAAACTTTCTTTGTGTCTTTTCTTTGTTTACTATGGACATGCATGAGTGAAAACTAAAGGTGATGATCCATTTCGACGGTTTCCTTAGGGACGAGAGGTTCATGTTCTAGGTTTGCTGAAATCACCTGTTACTCTTCAAAGGTTAGGATTCAGGTGAGGCAATGTGAGCTAGTCGAATTTGGGCCTACAGGTACTGATATAGTAGAGAGACTCAGGGCCACATGTACAACCGATTCATTTTCGAGTTCCTAATTGTGACTTTTTGTGACTCGCAATTAGGAAGTCGCAAAATGCGATCTACTAATGCATCTCAGACACATTTAGTGATTCCTAATGAGGTTTCAATTGACCTACCTCTTCAATCCTCATGAGGTAGGTCGCAATTTGCGACCTATTGGGAATCGCTAAAAACACAGAAATGGTGGCCTGCTGGAGACAGCAGACCTCCATGCCTGTGTTTGCTTTTAAATAATGTAAAGATTTTTTTTAAATGCAGCCAGTTTTCCTTAAAGGAAAATGGGATGCGTTTCAAAAAGAAAAAATGACAGTCTCAATTTCATTTTTTAAGAGCAGGCAGTGGTCCGTGGGACCACTGCCTGCTCTTAAAAAACTTTTTTGCAACCATTCACAAAGGCTTGGGGACCCCTTCCCGTTTGTGACTGGCTTACCATCTACTAGAAGTAGGCGGTAAACTGCTAATGTCTTGCAACCGCATTCCGATCGCAAAACATTCATAAATCCCCCTGCGACTCGCTATTAGAAAGGGACACCCTTGACACTCCCCTTCCTATTACCGACTCCCAAACCCTATTTTGCGAATCGGTAATAGGTTACTGACTCGCTAAATAGGGTTAGTACATGTCAAAAGGCTATTTAGCAGTCGCTAACGGCCCGATTCTCTGTTTGCGACCGCTAAAACCTTTTGTACATGTGGCCCTCATTCCCAACATTCTTACGTACTGTTCTCCCAAGGCAGAGTTCTGTTTCCAAACAGAATCCCTGCAACACAACTCCAGTTCAATGGACCGAGAAGGGAGGGAAATATTTGAAGCGCCAGCTTTGTGTCTCCTTTAATTGCAGCCCCACTACGAAATTACCCAACCTATTGCAGGGTGCAGTATAATGATGCCTAGTTTTGCAGGGGATGGGCTGTTAAAGAGATAGTCATGTTGGGTGATGTGTTCTTAAATGGTGGGCAGAAGATAGTGGGCGAGTGGTCGCTTGGTGATATCTACTATGGTCTACACATGCCTGAAAACAAGCATAATAACTCAGTGAGTAGCATGAGATACATCAAGAGCTTTCCACAGCACTACATAACATTTTCTACTTAGCTTTGCCGAGTGGTTAATATTTATGATGTTCTGAAGACATATGTTTATCGTCACCTGTGGGGGCTCACGGAGATGGGAGATAGATCCCTTCTTGCACTGATGCTCAGAAGACTGACATGTGCAGGCACCGAAAGCTTGTGTCTATTAATGTTCAACTTAAAATTACTCTCACTTACATGCAGCTATCTCACGTTGGGGATTTTGGACAGGTTTCCTACTGTGCTTCATCTGGGATTGTTTCATAAGTGTCTCTCTTTGAGCAGATTTTCATCACAAGATATGAACATATCTGCACTAAATGTTCCCTGGTTCAGGATTCTGGATGATATTGATAACATCAATGGTTCACACCTGAAGGAGATCTTTCTCAACCTACTACCTAAATAACAGATTGTACAAATGCATTTTGCGGGCCTAGTGCTCCTACTGGCTAAACCCAGTTTCGCTGAAATGAATGTGATAAACTCCTCAAAGCAATAGCAGGTGGGCTCAAGACTTGACTCACTCTAATGGTAAGGGAGCATCTTTCAGCAGTCTCATAACGCACACTCAGTGGCATAAAGGTAATATGTGAACCAAATGAGAGCTGATAATGCCGCAATCTTTTTAGGTTTGGCCCAAAGACAGTTTTAGTTGTCTACCCAGGATCATGTTTCCCAAATCAAATCATAAGAGAAATACATGCATATAGGGAGCTTTTAGACAACTCTGTTTATCCAATGGGCTTCTTAAATGTCAATGACATTATGCACTCACATCACAGCGCAGAGTGTGGGACACTGGATCAAACCACTTCAGCAACTGGATACCTTCACTTTGAGGGAGTGAATTTTGCTGGTGCTCATGTATACATCCACCTACATCACTTACTTTCACAATAATCAAGAAATGTATTGAAATCTAAAATACTGACTCATCCTAAACCAGTGTTGGAATATTTACTTATTCTACAGAAAACAAGAACAATTCATTACGGTAGAAAAGTATAAATGTACATTTTTATTTTGAAGCCATTCTCCCTCAGCTTTGCAAAGGACATTTGAAACAATTGCATCTTACTCGAGAGGGTCATCAAGTAATGATCTGAGGTACTGCAACTTTGTGAAGAATTCAAGTAGCTGGATTAGACTCAAGACGAACAGCTACTAGCGACTTGGGGCACCGCAGCTTAGTGAAAGACTTGTTAAGTAGTTGCTTCTGACTCAAGAGGGCCATCTACTAAAATCTTGTAGGATTGCAGCTTTGTTAAAGACTTCAAGCTATGGCTTCGGACTGGAGAGTAACATCTAATAATGATTTGAGGTACTGCAGCTATGCGAAAGGCAAGACCTATGGAGTCTGCCCACGCTTGTTCAATGTTTTGTCTTTATTGTACAGTTAATTGGAACTAGCTTTTACAATGCTATATACATGTCAGCATGTAAGATTGTATTAGAAGACACCCTAAGATAGGTATTGTGCTCAGGTGTCTTGAAACACACTGGGTTCTACATCTTGGGTAACTGTTTCCATCTCTCTCTGAATGGGATAATGATACTCTTTATTTACCTTACAGAATTTAATTTTCTTTGCATAGCTTCATGCTGAAAATGATAAACGCCAACCGACTTAAGGCCTGATTTAGAAACTGGTGGACAGGGTACATAGTGGCAAACGTGACTGAGTACCATCTTCGCCAAAAAATAGGTTGCCCACCTCATTTAGAGTTGTCAAAGAAAAATTTGGAACACGGGTGTATATATTCAAAGATTGTATTTTATATTAATTAGGTAACGCTCGCTCAAAAGTCGGCATGTCTGACTTTTGAGCGAGCGTTGCCGAATCTATACAGATTGATCGGTCTCCGACCAGTTCACTAATTGAAGAATACACCCTGGTCTTCAGTTTTAACTAATATTCAACCATCGTTGCTGGAAGAACTGTAGGCTTTCTTGCCACTTCATATTGGTTTAAGTTCTAGTGCCAATAATTACTTTCAACACTGTTGAAGGGACATTCATCTGTAATTTTAAAAGTCCTGAAGATGGTCTAGTGGATGCAAACATTTATAGACCGAAACGTCGACAACTACACCAATTTCATTGATCATTGTATCAAAGGCAAAGTAGTTTGTATAATTTAGTCACATTTATGTACCAGCGAAGGGTTTCGGAGAAAACAAGACAGTGGCGCTCAAGCAGGATACCAAGATAAGTGTATAAAGTACATGAAGAACTGATGCTTCACGGTGCCACCAGTACAGAGGTGGATCCCAAACCTCTGAAAAACGTTAAGAGCCAGAGGCCCTAAACACTGTAAATATAGAGCAAAACCGGGCACACGTAATAGATAAACAGTTGATACACAATGAAAAAATTATCTGAAGGTCGACACCGGTAGTTCCATTAACGCAGTTTTAGGTAAGTAATGTTCGTGAGAAAAGCAACAACGCCAGCCGACACGTGTTTCGTCAACAGGTCGATGCCTGTGACTCTTCAGGGCTGTGCAGAGCGTTAAGCGGGTGCCGGTGATAAATCCGACCCGATTATCGGGTAATGAGAGCCAAAATTAAGGCTACGTATGTACTGGGAGAACACGGACGGGTACGTCCGTGCAACGGCGAAGCCTGTAAGTGCAGGAAACAGCCTATGCTCGTCTCGTGATTGAGAATGGGAGACGAGCATAGGCTGTTTCCTGCACTTACAGGCTTCGCCGTTGCACGGACGTACCCGCCCGTGTTCTCCCAGTACATACGTAGCCTTACTTTTGGCTCTCATTACCCGATAATCGGGTCGGATTTATCAATGATACACCGATACCCGCTTAACGCTCTGCACAGCCCTGAAGAGTCACAGGCATCGACCTGTTGACGAAATACGTGTCGGCTGGCGTTGTTGCTTTTCTCACGAACATTACTTACATAAAACTGCGTTAATAGAACTACCGGTGTCGACCTTCAGATAATTTTTTCATTGTGTATCAACTGTTTATCTATTAGGTGTGCCCGGTTTTGCTCTATAATTTAGTCACATTGCCTGATAATTGTCTGTGAAAAGGTGTTCACAATTGTAACAAAGAAGGATATATATGATTGTGACTTCTGGTTACTTTGTGTCCTGTATGACTTTGTACCCTTTTTAAATCATGAAACCTGATTAATATAAAATACAATGTTTGAATATATACACCCTTGTTACAAATTTTTCTTTGACAATTTATTTATGTGTGAATAAGTGGAATTTGTTTTTGAAAATTTCAACTGCAAACTACTTTTGGAGCTTGCCAACATTGAATGCAATAAGTATATAAATATTTGATTCAATAAATCCCTTGTAGGCCCATTTGCCCGCTAATATTTGTTGCCCAAGCCGTCAAAGGGAAATTGGGTTTCCCACTTACTGTAAAAAATCATTTAGAGTTGGGCAGACTGTACATATTCCATCAACAGGGCCCCCATTGGCTTCATTGATTAAATACTTCCTCCCACGGTCTTACAGAGTAGGGGCAATCTGAGGAACGACTTTATACCACCCGCTCAATTGAAACTGGACAGTGTAAAATGTTTTTTCCTTGTCCATTACTACAAGAAAAATGTGGCGATAAAAGACAGGAAAAAATCAATAATGACCCCCACACTTTGTGAGAAAACTCCTATGATGTGGGGGCCATTAGTTGTTTTGTTTTTTAAAAACAAACTCATGTTTGGGAGTTTACTTTTAAAAAACAAAAAGCTTTTGAAAGGTTTGACAGCTAGCCATCATGGCTTATGGTACAGTCTGTCAAACTTTTCCTCCATTGGCAGGAGCCGCTGTGACGGCAGTTACATTGAAGGGCCGGCCTTTGAGTAACTGGAGGTCCCTTGGGATTCCAACAGTATTCTCCTCCGCCAACCTGACGAAGTAAACTTTGTCCACGAAACTCTTGATCAGGCTCTTAATGCCAATTAAATTATTGTGTCTTGGTCTATTTCCACTGCAAACGAACCCAAACACAGGAATATCTAAAAACTTACCACAAGTCTCTACTCGTACTAATTGCAGCTCAATACTTTTGATTGCAACCTCTGAATTTTCAACAACCAGCTCCCCGGTCAACGGTTGTGTGATGACACAATTGGTAGAGTTCAGGTGACCTCGGATGAGAAACTTGGGGAGTGATGCTCTCTGAAGAAAAGGGATGAACCCATAGTCAAAGCAAAGATATTCAAATCAACAAAAGAACCATTCAACAAAAGAAACAAAAAGAAACTTTGATTGTTATGGTGCCGGTTTGTGTAAGATCTAAAAACAAGCACTTTCAAATATTAGGCTAAGCATGCACTTTACAGTAGGTTTACCCAGCTCTTTTTCAATTGGTAGGCTGTTATTTTGGGTTGTGACCATTACAGAGCAGTCTAGAGCTAATTTTGAGTTTACAAAGCGTGGCATGGCTTTGCGTGAGAAAAGTCATACAAGGTCCGCTATCAGATAGTATGTAAAGAACCAAACCTAGCCACACAATTAATTCATAAACATTACTCACATAGCTGACTCAAATACATTTATACAAGCGTTTTGCAGATGTATAGAACACACAAACATCACAGTGGTCGCTTGGCACCAGCTGGTATGATATGAGAGTGTAGCGACCCATGGTGTGCCACAGTGATAAGTTATACCTGGTTTGAGGGAAGGGGAGGGGTATATTTATAGAACATGAGGTGTTTACAAATTTCTAAAGTCTTTTTGAAGTGCCACAGGATTGATGCAATGGCAGAAAAAGGTTTGTCACCCATTCTCGATATCGAAAACCTGTATATGTTGAACCAAAAGCCTTCAGAGCAGAGAAAAAGAAGGGACATACATAGCTTAGAGTAATGACAGCAAAGTATGGCAAGTAGGTCAGGTCTAAAAAAAAATCTGATAATTGAGAGTCGAAGAAAGAGAGTCTGGATTTTGCTGGGGGCTTCCATCAACCAGTCAACATTCTAGCTATCAAGTTATTCTGAGAGAGACCCAAATACAATTAATTTCAGAAGTCTAAAGATGTGTAGGTTCGTGCTAATGCCATTATAAACTCTCTAAGATGCAAATAAAAGTGGCAACATATCAGAAATCTTGAATGTGTGGCTGCTTTCTGCAGAGCAACTTCTGTTTCACCCAACGGCCACAAAAGCATAACTGAAACGAAAGAGTATTGTGCAGCACACAGGCATAATTATTCACATGTGGGTGTGGCAATTCAGGGCCGAGTTTAAGTAGGCCATTTTCTCACTTCTAGTAACCAATCCTGCTATAGTACTTGATTATTTCACTCCTTTACTGCTCTTTATTTTGTTAGTCTGCATTTGTGATAGGCAGGGCTTCTGCAGTCCTTCTTCTGGTTTTTCCAGTGTATGCCTCTAGTGTGGCTGGGCTCAGTAGATCTGGGGTCTACTAGTGCTCACAATCTCTGGTGAACGCTTTACTCTTGAGATCATCAAGCATCAATACTTCCCCGATGACTTTACTTTGAATGTTTATACTTTATTATTTTGCGCATTAACAAAGTGAATCTCTTCTATTGTATTTTCCAAGTTTCTCACAGAGGAACGTGAAGCAGGGCAATAATCTAGGCAAGGGGAGTAACAGTCAGGAGTCCACAAAAAAGTAAATCAACTGCCACTATTTTATTACCATTCAGTGACGCAGACCTGTGATCAGAGATTAGAGCAGGACTATTTTAGTAAACACTAAACATAGCGGGTCGATTCTGCATGTGCAAAGATGTGTTCTATAAAAGAGGAAGTGCATGCTGTGAAAAAGCAAAACCAAAATATTAAAAGGACAGCAGTTTTAGCCTGTCAACTACCGTAAACCTGCATACTGACAAAAGAACGTTTGTGGGAAAGAGATTAAGAGTTTAAGGATAAATTTGCAGGAGCCAATTTAGTGACAAATTAGTGCAGTAGGGGACATACATGTACCAAATGAAGGGGAAAAACTGTGATTGGAGATGGAATATTTTAACGGTGCTTTAAATGGTCAGGTAATGTCCGGTACGGAGTACCTCCACTTTTTTAATTTGAAAGGGAGAAGATTTGTATTTCTCAGCACTGCTGAAATACATTTAATGTGAGAGTACCAACACTTCTCAGGAACAAATAGATACTCAATAGTGAGGACCTGCTTTCTATATGTCCATTAAAAGCACTGCTTTCAGTCAAAATAAAAAGGAAGTATGGGACAAAATATGTTCTTTTTCAGGAACTCCAAAACAATTTTCAATTCCTTGATCTCCAAGAGCATTTATCCACGTTACTGATGCCTTCTGAAGTTGTGATATCTCTTCTGTGCTTTACATTACCTTGTTATGTCCTGGTGGGGCATGTTCTACTTGGACATATTTGATAACGAAAATAGGGTAAATGGAATCCCATGACTGAAGACGAGGTGAACCAGTGACGCGGGTCACCTGGTCAACGAGCCGAGAAGAAGCAGAACTTCACCATACTTGCAATATATTGTACTGCTGGGTGACAATAATAGGTTTAGTCGGCCTGAAATGGTACACAACACAGCGTTGGTTGTGTGACAGCAACAGCGAGGATAACCCCACTGAATTCAACCACAGCAAGGGGACATTTTCAGGACATCATGTATTAACAGGTCAATAGGGATGCAGGAAAAAAACACAACTGACTCCTAGAGTTGATTGTATACATATAGTTCTGTTTTGACGGCCGCCTTCTATCACTGAGAAAACGTACGCAGCACGCGCGCGGCATCCGACAATCACAAATTTTCATCCATCAAAGGGCCAAAAGCCGAGATCCATCCGCCGCGCGCGCCGCGCCGCACTTGCTGGCAGCGGAAGCGGCGGTGCAGAGATCAGCTGCAAAATTGATTTCCTTCTGACTGGCTTCCCAGCACACGCAGTAGTTAAATCTGTCTTCCAGGCAGTGCTGTCCGCCCATGGAAAATACCTCTCGAGAGAAACACGAGGAGTGAGGCAGCAACAAATCTTCCAGAAACCACAGCACTAATGCGCGCGTGTCGAGTAGAAGTACCTCGGGGCCCGGGGTAACCTCGGGTCTGTGGCGGCATAAATCAGCTTCACGAGAGCCTGTCGGCGGCCGCACTGCAGCAGCAGCTATGGAGGGGGAATCCTTCAAACGGCGACGGAAACGCATACCAAATATCCCTCCGTCTTCCCTCAGCGAAGCTCTGTCCTCTCCACTTCAGGAACTAAATCTACCCCCGTGGGTCGCAAGTGCAAAAAATACGCCCGCCGGGCCCTTGAGATAATTTCGACAGCACCATAGAAGTAAAACCGTTTAAAACTCGAGTTTAAACAACACAGAAACACACTCAGGACTTCCTCGTTCTTGCTGATTTCATTTCTTTTCACGATGTTCGGCCGGGCTCGCAGTTTGTGACATGCCAACAAAACGTGCGTGCAGAAAAATGCGGTCCTAAAGGTGAATGGTGTTCATTGAAGCGAGCCCGAAGGTGTTACCCCTGGCACTCTTACTCCCGATGGACTCTCCCCTGTGCTGTTTCTACGGCTGTGGTGTTTGTGGGCTGACCAGCACATTCCTGCTGTCGTTCGTCGTCAACACCGCACTTGCCGCTCCCCAGACCGACAGTGAAGGTCTCAACACAACGCCCGAGCTCCTCTTGTATACAGTTGGCGGCTGTACTTGCATACATACCAACATTCTGGAAGAGGAAAGTGGGAGATTTTTAAAACATAATCAGAAGAATGCATATCTCCATTGCCTTCTAATGCGGCCTGCATTGGGTCTATTGGCACGTATGGAACTACTTGCAAGTGTGCTGCTGCAGAATTGAATATCAGAAATTCAAAAATATGTTTTTTTCATACCGGTCAGGAGCACAGATAAATCGCAATGGCAGGCAGAGAAACATGACAAAAATGGTGTATACTTGCTTGCAGGAGCAAGTTACTGGAAGTCCATAGCATAATACAAGTCACACAAGACCAACCCCTGCCATCTGAAGCCCGCCAAAGAATCGGGAGGGAGAATAGCCTTGAAATCGGTAGTCTCCCGCAATCAGGAGGGTTGGCATGTATGTGCTTATTGCCTGTTGTTGAACTGGGAAGAGGGTGACCGCACCAACAAAGACTGTCTACAAGCATGCCTTTAGGCTGTGGCCTCTCCTAGTATTCTTTGGGCACTGTGAAGCACATGGCCAACTTTGCTAAATGTATCTATTACACCCGCACAGCACTTATGGATAAGTCTGTATAGGCTGTCTGTGGCAATCATCCTACCCAGTTTGGCCACCACTGAAAGACTGAATAGGTGCGTCTAAAAGACTGTTATTATTTCCATTGTTTTAAACTAAAAACAGCAAAGGAGGTTATATGAATATGTCGTGTACATATATTTATTCACTTTTTTTATTTTTATATATTGGTTGTTTTTGTATTGGTTTTAATTAACCACACAAACAAAGAAATAATTGATTCATTCACTGCAAACACAAGCCATATATGCTGCAATATCAGTGGATTTCCATTTCCAAGAAGACCTCTGCAGTACAGTAGACCATCCATAAGCAAGAGTGCAAGATGTAACATTTAAATACCATATCAGAGGTTCCAAAACACTCTCCTGAAAGGATGTCTTTTAAAACGTTAGTGTGTCTTTGTTAATGTTTTACTTAAGTACGTAAAGAACAAGTTACTTACCTTCGGAAACGCTTTTTCTGGTGGATACAGTATCTGCCTGTGGATTCCTTATCTTATGAATATCCCCCTGCGCCAGCATTCCGGAAATTTTTCGTAGGACTCTGCGCCGACGAGGTCGTCACATTGTCCTGGCTCCACACGCGACTCCTCATGACGTCACAGGAGCCATTAGAAGACCACGTTGGCATGATAACGTCAGTTCCACCCATTTTTCCGTGCCACAGAGGCAAAACGGGCTGACCGACAGAGACAACGTATACATAGTATACAGAATTCACACAAATACACTCAGAGTATACAGAAAGAAGAAAGCTTGCACTTCAAACAAGACAATAGTAAATAAACAGAGGTAACAAAGTCTTGAGTACACATAATACGTCAAAAAACGAAAACCTCAGCTTTTATGGTATAAAAGGGTGGACAACGGGGAGGTGGGTAGGTCTGTGACGAATCCATAGGCAGATACTGTATCCACCAGAAAAAGCGTTACCGAAGGTAAGTAACTTGTTCTTCTGATGGATACATCTGCCTGTGGATTCCTCACCTTATAAATAGAATCCCACAGCAGAACCTCTCTCGGAGGAGGGTGTCCACCCTTCTATACCAAAAAGTCCTGCAAAACAGAACGCGCAAAATGGCCATCCCTCCTCACTTCGGAACCTAAGCAGTAATGCTTCGCGAAAGTGTGGAGGGAGGCCCAAGTTGCGACCTTACAGATGTCCAAAACAGGAACACCTCTAGACAATACAGAAGTAGATGATTTAGACCAGGTGGAATGAGCTTGAATGCCTACAGGAGGCTCCTTACCAGCCAGGGAGTAGTATATCTTGATGCACAAGATGATCCATCGTGATAAAGTGCGCTTGTGCACCGCCTTGCCCTTCATACGACCAGAATATCCAACAAAGAGCTGGTCATCCTGACTGAAGTCCTTTGTTCTGTCCAAATAGAAGCTAATCGCCCTCTTTGGATCTAAACGATGAAGTCTCTCCTCCTCCTTGGAAGGGTGCGGGGAGGATAGAAAGTAGGAAAGGTAATGGACTGGCCTAGGTGGAAGGGAGTCACCACCTTAGGCAGAAAAGCAGCCCTGGTCCTAAGTACCATCCTTTTAGCATATATGGTCAGAAAAGGCGGTTTTGAACTCAAAGCCTGGAGTTCACTCACCCTCCTGGCTGAGGTGATAGCTACAAGGAAGACCTTTTTAAAAGTTAAATGTCTTAAAGGACAACTATGCATCGGTTCGAATGACGAACCCATTAAAAAAGTTAACACCAAATTCAAGTCCCATTGGGGCATAATAAAAGGAGTGGGAGGAAACATGTTTCTCAGCCCCTTAACAAATCTTAAGACTATAGGAGACTTAAATAAAGAAGGCTGATCAGGTAAACACAAAAATGCAGACAAAGCCGACAAAAACCCTTTTACAATGGCCACAGCAAAACCCTGCTGGGCCAAATGAGGAGAAAAACAAAGAACATCAGATAGATGAGCTTTTAAGGGATCAGTAGATTTCTCTACGCACCACTTAACAAATTTAGACCACCTGTATGAATAGACAGACTTGGTGGAGTGTCGCCTGGCCGATAATATAACGTCTACCACGTCAGGCGGGAGAGAAAAATAATTCAAGTTGCCCCGTTCAATCTCCAGGCATGAAGGTGCAGGCTCTGGAGGTGGGGGTGTAGAAGTTGCCCGTCCATCTGAGAGAGGAGGTCTGCCCTGAGAGGGAGACGGAGCGGAGGGTGTGACAAGAGGTGAAGAAGGTCCGTGTACCACACCCTTCTTGGCCAATCCGGGGCGATCAATATAACTTGGGCATGGGCTTGGCGAATCTTCCTCCGAACCAGAGGAATCAAGGGTATGGGAGGAAACGCGTAAAGGAGTTGTGAGCGCCAACTCAACTGAAACGCGTCCCCCCAACGCTCCCTGCCCCGGAAACTAGAGACTGCAGAATGACGGGCAGTGCGCATTCTCGCGAGTGGCAAACAGGTCCACCAGAAGAGTTCCCCACGTCAGGAAGATATGTCGAACTACCTCCGGATGAAGTCTCCATTCATATTCAGCGGAAAACTGCTGACTTAGACTGTCCGCACGCACGTTCAGCACCCCGGCCAGATGATTTGCCACCAAGCAAATCCGATGGTCCTGAGCCCAGGACCAGAGTCGCAACGCCTCTCTGCAGAGATGGTACGACCCTACTCCTCCCAGCTTGTTGACATACCATCGCACCAGTGTTGTCCGTCAGGACTTGAACCGACTGACCGTGAAGGGAAGGGAGAAAGGCCTTGAGCGCCAAACGTATCACCCGCAATTCCAAAAGGTTGATGTGAAACAACCTTTCTTCTGGAGACCAAAGACCCTTGATCTCCAGATCCCCCAGATGTGCTCCCCACCCTAGGGTAGAGGGATCCGTTATCACTGTGGCCACCGATGGAGGAAGATGGAAAGGCTTTCCTTGAGACATATTGCCCTCCATGCTCCACCAAGACAGATACGCTGCAGCTTCTCTGGAGAACCTCACAGACTCCCTGAGATCTCCGTTGTGCTGATACCACTGCCTGCGGAGACACCACTGGTGCGCCCTCATGTGCAAGCGTGCATGGTTGACCAACAGGATGCAGGAAGCAAACAGACCGAGCAGGCGAAGGACCTTCAGAACTGGAACAACCGCTCCATTGTAAAACAAGGAAATCATTTCCTGTATGTCGAGAATCCTTTGAGGTGGAGGGAATGCTCGACACACAGTGGTATCCAGTACTGCCCCTATGAACAGGTTGCGCTGTGAGGGCACCAGATGAGACTTGGGTACATTTATTGAAAAACCCAATTTGTACAACAGCTGGGTTGTTACCTGCAGATGACGACACACCATCTCTGGAGACTCTGCTTTCAGAAGTCAGACGTCCAGGTATGGGAAAACTGGAATCCCCAACCTTCTGAGATGGGTTGCCACCAGTGCCATCACCTTGGTGAAGACTCGAGGTGCAGTAGTAAGACCAAATGAAAGGACCGTAAACTGGTAATGTTGCGACCCATGCGTGAAACGGAGATACTTCCTGTGCGACTTCAGGATTGGGGTGTGGAAATATGCATCCTGTAAGTCAATTGACACCATCCAGTCCTCTTGTTGCAGCGCCTGAAGAACCTGCGCTAGAGTGAGCATCTTGAACCTCTCCTGCTTGAGAAATAGACGTAGCCTGCCATCCTTCTTGGGAATCAGGAAATACCGGGAGTAGCATCCCTGACCCCTTTTCTGCTCCGGAACCACCTCTATCACACCTTTTCGTAACAGGGTAACAACCTCCTTCTGAAGGAGAAGCAAATGATATTCGGTGCAAAACCCTTGGCAAGGAGGGTAAGGAGGAGGGAATTCCCTGAAGGGAAGGGCGTACCCATTTTCCACAAGATCTAGAACCCAAAAGGTCCGAAGTTATTAATTTCCAGTCTTGTAGAAAATGGGTAAGCCGGCCTCCCACAGGACCCACATGATCCAGGATGGCGGTTCTAGGGCTGCTTTCCTGCATTACCGGGAGGGGGAGGGGAGGTAGAGGAGGAGGAGGAAGAGGGATGACGTCCAGGTCCAGTCTCATCTGGTGCCCTCACAGCGCAACCTGTTCATAGGGGCAGTACTGGATACCACTGTGTGTCGAGCATTCCCTCCACCTCAAAGGATTCTCGACATACAGGAAATGATTTCCTTGTTTTACAATGGAGCGGTTGTTCCAGTTCTGAAGGTCCTTCGCCTGCTCGGTCTGTTTGCTTCCTGCATCCTGTTGGTCAACCATGCACGCTGGCACATGAGGGCGCTCCAGTGGTGTCTCCACAGGCAGTGGTATCAGCACTTTTGCTTTTGCATTTGACTCGTGAGGGACATCTAGTAACGACTAGTTGAACTACAGCTCTTTGTAGAATTATTTTGATATTGGACACTAATATTCACTGCCCACTGCTGATCTCGTCCCATAATGCTTTGCAGGGCCTTTGGTTGGGATTGTATTTTTGCCCATAACTGTGCTTGGGGTGGTCCTAGAAGGAAGGGACCACCACAGAATCGTTCACCAGCATGATATGCTCTTTGTGTTCAAGGCATCTGCTTGGTCCTCCCCCTAGGGTAGGGTGACCCCTAAATCATCACCTCGCTCATTGCCTAACATTTTCCTTCACAGTTCATTTTTGTGAATTGGTTATATGCTTTTTAGCATGTAAAATTGCTTTATCAAAGCGTTTGTGGGTATTGTTGATATTGCTGCTACGCTACGTGTTGTAGCACAGTTTTTGCACTGTGCTACGTGCATTTTGCGTAGTGCGTAGTAGTGTAATCTACGCATGCTCCATGAGCGAAGCGGAGTACTATGCCCAGGGTTATAAAAGAGGTTCCACCACAGCAGAAGGAGAATGAAGCACCTCTGTTAGAAGATTAGGCTTATATTCAGCCATAGGAAGCTGTAGATCCAACAGTTCAGCTGCCTTCTTGATGACAACATGATAAGGAGCTACATCCTTCGAAGGAGAAGCCTTCTGCAATGCAAAATCCCCTTCAGAAGAGACATCCAAACCAATTGCTTCACACAAGTCTTCCAATAAGTCCTCAGACACATAAATTTCACCTTCCTCCATGTCACCAGCCCGATATTGCTCCTCTCCAATCAGCCTTTGAGCGTCTGCTCTAGAACGCATCCTCGGCAGCGGCGTCGGCGACGCCATCCGACAACGGTGTAGAAGGAGGCTCCATGACAGCGACCCGCGTCAAACGAACCCTGGAAGAGGGGACGCCAGACGGAGCCGGGGACTGCTCAAACGGCGTGGACACCCTCGGCGCCGGAAACTGCCATGATGGCGCCATCGGCATACAAGGCATAAAGGGGGCCGGAGCATAGTGCTGAGGCACACCCAAATTAAATGCCAAAGGGCCCATGGGACGCGAAGGTGCTCCAGAGGGGCATGTGACTCTGGTAAAAATACCATACATCGCATTCATGAAGTGCGACGGATCCGAACCCGGCGCTGGGAATGAAGGATACTTCACCGGTTCGTCTTACGGAGTCGGATCCGCTGGAGTCACAGGTGGAGCCACAGGAGCAGCAGGAGACTCTTCTTCCACTGTATTCAAATCCCCATCTGAAGCCGGAGAATCAACCGGCGCCGGAGACTGCGCCGGAGTATCCACATCAGGAGACCGGCCTGCCGACGCCTGTGGAGACTCAGAAGGTGAAGGAGAAACAAAGTCCTGGACACGACATCGAGGAGCAGGAGAAGGCGACTTCGAAGCTCGGGACTTGGACGAACGACGTCGAGACCCATGTCTCTTCTTCTTCTTGTGCCTTCTCTTGGATCCATGCTAAGTCGGCGACCTCGACTTCGATCTTTTACGACCTCTTTTCTCCTTTCTCACCTTGGACATGTAGAGCTTAGCCTCTCTTTCCTTCAGCGCCTTAGGGTTCATCTTCCTGCAGGATGAACAACCTTCGACATCGTGATCACTCGAAAGGCACCAAAAACAGTCATCATGCGGGTCAGTAATCGACATGTGACCTCCACATTCCTTGCAGGGCTTGAAACCCGACTTCCTAGGAACAGACATAGTCGAAAACAGTGACAAGTAAAGTCTCGAAACAAAGTAGCAGTAGAAGGATAGGAGAGTCGCAGAAAATCCGTTAGCTTGTAGCGCGGAAAAAAAGGAACTGACGTCATCACGCTGACGTGGTCTTCTTATGGCTCCTGTGATGTCATGCGGAGTCGCGTGCAGAGCCATGATGATGTGACGACCTCGTCGGCGCAGAGTGCTACGAACAATTTCCGGAATGCTGGCGCAGGGGGATATTCTTAAGGTGAGGAATCCACAGGCAGATGTATCCATCAGAAATAGCACACCTCAGCTAGGATGAAATACTAACAATTCACCCTTTATGGCACCCTGCAAATATTACTCAGTTTGTGTAAACCCGGCGGTCCACCCACCTCTAAATCAGGCAGGTGAACCGAGAGTTTACCAGAGACGGTACTCGGTCACTGTTGAAATGAAGTACCCTCTCTGCCAAACTAAATAAGCCCCCAAGTTCGAATTTCTACATGCAGTTCTAGAATAATGGGAAAGTCAGGCTATCTTAAAGCTTTTTTTTTTTTTAAACTGCAACTGTGTTTTTGTACCATGTAATAAAATTAAATTAATTAACTAATAAAAGGGTTTTTCAACACTTCATACCAATGTGTCTTAATCAAATAACTACAGTCTTATGTTAGAACAGAGATAAAACAATAGCGGAATACCTCTTTAACATTCTGTAAGGTTTCTGGTGTGATTTTAAAGTCTACCGGGCTTGGAGTTAACTTCCCCTTCTGAGGCTGAAACAGTTGGAAAAATGCAATTAAACAAAATATTAAACACAAATAATAAAATCCTGTCTTCAGAAAACAGCTTGTTAAAGCATATCTCAGAGCAAAACAGCAGCATAAACTCTGCTAAAGAGACAACAGTACATTTGAGAAAATGATATTTTGAATTCCACTTCACAAGAACGTACATATACTAGGTTTAGCACATTCAGCAAAAATGCTTCTATGAACAACCTTTTTGCGATACTAATGTAAGAAAAGCTTTTACAATCAAAATAGTAACAATCTTTACTTATAACGAGGTAGATCAAATACAAATTGGTGAGGCATGTTCTCATACAAATTAAACTTTTCGGGTTCTCACCCGAACAGTGCAATAAAAATCTTAAAATTAGTTTTTTACGGGTAGTGAACAACGTGGGACTAGTGCGAGGAACAGTATGCATGCATAACTCTGAGTGCTGCAGGGGAACAGTGGTGCAACAAATATTGGAAAAGGAGCAGGTGTTTGGTGAAACAGATGGGAGAAGGGCTTGGGCTACGAATGTGTAGCACTCCTTTTTCTCATTATTCTTGCTCTTCGTCCTTGGGAGCTCGGGCATATTGCTCGGGTTAGAGTCACCCTCGAAACATGCAGATCTAAATGTCTGAATTTTAAACCTGTTAATACAGTTCATGGAAAGTTACACAACCAATACTCCACATCTGGTTTTCTTAAAGGATCTTCCCACTCAACATTTTGGTGTATTGTTTTGTTATTCTTGACAGGTATCTTATTAATTTCCTATTTCAAAGATTTACATATCTCTATGTACTCAAGGCATATGAATTATGTGAGGAGTGATTTTCTTTCATGCATGTTTTATAGTTTCCACAGCTAAGCATACTGCTTGAATTTGGTATCTATCTTACCATGTTCTCATTCATGTAAAAGCTCCTATTGCACGTTTAGATTATTATTTTTCTTTTGTTAACTTCTATCCTATTGCGTGTGTTTAAGCAGAAAAGCAGGTGTTGACTCTGATGGTATGGGGAGGAGAAAAGAGACTCTATGGAGATAAAGATACCTTTCAATGGATAAATGTCAAGTGACAGATCCACTCAGAGATGATCGTATATGTACCAGCTTTGCAGATCTCATGGATTCTTCCTCAGATACAGAGTAACTGAATTAGTAATCATATGGTTTACATCACTAACAGGGTGTAAGAAAATGCCTCTTTTTGTATGGTTACCCCCCCAGGTTTTTTGACTGATGCAGTTGGTTTTTCCACTCAGTGCACTGATGCCTTCTAACCAGACCTCAATGCCAGTGCCCTGACCCAGGTCATGCACACCCTGGGTGTGACACCGGTAAGAAGTCTGACTTGCCATTTAAAGCAATGGCAAAGATAAACCTCCTTCTACAATATGTGTAAGTCATCCGTATGGCAGGCCTACCGAGTCCTAAGGCAGGGTGCAACATATTTCACAAGCAGAACATGTGTTTTTCAAGTTCCAACAGTAAAAATGTGAAACTGTTTTTACTGTGGAAGGACAAGCCCCCATTGGGGAGTATCCCCTTTGGTAGCCACACCTCTGGGGTGGACTAGGGAGCTCTGGATGCTGAGAGGAGTTCTGTGATCTTGGGAGTGGACAGAATGGTGCATCCTGGGATAGCCAGATGCCACACTTCCCAGGAAATGGTCAACAGGAGAGAGAGAACCTGGGGCAGTCCGTTGGCTACCAAAAGCATCCTACCTGGAGGGCATTTTCGGAGCATATAAAGGGCAATCCTGGGACTCAGATTTCGATTGGCCTGCGAGAAGGACCAATGGACTTCCGTGCTGCACCATGAAACTGGCAAAGAGAGGCTGCACAGGCATGGACTACACTTATTGATTCCCGTGGTTAGCAAAGACAAGGGACTGTGCCTGCTCTGTCCTGCTCCAGGAGAAGTTGTAGCCAGAGCTCAACCAAAGTAAAGAGACTCCAAGGGTCAGGTGGTCGTCCTACTTTTCAAAGCACATTGCCACAACAGCTGAAAAACCTGCTTGGGCAAGTTGGTAGCCCAGAATCTTCAGACCGCAACCGTGCAGCTCCAGGGACCGAGATCAATGCTCCAAGTTGCACCAGAGTTCGCTGAGGCCAGGAAAGTTGTCGTAGTGCAGCTTCATCACCCAGGAAGGGGTTGGGTGAGACTACGATATGGGGCAATTGGTAGCCCAGTGGCAACTGGATTTCTACCAGCACCGAAAGGAGTTCGAGGGACGTGACCCTGTGTCCAGGACAGCCTCAACCCTTCGTAAACCGAGGAGTAGCCACAGGAAGACCCCTGTCAAACGCACTGCATCTACAGCATCATTGAGCATCTTCAGCATCCTTCATCCCTTTCATCAGGGCCACTTCCAAAAGGAAATCACTGCAATGGATAAACATGCCTGGAACTGACTGAAGACTGCTTCAACTTCTGTGGTAACGGTTTGAGGACGTTGCTGGTCCCCCTGACTGGCTCCCTACTGGTGTTGGTTGCCTAAAATGACTCTAAATGACTGTATTATTTACAACCAGCCGAACGTTTTGGTGAACAATGTTTTAAGTATCAAATCTGTTGAACTTGCCAATGTTTGTTCGTGGTTGAGTGAAATGCTTTGATTTACTATACCTTGTAAATTCTATATCTCTGGAACACTCTGACAGATCTTTTTCGTTGTGGTGTTTAAAAATGCATAAAAATACAATCTATTTTTATACAGTGGAGTCAGATTTCTTGAGTTTCTTCTCGATTTCTTCAATTGTTTTGGTGTTGTTTAAATGCTTTACACTTGTTAATTTGTGTAAGTCTTGCTGCTCACAGCCACAGCTACCTAGGGTTGAGCTGGAAGTTTGACAAATGGAGCCTACTGGTCCTAAAGGGGTTGGTAAGTATAGTACATGGTGAGGTCACACAAGCGCACCATATAATACACCCCATTTCCTCAAACGGGGATATGAAAGAAGTGGGATTTGGAACAGGAAGCAGACCTTTGTAAAGTATAACGACATTGGCAGTGTAAATGTTTTACTAAAATGTTGATCTGCTCACCCAGGAAGAAAACAAATGTCTCTTCAGGAAGAATGTGCCTAAATCAGACCCTCCAGGATTTCGCGATTTGCTAAAATCGCGAAATTGGCAGTTTTGTAAAAATGCAGCGATTTTTTTCAAAACTGCCCGCAAAATTTCTCTCAATTCCCAATTTTTGGGAAACGAGGACCTCTTGTGGCCATTTCGTTGAAGCGCTCACTTTGATTATCTGTGACTGACTCAGCCACAGACAATCAAAAATTTCTCGGCAGCCCCCTGACTCATGGAGTGACCAAGGACCTGCAAACCTGAAGGAAACAGAGCTCCCAACAACAAGTTCTTAATCCTCCAAGAGAAAGAGATTTGGTATCTGGTTTTGTGAACAGAGTGACCATATAGGTTTTCAGGAAGAGACAATACTGCCTTTTTTCTCTATTCGACTAAGTGAGACCCCCAGTCTTTCTCTATAAAATACATTTGGCAGCTGTTGCAGTTCATCACTATTGTACTTCTTTGGCACCTTTACAGTTCCTGTGATTACACGTTTTCTGACCTGGCAGGCCTTGAACTGTTTCTTCCAGTGGAAAAACCTCCTCCTTAATAGGAGTTAAATAAAGTTTATAATCACAGTCTCTTAGCGCCGGGATACCCGTAGGGTGGCAGCTGCGCTATACAAAAACTTATACAATACAATACAATAATGGATAAGACTTCCTCCAGACGGGTCAACTTGTAATTTTTTCAGATGGTGTCACATGGCTGCAACAGTGTTGCATCCATGCATCACCGGCATCATCACTGGAAGTGGCATATTAACGTCATAAAGGTTACACATGTGCTGGAGATTTTTTTTTTACCATCCACCACAAAGGCCAGCATCCGTGTCTCCATGAGCATTTAGTCGTGGTATTTTTTAAATGTTGTCTTTGCTTTTCAATCGGTAGGGCAAATGACCCCATCTTTAAGTTTGTTCCTTTCGGATTGGCAATAGTCTCAACACCATTCGAAAGACAAACATATAAAACAAATCTGTTCTTCATTTTAATGTAGTACGAATCATTTTAGATTATTTTTTTTAAGATATTTCAGTGCACCCAATGAGATGTCGGATCCCTTGTGTGAGCCCATTCTGGTGATGCAGAAATGATGCACCAAACCTGAGGTATGTTTTCCTGCAACCAACTTGAGTGCAGCATGCACATGTCAAGCAACCATACTTGATTTCTTTGCTGACTCTTTTGCCCCTCCCCAGCCCCCGCACTTCTTCCATCTTCTGTCATACCCTCTGGAGCAGCTATTGTCTGTGCCACGCAGCACACAAATTGGTCTGTGCTGTGCCCACATCCTTTTCTGTCCAAGCCAGGAACTTTGCTGTGGCACAATTCTGCTCATCGCTTTTTGTGGTGTCTGTGCTGTTCGGCACCAGAGATTCTTAGCAAGGTGTGCAAAGCTTTGTCAGGTGAAGAAAGCAGGGCTTCTTCTTTATGGCTCACGAATTTCTACTTAAAAAATTTACATTTTAGAGGATCAAAACTATTTGGTAATGTACTTGATGGCATGGTGCAAAAAGGGGTGGAAGAGTAAAAAAGCTGGGGTCTAGAAAGTAATCCTTTATGTTCAAGCGTCCTCTCCAAAATCTTCAGGACAAGATTACCTTTTGAGGCCAGACTATGTTTGCTCAAGTCGACCTATGAGGACTGGACCAGGTAAGCAGGAGGCGACCTCCTTTGCAGTCTGTCTCACTTATTTGGATCAGTCACTACGATCCTGCGCCCTAGGGAGCCTGAGGAAGAGGTGTCCTGCCTCACGGATCCAGGAGGCAGCGGTGCCCCGGCAGGGGTGCATACATGGGCGCTAGAACATCCCAGGGAGGTTAGGACTGGAGCTGTGCTTTTGTAGGGCTACAGACACTTTAAACATGCCTAATTCAAAATAGAATACTCTGCTAAAACAGTTTCCACCGATTTTATGCTGAAAATGAATGATTATGAGTAATATAAAGTGACGCAAAATTGCTGCTAAATTTCCCTATTTGTGCCGCTAAATTTGCTAATCCATGCTGCAATATCCTGGGGGGTCTGCTAAATGGGTCACATGGTACTAAAATATTTTGGAAGGCTGGAGTTTGTTGTTGAATTAAATAATTCTTACTGCATATAGATTTGACTACTGTGGTTATATCTCCTACTATATAATATTCTTCAGGTTTTGAGGCATTCGTCTTGCAAAGAAGTGAAGGGCGTGAGTGCCAGCTTGGGAACTGGGGGGAACCGAGGTCTGGGGACACAAGGGAGGATTACATCTTTTTTTTTTTAATTATTTTGTGGCAGGCACTAATGTTGTATATCCCTCCTCTTAAGTGGCTTAGTTTACAGTGAAAGGGGCTAAAAAATCGAGACCCAAATTCTGGAAGTGCCAACTTCTATAGGATGCCTTAACCGGAAAGGTCAGATATGCGTTAACCAATCCGTGGGATATGGTTATGGACTAGCGACGGAAGTTTAAAGAGAATCCTCGATAAAGACAAAGGCAATGAGTATCCCTACAAGAGAATGGGAGTCAATGAGACATGACCTCTTCTTTAAAAGCAATTACCAAGCAGGCCACAGTACGGCGATTAGTGGCACTGCCACCAGGCGCGCAACACCCATTGAACTCACAGGGCTTCAGCCCCCCCCCCGTCGTGTGTGGCAGCCCGGGATGAGACACCTTCCCGGGCAAAAAAGCAGCCGCACCCGAGCACTTCACAGGTCTTTAAAAGACCATTTACATGTTAATGAGGCCTCGCTGTTGTTTCACCCCTTCTAAGAGCCCCTGCAGCTCCACTCTGCCTATTGCTTAAAGTTCAGCCCCCCCCCCGAAATTTTTGCTCAGCCCCCCCCCCCCCCCCGCAATTTTTGATCAGCTCCCCCCTCCCCCCGAAATTTGGCTCTAGTTGCGCCTCTGACTGCCACTGGAGCTACTTCTATAAGTAGCTCCATCTTATGGATGTAATGTCAGAAGCAGCCAAATACCAGTCGAACGACACACACTATGCTAAACACAGATTTTTAGCATACGTGTTCTAAAGCCACGCCCTTAATTACATTGGCCACGCCCTTTTGCGAGACAACCCCCACTGCCAGTTTTTTCATCCCACTTAAAGCCCGCCCTGGCTCTGTAAATAAAGAGTCTGCCCAATAAGCAGAGGGGCAGAGCGGACGGTTTTACCACCAGCAGTAAACCGGGACAAAACGAAGCAGTGGTTATCCGGTGTCCTTGGGTACGACCCATCTACCCCAGTGACAGCGCTGAGGGGAAGTGAGCAAAAGGCGGGGAGGGGACTGCACGTGCACCACTTGTTGCGCATTGGGCGGCACCTACAGCTGAGCGGTTACCATAGAGGGGCCCTGAACTTGGAGTCTTGTATGTAAGGGCTGTGAAATGTTTTCTATTTGGACTATTGAAACCTCTGGTGTTCTAGAGAATACGACAGACAGAGACTGTCAATGTGCAGGTGATAAACAGTCACAGATATTCCCTTCACAGGCCAATGTTTTTTCAAAATAACTTCTACCTAGAAGACTAAACCTTTAAAATAATAACCATTTCATAGAATATATATTTTCATACAAGCAGAATCAATGTCCTATATAACAAATAAATGTGTTCTTAATGAGTTCATTTCAAAGATCTCCCGCTATTGGTTAGTTCACCTGTTTTCTGTCATGGAGTCACTAGATGGAGCTGCTGCATCAAGAACATGAGCCACTCCTGGAACCCTACAAGTTGAATTGAGAATTTGTCACGAAGGTCCTCGCTCACTACAGCCATAGTGATGCTGGCAAAGCACAATCATATTGAACACGACCTACGCCCCCATCCGACAGCTCAGCCCCTCACACGATATAATAAGTCGCAGCACAAACACCCCAGACTAGGAAACAGGTGACTGGCGAAAATTTCGATTTAACTACAACTAAACTTCAAGTTTTGGGTCTAGACAGCCACATGCAGATTACATAACACATTTGAATAGGTTTTCATCGTCACATGTATTCCGAAAAGTTCTGCTGAGGGTAGATGGCGTCTCATTTTTTTTTCTGACCTTCACCACATAAAATATAGCAGATGGCCTGAAAAAAGCAATGTCGAAGTCAACAGATTAGGTTAAACTATTCTATAATTTTATTCCTTTATAAACACAGTGTCCATGCATACATTTATGCCAAACTGCAGGCAGAGCACTATAACCACAGATATCAATGCACAGACACACAGACCAACACACCAGGAATACTTCTTCACGCACACCAGCGGCAAAACAGGCACCAGGCCTAGAGACACCGTGCACAAAGACTAATAGCTCTAAATGGCCGCACTCAGTAATGGTCATCAATAGCCCCATGTAATAATGTTCATCAATGGGGTCGGGCATTAATAAACACCAAGGGCAATAGAGGCTGCATTGTACCTTGTAGAGGCGAGCGAAGTTCAGTCAGACCAGCGTAGCAGCTTGTGGTAAGTCACTCCACCAAGATTGGCACTACAATTCTGAGCCTCCCTCACGACGGAGGACTACCTACCGCTCTAGTGGGACCTATACAGAGCCGGACTGGGAACAGCAACCAACCCTGGTAGATTGCTGCTAGACCGGCCCTGAGGTTTTTGCAGGTTGACTCCAGCGCCCACTTTGACTACTAGGTACTGGTGTAATGGCACTGAAATGCCCCGACCCCTGCCTACCAGAACTCAGCGAATGTAAAATGGTGTATGTTAAATTGGCTTTTCCACAATTCGCATAACACAACTTACTTGTAATCTCCTAGTATATGGTACCAGGGGTACATAGACCCTTTAGGTTGAGATGTCTCTTGTGGACTGTAGCACTAGTTGTGCCCCCACAAGTATGACAAGGTAAAACATGGTTCCCAGGGCGGTTTAAAACTGTGAACTTGACTTTGCCATTTAGAGAAATGGCAAAGCCCAAACCTCCCTTTTAAATGTAGGTATGTCACCTCTGTGGCAAGTCTAATAACCCCTAGGGCAGGGTGCTGTATTTTAGAAAGTGAATAATTTACTTTTACATGTTCCAGCTGTAAAAACTCTAAATTGCCATTTTAGCTGTGGAAAAACTAGTAGCCCCATTGGCAAGTATAGAGTGACAGGCTGACACACCTCAGCCCTGTTTGTTAACTTCTGAATGGGACTACTATGGTTGGTGCGGTTTGGTATCAAAATAATACATGCAGTTAATCAGATTTCCTGTACACAGCTTTCTGCCCTCCTGGGGAGAAGTGCTAATGACTCCCAGGACATTAAATAATAGGGGCCTGCATGAGAGAGAGGTGGTAACTCGCTTATGCAGGATGCCACACAGGTGTTAGCTCAAAAGGTGAGCTTCATAGGGTAAGTCACCTTTGAAGGGCAAATGGTTAACACTTAGGAGAGAGGCACTATTGTTTAGGCAGACGGGCTGGCATTTGGGACAGGAGAGGAGAAGCCAGTAGTCAAACTGGTTTTTCCAGGGGTGTGTAGCCCTTTGGTAGCCAGACCTCTGGGGTGGGCAAGGGAGCTCAGAGTATCAAGAGAGGGGGCCTGCCATCGTGGAAGTGGGCAGAATGGTGCATACTGGGATAGCTAGATGCCACACTTCCCAGGAAGTGGTAACCAGGAAGGAGGGGACCTAGTAGCTCATTGGCTACTAACCGCATCCTACCATGAGAGCATCTTTTAGCCATAAATAGGTCACCTCTGGCACCTAGAACTCACATCTGAAATGACTTGGAAGAAGGACCACCATGCTGCACCGATGGACCAGCAAAGAGAGGCTGCACTGTCGAAGACTGCACCTGCTGCACCTGATAGCTAGCGAAGAGAGGGACTGAGTCTGCCGTGTCCTGATCTAGGAGAAGCTGTCTCTAGAGCCCAGTCAAGCCAAGAGACTCCAGGGGCCAGCTGACTGGCCTCCTGTTCACATCACAGGTGCATAACCCCTATAGAAGAATGCTGATGCAAGTTAGTAGCCCAAAGTCTTGAAGTTGCTAGCACTGCTGACGTGCAGCACCAAGGACCAAGACACGACACACAGAGTCGCACCCGAGTCCGCTGAGCCCAGGAGTGCTGTCGGAGAGTTGCTGGGATCCTCAGAAGGGAAATTATTGACCCAGGTAGGATTGGCTTGTGACCAGGACACTGGGTGACTGGTAGTCCAGTGGCGACTGGACTTCAGCCAGACAAAAGAGGACCTTGCGGTAGGTCCACCCTGCAACCAGTATCCGATACCAGCTTTGTAGACCAAGGAGCACCTGCAGGAAGGACCATGTCAATCATGTTGTTTCCACAGCATCCTGAGAGCATCTTCAGCATCTTTCATCCCTTGCATAAGGACCACTCTATAGGAATGCATTGCAAAGCAGATAGAGTGCCTGGAACTGCTCTAAGACTGCTTCTACTGTGGAGGTAACGGTTTCTAAGGACCTAGCTGGTCCCCTTAACTAGCTCCGTGCCTGAGTTGGTTGCCTCAAGTACTTCTACCCAACCACATTGACACTTGAAAACTTTTTTCGAAGAAAATGTGAGTGTTGAATTTGATGAATTTGCCAAGGCTTGTTTGCAGTTTGGTGAAACTGCTTTGATTTATTCATTCTTGTAAAATCTCTAGAACCCTCCAGTGTATCTTTTTCATTCTACTGTCTAACTTCTTATAAAAATACAGTCTATTTTTATAAACTTGTGTCAGATTTCTTAAGTGTTGTGTCAATTTCTTCAATTGATATGGTTCTGCTCAATGCTTTACACTAATTCCTCTGTGTAAGCCTTGCTGCTCAGTGCCACAGCTACCCTGGATTGAGCTGAGGGTTTGATAGACGAAACCCAATGGTGCTAAAGGGGTAGGTAAGTGTCTTACACAGTGAGTTTGCACAACCACTTCATATAATACACCCTATTTCCTCACAGGATGCCACAGTGCTCACTCTGGTAGGCCGTAGGGGGACTCATGCGTGTTGTCTGTACCGCTAAGGAGTTCTGCCTTCAATAATACATGCAAGGCTTAAAAAGAAGGGAAATAACTGCACCTCTCACTATGTTGACTCCTATGGCTGCTCCTCCAGTAAAATATTTGTTAAACGGAAACATCAATTCCCGCACTGAGAGCTACAAGCAACCAATGGCTAATGAATGTGGGCTGATCAATAAGTGACTGGCCCAAAAACTAGTGATTGTTGACCACCTCTGTGTAGACTGACATAATTTGCCAGGAATGCAAGCACTACACAGTTACGGCTTCTGCCAATAATTTGTATAAAACAGTCAGTACTGGCACTGTAGTAAATGCAATATATTCAGGCCCCAATTCAGTACTCTTTAGTGATTCATAAATTCGCCTAACATGATTTAATTAAACATAGTGGTGGGGCCTTGGCCAATTGATGCAGGGTGTACACAGTTCGGAGAACATTCTCTGTGCCAATACTACTCCTGGCATTGAGCTTGTTGTGTGTGCTCAAGAATATCCTACTTGGTCGAAATACTTTGTACACGGTATTCTAAATGCAAAGGAACACTTTCTTCCACATCAGACGCGGCAAATTAGACCAGGTAAATGTCCATTAAAAGATGCTGGGGTTCACCCACGTCAGCCACATGGAATTTCAATCTACCTGACTGGGGGAGAGCTGGGGCCTACAGCTAGCCAGGCGAGGGAGGAAGGCTACTGAGTCTGGATCCTGACAACCAACGTCTTGAGAGAGCTCAGAGAAGTGAGCTGCTGGAGAGAGCTCAGAGAAGTGAGCTGCTGGAGAGAGCTCAGAGAAGTGAGCTGCTGGAGAGAGCTCAGAGAAGTGAGCTGCTGTAGAGAGAGAGAGAGAGAGAGAGAGAGAGAGAGAGAGAGAGAGAGAGAGAGAGAGAGAGAGAGAGAGAGAGAGAGAGAGAGAGAGAGAGAGAGAGAGAGAGGTGAGCTGCTGTCGAGAGAGAGAGAGAGAGAGAGAGAGAGAGAGAGAGCTCAGAGAAGTGAGCTGCTGTCGAGAGAGAGAGAGAGAGAGAAGTGAGCTGCTGTCGAGAGAGAGAGAGAGAGAGAGAGAGAGAGAGAGAGAGTGAGAGAGAGAGAGCTCAGAGAAGTGAGCTGCTGTCGAGAGAGAGAGAGAGCTCAGAGAAGTGAGCTGCTGTCGAGAGAGAGAGCTCAGAGAAGTAAGCTGCTGTCGAGAGAGAGAGAGAGCTCTGAGAAGTGAGCTGCTCTCTCTCTCTCTCTCTCTCTCTCTCTCTAGAGAGAGAGAGAGAGAGAGCTCAGAGAAGTGAGCTGCTGTCGAGAGAGAGAGAGAGAGAGAGCTCAGAGAAGTGAGCTGCTGTCGAGAGAGAGAGAGAGAGCTCAGAGAAGTGAGCTGCTGTCGAGAGAGAGAGAGAGAGAGCTCAGAGAAGTGAGCTGCTCTCTCTCTCTAGAGAGAGAGAGAGAGAGAGAGAGAGAGAGAGAGAGAGAGAGAGGGGTCCTAGTGGATTTGATGTTCCACTGGCTTGGGGGAAGGAGCCACCTGGAAGGAGATTGAACAGAGGCACTGAGGCAGGCCTGGCCTAAGTCTGGGAAGCATGGGTAAGCACTATAAGATACACTATTGGTCAGCACCACCTTTGAAACAGGTGTCAGTAGCCGATCTTAGCACCCACGCCGAGAAGGCAGGTGGCACTCCCCCCCCCCCAATTGGTACATTGCCAATGTGGCTCTATTTGCTTGTCTCTCCCCCACCTCAGCCTTCTCAACTGAGATACACAGTTAAGACTCCAATATGAGCAGTCTCCTACTAACTGGAGGTCTACACCCAATGGCAGGTGAAGGTATCCAACCACAAAGCTACCCATCAGGAGTGCAACCACTCGCTAAAGGAGGTATAGTAGAGTAATTATGTTTTTTGTGTGGAGGCAATAAGAGTACACAAATATTTTTTGGGGACAGGCGCCATACAACCCCCTTTTCAGATTAGATGATAAAGAGTACATCATCTCTACTGGGGTGGGGGTCACACATAATGCACCCATATTTTAAATGAAGGCTTGCAAACAGTGGCGTCACTAGGGAGGTGCGGGGGGTGCGGACCACACCGGGTGACACCATGACACCAAAATGCAAAATAATGGGACCCCCGCCCCGCCCACGGACCAGCCTGCACGGGGGGGGGGCACGCCCGGAGCCCAGGTAGGGTGACCAACCGTCCGTAAATTTCACGGACAGTCCGTAATTTCGGCCGTCTGTCCGTTGTCCGTTAAGGATTCTTTAACGGACGCCATTTGTCCGTAATTTTAACCGGGGACCGGTCGCACCACCCTAAAGCCGGGACAGCTTCCACCCACCTCCCTTCTTGGCTCCGATGCAGTACCAAAGCTCAGATGCCCAGCAGCATTGGAGAGGCACAGCGGGATGGCAACCCTCACACCTTTAGCCCTTGATGAGCTGTTAAGAGGTGTCTGAAGGTGACTGAGAGGGAGGGGCTGCCGCTTCAGGCGCAGGGGCATCTATTCAGATGCAAACAGCCCTGAATGCGTCATGTCTCTGCAATTTAAGGAGGCCTCACACATTCCCGTTCTGCCCAGGGCCCCAAACATCCTAGTACAGGCCCTGATTACACAGAGGCAGTACCTGGTTCTCTTCACAGAGCTTAATTACTGTTACTAAATTGTAAGCAAACCTCGGTTCTGCAAACATGCAGTCTATAATGTAATAAAAAAAAGAAATGGCACAATCGCACCCACACTGATTAACAAAGTATGGAGGACAGTCAGTTAAATCAGTTCTCTTGGAGCATCTCCTTTAAGTACGGTAAATCACAGTGGGGGGTGGCAAACCAAACATTTTAGAAAGAGAGCCTGTCGTCTCGTTGTCTTGTCCAGGAGGGGTGACGAGCCCTACCCCACCCTGGAAGAGACCAAGATGATACTAGAATACTGCATGCCCACCCCTGTGCCCACCCTGGTGGATCCTGTTACCCCTCCTGTGTTGGCTCCTGCCCCCCCCTAGTGATGGCTCCTGTCCCCCCATGTGGTGGCTCCTGTCCCTCCCTCCGCCTGTGATGGCTCCTGTCCCCCCCTGTGGTGGATCCTGTCTCCGCCCTGGGTGGCTTCTGTCCCAGTCCTGGAATGGCTCCTGCAGTGAGGGTGAAGTTCTTGATGGGCTTCTCAAAAAGGCTCAGCTCAAAATTAATATGAAAAGGTGGGCGAGTGAGAAGGGAAAGGATGGGTGGATGGCTGGATGAATTAGTGAAAGGGTGAATGGATGAATGAAAGATTGAATAGATGGATAATGAGAGAGGATGGGTGGATTGATGAGTGAGTGGAAGGATGGATGAGAGAAAAGGTAAATAGCTGGATGTATGGGTGGAAGGGCAGCTGGATGGGTAAAAGGGTGGATGGATGAGTGAAAGGATGGATGAGTGAAAAGGTGCATGATGAGTGAGTGAGTGGGTGGATGGAGGAGTGAAATGATGGATGGATTGATGAATTGATAAGTGCGAGGGTGAATGGATGGACGGATGAGTGAAAGGGTGGATGTAAGGATGGATGAGTGAGTGAAAGGGAGGGTAGGTGGAGGACAAAAGGATGAATAGATGAGTGAAGGAGTGAAAGGATAAATGGATGAGAGAAAGGATGGATGAGTGATAGGGTCAATGGATGGATTCATGAGTGGATGAGTAGATGATGGGTGAGTAGATGGATGGGTGGGTGGATGGATGGAAGGAAGGATGGCTAAGTGAAAGGGTCGATGGAGAGAGAAAGGGAGGATGGATGACTGAAAGGGTGGATGGGTGGAAGGATGAATGACTGGGTGGAGTGGATGAGTAAGTGAAAGGATGGCTGGATGGGTGAAAGGGTAAATGGCTGGCTGGATGGATGAGTGAATGGATGGATGGGTAGAAGAGTGGATGGATGAGTGTACAGATGGATAGGGTGAAAGGGTGGATGGATGGATAATGGATGGATGAGTGAAAGGATGGATGAAGGGATGGATGAGTGAAATGATAGATGGAAGGATACATGATGGATATGTTTGCAAATGGTTGAATGTGTTTGGATATGGCTGAGCTTACTTATATACTATTGCGCGACCTCCTCTGATGTGTCTGTAAAACTTACCTATTGTCCTGAAGTTTTGTCCTGAATTTTGACCTCCTGTCCTGAATTGTGTCCTGAATTTTGACCCTTTGTCCTGAATTTTTACTCTCACCGTCCTGAATTTGCACCAATGCCAGTTGGTCACCCTAAGCCCAGGCAGGGACGCAGGTAGGGAGCCGCACCCCAAATCCACTGCGGTGCCTGTCAGGTAGAACTCCCAAAAATTAAGAAGCGGGGCCCTAGCTGTGGTGTTGGCGGTGCAAATAATCCCGGCAAGAGAGCCCCCGTCCCCTCCGGTGCAAGAAAGGCCGAGCAGACCAAGTGCATCCCAACTTGACTGAAAACAAAGCGAGCCCCTGTCTGCGTTTCCGCTCAAAGCCATTGAACGCGAAGAGAGCAGGAGGGTTTAAGGGGCTTGACAGGAGACTCCGGAAAGTTGCAGCAGCCGCCGAGGTTGCCTTGAGGCTGCCCTTAGTTTGCGGTGCACCTTTGTCGGTGGCATCAATGCCACGGCTCCTTGCTTGGGAGGTAGTCTCTCGCACCTCGCTTCTGGATGTTCAGTCTACCATCATGTGTGGTGTATGTGAGTGACGGAGAGGTCCACTGATGTGTGTTGATAATTAAGAGTGTGTGTGTCCAGTGGTGTCTGCAGCGCAGCCTCGGCAGCAGCTGCAGACTGGGAACCAGCTTGATTAGTATTCTGCCCAACAGAGTCCCGGCGCTGTGTAATATCTGGCAGCAGAGCAGCTCTTCGACAGTCTTCCGAGCTCTGTCCCGTTGGCCAGCTCCCACGGCTCTTCTCTAACCATGCCCCCTTGAGGCTCTGCCTCGGCATGGGCGGATAGAAGCAGCCCTGCTCGGAGCAGAGCTACTGTATACACAAGAAATACTAAACACCTTTGTCAAATGCATATAGCGCCCGTCAGTTAACTCTCTGGAAAGCGCAGAAGTGGGGCCGATTTGTGTTACCTTGCCATCCGTTATGATCACGGCCAAGGACAACCTAGCGTGTTACTCATCCAAAGAGCTCTGATGGCTTTTTTTGTTTTTGCAGTTTTATATAGCGGGAACTCGACCCGAAGGTAATGGAGCGCTTTACATGAGCACCAGTTACGTCACACAAGGAAACATTCATTTTCTGGTAGGAACTGGGAGATTAAGTGATTTGCCCAGAATCACAGGATGTTGAGCCGATGCCGAGATTCGACCCTGGTCCCCCCAGCTCCAAAGTCGGCCCTCTGGCCTGGACGTTATGCCACATCCTATATATAAATATCATCAGAATACTTCGGAATGCACCTTCTTGATGCCAAGTCACTCCCTCTTTTATGTCAAAGGGATAATGACAAGCGGGACGCCTTCTTTCCAGAAACAACACTAACACAAGGCTTTGTTGTCCAATTCATTCGAAGTTACTCAAATGCTCAGCACTGCCCGCCAGGTTTCGCTGCTCCCTAAATCACGGCATCCACGCCTCCTTTGCGTTTTCCTAAGCGTCTCCGACAGCCTTTGACCTGTAGCTTTCATTCTAATGGAGAGTTTTCAAAAGCAAGATCTGTGCAGCTGCAAAGAGTTTTAGTGGAGGTTTACTGTGCAGTACTTTTTATGAAGTGGTAGAGAAAGACTCGCCTTTAAGCTGCAGAAGTATGTTGACAAGTACCAGCTCGAGCGGTCTCTGTGAGTACCAAGTCCCGATCTACATTTCTCTCTCAAGCACTTTGCGCCATTGCACTGCCCGATCTCTCCTCTTTTATTGTTTGCAGCAGTGGCGTCACTAGGGGGGTGCAGACCGCACGGGTGACACCATGAGTTACCGCACTGGGTGACACCAACCCTAGTGACGCCGCTGCTTGCAAATACATCATTAGAAAATATATCATTAAAAATTCACCTGTCCATGGTGTTCAATCAGGTTTCACACTTTTTGGAACACTAACAGTGGTCTGAGATGCACCAACGTGGCTTAAGACAACATAATATCAGTGTAAAATTGGGTTTCCTCGTATTCCATTGAATTTACTAACACAATTTGACTGGCTTAACGAGTCAGGTTACTAGCCTGGCAAGAGAAGATGGAAGAGACTAGGAACTAGTATAAGTTAGCAGTAGTGCACAGGCTTAACCAAATCCGTCTACATGTGTACTGATGTATGAGAGATTGCAAGATAGGATTCTCCAGCAGGCACCAGTGTCTGGAGTGGCTTGTATTTGACATCAAATACTGTCCGCCTACATCTGCAGCTGCATAGTTTATAAAATAAATATTTGCCCAAGCGTTAATTATTCAGGATTGTTTGGCAGATATAAACTTCACTTTTCAAAGGAATGGCTAGAGAGAAGCCAGTTAACTCATGCAGCTGGACCTGCAGAGATCAACATCTGCTCTCAAGATAATCACTTTCCTGGCAAAAAACGACAAGATGAAGGAGATGAGGCTTTCCAGCCAGGAGAGGGTCTTTCCAAGAATATTTGGTTTAACTCTCTGCAGGAGGCCTCTGCCTCTAGGTTTTACAACGTTTCTGCAAACGTTTTCTGTACATTTACTGGATGGTCTTTAGTCCATTTACAGAGTGACAACCTCACGTGTGTTAGAGTGTATTTGCTCACCATGAGACCCAAGCTTTCCCAGTCAATTTAGTCTAGAAATAAATACCGCCGATAAAAATATATAAGTTGTATATGAAATCCCTGAGTTATAACTCCCTACTCACTGCATAAGGTCTACACCTAAAATGGAGGAGGCTGAGTCTTGCCACAATGCAGTTCAGGTGAGTTTAGCGTCAGCAACTTGTTAACTGGAATGGGGTAAGGATGATAAGAGAAGATTTTATATGACATTGTGGATTGTGATGACAGCTACACCCATTGAAAACGTTTGTGGAATGCTTGAATCAGAACATTCAGAATATAGCTCGTTATGACATGCCGCATTTGCTGACTTTTGAGATTTATCAGTTATAGTTATGGATGAAAGCTTAGAAGCAACGTCTTTTCGCAGTTAAACTGCAAAAGGCAGCATTCTGCACGCATGAAAGGCACATCCATCTAACCTACTCATAATATTTTGTATGGGGAGTCTTTTTGAGCAATCTGAAATTCTTCTTGCCAAGGTGACCCATCTATGAAATTATGACACAATTTCCACTGATTTCACACATGTGGCTTTCTGCAAAAGGTATCTAAGGGAGAATGTGGTAAAATATAGTTTTTTTTGTTGTAGGTTACGAAATGTTACTTCCTGACGAAGATAAAGGGTTTTCATGAAAAGTGCAGGAATCAACGATTGTATCACCGGATATAGTGTCCAAGATTTCAAACAAGTTAAAGGTGAAAACTACTGTTGTGAATTAAACTGAAGTTTCTTCCCAATATACGAGTGTGCTACGATTTCTTTAAAGAAACCTCCCAAACTCTAGGGACTTGTTACTAGGCCTATAGCAGGATATGGTTCTTTGGAACAACACCGAAATATTTGAAGAGCCTATTGAGACAAAGGTGAACAGGTGTCAATTTATGATGAAATAATTGATCACTTGCAATCCTGTAAACTGAAGAGAATAGCAATAATCAAAGAGGAAGAGAGTTGGGTAGGAATAAATATTAAAAATAAAGGCCCAAAAATGTACTGATCTAGGAAAAGGGACTATTAAAAAATATCCCCTTAAAGAAGCAGACAGGCAGAACATGACCAGTTGGCATGTAGCAGCAGCAGACTAGCACCGCGTCTGCTTATTTCTGTTTTTACCATGATCGATTCACACCTTTGGGCATATATGTCCTTTAGTTACTATCTTTGAAAGTCACATTCATGTCTCTGCAAGATCAAATATAATTTCTGACAATTACTTGAGGTATTCAGGTTGCACCATGGTACTACGTGATGTCAAATTGTACCTTCTTATGAAAGTATGTCTTTCTTCAATTATGTTGTATAATATTCTTTCTACTTGTTGCCCCGTAAATCACAGTACACAATTATTTGTCTAATCGTAATGCATCTTTGGGAAGTGCATACATTTGCGACTTGCAGACTTGTTAGAGAAGAGGGCTTCTCAGTTAACATGGTATGAATAAAAGGCTACAAACAACTTCAGACTTTCACTGAGTTGGAAGACACTTCAAGACAAAAAGGGTTTCAATGAATCAGATTATGGTCAGGATTTCAAAACGAAGGCTGAGTGTGTAGCGAAACAGGAAAAGAGCACATGCTTACTAAGGAGTGAATGATGAATTCGCAGGTCTTGGACAGGTCCTTTGCCAGTAAAGATCGTCGCATGTCACAGCGGAGAGTATACTGTTAAAAAGAAAATAGGCTGTTAACTCATTCAACCATTAACAGATACATAAATAGATGCCAACAACGGGTGGAAAAGGTGTTTACAAGAATGCTCTCAAGACTGTCTTAAATTATTCGGATTCATAGGCAGAAAAACAATCTTAGATTAAGCTTCTGTCAGGATAGGTAATTTAATTGCTTTAACCCAAATGAGGTGAACTAGACCAATTAATTTACTCCTGTTCCTCTAGTTCATATTGCTTTGATAACTTTATTTCGGTCAGAAGACCATAAAAGTGCAAATAGAATACATACATAGCACATCAAATAAAATAATAAATATAGGTATTTCACATAAAAAAAGAAATAAAAAAAAATCCTTTTTTTTCCCCTCTTTTTTTCCTTCTTCCCCCTTCTCTCCCTTTTATTAAAAAAAGAATTAAACAGTAAGTTATCAAACATATTTCGGTAGTTTAGATTGGTTTAAAACTTATCCTACGGCGCCACATACCATGAAGGAAACGGGAGACAGCAAATACGATGGGCGGCGAGGTATCATATTTAAGAACTCTACATGCCTGCACACAATGTCTAAAACCCAAGTTTCTGCATATTGGGATAAGCCAGGTTTTGCGTATATTGCTATATGCTGGACAGAAAAATAAAACATGGATGACATCTTCTCTAATGTAATTACATGCCGGGCAAGCTTCATTTTCAGTTTTTGCCCATTTCGAAGTAAATGGCCTAATAGGTAGGGAACCATACCTTAATTGAGCATATAGTTTCCTCGCAAGAGGGAGTTGGACTACATCAAAGAATTCCACCCAACCCCATTTCAGATTTGACTGAGAGGAACTCAATAGAGAGCCTACCATAGGATGTTGACCGTTGTAGTGCACTTAGATTTTGCTGCCTCACCAGATTTAACAACTGGGCCCTAGATATCCTCGGGCAACTCAGCTCAGGGGTCCCCCATAACTGAGGCAAACCTATTTTGAAAGAAAGAGCCCTAATATGGGAAAGCCATGGAATATTTTTGTTTTTTTATCTGTTCCCAGACCTCCCGAAATTCAGCTCTAAAGGATACCAGCTCTGGTACTGACCAGAGCCTCCTCCAATAGAGCAAGGGTCGAACAGCTGCCAATTTCTCAATAGACTCCAGACCCAAGTCCATTCGCAAGGGGATGAGGGGTGTACTTTTCGGTAGGCCCACCAAATTCCTCATAAAGACCTGTTCCACCCTCAGAAGGCTAAATACGTTCTTATGGCCCCAAAGTTCGGCGCCATAAATAGATGCGGTCCGAGCCTGGAGGCCATAGATCTCAAGGGCGGGCGCAACCGGTTTGGAGATCGATGCTCTCTGAAGCTTGCCAATACCCCCTGCTATTTGTGAAAGTCTAAGAGCGGATCTGGTAATCTGATGGCCCCAGCCAAAATCCTCCGTCAAAGTGATCCCAAGATAGACAAAGGTTTTGACTCGTTCCAACGGAACACCATTCAGAAGAGGGTTCGGGCGCGTACGCCTCGGGTGATTAAAGATCATAAACTTGGTTTTATCCAAATTGATCTCCAATCCCCTCGAGGCACAAAAGCACACGAAACCGTCCAGGACACGCTGGATGCCCGAAGATGTTCAGGATAGCAACAGGGTGTCATCCGCGAACATTAATGCGGGCACCCGACCGGTCGTCAACCAGGGAGCATCATTATCCTTTACATCGTTTAAGGTGTCGACAAGGCCATTAATAAATAAGCTAAAAAGGGTAGGGGCTAAAACGCACCCCTGCCGGACACCCATGGAAACAGGGAAGCGGTCCGAGAGATCCCCGTGTCTCCCACACCTAACCTGTGCATAATTTCCAACATGCAAACGGATCAGGATATTAAGCAGGTAGGGCGGAAGGCCCAGGTCAGCCAATACCTCCCACAATTTTTCCCTAGGGACTAGGTCAAAAGCAGCCTGCAGGTCCACAAAGACAAGGTAGAGGCTGCCACCCTCAACCCTTGTGGTTTTCCAGAAAAGGACCTGGAGCCGGAAGATTTGGTCCAAGGTTGAGATACCGGATCTAAATCCAGCCTGGAGGGTAGACAGTATTTCCCATTCCTCCATCCAAGCTTGTATCCTGTCCAATATGATTCTACCCATTAGTTTTTGTGTTGTGTCCAACAGGCTAATGGGCCTCTAATTTGAAGGGGTAAGTGGTCATCCCTTCTTGTAAAATGGGGACAATCTCAGCCCCCAGCCAGGTGTCCGGTGGATCAGACCCCATAAGAATCGCGTTGAACAAGATAACAAGGTATGGCGCCCATATTTTTGGCTGGGATCGGAACAGGTCCCCTGGCAATTTGTCTTGTTTGGGAGCAACCTAGCTATGGCAGATTCTACCTCCTTCAAGGTGATGCTTTCTGGGAAGTCAGAAGGGTACACGCTCGGTCCCGACCCTCCACCCGAGGCCCCCGCCAGTCGATACTCATGACGGGGGTCTGGGGCAGGGGGCCGGGCAAGTGTCGCGGCTCCCTCCTGTTGGAGCCCTGGGGCAAGCTTAGGGCCTAGACGAAGTGTGTCATCATACTCCAAACATACGCATAGTGCCCCAAAATGTGCTTCCCACACTGAGGGTGCAATGTTTGGGAAGATAGCTTGCCCTCCTCCCTTGGAGCCTGTACTAACAATGGCCCAAAATGTCTTTGCGTCCTTAGTCAGGAGCGCACTTCTCAGCTCTTCCCACCTTGTTTCCTCCCAGTCCCTCTTGGCTCCCTCGATTGCCTTTTTATAGAGCAAACGGGATGACCTAGTTTCTAAACTATCCTTGAGTTTGATTGCAGTAAGGAGGTCCTTCTTGGCATTCCTACAGGTGGCATTATACCATGGGTGTATCTTAGCCCCACCTCGTCCAGGCCTACTAAGTGGGCAAAGAACATCCCCCAACGCACTGGCCAACTGCCTATGAATTTTACAGCATGGCCGTTTGAGGACAAGTCGGCCATCTCAGCTATCCATGGTATAGCAAGATGGTATAATTCACCCAGCTTAGATGGGGAATCCTGAAAATAAGGCCATTTGACCCTACGTCGATTGTTCGAAACCATAAGGGGCGTGATCATGCTGGTAAGACCAGCTTCAGGGTTAGTCAGCCCAAAGCTCCCCGGCTTCAATGTTAAGACAAGGGCGTTGTGGTCACTATCATATCTCGGTTGCACTCTGAATTCCAACATTCTATCCCAGTGTCTTACTTCCATCATGATGTAATCGATGGTGGAAGTTTGTTCTACCCTGTTAAATGTAGGAAATCCCGGACGGTCAGGGTCCGGTCTCCCATTACACGCCCGCAGAGACCTTGCAAGTGAGGTCCATGCCTTGACAGGGGGGATCTTTGGTTCCGGGATACACCAGAGCAGGTCTTCGTCATCCTGCTCATCCAAATCAGGGTTAACCAAGGGCTCGAATTGACAGTTAAAGTCCCCACCAACAATTATTGTGACTGAGAGGTCAAGTGTCTGAATAAAGAGATCTAGTGCTATGATCATGTCTGACTCCTGCCCGCTCCTAACTGGCCTAGAGTAAATACTTATTATGGCTATTTTTGGTGAGTTCAGGGGTGTCAATAACACACATTGAACATCAGGGGAGCCAGTTGGTATTTAGGTAGCTTGAACGCTCAAGTGGGTGCCTATCCAAATTGATAGGCCACCAGATGGGCGACCTCTGCCACTAGTTACTGCCAAGATGTGAAAAGTTGCGTAACCTGGGCTAGCACTCTCCTCTAAAGCCCATGTTTCCTGAATCAGGCAGATATCGTGTGCTGCCATAAAGGTGCCCCAGTCAGGAATAAATAGATTGTTTTTTAACCCCGCTACATTCCACAAAATAATTTTTATAGTTCCATCATCTACCTTACCAGTGTCTTTTGGAATCCCTGTTGCCATAGTGGAAGAGCTGTCGCAGGTAAGAGTGTGTGACTGAACTTTCCTTTCCGTTTTGTCTATAATAGGAGCTTCCCCCCCTACAATAGAAACTCCGCGCAGCTGCTTTGCATCCCCCAATTCGCTCCTTCCCACCCAGTTCAAGGAATTGAATAATGTACCTTCTACTGAGGTAAGGGTTTTGATATTTCCCTCCAGTACAATTAAAGGGGTAGATGTTTCGCTAGTGTTGTTCAGGACTAATTCCTTGTCGAGTGAGCGTCAATCTACCTGATTCAGTACACTAAACCTATTTCTATGCGCAAAGGATGACAAAGGGGGAGTATAAACATAGAAGTCCTACCAGCTTGTTTGCCCCTGTTGCACTCTAGATGGACAACCATTTTGGCCCTCGTCATTTTTAGCACTTTTACAGTGAGCTGGTCTCAGATGGGGCATAGGATAAAAATATGACAGGTGGAGGGGGAGGATTTGAGTATTTAATCTAGAGGGGGACATATCACAGATGTAATCAACGGCAACGGTATCCCTAAAATTTATTACTACACAATTCCCTGCAATAGTTTTGGGTCCCTTCCCAATCCAGTCTATTCGTCTTACAAAGAGTATTTCCCCAGAAATATGAGAGGGGAGAGGTCTGTTTACATTAAGCCACTGGATGCACTTATTTTTTAAGTCAGTATGACCTTCATTTTTTCCCTGGCTTAGAAGTGGTACCCCCGTTAAGACTATAACATACGGTAAAGATTCTGGGGGAAGATTAATGGTTTGCAACTCCGGTGAGGTAGCTATAAAAGATGGCTTTATATTTGTTGGGACCAAAACATCGGAAGACCCCCTTACCAATCTATATCTTTCGCATCCTGTTTTCTCATCACTGGGAGTGACTTTTGCTTTAGCAGAAACCGGGGCAGGGTTCCCAACTACATGGGAATCATCAGCAACTGAATTTATACATAGAGAGGGGCTAGCAATTTCCAAAGCTGGCTCATTGTTGGTGGGGGCCAATCGAGTTCCTTGGCTCCTAGTAACACTATCAACTACTAAGGCAGTCTTAACTTGAGAAACAATACCGCCAGCTTCACTAGAGGCAGACTTCCCATGTGGGACCGTTAGGGGCGTTTTCCCCAGACCCATATTATTAAGGGTAGAGACTAATCTATCGATCCTAGATGCCAGGGATTTGATGTGTTTGCCAATAGTCTGATCCAAGAGAGACTGAAAGTCAGCTACTAAGCGGAGCTCCCACATTCGCTGGGGAAGGGCCGGTAGTAGCTAGTACAGAATCTTACTTAGGCCCTATATTTTTAATTGGCTTTTTTACAGGTCTCCTTTTCTTGCCTCTAGGGCCCGGTTTATTTATTATGATGGTGTTTGGGGGAAATGGGGGTAAGCTTAGGGATGAATTGCTAGCTTTTGCATCTGTAGGGACCTGGGCACAGGGTAAATCAGCAAATGACGACGTAAGAAAAGAGCTTACGTCAGGAGGGTTTGTTACAATTGCTGAATAGTCCCCTGCTTGCTCTACCAAGGGGGCAGCGGGGGTAATTGACAACCTTCGCTCTGTGTTTTCAATTGCAGTTACCACTACCCCAATGGTTTTTTGAAGCATCTTATCGATAGCCGTTAGCGTAGGGAGGGGTAATGTCATAGCCACCTGTTGTCTCGTCACGGGGCGGGAAACTACGACCTTTTGGTTTTTACCCATTATATAGGATGGTTAAAAAAGATAGTCCATTCCTACAAAGCCTTTGCTAAGAAGCCCAAGGGGAAAATAATAATCAGTGATAACAGTACATTTGGGTAAATATCCAGACTATCAAAGGTGTCCAGTAGCAATGTTAGGGGGGTGGCCCGTCCCGGCCTCCTCCGGCCACAGACAGCTCGCCCTTTGTCCGGGCTTCGTCCGGCGCTTCCCGCGCGCGTCCTCGCGGGACGAGGGACCGGGCACACCTTTTTAGCGCCACCTGGCGCACACAGCTGAGTCTACCTGCCCCTGAGGACTCTGGATGCTGTAGTCCAAGGACGTCTGGCGAAGCCAAGCCCGGCCGGCCGTATCAGAGGAGCAGGGCACCACCGGTGATAACAAACGCTGGGTCGGGGGGGCGAAGCCAAGCCCGGCCCCGTGGAAAAAGACAAGGCGGCAGAGATCACCAGCACACAAAAGCAGCACACCTTGGGACTCCACACCGGGCACACCTTTAAGCGCCTCCTGGCACGCACAGCTGAGTCTACCTGCCCCTGAGGACTCTGGATGGTGTAGTCCAAGGACGTCCGGCGGAGCCAAGCCCGGCCGGCCGTATCAGAGGAGCAGGGCACCACCGGTGATAACAAACGCTGGGTCGGGGGGGGCGAAGCCAAGCCCGGCCCCGTGGAAAAGGACAAGGCGGCAGAGATCACCAGCACACAAAAGCAGCACACCTTGGGACTCCACACCGGGCACACCTTTAAGCGCCTCCTGGCGCGCACAGCTGAGTCTACCTGCCCCTGAGGACTCTGGATGCTGTAGTCCAAGGACGTCCAGCGGAGCCAAGCCCGGCCGGCCGTATCAGAGGAGCAGGGCACCACCGGTGATAAACGCTGGGTCGGGGGGGGGGGGCGAAGCCAAGCCCGGCCCCGTGGAAAAGGACAAGGCGGCAGAGATCACCAGCACACAAAAGCAGCACACCAATATTGTCATTTTCAAAATATTGTGCTCTGCTGTATTTTCACTCACAGAAAAGCATCTTTGAAAAGTGTGACAACCAATGTGGTTTACAAAATATCATCCCCAATTTTGATTTTAGAGGCTTTGAGACTTTAATTCTTTCGCTACCAGTTTCCCACTGTGACCTCTGTCTCGCGACTGAGGGAGCTATTCTCCCTAAGCACAAGGATACACTCACGGGTGACAAGAAGAGCTCAGTAAATCTACTGATTGATTAAACCCAAGAACTAGAAGCATTCTTTTTCTTGAAGTAAGCAAATTACGCATCTGAGGTTTGAATACTTTGTAAAGGTGGTATATCCCCAATTGTGTGTGAAATTCTGGGGCTGGGCGAGCATGTTTATCCAGTAGCCCAGACTCATTCTTGGGCAAAATATTAAGCATTCAAAAAGGACTGTGACTATAGACCTAGAGTAATGCTAATGTCAGGTGCCGTACTGAGCAGAGCACACTCATTGCAATGTTTGGAGAGGGACAACCAATCAAATACCTTGGTATGCAGTCAGTAAGTAAACGTACAGGCCCTACGAGCAGCTCTCACAAAAAACAACAAACTTATTATTTATATTTTTTAGCACCATTAACTTTTCAGAAATGTTTTACATAGCTGAAATGCCGCTTCATAGATCAATGAGGGTGGAGTGGTGAGCATAGTTTAGAGAAATAATAGTTACGGTATAGATTCATTATGGTAGTTGTTTGACGATGATTGGTGAAGACAAACAAACACTTATCTAGGACAATTACGTTTTTCTAGCTAATGGAACACAGAGGCCTGAAATGTAGATGAGTCCAGCAGACTGGAGCTGTAACTGTTGCCATCTTTCTAGTTATAGTAGATGCTATTTTTGAACTCTTGAAGCAAGGGTGATGCACTCATGTCTGTTGGTAGGGAGTTCCAGTAAATGGGGCCTAGAAGGTGGATGGCTTGGATCATGGTGGTGAAACAAGGTGACCTGGTGTGAGAAAAAAGGTGATGGCTGAACAAGACTGCTGCAGTAGTCCAGTTTAATGAATACTATAGAGATGATGAGTCTTTTGGGGTTACTAAAGGGTATGCGAGCGTTGTTATGGATGCACAATAATTGAAGATGTACTACCGTAATTCAGGATATGAAGGCTTCCTTTCATGAACGGGTGGAAGAGAATTTATGGTTTATGCTTTGAGGGTATATTCCAGAGATTCCAGACTGGATGTAGTAGGTGAGAGGGTAGTGTTGTCAGAGGGAAAGTGTTTTAGAACAGTTCCCCAACAGTGATTGTGGCGTCCTTCATTGTCCGATGGCAGTAAGAGCTATGTGACCAGATGTGGGGTTTGAATCTGGGAAAGGAGTATATTTGGCTAAACATGGCCTAAAGATGACATCAGAAATGACAGAAGTGGTGTACAATGAGAAAGAAGAGGGCCAAGGACTTCGATGTGTGATACCCACTGTCAGTGGGGTGGACAGTGACATTTTGGAGACCTGAGCAACTGAGATAGAATGACTGGAGAGGTACGAGGTAAACCAGTTGTGAGCCAGGCCAATGACCACTAGTTAGTGTAGAAAGGACACAGTAGGACAATCAAGTGTTGAAGGAGGTGAATAGATTCTAAAGTAAAAGAACGCAAGAAAGGTGATTATGAACGCCAGTGGTAATGAATTTGTTTATATGTGAGAGAGCTGTTTTTATGGAGTGGATGGTATGGAAACCTGAGAAGGTACGGTAGATTAAGGAAAGAAAGTGTGACACATCTGAAGACACATTTTTCAATATCGTACAACAAAAGGAGTTGAGATGCTGGGCAATAGTTTGATGGGGTGGGGGAGAAGTGAAAGGGATCAGCAGTAGTATTTTTGTTTTTAAAGAACCGCTGGGACCACTACAGATTTGAAACATGTAGGAATGCCGAACATGTACGAGATGTGAGTGTACAGTGTAGGAGGTGGAATCTGACTGCATGGTTGCCCCCACTTTTTTCCTGGTTGTTTGCTGGTTTTCGACTTAGTTAGGCTGGGATCCTGCTATTCAGGACCCCAGCCTATCTGCTTTCCCCTTTAAATTGATTACAAGTACTTTAAGAACACTCCAGATTGGATTCTGGGGTACCCTTATAAGTCCCTAGTATATGGTATACTATGTACCCAGGGCATAGGTACCCCAGATGCCTACCAGGGGATGCAGCATGTATTATGCCACCCATGGGAAGCCTTCCAAAATTACACCACAGGACTGCTACTGCAGCCTGAGTGAGGTGGTGCATGCACCTCTTACTGAGATATAGGTTCACTGTATCTCACCATATCACTGCACAAATAAACCTATCAGTCACCCCTATGGCAGGCCTTACTAATCCTGAAGGCAGGGTGCTGGGTTTTATGTGAGAAGGTGCCCATGCATGAGTAGAGCCCCTCTGCAGCCTTCGGAACCATTATTCCAGGGTTGTTTGTGATGCAGCCAAACCATATACTCTTAAGTGCATTATAACCAAACGGTAAATGTTAACTTTGGGATGGCTGCACGGAAACATGTTGTGTTTGCTGTCAAACACCTAGGAATCATACCTCCACACTGGTGTGGGAGTATGATCCCACCCTTATAAAGGGAGAGATATGACAGCACCGGTATACCCGGTAGCAGCTAACAGAGCCCTGGCATCACAAAATGGATGCTGTCAGCCACAGACCAGAGTCTTCTGTCCTGCTGCGGGACGAAACTCCAGCATGGGAGGCCTGGACAATAGGTTTCCTGTTACAGGGAGGTGTCACCACCTCCCAGACAGGCTTTAGTGTATTGGGGCTGGGTGGGTGCACTCCAAGAGTGCTTTGAAGTCTGCACTGGGGGCACATTTGGTGTCCCTGTGCATAGTCCAGCTCAAACTGGTTGCAGGGGCTACCAGCCCCTGCTCTGGCGCGAAACTAGACAAAAGAAATGGGTGTAGCCACCCCTCTTTCCTGACCCGCCCATAGGTGGGTCCCTAGAGTTTGTCCAACCCCTTCCTTTGGTATAAGATAGGAACCCCTGGCTACAGGACTTTAGATTACACCTGGACGAAACTCTGATACTGAATCCTGGAACTTCGACGATCTACATTGAACTAGATGACTGAAGAATCTCCCTTGGAGTAGTAACTTCCCTGCAAGGCAGGCACCAAAGACGCATCTGACCAGTTTGCATCTCCAAAGCTCCCGCCGGACTCCGAAGAATTTTGCAACACAGGAGGTGGGTTTCCATGGTCTTAGAGGTCGATCAGTGCCCACAGCAAGTCTGAGGCCCGTATCCCTCGTTGTGACCGTGCAACCCAAACCCCTGGACACCGCGTCACTTTGCAGAAGCATCAGCTTTCCATCGACTCCTGCAGCTGAGCTTTGGGTTACTTGTAGCCCGGACCCCGAGCAGCATTTGCACCGAAGATTGCCTGCCTACACTCAACGAGTGTTCTGTGAGCTGGCCCTTTATGTTTTCTCTCGAGGTCCCTTCGCGATCCCTGGTCCGTCGACTGCTGGGTCCCTGTGAAGGCAACTTAAAATTTAATTGGGCATACCTGGTTGCTCCAGACGTGCCCTCACTCTCCATCGCTTGGGGAGTCCCCAGGACCTTGCTGTTCCGCACCAAAGCGTCTTTTCTCTTCCTGCGTGGGTTGCTGTTGCCAAGGCTTGTTGGGTTCAATCCGAGCACTGACACCGCAGCACTCAACATCCTTCGTGGAACAGCTTGAATCCAGCTCCTGGTCGTCGTCGACGCCTCCTGGTCCTCGTGGCTGCAGAGTCAAGCTTCACCTCTTCGCACCTGTAACACCCGACATCGGTGGGCATTCGTCTTATCATGCCCCTGGACAATGTCAAGTGACTCAGACTCTGTCCCTTCTGCTTTCAGGTTCTTCTGATCTTCGATCCAGGCTTGGATCACACCGGACACTTTTCTCCTTCCCGGCAGCAGCACTTTGCAGCAGATCGCCATTGAAATCAACGACGATTCCCGACACCATTTGACACCTATGCACCCGTCTTCCCTGGGTGAGGTAACTCGAGTACTCCGGTGCTTCCGTGGTTGCTGGCCCTACAACCCCCTAAGTCTAACGGGGTTTGCTCAAAGTCCTCTCCTGAGTGTCCCAAACGTCTAAAATTCCAACCTTAGAATAGTACGGAGCTCGCACCTGTGTTCTCACACTGCACGCGTCCCCCGTGCGTCTCCTGTGTCACTACCTTGGGGTCCCAGCGATTCTACGTGCTCTAGGCACTGTGTCTAGTCAAGTCGTAGTTCTTATACCACTTTCTTAATATATGGTTTGGTCCGTCCCTAGGGTCCACTGTATATTGTGCTATTTACTGTCGTTTTAGAACTGTATTATTGTGTATCTTGGACTCTAATCTCATAAAGAGCTTAGTAGTGAGTGTTTAGAAATATATACATATATTTTATATATACACCTTCTGTGGTTCTCCTTTCATTTAGTAATTCAAGAGGTTCTAATCTGGTAAACCAAGCTGCTTTACACTCCTTCAAGACTTAGCCTGAAGGCTGCTCTCCCCATAGCTACCACTAGGATAGCTTTCAATAAAGGTTGTCTTTAAACCTATCATCAATAAGGGTTGTTTGGACTGGTACAAGGTGCCCACTATAACTAGTGGACATCATATACCAGGCCAACTTCTCACATACAGTTAAAAAGATAGCTCAAACGAAGAAGAACACTGGACACGAGGGAAAGAAGTGCGATACCCTGAGGACTGAACGGGTCTGATGGTACACAGGATGGTGGGTTTGTAGCTTTGATAATTGGAATGACTTTGTCATAATAACCTTAATCTAAATCAGAGTGTAGTTTAGAATTAGTTTGGGGTGGGAATGTAAGAGGGTGGCACTAGAGCTGTAAGTAGTGTCTTTTACTAGTGAAATTTGAGGAGACATGCAAGTCAAAATTACTAGCTTAAGAGGACAGATCATTGATGCGTGAAAATTGAGTAGAGAATAGGTTGAGGACAGTGTGCACAAGTAGTTAAGTGTAACACTGAAGCGAGTTGAAAAGGAATTTGGAATTATGAAGGTTTGGGGTTTACAATGGCATTTGATAGTGTGCTCTGAGCTTAACTGACCCCATACTGAGGTGGAATTGTCCATGTGCGTCTTACATAGAATTGCTCTTATGCGTTTTTTTCTTTTTTTCTTTTGAAAGGTAGGTGATAGTCAAGGGTTTGGCTATGAAGCAGCAGAGAGAATGTACTTACTAGTTAATGTGTCGTTAAGTATTTTTCAAAGCAGTTCTGTCGTGATTTTGTATAAGTTTAGGTTAGATCATAGTGAATTTAAATAGTTTCCTTTTGGTTGCCGGAGGGAGGGCAAGGGGAATACTACTAACATGCAGGTGTATTTAGTTAATGCTCAGATGAGGACTGGTTGATGGTGGGTTTGGAGTGGGGATATTGTGTTAAAAGTGTAAAGTCTGGTGTTGATCTCTGAATCTATTGGTGTGAGATATGTATTGATTAACAAGTGATAAAAGAGAAGTGAAAATAGCATGTGCCACAGCGGTTATTGAGAATCTAGTTGAAAACACAGAAAGATGATCGCACTGAAGGGTAAAAGTCAGTCAATCTAGTGTGGAGTTGGGCAAATCGTAGTCCTGTTTACTTGAAGGGGACAACAACTGATGTACAGTAGTATTTATTAGAGGGTGGGTGTGATGGTGGTTTTTGTGAGCGCTGGAGCACCAGAGAGGAGGAGCTGTCATTCATATATCCTTAATATTACTGTCCTTGGATCTGGTCATACATTTACCTCTACCCTCACCTGCGACTTGGGTCCATTATTCAGTTGATGGCCAATCATAGCATTATTGACGGACTCCACAGGTCTTCAATGCCACAGTAGATTTACAGCTGGAAGGGCTTTGTCGGGTTACATGCTGCTCCCTTGGTACTTTGTCACACAAAACGTAGGAGGCGTGTATTCTTCCACTGGTAGAGCCTTGCGCTGCTAAAAGTCTTGGGTACCATTTTGCAATTTAATCACAGATGTGTGTGTCGTGTTTGTAAAAAAGGAATTCGTCAGAAGGTGAAAAAATTGATGCTTTTTGCATTGGATTTGTAGATAATCAAATGCACACTCACTGATGAACTGTGGCAAAACAGAATATGTATTCTTGCAGAGATTCATTTTGGACAGAATCATTTGTGTATTGTGTAATAGGCCTCTCTTCTAAAGGTCTCTTCGGAATCAGTATCTCCTATGTTGAAATGTGCTGTTCATCATCATATGTTTTAGACGGTGCCTCCAACCTGTCTCGAATGGTCGCCCTAAAGTCAGTTTTCCTACCTCGGCTTGTCTAGACATCGTTATGTGGCTTTCGTGAGCCTACATGTTGACTTTGCACTGCTAATACTTTCATTTTTGCTTATGTGAGCATGCAGTGCGGAGGAAAGAGGGGCAGAGGTTCTGATCATCTCTACAAAGGAGGTCTTGAAGTAACGCAATTTAATTATATTTTTTATACAAGAAATTATTAAGCAATTTATCCTTGTTTTGACAACCTTTAAGGTTTTTGTGTGCACATTTGCTTTATCTTCGGATTCCTCATTTTATTGGAGCAGGCACATGTCCCTCTATCCTTGCCAGTGTTCAGCTGATACTAATTAACAATACATTTTTGTTAACTGACTTATTGGGAGTCGAGAATTGAAGAGGAAGCACTCCAAGTAATTTATCATGGTGGCATGATGCCACCCATGAGCTTTTGGGAAGAAATTTATATTTCCAATTTAGTTTCTAAATACAACATTTGTTTTAAAGCAAGACTATAAAGGCTGGCTTAGTATATGTTATGTTATGTTATGTTATTTGTATTTGTACCGCGCACAGCTGCCCCAGCAAAGGGGCGTCCTGGCGCTTTGAGAAGGTGAACACAACACAGCACTAAAAGCGGACAAAAGGAGACGAGACACAACAGATAAGCTAAACAAATAAAAAGGTCTTGATAGCCCGTCTAAACTGAAGGAGCTCATCGATGGCCCGGATTTGTGGAGGAAGAGAATTCCACCAACTCGCTGCCAGGACTCGAAAGGAGCGGCCACCAATTCTGCTCAACTTAAAACGCGGGACCACTGCTAAGTTCTGGCCTAGCGATCTAAGAGTGCGAGAGGGGACATAGGGGATCAGCAATTTCTCCAAGATTTGTGGGGGAGTACCCTTTAGGATTTTAAATGCAAAGCAGAGAACCTTAAATCTAATCCTCTGCTGCACAGGGAGCCAGTGGAGAGAGCGCAGAGTATTGGACACCGAACATCGCCTAGGCAGACCTGTCACCAGTCGGGCCGCAGCGTTTTGAACCCGCTGGAGCCGCAGAAATTCTGACTGGTTTATCCCCGCCAGTAGGGAGCTGGCATAGTCCAGCCTGGACAGCACTGATGCTTGGACCACCAGCTGTCTTGTGGGTGCATCAAAGAATTTGAGGATGGGTCGAAGTCCTCTGATGATGCCATAGCAAGAAGCCGCCACCTTCTTGGTATGACGGATGAAACTCAGAGAAGGATCAAGCCACACCCCCAAGTTTTTTATCTCTGCCGCTGGGAGGGGAGTCACACCCAACTCCGAAGGCCACCATTTGTCATCCCACAAAGCCACCTGTTTACCAACCACCATAATCTCCGTCTTCTTGGTGTTTAACTGGAGACAGTTGGAATTCATCCAGTTAGCCACTTCCCGCAGACCATCACAGAACCTGGGAGCCTCCAGGTCTGAGTCCCCACTCAGTGTGACCGCCAACTGCGTGTCATCTGCGTAAGAGACCATGGTCAGGCCCCACCGCTTGACGACCGCAACCAACGGTCTCACATACAGATTGAAAAGGGTGGGACTCAGTGAAGACCCCTGTGGGACTCCCTGGTCTAGCAGGTAGGATGACGACTTACCGGGCGGGATCGCCACCTGGAATGACCTATCCGTAAGGAAGGAACGAAACCAGTGCAAGGCGGAGCCAGAAACGCCCACCTCCTCAAGACGCCGAATCAGAATCCCGTGCGAGACCGTGTCGAAGGCGGCACTAAGATCTAATAACAGTAGTGCTGCCGTCCGACCGGAATCCAGCACGGAACGCAGATGCTCGACCATCGAGAGAAGGGCCGTCTCCGTGCTGTGACCCGCACGGAACCCGTTCTGGGTAGGGTCGAGAATGTTAAGCCTACCAAGATGGTCTGTAAGAGTGGCATTCACATGGGCCTCCGCTATTTTCGTGGCCCAAGGGAGAAGGGAGATAGGGCGGTAGCTTTCAGGTTTAAGGGGGTTAAGGGTCGCCTTCTTCAGAATTGGCGTGACTACTGCCTGCTTCCATCTAACGGGAACCACTCCAGAAGAGAGAGACAGGTTGATCAAGGACAGCACCGGGGTACGGCAAACCGGTGCCAGGGTCTTGAGTTGGGCCGGTTTCAGCGGGTCTGCCGGAGATCCAGACTTGATTTTGGCGCTGAGAAAGTCAAACACCTCCAGAGATAAGGGGGGTAAGATGGAAAGACATTCCCCCTCACCTAAGGTGCGACCAACCTGCTCTAGCATCAGGGAACCCGTTGGGAAAGTGCGATAGATGGCTTGCACTTTTTCATGGAAGAAAGAGGCCAAACCCTCACAATGTGAGTCCGAGCATATTTCCACTGCAGTTGCTCTCTTCGCCATCAAGTCCTTTAATACTTTAAAAATAAGTTTCGATGGATTGGCAGAGTTCTGAAACTGTTGAGCATAAAAGGATGCGCGAGTTTGACACACTGCCCTGTGATAAATCTTGACCTTGGCCAGATAACATATTTTCAGATCTGGGTCGTACGACTTCCTCCATAATCTTTCGGCCTGTCTACAGGCCCTCTTAAGAGATGCCAAGGAAGTGTCATACCAAGGGCTCGTCTCCTTCCGGTGACACTTGGACCAACACATAGGAATCAGAGAATCGAGGGCACCAGATATCCACTCACAGAAGGAGTCATATCCACAATCGACCTCGGTGAGCGGACCTAAAGGAACCTTCTCGAGCTGATGGTAAAAATCCTCCAGTCTTAATTTGTTCCAGTGTCGTTTAAGAACAAGTCTATCCTGAGATAGAAAAGGAGAGTCAGACAAAGAGCATGCCGTTTTCACCAGCATGTGGTCTGTCCAGACCAACTGGGAGGAACCAAGAACTCTGAGTCCTTCTAGATTTGTGAAGAACGGGTCAAGAATATGACCACCTTTATGTGTGGGGAAAGTAATCATCTGCGAGAGCTGTAAAGCCTCAAGATCCGCCAGAAAGCTCCTAATAGAGGGTAAAGAAGGGCAGTCCAAATGGAGATTAAGATCTCCCACAACATTAAAATTTGCGCATCCTAGTGCCTCTATGCTAATATACTCAGGAAGAGCAGCCCTAAAAACAGAATCACAGCCCGGAGGCCGGTAAATTAATAGCCCAGAGAAGGTAAACTGGTGACTAAACGCTATTTTAAATAGGGCACCCTCACACCCCAAAAGTTCAGCGGCTTTCCACTCGCAGGGATAACACCGTTTGGTGGTCATCGCAATACCTCCACCTCTAGTCGTCCGATTTAAAGTGAAAATAGCATACTCTGGGGGAAAGGCTAGGTTAATTATCGAGGAGTCAGAGTCCTGGAGCCACGTTTCCGTCAGAAAAATCACATCCGGCGAACCATCAATAAGAAGGTCGTAAACCTCCTGATGGTGCTTTACCACAGATCTGACGTTTAAGCTCCAGATACTCAGGTCCCGTTGTCCTATCCTCTTTATAACAGGCCCCAAGGAGCGTATAAGAGAGGGGGGTTCCAATGACCAAGCACCACACCTACAATGATATGGGCCACACAGCGGGACTACAGGCGAAAACTCGCAGCGTGTACATCGGTCCCGAAGGGCCAGTAGATCGGCCCTACTATAAGTTCTCAAAAGTATAGTCATGATGGCCAGGTCCAGAGTTCTGCCGCGAGCCGCGCCTCCTTAGCGCGGACGGGCAGGACTCTGGCACGACTCAGGCACAGCGAAGGCACGGCCACTGCGCGTAACCGCTGCGTGTTGGAGGGAGCTTTAAATAGGCGTCCCTCCACTCAGCCGGAGCGCTAGACCGCTCGTCAGCAACACCCACCCAGAGTGACCACCACTCCAAGATGGCGCCCGAAGTGACCACCACTCCAAAATGGCGCCCGAAGCCAATCCCACCCCAGAGACCGGACCCGCCACTAGTTTAAGTAAAGCACCTTGCACTAATACAGACAACTCGGTTGGTGATTTTAGTGGTCTTAGACAACCATAGAAAGCTTTCAAAGTGGTAGCTGTGGAGAGCAGCCTTCATGTTTAGTCCAGAAGGAGTGTTAAGCAGCTTGTTCTACCAGAACTAAACATATAGTGTAGGTTAAACGAAAAAGAACCGCACAGTGTAGGTATAAAAATAAGTATATTTATTATACACACTCACTAACACATTGGCATATCTACTGCCCAGATATATCAACACAATATACACAATACTGCAAATATAAACAAGTAAGCACAAATTCAGTGGTCTCCAGGGGGAGACCAAATCATATACTAAAGAAGTGGAATGCAAACCTCGACAAAAGTTGGAACTTGGACCAGAAGACTCAGAACAGCTGGGGACACAAGGAACCAAGCGATACCAAAGGGGATGATGGACAGAGCGCTTGAGCAAATCAAACACTTACCCCCAGTCAACTGATCTGGGTTTAATCCATCATCATTCTTTAGCTCTCTCCACCACCCCAGTTCAGACATGGCCCTATGCAAATCAGTCTGACCCTGTGCCTCATGGGAACAGTCCAGCCCCAACTGCCAAGCCATGTCTTCCCTGGACCGGAAACAAGCATCCTGGGACCGGTTTCGGGTTCATAACCCTCATCAGCCAGGCTATCTTGAATCCAGTGGCAAAGTGAGCAAGGGACCCACGTCTGGGCATACCCTGCCAACTTAGGGCGAACAAAGCGATACCAAAGGGGATGATGGACAAAGCGCTTGAGCAAATCAAACACTCACCCCCAGTCAACTGATCTGGGTTTAATCCATCTTCATTCTTTAGCTCACTCCACCACCCCAGTTCAGACATGGCCATATGCAAATCAGTCTGACCCTGTGCCTCATGGGAACAGTCCAGCCCCAACTGCCAAGCCATGTCTTCCCTGGACCGGAAACAAGCATCCTGGGACCGGTTTCGGGTTCATAACCCTCATCAGCCAGGCTATCTTGAATCCAGTGGCAAAGTGAGCAAGGGACCCACGTCTGGGCATACCCTGCCAACTTAGGGCGAACAAAGCGATACCAAAGGGGATGATGGACAGAGCGCTTGAGCAAATCAAACACTCACACTCACTGATGAGCAAAAGAATGATGGATTTAACCCAGATCTCTCGACTGGGGGGGAATGTTTTGATTTGTTCTGCATTCCGTCCATCAATTGTGTGTCTTTTGCTTTCTCGCCCTAAGTGTGCCAGGTATGCCCAGACGTGGGTCCTGGGCTCACTGTGCCACTGGACTCAAACTATTCTGGCTGAAGAGGGGTGAAACCCCGAAACCGGTCCTAGGATGCTTGTTTCCGGTCCAGGGAGGACCTGGCTTGGCAGTTCGGGCTGGACTGTTCCCATGATGCACAGGGTCAAGACTGATTTGCATATGGCCAGGTCTAAACTGGGGTGGCATGGTGAGCAAAATAATGATGGATTTAACCCAGACCTCTCGACTGGGGGTGAATGTTTTGATTTGTTCTGCATTCGTCCATCAATTGTGTGTCTTTTGACACAAGGAACCACCCAAGCTAAGTACCCAGGAACCCCACGGAGGCTGTGTGCACAGTGGAAACACAGCCACATACTCAATGAAAGTCAATGGAAAGTTGTGGTTGCAGTTTTCAAGAAGAAGGACCCTTACCAGTGGCCCCCAAAGAAACCCCATAGAAGACAGAAGGTTGGAAAGTCACCCCACCTGTGGATACCCCTAGAACCAGGATACCCACACCAGGGAAGCCGGATGCATGGGTGAGAAATGACATCGGAAACCGCCATAGACCACAATTGAGGACTTCAGGAAAGATGCCGCCAGTGAAGAAGGTGAATGAGTCTGGTGGAATCCATTGATGGATTCTTGAAGAGAAGAACCTGCAAGCAGAGGAGACAGAGTCTATGCCACTCGGAGGTGACAAGGAGGCACGGAAGAGCAATGACTATGGATGATGGAAGATGCAGGAGTGAGGACTGTGACCTTGTTGCTGCAGCTGTGAGGACCAGGTGACGCTGTGAAAGTCCAGGAGCCATTCACGAGCTGTCCCACGTAGGCAGTCAAGAACGGTGTACGGCGGGAACTGCAACAAGCCTTGGTAGCAGCAACAGACATGGTAAATGAAAAAGGTGCAACATTAGGACACACAAGGTCCAAGGAACTTACCAAATGCAGGAGAGTCAGAGCAGGCCCCGAGCAAGCAGGGGATCCCATTGAAGCCAAAGAAGATCCTCAAGAGGACCCACAGGTTGACGGCAGAGGTGTCGCAAGAGGACCTCGAGCAGCTTACCAAAGATGCAGGCCAACGGTGCAGAGGATGCAGTGAGGACGAAGATCTTGGCAGGAGGAGATGCTGGAGGCTGGAGCTTCTTGCAGCCTGAAGATCTCTGGAGGACACAGCCAACAAGCCTTGGCAACAGCAAGTCGACGCGGTGCACAGGGGTTCTGTTCCAGCGGTTCAGACGAAGGATACTGGCCTCAAACTTGCTGAGAAGACATTGCAGGCCTCGAGGGATTGCAGAACCATCACCTGTGTTGCTGAGGAGTCTGTGGGACATCAGGAGCAGCAGACCAGTCAGCTTCGTTGCGGTGCCTGCCGATGCAGGGGAGTGACTCCTTCACTCCAAGGGAGATTCCTTTGGGTGTCTTTGATGCCCACAGGGCTGGAGAGGAAGCTGGATGAAGCACAGGCAAAGGTGACAAAGAAGACTTGCAGAACGGCGAGACCAGGAACAGCTGTAGTCTTCCTTGGTGCAGTCTCAGTTCCAGGTGAAGTCCAGTGAAGTCCAAGGTGCCCAGACGGTTGAAGTGGTTTTGAGTTTGAAACTAGTCCCACAACGAATCTGAAGAGCCACCCACAGGTAAGCCCTTAAGTACCCTAGGTAAAGGGTTGGGACAATTCAAGGATCCCTCCGAGAGACGGGGCTTGACAGAGGGGAAGATACTCCCATTTCCTTTGTACAGTTACGCACCAAAGCAGGAGCCAAGGGCTCCCTGAACTGACTAAAACTGAAGGATGCAAGAAGGGCACCAAATGTGCCATTCAAAGCAGTGTGGTGGTGCTGCCAAGCGCCACACCACAGCCAAATACACTAATTTCTGTCTGGGTGGGGGTCACACCTTCCTGTGGCAGGAAACCTATTGTTCTGCCTTCCCCTGCTCGAGCTTAGCTCAGCAGCAGGAAGGCAGAAACGTGTCTGTGGTTGGCAGAAGCACTAATTTGCTGTTAGACCCTAAAGGGCTGCTACTGGGAATACAGGGACGCAGCCTAAGGGAGCTCCCCAGTACATGGGATCCTACATCAGACACTGGAATCGTTGTTGGGGTAGGATTCCAACATGTTTGAAACAAAACATGAGCAGTTTCGGTGGAGCCAATATATAGTTATACATCTCAAAATTGACTTGATGTCCACTATATGTATTAAATGGCTGACCGCACTTACAAAGCCTGGAGAATCAACTCCAGGGTTTGTAGAGGTGCCCTGCTCATGCAGGGGCACCCTCACACTTGTAACCAAGCACCCTGGCCTCAGGACTGAAGAGCCTGCCATAGGGGTGACTTATAGGTTTTAAGGGTAGTGATCTCCGATATAAGGAAATTTATATCTGTGATGAGGGGTGCAAGCACCTACGCACAACATATGCAATGGCAGGCCTACAGTCACAGTTTGAGTGGTCGGTCATGGGTGACATAATACATGCTGCAGCCCATGGGAGACCCCTGGTGTACCTTTGCCCTGGGTACCTTAGTACCATATATAAGGGTACAGCAGTAGTCAATTGTGGAGGTACCAAAGTACTTACTATTGTCAAATTTCGGGAGAGAACACAGTGACTGGGTTCCTGATTAGTAGGATCCTAGTCAAACTAGTCAGAAAAATGCATAACATCAGCAAAAAGTGGGGGTAACTATGAAAGTAGATCCTACTTTCGTACAAGGACAGAAAGTTGTAGCAGCCATTATTAAAGTGAAAACAGTAGTTGTGGCTGCTAACGCTTGGTGCCATTTTGAAATTCCACCTGTTGTTTGAGGCCTTTGTGCGATGAACAGGAGGAGGCTGTTCACCTCTGCTCTCCACAGCTACCACATGGCACACATAGCAGAGCAGAGGCAATGTTTAATATAACCAAAAGTGTATTGAAAACATTAGATCTGCCATATTTGAAATGACTTAAACTGTGCGGAACAAGAGGCAAAAAATAAAGATAACATTTTGATAAAAGTCATAGACTGCCCCTGAAAAACAGGACAACTTGCAGCTCTTCTTAGTGTAATGAAATACATGTATTGGCCATTCGGGCTATAACTTGACATTAGAAAAGATTATGGTGTCTATTCACATAATGCTTTTCGTAGTAGTACTACTAGCATAACCATACATCTTTTGCTGTTCAAGCAGCCAAACTATGGAATTCATTACCGCCAAACATTAGATCCTCAGATAACGGTCTTATCTTCAGGACTCTTTCCTACATAAACACCATACTCAAACACTAATGTACAGCTTTTAAATCATGTTTGTAAACATTTATAATTTGATTATATGTATCTAAATATGTCTATTTTTCAACAAGTATGTCTAACTAGTGTTTTTAAAATATATATTCTTTAGGTCTGCTTAAATATACATCACCTATGGTTAAATTAAAAATATACATATATCATACATCACGTGATTTCTTGTAAACATGAAAACAGGACTTGCGCAACCTTCGTTCAAAAATGCATGGCGGCCATCTTAAAACAAGTTATATACCTAAAGTGCTATTAATCAAAGTGCTCAGTGCTGTGCATAAAAACATTTTTGTAACAACCAGGACAACCAGTTACTATTTACACATGAAGATCTAGGTTTAGCATTTCTAAAATTCATGAAAATATTTCTAAACCACCTTATCTCTGCGGTTGAGTCCATGTGCAAAATTGGCAACTTGGTTCATATTTATAAATTAATAAGTTAATAAATAAATAAATCCTTATCAATTCTTAAAAATCTGTATATTTCATGATTAAAGAATGATATCCTAAAAAACTATTTAGTAAACTAGTTAATACACCCAAAGTATTCCATGTCCATTTTGTTGCTACCACAATTGTGCCCTGAATGGGCTATCACAGAATGTCAAGTCTTACTGTGAGTAGGAGGTATATAGCAATATCTAGAGTTCAAGCTTTGAATAAAAACTGCTAATTTTCTTTTTCTATCTTTTACTCTAGATGCACCCACAACTCCTTGTCGTTGTTCAATCCTATCGGTGCTTTGGTTTGAAGATCTACAATATTTTTAGTTTCCAAAGCACAAGGTTGGCGCACCCGATCCCCTCCTCTTTCTTGTTTCTCCATCTGGTCTATACAATAGAAGTGAAGGAGATCCCTGTTGCTCTGGTGGAATTTCTCAAAATGACGAGCAACAGGGTAAGTCGCATCCTTGTTTGTAATTGCACGCATGTGCTCAAGGATGCGCTTCTTTGTCGGGTGTATGGTGCTACCAATATAGCGTTTCTGGCATGGGCATATCAGACAATACACAGTATATTCTGAATTGCAATTTAAGAATCTCTTTATCGTGCGAACAGGCCTAGAATCCCCTGGCCTTCCCTGATAGGTGGTGACTTTTCTGCTGAATTTGCAGGCTTTACAGCGTTTGCATGGAAATAATCCGGCAATGTTAAAACGATTTTGGATTTCCGGGTTTTTGTTAAAATGGCTGTGGATGAGATGGTCTCCCACTGAGGGACATCGTTTGTATGTTATTAGCGGGCGTTCTGGAAGTTTTGTTTTTAAGATATTGTCCGTTTGCTAAATGTGCCAATTTTTTCTGAAAATCTGTACGATGTTACTAGATCTCTCGTTGTAGCTAGTTATCATCCTTGCCGGGCGATTTTCTATAGATTTTTTCAGGCCTTTTGCTACCAGTAGATCTATCCTGTTGATTTTCTCCACCTTGTTTTCTGCCTGTGCCAGATCTCCCCTGGTATAACCCCTCTCTTTGAACCTTTGTAGAGCTTCCTCTTTGGCGTTATTATAGCTCTGCAACGTGGTGCAGTTACGTTTCAAACTCAATAGCTCTCCGAACCGTATATTTTTTTAATAGGCTCACCGGGTGATGGCTACCTGCATGCAAAACCCCATTCCCCGCTGTCGGTTTCCTATACAGTCGAGTGAGTATGGTGTCATTTTCCATGTATACTTCCAGATCTCGGTAGGTGACTAATCTATCACTGATATTACAGGTAAATTTAAGATTCAACTCGTTGCTGTTTAGTGAGGCAACATACTCCTCAGCCGAGGAGCGGCTGCCACGCCAAACAACAAAGAGATCGTCAATGTACCTAGCCCACAACGTTATTTTGTCCATCCACATGTCATTGGTCTGCCCCAGGCCACGTGCTTCTCCCACCAGCCCACTAATAAATTCGCGTAGCTGGGGGCGAAGCACATGCCTATTGCAGTTCCATGCTGTTGCTGGTAAAGTTGGCCTGCAAAGGTAAAAATATTATTATTCAAACAGAATGTGATCATGTTAAGAAGCATCTCATTGTGTTTCAGAAATTTCAATGCTCTCTTCTTGAGAAACCAGCTCACATGAGACCATTGCCATGTTTAATACACGTGTAAGCTGGTTATGTCCAAAGTTATGAGAAGCATATCTTTGTCCCACGCAATACCCTCGATTTGTCTCAAGAAGTCCTGAGTCTCTCGGACGTAGGAAGCCAGGTCCCTCACTAAAGGTGCTAAAAAGGAATCAATGTATACTGCTGTGTTTTCTAAGAGACTGCCGATAGAGGCCACCATAGGCCTACCCGGTGGATGCTTTGGGTCCTTGTGCACTTTGGGCAGATGGTAAAATATAGGTAGAATAGGATTTTCACAGTGTAAAAACAAATAGTCATCTTGTCCCAACATGCCCTCATCCCGCCAGTCTTTGTTGTCGATGATATTCATGGATACATTTTACATATCTGTAAAATAGCATTTTTTAACTACCAATTGTCTCATGGCCTCTTTATGATAATCGTCTTTGTTAAAGATGACCATGTTCCCCCCCCTTGATATATATATAGATATATATATATATATATATATAGATAGATATATATATAGATATATATATTTCTATGCTTAACATGTTCATATCCCACTACATAGTTTTCATACTTGTTATGTTATTGGATGCCTTTGGGTCTCTGTTTTATTTATTCGTCACAATATGTAAATTTTATCATAACTATTTTATCTACAAGTGCTTCATTATTGAAATATTGATGAAAAGATCAAATAAAAAAAAGTTATAAAAATATACCAATAAATTAGCTTCAAGTACAGCAACACTTGAAAGTCTGAGTTTATACAATGCACATTTAAATCTCAATGTCTTATCTTCCTTATAGATGTTTACCTGCCCAATGTAGTTATGGATCTATATATTTCTTTCTTTACTCCTACTGGAGAAGAAGACAAGAACACCTTTGACTCTATCCAAAGCACTTACTACTCTGTCTCACCCTGTACGTCTCACAATATATCCTCTACCTCCACACTCTGACTCATCCCAAACCTCATTCTACTACTATGATAACCCTTTCTAGACTCTTCCCTCCTCTATCCCTCCTTGGCTCACTTCAAACCTCGTTTTACTACTATGATCTCTCAAACAACCCTTTCCAAATTCTTCCCTCATGTATCTCTTCTTTGACTCATCCCCAATCCCTTTCTAAGGACTCTTCCCTCCTCCATCTCTCCTTTAACTCATCCCAAACCTCATCCTAATACTTAATTCTCCCAAATAACACACTTACCCCTTTCATCTGTCCATTATCCTATTCAATCCAACTAGCAGATTCTCATGTCCACCCCTCAAATTAACTCATATTTCCCTATACTAATTCACCACTAATCTTTTTTGGGTTCCGGAGTAGAGTGCTACTCGCCGAAAAGCGCTTTGACACCTCGTCAGGGATAGTGAGCGCTATACAAATACAATAACAATTATTATTGTTTCTTTAAAAAAAAGAATTTATATCTCTTACTTCAACTTTTTAACATTCTACACACCAAAACAAATGTAGAGAGAAAGCTCCAGCCTGGGAAATGCTTTACAAAAAATGCTCGACTATATGGTAAGTTCTCCTGAGGTAATGGTTTCAATGACCCAGGAAAAGTAAGTTTTAGTTTTTTTAGTGTTGCTGGGGGGGGGGGGTGCAAAACTCCGTACAGCCCCATCACAACATTAAAAAAAATGTTGGTGATGTCCCTACCCCGTCTAGGGATATCACTAAAGCAAGGTATATGTAAAGAGCTCTCCCTTGGCATTATGGGGCACTCCTGAAGGAGCAATTAATAATAAATGAGCTGCTGTAGCTGCTCATTTATTATTCACTTAAAAATTGTTTTATTTGTGGGTGCCCCAGTCCCAAACGGGTTTCATTATCTATTTTTTTTATAAGGGGCAGCACGGAGAGCAGCAGGGCCTCCTCTCCCCCCCTTCATGGCCCTGTCAGCTCTCTGCTCCGGCATGTTTTTATGTAAAATGACGTGCCCGGGTTCCTACCCGGTGCACACCACAAACACCAATATTATTGAGGGGGTCGCTGAGGGGATGCCTAGGGCACGCGGTCACCACAACTATAGAAGTTTTTTTTCTTTTATTGGGGGTGCCGCAATACCCACCCGGGGTACCCCAGGGTTAACCCCATGTTGAGTGATTCGGAAAGAAGAAGGCCCAGAACCCCCGCACCACCACCAGCTTGCTTGCTTGCAACAATAGCGAGTGCAGCAGGAGCCGGCATAGCTCCAAACCCGCCGGGAGCAGTTTTCTTTTGCTCCACCGGGGTTGGACAATTCAAAGCATTTCCCTGCCCGAGAGGCAGAGAAATGATTTGCTCTTCCACCGAGTAGGAGCAGCTTTGTGCTCCCGCCCAGTGGGAGAACAAAGAGGGAGTCCCAGGGGTAGGAAACGCCGGGACACAGTCTCTGACCTGGTCCCGGGGATTGGGTCCCCGGGGCAATTCTATGGCTCAGAGAGGGAGGCTGTGCTGCCCCTTCTCCCATTTAGTTTACACCCCAGACCCGAGGTTTGGGTTCCCCAGGGCCTTTCCTGGCTCTGACAGGGAGGCAGCGTGCCCCTCTCCCCTTCAGTTAAGTCAATGGCCCTAGGGGATGGGGTTCCCGGCGCCTCCTGCTACGTTGGGTAGGGGGGCCACACACTCATCTCCCCCATAAATTAATACTGCGCCTTCCCTCTTGGCTCTGACCCTCGGGGACTCCACCACCAGGCCCAGGGGTCAGGGTACCCACTACCCTGCCCACTTATGTCGTTTTATTTTGTGTTTTTAGGGCTCTGGACTGAGTTCCGAGTCCTGAGGTGACTGGTGCCACTTACAGGTTGAGGTGGTGGCGGCCAATCAGATCGAATCTTGAGATCTGTCTGGATCCGTGGAGGCTTTATGTCTCCAGATATACTAAAATTGTGAGCATTAATTGCTCAAAAACTACTGAAAGTTAGCGGTCTACCAAATTTGGTGTATTTCAAGAGTAAAGTTTGCCTGACAGAAATACCAATGTACGCTTGGTCTTAGTATATTAGAATTTGAAGCATTTTGCAATCCACTTCACTTTACCAGTCTTTAAGATTGAGCTGTTAAGATGAGGCAGTGTGAATGCCACAAAGTTTTTTTTGATTTTTTAAAATGGACATGATATAGTCAGCATAATACATTACAGCTCCCCTAACATTTAAAGTGTGTAAGGCCCTTTCTGCTACCAACTAAGGTTGCGAGGAAAATACAGGAAAATCAATATACTGATTAACCTGAAAAGGAGAGATGACATTTGGCAAGAAGGATGGGTCCCAAGTACAATCGTTCCATGTATACTTGAATAAAAGGTTCTTTCACTGCCAGTGCTTATATTTCTCCCACTCTGAAAAGGGAAGTGATGGCAATAAGGAAATCCACTTCCCAAAAGAGAAACTGCAGTGAACACAAATGGAGTGGCTCAAAGGGAAGCCCTCTAAATCTAGTAAGGACAATGTTAAGATTCCTTGAAGAAATGATGTAGGGACTTGGGGGGGCCTTAATGTCTGGTATTTGTAAAATAGAATGGCAACACCTATTTTGGAGATAAGCCACAAGTGCTGTTAAAGGCATGCCGATAGAAGTGTAGGCTAGCCTTCACTTTTAAAGGTGCAACAGTACCAATGTTTTGTACTGCAGTTTTTAAAGCTTGTATGCCTAATGCACTACAATAACGTACTAATTGGTTTTATCCAGCAGCGTAGCATGCTCGTAAGGTAGGCATCCTAGTTTCCCTTAGTATTAGCATGCACTCATCTGGGAGCTGCAAATAGCAACATTTTAGGATTTCAGGTGCCAAATTGAAAAACGTAGTGACTTGGGATCCAAATGCAGCATTTGCCTCTTGTATTCGGTGAACAAGTCTGGACGCTGCTACAGCTTCTTGTGAGGGTTAATAGTTACATCAAGAAGTAGGAAAACCAGACCATGCCTCCTTCACCCAGGTTGCAGGGGTGAGAATGAGTGTCAAATGTTTGCCTCATCTTTTTGAAAACAGGAGTTAAACAGCAGAGGGAGAAAAGGGTAGGCAAATGCCCAGGCTACTTGATCCCATTGTGCATTTCCCAGGGACAGCAAATAAGGGTACCAGGACTCAAAGTATTGGCCTTTTCAGTTTTCTGGAATTGTGAACAGGTCAACAGATGGAATGCTCCAATGGTGGAAGTAGAGATTGAGCACCGTAGGATTGATGTCCCATTTGTGTGTTTGCTGATGGCTCCTCGTGAAGTTTGCAAAGTCGCTGTCCAACCCTGGGAGAAGGTCCGTCAGCAGGAATACTCAATGGCGAATGGCCCAGTGCCAAATCAGTTATGTGAGCTGAGACAATAGCACTGAGCGTGTGCCCCCCACAATTCTTTACGTATTACATCATCTTCATATTGACACTCCTGAAGCTAAGGCATGGGTAACTAGGCATTCGGTAATAAGACAAGAGGCCATAATCCCCAGTAGCTTCATGATCATTATCACTGTCAAAGGATGTGTACTCTGGAAAAGGGTTAGCACCAACACTCTCTCTGGACTCAGTTAGGTTTTGTCCGTCACTGAATTGAGTGTGGCACCCGGGAAGGCCCGTGTTTGTTGGGGCAATGATGTAAACCCTAACCTTTTATTAGGCATTGGTCCAAGTATGGAAAAACATGCAAATGAGTGCTCCAGAGATGTGCTGGTATAAAAGTAAGAATTTTGGTGTTCACCCTTGGGGCTGTTGTGATCCATAAAGGTATTATCTTGAAATGATAATGAACCCCACTTATCACAAATCTTGGGTAGCAGTGCTGAGAAGAACGAATGGGCATGTGGTATAGGCATCATTGAGATCGAGAGTTGCAATGTATTCCCCTTGATGAAGGAGGGATAATGGCCTGGAGGGTGGGCATCTTGAAGTGATGGGATGGGATGTAGTAGTTGAGCACTCCAAGATCAAGGATGGGCCACAGAGTGTTGTCTTTCTTTGGATTAAGAAAGTAGAGCAAGTACAGCCCCATTCCTTGATTTTGTATAGGGATGATATTGATGGCTGCTTTTTGAAGTAGTGTTTGAACTTCCTTCAACAGAAGCCTGTGATTCTATGAGTTATACTGTATAGAAATAGTGGTATACCAAGTGGGGTACTGAGGAATTCTAGGCAGTAGTCTTGGGTGAAGATGGAAAGTGCTCACTGGTATGAGGTTATTCTCTGCCATTGTGGCAAGCCTCAGGTCAGGGAAAGCTCAGGCGTCCCCGGACTGGTGTTGGATGGTTTGGGGGAATGACCAGTTGGTCATTGCTGGGCAGAGAAGGTGCCTATACCTTGGGTGTATCGGACCTTCCTTTGTCCAGGTCACAAAAAACAAATTTTTTAAATTGCCCAATTTGATTGCAAATTTCCAGAAATGACGGCTGCTGTGGCTGATACTGGGCTTGACAGGGGGTGAGAAACCGGCCAGGTTAATGGCCTCTGAAACCCAGTAGTTGGCTTATGGTGCTGCAACTCGTCCATAGCTTTCACGGTGTATGTATCTTTATTTATCTTCTCCAGCATCTCATCTATCTGTGGATAAAATAGATGCTCATGTTCAAAAGGGACAAACTAACATCTGGCCCGGCACAATAAGCTAAGCATGGTGGCAGAGAAGGGTGCTGGTATCAATTTGCCTGGAGGCTGTATCTGCTGCATCCATGGGTCAATGAATATTTGCATTCAAGATGACTTTTCATTTTTGGACAATTCAGGTTGCTCTCTATTATGGTAGGTGCATGAGAGGTATTTAAGCGATTCCTTCATTTTGTGTCACTGAGCTCTATTATACCTGGCTAGGAATGTCATGGAGCTAGCAATATGCCATTAAATAGCAGTTCCTAAGGTGACCCCTTTTCATGCCACATCAATCTTTTTACTCTCTAGAGGTGGCATGTCTTCTGGACCCTAAGAGCCTAAGAGCTCTCTTCTGCACAGTGTGTACTACCAAAGAGTGCAGTGGAACACACCCACGAATAAAGAGAGGGTCTTGTGGAGCAGGTTTAAATTCATTATCTACTTAGGGAGTAATTACCCTGGCCTTGACAGGATCCTTGCAGTTTTCGGTGGAAAATTTAAGCAATGTCTTTAATATGGGAAGAAATGGAGTACAGCACTCAGTTTTGGACAAGGTTTCTATTACAAAATAATTCTCCTCCTCTTCCACATGGATGGGGACCTTGTGCTCATGATAGCAGCAAATAATATGTGTGGTATACTTTGGCAGCAAAGCCTCAACAGGATTAGGACCTAGGGACATGTCGTACTGAGAGTTCAACCAATAGCCTTGCCAAACACCTTCCTGAACCTTACTCCCGATATTGGCTTCCGATAAGATGGCAGTGGGTCAGAAGAATGTTCTAGGTCAAATATGATGGAAGTCATGCAGAGACACTCGCACGTGGGGTGGAGGCAGGACTGGGTCAGTTATATTGTTTCTGGGAATAGAGTAAGCCGTTAACTCCTCCAAAATAGCCTCCTCTAATGGGAGCTTCCTCTTTTTGTGTGGAACGTGAGCTGAGGAAGGCGGCCACGCAAATATGTGGCGCTGTAAGGGTAGATGTAGTTGGTGAGCTGCCTACTGCCTGGCTATCCTATCTTTTCCTGTAAAGGAGTTGGTGTGCTGTGCTTTGAGAGTGTGCTCAACTTCAGTGTCAGTTTGAGCATTGAAGAGATCTCAGCAGCCTCTTGGACTCAAGCTTTGGCTGCATCGTAAACAGTTTTGGTGCTAAAAGGCCTCAACATTAGTGGGCGAGTGTCAAGGCTTTTTCGAGAGTGGTTCCTTGTCCAAAGCATGGCACTCTCAGGGTTATTCCTTGGTTTGAAGCTCAGGCTCTGTTCTAGGTCTAACCCCGAAGAAAGGCTCCTCAAAAGGCAGTGGAGTTAAGTGTGTCCACAGTCCATGGGAGAGCGCCTTGTTGCCAATGTTCAAAATCAGAGTTATGAAAGGAAAAATACATGGAGCCCGATTCTGCATGGCTTCTAGACTACCAGATGGGTCTCCCCTGCTGTTGCTCAAGTGTGTTCCTTCAATGTACTTGGCAGACAGTAACTCTGGAGAGTCTTGGCACGAACTCAGAGTAATGCGCTCACCTACAATTGTGTCATGACAAATGGATTTCTTAGATCGAAAGGCCTTACAAGCCACACCTGCACTTTTGTTGTGGTAGGCAAAGGTTGCAGTCGTGATGATGGTCCAACAATAGGAAATGATTATTGCAGGGGAGGTAAAATTTAAAAGGTGTACTCTCCACTCAAACACGTCATTCTCAAACGACATGGCCCCAGGACCTTCTGATGATTAGGTCCTGAAGTGGTTGGCTGTAATGAGAGAACTCAATATTTTCACCAAATAAGCCCCGGTCCTCTGGCAATGAAAAGTAGAGTTCAATTCACAGTGGAATGAAGTAGTAGAGAACATTCCACACCCCATGGTGAAAATAAACAATATAAAGCGCTGTCTGGGTTTATTATTGGATTCAGAGAGAGGTATCATGAGTCAACTAGAAACCAAAAGAGCTTCTTCGAGAAAAAAAACAAGTAGTAACATTCTGAGACCAACACCAGATAACAGGAGGGTGCAAAGCATGGACCAACAGCTACACATATTGTAAACATATAAATACAGGTTCTAGTATGGAAAATGACATAGGGAACACCATCCAGCCAGGGGCGTATTTTGGTCAGTAAGAACGGGGTGAGCTTTAGATTTCCTGACAATCAGGCTGGCATATAATGTTAAACACATTATGCGTCAGACAGGGAGCATGAGGGGCCTAAGGACAGTGGAAAGGGAGAGGAATGCGGATTGGTACAAAGTGAAAGAAACACAGCATTTTGTAAAATAATTAAAACATTTTATGACTTTCAAAACCTAGATGAGTGTGTGTGCGTGTGTGTTTTTGTCAGTGTGTGCATGCAAAAATCCCAGGTGAAATCCAACAGACATCACCATACCCGACTGAAAGCACCAGTACCCAACTAGTTTTCAGAAAATACATATATTAGGGGGGGTGTAACACCCCAAACACCACACCTGAAGCTACGCCCTGCATCCAGCTAATACACAAAGGGACAACACTTTGACTCATTCAAAACTTAGATTTCAATTATGTAAGTGCAAAGCATTCAACAAATACAATGGAAGTGACAGCTAATAAAGTGATAAATACTGTATCCATGAAAACAAGAGAAGGCAACATGGAAGGCATTTTTAGATGCCTGGAATGGAAGTATATTCCTTGATTTAATAAGAAGGAACCATCGCGGATGACATCATCCATGCCTCTTTTGCATTACTATATAAACTAGTATGACATTAGAGGACTTAAACTAAGTACAAAATAGCTCAGAAAAATATGAAGCATCATTAATGCCATCACATATACAACCCCCAGAGACATAGCTTCAGGAAGGGAGTGTTTGGGGTGTGGCACCTCCCAAATAAATTAATTATTGTCCTGCTAGTAAGTTCAGAGGACCCTGACTCGGATCTGACATGCCTGTATCGATATTCTCGTCAAGAGACTCGAATAAAACACAAAACAGTGGCATTTGATGTAAAACAGGAGAGGGAGACGGAGAGGGAGAGGAGGAGGGGGAGAGGGAGAGGGAGAGGGCTGAATGTCATAATATGAAAACAGATAGCCTCGAATCAATACAAACTTTTATGCTTGCCTTATATTGTGTGCCCTAGACAAACATTGTAGTTAACAGAGCCTCCTTTTTCTTTATCATCACATATGAGAGCACTTTTAAATACTTCAGTTCAGGATGTGCGCTTTACAAGCACCTCTTATGTTTGATTTATTAGACTGCAATGTTGCTTTATCTATAATAAGAATCTAGGTCCCATTTAGGATTTACATAACTACTGACTTGCCTCTTAGTTCACTAATAGCATTCTCGTTGGGGGGGCGAGCCACTAATGTTTCCATGTACATGTTTAAAAACTGTATCTATCTCATTACGTGTCCATGTCATCGCCAATACATAGGGATGACTACGCGCGCGGTGAAGACAAGAATTACTGAACATAGGAGTAATTTACGTTGCAAAAAAACCAATACCAAAATGTGTTCACACTATGCAGAACATAATCACACTCCCAACGATCTAGAGTGGACGGTCCTAGAAGCCTTTCCTACCATCACTAAGGAAGCTCTATTCAGGAAGGAACAATGTTGGGTTTTCAAATTGGAAGGACACACAAGGGGGCTTAACGATGACATACCCTGGGCTGAATTGCACCATTAGCACCCCCTGTGTCTATACTGCCCCACTATGCTACTCACCACCCACCTGGTCGCTACCAAGAAACACCATTGACAATTTCCAATGAGCTCACAACAGCTGAAGTCAGGCATGGCTATTTTTATCATATACCATCTAGAATTCTGAAAACACCTTCTAGACCTAGTGTTGACACCACCAAGCGTACTTTCCGCTAAACCTACCGGTAACCCACTACGGTTGATGGCAACCTCCTTATATTATTATTATTTTTGTATAAACACTCTCGAGGCTATTAACATGAGCATAATTTGCCCCTTACTCATAGCTGTGTCCAGTGTTATATCGGCTCCCTAAATACATCATTTGCACCAATTCCCTCGAGTGTTACTGACAATTTGTTTATACACTCCCTCTGTTTTTCAATTTAATTGCCCTCAGTTTACTCCTACATGAAAGCCACTCGTTTAGGTTAGCTGCTTAATAAATACCCTGACACTCTCTAGCTAGTTACTTGAATACTGTCATGTTCTCTCAATAAAGTTTTCCAAATATCCCCAACCAAGATGGCCGCCACGCTCATTTCACATTCCATACACCGCTACTTATAGCTGCTCGCCGGAAGTCTTCCTCACGGGGCCCTGAGCAAGGGTAGGACGACCGCTAGTTGCCCACCTACACCTGTGAGTATACGCCTGCACTTCCCGCTTCACCGGTAAGCTTTCACCGCCTGTTACGAGTGTTGGATCTAAGTTACAGGTTCTCAGTGCATTGTCGGTGTGTCTGTTTTGTTTCCACAGCGATCGGAGCAACGACGTGCTCTGGTCTATCCCCGCCAGCCTTGACTGGTTAGCTAGGGGTGAGTGTATTACCATCTTTAAAGAACGATTTTCTTTGATTGTTAGAATCACGTCTAACCACGCATGACTATCTCGCGCTAATCATCGGCACCACCCAACTACTTCCCCGCAATATAAGTCAACCTGTGCTCTGTCTCCACATTGCCATCGGCTTCACCCGATCACTTATTTCTCTGCGCGCCCATCTGTCTAGGGTCACTTGCCCTTAAGTATTACGATCGTATCCAACTCCACCATTAGGGTATGCCACCTTAAACAGCGGCGAACTACTCGTAGCTACCGCCCCGACTCAGTCTTGCGAGTCGGATGACCACTCACGTCGGCCTTCACCCTTCGCGGCGCCGACACTTGGTTAATCATATTTTCACCGCCCTTCTATCATGCAATTGTGATACCGACGAGACCTTCTTTTTTCACTTGCATGTTTACCAGTGCGCCCTGAATCGTGATAATTTCACAACGACTATATCACCTAGCCACAGTACAAGCGCCACCCCCAGCACACCTTCTATACGGCTCCCTTTAGAAATACAACCCTCGAGCCAGGCACACCCACGAATAGTACTCCTTGACTTCAAATCGTGTGTCTCCAAAACTGTGTGTTTCACATGTAACTGCTGGTTCTCTTGGCTTGTAAATACTGTAACAGAGCTGAACACTGCCTCCAATTGTTTTCTGACAATACTTTATTTTCACATTCCGACATTTGATCCTTGATGCACAATTGTGTGTCTTTAATTAATGTCTTCCACATGATACTGCTGTTCTCTTGACTTGAAATTATAGAGCTGATTACTGCTTCTATTTTTTAACGTTTATTTTGTTTTAATTCTTTGGTTGTCTGTCCCTTTCCCCCCCATATGTTTCTCTCTCCCCCTTCTCCTACAGGTCTAAAGTATACCTCAGTACTAGCCTACTAGTATACTCCCTACCGTTTCTGGCACAATTGACTCTAATTGGCAGACGGTAGTGCATTCACTACATTTAGTTTAACGGTCCTGACGAAGTGCCATTTGACCCTTTAGGGGCAGCCTGGGCACGAAACATGTTGACCATTGACATCACACCAGCCCTTTAGGAACATTACTCCAATATAAGGGTACCTACACTGCTTTTAACTAGGCTAGAGCTACCTAATAATACAACTTGACCTAAGTAGGACTGCTCCAAACCTATTTTAACCCACCTTACTTCTCGTGCACCCGCACGCACCCTACGGGTTCTTCAAAAGATCCCCTACAAAGAGCCCCGGTCTCGGGAGCCAGTCAGGCATTGCAGCGCTGGCCTGACGAGGGGCAAATGCCCAAATGATGAAGCATGACATCCCTTGGGGTGTGTGAGGGCATTACAAATAAAGACCTGCCTGCCCCCCCTTCCCTTGGTCCAATTAGGAACTGCTCATCCCCTTTACACATGCTTAAAAACTATCACTTTAAATAAATGTCTAGCTATACAGTGATATAATTTGATGTACTAAGGTGAAACGTGTCAGCTTGTTAAAGAAATACACTTTTTCACATTTTGACGAGACTATTCCGTATATATACATTTTGTTTGTTTCACAATATACATACCAAATATTTTCATGATTTGGCTAATGCGTGGTTTTTTAGAGCCTTGGCTTGCCTCTGGCTCAGTTTTCCCTTTTCAGTTGCTGGCGCGCCCCCACATCTAATTGCGACTCGAGCAGTCAGTTACCTGATAAAATGATATTTAAAAGGCAAGGACTGTTAACATGGAGCCCTGCCTACATGCACCAGTTTACCAGCTCTACCAATAAGGCTTCTCGTAATGAAGATGAAGAAGAGTGCGTGCAGTGAAAATTCATTTAAAATAAGTGATCACAGGGCAGCGACTCCAGGCCATTGTGTTGCATGTGACTGCAGTCATGAGTTCCCATGAGGAACTATCAGGCCCAGGTGGGATGGGTAGGAGAGTAACTACAGTGGGGGCGTTTGGGGTGCGACACCCCCAAATGCATTCTTGGTTTGCTATTTGGGTCTGGGGAGCCTGAGTCGGTTCTACTATGTCTGTGTAGGTTTTTCTTGTCGTTGTCAATTAACTAAGTGTTTTTCACTTGTTCATATTTTGGACCGAAAACTAAAATATATAGTGACTCGTTTAACAAAAAAGTAGTAAATCTGCACCTGTCGAAGTACTCATTGAATATATGTAAATTTACTACGCTTTGGTATGCACAAACATTGGCAGTGTGCTTGGAAAGCTGTGCCAGTATGGAGTTTCCAGACATACTACTGCCAATCAAACATCCAAGGGGTGATGAGATGAATGCTTGCAAATAGTCTAACCAATGTTAATCAGTCGAGTTTCATTCCAAACCAACATTTTTCGCCCACTGTGCCACTCTGGACAGGGGATCACCTAATGCAAATCTGTACTGACCCTGTCCCTCATGTAAATAGTCCATCCAGAACACTGGTCATCTCACCCCTCCACTCTGCAGCCCATTGCTTTTTCAGTTGGGACATTTCAGATTCAAAACACCCCAATCTCACAGATTAAGCTACGCCCCTGACGACTCTTAGGTGTAGCAAGCATGTGTTATGAGCAACACTGACCCTATTTCATACACTTCACGGTTATCCAAATTCACATTAACAATCAACCACAGATATATGGGAAACCCTCATTGCACACGGAGTTCAATATATATACAACTGTTCAGAGATATCCAAGATACTCAACGTCTGTTCCAAAATTCCCTACTACGGACAGCTTTTACCTGTAATCAAACTCCTCACAGCCTGTTAGAAGAAAATATTGGAAGACCATTACGAACCACCAGGAGCAACTTTGAATTCTGGGGGACCCTTCCATTTTCAGTAGCGGGGAGGGTGGCGCTGCTAAAGATGGTAACCCTGCCACGACTACTGTACTACTTTGGCTCACTACCTCTATGGATACCGCGAAAATACTTCACCCAACTCAACACCATGACTACGGGATTTTTATGGGGTTTTAGGAGGCGCAGAGTGGCGCTCACCACCATGCTGCGACCTAGGCAGGAGGGGGGCTTCGCAGTCCCTGATTTTGAGGCCTATTACCACGCAGCCCAATTTCAATGGTTCACAAAGTGGATGGCAAGGAGACTACGTATGGGAGAAGACCAAGGGGGCATGGACCCAGACCTGCACCAGTTTTCTCGGGCACTCCTCCGGCTCCCTTTAAGCGAAAGAGAGGTCCCGAGGGATCTGTGGGTGATGCGGCAATGCAGGAATCAGGCCAACAGAATAGCCAAGGTAGGACCCCCGTATGCCCCTGAGATCCCGCTGAGGGCCTGCGAGGCATTGTCACATGGGGGAGATTGGCAGAGATTGCGAGATTGGGAAGAAGTGGGGATCTTCACTATTGGAGACCTCTATGAGGGCGGCGCCCTCGTACCCTTCCAGGACCTTTTAGAAAGGTATGAACTGCCCCGACATGACTTTCTCTTGCATGCTGCATTGACGGCAGCCATCCGTAAGCACTGGAAGAAGGGTATGGCGGAACCGCCGACCTCTCTCCCCTGCCAATATGTGGTATCTGCGGCAGGGACGATCAAAGCGGTTACCTGCCTGTAGAGGCGAATTACCCAAGAGCTCAGGTCCCCTTTGGAGAGTCTGTGCATTAAATGGGAAGTGGACCTTGGGATCCCTATAGAGGAGAAGACGTGGGAGGCGCTGATGGAACGGGCGTGGAAACGCGAGATTTCAACTTCCACAGAGCGTATCTCACCCCACACAAAATTAACCAATTTTTCGGGTCCCGAACAGCCTGCCCGCGTTGTAAACTAGAAAACGCTACATTTTTACACATTTTCTGGGAGTGTCCATTGTTGGACGGGTTTTGGGGGGAGGTAACGACTAAACTAGGTGAAATACCGGATAGAGATATCAATCAGAGCCCGGTATTTTGTCTAATACACTGGTTTCCCCACACTGCCCGTAATAAAGTTACCAGTAAATTCATAGATTTGGGGTTAGGCCTCGCTAAGAAAGAAATTACCGGCCATTGGAAGGCGGTCACGGCACCTAACGCATCATGATGGCTGCGAGAATTCATAAAGTGGGCTGACTGCGAGGGGATTTTTAGATTACAAATGGCCCAGAGAACCAATAATGACAAAATGTTGAACACGGCTAGGGCATGGATGGCGATGGTGGACTTACTCAAGAGCCTGACAGACGACACTGACTGATCCCCTGAGTGAGGAGACTTGTACATACGGACTGAAGCATTGCCCTTCTTGAGCGGGTGGCTCGGTTGATGGGCAGCGGGTACTACATGGTGGCTCCCCCCTTATGTGGATGTCTGCTTCCTAGCACTGTGATCCCAGATGTCCTACAAGTGTGAATAATTCACAACACTGAGAGATGAAGGATGGAGCGACATGTCTGACGGTGGGAGGGGGGTGGGTGGAGTTAGAGGGGGGGAGGGAGTGTAGGGGGTGTTTTGTTAACCCATTGAATGTTGGGATAGATAAGAGTAAGGCCTAGCAGGGATGCTTATGGAATTGATTCTCCAGGTAGAGATATAGATCACAACTATCCTAGAACTGTTGTTCAGGTGGATGGCCACAGGAGCACTGTAGGAGGCCGAGACATCAAAAGAGAAGTTGCTCCTAAGAATGTATAATCGTACATGTAAATGATGCCAAGTAATTCATCAATGTATGAGCACTGTTTCCTCCTAAAGTTGATACCGGTGAATGAGTTGTAAATGAATAAAGTTTGTTTACAAAAAAAAAAAAAATCAAACCCCTCACAGCCACAGAACCTACATTGAGAAAATAAGTTCATAGGAAGAGAAAAGTGGGTCCTGTAAACAGTGTTTACTCTATGGAGAGAGTTGACCTTCTACCACACGGTTTACAGACAGTGAAACTCTCATGAGAAATACACATTAGAGTTTTAAAAAGTATCTACTAAGAACAGTGAACACTACAAGCAAATAAAGACACTATTCGCTTAAAATAACTAAGGTCTTAAGGTGCTAAAGACAATACTACCTGCAACCTTCATACTAGGTTGAAAACTTTACATATAGCTAATTTTCTGACGCAAAACAAGCACATGTACATAGGTTAGTACCTGGTGCACACAGTCTTCTATGTTATGTAGAAATTGTCATACAGTGATGATTCTGGCTAATAACTCAAGGCTGCTTACAAAACTTAGTATGAAGTACGGATACGTCTGTGGAACATGCTGAACACAGGTCATCAACTGTCACCTGACCACAGAGTTACTCTTCAATGCAAAGATTTATAACATGTGCAATACCTCTTCAAATCTACGATGCATTAGGACCACATGATTTTGTATACACTTATACTCATTAGCTGGACACAGGCTGTACAAAATTAGATAGAAAAGTAATATATTAGCTACCCGCCATAACAAACTAACAAACTCATTGGATGATGTCATCAAGGATGTCATTTGAGATGTCATGAGTGATGTAATATGTGACGTCATACGGAGCTCATGGCGGGGTGCAAGTTATAGTTAGCTATAACTGGTGAATTTCTGTGTTTTTTCTAGTTCAAAATGTTAATGTTGTCACTAATATATTCACCTAACTATAACGTTTCTTTAAACTTTTTTTTATAATTTTAAAAAAAAATATTTGCATTCAAACAAGCAATAACAAACCAAGAAATGGAACAAGAGATAAATAGATGAATCAGGAACATTGGTATGTACCATGGTATATGGCCACACAAGATGACATTGGACAAACAAACATGAATCTGGTAGGCGGCAGCAACTGAGCCAGTGTACCCAGGGTCGGCCATGGGAGTAACTCCAATGCCCAGTCCCACTCCCGCTCTCAATCACCACAGGCATCTGTCCATGCGTTTAACCTCCACCAGCCGTCCACAATCAATCGGATCATCACGCTCCAAACTGTTTAAGAACTAATCCATAGGAACGGAGCTGTTCCTTGCAAGGCAGAAGAGGATCCAGACATCAGATCCTGCTCTGCTAACCGCCCATCTAGGTCCAGCCTAGGGAAAGTCACCAGTATAGCATCCCAAAATCAGAATCCTGTGTCCCACTCTGCTCTCTTCCCTCAGTATCGCCTCCCTCTCACAGTTGCCCATTTCACCAACTCCAATCCACACATATACACTTCGGCACCTCAAGGCGATTTCCAATTCATGGTCAGTTGTCGATGAGCAAGAATGATTTCTGGCCCAAGAAATCTGTCTGTCACCTTACGGGCTGCGCTACATGCATGATGCCCAGTAAACACAATTGCGTAGTGAGCTCAAAATTTGGTTCGGTGGCACAGCTTGTAACCTGGAGGATTGTGGACCAATATGACATCAACGACAGACAAGACCAGACCATGTGAAAGTAGTCTGCATCTTCCACTAGACAATGAGGCTACGCCGATGTTGTGTCGGGGAACAGAGCATGGAGGCCCTATGAAGGTAATAGAACTGAATGAGCTTGAAGCCAGCATTCCTGGATACTTTAGGGGTGAGTTGCTGCACCCGCCTCCAGGCTTGGTCAGTTAACAGCGTCACCAAGTTCTCCTCTCAGTGCTGTCTCAAACGCGCCCAATCCAATAGCGCTCCTTCAACAGTGCTCTGTAGAGCAAAGTGACCGCCTTAGTCCGGCCTGTTATGAGACAGATATAATGCAGGCACTCATGTTCTGGCAGTTCTATGGCGCCTTGACCCCACCACTCAAGCACCCAGGGCCATATTCTCAAGGAGCTATCGCCGAGTTAACGGCACTTTAGCACAGCCAAACTCGCGATAAATTTATCACCCCATTCACAAGCTGGTGCTAACAGCCGATATCACCAGTTTTCCGGCGCTCGCAACCGCAAAAAACATCGCCACAGATGACCCCGGCAACTATCACTAATGAGATGCAGAGTAAGCGTTCCCGTGCAAAAAGCCGCGACAACATTACTCCACAACATTCTCAACGACCAGCCACATCGGCGATACGGCCACAAAACATGCGATAAGGCACGTTAGCAGTAGGACATTAACACCTGCTCTGACCTGGTGTAAAGTCGGACGGCAGCTGGCACCAGAGAAGGGAGCCCAGACCACAGCCACACCTGAAGAACAAAATATGCCATGGAACTACTCATCATGCAGCTCAAGGCCCCAACAGACCCACAACACCCACTGCCACCACCCCCAAGCCTGCCACCGCCACCTGGCCCCCCCGCACCACCCCCTGGACCACCACAGACACAGACCGCGGACCTTACGAAAACACACCAGCCTCACAGACATGACACCAGAGTATGTCATTGCCCACTGCAGGCTCAAAAGGTCAACCATCCTCCGCATCCTGAAAATCAATGACAACAGGCTGACGGTACAAACACAGCGGATAACCAACATCCCACCTCAGACAAAGCTGCTGGCTGTGCTGCAACTGTTGGCCTCTGGTACCTTCCAACCAACAACCGCCAGAGTCGGAGGGGTCTCACAGCCAGCCCTGTCAAAGTTCCGCAAACCAGTCCTGGATGCCATCATCAGCTTGGTACCACAGTACCGATACTTCCCCCACACTGCGCAGGAACAGCTGGAGACCAAGCAAGGCTTCTACGCCATAGCTGCATTCCTGCACGTGTTGGGGGCAATATACTGTACACATGTCCTACTTGTACTCCCTGCCGACACTGCACACAATTACCGCAACAGAAAGCACACGCATTCTATCAATGTGCAGGCAATAGTGGACAACCGGGGACTCTTCACCAAGGTCGTCGCCAACTACCCAGGCAGTGTGCATGATTCCTACATCTTCCGACAGTCCATCATCAACCGGCGCTTCCAGGATGGCACCTACAGAAATGCCCTGCTCGTTGGTAAGTACCAAATGAACACACCACACACCTCAACTCCACAATCGTGCAACTCACAACTCTGGGAATGCACATATTACAAACTCACATACAACATGCCAAAGAACATGCCCACCTACCAGACACCACAGCACAACTTACTGTGGTAACCTGGGCTAGCCATGTACACAAGCCATCAACGGCATGGCACCTCAGCCACACAATAGCAGATTGTGGGGAGAGGTGGGAACCAGGCATGTGCGAAGGAGGCAAGTGACCCATTAATAAGCATGTACACAATGCCAAGTGTGGCATGGATGTGCTGGACAGACTGCAGTATGCAGATCACACACATATCCCTGTTGACACACACCGCTGGTGTATGGAGTGTAGTGGACGCAACCATGTCACCCCAGCCAGTGAGGAAGATCCTGGAAATGTAGCTCGTTACGTTCCCCCCTGTAAGCGTGAGCGGAGTGGGCTGGCCCGGTATACGCCAGGCCAGCGAAGGGGTGTGATTAAAAGGCACGTAACTCTGGGCATGGTCCTCTTCCGGAATACCCAATGTCTGCCAGGGTGGCGCCTCTCGCCCCGCCACGAGGCCGACGCCATGACCGGTGTTGCCTGCAATCCTGTGGGCCTGATGCACCCCAGGCAGCTGGTTCCCGAACCAGTCTTGCCCGCCCCTGCGCACCCAGCCCTCAATGCCCAGCTGCCGACACCGGTGTGTGTCGAAAAGGGCCCACCATGTGCCGGTGTAAGCTCCAAGCCCAAGGCCCGCGACCTTGGCAGCCTCCCCAGACCATCACGGCCTCTGCGACACAGGCCCGCAGTACTCCTTTCTCGTTGACGTACTCCACCGGCATACACAGCGGACTAGTAGGTCACACATTTGGAACAGAGTCATGCCCTCTACATGACAGAGTCCATGTCATTGTACAGGCCTCATCGCATACTGCATCCCCTTCCAGCTCTGTTGCCCCTGAGTGTGTGCCCTGAAATTCATGGTCGATATCTGTCTGTACGTCTGTAGCGTCTGGGCCCATGGGCTGGAGGTTGTCTTCCTCTAAGTGTAGCTGATACTGACAAGGTGGAAAAGTGGAGTCTGTAGCATTCAACTCCGCAATTTGCCTATTCCTGCTTGCTTCTGCCCTCTGCATCATGCCCTGGAGGGACACCTTCCACTGTCCCTCGCAACCTTCCGTGACATTCCCCTTGGACATGGATGAGTACATGCTCGGCTCGCGTGGCCCTACCTCAGTGCACCGCAACTCACCGTCCTGTGGCGGTGTGCCTGGGCCGGCCGCTGTGCATCCGGGGCCACAAACTCTCTGCTGCTCAAGTCAGGGACCCATGATGTCCATACCTTGTAAGGCTGATTGTCTGCTCACTGTTGTGGTTTTTGCCAACACCAACCAACCCCTGAGTGGTGGCTTACACTACCCAACACCCATCCAGCACAGGCATCACTTGAGATGTGACCCTGGCAATAAAAGGGGCCGGGCGCACATGCCTGTAGCCAGTCCCAGAAACTCACTCAGTGTGTCCGTGTGGTCATCATATATGCATGTGGGACCGGGGCCATTCCACAGTACATTGTGCTGTGTACAGCGTGCGCAACCATGTCACTGCAGGCAGTGGTGTAGACATGGGACATGTAACCGTGTCATATCGTCATGTGAGCGTTAGCGAGGTGGACAAGTGTACAACAGTTCTGCGTAGGGGTGTGGTACCTCCACACGTGGAACCACGATGTTGTCCAGTGTGGGCATTGCCGAGGATGTGGCTGATGCGCCACCCAATCGAAAATGTTGCTATATGGCATGTCCCCGGTGTGCGTGGTCGGCCGAAGGGGTACATGGGTGACTGCATGCCCGCTCGGGGTCAGGGATCACACATGCCAACTGTTGTGTGTGTCGCTATTAGCGCAGATTGAGCCAAAGATGTATTCTCAACGGCATGTCGAGTTCAGCCAGGCAGGTGCTCTACATCTCTGTCAGCACTGTCCTTGCAATGGGCCGACATACACGTGGCCGGCCACATTCTGCGCATCATCATCACTGTGTCGTACTCTGGCTTGTAGACATGCGCAGAGAGACATGTCAATGGTGTGCCGTAGGGGTGCTTGTGATGTACTCGCGCTGCGCACACTAGTGAATGTGCTCGGGGGTGAAGGTGCAGCAGTGAGCCTACGTAGTACACAGTGATGCAGCTCATTTGCAACAAGCAGTACGTCATACAGGAATCACTAAGTCACAAATATCACACACCAATGAACCAGTGAGCCTGCCAACACATCATGGAGTACGTGGTCGTGACTCATGTCTCTCTGCACTGTCACAGGTGACCAAGGATATGCACTCTGCGCTTGGATGATGACACCCCTCCGAGCGCCGAACACACAGGCCCAGAGGCAGTACAATTTGGCTCACAAACGCACCAGGGGTATCGTGGAACGCACATTTGACGTGTTGAAGTCCCGTTTCAGGTGCCTGGATGTCACATGTGGTAAGCTCCTGTACAGCCCAGACCTCGTGTGCAAGATGATCGTTGCATATTGTGTGTTGCACAACATATGTGTACGCAGCAAAGCAACATGGATACGAGTGCCAGATGCACCGGACGATGATGATGATCAAGATGAGGCAGGTGGACCACACCCCACTGCAGCCGCAGCAGGAATAGCCCGTTGACAGTTTCTTCTCTGGTTGACGTCACATTGTGTGGGTCCTTCGCAGTAATGGCACAGTACATTGACTGCCACAGGCACTGCATGTGCTAATAAAAGCATTACGATACACATTCCCTGCGTGCATGTCACTCATCTGTACAGGCACTTAACTCAGACAAGTGTGGGTGCGACATGTTGTGCTGTCAATTGAGGGATTTGTTGATGGATGGTGGGTGTGTCACCTCTGTGCAAGGAGGCTGTTCATGGTGTCACGTATTCTAACTGCCAGTTCTGTGTGTCGCAGTTGTAAGGGTATCCCACTCTTCGGCGTTTCACATGTGTCCTATTGCATTCCATTGTGGCTGTCATTTGTGGCCTACAGGTGACAACAGGGATTCTTTTGTGCTCTGATATGTGCCGCCATGATGCAGGGATGAACCCTGAGACTCAAGGCCCACGACATGGGCAACATGTGCGTAAGGGGGAGTCACGGCTCCTGCATTAGCCCGTGCTTTCATTCTTGTTTGGTCATGTACATGGCACGTAGGTGTGCAGGGGGTGTGGTTTGTCCCTCTGCAATGTGAGGGAGAGATGCGGTTTCACAGTGTGTACCATGTTTGTTTCCGCACTGGCACAGGTTACATACTGAATGCATGTCTATGTGCATTGTGGCTGTTTGTGGAGAATTGCCTATCTGATTTGGACAATGGTAATTTGTTCTGCGTTACAGCTGTGGGGTTGTGCTCGCAGGTTGTCATCTTACCGTTTGTTTCCTCTGCTTTTATGTTGCATTTTCCCGCCAGACGCTTGGAATTTGCAGGCCGGTCGCTGGTTTTAAGTGCTTTTTGTACCACGAATGGCCTCATCGCAGGATTTATTGCGTCCGCGTTTCGCATTTTTGCGGCATGGCGTTGATTTTATCGCGGCCAGTTGACACGTTACCTGGTGACTATCGCAGGATATCTCCGTGTTGTGAATACCTGTTTAACACGGCGTATATTTCCCGCGATGGACTGCGATGTTGAGGGTTGCGTTAAGTAACTTTTGCGATGGTTATCACACGTTATTGAGAATATACCCCCCAGTGTAGTAGAGATCCACAGAGGAAAAAATGTCCCATTGGCTGGTCGTATGTCTCCTGCAATTCTGTGAAGGGACAGAAGAAATAAGTTACTTACCTGTAACTGTAGTTCTCCAGTATTGGAAGCTTATATAGATTCACATGCTTAAATCATTCCCCGTCATCATGATGGGAGACCCCTGTACTTAAAACTGTAGTACTAGGAGACTTAAATAGTCATAATACACTAATAGGTTTAGACCAAAGAAGGCCTAGGCCTCTTAGTTTAATAAACTATCCTAATCCTTATTAAAAAAAAGGACCACATTTTTGCCTCAACCAATCAGCACTAATAACCTTCTAGAACACTCCTGAAGGAAGCTCAGAATATCAGATTTTCGAGCACAAGTGCTATAAACAACCTGTTGAGACATCTAGTGTGAGCATCCCCCTCGGGAGGAGGGTGGGCCGCATGTGAATCTATGAAAGCTTCCAATACTGGAGAACTACAGTTACAGGTAAGTCATTTATTTCTTACTCCAGTATTGGAACTTTCAAAGATTCACATGCTTGAATCAGAGTAGCAAGCAATTTGGTAGCACATTTACCATAGTTTTGACGCTTAACAGAAATCCAAACAGTGTAACCTGCAAGTAATCACCAAACAGTATAAAAGATATAACCATAATGTTAAAAGTCAAGGAAAAAAACTTCCATAAGTATTCAAGACAATAACCAAAATACCATATGGAAACGTGATACAGTTGAATATAGGTAGGAGGGTAAACAGGGGTGGCTCACCTTAATGGAACAGATGCCGAAGTACTGCCTGACCCACTGCTGTATCATTGAGTAGTGTCGGGTGAAAACGTGTCTATTTTTCCATGTTGCTGCCCGGCAAATTTCCGGAAGTGATACTCCCGCAAATAAAGCTGTAGATGTTGCCACTGATCTCATAGAATGTATTCGGCCTCTAGCGGTCTGCCAGCCTTTTGATGACAGAATTGTAATGATCTTGCAATCCACCTGGAAATACTCTGTTTGGAGAGTGCGAAACCTTTCTTTGGTGTACTGTATGCCACAAACAGTTCAGAGGTCTTACAGAAAGATTTGGTTCTCTCTAAATAAAATTTCAGGCAACGTCCGACGTCCAGTGAATGCAAAGCTCTCTCAGCCAATGTCGTAGGGTTCGGAAAGAATGTCTTAAGAACCACTGGCTCGTTGAGGTGGAAATCAGACGGCACCTTTGGAATGAACTTTGGATTTGTTTGCAGCAGAACACCAGCTGATCTGAATTGAAAGAAAGGTTCCTTTATTACAAAAGCTTGTATTTCACTGACCCTTCTGGCTGAGGTCAAAGCAAGTAACAAAGCCAACTTCCAAAATAGGAATTTGATTTCTGCAGTGTGAATTGGTTCAAAAGGGTTTTCCACTAACTGTGAAAGAACCGTGTTCAGTTGCCAGGCCTGTGGTGGAGGTCTGACTGATGGAAACACCCGAAAGAGCTCTTTCAGAAACTCTTTAATTATTCTAGAAGACCATAAGGGAGAAGAAGACTATGATCTTCTGTACCGTGAAATGGCCGCTAAGTGAACCTTAATAGAACTATGCGTCAAACCTGATTTTGCAAGAAGTAGAAGGTAAGGTAGGATCTGTTCTGGAGAGGAAGACAGTGGATGTGAACTCTCCCAATGACACCAGATGCAGAAATGCTTCCACTTGAGGCGGTACGTCTTGTTGGTACTGTCCGCCCTTGGTTTGGATAGGATATTGCGGCATTCACTAGAAATGTTCAAATGTCTGAATTCATTGTATTCAGGAGCCAAGCTGACAAATGCAGGCTCTTGTAGTATCTGTCCCTTGTTCATAGTCAGGAGATCTGGAATCACTGGAAGTTTGAAGTGTGGGACTTGCGATTGGAGAAGCATCTCTGTGTACCGGTGCTGACCATGCCGGAGCGATGAGGATCAGTTTGCATGGCTCGACTTTCATCTTCCTCAGGACTCTTAGAAGAAGAGGAAAGGGAGGAAAAGCATAACAAAGATGCCAGACCATGCAATTGAAAAGGAATTCCCCCATGACCCCTGTTGGGGATGCCAACTTACATAGTACCGGCATTTGCTGTTCTGGGGAGTTGCAAATAAGTCCATGTTTGGTGTGCCCCAGAGCAGGAATACGTTCTTCGGGGTCTGGTGGTGCAGCTACCATTCTTGACATGATGATGTCAGTCTGCTTAACATGTCCGCAATAGTGTTCTGCCGTCCTGGAACATGTTCGGCTCAAAGGCAGATCCTGTGGTCTATGGCCCATTTCCACAACCTTTGGGCTTCCTTGGAGAGAAGGCGAGATTTTGTGACCCCTTGCTTATTTACGAATTGCATCCTTGTGGTATTGTCCATTCGAACTAACACTGAAGAATTCTGTATCCTGGGCAGAAATACCTGGAGGGCCAGATACACAGCTTTCAACTCAAGCTCCCCATCCCCTTAAGGACAAATCTGTTGTGATCACTAGTGGTGGGGCCTCCTGATGCAAGGACATCCTTGCTAATATATGGTCTGTGTCCAACCACCACTCTAGGGCATTCACCATATGAGGAGTTACTATAACCAGGTCGTCGAATGAGCCTACCGACTGTACCCACTGTCTGTCCAGCTCTTCCTGGAATGGGCGGATCCTGAGACGACAAAACGGAATCAGTGGTATGCTCGACATCATCCCTAAAAGTGATTTGAAAAATCGGACCAAAAGTGACTTTTTTCTTTTGATGAAATTTGTCAGAACAAGGAATCACTGCTGATGCTCCTCTGCTGGGTATGCTTTTAAACAGACCGTATCCAGAATCGCTCCTAAGAAGACAAACGTTTGTGACAGATTCGGATTGGATTTTTGCTGATTTAAGGTCAGACCCAAACTTTTGAAAAGATCTGTGAAGGCCTCTGTGGACTTTCTCGCTCGGATGGGGCTTTGATAAGTCAGTCGTCAAGATATGGGAAGACTTGATGTTTCCGCTGTCTGTGAAATGCTGCAATTGGATCGAGACACTTTGTAAAAATCCTGGGCACCGATTTGAGACCAAATGGGAGCACTCTGAATTGGTAGTGGCATACCACAAATCTTAGGTATTTTCTGTGTTTTGGGTGAATAGGCACATGGAAATAGGCCCCTTGGAGGTCTAAAGGTTTCATGGATCAGGAGCTTTAGTACCTCTTGTAATGTTATCATCCAGAAAGATTGTTTATTCAGATATAGATTGAGATTTCAAAGGTCCATAATTGGTCTCCACTGCCTTAACTTCTTTTTGATTAAGAAGAAACAGGAGTTGAAACCTGTGCCCTGCTTGAGAATGGTACCTTCTCCATCGCCCCGTTGAACAGCATGATCTTTACTTCCTGTTGAAGTGCCTTGAGAGGTTTGTGGTGGGAGGCTTGTGGGGGAGTTGTAGGCGGTGTTTGAGCAAATTCTAGAGTGCGTCCAAATTGAACTAGGCGCAGAACCCATTGGTCCGTAGTATTAGCTTGCCACTGGTGAAGCAAGTGAGAAATGTTGCCTCCCAGACGTGTAGGATGAATTGAAATCATTGGCTTGGTGACCTGTGATTTGGAGCCGGAGATGCATCATTGGTGGCGGCTAGTATCCATACCAGCCCTTGAAATCTTTCCTCTATTTGCTCTGATATAAGATGTCGGAGGTGGTTGTCTTTGTTGTAACTGAGGTCTGTAGGACTGTGATGGGGAAGAATGCGCCAGGTAACGATATTGCTGGTAACCCCCTCTATAGGAAGGTTGAACTCTACCCTTTGATCCCCGAAAGGGCGTTTTCCAGAACTGCAGCGTCCCCAAAGACTTGGCAGTGTCAGTGTCTGCCGTTATGGTTTCAAGGGCTTCCTCTACATGGCTAACAAAAAGGGGCTCTCCATCGTATGGAAGGTCCAATATCTTGTATTGGACTTCAGGGAGAAAGGAAGTGGCCTTAAACCAGCTCTGTCTCCTTAGGACTGCTGAACCAGCTAATTGTCTGAATCCTGTTATACCAACATCCATCGCCGAGTCTATGATCTCGTTTGATGTTCTTTCCCCTTCATGCAATATCTATTTTGCCTCCTCTCTCACATCTTCCGGCAATTGATCAATATAGGAAGCAATGTCCGACCACATTTGGCAATCATAGTGCCCTAAAATCGCCAAGGAATTTGCTGCCTTTACTGTGAGAGCTGACCTCAATGAGAATCTTTTCCCAATAGAATCTAAACGTCTCCCCTCTCTGTCGGGAGGCGCAGAAAGGGGTAATGAAAGATTCTTCGAGCGGCATTGAGCAGCCTGCAATACTACAGAGTCTGGTTTTGGGTGTCCTGTGAGGCACGTTGGGGCGTCCTCAGTCGTTTTGTATTTTGTATCTAGACGTGGGAGCACCACTGGCACAGATGCTGGGTTCTTCATAATTCCAACTCCTTCCTCCCATATATAATCAATTATGTGAATAGACCTCAATGACTTACGAAAAGGTTCCTTAAAGTCATATAGAAAGCAGTCGCCTGTTAGAAGGGCATTGGGATGGCAAACCTTTTCGCAGCACGCTCCAACAGATTGTGAAAACCCCCAATATCCTCAGGTGGGGAATCTACCAGAGGAGGAACAGGTGAGGCTGGAGAAGACTTCCTGTAGTCATCCCATTCAGAAGTTGTCATGAAGTTCCCCTTCCTTGTCAGAAGAAGCTGGTTCCTGGAGAGGAACAGATTGAGGAGTATTCGGCACTGAAAGGATCGTAGGATTTCTAACTCTCACTGGCAATATCACCCAAGGAGGAGGAGGCATAGTAGACATGTCCGAAGGCGGGAAGCACTGTCTGCAGTCTTGCAGCATAAACTGCAAATCATTCAATAATGCAGATGGCATTGTGACCATTTCCTCATGGTGCTGATGATGTTGTTCAGGCTGTGTAAAATAGGTCTGACCATAGTAATGTTGTTCTTACTCATCCTCATCATCGTCAGGTTGGCACTTGACGTGTAATTCTGGAGGGCTATATGCAACCCCAAAGAGACCTTCATCCTGATCCCCTTCCTCAGAATCTCCATCCTCCAAAAGGTGTTGGTAAGAGAGGAATAATTTTGCTGGGTGAGGTGTGTTCAGGCGTCATTTCTGATGCCAGAATCTTTTTGGGCGTTGTCAGTTTCAAAGATGCAATCTTCGTCGACAATTACGTCGACGATTGTGTCGACGATGGCATCTTCACTTCCACAGCCGTGACTGCACTTGACTGACTTCGTCGGCGGAGGGTACTCCATCGACACCTGTAGGGTCGTCGACGGTAGAGACTTAGTCGACGCAGGTGACTTAAATTTCGACGACAGCAATGTGTCCGAACAATCGTCGACCCTGATGACCTCGCCGACCTTTGCTGCGTCGATGACTTTTCTGTCGATGGTGGCGACGTCGACGGTGATCCCGTCAACGGTATCTTCTTCGACGATGTAGTCAGTTTCGACGACAAGAGCTTTGTCGACGGCGTGTCAGCCTCCTTGTGAGAGATCAAGGAGATAGTTGATTAAACTGGACCTCGCGTCGACGATGTAAGGGTCGTCGTCGATGATCAAATAGCCATAGAACATGTAGTCGATGTCGATGTGATAGTAATGCATCCTCTTGTCGTCGACGGAGCTGAAGTACTCTTCTTTACTGACTGAAAACGGAAAGTCAGTTTAAGTTCTGTAGGAGGTGTTTTTGGTTCAGTCACAGTCCTTGGCTGTTCTTTTTTATGAGATCCTTTGCGCTCAGAGGAAGACTCATGAGAAGACTTCTTGGCACACTTTTTAGCAGGTTCCTTATAAGATTGCAATGACTCTCTTGCCCTTTTTGAAGGGGCTTTTGTAGATGTAGACTGGTCACTCTTGGAGTCTGACAGAGTCTTATCAAGTTTTACATTTTTGAAGCCAGATGAGAAGACGTCCTTCTTGGTCTCTAATGGTTTTGTTAGCAAAAGTTCGGCAAATCTTGCATTCAGACGCCTTTTGAGATGGACATAGGCAGTAAATACAATTCTTGTGGGGATCATCCACATAAAGTCTGTTCTTCAGGCAAGTGGCACATTCACTGAAGAGAACCTTCTTAATCTTGTCAGACATATATATTGGGACGCACAAAAGTAGTTAGATGATATATATATATATATATATATAATATACAAATAGTACTTTCCTGTTAAAGAAGTCCAAATATCTCTTTTCTTGATGAGAAAAACTAAAACTGAGCAGAGCTCAGAGGAGACTCCCTAGCACAACGTGCGGTAGAAAATCTGAGGTTCTGAGCTTCCTTCAGGAGTGTTCTAGAGGGTGATTAATGCTGATTGGTTGAAGCAAAAATGTGGTCCTTTTGTTTATAAGGACAAGGATAGGTTCCTAAACTAAAAGGCCTAGGCCTTCTTTGGTCTATACCTATTAGTGTATTACGACTATTTAAGTCTACTACTATTACTACTACTACAATTTTAGGCATCGGGGACTCCCATCATGACAACGGGGAGTGATTCAAGCATGTGAATTTATGAAAGTTCCAATACTGGAGTAACTCACCCCTACAAATAAATCACCAAAGATAGTGATCTACAGGTCCATCCAACGGTAAAATCTCAACCAACCCACCAACCGTCCCAAGCGCCGGGTAACAAGTAGTGTTAGTTCAGAAGAGCAGAGCAATTTAGTGTGCATTTGTTGCAATGCCCTAGCCCAAAAAAAGCACACCGTTCTAATTAGTGTATTCACATTACGGACCTGGGATTTTGGTCTAGGTTTCAACAATATGTTGGTTAAGAGTTACTTGGAAGGTAGGCCGTGCTCACAACATCCTACTCCGTCCCATAGGGCAGACCTTCAGCGGGTAACTCGCTGCAGTTGCGCCACTAAGTAATAAAGTTCCAATTTTGGCATTGCCAGACTCCCCCCCCACCCCACTCATCGTCAGTCGCAGTGTCTTCAGCGCATCGTGGCACCGCAAAGCTCCCCAATACAATTGTCAACATGATACTGTCCGATTCAGTCAGGGAAGAACTTCTGCTGAATCTATATGCGGAGGGCCACAAAAAAGTACAGGAGGGACAATATTACCATCTTAAAGAGCACAACTCGGCCGCCCACTGACAGAGGCAGGAGGTCCAAAACGTCACAGAGCGTGTCAAGGTGACAATGGCACAGTCCAGATTGCCCTCATGTAGCAAATCCACAGTACGATATACGACCACCCCCAAATAGCAAATGGACGCCTGCTGCCCCCTTAAAGTTGGGGCAGTCGGTATGGGCCTGGTCTCTACGTGATCTTCTCAGACAGGGCAGACACAGGATTTACTCTAGTTCACCTCTGGCCCCAAGAAGTGCCATTACTGCTCCTCCCAGATCTGAATCCTTGCCTCTCATGTATAGGAACATGTTGTCTGCATATAACGAAAGATAAAGACAACCATGGCCACATGAGAACTTACCATATTTTGAGTTATAGTTACCTGGGAGCACGAGTTATGCATAATGAAGATAACAATAACTAGTGTATTTCTGCTGTTTTTCACCTAACTATAGCATTACTTTCACCTTTGTTTATATGTTTATATATATGTTTATATATTACCTACTGGCGGTCGCCAGTAGGTAGTTATAGTTAGGACCACGTTTCCATAGGAAATCCGCAACATTCTATTTTGAATAACTTTGGCGCCGGTTGACGAATCCTTGCGAATTTTTCAAAATAGGTGGGGCGCTACGCTCCGCTCCTACCCTGAAAGTCTCGGGGGGATTTGTCAAGCGGGGGCTGAGATAAAAGGGGGGTCCCAAATCGCGTTTTTCCCATGCATTTTTCCATAGGACCTTTAGACACAGCTACAGCCCGAACGGCTGAACAGAATTACTTGAAATTTGGCAGAGAGGTAGTCCTCAGGTCAAGGAAGTGCCTTTTGTAGGTTTGGTGTAAATCTGTTCAGTAGATTCTGAGAAAATAGCCTTTAAATCAATATATATATCTGAGCCAGCTTACGGTGCGCTTACGGTGCGCTTACCGTGCGCGTACGGTGGCGTGCGCGAGCGCGATTCTGATTGGCCCTTAGATCTTAGTAAACATTCGAATCGGTCGAAACCAGGAAGCGGCGGCCGCCATTTTCTCTCTCGCACTCTGACAGGGGGTTGAAAAACAAAGTGCAAAAACATGTAAAGGGGCTGTTTACACAGCTCCCAAGCACCTAGCCATGTCGAGGGAGTCCCCAACGATCCCCCAAGTGAAAAAAGGCAATTTTAATTTTTTCGAAAATTTCGCCGATTACGCTTACCGTACGCGTACGGGAAGAAATAATAAAAAAAAAAAATATCCACATTCTCCCCACCCCGTGTGCAAAAGGTGCCCAAAGGGCACCTTTTGTGCATGACTGATCAGAGTTAAACAAAACATATATTTTACCTGTCACAACGATGCTCATCATATGTCCTCCATGTGCGCACGGTGCGCGAAGCGCATCGTGCGTTCATGGCCCATCTAGCGTAACGTGGGCACGCGGTGCGCGAAGCGCACCGTGCGCGCACGGAACGAACTGCGTTAAGTGGGCGTGCACGCCACAAAGGGCGTAAAGTAACTTAGCATTTAAAAAACCATACAAATTCACTGAAAAAACCATAGGTTTCACACACATTATAGTTAGGAATTAGCATTTAAAAAACCTTGCAAATTCACTGAAAAAACCATAGGTTTCACACATGTTATAGTTAGCTGGACATTTTACTGATAAAAAACCAATGAAATTCCCCCGTTATAGTTACTGTAGGCAACTATAACTCACGCGACCGTAATCCTCTGCTGATGACATATGTGTCTTTATGAAAAAAAAATATTTGTAATATATGTATAGCTCAAATTTAATGGAAGAAGACATGGGCAAATAAGTGTCTAAATACAGTATTAGCATCAGCAGAGGATTACGGTCGCGTGAGTTATAGTTGCCTACAGTAACTATAACGGGGGAATTTCATTGGTTTTTGATCAGTAAAATGTCCAGCTAACTATAACATGTGTGAAACCTATGGTTTTTTCAGTGAATATATATATATATATATATATTGCAGCTCCCAAAAACTCTCGTGGTTCGCACAGAGTTAAGCACTCACAGGAGGGGTTCTGTATCAATAATTAATTTATTTCGGCAGAAATCCAAATAGCAGCGAGACAGACGCGTTTCAAATCAATCTTCATCAGTGTCTCAGCGGTTAGACCGCACGCTCACATTTAAATATACATTGCGTCATCTATTGCGCGACAGCGTGAGACATAATCAATTGACAGCCACTGAAACAGAGGATGGCTCAAATCCCATTATTTACAACATTCTTGGGGCGGCCATCTTGGAGTGATACATTCACTTATCATGTCCAAACAACTTAAGTCTTATGCTCAAAGGAGCCATGATACAGTTAGCAGTCATGTGAAACATAATTTATTAAATCATACTGCATAATTAAATAAGGCGTATAGACAAATTCATCACTTGTTCAACTACCCATGTAGTGTACTGTCTCACCTGCCCGTGTGGGCTCAAATATATTGGCAGCACTATCAACAGCGTTAAAATGCGCATTTTGGAACACCAACGTGCCATCAATAAGAATGATGTAAATTACCCTGTAGCTAGGCATTTTGCCATTATGCACCAGAGCAATCGGGATCTCCTACAGTACTTCGGTCTAGATCAAGTACCCGCAAACATCAGGGGAGGTGACCGAGTCCAAAGATTGCGTAGACTGGAATCCCGTTACATCATAGACCTATACACAAAGGCCCCACACGGTCTCAATAGTGGGGAAGAACTGAGTGCACACCTGGGTAGATAAGGGCAGGGAACCACACACTGTCTTTCGCTGACCAGTCTTTATACTTGGGATTATTTGAATCCTATGGCTGCATGAATTATGAAACAAGTTTGAAATCCCAACATGCAATGCTTGATATTATTATACTGTTGGATTCCTCAATTTTCCTTGTCTTTCCTGTACAGTGTCTCCCATGTTTCCTACCCTCTCTCTCCCATTTCTTTCTCTCTTTATTTCTGTCCATCACCTGTCTCCTCAAATGTACAGGGAGCTATGGCCAATACATGGCGTTATATGGTTTTTTGCATGACATGGTATATACCTTTCTATGGCGTTCCGTTGATTTATTTAATTATGCAGTATGATTTAATGAATTATGTTTCACATGACTGCTAACTGTATCATGGCTCCTTTGAGCATAAGACTTAAGTTGTTTGGACATGATAAGTGAATGTATCACTCCAAGATGGCCGCCCCAAGAATGTTGTAAATAATGGGATTTGAGCCATCCTCTGTTTCAGTGGCTGTCAATTGATTATGTCTCACGCTGTCGCGCAATAGATGACGCAATGTATATTTAAATGTGAGCGCGCGGTCTAACCGCTGAGACACTGATGAAGATTGATTTGAAACGCGTCTGTCTCGCTGCTATTTGGATTTCTGCCGAAATAAATTAATTATTGATACAGAACCCCTCCTGTGAGTGCTTAACTCTGTGCGAACCACGAGAGTTTTTGGGAGCTGCAATTTATTGTGGGGCACCGCCACACTATAGCACCCGCCTGCGAGTGACCCGGCTGCCGGTGCAACCTTGGGAGCCTTCATATATATATATATATATATATATATATACACACACACACACACACACACACACACACACACACACACACACACACATCGCCGTGGATGGCACTGTGCTAATCCTATGCATAAAGACTTTGATAAAAAACTAGACGTTTGAGGTGAGCAGATATAAAGTGTCGCTGGTGTCGAGGGTGCTATATACAGGAGCTGATTTCCACCTATACTTGAGAACTACCCAAAGTTCTCTGCTTTAAAAAAAAAATTTATGAGTCACTCTATGCCTGAAAGAGTATTGTTTTGACTAGTTTATACCCTCAATAACAAGGGTTTGGGAAAGATGTCTTCAATGACCCCATATGGGAATTCTGCTGCAAGTGGAGCTGGTGGCAGCGCCTCCCAACCTGGGACTAACTTAGTAGTCGATTCTGTTCTAGGGAATAAAGCTATACGACCGACCCCTATTAACAATGAGCCTGCCACCGATTTAGTTAGCCTTTCTTTCAGCACATCTAATGTCGCCGTTGGTTCCCATATAGCTGCAATTCCAGCCTCAGCCTCAGTAACTGCATTGGCTACTCCTAGTGTAGATAAGATGGGACCTGAAAGATCTAGAGTGGAAAGGAGGCCCTCTGATGTATCAGTTCCATCTAATTTCCATCCATTCTCCACAGGTACATCAGCGGAGTTACAAATTATTAATCTTCCCCCTGAGTCCTTACCATATGTTGTAGTCTTAACGGGGGTGCCACCTCTAACCCAGGGGAAAAACGAAAGCCATACTGAGCTAAAGAACAAGTGCATGCAGTGGCTAAATGTTAACAGACCTCTTCCCTCTCACATCTCTGGGGAAATCCTTACCTTAAGACGTTTAGATTGGATCGGGAAGGGAGCTAAAACCATCGCAGGGAATTGTGTAGTTATAAATTTTAGGGACACTGCTGCTGTCGAATACATCTGTGGGCTGTCCCCCTCTAGACTAAACACCCAAATTCTCTCCCTCCATCTGTCCTACTTCTATCCTGTGCCTCCCCCGAGACCTGTTCACTTTAAAGGTGCTAGATATGATGTGGGTCGCATTGATTGCCCTTCCGGAGCCCATCACGGGCAAGCAACCTGGGTTGGTTCACACGTTTATAACACCCCCCCTTGTCATCTTTTGAGCATAACAACAGGTTTAGCATACTCAATCAGGTCGATTGACGCCCACTCGATAAGGAGTTACTCTCGAACATTACTTCCGAAATCTCCACCTCCTCAACTGTAGTGGAGGAAAGAACTAAAAACCCTATCTCTCTAATGGTTATTCTCCCTGGTGGTGTGGGCAGGTCTGGAGGGTGTGATGGGAGGGCTGCTGGGGCCGTGGGGTTTGCGCAAGGAGTTTCTGTTCCAGGTGGGGTGGCATTTTGTATAGATAAATTAGAGAACAAAGTTCAATTAGAGCCTCCTACTTGTGACAGTTCTCCAACTACGGTAACACGAATCCCAAATGATACTGGTAATGTAGCCGATGGCACCATCAAAATCCTTTCCTGGAATGTCGCTGGTATAAAAAGCAAACTATCTAATCCTGATTGGTGCACCTTTATGGCTAATCATGATATTTGTTTGATGCAGGAAACGTGGGCTTTAGAGGAGAGTGCTTATCCAGGCTATGCAATATTTCACATCTTGGCTGTATCCGGTGGTAGACGGCGTCCATCGGGCGGTCTCTCAATTTGGATAGGCACCCACCTGGGCGTTACAGCTACTCAACTACTAACTAACTCCCCTGACATCCAATGTGTACTAATAACACCCCCAAATTCATTAAAAATAGATAGCTATAATTAATATCTATTCTAGGCCAGTTAGTCGTGGGTTGGAGTCTGAAACGTTCAAAGTCTTAGATCTCTTTATTCAGACACTTGACCCCTCAGTCATAAAAATTGTTGGCGGGGACTTTAATTGTCAATTTGAGCCCCTGGTCAACCCTGACTGGGATGAGCAGGATGCTGAAGATCTGCTTTGGTGTATCCCGGAACCAAAGATCCCTCCTGTTAAGGCATGGACTCGGTTGGTCCTTCAAATAAAATCATTCTCGCTTGCTACGTCATTGCGGGAGTGTAATGGGAGACTGGACCCTGATCGTCCGGGACTTCCCACATTTAACAGGGTTGCACAAACGTCTACTATCGACTACATTATGATGGAAGCAAGATTCTGGGATAAGCTCTTAGAATTTAGAGTGCACCCGAGACATGATAGTGACCACAACGCCCTGGTTTTAACACTCAAACCAGGGACTTTTGGGTTGACTAACCTTGAAGCTGGCCTTATACCTAATGAGAGCATCCCTCTTATAGTCTTGAATAATCGTCGCAGGGTCAACTGGCCCCACTTACAGAACTGCCCGATTAAGTTGGGTGAAGTTTATCGGCTTGCGTTACCTTGGATAGCTGCAATGGCTGACTTGCCATCAAATACCCATGCTGTAACAATCCATAGTCACCTGGCCAGTGTGTTGGGGGGGGATGTCCTTTGCCCACTTACTAGGCCTGGACGGGGTGGGGTAAAGACACACCACTGGTACAATCTCTCTTGCAGGAAAGCTAAGAAGGATCTTCTTAATGCAATCAAAGCTCGGGATAGTCTATCAATTAGATCATCTCGCCTGCTTTATAAAAAGGTCATTGAGGGAGCCAAGAGGGATTGGGAGGAAGCCCGGTGGGAAGAGCTGAGATCAGCTCTTCTGGCAGGGGATGCTAAGTCTTTTTGGGCCATTGTGAGTACGGGCTCTAAGGGAGGTGGGCAAGCAACTATTTCGAATATCGCGCCCTCAGTGTGGGAGGCCCACTTTGGGGCTTTATATGCATGTCTGGAGCAAGAGGATCCACCTCGGCTAGGTTTAAATCCACCCTCTGGAACTAGCAGGGAGAGATTCGCGACACTCGCGCGGCCCCCTGACCCGGTCCCCCGCCACGAGTGTCGACTGGCGGTGGGCTGGGATCCAGTGCGTATCCCCCAGATCCTCTAGTGAGTATAACCCTGAAGGAGGTAGAATCTGCCATAGCCAAACTGCTTCCAAATAAAGCACCCGGCCTTGAAAAATTGCCTGGAGACCTGTTTAGATCCCAGCCGAAAATATGGGCGCCTTATCTTGTTATTCTATTTAATGCGATCCTTATGGGCTCCGACCCGCCTGATACCTGGTTGGGGGCTGAGATTGTCCCCATTTTTAAAAAAGGTTGTCCACTCTCCCCCTCAAACTATAGGCCCATTAGTTTGTTAGACACTACACAAAAACTAATGGGCAGGATTATTCTGGATAGGATACAAGCCTGGATGGAGGAACGGGAAATACTGTCCACTCTCCAGGCTGGATTTAGATCCGGAATTTCAACTTTGGACCAAATCTTCCGGCTCCAGGTCCTTTTTTGGAAAACTACAAGGGTTGAGGGTGGCAGCCTCTTCCTTGTTTTTGTGGACCTGCGGGCCGCTTTCGATCTGGTCCCCAGGGAAAAACTATGGGTGGTTCTGGCAGATATGGGCCTACCGCCCTATCTGCTTAATATCCTGACCCGTTTGCACGCTGGAAACTATGCTCAGGTCAGGTGTGGGAGACATGGGGCCCTTACGGATCGCTTTTCTGTTGCTAGAGGCGTCCGGCAGGGGTGCGTTTTGGCCCCTACCCTCTTTAGCCTGTTTATAAATGGTCTGGTCGATACTCTAAACGAAGTTAAGGACAACGATGCTCCCCGGTTGGCCTCTGACCGCGTGCCTGCGTTGATGTTCGCTGATGACACCTTGTTGTTGTCGCGAACATCCTCGGGCATTCAGCGTGTCCTGGATGGTTTTGTGGGCTTCTGCGCCGCGCGGGGTTTGGAGATTAATTTGGCTAAAACCAAGTTTATGATCTTTAATCCCCCGAGGCGCACGTGCCCGAACCCCCTTTTGAACGGTGTTCCGTTGGAACGAGTCAAAACCTTTGTATACCTTGGGATTACGCTGACGGAGGATTTTGGATGGAGCCACCAGACCGCCAAATCTGCCCTCAAACTTTCGCAAATAGCGGGGGGCATTGGTAAGCTCCAGAGAGCTTCAATATCTAGATTGGTTGCGCCCGCCCTCGAGATTTACAGCCTACAGGCCCGGACTGCATCTCTGTATGGGGCTGAACTCTGGGGTCATAAGAATGTTTCAAGCCTCTCGAGGGTCGAGCAGGCCTTCATGAGAAATTTGGTGGGATTGCCAATAAGTACACCCCTCATCCCTTTGCGAATGGATTTGGGGATGGAATCTATCGAGGACTTGGCAGACGTGCGCCGTCTGCTCTATTGGAGGAGGCTCTGGTCAACACCTGAGCTGGCATCCTTCAGAGCTGAATTTCGGGAGGTCTGGGAACAGTTAAAAAATAAAAATATACCCTGGCTCTCCCACATCAAGGCCCTTTCTTCAAAAATAGGCCTGCCCCAACTATGGGAGTCTCCTGAGTTGAGCTGCCCGAGGATATCCAGGACCCAGCTGTTAAATTTGGCGAGACAGCACAAACTATGTGCTCTACATAGCTTAACTTCTTATGGTAGGCTCACTGTTGATTTCCTCACAATCAAACTAGAAAGGGGGTGGGAGAAATTCTTGGATGAGGTCCAACCCCCCCTTGCGAGGAAACTATATGTTCAATTAAGGCATGGTTCTCTACCCATTAGATCATTCACTATGAAATGGGCTAGATCTGAAAATGAATATTGCCCATCATGCAATTATAATAGAGAAGATCTTATCCACGTCTTATTTTTTGCCCCGCATACAGTAACCTTCGCAAAACCTGGCTTATCCCATTATGCAAAAATTTGGGTTTGCGACACTGTGTGCAGGCTTGTAGAGTCCTTAAGTAGGATACCTCTCCGCATATTGTATTTGCTGTCTCCCGTTTTCTCTTTGGTATGTGGCGTTGTAGGTCTAGTTTTAAATCATCTTAAATTTTTGTAACTCACCTGTTTAATCTCCCTTTTAATGAAATGCTTTTATTGTTTTTTTTAATTGGATGTGCTATGTATGTATGTATTTTATCTGCACTTTTATGGTCTCCGACCGAAATAAAGTTATCAAAGGAATATATATATATATATATATATATATATATATATATATATATATATATATATATATATATATATATATATATATATATATATATATATATATATATATATATATATATATATATATATATTTATTATATATTCCAAAAAGTTGCCCTGATGCGAAGACGCACTCACAGAGGATGATTCAACTGAACCTTTATTTTCAAAATCGGCTTTCTGATTCTGTTCCTCGCCTGACGCGTTTCGGAGCTGGGCTGCTCCTTCCTCATAGGCATCGATGGAAGTTCACAGAAAAAGGCACACCCTCTCTCCTTTACTGCATGCTAATTCCGTGATTGCCCTCCGGTGGGCCTCTCTGGTGAGTTGCAATTTATATGCATGCTGGGAGTTGAAGTGCATGACTTCGATTTTTACCCTTCAGTGGGTTCTGTGTTTTTCCACCATTAATTATTATTATTTTCTCAGCCCTCCAGTGGGCCTCAGTAAGCAAAGCCGGTTTTGTATTTAAAATCCTTCTGTCCTGCTAAGAGGCTACGAACAGTTCACAGCCCCAAAGTCCAGTTGTCGGGAGGTGCAGTCTTCCACGGCCGGACTGCCGTGTTTAATATTCCAAAAAGTTGCCCTGATGCGAAGACGCACTCACAGAGGATGATTCAACTGAACCTTTATTTTCAAAATCGGCATTGCTTTCTGATTCTGTTCCTCGCCTGACGCGTTGTAGACATGGGGAGATTAAGTGATTTGGTCCTAGGAAGCTTGTTTCTGGTCCAGGGAAGACATAGCTTGGCAGTTCGGGCTGGACTGTTCCCATGAGGCACAGGGTCAGACTGATTTGCATATGGCCATGTCTTAACTGGGGTGGCAGAGTGGGCTAAAGAACGGTGGTGGATTAATCCCAGATCTGTTGACTGGGGGTGAGTGCTTGCAATGTTCAACACTCCGTCCATCATTTCCTTTGGTTTTTGCTTTGTTCGCCATAAGTTGGCAGGGTATGCTCAGACGCAAGTCCCTTGCTCACTTTGCCACTGGATTCAAGCAAGCCTGGCTGAAGACGGCTGAAATGTCAGAAACCGGTCCTAGAAAGCTTGTTTCTGGTCCAGGGAAGACATGGCTTGGCAGTTCGGGCTGGACTGTTCCCATGAGGAACAGGGTCAGACTGATTTGCATATGGCCATGTCTGAACTGGGGTGACAGAGTGGGCTAAACCCAGATCAGTTGACTGGGGGTGAGTGCTTGCAATGTTCAACACTCCGTCCATCATTTCCTTTGGTTTTTGCTGTGCATTATAACATAGGCATCGAGGAAGGCACGTTAGATGGGGCAATATAAACCGTGCAAAGGCAAGTGTGGCATGACATTCACTGGGTGGTGTTATAGTGCACATGGGCTAGAGAGTGTCATAGCATACTCACTAGCTGGTGGAATACAACACAGAGGTGTGTGGCACTCGGCTGGCACTGGGCTCAGCCAGGAGCGCACTGTGACAATCAAGTGAGGTTCGTCTCCTTTCCAGAGAGAGTAAAATAAAAAGTATTACACATCCGGCAGTGGATGTGTGCTTCATTAACTGTGAGGGGGGTTTCTTGCATAGTTTGTCAAATTTTTGTCGAATCCCCTTTGAATGGCTTGGTGTGCGTGTATTAAGTGTGCCCGTCAATAGCTTCCCATGTTTGTATAAATAAACGACAAGAGTGTCTACTTGGAGAGTACCCACCGGCAGGGGCGCCGGTATTAGGCACAGGAGGGCGTCAGACACGTCAGAGCTTCACTAGCAGTGTAAATACATTCCACGTGGATCCATTGTATGCATAGTCGCCTTTTAATGAATATCACGCAAATCGTCATGGTGATAGGTACGTACGGTTTGTCCAGCATGTCCTAGGTTTTTCTATAAATATGTATTTTTTTTAAATAATAAAAAACAAAAGCTGGCCCTGGGGGATGGGGTCCCCGGGGCCATAAGTGGCCTGAGGAGGGGGCAACGCAGACCGCCTTCTAAAGAATTTAAAAAAAAAAAAAAGGGCCATGCCCCGGGGTTGGGGTCCCCGGGGCCGATTAAGGCCTCGGGAGGGGGGCCACGTGGCCCCCACCAATCTTTTTTTTCTAAAAAAAAAGTTGGGGGGCACCCTGTGGCGCGTTTTAAGAGGTAGTTTTAATCCCCCTGCCCTATTATATACTAGGGGCTTACAGAGGAGGTCATGCTAATCACAGGGGGACCCCAACGCATAGTGTTCCCTAGTGTATGTAGGTGTTTTCACTGTATTCGAAGTGTCTTTTAACATAACACTGGCTCTAGGACTGGTTAGTTAGACTCAGTTACCATCAGTATCCGTCTGAAAAAGTTGAGGGTACAGGATGATTTTGCAACAAGGCTTCTTTCTGCTCTTCTGTTTGTTCTTTCTGCACGTTATCCTTCTTCCTGCACTTTTCTTCGTCTTTCAGGACTTCTGTTGCTTCTTTCTGTATTTCTTTTTTTTCTTTCTGTGCATTTTTTCTTCACATGTCCTATCTCTGTAGGCATAGTTAGAAATGAGCATTTAAAAAACCTTTGAAATTCACTGAAAAAACCATAGGTTTCAGGGGCGTTATAGTTAGCTGGACTTTTCACTCGTACAAAACCATTGAAATTCCCCAGTTATAGTTAGTTCAGCTAACTATAACTCGCGCACCTGCAATGCACTGCTGATGACGTCACATATTACATCACTCACGACATGGTCAGTGACATCACTCATGACATCTCCAATTACATCACTGATGGCCACCGGTACTGCGATGGGGTCGTGCTTCGCTCCCAGCTTTGCGAACCACTTTATGGGGCATTGGGAGGAAGAAGTATTTGCCAATCAAGAATATGCAGACTATCTAGGTCATGTTACTACATGGATGCGATACATTGATGACTTGTTCATCGTTTGGAATGGCAGTGAACATGAAGCAATTGAATTTATCAAAGACTTGAACAAGAACAACTACAATATTGTCTTATCGGGCAACATCAGCAAAAACATGGCAGAATACCTAGATGTCAGACTTGACATCAAGGACAATCAAATAAATACCACCCTTTTTAGAAAGACCACGGCGGGCAACGGCATCCTACATGCCCCCAGCAGTCATCCTGAAACTCTCAAGTGGAGCATTCCATATGGAGAACTGCTGAGGGCAAAAAGGAATTGTAATACAGAAGCTGCTTACCAACTAGAATGCAAAGAGATGCTAGGCCGGTTTAAGATCAGGGGATATCCAGATTGGGTGCTCCGAAGGGCCAAAGAAAGAGCTGATGGTGCGTTAAGATCATCTACCATTTGTGAGACACGCATTGAACCCACCGATGATAGTGAGAACAACACTAGAATGATTAAGACTTTCAATTCGAATTCTAAGGAAGTACAAAAGATAATTGCCAAGAATTGGGAGATTCTGAGATGTGACAACATCATAGGTGACATGATCCCTACGAGACCAAATCAACAAGTTACTTACCTTCGGTAACGATGTATCTGTAAGAAACATTAGTTAGTTAGATTCCTCACCTTAGAATATCCCCAGGCGTCAGACTGGATCCGGAAGATTTTTCGTCAGCAATACCCCTTGCGCGTCGCTAGGCGTCGTCTCCGGCTCCGCGTCCGTCGTCGTGCGCCGGAATGACGTCGTCGGAGTACTTAGACGCCGCCCTCGCGCGCTGACGTCAGTTCTTGTACATAGCTTTCCGCGCCAGGAACGCAGAGCCATGCAAAGACCGACACTGGTGCCAAAAAGAAAATCTAGGGGCCTGAAAAGGATATCCTTAACCCTAGATGTCGGTTCGCAGAACGGGGAGGATGGGTGGGTCGGTGAGGAATCTAACTAACTAATGTTTCTTACAGATACATCGTTACCGAAGGTAAGTAACTTGTTCATCTGAAAGAAACACGTTAGTTAGATTCCTCACCTTAGAATAGATACCCAAGCAATACCATCCTCGGTGGTGGGTCTGCGAACCAAGATCACACCAGAAAGTCCTGGAGGACAGAACGGCCAAAGAAGCCATCCCTCCGGACTTGGCTGTCAAGGCAATAATGCCTGGCAAACGTGTGTAGCGAAGCCCACGTCGCCGCCTGACAGATGTCCTGCAAAGGGACACCCCGTCCCAAAGCAGTAGTAGCCGCTGTGGCCCGAGTGAAGTGGGCGCGCAGCCCAACAGGAGGGTCCTTTTTTGCCAAGGAGTAGCAAATTTTGATGCACAAAACGACCCACCGAGAGATGGTCCGTTTGTGCACCGCTTTCCCCTTCTTAGCACCCACGTATCCAACAAAAAGTTGGTCGTCCACCCGGAACTGCTTTGTGCGGTCCAAATAAAAGGAGAGCGCACGTTTTGGGTCCAGACGGTGGAGCCTCTCTTCCTCTTTGGAAGGATGCGGAGGCGGAAAGAAGGTGGGCAAGGTGACAGACTGCCCAAGATGAAATGGAGTCACCACTTTCGGAAGAAAGGAGGGACGAGGCCAAAGGACAACCTTGTCCGGATGAACAGACAGAAAAGGAGGCTTTGAAGATAAAGCCTGGAGCTCACTCACCCGTCTAGCCGAGGTGATGGCTACCAGAAAAGCAGTCTTAAGCGTCAGCAGACGAAGAGGACAATTATGAAGAGGCTCAAAGGGAGCGCACATTAGAAATGTGAGAACAAGATTCAAGTCCCACTGAGGCATTACAAAAGGGACAGGAGGGAACGTGTGAGTAATGCCTTTTAGAAAGCGTGTAACCACAGGGGACTTGAAAAGAGAAGGCTGATCAGGAAGCCGCAAGAAGGCAGAGATGGCAGCAAGATAACCTTTCAGGGTGCCCAGGGCAGAGCCCTGCCGGGCCAAAGAAAGAAGAAAGAGGAGAACCTCAGAAAGAGGGGCGGAAAGGGGATCCACAGCCTTTGCTGTGCACCATGCCACAAATTTGGTCCACCGGCAGGCGTATACCGACTTTGTGGAGGGACGCCTGGCTGCCAGAATGATATCACAGACTTCAGGAGGCAAGTCAAATGGCATCAACTGTCGCCGCTCAATCTCCACGCATGGAGGTGGAGGCTGGACAGGTTCGGGTGGAGGACCGTCCCCTGCTGCTGCGACAGAAGATCCTCCCGAAGGGGCAGACGTATCGGAGGATCGGTCAACATACTGAGTAGCTCGGGATACCAGTACCTTCGTGCCCAATCCGGAGCCACCAAGATGACTTGGGCCCGGTCGTGCCTGATCTTCTTCAGCACTCTGGGCAGAAGTGGTATAGGCGGAAAGGCGTACAACAGACCGCAACTCCACTCGTGACGAAAAGCGTCGCCGAGTGAGTGCCGCCTTGGAAATTCCAACGCGCAGAACTGCTGACATTGCGCGTTCTCTTCGGTGGCGAATAGATCTAACCAAGGCTCTCCCCACTGCTGAAAGAGACCTTGCGCCACTTCGGAGTTCAGACGCCATTCGTGATCCATCATGCACCGGCGGCTGAGTTCGTCTGCTCTGGCGTTCAGAGAGCCCGCCAGATGTTGAACCACCAGGGTGACGCCCTGGTGTTCCAGCCACGTCCAGAGGCGCAGAGCCTCCTGACAAAGGGTCCACGACCCCACCCCGCCCTGTTTGTTGCAATACCACATGGCGGTGGTGTTGTCCGTGAACACCTGCACGACACTTCCCCGGACAGAGGGAAGGAAGGCTTTCAGTGCAAGTCGGATCGCTCTCAACTCCAACAGGTTGATGTGGAGACGAGACTCCGCCGGAGACCAGAGGCCTCTGATCTCCGCCTCTCCCATATGGCCACCCCATCCCAGGAGGGACGCATCCGTCACTACGACATGCTCCGGTTGGGGAAGGGAGAGGCTTCTGCCCATGACCCAATCGCGGTCCGTGAGCCACCACTGCAACTGCTGTGCAGTGCCCTCCGAGATCAAGACATGGTCGGACAGGTTGCCGTGATGCTGGGCCCACTGAAACTTCAGGTCCCACTGCAGAGCCCGCATGCGCCGCCTGGCGTGATGCACTAGTAGGATGCAGGAGGCCATCAGCCCCAGAAGCCGCAACACTAGCCTGACCGAAACCCAGGATAGAGGCCGAAAGATGGGAATCAGGGCCTGTATATCCGGGACCCGCTGTTCCGGTGGATAGACCCGGAACTGCGCCGAATCGAGAACCGCTCCGATGAAGAGGAGCTTCTGAGAGGGACTCAGGTGTGACTTCGGCACGTTGATGGAAAACCCCAGCAAATGCAGGAGATCCGCCGTAGTCTGGAGGTGGGAGACGACGGCCTGGGGCGAGTCCGCCTTCAACAACCAGTCGTCGAGATAGGGGAAGACTGGAACCCCTGATCTGCGCAGATGAGCTGCGACCACCGCCATCACTTTCGTGAACACCCGAGGGGCACTGGTGAGGCCGAAGGGGAGCACGGTAAACTGAAAGTGCTCTTGGCCCACCGTGAACCGCAGGTAACGCCGGTGGGCCGGCAGGACGGGGATGTGGAAATATGCGTCCTGCAAGTCCAACGCTACCATCCAGTCTCCGGGGTCTAGGGCAGCTAGAACCTGAGCCAAGGTCAACATCTTGAACCTTTCCTTCCGGAGGAAGGCATTGACGTTCCGGAGGTCTAAGATAGGGCGTAGGCCCCCTTTGCCCTTCTTGGGAACCAGAAAGTAGTGGGAATAACAACCACGACCTACTTCTGGACTCGGAACGCGCTTGACGGCCCCCTTGGCCAAGAGGGCCGAAACTTCCTCGTGGAGAAGACTCAAATGATCCCCCGAGATACGGTGGTGCTGCAGTGGCATGGCTGGAGGGGTCGTCTCGAAGGGGAGGGAGTAGCCCCTTCGGACGATTTGCAGCACCCACCTGTCCGATGTGATGGACCGCCAGTGGAGCAGGTGATGGCGAACTCTGCCGCCCACTGGCGTGGAATGGGCCTGAAAGCTCGGACTAGGAAGGTTTTGAGGCGGATGCTGCCGGGGTGGATGTGGACTGACCTCGTCGTCCTCCAGAACCGCCTCGGCGGAAACCACGTCCGCGACCGCGCGCAGGTTGGTTCTGCGGCTGGTGGCTAGGCGTACGTGAGGAGGCACCCCTTCCTTGGCCACGAAAGGGGCGAAAGGCGGAAGTTTGCGACCGCGGGGCCGAGAGGCCCAAGGACTTGGCCGTAGCCCGGGAGTCCTTAAAGCGATTCAGCGCACTGTCCGCTTTCTCGCCAAAAAGGCGAGTGCCATCAAAGGGCATGTCCATGAGAGAGCTCTGGACATCACCCGAAAATGACGTGGACCCCAGCCAGGCGTGACGTCGAAGCGCCACTGAGGTAGAAATGGCCCTACCCAGCGAGTCCGTGGTGTCAAGCCCACATCTTATAGCATGTCGCGTGACATCCCTCCCATCGGCCAGAGCCTGGGTAAGTCGTGTCCGGACCTCCTCCGGACACAGGGGCAGCGCGTCCTCCACCGCATCCCACAGAGAGTGGGAATAACGGTCCAAGAGACAAGCGGTGTTCAAAGACCGCAGGCCCAAACTAAGGGAAGAGAACAGCTTCTTGCCAAACTGCTCTAGTCTCTTGGAATCCCGGTCCGGCGGGGCGGTCGGGAAAGAGGATTGGGAGGTGGAGGCCTGGATAACCAGGCTCTCAGGGGTAGGGTGTTGGGACAGAAAACTGGGGTCGCCCGGAGCAGGGCGGTGGCGCCTGGCGACGTTCCTGTTCACAGGAGGAACTGTGGAGGGCTTGGACCAGGTGCCCTGTAGAACGTCAGTGAGGGCCTCATTGAACGGCAGCAGAGGCTCAGTGGAGCTTGCTGCAGACTGAAGCACCTCAGTGAGGACGTTCGTCCTCACAGCCACAGCAGGTAGCTCGAGCCCAAGGGCTGCGGCCGCCTTGCGTAGCACCACGGAGAAAGCAGCACCCTCCTCCGAAGCCACAGTCGGAGGAGAGATGAATCCAGTGTCTGGCGAGGTATCCAGACCACTGGCCTCCCCCAGTTCATCTGCCCAGTCCTGTGACAGTTGGGCCTGAGCGGCCATAGGATCCTCGGATCCCTCCCAGTAGTCCCCATCATCCGACTCCTGGTGTAGAGGAGAAAGTAACGGAGCCGGGCGGTAGACAAAATGTGTCTCTAGCGGCGTCGATCTCGGCGTCCATCAACGCCGGACCGGCGCCGGGCCCGGAGCGGGACTGAACTGGGGCACGACGTCGAGCGGAGTCGGCGTCGGGGGTGGTACCGGTGTCGACGCCGGCGGAGGAGGCGTGACGAGGTCGACCGGCGTCGACGGGGACTCGAGAACGGGTCCCTCGGGCGCTTGCGGCGTCGAGGCCGGAGCCGTCAACGGGGCCGGAGCCACCGGCAGGCAAGGCAGCCCAGTCGGGTCCGCGGGGCCCGAAGGCGCACCAGCGGGCGCCGACGGCGGAGCCAGGTTCCTCATGGCCGAGAGGAAGGCACTGACTTCCGCCGGCGTCGCGTTAGTCCCAGGGACCGGAGGGTATAGGGACGTGCGCGGCGCCTGCGGCGCCGCCGGAGCCGCGGGGGTGGAACCACCCTGACCCTCGGCCGAGTCGCGCGACCGGCGAGGGGAGTCCGAACAGCGGTGTCGCCTCTTGGACTTCTTGGAATGCTTCGACTTACCCGAAGACTTGGATCCCGACGACCGATGGTGACGTTGGCTATGGCTCCGCGACCGATACTTGGACCTCCTCCTGGACCGGGATCGAGAGGCGCGCGGAGCCGCGTGGCGAATCTCGAGAAGCTTACGGGACCGCTCCCGTCTAGCCTTCGAGGTCAGGGCCTTACAGTCCGAGCACGACTCCGCGTCGTGGTCGAGGCCCAAGCAGTACAGGCACCGGCGGTGATGGTCCGTAACCGACATCAGGCGGTTACAGTCAGCACAGGCTTTAAAACCAGGCATCCTACCGGCACCGGAGTCGATTGACAGGATCAAAAAGGATCAAAAAGTTAGTCAAAAATTGACTAAAGGGGTAGCTCTCCCGGATCTGCGCTTACTGGTGCGGAAAAAAGAAGAACTGACGTCAGCGCGCGAGTGCGGCGTCTAAGTACTCCGACGACGTCATTCTGGCGCACGACGCCGACGACGGACGCGGAGCCGCAGACGATGCCTAGCGACGCGCAAGGTGTATTGCTGACGAAAAATCTTCCGGATCCAGTCTGACGCCTGGGGATATTCTAAGGTGAGAAATCTAACTAACGTGTTTCTTTCAGATATAACCTACAGGAAGGGAAAGAGTATAAGGGATATGATAGTACATAGTGACATCACCACGTACCCTATCAAACATGATCTTTTCCCCTCAAAAACTAAAGCACAGGTGCACCACTCAAAAAAACCTTTTGCCAAGGAAGATCATTTTAGCGTCCATATCAAAGAAAGAAAGTTCTTGAATTTATTCTTTTTTCTTTCTCTTTTATAGTTTCTTTTTCATATCACGTTGCTGAAATACAGCGTTCAATTAGAATAGCAATGGGGTAACCCAGTATCCCTCAGAACCTGGGCAGTTATGCAAAGACAACAATTGGTTCTGTCGGGTAAGAATAATTTCTTTAGATATTGAGTCACTTCTTTAGTTATTCAGAACAAACAGCAATTATGAAAAATATATACACACAATGAGACCATAAAGAATATAAACGATTTTATAAATTCCGTCATTTATAAATACTTGAATTGAATTGTATGGCTGTCAAAAACGAAAGTGATTAAAGAATTATTGGTGACAAGGTGACATGTGGTGCTCAGTGAAGTAGTGATGGTGCGTACTATATACAAGGTGATTATTAAAATTCCGACAATTTAAAGAGGCCAGAAAAACAGATAATTGAATAGGTCTGCAAATTGGTTAAGTCAGTCTTTTAGCAGAGTCTTTCAACTGATCCCGTATTAGTCGACGTTTCAACCCTGAAGGCGCACTACTGTGTCGTCAATGCGGGTCTTCATCAGGACATTAAGGAGGGGGGGGGGGGGGGGGTTGACAGCCTGTAGGATAGCAAAGTATAAGGTCAATTGTGTGTAAGGAGGGAGAAGGATGCTCGTAATATATCGGCATGCAAGGTGAAAACTCACCTAGTTCGGTCCGATATTTCTTAAAGGACTTGTTTCGAAATCTTCTACTGGCAAGCGTTCAAAGATCTCCTGTATCACGTTAATTCTGAGAGAAAGGGGTGGGGAATAATCACGTATTGCCTATTGAGTGCTCTGTTGTAATCTAATAGGTCTTAGTCTATATGTGAATCAAAACTCACCCAGTGGCTGTTTTGGGTCTTTCGGTCGGGTTTCACATTAATCAGAAGCCGAGCGCAGGCATTCATCCTGACTTCTCTGAGCGCATGAATCACTCGTCTAGGGGGTTCTGTATGGAAGGGAATTCATTAGCCGTCCCAGTGCTTATTACACGCTCTAGTGTACTCTCATGGATGCTCGTCTATATTAGAATCAGGACTCACCCAGTGTCGGTTATATGTCTTTCAGTCAGGTTTCGCATTAATTAGAAGCCGGGTGCAGGCGTTCGTCCGGATCCCTCTGAGCGCGTTAATCACTCGTCAGGAGGGTTCTGCATGAAAGGGGATTTGTTAGTTTTCAAGTACCGATGATATTTCAATGACCGGGCAACCCACATTATACTACCCGCTCACCTTGGTGCGATTAAAAACTGGAGATTAGTTAAAGGGGGGCTCAGGCAAACGTCCTGTCTCCCCGCGACCGAATCAGTGTGTGTTCATGAAGACGGCCGATAGATATACAGGTAGCTGCGCGTGTACGTGGCGCCCGTCAGCTACGAGCGCGTGGGCAGCTAGTTGCTAGGTGACGCGTCCGGCGTGCAACGATGTTGCATCATGCATTAGGGACGGTAGCTAGGCAACCAAGTGACAGGCCTTACGTTGCTTGATGCTAAGTGACGCGTTCAAAGCCTATTCGTCATGGAATAGACGCGATAGCTGGCCAATTGGGAGTCAGATCGTGTGGTATCTGTGTTCATTGCGTGAGGAGTGAGCCGTATATGTCAAGTACAAAGTTCGGCAAGTGTTAAATCTCACTCCAAGCAAAGACCAGGATTGCCGATATATGTGTGTCAGATTTGCAAATCATTCGTTCCGCTAGAGCCAAGCACAAAATTGAATATTTCAATTAAGGAGTTCGGCAAGGGCTCATTGCTAGCTCCCACATCGATTGCTTAATCAAAATTTGAGAGCCGTATGAACCAGGCTATAGTAAAAGATTCGAGCTTAGCGGTCGATAGCAGAATGTATCAGTTGCCATTGTATAGCATCTTGTCGACTTCTTTTAGATTCATCTGATGATTCTATATACATTTCTCACACCATAATTGAGTAAAAATTCACAATTACACATTACTTCATGCTTAACATGCAAAACATTTCACAGTATTTGCAATGTAAAAACATATATGTACATTAACATGTCAAGGATCCTGTACAAGATATTAACAGGAAAATACAGTGAAAAGCTACAACTTTTGTCAAGTGAGAGTATATGTTGAGGGCTAGAGTTGTCCCATTTGTTTTGCGTCTCCTCCATCTCGTTCAACCCGGACTGTACCGAGTTGAGCAAATGAATCCATCTACATTCCCTGAAGTTCAGGGCCACAGAAATCGCACCCCCCCTCGCATTGGGAATGATCTTCTCTATAATCCACCATTTCATGCTGTCAGAAGAGTGGTTATGTGTAACAAAGTGTTCAACCATGGGAGCACCCTGTACTCTGCATCTTATTCTGCTCATGTGTTGTAGGATTCTGGCTTTAGCTTTCTGGATTGTTTGGCCAACATAAATCAGCCCACAGGGACAGAGAATAGCGTATATTACATGAGAGCTATTACAGTTGGTGAAGTGAGCTAGCTTGTATGTTTTGTTGTTGTATGTGAATGTAGTCCCCTCTTGACAGTGGTCACATGCTTTGCAATGCCCGCATTTGTGGTGTCCATTCACAGGTGGTAGACCAAGGTAGTTTCTGAGGTCCAATTGCTTTGGAGGTTCCAAGAATGCCCTGACAACCGTGTCCTTGATATTTTTGCCTCTCCTAAAGGCAAAGATAGGGTCCTGCTCGGTCTTAAGTTCACTCGCCACTAAGTTCCAGTATTTCTTTACTATCTTCTTAATGTTGTTGCTCTTGGTGTTGAATGTGGTTACGCAGACAATGTTGTCTGACACGTTGTCCTTAACTTTGACTTCCAAGAGTTGGTCACGTGGACAGTACCATGCGCGCTTCTTTGCCCGTTTCAGCAGCCCAGTTGGGTATCCTCTTTCCTTCAGACGGCTTGTGAGGGTCTCTGATTCCTTGAAGAAATCATTTCTTCTGGTACAGTTTCTTCTTAATCTAAGGTATTGCCCGTAGGGTAAGTTGTCCCTCAGATTTCGTGGATGATGTGAGTCATACATTAGTAGCGTGTTCCTTTCCATCGGTTTTCTATACAAGTCACAGTATAATAAACCTTCCTCTACTCGGAACGTAAGGTCCAGAAAGTCTATAGACTCGTTGTTGCTCGTCATTGTAAATTGAATGTCGCTCGTTCTTGCGTTAAGCCAGTCATGAAATTTGTTGAGTTCCTCAGTGTCGCCAGACCATACCATTATAACGTCGTCGTTGTAACGTTTCCATACGGCGATCTGGTTAAGGTATGGATTTTCATGACTGTACAGGTGTTCCTCTTCGTAGTGGTCCATGAAGATATTCGCCAGGCTCGGCGCATAGGTAGCTCCCATCGCCACTCCCTTACACTGATAGTAAAATTGGTTTTTAAAAAGGAAGTAGTTCTTTTTCATTGCGATCTCCAAAAGCGAGATCAGAAAATCACTTGGAATCCCTGTGGTCTCTCGCGTTCATCTAGTGTTGCTCTGATGATGTCCACCACTTTTTCTTGGGGAATTGATGTGTACAGCGAGGATACATCCAATGTTACAAGTAGTTGTGTATGTACATCAAATGCTTATCCCTCCAATAGTTGTATGATGTGCATGGTGTCTCTTACATAAGATTTTGTTTTGGGGACAAAAGGTTGTAAGAAGTGGTCAATGAATTGGTTCAATGGTTCCAAAATAGAACCACATCCAGAGACAATTGGTCTACCAGGTGGCTTGACTAGCCGTTTATGCACCTTTGGTAGTGTGTAGATTGTGGGGATCCTTGGTTCTTTTTTGTTGAGGAAGTCATGTTCTTGTTGGCTTAGGAATCCAACCTTCACTCCATCATTGGTTAATTCTTCTATCAATGATTTAAGAGCAGGCGTAGGGTCACGTGGGGTCGGTTGGTAGCTTTCTAAGATGCCCAGTTGTAGTTCTATTTCTTCAACATAATCACTAGTGTTCTGCAGCACTACAGCGCCGCCCTTGTCTGCGGCTTTGATAACGATAGAGTTGTTGTTACTTAGAGAGTTCAATGCCAGTCTTTCTTCCTTGGTGATGTTATAATGTATATATCTTCTTGTATCCAAGAGTTGCATGGTTTCATGAAGGACAATCTTTTCAAAAGCCAATATCTTCTCACTCATCAAGTATGCACCAGGTGTGAAGGTGGAGACAGGTCTGAAGTTTGTGGCTGCTGACCTTGGATTATAGATGTTTTTGCTGAAGTAATATTTCAGTCTAATCTTCCGAAAGAATTGCTGGAGCTCTAGTTTAACTTGAAAAGAGTCAGGTATAACAGTTGGTACAAATGAGAGTCCTTTGGCAAGGACCTCTCTTTCGGCATTAGACATAACGTGGTCTGACAGATTGATTATAGGTTCTTTCTGGTTAATTAGACAGGGCCTTGTAGTCTGTGTTGTCAAGATGTTGGTATTGTGTACTGTGGCAATCATCTCCTCGTTTATGGGTAACCCTGAGGTATTGCTGGTGTTGTTATCAAGGGTGGTAAGGATTGTTATTTTACCGGTGTTGTTGTCAGCAGTGGTGAGGGCGTGCTCACTTTGTAACTGGGTTGTCTCGTGATTCCCTCTCCGGGTGTCTACCATCTGTAGGTTTGTCTCCGTGTGGAGATCTCCCCATGAGTTTCTGGCTGATAGAAGCGGACACGGGATGTTCCCTGCTGTGTGTTCCTGCCTCTGTTCCAACCCCTTGGTCTTTCCCAATTCTGTGTCTTCCCTCCCCCCCTGTTTGCCTGCCGGTAGCCTTCCCCTAAAAAATGGGGGCCCTGGTTTCCTTGGTAACTAGTGGAGGGTCTTTCAGACTCAGAGTCTGAGCCACTTCCTGCCGAAGAATCTGAGAATGTTTTAAACCTTCTTGGGCCCCGTCTACTTCTATTGGAAAAGAAACGCAACCTACTTGGGGTAGAGACTGCGATTGAATACGTTAAAAAACTCACGCAAGAAATCACTGATTTGAAGAAGGAAATACTAGATGATAGAACCCTCTTAAACGCCAGAGAAGCGTTAGAGCGAGCGGAAAAAACATTGGCTGACTTTAACACAGTCACACTAAATAGGAAATTAGACAAACTTACAAAAGACATAAGGAACTACGACAAAAACACAACGTATCCCTACCTGGCTGACGATTATTACCAACAGGATAGCCAGGGTTTCTTTTATGGTATGGTATGGTTTCAAATGTATGGTCGAAATTTTTCGAATTCTACTCCTGGTAGCTAGGCAACATAACATTCCACAGCAAGCAATGGTAAACAGGTCATATATATAAGTGTGGAGTATAACAACTACATACTCATCGGAGACCTAAATTTCCACCTTGACAACCACAGCGACCCAGACTCCACTGCCCTCCTGGACAACCTCGGCCTGAAGCAGCTCGTCACTACCCCCACCCATAAGGCCAGACACATCCTCGACCCCCACCTTCGCAGGAGTGACTAACATCCACTTCAGCCACACTCGCAGCACCTCTGGACAGACCACCACTGCGTACACTTCTCCTTCATCACCACCACCACCACACACAAGTCTGCCCCGCCCCTGCCACGAAGATACTGGAGCAAGGTCACAGAAGAGGGCCTCAACTCTACCCTCGCCCACGAGCGACGCAAAGTCTGCAGCCACTGAACTACACTGCTGGATCTCCAGCTGCGCAGACAAGCTCGCTCTCCTCTACCCCCCAACATACAACGCCCTCTTAAAGCCGCCTGGTTCTCCACCGACCTCCAAGAAGCTAGATACTCTTGCAGACAGCTCGAGGAACGATGGAGAAGCAGCAAAACAACCGAAGACCTGTCCACCTACAAGCACACCATGACAGAATACCACCAGCTCATAAGAACTACCAAGAGGACCTTCATCAGTAACAAAATCCGCACCAACGCCAGCAACTCAAAGGAACTCTTCAACATCATCCAGCAGTTCACCAAACCCCCCAGCGAAGCCATGGATATCACACCGTCCCGGGACTTCTGCAACAAACTCGGATACTACTTCCACCTAAAGATCAAGTCCCTCTACGACAACTTCAGCGAGCAGACTCCACAAACCACCCTCCCCTCCAGCAACGACAGCCAGCCCACCATCACCACAATACACTGGTCACCACCGAAGCACCACCAAGACCATGAAAAGCACCCACTCAGGAGCCCCCACGGACCCCTACCCGCCTCACATCTTCCACAGACCAGCCGCCGCCATCGCACCCGAACTACACCACACCATCAACGCCACCTTCGAATCCGGCATCTTTCCCGACGACTGGAAACAGACCGAGGTCAAGCCCCTCCTCAAGGAACATTGGGCTGACCAGACAGACCTAAAAAACTACCGGCCCATCTGTCTCCTTCCCTTGCCAGCCAAAGTCGCTGAGAAATTAGTCAACGCACAACTGACCACCTTCATTGAAGAGAACGCCATACTAGACTCCTCCAGTCCGGATTCCGCAGGAACCACAGCACCGAGACCACCCTACTCGCCGCCACCGACGACATCCGCATGCTCCTCGACCAAGGACACACCGCAGCCCTCATCCTGCTAGACTTCTCCGCTGCATTCGACACAGTCTCTCACCCCACCCTTGCAACCAGACTCCACTACGCTGGCATACAAGGACTCGCCCTCGACTGGATCCGCTCCTTCCTCACCGGTAGAACCCAATGGATTAGACTCTCACCCTTCCCATCCGAACCCACAGAAATCAACTGCAGAGTACCCCAAGGATCATCGCTCAGCCCCACGCTCTTCAACATCTACATGGCCCTCATCGTCACCATCGTCAGACAGAATGGACACAGCATAGTATCCTACGCCGACGACACCCAGCTCATCCTCTCCCTCACAAAAAACCCTGAAGACACCAGATGCAGCTTCCAAGAAACGATGAAAGACGTCGCAGCCAGGATAAGCAACAGCTGCCTAAAACTGAACTAAGAAGACAGAGGTCCTCATCCTTGGACCCTCCCCCACCGCATTGGACAGCTCCTGGTAGCCCTCCGCCCTTGGAAACCCTCCCACCCCGACGGACCACGCCCAGAACCTCGGCATCATACTCGACTCCTCCTTCACTATGACCCGCCAGATCAACGCCGTTGCCTCCACCTTTTTCAACTCCCTCCGTATCCTCCCCAAGACCTTCAAGTGGATCCCACCCAAAGCCAGAAAACCTGTCACCCATGCGCTCATTACCAGCAGACTGGACTACGGAAACGCCCTCTATACAGGAATTAACAAATCTCTGCTACGGAAACTCCAAACCATCCAGAACACCGCAGCCAGACTCGTCCTCGGCACCCCACGACATGAGCACATGACCCAACACCTGCGAGACCTCCACTAGCTCCCCGTCGAGAAGAGAGTAACCTTCAAGTTACTCACCCACACCTACAAATCTCTCCACAACATCAGACCCAAATACCTCAACGAAAGAATCTCTTTACACGCACCCAAAAGAAACCTCCCCTCCACCGACCTCGCCCTAGCAACTACCCCGTATATCTACAGAACCAGAGCTGGAGGAAGAGCCTTCTCCTACATCGCAGCCAAAGCGTGGACCAAACTCCCAGTCAACATCAGACGCTCCCCTACCCTGCACACCTTCCGGAAGAGCCTCGACACCTGGCTTTTGGGCTGACCCAGAGCTTCACCTCCCCCCCCCCCCTCCCAAGCGCCTTGAGACCCTCACGGGTGAGTAGGGCGCTTATAAAAACCCTTGATTCATTGATTGATATGGGGGAATAAGTGGGTATGTGAGTAGCTGTATGGGTGAGTGAGAGGCTGTGTGAGTGGCTGTATTAGTGAATGAGTTGGTGTGTGAGTGGCTGTATTGGTGAGTGAGTGGGTGTGTGAGTGGCTGTAAGGGTGAGTGAGTGGGTGTGTAAGTGGCATTGTGGGTGAGTGAGTGAGTGTGTGAGTGGATGTATGGGTGAGCGAGTGGTTGTGTGAATGCTTCTATGGATGTATGAAAAGGTATAAAAGTGGTTGTATGGGTTTGTGAGTGGGTACATGACAGGTAGTATGGGTGAGTGACTGGAGGTGTGAGTGGCTGTGTAGGTGAATATTTGGTGTGAGTAGCTGTATGGGTGAGTGAGTGGATTTGTGAGCGACTTTATGGGTGAGTGAGTGGATGTGTGAGTAAGTGTATGGGTAAGTGAGTGGCTGGGACAGTGGCTGTATTTGAGTGAATGGGTGTGTGATTGGATCTATGGATGACAGAGTGGGTGTGTGAGCAGTTGTATGGGTCTGTGAGTGGGTGTAGGAGTGGTTGTGTGGATGTGTAAGTGGTTCTGTGGATAATGTCATCATTGATGTTATTTGAGATGTCATCAGTGATTTCACTGACCATTCATGAATAATGTAATATGTGAGGTCATAAGCAGTGCACTGTGGGGCGTAGGTTATAGTTATCTCATGTAACTATAACTGCTGAATTTCACTGGTTTTGTATGAGTGAAATGTGAGCCTCACTAGAACGTCCCTATAATCTTATTTTTTTTCAGTGAATTTCTATGCATTTTTTAAATTACTTCCCAACTATAACATCCCTGTAACCTTTATTTTTATTAGTGAATTTCTATGTTTTTGTAAAATTTTATTTCTTAACTGTAACTTTTAGAAGTGGATATGTGAGTGGCTGTATAGGTCAGTGAGTAGGTGTGCGAGTGGCTGTATGGGCCTGGAAGTGGTTTTGTAGGTGTGTAAGTGGGTGTGTGAGTGGCTGTATGGATATGTGAATGGGTGTGTGAACGGCTGTATGGATCTGTAAGTTGGTGTGCAAGCGGCTGTATGGGTCTGTGAATGGGTGTGTTAGTTGTTTTGTGGGTTTGTGAGTTGCTGTATGGATGTGTGAGTGACTGTGTGGGTCTGTGAGTGTATGTGATAGAGCCTTAATGGGTGTGTGAGTGGGTGTGTCAGTATCTATGTGATTGACTAAGCCAGAATGGAACATCAACTGCCCCTTTATCCAATAGGAGTCCACAGTTTTGCAGAAAAAGTCTACCCAACTGGAGTACTTTCAACTTGTTAATTAGCAAGTGCTATCTCGTTGGGTAATAACTAGTGCATATTCTACACTACAGCTACGTAATGGACCATGAGGAAATGTCTCCACTGACCTTGTGGGCATGTAATTTTGGCAATGTGATTGTTCCTCAAGCATCTTGATCCACAAATCTGTGAGAACATGAATCCTCATCTGGAGAAGAGGACAGGACTACCAAGAGGAATTTCCATAAAACAAGGGTACTTCCTCTTAACTTTGTGAAGTGGGGGGAGAAGCTTACCTGGCCAGAAGATGGTTGCAATCTAAGCAAGCGCCTCTCAGCCGTAAATCCATCCTAAAAAAAAATACTGATGCTAAAACCTAACATGAGGGCACCGTAGCCGCCCATGTGCAACCCTCAACACCTCCCTGGGCTTGATGAACCTGAAAGAACAGCTGTCCGACGATGACTCGTCCTGTAGTATAGGCCCTGGAAGCAGACGGCGTGATGCACAGACCAGTGAGAAGGCGGCCGTGCACTGGAATTGCAAGCATTGAGATACGGGGGCCCCACAATTGTTAAAATCACTGTAGTGGACAGCTAATTGTGTGCATTGTGCAGAGCAGGGCACTGCTCGACTGTCCGGTTGGTGGAACGGGCCAAGTGCTGTTTGAAATAGACTGGCCTGTAGTGCTGGGAGAGTAAAACAAACTGCACTCCCCATTGGCGTCTAGGCATTGTATTCATAGGGGCAATTTAAGCCCACAGTAATCAGGCAACGGAACTCGAAAACGAAACACCTGGGCCCTTAAGGTGTATACCTGATAGACAGACTTAGAAAGCAGGCGGTTGGCAGATGGGCACATTTGACCTCTCTGTGGAACTTTGAGCTGGGTAAGCTTTGGTGGATATTCTGTGATGCCAGGCCCCCCCAAAACCCCACAGCCTCAATACTGACTGGAGGACATGCTGGGCTGTGCTTTGCAAGCCTGCAGGGTGAAGCACCGTTGACGTTGGTGATACGGCACATACACCCTCAAAAGCCCACTGAGTGATTGGGGGCCCCCACCTGTGGAGCACTTGGTCCACCTTCTCCCCAACCTGGTGTAGTTGGGGCTTCTAAGGCAATTGGATCTAGGGCACAGTGAGTTGTCGCCTCTCTGAGATAGCGCTGCAGAGTGCTCTGCCTGCTGTATGCACTCCTGCCCATAACGGCGGACGGTCCTGGCGACCTAAAGTAAAGTTTATTGGACCTCCTTTACACAATGGGCAAAGTCGGCAGATCTCAATCCAAATTACAGTTTGAGTTGAGAAAAACATCCAAAACCAGTGACAAAAAGGCTGCAGCGGACTCAAGCAGAGAGAAGGTGAAGCCAGAAATGGACAAGGACCTGCCATAGATCCTGATGGCAATATAGTATAATCTACTATAGAGAGGGATAGGGAGCCGATAAAAGGTCACGTACCCTTGCTCCCAAGAACAGATATGGAGAACACGGGGGGGGGTTACTAAAAGAGTGTTGCTATACAGGTGGATAGTCAGTACTAGGGAGAGGATCTTCCTTATCTGGAAAAAATGCCCTCACGCACCTGTGAAGGGGTTATGTTTCATTATTGGACGTTTGCTCCTCGTGGAGTCGGTGCTGCAATACCCCACAGGTTCTCCGAGAGGGCTATTTGGCAGAGATCTTTTTGTAGAACGCCATGATGGTAATTGCAGGTGTGTGGAACAAGTGAAAATATGGGTTTAGAAATCTGACTGATGTACCCTAAGGATCAATTTATTCCAGGGTCCCCCTGATAAGGTTAAAAACAGTTTCTAAATTATAAAATCCCAGTAAAGAGGAGACACAATTTAGAGATAAGTGCAGGTGGTGTAGGTCGACATGTTTAACGCCTCAATGGTCCAGGAGGGATCTATGGCATTTCATCAGGGCCAGTGGGGTCGTTTTGAGAAGAAAAAAGTGTTTCCCTACCCTAACTCAGGGTTGGAAAATTAGGCTGCATGTATCCAATGATTACCACCCTGTTTGCATGCAATCGTGATTATGATACAAATAACATATATTTAGTAGAGGGTAAACCCGATGCGGATGTCTCATAATCCAACTCTACTATTGTAAAAAACTGAGCCCCTTAGGTCGGAGCAGGCGCCTGCATCATTGCTGCGGCGTTAAATATCATCCATGTGGTGTTGGGTATAGTCACCTACCCCTTCGCCTGCTTGCCCAGAAGCGTAACACAGAAATTAATGAAGAAGACGATGCTCACCCGGCAGTCAAAGACGGAACACCTAGAGGCCAGATCATATTGCAACAATCTCCGAATAGTGGGTCTGGCGGAGTCCACAAACATTGACAATACGGAGAAGTTTGTGGAGCATCTTCTTGTTGAGCTGTTGGGACACGAGACTTTCTCCGATATATTCGTACTTGAGCGTGCTCATCAATCGTTGGCACCTCGGCCGGTGTCTGGAGTGAAGCCTCGCCCCATTGTTGCACACCTCCTCAACTATGGGGATTGAGCTGCAGCACTTCAAAAAGCGAGAGACCGCAAGGAATTAGGCTATGAGGGTATGGAACTTGCACTCTGTCCTGATTTCACACAGCAAGTTCAGGAGGAACAAAAACAATTTATCCCAGCCAAACGCAAGCTGCAGGAACTACAACTCGAATACAGTATGCTCTGTCCCGCATGCAAACGGGAGATGGTGGATGGCTAAGCACGGATCTTTAGAGACCCATAGCAACTGCATTGATTCCTCAAACGCCACACAACTTCAGAGATGATGCGGCGCTCTCCCAGGTCGGAGGACTCAGACACAATGGCTTCCCAAGAACTGAAAAGATGATACATGTTACAACAAGCTTCATTTTTGGTGGGTCCTTAGTTCCTTGAGATGTATGGTTGAATTTCCCATCCTACTTGCCAACATTTGATACACTGATAAAGAACCAATAATAGATTGGTGGGGGCAGCTCGCTGCTAAGGATGAATATGGTTAGGGATGATGACATTTGGTGATGTAACCAAGGATGACTGAGGTTGGGCAACATACTTGCAATCACAGGTTGAGTGGTCAACCGTGTTATTTTTATTTCACAACTCTTGTTACTGGTTGCACACTGAGGTATGGTGGGGAGTCGGGTTGATGTGGCGCAGCAGCTGACAGAAGTGGCACACATCGCAGCTGTGATGGTTACACTATAGCACACACTAGGTATTGCACATGGCCTCTCACACCTTACTGAAATGACACACACACTTGGCATCTACTCACAATGCATCGGATGCAGAACCAATGAGAATCAGGGGTCCCAGCTAAACACATCCAGTTCTTGCACATGGGTGACCTACTCTGCAATAGTGCCACATTTCAAGACTAGAGTCCAATTTTAGTTTCTATGATGTATAAGATACAAACTGTAACCCTTTATCTAACCAGGCCAGGGCAATAAATAGGCCTCGTACCATTTGGCACATGCATTTGACCTGGTGCAGCCTGAACACAGTGGGTTCTCTCACTGATATCCATGAATAATACCTCATTACTTTGTTTAAGACCAGTGTGGAACTGCCCCTCTTAGGTATGGTACCATGCTGCATTACCCATTTGAGCTATTTGTTTGTGGTGCTGGCACTGCAAAGGCTTTCTCTGACCGACACATTTCTGATACTACTTCGTTCACTGTCTTGACCGTCCTCAACTCAGTAAAGACATTTTGAACTTCCTCAGAGCCATGGGCGTTTCAGCTATTTTTACTTCTAAGCCCACAACCACATGAAGGACTCAATCTCCCCACTGGTTTCACTGCAATCATTTATACCAACTACAAAATCACTTTGTAGAAAAACGAAAAACAAGTACTGTTTGAACAATTTGAGGTCTTCTCCAATATCCCCATTTCCAGCCTTAAAGGAACTGGCTGCCCCTCTCAGAAACCATCAGTCATACACACACCCATCAACATGTAGCCATGGAGTCTCTTATATTCAGTGAAACTCCTTTTTCCATGCCACAATACAAAAGTGGCTTTTGTACGTCACGGTCCAGCCCGAGATTGTACTAGCATAGGCGCCAGACGCACAAAAGCAGTGGCATTTGCTGACGATGTTTGGGGTAACTGGAATTTCAGCCAAAAGCTTTTCATTGTGAAGGAGATACTTTAATTCAGATTTCAGACAAACTACTGCAAAGCATTTTCTCTACACAAGATTTAATAGCAACACAAATAACGGCTTACCTGAATATTGACAAACACACCATGGTAGGTCTCATACAAAACTTTGTTGCCCTTCACCTGAAGAGGGAACTCAAAGGGAATTTCAGTCTTGCCACTGGGAAGCTTTCCTTGTTTTACCATCTCAATGGTATTAGTAATAACCTGAATTGGCTGAAATAGAACACATGCACAGATTATACTCAAATACATTATTGGTTTATAATTCTAACCAAGAACAGAATTTCAAACCGATTAAGGACATTATCCCACCTTCCACAATGTCTCTGAAATGTGACTCAAAACAAAATGCCACTTCTTCACTGAGCGCTACAAGGCTTTTTACACTGCTTTGTTCACTGTTATGTGCAGTGAACATCTCTCTGGTCATTACCACTCTGCATAGATTTCGCAAAATATGATCACATTTTTAGAATTTGTTCCCCCCATATTCTAAAGAAGGCCTGCTTACAGGTTTGATTTGAGGTTTTGGCACAATACTCACACAAGACCAGAATGTAAGTCCTGATCTGGCAGGCGGTGTGACTACGGGTTTGGCGGTCTCACAGTGGTGTGCTGGCATGGCGGCCCGCTGAAAGACCGCCAAACTCTTAATCAGGCCCCGTGACAGTGAGTTTTCTGTCCGAGAGGAATCATCGGATGATGAATCCACTATTATTGCTGATGAAGCACCACTTTTAGAGGAGGTCACGGATATCCCAGTAGGGCAGCAAGAGCAAGCTGGATTGCAGGCAGGGGCTGGAAGTGCTGAAATCTTGATTGACCCCAATATGTTGCAGCCTATTATACCTGCCTTTAATGGTGCTGCAGGGTGTAGGGTCAATACAGAGAACTTTTTGCCTATAACTGTTTGTTGATGATGTGTTTTTGGATTATATTGTTAAGCAGACTAAGTTGTCTGCAGTACAGTTTTTGAGGGACAACAGTGCCACACTTAAGACCCACTCTAGATCTATCCAGTGGACTCCCACAAATCTCCATAGGATTAACCAGTTCTGGGCTTTAACGTTGTTGATGGGATTGCTAAGAATGCCAGCACTGTCTTGATATTGGTCTACTAGTCCTTTGATGGCAACTGCTATATTTCCAGCAACTATAAGTCGAGACTGGAATTTGCTTCTTCAGCAGATGCTGCATTTTGTGGATAACGCTAAAGCATTGCCATGAGATCACTCTGATTGTGATAGTCTTTTCAAGATTTGTCCTGTTCTTGATAATTTAGTAGTTAATTTCTCAGAGATCTATGTTCTAGCGAAAGATATATCTGTGGATGAGTCGCTGGTCCTGTTCAAAGGCTGTTTAGTTTTCAGACAATACATTCTCAGCAAGAAAGCATGTTATAGTATTAAGATGTATAAGCTGTGAGAAAGTGCCACTGGATATATGTATACTTTCAGGGTGTATACTAGTGGGGATTTTTCAATTGATCCCCCTGGTAACCCTTCCACTTTTGGAGTCAACGAAAAGATTGGGTGAGAACTTGCTAGAGGACTCTCTCATAAAGGTCACCATTTATACGTGGACTATTTCTACACAGGTATGCAATTATTTAAGGAATTGTTCAAGGTGGGCACAGTGGCATGTGGCACAATCCACTCTAACCATAAAGGTTAACCAAAAGTTTGTGTAAAAAACTTCAAAGGGGACAGAGCAGTGTTGTGCGTAGTAATGAACTTCTTGCTTTGAAAATTTTCAGACAGAGATGTCCACATGCTAACAACTATTCATGATGAAAGCACTTCACCTGTGACTGTTTGGGGTCAGGTAGCAGAGGTGCATAAGCCTGTGTGCATTTTAGACTAAAACAAGCACATGGGAGGTGTGGATAGAATAGATCAAAGTTTGGAGCCTTACAATAGTAATACATCTGGTACAAAACATTGGCTGTTCATTTATTTCATTTGGAATCCTTTAATGCCTATGTTGTTTTCAAAGAGTGTTCTCCAGATTCCAAAATTAGTTTTGTACAGTTTCAGAAGTCTGTAATAGGCAGACTTGCTGCAGTTGAACAGGCAAGTCAGAGGGGTGAAGAATTTGGCTAGATTGAAAGATCGTCACTTTCCCCGAATATATTCCTCCAACACCCAAAAAAGACTTTCGTTGTTAGAGATGTAGAGTCTGTGTTCAAAATGGAGTACGTAAGAAGAGTATTATGTACTACCCCAAGTGTCCATCTAAATCTGGCCTGTGTGTACCCACATATTTTAAAGTGTACCATACACAAGTCAAGTTTGGGAGCAACCATGACAGTAAAAGGGAACTGACTGTAGTCTGTCTTGCTATATTTATTTTCTGTTTAGATACCCGGTTGGCAGTAGTTTGATGTGTTTATTTACACCTGTTGTGCATGCAGTTAGTTGACATTTCATCTTCTATTGTTTCTATTGGAAAAACAAATTGCTGTTTTTAGTTGGTATTTTTTCCTGTCTGTGTTTCGTGTGTGTGTCTGTGTGTAATCTGTTCACTGTGTGAGTGTTTTAGAAAGGATTGTGGTGTGGAGCTACACGGTGATGTTGGATGGCGTCTGGCTGGTGTCTGTCTGGCAGTGCGTTGTGGCTGGCGTCTGGATGGCAGTGTGTGTGTCTGACATCTGGATGGCAGTGTGTGTCTGTGTGTTTGGCGTCTGGATGGCAGTGTGTGGCTGGCATAGGGCTAGCAGTGTGTCTGGCTGGAAGTGTGTGTGTCTGGTGTCTGGCTGGCAGTATGTGGGGGCTGGCAGTGTGTGTGGACAGCTGTTTGTGTGTTTTGACCAGTAACAAATCACTACACACACACTGCCACTTGGGGGGTGGGAGGAGAGCGAGAGCGAGAGCGAGAGCGCGAGAGCGCGAGAGAGCGAGAGAGCGAGAGAGCGAGAGAGCGAGAGAGCGAGAGAGAGAGAGACGAGCGCTAACTCTTGGCTGTTGGGGTGTGTGTGTGTGAGCTAACTCTTGGCTGTTGGTGTGTGTGTGAGCTATCACTTGAGAGTGTATGTGTGTTTGAGAGAGAGTGAGAGTGTCAGTGTGTGTTGTAGTAATGATGCTGGTCAAGAGACACACACTGCCAGACAGATGCCAGTCCACACACTCCACCAGCTGCCAGGCGGTGTGATTGGTGTGTCAGTCCTGTGGGCATATGAAAGTGATGGGCCCTTGAATGGCGCCATTTGTTGATATGAGTGTTGTAATGTGCTGGGCCCACGGCTACTGGTGTGAATGGTTTTGCATGTTTGAGGTGCTTGAAAGGTGTGCGAGTGGCCTGTAAAGCGGTTGGTGTCTTTTTGTGGCTTCACAGCTCATGAGCTGCGAGTGACTGGTTCAGTATTCTGACATTTCAATCATTCATTAACAGTGATTTCTACGTTTTCATTTTTGTGAAATCATTTAATAATACAATTTACATTTTGTACTTTTCACTCATCTTCGTGCCAAATCTAACTAGTGTGTGTGTGTGTGTGTGTGCGTGTGTGTGTGTGAGAGAACACATGAGTAGTAGATGGTTGTGCTGCAATATTTGTTATTTTTGTCTTTCGCTAGGGTGTACATTGTCTTAAGAAAAAATCTACCAGCCCCAGTTATTTTCATAAACTAGACACGAAGGGGACTCCAGGGTGGTGTGACCTGCGTGGATCCCACAAGATTTTCATACCTAGAAGCCTTTGCAATCCTCAAACATAGACTAAAACAAATCTTTTCTTCATATTTCTGTGACCCAAAGTACTGGAATCTATGAGGATATGCATATTTCCTGCCACCCAGAGTTCTCACAAGTCTCCTGATAAAAATAGTGCCTGACCTGTGTGGGTGGGTCTAGTGCCTGCAAAAGGTTAGGGTCCAAGATTTAATGTGGTAACATCAACAAAAGGGGTAGCTGGTGTTTTTGGGCCTGGACTCAGCGACCACCCAGGAAAACCTACCAAACCCAGGCATTTCTGAATGCTAGACACCCATGGGAGTACAGGGTGGTGTGTAGCTTGTGGATCCCACAAAGCTTTCTTACCCACAATGCCCTGCAAACCTCAAAATGTGCCTAGAAATCACATATTTTCCTTACATTTATGTGACCTATTCTTCCAGAAGGAATCCACAAAATTCCTACGACCCAGATCTCCTCCATTTGTCCCAATACAAATGCTGCCCCACTTGTGTGGATTTGCCTAGTGCCCGCGACAGGAGCAGATCAAAGCACGGTCAATGGGAGACCTCACAAAGGGCATGCCTTGACTTAGGTTTGATCTGTTTGTGTTGCGGGCACTAGGCCAGCCACACAAGTGGAGCAGTGTTTTATCAGGATAAGTGGAGGAATGCATGGTTGATTTGAATTATGTGGATTCCTGCTGATTCCTGACGTTTATGTCACCGTAATGGTAGGAAAATGCACATTAGGCAGAGTTTGTGGTTTGCAGGGCATTGCGGGTAAAAACAATTTGTGGCACCCACGTCAAGCACAACCCTCTGGATTCCTCTGGGTGTCTAGTTTTATACCACATATAATGACATGATTGATGGGGACAGTGGAGCTCTGTAATTATCTATTCATGATAAATAAAATAAAAATACTATTATTTATAGTATGGAAGAGAAAATAACAAGAGTAACTGGACTAAATATTAGCAAAAATTATAACAATGGCAGTAATTTTATTAATGATAAAAAAAGGCTGCAGTTGTATAGCTGAAATAGTGCTATTATTACTATAATAATAATAGTGATAATTACGGTGGTAGTAATTGTATCAAAAATAACAGACTGCAATAATAATCATCATAATAATAATTAATATTATTATATTAATACAAAATATTATCTGAATAATAATAATTATTATTATTATGTTAACAATACATAACATCTATGTGTGTGATTTTCAGGGGAAGCGGAGAGCACCAGATAGTCGTTAAGTCAGGATCTTGTCACCTACAATCATGCACCGTTACCTAACGGAATGCCGTATTTCACACTGACGTGCCTACGCCCGCTCGTGCCACTGTACTGCCAGTGCCGCAAAACACCCAAGCACCGCATATGCTATCATATATTACACACACCCCTGCACTTGAACGTGTACATTGGCATACATACAAAAGGAAAACTTGCACGGAATTATACATTCGCATATCTGTAACATAATAAACAAATAAATACACGCGTGCAAAATACAAGTATGTATGCTAAATCTAGCAGACAACTCGCTATCTATTAACTATAGATAGTTTTTAATACCTTACTTTCATATGTTAAAATGTCCATTTGTGCTTGGAATCCCCCTTTTTTATCCTATGAGATCTAACAACTCTATCCACTCTGGTTTACCCCTAAATATGTTTTCACCTAAAAACACTGTCAAACACCAATTTGATATTTGCATGGCATTTAAGATCGACTAACCATATCGTTTTTCTTGGGCTTGCATATTGCTTTTGTGGGGTGTTCCTCTTTCATCTCTATGGAAGCTTTCAAAATAAGTAAACCGACAATTCACTCATTGATATGTTGTGCCAAACCTGTTGATTGACACACAGTACTGTGTTACACGGTGACTGTGACCTTTTTTTTTTTTTTTAAACTCAGATACCTTTTGATACATTAGCCACTTTGGTATTACACATTTCTTACCGGCCCTAGATCAATAATTGGGCTAGTGATCAACTTTCACCGATACTACTATTATCGGGCAGCAAATATCTGATTCTAGATGTGTTATGTTTACTTTTATCGATATGCCAGATTCGCTTACGTATTCTGTTCTGCTGTTTAAACATGGCGGATGCATACTCTTACAAACTCTCTAGTCCCCTTTCACTTTCTAGGTGGGACTATTGCGGAATTAGTATTGTCTTTCTGCTATGTCTATGACAACAACACTTTATTAGCGGCACACGCCGATTATGGCCGCCTTTACAGAATGGATCTGGAATTACTGCTCATTCGTACACAGTAGAAATAAGTACGAAATCATACATGCTTCTGACAAACTGTTTTAACTAAGTTTTTGGAAACGCTAACATTAGGAATATAATTTGGTAATTTGTTGCCTGTTTTTACTACAGGGACCTATCATAGTCCGTGTACTGCCACAATATCACTGCATTTGCTAAAAGTAAGTACTATGCATGCCATGTTATAACGATTACTGTTTTTGTTTATGTTTCCAGAGGGAGTTTTATACATTTATTCTCTCTCTTTGACAGAGGCAGACACATAGCCTTCATACTAACCGGAAACAAACAGGACTCATTAGTAAGTTTGTTACCGGGGGCAGTAAACGGGAAAAACTTTAATAAACCTGCTGTTGGAACATTGTTTCTTATATTCATATATTCACCCAAAGATAAGGGCGGATATCGCTATACATTACAATGTTGATCTTGATAGACTTATGGCTTGTCTCACTTGCAACTCTGTCATAGAGGGTCCTGATAATTCTTCTGGTTCTCTATATAGACCCTCTATAAGAACAGATTGGATGTCACTTAAGGGTGTAACTCTAATACCCCTCGATTTCGAGTATTTAAAATATCGGCCACATTGATCTATATTTGTGGACTATTTTAGCCTCAAGTAATATTGTCTCAGTTTCATTCATCTGCTAACTTATGATGATACGATGGACCATTCATGATTTTTCGCGTATTTAAATTTGAGATTACAATACTACTAGCATGGATCAGGCAGTTACTATGTCACTTGTCTCCTCTGTGTCCTTCACATATGTTTTTATGAGGACCTTTTAGCATGAACACATTTTTCAAATATCATCATTCGTGAGAAAACTAAGGTATGAATCCTTTCCTTAATATGGGAATTACTTCCTTGCTTTTATGAGTCATTGATGATATGACTCGCTATATATGAATCCGTTACATGTACAGACCATTTGTCCGTTTCTTTTATGTTCACAGGAGTGATCAAGCACTTTAGGATAACACTTTGGCTATTGATACCAACACGCACGTTAATTGTGCCCAAATACCGCCTTATTCAGAATATAGGGTATTTGATCCTATTCCTTTATTCCTTCATCCTTTTAATTGGACCAAAGTGGCACAGTCTCTTTTTTCTTCTTTAGTACATCGTTCACCTATTTCTGTGTTTCCAATCACTTGCTTAACCCTACTTTACACACCATTCTTTCGCACATATCTATTGGTCTAAACGGGTATTTCTCAGTTTCCGGATTCTTTCCTTCCTTCACTGGTTTTTTCGAGAGTAATTTGATCAACTCATATTCCATATACATTATAAGAAAAGAACATCACTGCACCTGCTCCTTTCTAGGGTATTAACAAATCTATCCTTTTACTGAATAGGTTCTCTTTTGTATAGACATCAGACCCAAATGCTTAATGAATCCTATTTTTCTCTTTTGATAAATTTTGTCTACAGCCTTGATAAAGTTACGTATAGTAACGAAACACGTGTGGGCTGTCTTGGATTGCTTCCCCGACGGGGATTTTTTCTGGCTTCTTCCCAAATACCAACTTTGGAAAAACTCTAGTACTAGGATCCTCGCATTGGGCTACTACTTTGTCTATAATGCTCCAGCAAAAACAGAACAATATGTTAATGGAACATTGATAATCACATACCTTGTGCTTCAAAATTTTATGCCAATATCTGAATAGACACAATATTTCTTTGACCATATGAGATTAAACTATGCAAATAATGTCTGCCTTATGATGTTCTTTTTTCTCCTAATGGACATCTTATGCTACACATGGTCCTTCATTCTTGAGATAGAATACTAGTCATTGATATAGAACCTATGGAATTAGCCATTAAATTGTTCCAGAAAATTTGAAATCTATGTATCACTTTCATTGTAACATTAGAGTGCCGGGGTATATCTGTGTGTAAACATTAACTATAGATATATAAGCATAGCTCTTACAGTCACAGTATTAACACTGGTAAGCACAAATGCACAGAGCAGACATGAACATACATGCCTTGGTCCATAACACAACGCTTAGCCCGATGTGGAAAAAATGACTCCCAGGGTCTTATTTGCACACAAAATCCATATACACATACCCAAACACAAGCAGCACCACCCCAAAAGTATATATGGTCATAATAACAAACACAAATATCTACACTCAAGTCAACTCCCAGCTACATAAAATTCACACCAGACATATACTGCACACTACACCAAAATGGAAAAATAAAACTGAGTATATCTTTACAAACAGCGCAGACACCGATTCCTGATATGGGGCAACACACAAACGCACAACGTTTTCATAGCGCGGTCTTCAGAATGCAGTTCAACTGCTCCAAACATTGCAGATTTCGAAACAACGCTTTCAGTTTGCCTCCTCGTCGAACTGTCGGCTCATAAAGGGATGCAAAGCGTGGGCCACGGAGGGTGGGAGTGGCCCCACCTGAGTGCACACAAGACAACACAAGGACCCGGTCAGAGTGTGTGGCAGCCTTAATTACACCATCTGCCACAATCACAGCAGACTTGGTGCTACAAAAAGAAACTTTCCCCCTCATTTGCACAGCCTCCGAACCCAGAGCTGTAGCACCAGGACCCGGTCAAAGTATGTGGCAACGCAAGGCCTTAATTACACCTTCTGCCACAATCACAGCAGACTTGGTGCTACAAAATAAACTTCCCCCCTCATTTGCACAGCCTCCGAACCCAAAGCTGCAGCACCAGGACCCGGTCAAAGTGTGTGGTGTGTGGCAGCCCAATGCCTTAATTACACCATCTGCCACAATCACAGCAGACTTGGTGCTACAAAAAGAAACTTTACCCCTCATTTGCACAGCCTTTTTTTTTTTTTTAAATGGTGAAAGAACGAGCGGTGTCCCTGAGCGGACGCCGCGTTCTTCGAAAAAGTTATAATAATTTTTTTATAAAGCTTTACCATAGTGCCGTGAGCTCTACGAAAAGTGGTGGGCGCGCTGCAAATGCAAAAAAAAGCAGCCGCCATCGTTTGTCCTCATAGTCAATAAGGTAAATAGCGCTCACCCACATATAATGCAGTCCGTGTAACAACGGAAGTAAAAGGTCCAGTCATTATGGGAGGTAACAAATGGAGACAAGGTGGTACCAAGGAGGGACCAACGAGCCTTTTCATCAGAAGCCAGCATTCAAGAAGGACAATGACGCAAGCCAATGACAAATATGGGCAGAGAGAACTCGCCGCCCTGAATAGACGTTGAGCACGGAGCGGACGCCAGTAGAAGTTTCAGCATCGGAGCAGAATTTAAAAAAAAAAGAAATACCAGAGTCCATATAAGAAGAGTCGACCGTGTGGACCACCTTTGACAAAATAATGGGTGAGAATGGAGCCGATTAAAAACTATTTGGACACTACGACAAACGGAGCCATACGCTCTATACAGGGTGTTTTGCAATAATATTGGTGTTCGCTGGCACAGTTATAAACAGGCCAGTACAAGTCAGAATAAGCAAGTCTCAACGAATAGTAGAAGACATTCCCTCCTCTCTTTGAGATTCATTACATCTTGGTCCTGAGGAAGGTGGCTTGGCCATTGAAACGCTCGTAGACCAGACCATCACTACCCTTGAGGAGTGGTCCTTGAGAGTCAATTCCATCTTTTTGTTTCTGCAGGAAAAAATTCACACTGCCCTCTCGAATACAATTTGGGACCCCCCAATGGGTCGAATCTCACTTCTTTGATTAGTGTGTTATTGTATAAATGTGGATTGAATGAGTGTGAACGTTTGGGATGAATGAGCAGGCATAGGTTGTTGTGGAGTGAATGAATTGTTATACTTACTGAAATGATTCCTGGGTAATGTAGAAACTTTTGTCTTACTGTTTTTGAAAGAATATAACAACAGTCATATATATATATATATATATATATACATACACACATACATATATATATATATATATATATATATATATATATATATATATATATATGTATTTTTGCAATAATTTGTATTGAAATGTATTTATAAAAAAAATATAAAAATAATAACAGGCATAATAAGAGTTTTTAATGCTTAAAGAAAATTTGCGATAAATAAAGAAAGAAATACAATTTGTTCTTTGGTCTGTCAAGTTTGCAGAATCAATGTGGAGTATTGACTTGTTAGAAGCGGTCTAGGTCATATGAAAAGTAAATAGGTCGGAACAGAGGTATAATATTAGTTTGTCTTGGTCTCACCCCCCTCCTCTTGGACCTAAAAGTATCTTAGGGGGAGCCTTTTCTCATTACTGGTGTGGCAGCCCAACGCCTTAATTACACCATCTGCCACAATCACAGCAGACTTGGTGCTCCAAAAAGAAACTTTACCCCTCATTTGCACAGCCTTTTTTTTTTTTAAATGGTGAAAGAAAGCGCAGTGTCCCTGAGTGGACGCCACGTTCTCGAAAAAGTTAATATATTTTTTTTTTATAAAGCTTTGCCATAGTGCCGTGAGCTCTACGAAAAGTGGTAAGCGCGCTGCAAATACAAAAAAAGCAGCCGCCATTGTTTGCCCTTTTAGTCGATAAAGTAAATAGCGCTCACCCACATATAATGCAGTCTGTGTAACAACGGAAGGAAAAGGTCCAGTCGTTATGGGAGGTAACAAATGGAGACAAGGCGGTACCAAGGAGGGACTAACAAGCCTTTTCATCAGAAGCCAGCATTTAAGAAGGACAATGACGCAAGCCAATGACAAATATGGGCAGAGAGTGGGCGGGGCTTCTACTGTATACCCTAATACAGCATGTCCCGCAGAGCAAGCAGCGCATGCGCGCTGCTCTTAGGCTCGACCTAAAAAGGGTGAGGTTTTTAGTGTGTTTTGGGACCTTTCCTGTCACGGGCACTAGCTCTATCCACACAAGTGAGGTACCATTTTTATCTGAACACTAGAGAATGGTAGGTGGTAAGAAGTTTGTGGCTCTCCACATATTTTAGAAGTTTTCCTCACAGAAATGTGAGGAAAATGCATGTGTTAGTCAAACGTTGTTGCTTTTAAAGGCATCTGCGTATGAACACCTCGCAAAAAAAAGGCCTGTTTTCAGAGGAAAAAGACGTGTCCAATTTCCGGTCACAGGCACTAGCCCTACTCACACAAGTGGGATACTATTTGTATCAGGAGACTTAGGGGGATAGTAGGTGGTTTGAAATGTGTGGCTCCCCAAAAATTCCAGAAGATTTCCTCTCAGAAATGTGAGGAAAATTGTGTTTTAGTCAAACTTTGAGGTTTGCAAGACCTTCTGGGGAAGAAAACCTGGTGACAGCCACACTAGTCACCCCACACTGGATTTCCACCGGTATCTAGTTTTAAAAAATGTGCTGGTTTGCTCGGTTTCCCTAGGTGTCTTCTGATCTAGGGCCTAAACTCCCAGTTGAATTTCTCTGCATTTCTGTGTTCAAATGTAAGCCAGTGTGTAACAAAGGAGGCATTTTGAGAAATGCCCTCTAATTCACATGCTAGTTATGGGTACCCAAAAAGTCATAGATGTGCAAATAACTACTGCTTCTAAACTCCATATCTTGTTTCCATTTTGGAAATGCATAGGTTTCCTTGATACCTATGTTTCTCCCTTTGAATTTTAACTTATGAGCTGCTCCATACCCAGAACACAAAGAAATATCATTTTAAGGTGCAGTTCAGTTATTGACTCTAGGTTCTTGGAAAACCTACAAACACTATATAACCCACAACCAGAAGGGTCTAGTATGTATATAATGGTATATTGCTTTTGTAAATCAGCCATCACGAGGAGAAATTACAAATGAAAACATCGTCAAAAATTGATTTTCCTACTAATTTGCAAGATTTTTGTATTTCAACAGTTAGTTTCTTTGGGAAACCTTTGAGGCATCTACACAAATGAACCCTTGCTGAATTCAGAATTTTGTCTACTTTTCAGAAATAACCCATGGGCTTCACTATGGTTTCCACCACAAACTGGAAGTAGGATGAAAGCACAAAAAATAACGGGCTAACTCCTTGAAAAATACCAAAGCTGGTGCAAAAAAATAAAAATAAATATCGATTCCTTGATTCAGCTCTGCATTGTTCATGAAAGCCAGGAAAATTACGACTTTAACACAGCAAACCTTTTGTTGATGCCATTTTTAGGGGGAAAAAAAACAGACACTTTTTGCAAAGCCCTCTCACCCCCCCCCCCCCCTCCAAAGAAAAAGTAGCTAGATTTTGCCTATTTTCTCAGTCGCCTTCCAGGGGAATCACAAATCCTCCCCAGCAGGTTATATAAAGGATGCAAATTTAGCGTGGGTACGACCCTTTTCTGCGCTGGCAAATGGGACATCGGCCCGTTTGCGACCGCAAAAAAAGAGTAATGGCATGTACAAATGCTATTTTGCGAGTCACTGACTTGCAAAATAGCGTTTGCGCCTCACACTATTAGGGAGGGGCTCCCTTCCTAATAATGAGACTCACTGCCATGTACCATTGTTTTGTGACCGCATTTGCGGCTGCAAAACACTCGAAGTTTACCACCTACTTCCAGTAGGTGGTAAATCACTCGCAAACGGGGAGGGATCCCCAGAGGACCCCTTTCCCCTTGTGAGTTTGTGAGTAAATATTTTTTAAGAGCAGGCAGTGGTCCCAAGGACCACTGCCTGCCCTTAAATAAGGAAACTGAAAAGTTTAATTTTTCTTTTTTAAATAGATCCCGTTTTCCTTAAAGGAAAAGGGCTTCATTTAAAGAACTAGCACTGGCATAGCCAATAGGTCTCACCTTTGGAACCTTATAAGTATTTTGTTATGCAGCAGGTCCCAAAGGCGAGACCTATTGGCTATGCCAATGCTTGCTTTGGTAGGCACGGGGAGATTAAGCGATTTGCCCAGAATCACAGCACAGGATGTGGAGTCGACCCCGAGGCTTGAACCTTGGTTTCCCAGCACCAAGGTCGGTGTTGTAATCCGATGTAATGGAATTCGGCAGTTTAGCCGTGAGACCACATCCTCTCCCCAGTTGGGTGTACGGTCAGCTGCAAGTTATTGTGCTTACTTTGTAAAGCGCTCAGACTCCATCAAGGTGCCCAGTGTGAAGAGGGGATATTCAGGCAACACAAGTGTGCGTGGGGTGCAAAAAGAGTGTTCAGACAATGTTGGGGTGTTTTTAGCGCAGCAGGGGTGCCTTGGTGCATTTGCGTGGTTGGGTTCTATTGGGTGTGCATTGGCTGCATCCTGGGGCGCTGCAGCAGGGGTACTCGTGGTACTGCTGGGATGCAGAGGTTGTGGTGGGGTCACCCTGGATAAAGTGACGGGCTTTGGGGTACAGACTGTATCAGAGTGTTCAATCTGATGACGGTGCTCAGATGACAGTGTGGTGTGGTGTTTTACGTGCAGGGGGGTGAGGGATGAGTGTCCCACCTGCGTCCGGGGGCCACAGACCACAGCAGAGAAACTCGGGGTGTAGCAGGGCCGCTCGGCTGTGGTAGGGGTGCAAAGGCTCTAATGGGGTGCAGAGATTACAGGGGGGTGGTGGGCTAGGGCGGTCTTCCGGTACGGACATGAAGGGCGCTCAGGCAGGAGGAGGGGTGTTCGCTCTGCAGTAGGCCCCACAATTTGTCTGCGGTACACTGTGCCAAAGCCACAGAAAAGTCTTGGGGTGCAGGCGTGGGGGTGCTCAGGGTGCAGCAGGGATTCTCTGACCGGTGGCAATGGTGTTGGAGCTCTTACATGCGAGAGGGAATGGATATCTGGGTACGGTAGGGGCAGGCAGCAGCTACGGAGCTCGGAGTTCAGACTGTGGCAGGACTCGGGACTCGTGAGCGGTTAACACAACAGAGCCGCCAGATGTTGATGGTAAGGCGGCTGTAGGGTGGATTATCATGCCTTCTCGGTAACAGAGGCTGGCATTGGCAGAGACTGCCTCTGGCACATCCAATCAGCTGCAAGAACAATGACTTGAGGATGGGCGTGTCCGAGGAGAGGGGACAAAAACAGGCGAAGTGGCACGAAGTCCACCAGCGGGGACTGACCGGCCGAACAAGCATCTTTGGACCGGGCTCGGGCAGAAGCGGTCCCTTCGCTCGTCACGGCAGACAGTGCCCATAGGAGCCGCGGTCACGAAATTATTGTTGTCGCGTGGGCTGGAGGAGGCAGGGGATACAGATGAGATCATCCTGGGGAATAAGCGCATAACCTGAACGCACATAAACACTTATTTAATTTACTGTGTATTACGACAACCAGCCATCACCACCCCATGCCCCACCCCCTTGAATCAAGAGAGTAGGGTACAATATCCAACAAGCATTTGCAATGGCGGTGGGGGGGCGGAAAGGCACGGACAGCGGAGTGCGGGCAGGGGGTGTGAAAATCCAAGGAGTGCGGGCGGGGGAGGTGCGAAAAATTACGGACAGCGGATTGCAGGTGCAAAAATCCATGGACAACGGAGTGCGATCGCGCATCGCAGCCGGAATAACAAAAAGAAAGTGCTCACCCAGTAATTAAAGGACACAGTATCACGCCGCAAGTAAAGGATCCAGTCCCAGGTGGCGGGGCTAAAAGCGGACAGAGCGCCAACAAGGAGGGATTATTCTTCCTCCGCCGACCCTTCTGTAGCCAGCAACTATAGGCCAATCTCGTTGCTGCCTGTTTTCTCCAAGGCCTTGGAGAAATTTGTAAATAAGGTTGTTGCGGAGTTTGTTGAAACCAACTGTGTTTTACATCCAAGTCAATCTGGTTTCCGAGCTAATTTGAGCACGGAAACAGCCCTTTTGGAAAGATCTGTATGCATCAAGGCCACACTTGATAAAGGAGGCAAGGCAGTTCTGATACTGTTGGACCTGTCCGCAGCTTTCGATACCGTACCCCATGAACTCCTTTTGGGTAGACTCCAAGGATGTGGTATCGGGGGCACGGTCCTGCAGTGGTTCAGATCTTACGTTGAGAATCGTCAGCAAACAGTTTGGTCACCCCCTTTTGCTGCACCCATCTCGCCTCTGAATGTAGGTGTCCCACAGGTATCTATTTTAAGCCCCACTCTGTTTAATGTGTTTATGGCCCCTTTGGCGCGATTGGCTGAACACTATGTCGCCAAAATCATCTCTTACGCCGATGATACACAACTGTTGTTCACGTGTGGTAAGGATGAGGCCCTCAATGAGAATGTCAGCAATATTTGAGTGGTTTAAACAGAATCAACTACTATGTAATTCGTAGAAATCAGAAATGATTTTCTTCGGTCACAACCCTGGGGATGAGTGGCACGAATGGTGGCCGCTGAACATGTCTCCTCCTGCTACCTCAGCCACAACGATCAAGAATCTTGGGGTAAAATTGGACACTGATATGTCCATGAAATCGCAGGATCAGGCTGTGGCAGGTACATGTTTCGGCTTACTGGAAATGCTGCGTAATTTTCTTCTGTTACTCCCAGTATCCCATAAGTCGAGCGCTATATAAGAACACACATACATACATACATACATACATACATAGGAACACAGTAGTACAAGCACTGACCCTGTCACGTCTTGATTATGTAAACGTTCTTTATCTCGGCCTTCCGGATTATCTTATTGGCCGCCTTCAGGTGGTACAAAATGCTGCGGCTAGAGCCATACTTATGGTTGACGTCAGGACTCATATGATTCCTCACCTGAAGTCCTTGCACTGGCTTCCAGTACGCAAGAGGGTAAACTGTAAGGCCTTGGTGCTGGCTTACAAGGCCATCCATAATACTGGGGCCTTGTATTTGAGAAATAGGTGCCAGCACTATTTTCCATATAGAAGTTTGAGGTCCTCTAATCAGCTAGTCTCGCAGATCCCAAGGTTCTCCCGCTCTCGCTTGGGTGGACGGTCGTTTCAGGTGGTGGCCTCTTGGCTCTGGAATAGCTTGCCTCTAGCTCTGCGTCAGGCGCAGGATCTCCTCAGTTTCAGACGCAGCTCAAAAACCTGGCTGTTTGCATAATAGCTCAGCGGCCTCGGGCGTCCTGTTTGGTTCTGTCACTGGTTCCTTTTTCTAGCGCCGGGACACATCTGGGAGTAGCCGCGCGCTCTATAAGTACCCAGTAACACTAACATTAACATTAAAAAGCCTCCTTCACAATAGAAAGGCTGTGTTTAGCATAAGCTATGATGCAAGCCAATGGAAAGAAGGGGCAGGGCTTCAAGTCCCCTTCGGAATCCGTATTGATTCCAAGAGGCCCTCCCATAGCGAGAGCAACGCATGTGCGCTGCTAACGCCAGGCGAGACCTAAAACATGCTTTATTTAAAAAACAGTTCCAGACATGGTGGACTGCTGACTCTGGGAGTGCTAGCCATTCTCAATGGGGTCGCAAATTGCGCTTGCCTCATGAATATTGATGAGGCATTCAATGTGCGACCCCATTGGGAATCGCTAACTGCGTCTGTGACACTGTTGAACATAGCATTTTGTGAGTCGCAAAGCGACGCAATTGGCGAGTCGCAAAATGTAAGGGTCGTACATCTGGCCATAAATATGGTAATTAAATGATGGTTGGCCAAGAGCGTACTACCACAAATAGCCAAAAAAGGGCTTTGCATGCTAGAGTGAAATGGCTTAGCAGCCAAGGGGTTAAAGACATGTTTTAACATGGTATGCAAATCTATTCACAATCATAGAAAAGACATAAAAAACAAATAAAATATTTGTTGTTCCTCTGACATTTTAACTGCTGTTCATAAATCATGTGTTTTAACCATCGATCAAAACTGAAGAGAAAATGATTTCTGTGGATCTCTATTGAAGGTGGAGTTCAAAGAAATGTTATCAAATGTAGTTTGTATTTGATAAAGGTGCTGAATTATGGATCTGTGCAGATGCTGTTCCTGACGTAGAATATATGATAATATTTTCAAATGATTAAGAGGAATTAAGCACTGCAACATAATATATGTAAATTTGTAGATTTTGTTCAGTGTCTATAAAAGATATATATTATACCCTGAAAGAACAGAAATTGTCATCGCGAAAAATAAACGTCATCAATGGAATCCCTCCTTCTGGTCCCCCGAGATAACAAACCTCCCCCCCTAACACCATAAGAAGGTGGTGAAAAGTCTTGGGATCCTCATTAATGACGAATGAAGAAAATCAGGAGATACTTTACTTTTGAATCCGTCATCCAAATCACCATCTCCTTAGTTAAGTCCTGGATAGATTATCGAAATGCCCTCTATCTGGTACTTCCAATCGGCCTCAACCGTAGGCTGCAAATAGCACAAAACAAGACAGCTCGGCTGGTCTTTTGTCAACCTAGACATTGCCATACTAAGCCTCTGATGGAAAAACTACATTGGCTCCCATTTTCCCAGGGAACAATCTTCAAAATATGTTGCATCAACTTCAAATCCCTCCACGACAAACGATCGCCCTTTATGTCCTCTAGAATTCAGTGCTACACCCCAATAGTTATCTCAGATCAGCCCACCTGAACCTATTAACTGTTCCAAGATGTAAAAGGAAAAGGTTGGATGGGGCCAGGTTCTCGTGAGGGCTCCCCACACATGGTACATTCTCCCCCCTGACATTAGATCTGCAGCCAGCTACGCGAGGTTCAGGATTTTTTTTTAAATGTGGCTGTTTAGACAAGCTTAGGGCTAATTTTTGTGCCAGCTGCCCCCCTCCTATTATTTTAGTGCCAAGAAACCTTTTTGGTGTACGCGTGCTCTATAAATAAATATTCAATATAACATAACACTGTAAACAGTTACGTAAATCCGTTTCCTTGTTATAGTTCACGTTTGTATTTTTTTGACTAACACTAACATATATAACAATCTGCTGATTAGGCAGAAACATTGTGAAGACTGTCCTGAGGCATTCTTACATTTTAAAACACACCCTTACTTTTCTTTAGAGGGGCAGCCTATTATAAGCCAAGGCACAAGCTGTAATGATCATTACATTTAATACGTATTATGTGTCTGGCTTTAAAATCTGGAGCACAATCACAAAAAGAGGGAGGACAGGGAGCTAATAAAAGGTCCACAACTCTTGCTCCTAAGATCAATTATAATATCAATAGGGTAACTGTTCCTGTAGCTGTATGTCACCAGGTGGAGGTAATGAGGGGGTCTTCTTTATTAGGAAGTAGTGCCTTCACACACCCGTTAGGGTGCCATGCTTCATCATCGGACTTAGCTCCTCGTGGGGTCGACGCTGTAATATCCCACGCGCCCCGCAAGAGGGCTCTTTATTGGAGATCGTTTGATAAAAATAGCTGTGATGATGAGTGCTGGTGTGTGGGATAAGTGAAGTAGCGAGTTTAAAAATTCCTAGGGGGTACCAAAAATAATTTTAACCGGGGTCCCATTGGTAAGGATAAAAACTATGCGTTGATTGTTTACTTCTTAATTATGAAGAAAAAAGAATCCAGCACCATGTGTAGGTCGTGTAAGTCGACTTGTTTCATGACTCAGCGGTCCAGGAAGGATCCATGGCGTTTCATCAGGATCAAATGAGTAGTAATACATATCTCTGCCCTGAATAGGGTTGGGTGAATGAGTTTTTGTATCCAGTGATTACCAAAATGTGCTTAGAAGGGCAGACAGGCTAAGAAAAGTACCTGATAAAAGATGAACCTACTAAGGTATCCTATGTTCCACCTGGAACAGAAGAAAGTATAGTAAAAGGAGAGTTATACATACCCTGGGTTGTCCACAAGAAGTAGAAAATAACATAAAAACAACTTGTGTAGAATCATGACATGCTAGGAGTGGAATGCACAACTCCTCTGTCACACATTAAGAAAATTGGGTTGAAATAATAATGATCGTTCATTATCAAGACATGGTAGTATAACAGACACAGAGACACACCAGAAAAACATGAAAAACTTGAAGTGGGTGATCCCTGCTAAGGGAAGGACAAGGTTGAGAAACCGGGGAAATCGGCTGGAAGGATCTCAGCGGTGAGTGTCGGCAAAGCCGCCCAGATTAGGGGAAAGCAAGAAGATAAAGCGGATAAAACCGCAGAGAAGCCGCCCTGTAGCAACTCTTCTAAGGTTAAGGTTTCTAGTCAGCCAGGAACGATACCCTCTGCTATGGACAATCCCGACCAGGGGAAAACGCTAACGGTCCCCGGAATGTTTGCTGGAAGAAGCACGTTAGTTAAAAATCAATTACAGGTCCCATTAGTATCTGTAATTAACCCTGCGGGCTCATTAATGGAGGGTAACGAGGGGTCCATGGATATGGTGAAGGGGCTGCAAAAACTGCTGGAGATCTGGTTAACTCTGAACTTCCATTGGGATTACCAAATGTTATATCTCCTCAGATAAACGATGAAGCTATTAGTGGAGAAAAACCAATGGGTTCGAATGACTCTGTTGTGACTTCTTATACTTTTCAAACCCCCATTGGTGGGAGGCCAGGAAAGAATAAGGACTCCTTGCTTGAACTGATTGATGGGGATAGCTTCTTTTCTGTAGCAGAAGAGTCGGATATTGAGTTTGAAGGAGGGTCTATTAACGATAATTCAACCTCAAGCGGTGAGCTAGGTTCCTCCCCAAGAACAGCTGGTACATCTAAGAAGGCCTCTACCCGCTATAATAATTCCAAGACTGTTTCCAAGCATGGCCTAGAGGCCGAGGACAGTGATGGCTCTGAAGCCTGCAATAAACTTCAATGGGATTATACTCAGGCTGCTATGAGTCTAGCAGTTCTAGAGGGACCTTGTGCTCACAAAAAAGAAAAAAGAGAAGAGCAAGAGGAATCTAACTCTCCTCCGTCCAATTCCGCGATTTATGCTTTGTTAAAGTCAATACCAGGGGAGGCACGACAAGAGCATAAAAGGGCTCAACTTGCTACGATGAAGATTCAGGGCGCAATTCGAAGAAATACAAAAGCATGTTCTGAGGTTATTGCAAGGACAACTGCGCTGGAGGAAAGAATTGTTGATCTCGAGGCGGGGCTACAAAAGACGGATTTGAAAACCACAACAAATGATGATAGACTGGCTGACATAATGTGGAAACTGGAAGACTCTGCGAATAGACTTCGAAGAAATAACCTTAGATTATTAGGAATAGAAGAGAATGTGGAGGGAGAGGACATTAGAGGTTTTGTTTTAAAACTATTTAAAGCTGCCTTCCTAGAACTTTCTCATTGGTCGTGGGATACGGAGATACAGAGAGTCCACCGGTTTCCCCTTTCGCTGAAAAAGACTCCAGATTTGGGAGTTAAACCAAGAGCAATTTTGATTTTTTTTGGTAATTTTCTTTTGAGACAAGCTATTTTTGAGAAAGCTCGTCCTGATGCTAAAAGATGCGTAGAAGGACATAACTTTTTTCATTCGTCCAGATTTCTGCCACACAACAGTGGAAAAGAGGCGGCGACTCCGTTCACTGATTGTTCCCTTCCAAAAGAAAGGGTGCGTGGTGTTAATGAATCCCGCACGCCTAAAGGTTATTTTTTCTGGCAGAACACGGGTATTTTCATCAGAGGTAAAGGCTGAAGAATATCTTAAAGGACTTGGGGAAGGGTAAAGATTCTACTAGTGCACCTGGTATATATATATATATTTTTTTTTTTTGCATGCTGGACTAGAGACTTTAGAGACAGGGAGCGACCTTGGGACACTCGGGTAATGGAAGCCATCATATGGGTCCATTGACCTATTTTGCCTGTATTTGGGGGGGGGGGGGGGGAGGGAGGGATGCGATACAGAGGGGGGGGGCTGTGGACGGAGATTTGTTTTGGGAGGAGTCGGAAACCTATTTTATGATAACTCAACTAAAGTTGAATCTATGCAAGGGGTTCAGAAGTGGCTACTGGAACGATTTTCTCTTCTGTATGGCTAATTTAAGAATTGTATCAATAAATATATGTGGACTTAATAATCCGTCTAAACGACGCCGGATTGGGGAGGATCTGCGCTTCCTGCGGGCAGATGTTCTCTGCCTGCAGGAAACGCATGTTGAAGCCAGCCGTCATAAATCTTTGGAGATTGAGGGATTCCAGCTTGTATCTTGGACTAAATTTGAGGCTAAGACTAGGGGTGTTGCAATTTTAGCAAGACGAGGAAAGGTCAATATTATTCGCTCCTCAGCGGATAGCTTGGGTCGTTGGGTAATAGTTTATGGTAACTTTCAGGGCAAAAATTTCACACTTTGTTCTATTTATAGTCCTGTACTGGATGACCCGGATTTAGTTAATTGGCTCAGTCTAGAGTTAGTAGGATGGCCATCCCCGCTCATTATCTGCGGAGACCTGAACATTAATATACAGTGTGGAACTTTAAACAAAACAGGGAGTGTTTATACTGGGAGAAAGCCAAGGGTATTTTGTGCTTTACAGCACCTAATAGATTTGCATGGTTTAATTGATGTATGGGCTTTTTTTAATCCGGATGATCCTGGCTGTACATATTTTTCTGCACCGCATAGAATGTGTTCAAGGTTGGATTATTTTTTTGTTTCACCCGTTTTACTTCATGGCTCTGGAATCATCAGATTTCCGCGAGTAATGTCGGATTATAATCCTCTTTTGTTTGAAATAGACACACTAGTTTGTAGGACTCAAATCAACGCCTGGACTTTTAATCGTGCCCTGCTCAAGGACATGGAATATATTGATCATATGTCTTCATGGATCACTAGATTTCTGGAAGAAAATATCGACAGCACAGGTATTCAGAATGTGTGGGACACATTAAAGGCAGGGGTAAGGGGTGAAACAATTTGGTTTGGCTGGGAATCTCAAAGGAAGGAAAAGGCTAAATTGCAGCGATTATATATAGAATTGGCAGAAGCAGAGCAGAACCTTGTTGCTCAGATACGGATGGGCGGAGATAGCGACTCTGCTCAAACTCGGATTATTTTAGCTAAATCAGCTATAACTGAACTCTCTCAGGCTAAGGCAGCCAGCAAATTTTTAATTTGGAAATCTAAAATGTTTGAAAATAGTGAGCGAGCAGGGCATATGTTAGCCTCAAGAATTAAGGAGAGGGAAACAGCTACGCGTATTAAAAATATCCAAGATCCAGATGTTGGGTTGGTGTCTGGGGACGGGGACATTCTGCTTGCCTTCCAAAAGTTTTATCAACAACTGTACAGTGAAGATATCAGTGATAATGATATGCATCAGGTGGAAATACAAGAGTATTTGCGGGGGATAGGCGTTGATACACTACCTCCAGAAGAACGTGATTTATTAGTTGCTGAAATTAGTATGGAAGAGCTTTTGCAAGCTGTAGATTCTCTTCCGGGGGGGAAAGATGTTGGCCCAGATTATCTACCAGGAGAATTTTATAAGATATTCCAGCCTCAACTTACTCCTGTTATGTTGGCTTTATTTAGGATAGTGCAGAAGGGAGAATCTTCCCCAGAGTCCTGGCAGAAGGCCCGAATCATTACATTTTTAAAGAAAGATAAAAACCCAATGGACATGGGATCATACCGTCCAATTACGCTTGTCAATAGCGATATAAAAATGTATGCAAAGGTGCTTGCTAGGAGGTTTTCTAAGGTGATTAAGACGCTGGTTTCTGTTTATCAACATGGCTTTGTCCCAGGACGGGAAACAATTAATCACATTCGTCGTACAATTACACTGTTTGACTTCACTAGGGTTTCAGGGGACCCTATGGCCTTAATTCTGCTTGACGCGGAGAAGGCTTTTGATAGGGTCTCCTGGCCCTTTTTATGGGCGGTTTTGAGACATTATGGTTTTGGAGAAGGATTTATTACAGCAATACAGAATATGTATAGACAACCCACAGCACAAATTTCAATTATGGGGACTCAGTCGGGAACTATTAATATTTCTAGAGGCACTCGACAGGGCTGTCCCTGCTCCCCCTTACTATTTGCCATCTATATAGATCCTTTAATAAAAAAAATTCTTTTGAACAATCTGATTAGTCCAGTGAAATCCAAGGGTGGTGAAACTAAAATATTGGGTTATGCAGATGATCTCGCCATCTTAACAGATTTACCGGAACAGGCATTGCTGGAAATACAAAAATTGACATCTCAATTTGGCAGACTGTCAGGCTATCATCTTACGGAGTCAAAACCCCAAATTATTTGTAATGACAAGATTTTATTGGTGGACTCTAGGGTTACTGATACTGCAAAATACCTTGGAATCCTAATAAGCTCAAATCCAGAAGAAATTGTGGAGATTAATCTTAAACCGATGTTGTGTAAGATTGAAAAAGATGCTCGTAGGATGAATAACCTTCAGCTAACACTTATGGGGAGATGTAATGTCGTAAAAATGCTCTTATTACCGAAGATATTGTATCTTTTCAGAGCTATCCCTGTATTGTTTGACCCAATATGGTTTAAAAAAATAGAACGTATAGTTTCATGGTTTCTGTGGGCAGGGAGAAGACCCAGACGAGCCTTTAAATTTATGACGTTACCAAGAGAAAGGGGGGGCTGGTCTGTGCCCAACTTTCAGATGTATTATTGGGCAATTACCCTGAGACATATCTCTGTGTTGCTGGATTGTCCAGATTTCGAGGATTCGGAGAAATCAACCTATAAGTTAGTTTATGGAGAAGAAGTTTCAGGGGTTTTATTTAGGTATATAGATTTTGCATATTTCAAACGTGTGAGGTTTAAAGGTTTACTAGCTGCCTTTAAAGTCTGGACATCTTTTCGGAAACTATTTAATATAGGAAGAATACACATTTACACTCCAGTTAATAGAAATACTCTCTTGCCTCAAATTTTTGCTGACGGGTTTTTTAGAGACTGGAGGGCCCAAGGAGTTAGTAAGCTAGGGGATTTAGTTTCGGACAATGGGGTAAGGACATTTGATTATTTAAAACGGAAATTTAATCTTGGCAATCAACATTTTTTAAAGTTTTTACAGATCCGGGACTTTCTCTCTCGGAAGACTGTTAGTTGGATTTCTTTCCCATTACTTGAGGCTATTAGAGGTGGGCATTCCACTATATCCTCAATTTATAAAATGATTAATGAAAGAAGGAAAGATGATTTATATAAACACTTTGGCCGATGGTATACCGGATTGCATGCCGGACAGGAGGTTTGCGAAGAGTCATTACGGCTTAGTTATATTTCCACCCTATCTGCAAATCTCCAGGTCCAATGTTTTAAAACCTGGCATAATTTGTATATAACTCCACAGCGTATACATCAATGGGGTGGGATCTCGGGAGTTAACTGTCCTAGATGCGGGGAGTTTGCGGTCGATATTATTCATATGTTTTCTTCTTGTCCTAATTTAATTCCTCTGTTAAACAAAGTTAAACAATGGTTAGAGATAATGTTTCATCATACGCTTCAACTATCATCTCAGGCAGTTATATTGGGGGTAGTCGATGCGAATATGACGCTCTCAGAGCAGAAGTTATGTTTTGTTTCTATGGCTACACTCAGACTATGTTTAGCAACTGTTTGGCTAGATCCTACACCTCCATCAGGACATGAGTGGTTTAGCAAATTTATAAATGTTGGGAAGTGGGAGCTTTTGGTTTACAGAAAGAGGGGCCCGTAGAAATGGGGAATTAATTTGGGCACCACTAATTAATTGGCTGGATCGTGCAAATTAATGATTTTTTAACTAAGTGTAGTATGATTCTAATGTATATATATTGCATATATTGTATATATTGTGCTCTGGAGCTATTAATCTGCCGGGATAATTGGTTTACTGTGTAATTCATTTTTCATGTTTATCTCCTAGCCACAGCAACCATGGGGGGGCTGGGTGGGTTTTTGTGGGGGGGTTCGGGGTGGAAAATTGTAAAATAAGAGTCATGATACTGATGATATAGATGATGCATGCCGTGGTTAGTTTCTTGTATTTCTTTCTCTTGTGACATTTCATTTTGATGGACGATTAGTGTCATGATACTCTTTAATAAAAATAAAAATAAAAAAAATAAAAGAATTGGGGTGAATTAATAATGATCGTTCATTATCACGACATGGTAGTATAACAGACACAGAGACACACCAGAAAAACATGAAAAACTTGAAGTGGGTGACCCCTGCTAAGGGAAGGATATGTTCTTACCCTTAGGTACGGACGATAGTTTCGTGCACCCTGGGTCTTGAGCAGGAGAACGCATCTAGGCTACGCCGAAAAATTGATGGAAACGTGTACAAGGCAGAACTGTTAAAAAATAACTTATGCAGGTGTTCGGTAGGATGTGGAATGTCCCGCTCAGCATCTGCTGTACTTACTTCGGCTGTCGCGGTGTGCATCAAGGTTACCTACGATTCCTTCTGCTAGCCCGAAGGTGAATGTGGCCGGTTTCAAACATAATTAAGTACACCAAGGAATCTCCCACCGTAAGCACGTCTCAGAGGTCACGTCAGCGGGACTGCGGTAAGCCAGACGTATTCACTGTGACTAAGGAGGCCATCTTAAAATGTGCAAAATATTGAATGTGGCAGGCAGCATATTCTTCTTGAAAGGGATATGAGGGCCACAGTGGCCAGACAGATGGTCCCAAAGACCTGGTGAGGTAGATATAAAACCTAAAATGGCAACATAAATCTACTTAAGGAATAAGTAGCAAGGTGCCATAGGTCTAACCATAAGGGCCATGTCGTATAACTCTCCCTAATAATGAGGGATGATCGGTTAGGATAATTAGGCGTCAGAGAAGAAGGAAAAATGAAAAATGAAAATAGGAAGCTGGAGGTGCTCTCCAAACGTCAGGTAGGGGGTTGCACCAAATAAAATCACAGATGGTCAACAAGTGTTCAAAAAGTGGGCAAGGAGAAAATGCCCTACTTGGATTGTACATAGTTTAAGGAAGGACACGTCAGATGGTTCTGTACTCCTAATGGATTTGAGAGAGGAGAAATGCGCAGGTATCTAGTGAGTTTAGGTTCCTAGTTTTCAACAAAGGTTTTAGCTCTGTCATTCCCGGATGCGAGGGAGTCCCATTATATTATTAGTGGCAAAGAAGAGCCGTGTAATGAGGCGGAGTTATATGCAGGTTATGAGGACGTAATAACTGTAGAAGGACATGCTCATGATGTCAAGACTAATCCAATAGTGTTATAGAAAAAACACTCCAAGATGAGAAGATGTCCTGTGATGGGCTGGTGATTACCAGGTGCACTCGGTATGTCATCATTAGGACCGTGGGTGTGTGTCATGAGATGAAACACCCATCGTTGTTTTCTCTTGAACAGTGATACGGCATTCCATCTATCACTGGCCACAAGAATTGTCCACATGATGGTGTCTGCTGTGTGGTCCAAATCTAAAATGTGAGATTACATTTTCGTGGTGGCCCTGGAGCAGCGGCTATTGCTCTGATGTTCAGTAATCCTGGTTTTGATCGTCCTAGTTGTCACCCCTACATAGCAAAGTGTGTAGGGGCAGTTAATAAGTTAGATACAGTTCTTTGTATTGCAATTTGTGCGGCTCCTTTGTTCCCATGGGTGGGTTTCCCCCAGATCAAGTGTCTGGGTTGCTCGTGTGATGGTACATACAGAACAAGCCCCACACGGGTAATGACCCGTTACCAGTGGCAGGCCCCACAATGGCCGTTGGGACTCCTTGGGAGGAGTAGGGCGTGTGTGCACAAGGAGATCTCTTCGATTGTTCATGCGCTTATACGCGTACCAGGGGTCAACATCTAAGGTGCCAGTTTTGAGAATAGGCCAGTGTTTCTTTATGATTTATTGAACTTGGTTGGAAGAGGGCGTAAAGGTCGTCACACAAGTGAGATTGTTGACAGGTTCCTTCATTCTTGTTTCCTAGAGGGATTCATGATGATTATTTCTGGCCCTTTTATACGCTTGGTTAATGATCCTGGAAGGGTAGTGGCATGTGGTCAGGCTAGTACTCAGCTCCCTAGCCTGACCGTCGTATTCGCTGAGGGTGTTGCAGTTCTGCCATAAGCTGAGAAATTGCCCCACCGGAAGGTTATCTCGTAGGGCTGTAGGGTGGTGGCTGTCATAGAGAAGGAGAATGTTCCGGTCTGTCGGTTTCTTGTAGTTTGTTATTGTCAGTTTCCTGGCTTCTCTTGTGATCCATAGGTCCAGGAACGGTACTGCATGATCCGACACAGTGCTGGTGAATTTATTAAATGGGTTGAGGGTACTAAGTCAAGTACAGAAATCTTCACACGTAGACATTTCTCCATGCCACAGGATAAGAATGTCATTGATGAATCTACGCCATACAATAATGTTTTTCCTATATGGGTTACTAACCACGAGAATGTGTTCTCCTTCAAAATTCGCCACATAGAGACAGGCTAAGCTCAGCGCAAATGTGCTCTTCTTGTGATTTATGTTTTTGTGCGCCACCACAGCCGTAGGACATTCTATCACTTTCTTTTTTCTTTTCCATTAGCATTGTTTACATATCTTACCCTCGACTACACAGACACCCTTATAACACATGATAAACCCCAAGGTTTCATCATGACGGAAAACTTAGGACTTAGTCTTGATGACGATATAGTGGCGGAAATATGGAAACACCCTCACTTTTGGGAGCTGATGGACCCACAGCTTCGAGCAGTCATACAGAGGACTGGAACTTGTTAGCTGCCCTAAAGAAACAACAGGTTAAAATTGCTTTACATGGGTCAATGATGACCGAGTACCCAAGGCCAACATTGCCCCAAATGGCCTCCTGGTGACCCTCACACCACATATCTTTTTAGACTACATCATCTTTAGACGTGAATGGTCTAAGATTGCACGGAAATGCATCCGCAACTGGCTGATGTTGATCATTAATACAGCCATGCGCCTCTCTGACCCACTGCTGATCAAGATACCTGTCGCAGTGAATGCACTAAGAGCAGGTATTAGCATATCAACATTTAAGACCCGTCTTGCAGAGATCAGTGCGGAGATGAATGAACACAAAGACTACCTCACACAGCAGAAAATTACCAAACTTCAGAAAGATGTCAAAAGATTTGACAGGGAAAAGATATATCCCTACACAAGAGAAGATATCCAGGCACCAAAGGGGAAAACATCATCTGACATTGGTTCCTCCACCTCAAATAGGAAGATCGGCCCTTTAGCAGCACTTAAAGTATTGACAGTTGGGGCAATCATAAGAATCAAAGAAGCAATTACCCACCTTTCCTTCTTGTTTACCCCATGGCCCCTTTCCAGAGCAACCAATATAGGGGCCCATACATTGCGGCCCCAAGGATGTGGCATCCCATGTACCTAATGCCACCCCAACAACATTTCCATAAGTACCAACCAATATTTCCTCAACTCCCTTTTATCAACAGAGGGTGGGGAAGAGGAAGAGGCAGAAGAAAAGGGCACAACAAGAGAGTACAATGGCAAGAACTGGAACCCTAGATGCGACTCACGAGCTACACGATGACGACAAAGAACTCGTAGTTAATTTATCCTCCCACACCCTAACCAGAGATAAATATAGAGTTTGAGAGAAAGGCCTAGGTTTTGTCCCTACTCCCAAGGAGGACCTTTTTCAACTTAATTCTGAATTCCAGCAGTTCTTTCGCAAAATTCGACTGCAGGCGTTTTTTAAAGATTAACCATGCAGAGACTCCGGAGATTCAGGCCTACGCAAACCCTCGAGGTTTACACAGACAGCACTGATGCCCAGTAAAGTGATAACCTTCAAGAAAGCAGTGCTCCAAGATGTGGGTAAAATAACCCCTCTGCATCCCTTTTACCAACCTATCCAATTGGGAAAGGAATACCATATGTACTATCACGGAGAACCCATCTATGATAGTAAAAACTGCAGACAAGGGTGGAGCCATTGTGCTCCAAGATGCCACAACCTACGATGAAGAGTGCCTATGCCAACTTTCCAACAGTCGATACTACTATCTGATTGTCACAGACCCGACAGAAAGGTTAACCATCAAGAACAAAAATGTGGTCAGTTCAGCAGAGACAGAAGGATGGATATCTCAAAGTGAGGCCAACTTCCTGGTCAATTTCAAAGCTAAAATCCCATATTTCTACACATTACCCATGATCCACAAGGGGACCCACCCGGGAGGCCTTATGAATTGGGCATCAACTCTCTTCTTGAGCACCTGAGCAAGTTCTGCGATTACTTCCTCAGACCTATTGTGCTGAAGACACCTACTTATCTGAAAGACACCACAGATGTACTCAATCTTCTACAGAACCTCACCCGAACGCCAACATCAGTCTTCTAATCACATTAAATGTTGAAGCACTATACACAACCATACCACAAGATGCCACTATTGAAGTGCTGGAAACGACCCTCACGGCAGAAGCACTCTGTGAATCAAGGACCCCAATCGGGTTTATTGTGGAATGTGCTTTTATAGCTCTCAAAGAAAACTTTTTCAAATGTAAGGATTCACTATACCACCAAATACAAGGCACTTCGATGGGCAGCACATATGCGCCAAGCTTAGGCTATGTCTATATGGTGGCTTTTGAAGGAGAACACATTCTCACGGATAGGAACCCATATAGGACCAACATCATTATATTGTGTAGGTTCATCATTGTGTGACATTCTTATCCTGTGGCATGGGGACATGTATATGTGTGAAGATGTATGCCATTGGATCAATACACTCAACCAATTTCTTAAATTCACCAGCACTGTGCCGGAACATTCTTGGACCTATGGATCTCAAGAGAAGCCAGGAAAGCTACAAGAAACCGACAGACCAGTACATTCTCCTTCTCTATGACAGCTACCACTCTAAAGCCCTACAAGATAACCTTCTGGTGGGGCAATTTCACCGCTTATGATGAAGCTGCAACACCCTCAAGGAATACGACACTCAGGCTAGGGAGCGGAGTACTAACGTGACTGCAAGCCACTATCCTTTCAGGATCATTAACCAAGTGTATAAAAGGGGGAGAAATAATAATTGTTAATCCCTGAATCCCTCCTGGAAACAAGAATGAAGGAACCTGTCGCCAATCTCACCTGTGTGATGACCTTCAAGCCCAATTCGAACAAAGTTCAAAAAATCATACACTTATTCTCAAAATAGGCACCTTAGACGTTATTGACCCCTTGTTCGTGTATAAACGCACAAACAATTTAAGAGATCTCCTTGTGCACACACACCCTACTCCCCCCAAGGAGTCCCAACGGACATTGAGGGGCCTACCACCAGTAACAGGTCATTACCCGTGTGGAGCTTGTTCTGTATGTGCCTTCACAGGAGAAACGAAGACACTTGATCTGGGGGAAACCCACCCATGGGAACAAAGGAGCCACACAAATTTCAATATAAAGAACTGTATCTACCTTATTAGCTGCCCCTGCACACTTGGCTATGTTGGGATGACCACTAGGATGATCAAAACCAGAATTACCGAACATCGGAGCAATATCCGCTGCAAAAGGGCAACCACATCTCACTTTTTAGATTTGAACCACACAGCAGACACTATCATGTAGACAATCCACTTGGCCAATGATAGATGGAATGCTGAATCACTGTTCAACAGAGAACAACTATGGGTGTTTGGTCTCATGACACACACCCACGTTCCTAATGATGACATACCCTGGACGAGGACACTAGGCAATCACCAGACAATCACAGGACATCATCTTCTCCTCTTGAAGTGTCTGTATTCTATAACACTCTTGGATTAGTCTTGACATCATGAGCATGTCCTTTTACACTCAGTACGTCCTCATAATCTGCTTATAGCTGTGCCTCATAGTAGGTTTCTGTTGCCCTTTTAGTTTAAGTCTACCACACCAGGTCTTTCGGAACCATCCGTCTGGCCACTGTGGCCTTCATATCCCTTTAAAGAACAATATGCAGCCCAACATATTCAGTATTTCGCACATTTTAAGATGGCCGCCATAGTCACTGTGAATCAGTGTGGCTTACAGCAACCCCGCTCACGTGATCTCTGAGATGTGCTCACGGTAATTTTGAGGGGCCGCGGCTATGGCTACAGCTGGAGATTCCGTGGTGTACTTAACTATATTTGCAACCGGCCATATTCACCTACGGGCTAGCAGAAGGATGGGTAGGTGACTATGATGCACACTGCGACAACCAAAGTAAGTACCGCAGATGCCGAGCGGGACATTCCACCTTCTACAGAAAGCCTGCATAAGTTATTTTAACAGTTCAACCTTGAACTCGCTTCCATATATTATTCAGCCCAGCCTAGACGCGGTCTTCTGCTCATGACCCAGGGTGCACAAAACTATAGTCCGTTGGGTAAGAACATATCCCTACCCTTACCAGGGGTCACCCACTTCATGTTTTTCATATTTTTCTTGTGTGTCTGTTATACAACTATGTTGTGATAATGAACCATCATGGAAGTCACCCACCTCAATTTTCGGGATGTGTGACACTATGCACCAGAGGAGCTGTTCATCGCATTCCTAGCATGTTGTGATTCTATACAAGATGTTTTTCATGTTACTATGTAATCCCTGTATGCAAACCAAGGGTGTATATATAATTCTCATTTTACTATACTTTCTTCTCTTCCTGGTGGGACATAGGAAATCTTAGTAGGTTTACCTTTTAGCAGGTACTTTTCTTGGCCTGTCTTCCCTACTATGAACATTTTGATAATCACTTGATACAGAAACTCATTCACCCAACCCTATTCAGGGTAGGGATATATATATTACTACTCATTTGGTCCTGATGAAACGCAATGGATCCCTCCTGGACCGCTGAGGCGTGAAACATGTCGACGTACATGACCTAAACATGGTGTTAGAATTATTTTTTCTTCATAATTAAGAAGTAAACAGTCGACACGTAGGTTATATCGTTATCAAGGGGACTCCGGATAAAAAATATTTTTGGTACTCCCTAGTTATTTTTAAACTCACAACTTCACTTATCCCACACACCTACAATCATCATCACTGCTATATTTATCAAAAGATCTCCGCTAAAGAGCCCTCTCGCTGGGCACGTGGGGTATTGCAGCGCCGACCCCACGAGGAGTTAAGCCAGTTGATGAAGCATGACATCCCAAAGTGTGTGTGAGGGCATTACTTCCTAATAAGGAAGACCCCCTCATTACCTTTACCTGGTGACACACAACTACAGGAACCGTTAGCCTATCGATATTGTTTAAAATCTGGAGCTCTGAGAACACCAAAATAAGAACATTAGGTTTAGAGTCTTGTCTCCAGGCATACTGTTGCAGAAGTCAAAATGATCTTTTTTTTTGTCTACATTCACCTCTGACCACAGTGACCAAACTAGCCGCCAGTACCTTGTATGTTATTAGAAGGCAGGTATTTGGAGGGGAAGTCGCCCACCTGCTGGTACATCGGCGGACTAAGATGGCACAGTCCCAAAAGAAAGGGCACAGTCACTCTCCAATGTAATCCAGTTAGCACTGATGACTGTTAATGTTGGCAATATAGGAACGGTTGTGCCCAACCCAGTCTGGAGAGATCCTGAGAGGCATAATCAAAGTACCCATTTCCGTTAAAAGAGGATACCCGTTTTAAGTTTCTCACCAGTTTTCGCATACCTCAGCATTCGACCATCTTAATAGAAAATCCCAGTATGCTTTCTTCCTCCTACCCTGGGTCCCACTCAAATCCAACCTGGATATCAACAAAACTTTAGACAACCACTCAGCATGCAGTGGAGATGAGCTTTCCACCCATTTTTTACATATTTCCCTCCTGGCCAAAAGAATAGCATAAAAAAGGAAGCATTTTGCTGAGCCAGTGACTTCGCTTGAAATCCCAAAGTTTATTACGGAGAGGCTGAATTGAATCTGAAGGCTCAAAATATCAGAAATAGTTTAACCCACTTTTACCCAAAAGTCAGCAATGGCCGGGCATTCCTTAAACATATGTAGATCAGATGCTTTCTCCAAGCCATATTTCTTGCATCTGGCCCTGCCATCATCTTTGACAACCGTTGGGGGGTTAGGTAAGCCCTGTGTGTCATGAACAGAAAAGCCAACATGATCTTGTCCTTACCTTCACCGAATTATAGAAGGCTTCAAACACACCAACACTTTTAGCACTGAGCTGAAGGTTTACAGATCCCTCCATCGTTAAGGAAATTCCCTGGTGTTGTACAGTGTCTTTGCTCATGATAACCACCACTCCTGAAAGAATTTCCTGAAATTTAAATTTGAGAAAATGTCATTGGACAACAAATTTCAATTTAGAGGTAGAGCTAGCCACAACAAATATATCCAAATGCTGTTTAGTTTGTTTGTATTTTCACTATGTATTCAATAAAAATTAACATGACAGTACAATAATATTCATTTTGGTCAGTGTACCCAACACAATGTTCTCAACTGGAACTTCAATTGCTAACCATTCGTACTCATACAGGTTTTATTTGAATCCTAAGCGCCGTGCTTCCAATTCAGATAACTGAGGCTTTTTTACCTCCACACCCCACCAGCATGATTTAGTTTAATTTTTAGATCATTAGGATCCCTTGGGTATCAATGTATGTTAAAAAGTCAAACCTGTAAGATAATAATGCACATAATATGTCCTTTATTACCACATTATTCCAGTGGCCCTGGTTATAACACTAGCAGTTCTTATTCTTTGTACTTCTGTCTGCTATGTCCTCGCTTTTATAACTTCTTTCTGGTTTGCTAATTTTAAGATTAAAGAGAGGGTTAACTGCCAAATGTTGAGTTATTTCGGACGTACCCATTTTAGCAGTGCCCCAGATCACCCTAGACACTCCCAGTGGGTTCTCGAGCAGGTGTATTTCAGCGACATGCTCTCAAACATACAGCAATACATTGGGAAAATCAGTTAACTCTGCAAATTGAGAAGTTGGAAATGTGTCCAAAGATCACATTACACAGTTGAAGAGTTATGTAACCAACATCATTTAATCATCACATTACCATTTTATCCAAAATGCAGACAATTTAGGTACAGTCCTCTTTACTCACAGTATTTCCAGCACCCATGGGCTCTTCCACTTTCACACTTTTAAGATCTTCTAATTAAGGATAATAAAGTTAGCCCATGTGTGTACGCTTTGCTTACAGGTACTCTCAGCCCCACAAATGTGTCACTTCTAAGAATAATCAAAAAAACAGACCTCGTTCCTCGACTGCAGTCCATGGATGTCGCAGGCGATGTACTTTTTCTAGATATCTAGTTCTAACTATTTCCAGTCAACAATTATGAACATGTACACAACTGTCAGCCACAGGTCTACAGCTTTGTATATAAATAAGCTTAAACAGCAATGTGAAGTGATCGTTGGACAGAAATGAGTGAAAAAGTGAGATAAAGATGCCCGCTTCAAGACAAATGTGCAATAAAATTAAGCTGCCTCAAGACTTTCGTGCTACCTCAATAAAGCACTCAACGAGGCTACCTCAGGAGTCAACCACTACCTCAAGAAGCCTTAGCTCTCTTGGACTGCCGAACGTTATGCTTAAGACTGCTCTACTATGTAACTATTATTGAAACACTGTTGTTAGCTCTCTGCTGTTAAAGTTAGAGAACGTAACAGAAATTACACAAAAAAAAATAGAATTACTTTAGGAGTCCAAGATGCGAGATTGTCGGTCATTCGGTGCCCCAAAACATACTGGGTTGAACTTCCACTTTAACTCCCATGAGGAGTAGCTTTTCAGGACTTCATGTTGTTACTTTACTTATTCTCCTCCAGTCTAATGACTAATGTAGACGGAGCTGAAAATTACTTAACAGAGCAAATGAATTAATGTTGGCTGTCCGCCTTATAATTAAGCACCAGTTTGTCCCAGAGAGAGAGAGAGACACGTTTCTTCCAACAGATGCGTAGAAGTACTGCAGACAAATAAAGTTTAGTATGCCTGAACTCAGAATCTAAAAGGTGCGTCTTTTAGTAAATGGGATTTTTACATTCTGTGTTTGAAAATACCACTTTTAGAAAGTATGTATTTTCTTGCTTAGCCATCCTGTGTGCCTCTGCTAGGATGTGTATTTACTGTCTGGCTTTGGAGTGACAGGGGCTTTAGATGTGCAGTGGCTCCAGAGAGTCTGGATGGGTCAGGGCTGGGATGAATATGCCTGGGCTGCATTTAGAGTAGTGGGTGGAGATTTCCTTGCACCTGAATGGGCCTGGTGTGCTGTAGACAATGCTGTCCCCGCCTCCTACTGGTAAGCTGGGCCAGAGAGAACCAAACTGGTTTGGACTAAGTACAGACACTCTCTGCCGGATAGGACAATGGAAATTGGAGTATAAATATTGGGGCCCAGACCCCAGAACTTTAGAACTCTTTTGAAACGAAGAAGACTGCCAAGAACAAGCACTGGATAAGCTGTGAGGAGAGACTACCACTTTGCTGTGTGCTTTGCTGTGTTGGACTGCAGTGGCTGCTTCTGTCTTGGGAGTGAAAGGACTGGACTGAACTTTCTGCAACTTCCTTTTTGGGAGTTTCTCCACGGGCTTGAGGTAGAGCTTGCCCCCTGTTCAAGAAGTGTCAGGTACTGCAAAGACTTCAAGTTCATATGCCATCAAGTCAAGTCAAAGATAGCTTTATTCGATTTCAATAAAAAAAATCATAAAAGCACTATAAAAATGATGCATACAATATAACACAATTATAGAAATCGAAATACATAACACTTTAAGTACATCGTATTAGGACTGTCTGATACAAAACAGAATTTAAATTAGGCCATAGAGGATCTACATCTAATTGCAAATTTTAAAAACTTGGATACAGCATATATGGACATTTCATCTTCCAATAAAAGCAACTTAAGTAAAGCAGGTCTACACTGTCTCAAACCCCAGGTCTTTAACAGAGGTATCAAATATCTCTTCCTCCCCCATGCATAAAATTTACAAAACAAAACACAATGGATTGTTGATTGCATGGAAAGATCATCACATGGGCATTTGGTTAAATTAAACGACCAATCGTTGGTATCTGGAAAGGTTAACAGCCTGAAAAAACTACCAGTTCTCAGCCGAGCTAATAACGTTCTATTGTAACTAGATTGCTCGGGAGATAGATAAAGCTGCAAACCAGGACCCTTTAAAAGTAAATGATGTTGGATAACGGATACCTTCCTCCCCTCCTCCAACCATCGTTGGTTCTCCAGAAAAGCAAAACAGCATTCTTTTAATTCCTTTCTGGAAATCAAGGATAGCGAGGAGGGGATATTGAAATATAGTGGGTGGCCCATATTAGTCATAAATTCCTTTACATAGGAAAGCCACTGGATATTTTTAGATCCCTCAGATTTAATACAATCCTCCAAAATAGCTCTATTAAAATCAGTTGCCGTAGAGGTCCATATCTTATGCCATAACAATAATGGACTTATCTTAATTAAATCAGATATGTAAACCAAATCTAGTTCCTTGTGGCAAACATATGTGGAGGTGGATTTGGGGACAGCTAACAGATAGCGCAAGAAAAAAATGTCCTTTGCTTGGATTTCCTGACAATCTGCAATCCCCCAAATACCAGCCCTGTACATGGCAGTTGACATACATTTTGCCTTGTAAATATCCATCAAGATACGAACAGGCCTACCCCCCAATTTATTGGCAAACTGCTTTACTGCGCCTATTGCACGAGCAAATGCAAGGTTCCTTGTGCTAACCGCTGTTGTCCAGGTACCTCTTTTGTTAAAAACAATCCCTAAATATGAAAAAGTACTTATTAGTCCTATCTTAGACTGCTCTAAAAAAGTATTACAAGAAATCTTGTTTCTTGATGAGCAGCACATGGTAAAAGTTTTCCCAATATTAATTTTTAAGACCCTAGATCCCATGTATACTGAGAAACTGGTTAACGCCTTTTGGAGGCCTACTTGGGTTCTTGCCATTATAACCGCATCATCTGCGTACAATAAAATGGGCACCGCCGTGCCGTCAATTTGAGGATAGTCTACATCTAGTTTTATTAAGAAGTCTGCCACACCATTTATATATAAGTTAAAAAGAAAAGGTGCCAAAATACAGCCCTGTCGAACACCTTTCATTATTGGGAATTTGTTTGTACATTCACCTTTTTTACCAAAACGTACCTTTGCCCCTGCCCCTCTATACAGCCCTTTAATAAAATTAAGAATGTTTGAGTCAATGCCGAGCCCTATTAAAGTGTCCCACATAACCTCATGACTCAAACAATCGAAAGCTGAACTTAGATCTACAAATGTCATAAATAGGTTTCCCTTTTTTGCCACCACGTATTTACCGCTTATTATAGCCAGATTAAGTCCTTGTTCAACAGTACCCAAACCTGACTTAAAGCCATACTGGAACTTAGAAAGAACACCACTATCCTTGGCCCATATTTGCAATCTATTTAAAATAATTCTACCTGCCACTTTCATCAAAGAGTCAAGTAGTGAAATGGGCCTATAACATTTGGGGTCATTTCGATCTCCCTTTTTAAAAATGGGCACTACTATCGCTTCCTGCCACGTAGATGGAAATCCTTTATTATTACAACTGTTTAACACGTTTGTCAGGAGCGGAGCCCATAAGGGAATATTATCCTTATATATGTCTATGGGAATTCCATCGGGTCCTGGGGCTTTGTTGTTAGAGCTTTCTAATAAGGCTAGTTCCACCTCTGCGGTGGAGAAAAAGATCCCCAAAGGGAACAAGACAGGAGGGATAGTCTCAATAACAGTCAACTGGTTATGACAAATACTTTCTAAACTGACCGAGTCATCTTTCTTATATAGCTCAGTGAAATGATTGACCCATACAGGCTCCTCTATAGCAACCTCTACCAGGTCAGATTTCCTTTCGACAAAGAAAGGAGCATTTACTGCTCTCCAGAAGGCAGTATCATCTCTCAGAGAGCACGCCTTTAATAGAGCACCCCACGCATTCTCCTTCAACTCTAATCTCCGTTTATGTAGGGTGATTTTATAGGCTGTTCTAGCAGATTTAATGTCTTGCTGATTTTTAGGTAATTTTTGTTAATGTCTGCTTTAAATAAGTATGCGCTTTACTGCACTCCGAGTTAAACCAACCCTCTGCCTTATGTCTCTCCCCTTCCCGTTTAGTGTTCCTGTCAGTTTAATACCAATTTGTACTGTAATCTTCTGAAAAGCCACAATGACCGCAATTGGGTCAGGGGTTTCCTCTAGGCACGTCATGAAGTTACTATACTGGTCCACTACTAGGCTCGGCAAAAAATTTGTGGGGTCAACCTTACTCCATTTTATTGAATAACCATTTGTTCTCGCCAGCGAAATACCATGGCGATATAAATTTTCAACTACATTAGATACAATTCTACTGCTCGCCCCAGTATCAAAGGTTGAACTGATCGGGAAGTGATCGCTCAGTGCAATGTCCTCGGTTTTAAACGTCAGGATACTATGATGATAGCTAGTAGTGACCAGTGTATAATCTATAACAGACCGCAGACCCCGTCCATTGAAGGTGGGTTGGAATTTAACCTGGGGGCTACATAGTTTGTTTGCAAAACCCAGGTTCCAGTCATAAATTAAGTTATTAAACAAATTTCCCATCATAGAATGCTCAAAGTGAGTACAGGGATCACCCGTAAGATTAACCATTCCACATATACCCAAGTTGCTATGGGGTCATAGATGACAATTGAAATCACCCGTCATTATAATGCACCTATCATTATGCGCGGGATCTGTCCCATATCGTAAAGAGTTATTTAATTCTTCCAAAACTCTTTTTTGATCTTCCTTTGGTATGTTGTTATACAAATTTACAAGTGTAATATGTTGATTTCCTCCCATTTTGAGAAAAAGTACCGGATAATAATTATGCCCCCCGGTGGTCTGGTGCTTAATGGTCAGATTAGTGGTATTAGAAATATATGTACCGAGCCCACCGGAGCATCTACCCCTCCTAGTCTGTAATGCAGTAGAAAAATACGTGTGATACCCAGCTAGATGTATTTCAGCCTGTTCCCAACACTCCTGAAAGCAGATAATATCATAGTTATCAATAAATGCTCGAAAAATGGGGTCCTTTACCTTGTTCGACAGGCCCGCTATATTCCAAGATAGGAGGGCCAGCTTCCCCCTTTGAACATCTGCTAAGGTCCCTAGGTCTAAGGCAGTGCCAATACGGATACCTATTTCTGTCGGTATGGCATTTTCTCCAACATCCCCCACAGCAGTATTTTGGGGTTGTTGACAAGCTGATTCTCTTTCACCATCGTCGCCAGTACTTTTAAGCACTGCAGGCTCTTGTCTGTCTAACCCCTTTACCAATGGGCACAAAGAGGTGGAAGCCACTACTACATCATTGTCCCTGCCCTCATGTTTAACTTTTGAGTTACCATACGCCAAATGATTAGCTCTTCTATTTGGCTTACTGGGGCCCTCACGGCAAACATGCGTAGCCCCAATAATCGAAGGGAGTCAGTCAACCATCTCCAAACAACTATACCTATTGGCAGTCGGTATTCCTCTCCAAGTATCCCTGGGTATTACATCCCTGGTCGTTTGCCTTCCCCACTCCCTCCAATCTGCTCCGCTCTCTTGAAGACCTACTCTAACCCGGCTCCTATCATCAACTGGACCAAAACGACTCCTGGGAGGATAAAAAAAAAGAAAGTCGCTTTGTTTCGATGCCCTCATTTATGCCCTGCATATCCCATGAACATATATGATCGACCGTACGCGGGTCCTCAAAATTGACCAGAACGCAATCGCCCTGGATAATTTTCCTCCCGTGCCCCACCCAGGGCACCCTGCGCACCATTAGGATCTTACTCGTCCAATAGGGAGGTAATGGTCGGTTTATATTAAGCCAATGTTGTACCTTGTTTTTTAATGACCAACTGGGTTCCTCCTTCTGATCATTTAACTCTGGGACCCCAGTCAAAACCACCACAAAAGGGCTTGCTTCTGGGGGCAGATTAATTGCTAATTTCCCCAATGGGGGTCCCCAGTTGCGATCCCCATTGGGATCCAGTCCAGTATCTTTTGATGTATTAGCCTCCTGTCTGGTGTTCACAATGGGGTTATTAGGATTGTCTACCATTTTTTCCTCTAAAGCTATGGGATTCATTAGTTTTACATTCTCAACTGGGGCAGATGGTTTTTTTACTAGCAGGCTCACTGGTTTATTGTTTTTATGACTTAACTTCTTGCCCCCTGCCTTTAATACCCCAGGATTAACCGGAGACTTAGAGATGGCAGTCAATTCGGTTAGCTGCTTTTCTATACACTTTAATCTGTTCTCTATCGGGGAGAAATACATTTTAAAAAGCTCCCTCATTTTTGTGAAGAGTTGATTTTCAGCCTCATAATCCTTACTATTTTCAATCATGCTAAACGAAACCTCTACACTTCCTGAATCCGAGATCACATCATTCACATCTATGTGCATAGGGGCACGGCCGTTCTTTATTAGTTGTTCTGATCCCCCCTCAGTCCTTACAGGTAGCTTGCATGACCCCTTATCCACAGGTACAATGATTTTCTGTGATTTCTTTACTCTTTTTTTTTTATAGCGCCCTCTCACGTTCCCCTCAACTGCCTAGTAGTTATGTCCTCCAATAATGAATTTGATTCTAAAACCGAGGACCTCTCTAATTGTGAAACAGATATGGGTTCGGATGCTGACAAGTCTACCATATTTGGGAAACTGTGCACGTCTGCATGGGCTACCATGGGGGCTACTTCTTTATTATGCTGGTCTGGGGTTTTAGCTGTTGCAAAAAGTCCCAAGGATGATCGTTTTGCCAGTGCTAAATCTTGGGACACTCTCCGTTCCATAAGGGCAATCCCTTGATCAATAACAGAATTTGCCCTTCCAATAAAATTATCTAAAGGGCCTGTTATGTTGGCTGCTTCCATGGCCGTTTTACTCCTGCTCCCTCGTCTTAAACAGGCCCAGGCTTCGCCCGGCGCTCGCCCGCGCGCGTCCCGCCTCGCGTGGAGAATCTAGATATATATCGGTGATGCAGACAAAAAGGGGGAGTGTCCGGGAAGAGGCCGCAGCTGGTGGTGAGATTGCCGCTGCAGGTCCTCGCAGTCCCTCAATCCCACACAAAAAAAAAGACTCACAAACTTCAATGGCAGAGTTCACGGCTACGAGCGGCTCCCGCGGAGCGGGGGCCGCGAGTCGTTGATAAGGAGGCAGCCGAAGAAGGGGAGTGTCCGGGAAGAGGCCGCAGCTGGTGGTGAGATTGCCGCTGCAGGTCCTCGCAGTCCCTCAATCCCACACAAAATAAAGACTCACAAACTTCAATGGCAGAGTTCACGGCTACGAGCGGCTCCCGCGGAGCGGGGGCCGTGAGTCGTTGATAAGGAGGCAGGCGAAGAAGGGGAGTGTCCGGGAAGAGGCCGCAGCTGGTGGTGAGATTGCCGCTGCAGGTCCTCGCAGTCCCTCAATCCCACACAAAAAAAAGACTCACAAACTTCAATGGCAGATTTCACGGCTACGAGCGGCACCCCATGCCATCAGCTCTGGGGACGGTGTGTTTTGTGCTGCAACCGAAGAAAAGGCAAGCCGACGCAGTCTACGTATCCGCTGCCGACTCCGTGTCCTGAAGGCACCGCATTGGGCACCGCAACCCTGGTCTTACCGGCGTCGCCACCGGACGCTGCCTCCGAGTCGCTGCTTGCACCGCGACCTGTGGGCACAGCACTTTGCACCACCTTGCTTCATGACGCCGCCTTGAAATCTCCGACGATGCCCCTCCACGCCGACATCGATGCCACTGCTTGCACCGTGGTTCGAGGGCACCGCTCGTAAGTTACATGCCGCACCGTCCTCATCCCGCACTGCAGCCTTGGCCTACCGATGCCGGTGCCATCGACTCCAGTTCGACAGCACTACAGCAACGACGATGACGTTGCTTGCACCGTGACCTGCCAGCACTGTAACGAGCACCACATCACTTCGCACCGCAGCCCTGGTCTCACTACGCTGCTGGACGACCGTCAACAAGCCGCTGCCTGCACCGTGACCTGAAGGCACCGCTGCACTTTGCACCGCAGCCCTGTCGCCCGCCGACGCTGGCACTCCCGACTTCAACCGAGAGGAGTACAATCTGCAGTGCGTGTGACTTCAAGGGCCCGACGACTCCTGCACCGACCTCCGGAAGCGACATCTGCGGACACCAGCTTTTCGGGGCTCAACGCGAGGTCACCGACACCCTGCATTTCTAAAGGTACTGTTTTGCGGGTCTTCCCAACACTGTAGCTGGCCCGCAACGCTGTCATCAGCCAGAACTGTTTGGATTTGTTGTTCACTACGCTATGATAGCCCCAGATGGCGCTATCTGCTTCAAGTAACTGTATTTCAAGTCTATTTTTGATTTTTTTTTTAACATTCCTGAGAACTGTATGGTAGATTTGTGTCATTTTTTGTTTGGTTTTGGATATATAAAAATATTGGATATTTTTCTAAACTGGTGTAGTGTCCTTTTGTGGTGTCTTCACTGTATTACTGTTGGTTATGTGCAAATGCTTTACACACTGCCTCTAAGATAAGCCTGACTGCTCGTGCCACGTTACCAAGGGGGTGAGCAGGGGTTATTTTAGGAGTGCAACTCCCTTATCCAGACTAGAAGGAAGGGTCCCTACTTGGACAAAGGTGCAAATCCTTGCCAACTAGAGACCCCCATTTCTAACCTATCATCATCAATCTGAAGGGCCCTGGCCAAGAAATTGTGGTGGAGGACAAAAATATATATACATTTTTACTGAGTGCCAGGTCCTTTTTCAAAGGAATGATAGACACCTAGAAGGATATGTCTACAAGATAAACCTTAAGAAGGATGTATAGCAAGTCAAGCATAGGGCTAGATAGAATGGTGCCCTTAGTTGTGAGGATAAGGTCAAAAACATGTTAAAGGACATGGTTCAGGAGGTCATTATTGAGCCCATTAAATGGTTTATGCAGTCATGATTATTAAGAACAAGGATCGAGGCTTGATATTTTTCATCAACCATCAATGCTTCAACCAGAATAGTGTACCACATAGTTTTCCCCTTCAAAACAGTAGTGAAATGGCGCTAATACTGGAGGTTGGCAAGTAATTCTCCAAGTTGGACCCGAGGAGTGCTTATCACTAGATCAGGCTCCATGCGACTCAAAGCTCCTTATATTTTATAATCACCACTGACGGTGTTTTTCAATTCAAGCATCTGCCCTGCGGTCCATTTCGATTCCAGCTTCTTTCAGAGATGTTGGAGATTCTTCTGGAGCAGGAGAAAGCAATCTATTTCTAGAACGATATGCATCGTACAACAGCACAATGCCAACTTAAAACATGTCCATGACAAACTAAAGAGATCTGAATAACGTTCACTGGTATAAATTTAAACTCTTTGTGCAGGAGGTGGAGTATTTAAGTTATTCTATCTCTGCAGAACGGAACCTCCTGAGGCTTGAGCCGGGAGTAGAGCGATTTTGCATATTTTAAATAGAAAGTGACAGAATTTCTTTGGTTTTTTAAAAACTTGCACTCACCTGCACCGAGCACTTCGCGCTTTCACGAGCCCTCTGACAGCTGAGATACAAGCTTCCATTGGCGAGGGTTTGTTTTGGTTTCCCTGCCGCCATTGCCCAGGACATAGGCCACGCCCACCCGGTCAGGCCACGCCCACCCCTACCTTCCCGCGCTATATAGAGAGCGCTGACTACAAGCGCTGCATCTTAAAAAACGGAACCTCCTGAGGCTTGAGCCGGGAGTAGAGCGATTTTGCATATTTTAAATAGAAAGTGACAGAATTTCTTTGGTTTTTTAAAAACTTGCACTCACCTGCACCGAGCACTTCGCGCTTTCACGAGCCCTCTGACAGCTGAGATACAAGCTTCCATTGGCGAGGGTTTGTTTTGGTTTCCCTGCCGCCATTGCCCAGGACATAGGCCACGCCCACCCGGTCAGGCCACGCCCACCCCTACCTTCCCGCGCTATATAGAGAGCGCTGACTACAAGCGCTGCATCTTAAAAAACGGAACCTCCTGAGGCTTGAGCCGGGAGTAGAGCGATTTTGCATATTTTAAATAGAAAGTGACAGAATTTCTTTGGTCTTTTAAAAACTTGCACTCACCTGCACCGAGCACTTCGCGCTTTCACGAGCCCTCTGACAGCTGAGATACAAGCTTCCATTGGCGAGGGTTTGTTTTGGTTTCCCTGCCGCCATTGCCCAGGACATAGGCCACGCCCACCCGGTCAGGCCACGCCCACCCCTACCTTCCCGCGCTATATAGAGAGCGCTGACTACAAGCGCTGCATCTTAAAAAACGGAACCTCCTGAGGCTTGAGCCGGGAGTAGAGCGATTTTGCATATTTTAAATAGAAAGTGACAGAATTTCTTTGGTCTTTTAAAAACTTGCACTCACCTGCACCGAGCACTTCGCGCTTTCACGAGCCCTCTGACAGCTGAGATACAAGCTTCCATTGGCGAGGGTTTGTTTTGGTTTCCCTGCCGCCATTGCCCAGGACATAGGCCACGCCCACCCGGTCAGGCCACGCCCACATCTCATCCCCCCTGCCAGCTATAAATCATGTGCCTATACAGGAAGCGCAGCGGACGAGCGCAGCGGGCGCGACGAATGCGCGCCGAAGGCGCGCATAAGGCAAGCTCGTCTGCGCTCGTCCGCGAGCGTCCGGGACCAGGGGCCAAGGACCCTGCGAGCCACTACACTTATACTTCTGCTGAACTACAGGTATGGCGCCCAACCGCCACGACGTGTCCACCTGTCCCTTATCACGCAGCTAAACGCATTTCTTACTTAGGTATAGGCAACTCTGCCTCCCTCACGAACGCCCCTGCTCCTGAGTACTCTATGCGCACGACCACACCCTGCTCCACCTACACGTTCAGGTGTATCTATCTTAACACCCGCTCCATGATTAAGCACCAATCTGATATATTTCTGCTACTCATGGACAAACAACCTGACATGCTGCTACTGACGGAGACCTGGCTCACTCCGGACTCACTACCGGATATCTTAGCTGCCCTACCTGCAGACTACTATATTCTATCAGCACTCCGCCCAGGCGGAAAAACTGGGGGAGGAGCAGCAATAATCGTCAATAAAAAGTTCCAACTCAGACAGCTCCCCTCTCTGCCTTTACCTAATACTGAAAATATAGTCGCCAAAATAGACACCCCCAATGGCTCACTTATATTGGTCCTATTATATCGCCCTCCCCAAATCATGGCTACATTCCCTTCTGTTCTAGCTCAGCTACTGGCACCATTGGTTACTAACCATCCTAAACTACTCCTGGTTGGAGATCTAAATTTCTGGTTCGACAATCTATCGTTGGACCCCCAAGCTGCAGAGATGAGCGAACTCTTCTGTGATCTTAACCTGACACAACACATCCACACCGAGACCCACCAGAAGGGCCACAGCCTCGACCAAATCTGGTCTCTGAACCTGCCCCTATCTGTATTAGACATAAAACCCTGTTGCTGGTCCGATCACCACAGCATAAGTTTCTCTTTCCAGCTAGATAAGACAACCCACTTTAAACTACAATCCAGTAAAACCATCAGGAAATGGTCCTCCATGCATATGCCAGCCTTTCTAAACTTCTTGGGTAACTCCCCCCCCCTCGACAGCAACAATGTGGATGAGGCCGATAGCCGGCTCAATGAATGGCTCACTGAAGCGATTAACATCTATGCTCCCCTCACGCATCTCAGCTGCTCAAGGAGCCCGGATGCACATAAATGGTTTACACCCGAGCTAAAAACACTGAAATTAGAAGTGAGGCAAAAGGAAAGAACCTGGCGCTCCCAGTACTGTCCACTGGCCAAAGCCGCATACTGCTCAGCCAGGAAGACATACCAAAAAACTCTACAGAACCATAAAACAACCTACTATTCATCTAAAGTCCTCAACTCTACCAACAAGTCAAAAGAAATTTTCAGGATTGTGAACGACCTTTGCAACGACGATAGAACTTCCCCCCCCGGTAGTTCCCTCACAAGCGTTATGCAACTCCCTGAACGACTTTTTCCGTGATAAGATCTTAACGATTAAGCAGAACATCTCCACACTCCCATCATCCGCCCCAGTGGATGACATCTATCTCAATCCCTCAACCTTACATTCCTATCCCCTTATTGATTTGAAAACTTTCTTGACATTATTGTCTAGAGTCAAATCAGGATCCCCTATGGATGTCTGTCCCCCCCATATCATGAAAGAAATTGGTCGAGCTATGCCCAACAGCATGATATCCCTACTCAACGACTCTCTCACGTCAGGGACAGTACCTAGCAGCTTCAAACAGGCCTTACTGATTCCCCTCACCAAGAAGCCTGGCATCGACCCGCTCGACCTTACGAACTATCGGCCCATATCTTTGCTACCTTTTCTATCGAAAATGCTGGAGGCGCACGTCACCAACTGCCTCTCTAACTTCGTGGAGGAAACAGAATATCTCCAACCCAACCAAGCAGGCTTCCGACCTGGTCACTCCACTGAGGCAGTAATATTGGCAGTCCAGAACACCTTGAGGTCCAACGCTGATAACAACCTTCATCAAGCCTTAGTACTTCTCGACTTGTCCGCGGCATTCGACACGGTTGACTATTCCATTCTGGTCAACCGTGTCGAACAGGCGGGTCTCAGAGACTCTGCCCTAGCCTGGTTAAAATCGTTCATCTCCGAACGCACCCAATCGGTTCGCTTAGGCTCCTTTTCTGCCGCCAAGGTCAAGTCTTTCTGTGGGGTGCCCCAGGGCTCCTCACTATCTCCCTTGTTGTTCAACCTGTACATGCGGCCCCTCCTCTTTGCCCTGAGTAAGCACAAAGTCACTGTATATAACTATGCAGATGACTTACAGCTTATCTTTGTTCTCAATTCCCCTAACGCGGTGGAGGACTTCCAAGCCACCATGACCCTAATCCAGAGCTGGATGTCCTCAAATCACCTCAAGTTAAACCCAGGGAAAACTGAGTTGATTCTGCCCGGCAAGAGCGAAATCAGTTGGAGCCCTAACTTCTGGCCGTCGGACATGGGTCTTCCCCCTAAGAAATCTTCCACTGTAAAAAGCCTGGGGATAACCATCAACGGGGACCTCTCGCTAAAATCCCAAATTGGTACCGTGGTCTCCTCTGGATTTTTCCAACTAAGGAAAATCAGGAAAATCGCCCATTTCCTCACTCCCTCCGCCTTAATCCAGGTAGTCATGGCCTTAGTCCTCTCCCACATTGACTTTTCTAATAGCCTATACCTAGGCCTACCTGCAGGACAACTTAAAAGACTACAGTACCTGCAGAATCAGGCCGCTAGGCTGATCTGCAAAGTACCCAAATGGGAACCTATCAAACCAGGCCTGGAGAGTTTGCACTGGCTACCTGTGGCTCAAAGAGCCGAATTCAAAGCCGGGTGCACTATCTTTAAGGCTCTGCAAGGCAAGGGACCCCTATTTATCAGACAGCTGATCGGTAGATATGTCCCCTCACGGAACCTAAGATCCGCCCACAAAGACCTTTTAGAAGTTCCTCGTTTCAAGAAAAAACGACAAGGCGGCAGCAGCTTCCACTTCCTGGCAGCCACCCTATGGAACTCTTTACCACTAGCCCTCAGACAGAGTAAAGACCTCCTTGCCTTTAGAAAGGCTTTTAAAACTCACCTCTTCACAAAAGCTTATCCGAAATAACTCTTCCGGCAGACTCACCTCTTGTTATGTTTTTTATCTTACCAGCGCCAAGAAGCCCTTGGGCGTACGCGCGCTTTATAAATTTTTAATAACATAACATAACATAACAGATGGGGTCACACTGAAGACAGACCTGATGAAGGGCATTAGAGAGGCACCTATTTTGGAATACAAGGACCAGTTTCATTATTTGCTGAGACTCATTGATTGCTATTAAAGGGTTATCATGGACAAAGGAAGTAGGACTGAAATTTGAAGGGGTCTGCTTAAAAAAAAATAATTAAGGGAAGTCGTTTTGGGGCCACTTCAATCCTAGGGTTTCAAAGAGGTCATATACTCTATTGCCAGTGCTGGGATGATCACACCCTTTGATGTTTCTAAAATCACTATTCTCACTTTTGATACTAGTGCAAGAAGCATTGGTGCGGTCCTTTCCCAGCATCAGAAACGGATGTGAAAAGCCCATTGCCTTTGCCTCCCAGTCACTTTTGGATTCTGAAAAAAACTACTCCATAATTGAGTAAGAGGCATTGCCAGGTGCATGGGACGCTGAGCAAGTTTGCACTTACATTTGAGGTTTAAAGGTCACACTGATCACAAGCCTTTAAAGTTCTATTCCTTAGTGGTGAGATGAAAAATTCTGAAAGGGTGGCGACTAGGCAACAAAATTATAATTCTACTGTTGAGTACTTTCCGTGTTAGAAAAACAGGGTCGCACATTGTTTCTCTAGACTGATCTTGGAGCGTCATGAAAAGGGCTTCTCCTTGGAGAGCGAGTAGGTGGTTGCCAGTGTTTGGGTTGTGGTGGAATGTTGTGATTTAGCCACTCAGAGGGAAGAGTCAATGAGCATCAGTAAGAGAAACACAATTCAAGCAGATTGTGCAAAGGATCAAGAAGCCTAGCAATAGGGAAAGTTGCAATCCTGTTGGGGTATGACCACACTTTGGGATAATGAAGGAGCTATCTCTCTACTCTGAGGGAGTGGTGATGCAGGGCAACAAGCTCATACCTTTGGAGACCTTGTGGGACTGGTTGATTGCTTTGCACATAAAAGGCATTTGAGCTATGACCATGACAAAGAGTAGAGTGAAAGCCAAGTTCTGGTGACCTGGTCTTGTTGACCAGGCAGCTCTTGAAGTGCAGGGGTGCACAATTAGTAAATAAACAGACAAAAGAGGGAAGGTTAGTGGATGCCCCCACAGGGCACATTGAGGATCCTGTGAAACAATGGCAGATGTGAAGCCATTTAACGGTCTTCTAGATAACTTACACTTTGCAGTAATTACCACAGATGTTCACAGTCAGTAGAATCAAGCGTTTTATTTTTTATTTTTTACTAAAGGTCTCTATTAAGAGCATCATTGAGTGATTGAGGCACTTGTTTTAAAAGGAGGGCCATCTGAGCTACATTGTCATTTACAACAGCAGACAGTTGCTGTCCCAAGAAATGAAGGACTTCTTATTTAGTTGTGGTGGCAGACATGGACACCTGGCTCTCTACAATCCACATGCCTATGGTCTGGTTGAAAGAGCTAATAGGCTCATGAAAGCTATGCTGGAATTGGCAGTGGAAAGCAAGTTGAATATGCAAAGGGCAGGTTTTGGACAAGGTATGGGCACACCGCACCACAAGGTGAACACAATTCTTCTCCATGACGGCAAAGGAAGCCAATACTGAGATGATCCTAGGTTAGGCTTCTCGAAATTTCAGGGCCTATTCAAGGTTAAGGCTGTAAAGAGGGTGCATATTGAATTGCTTGGTTGCCAAACGTAGAACAGATGTAGAGTAGTCTTGTATCAGAAAAACTGGCAATGCTATCTTGGGATGGATGTCAAGGGGCTTGATGGTTATTGCAACCTTACATTTATGTCTTGTGACAAAATTATCGGCAAAAAACGTTGTGAAGTGTTTGGTCAGTCGAGTGATCTCTCCGACTCAGTAGACAGTGTGAGAGGGGGTGGAGATGCTTTTTCCGTCAAAGTGGTGAGCTGGCCAGAGATGGGTAGCGTCTGTGCCTGCAAGCAGATACAAGAGAATAGGTGTGAGAAATAGTAAAGCTCCTGTGTGGTTCAAAGATTTTGTGACTGGATTATTTATTTTAATTTCCGCTCTTGCCCCTGCCTTTCTTACTCCATTTAGTTGGTTCATGTTCAGCAGGACTTTCCCTCTTTTTTTATTAGCTTTTGATTCTTTCCTGAATCTTCTGTCTCCATGCTAGCATCACTCTTTGACTTTTAATTGTTACAGTACAACTGATTTGTTTCTCAATTCTACCTTATTCAGTATTTTTACTTTGCCTCTTGAAGAGAAAAGGTGTGCTGTAATGTGTTAGCCTTGTAGTACACTTGTAGAGTTCAATTTGTTATTTAATGTGTTGTTTTGCTCTGGTCCTGAAGTTCTATTTCAGTTGGTGTGGGACTGCCTGGAGAAGATGAACAACTGTGAGCTTGGACTTCCATAAATGTTCCTGTGAAAATCTTACCTGCACCCTGGATTACTTTATCACAGCAGTACCTACTCAGTTGCTGTAAGACAACTGATAGGACCACTAGCCCCATTTTGAGGATTGCAGCAGAGGCAAGGAAGGAACTCCTTTTCCTCATAACCATCCACTATATGTCTTGGACTGCTCCAAATCGTAATGAACAGGCTATAGAGTCAATACTTAAAGATGTCTTGACAGATTGGCAGATGATTGCTGGCTTATGTTCCTTTCTGTATGTATGTGTGCGTGTGAAATGTGTTGTGGGGTGTGTATTGTGGAATGTGCAATTATGACAGCAACATGTTAGATAGCTGAAACTGCAGTAAGACATTAAATACAAAGTGGATACAAAACTACATTGGCATCAAATATGCACTTGCTTGCACAAATGATAGACCTGTTAAACAAAAAGGCATGCCTATTTTTGGGCAGAAGAACAAGATACTCCTACACTGCAAAATAAATCTTTATGTTTCATGGAGTGAGATAAAAACAGCATCACATTAAGGATTGTATGGTCTTGTCACTGAAAGGGTCTAGAAGCTAGGGCGACAATACGCAACATTAGAAATGAAGTGCGTGTGAAAGTACCTCTTCCCACTCTTGTGAAGAAAGAATAGGATGAATTTAGAATAAAGACTGTCCATTTGGAAATCAGAACAAGAAAAACAAATGAATTTAATTGACCCAGAAATTATGAGATTGATAAAGATTACAAATCCAGACAATGTAAAATGATTTGCCATCTACAATAAACACCTCTTTTATAGAGAAAGATTATTGAAATGGTAAGTGGGAATGGTGGATATTGCAAAATAGGACACTCTCCCAAGGAGAATCAGTTAGCAGATGAATATGATGATAGTAAAAACATGTCTAGTAGATTACTACAAGTGGAAGATAAAAGGGGCAGGTGGTTATGCCTAAAGTAGAAAACGAATTTAGTGTTAATATTAGTTTCCGCTATGCCCCAACTCTAATGATTCCTAATTCTAACACTAACACTTTCCAATTTCATAGCACAGTCACTCCTGGTTTCTATCTTTGATGACATGAGGCTGGACCTGGATGCAGGGCATGCCAGTACACACGTTGGGAACAGCTCAGCTACTTTGGCCGATCATACCATTATGATGGACCGTATCTGGTGGTTGATATTGGTAATACAGCACTACAGTTGCATTAGTCTTTCCTGCATATAGATCTCAGGCAGTAATGCTAGCTCCCCTTGTCTTGTAAAGAGCTTCTGTGTCCCAGAGGCTTCCGCAATATTCTTCACTCTCACCTTATTTACTTAACATCTATGTGAGACTGCCGGCGAATATACTCGCCGAGGCAGGATTTGGAGCTCTATATACCCAGACGATACTCAGATTCTGCTTTACTTGCATAAAACATTTGATACACATACCCATGGAAATTTCAACTAACTATGCAACTCATTTGAAATTGGATAGAGAGCACGAAGTTAAAGCTCAATTGAGAGAAGACAAAGGTTCTTGTTCTCAATGTCTGCTGTAACTCTGGGTTGACAAATTCAAAAACAACAATTGATGGACAGAATGCAGAACAATGTCATACATTCACCCCAGTACCGAGATCTGGGCCTAAATCCATCATTTTTTGCTCACCATGCCTTTCCAGTTTGAACCCAGCCATATGCAAATCAGTCTTGACCCTGTGCCTCATGGGAACAGTCCAGCCCGAACTGCCAAGCCAGGTCCTCCCTGGACTGGAAACAAGCATCCTAGGACCGGTTTCGGGGTTTCACCCCTCTTCAGCCAGGATAGCTCGATTCCAGTGGCATGGGGAGTAACTCTGGGTTGGACATTTATTGACCCTATGAGATGGACCATACTCAAAACTAGTCGCATCTGTTTAAAACTTGGGGGATCAGGAGTAAGTCCCAGCTTGCTATGACATAGCATGCATCGTCAACAGTCTCTAGTTATTTAGATTCAGGATCAGAAAAATTAACTAAAATTACCTAGTGATACCCTGCAAAGAACTTCATTTTCTGGGTCCCTGGTAAGATTAAAATCAAAGTGGGTCCACTGGATCACAGAGGTGTGTGGCACGATCCATGGGCATCATCAATTTTAATATTTTATACATAAGAAACAAAACAAGAATTTAAAAGATGATTTGATGATTATAATTGCTGTATATATCTTTTAAATATAGGCACTATCTGGGATACTGATTATGCGAGTATAACTCTTCGGATATTTATCTGCATACATATATACATTTAGAATAGGGGTTGACAGTCCTGATGAAAGTCAGACACACTCTGATCTTGTGAACATAGGCTGAAGCATGTCAACTTCAGGGTGTAGGAGCCATCGTAGTTTTATCACTCCAATTTTAATCTTTCTAGAGATCCAGAAAATAAAGGCCCTTGAATGGTATTGCAAGACCATTTTAGTTACTTTTTCTGATCTCAAACTCAAAGAACAATTATATATAAGAATTTCCAGATCATGGTGAGCCTCGGCAGGCGAAAAAAAGTTCTGTTCGAGGGGAGGACCTTATGGGGAAGCATGTCAAGAAAAGTGGGCGAGGATCCTAATCCAAAACTTTTTAATGATTTGTCTTGCCTTAATGAACACATAAATAAGATAAAAGTGCTCCATCATATTCTTTGTACAAACAGTTCAGATGGAAGGATATACTGCTCGAAATCTACTCTCCTTTCCCTGTGATTATATGTGCTCTCTCTCACCCGATCATGGATAGGCCCCTAACTAGCAGAACTGAGAACACTAAATTGTATTATCTTTAAAATGCATCCAGAGGGTGTTTTGATGCTTTAACCAGAGGTACCATTATTCAAACAAAATGCCACTGATATGTAAAAGCAACTGAATATATAGGATAGGTAATCTCCTTTATGTCGCTCAAAGATTTTGATATTAGAAGAACAACTGAGATTACCTGGCAATCAGTTAAAATGGTTGAGGCAGCTGTTAACCTTAGAGGGACGATACATGAGTGGGGAGTCTGAGAGTCTAAAGCCCATACTGAATGCCATCCGTTAATATTAATGCAGTGCAATATACAAACTGAGTGTTCGAGTATAACTTGTCCTTCTCATAATTTGTGGCTGAAATAAACAGAGCAAAGTGAAAAAGAGAACGTATGAACACATTCCAAAATTAAGATTGTTTGAAAAGCGGACAATGGTAGGAGATGTAGTCTAGATATTGTCACTGATCAATCCCCCGACTATAGCTGGCAAAACATCCTCATTAGTTAAAGAAGTACACTGAGGTCACAACTAAAAATCAGCTCACTCACCTGGGGTAGTTTCAGTATCCATTTTAGTGCTAAGAATTTGAAAATTAGTTTATGGAATATATAGAAGTTTATGAATGATTCAGTGCTGACAAATCTTACTTTCAGCTTTAATATAGCGTGACTTCCGTAAAGATGGGCAACAGATGAATCCAGAATGTGAGGATTTAGTCAACATTATGTTTCAGTCCAAAAGGTAGCTCACACTGGGAGTGCATCCGGTGATTTATCAGTGTTTATGGCATCCAACATTAACAAAATGGTATGTCATCTGGATTTTGAACTCCCCTATATTCTAACAATTTTAGTGGTTCACTTTATTATACTCACTGAGGAAAGTGGATTTTATCGTAGTTCTGTATCATCTACACTAATGCTATTGCAGCAAAGTAAAAGGAAATATTTCGGCACAGTTACAGACCACTTAAGAGCCTACAAGCCCAGTACTAGGCACTTGGATTCTTTTAACCTGGATTTCAATTCACATTTGCTACACTGGGATGAACAGACCGATTTGTTTTTGATAGATAAATGAAGATCACAACTAGAAAACAATTTATGAAACCATCGCACAATTTAGGAGTGCAGGAATTAAATGGTTGTTTCCTTACTGGTTATCCAGCACATCATACTCATTGCTCGAATTAAAGAGGAGCTGTTTTAGGATATACTTTTATTTGCAGTCATCTTTTAAATAAAGCTCAGGATTTTAAAGTGTCAAACCACAAAGCAAACTACGTTTCACAGTATTTTGCTTTAAATGTTGATATTCCTCAAAATATTGTTACATGAAATATCTGCAATAGGACCGGTGAGGAAAATTTGAAAAAGATTTAAATGGTCACAATCGACTAAAGATTGGTTTCACAAGTGGACTATCCTGCTTCCACCACATTTACTGGGTGAGAACGCTATCAGTGAATATGACTGGAATTTGTTAATCAAGGATTTATGTGCTTGGTTGATTTTGCTGTGTAGAAATCAGGAAAAGTTAAAGTAATCAGACAACAAAGATCCAGCACTTTGGACAGGTGAAGATGCACGTCATGTCACAGGGAGAAGAAAGAGGACAAGTGAGAAAACAGGAGATCAATGTCAGATGCATCCCTTTAAAGATATGCAATGTGCCTAGCAGCACAGTTCAGAAAGACTCTGTTGAGTTGAGATTACGAGCACAGGCCTAATTAAAAATAACTTTGGAAAAAAGGCTTTGAGTTTGGCCTAGAATACAGGCAAAGAAGTAGTGCTTTGTAAGCCCGAGGGCAAATAGTTCCAGGCTCTAGTAGCAAAACCCAAAAAGGATGGTCGCTCCTTCCTAAAAATCTGGAGTTTCAGAAGCAGTGTGTCATCAATCCATAAGGAGCTAAGCCTGCCAGATACATTTAGCTTCAATCACAGGTATCATGGATTGGAGGTGTGTAGGGCCTAATAAGTGAAGTGGGACATATTTATAAAGCTCTTGCTTCAATCAGTAGCCATTGGACAGATGGAAGTACCAGCAAGATGTGCTTTTAAAGGGTCAAGTTGAGGAGAGAGCAATATTCAATCCTTGACAGTACCAGTAAGTGGACAAGAGTCTTAAAGACTTTTTTTATATTTTGTTTATCGCTTTTTCAATATACAGCACAGCATATACCAGTTATTACAATTAGAGAAGGACAGACAATCATAATACATTTTGCAAAACAACAATTCATTGGAAATATTTGTCAGATGTTGAAACCTAATGAAAGAAACCTTCTAGGATAAAAGGGTGTAAACCTAAAATATAATACGTGAGACAGAAACTAATATCCATCAGGTAGCCCAAAAAAAAGTTATATAGAAGGGTAGCTGGAGGACTGAAATGTGAGCCAACCATATCGTGACTCACATTCTTTGTGCAAAAAAATATCTAGGGTCCATTATGAACCAACGATTCCTTCCAGCTAGGAGCCCATATCAGTCTACCTAAAATTTTCCCTCTTTTACCCTTCCTTTCATATATTCCCCTTTCCAAATTAAATATCGAAAAAAGCTGCACTAGCCATAAATGAAATGTTGGTGCAGCTTGGTCTAGCCAGACTGAGGCAACAGTTATTCGTAAAACAGCCATAGCGAGAAAAAGAAAATAATCCAACATCGATTGCCCCTGGATATTATCCACCCCAAGAAGCATTAAGACTGGGGTTAATTTAACTTTAAAACCCAGGGTGGATTCAAAGAATACCGTAATGGAGGATTTAATCCTATCAAGGCGTGGACAAGTGGAGAACATATGAGCTAAATCCGCATTAGATGAATTACACCGTGGACATGTAATACCCTCTTGTCACCCCCATTGTAAAATCTTAGCCGGTGTATAGTATAACGAAAAAACTGTTTTGTAATGCTGGGCCCGAAGCACAGCAGAACTTAGTACTGTCTGCGCCAACTCTAAGGACTGAGTAAAATTGTCAGAATCGGTGCCCAACCTGTCTTCCCAATTCTTGCCATGTTTTTCAAGATCATCCAATTTTGTTGCAGTTAATTCATTATAGATTCTTTTAATGGTGCAACCCTCACTGCTTCTTATTGCCTCAATAATGTCAACCCTACCGAATCCGTTAAACCCACCCGCCTTTTTATTAAAGAAGCTTCTAAGTTGGAGATATTTAAAAATAAATCCTTGTATCAATTCCAAACTTATCCTGAATGTCCTTGAATTGATAAAAACCGTCTGAACCCATTAAGTCCCCAACTTTCATAAGGCCACGCTCTGCCCACACGGCCATAATTTGATCCGAGAAAATTTGTGGGAGTGTAGGGTTACCAAACAATTGAGTATAAAAGTTCATTCTCCCTAAGCCCGACTTCTTACTTTACGGCAGCCCAGATTTTAAAAGCTGCTTGCATAGTTTTTAATTTGGTTCTCTTAACCCCTTCAGCGCGGCGCGGATTTCCGCGCCACGCTGAAGGTTCTGAGCGCGGGCGGGGCCATGACGGAACGGTTCCGTCATAAGCACAGCCCAACCGACGTGCATGACGGAACCGTTCCGTCATGCGCGTCGAAGGGGTTAAAATAACTGGGCTCGCTGAATTTCAAAAAGCAGTTTACTGCATCTTCCCCCACCAATAAGCTATATACATCTGGTATCTTATCAACATTGGCGGGTTCTTTAAATCCCCCGCCAATCATCCCGCACATATACTGAAGTGCCGCGGCCCAATAATAAAGCTTAAAATCTGGAACTGCCCATCCTCCTCTGTCCAAAGGTAGAGTCATATATCGTAGAGCCCTTCTTGTTTTGCCATGTGCCCATATAAATCGATTAATCATATTGTCTAATGTGGTGAACCATTTTTTCTCAAGGGGATTGCCCTAAACTAATATACATTTTTGGGGAGAAAAACCATTTTAATCACGTTACATCGGCCAACCAGTGACAGATGCAGGTTGTGGAATTTGTCAAGATCTGAATTGGCCTTCCGTATTATCGGATCAATATTTACAGCCACTAATTTATCCAAATCTGGGGTTATGGTAATCCCAAAATACACCGCTGAATCTATCATTCGCGGATCAGAACGGACAATCTCACCATTCACTACAATTTGAGTCTTTTGTTTGTTTAGGCATATCCCGAGATCTCTCCAAAAGCTGAGGCTATATCCTCAACTGCCTTTATTGCTGCTAAGGGATTAGGGGTTACCAGGGCAACGTCATCCGCGTATGCAAGGACCTTTGTGGGTATCTCATGATATATAATGGGCTCGATTTCCCGGCTGGATTTGAGTTTCCGTAATAGGGGGTCTATATAAATTGCAAATAAAAAGGGGTGAGCAGGGGCACCCCTGCCTAGTGCCCCTTTTTATCCCAAAAGGTGCAGTATATTTCCCATTAATTCTAAGGTGAGATGTTGGTGCTTTATATAAGTTGCTAATGGCCTTGATGAACCCCTGTCCTAGACCGAACCATCTCATTGCCTCCCATAAGTAATCCCAGGAGACCATATCGAAAGCTTTCTCTGTGTTTAAAAGCAGCATAGCCATAGGGTCCCCTGAGACTTCTGCTGCGTCAAATAAGGTTATTACCTGCCAAATGTGTTGGGTGGTCCCTCTCCCCGGGATAAACCCATGTTGGTATGGATATATTACCTTCCCGATAATGAGATTTAACCTAGTAGCGAGAGCTTTAGATAGTATCTTTACATCGCTGTTAATTAAAGTAATTGGCCGATATGACCCGGGTTCCTGGGGTAATTTCCCCTTTTTTTAAATTATTATAATGTCCGCCCCTGACCAAGAGTCAGGGATTGAACCCCCGAATTGTGCCAAGCATATTACTTCGACCAGATTGGGTCCTACTTCTTCCCAAAAAGTTTTGTAGAATTCCAGGGGGATCTGGTCAGGTTTGGCAGCCTTCCCAGAAGGGAGATTCTTTAAGGCACAAAAGATCTCATCTTGTGTCAGGGCGGCCTCGAGTTCCATACTGTCCTCACTTTCAATGCTCTGCAGTGGTGTGTTATTGAGATAGCCCTGGATTAAACTCTGCTGTATCGGGGGTTCTGCATCATATAGTCGTTGGTAGAATTGCCGAAACACTTCTTGAATCCCAGGTGGGGCCGTGATTAGGCTTCCATGTTCATCTATGATTTCATTTATTTCACATCCAGCACTCCTTTGCCTAAGTCTGACTGCCAACGTGTGGCCCACCCATTCACTAAATTCATGGCAATGTTCTCTTTTAGCTAAGAAGAGCTCAGCCGCATTTGAGGAAGCGCGGTCTCCAATTTCTGCCTTGGCCCAGGTTTGCCTGAGTAGAATATCCTCAAAAGCTAAACCTGCCTTCTCTGCAGTTGCCAGTTCCTCCTCAATTTTGACTACGTTTTTATACAGCAGTGCCCCCCGTTGCTTCTCCCTTTTCGGTCGTAAAAGACTAAAACTAAGTGTCTACCCTCTGATCCCGGCTTTAAAAGCGTCCCATACAACCCCGGCACGAGCACTATATCTATTTATATTCCAGTATGTCTTAATCCATTTCTTCATATGGGTAACATAATCAATGTCTAACAAGAGCCCTCCTTCGAACGTCCAGGTCCGTTCACCCTGTACTACATTAGTGAACGCCAGTGTGAGGACAAGGGGGTTGTGATCAGATAGTATCCTAGGGTGCTTCTCAATATACGCCATTCGCAAAATGTATTTTCCAAGTAAAAAAAAAAAAAAATCAAGAAGACACAATCTTCCTGAGACAAACAGGCACACATTTTAATCATCATAGGGTGAAAAGGTACTCATTGAAGACGGCAGTTGAATATATTTTACAAAAACACCCTCTTAAGGCAAAGTGCAAAATATGAAATTGCATACTCTATCACATGCCACTATGTATTCTGAACTTACTTCGACAATATTGATCTTACTCCAACAATAGTAATCAGAAATGTCATGACTATAAATATTTTAGTGCATTGTACTGACTAGTCCTTCTTCGACAACAAACATTCCTTGTAATTTCAATTCTCTTTAGTGCAACGGTAACCGCCGGTGATTCCAATTTAAAGGTTTGCTTTGTGCTAAAGCAAGCGCTCAGCTGAATAAAACTGGAGTGCCGGTTTCGCTATCGCTGGTTTTGCATTTGCTTCACACCTAGTGGGTTGTGATTACAAGTGGAAAACGCCAAATAGCCGCGGTAATGTTCACAAAAGCAGTTTGCTCTCGTTAATTCCATTTTTAGAGCAAATCTCTTTTGTACTCCCATTTAGCACCAACCTCTAAAAAACTGCATCACAACAGAAATAGTGCTCATAGTTTGAATATTTTTACGCAGTTTGCTCTCGTGATCCCATTTTTAGACGGAATCTAATCTGTACTCCCGTTTAGCGCTACAAATCTATAAAGAGTACACACAGGACTATAACTGTTTGCAATAAAGTAAAATGGGCCATGTTTGGAGACACGACATGAGTTGAGAGAATTGCAATATCGCGTTAAAACGACAGCAGGTCCAAAAATGCTTCTTAAAAATGAAATTCTGCCGTTTATTTGGGTCACGGTAACTAAACTTCATTTTCAGATAAACTCTTCAAACATTCTGCATAACATGCATCAACATTTACACACGTAAGGAAAACATCAAGTCTAAATCAACGTTGTCCGTGTATGATATCATGGACTGGAAATTCTCCTGCACTGAGCGTCGATAACACAGAAGAAATATCTAAACAAACGGACGCTTCTGGGGCTCAAAGTATCAGCGGTTACCGTGAGCGAGTGTAAAAAGTGTTAAAATGACAGCGCAGCTCGAATGCTTTCTGCAGGTGAGTGGTACTTTCAGTCTGGTCTTCCCCCACTCCCGGGTGCCCAGCTTACCCCTTCATGGTACACTTTATTCGCTCGCTTGATCTTGATGTCCAGCACCGTCCCCATCGCACTCTGAGAGGTGTGGAGAGCGGCAACTACGCTGTGCTGAACACTAAGCTGTCAACTCCTGTCAATACTAGCAGACTCCAAAATCACGTGATCATCGCATGGTCACGTGAAATGTCACGTGCAAGCCTAACCATTAAAAAAAGAAACATTAGTTAAAAAGGCAGCCATTTTGGAATGTATATGTTTAGCCTCAATACATGGATGGCAATAACAACATGTAGATTTTACTAGTAGAATCCTAAAGGGTTCCATATACTTTCGAATAGTGCAACAACAGCAAAAGGAAACAATATATGATTCAAAATAATTAGAATGAACGGATTATATTTGATATTCGCTGCAAGCAATAAACTCGAATCTTCCAGAAAATCGAAAGATTGAAATTCACTAAGAAATTGTGTGAAAATTCTTGTAAACATAGCAAATTCTACACTGGGAGACGCTGCATTCGTTATAACCGAGACCTACCAACGCACGTCTTACGATACCGATAAAACGGTCTCACAATATTAGCATTTTTAGTTTATTTTGAATAAAAGTCCCATTTATTGATGCAGTCGACTTTTCAACTTTTAACTGTGTCCTGGTGACGCTGCGAAAACAATTTTGCCTACGTGCGAATGTTGCTCACTTCATCAGAGCACTGTCATCTCAATAAAACCTAAACATGCACATCAATCACTTCGTGCATAACATACCAGATATCAATCATATTGTGGATTACTTACACAAAGATGCCGCGTGGATGGAATGAAAAGAAGGCAATAAGCGTACATGGAGATGATGACACTGTACAAAGTTGAGTTCAGCCGTAGTTCCAGCAGAATCAAAGCAAAGCGTTCCTAACGTGTATAACACCAGATACCGCATGCATACCAAAATTGTAAGTCAGGCGAGGGGGAGATCTTGAGGAAAAAAATCAGAGGACTGTATCTTCCCCATTGGCTTCTATTGAAGCAAAGGCAATTTCAGATAGGAGGCAGCTAAAATAAAGCTATTTTTCACTTAAAAAATATGGGGTCTACTTCCTGAATCAGGTCTATTGGCATTTATGTTATAAGGAAATTTAGGCCCGGCTCCTGGAATTTTCATCTGGATGGGCCAAAGTTGCCTTCGGGTGGGCCACCGACCCAATTTTTTGTTCTTCTGTAGATAGCCCCCAAGCCCTAGATTACTTCATATCTACTTCCAAACAGACACCACGATACAAACATTAGATTCTGTGTTTAAACAAAGCATATCGAGGGTAGAGTAGTGGTAAATCGAGCTAAGGTTCATTTTAGGGTTATGGGGTGGGTAGTGCTACAGGGATGTAAGCCTTTTGTGAGTTGTAGTCTTAGTTTGCTTCCATCAAATTAATTAGACAAACACTGAATACAAATGATTTGCGAGTTTGAAGTGTATGACTGAAAACTGTCTGTGTTAACGTGGAGAGAAGCTGTCATCCTACACGCTCATGTGAATGCTTCTCATGCCTCCAGAAAGTTTCCTAAATGGAATGACGCCGAGACAGAACTGCTGGAACTGGGATTGAAATCACCAACTCTCCAGGCTGCAATTTTCATGTCCTTTGAACATGAGTTGGGGGACACCATATCAAGTGGAACTCTTAAAGCCCCAGTTCCACCATCTAAGACAACTGAGTAAGAGGAGTAAGTAAGATAAGCAAGAGAAGGTTAACATAACAGAAATCTACAAGAACTGGTGGCAAAACAGAGACTCAAACAGTGAAGCCGTGCAGAAGAAAAGCTTCAAGATCAAATGCTGATGGACCAAAAGAAGTTATTGAACCACGATTATCAGCAGTCTACCTCCGAAGAGCCCCTATCCCATGAGGGTCAGGATGCCATTTAGTCAGAATTTCAAGATGAGGACCTTCAACAAGATGCCACCTTTCATCCCAGACAGAATTGAAGCTGGTTGCGGGCAATGTAGCACACAGCCATATGATTCATGGTAGCTCACTGCTTTAATCTCCCATTTAGTCTATTAGTGCAACTACAAAAAACATTTTGCAGTGATGCTGCCTGTGGAATAGAGCCGACAGCAACTCATCAACACAAGCACCAGGCCTACATCTACTTTAAGGTGTTTGCCTCTTTCACAAAAGTTGGTTGCCACTTAAAACAAGAGATCACAACCTATTCCCCTAAGCAGGAGCTAGGCTCCTTCCAGATTCAAGCAACCTCCCCCAATATACAATTACGTACAAATGGGGACCACAGATAATGCATTAAATAATCTGTGCATTTGAACCAATCAAAGTCCCAAAAAGTTGATTAAAATTGTCTGTTCTACTTATGAAAGTATGTTAAACTTTTCATTGATAAGTTCCAATTTTCCTTTTGTAATTTACATATGAGAGCTGTGTCCCAGAGCACCTTAATTCCACATATTTCGACACTGGTTATAGCTTAGAATAGAATGCTCATGGATATAATCAGACCTCTGCAACCTTTTTGATGCAGGGTGGCCACCCAACCCTCTACAGGCCCCCCAACCCTCTAAGGGGGCCTACAACCCTTCAGAGGGCCCCAGTCATCCCAAGGCCAATAATTATCTGTGAGATATGGGGAGCTCAGGGGTCCTTCATTATATTCTGCAAGGGGGCCCCATCATTTTAGGTTACGCATTGGGAATGTCTGGCTCCATCAGGGTCCAGGCGGTCCCACCACACGAATCTGCTGATCCCACTGCGGTGTTGAGAAAGGTGCACTGTGTTACCACGTCACAAGACTTCCAATAGTTGAGGTAAAAGTTACAGTGTTCGGCTATAATATTAAACTCGAAATACACATGTAAAAAGCCTCACCTCCAAGATCCTTCATCTCTGGATGCTGTCAGTGGCGTAGCCAGTGTGTCATGGGACCTAGTGCAATAAACAAAATAGGTCGCCTTTTGAACTGGGAAATACATCCACCGGGAGGAATAATACCCATTATTATATGTTGGTTTTGTATCGTGTGGTCATATCGTATATCTTCTTGTATAAAGATTATACTCGTTTTATAAAAACTCGCGTGGAGTCTATTTGTGCTGACATCAGTGGGTTGCTGTGAGTGTGGTTGCACATACTTTACACTCGTGCCTTGGAGATAAGCCTGGCTGCTCGTGCCAAGCTACTAAGGGGTGAGCAGGGCTATCTCAGACGGTGTCCTTACTTAGCCTAACGTTGAAATGAGGGGTCTGGATTTCGCACCTAGCAACAGCGGTGTGGGACAGGGACTCCCTCCTCCAGCATTTGGTGGCGGCCGTGAGAGACTAGGACCCCCACTGCCAACAAGTACATTATGCATACACTTAGGAGATATCTAGCCAAGGTGATTGGTCCAGATTTTTGGCACTTCTCGTGGGGGGCTAGTAAGTCCATTGTATCTCCGGGAATGTATGTCAGCTCCAAGTTTCCCCAGGCCAACCCCATCATTTCCATCGGGAGATGAATATGTTTGCTGTTAGGGCTCCATATCAGTATCTCGTCCCATAGTTCTTGCTGGTCAGGGAAAGCCAGTCTATAACATTCTCTTCACATACCCCACACCCGGTAACATTTTTAAAAACAACCTCTGGCTGCGTATACAAATTTCTTCGCTCCCATACATGTGTCCATCCCAGCAAGGCCTGATGAGGTAGTAGGTTATCCCCAGGCCTGTGCGATATCCCTCTTCGTCACTATCAACCCAAGTGTGTCAAAATCAGCTTTTTCCTAGGGAGATCAATGTCCACAGCGACGCCCAGGAGTATGACTGGGGGATTATATATTATGTCCTCTTCCAGTACAGCACTAAGTTCACGCAATATTGTTTCTCAACATCTCTGGATCTCTTTGCACCACCACCGAGCCTTTAGCCTCTCCGCATCTAAGACAATTCGGCGAGGTGATGTTCCCCATTTTAAGGAGCTTAACCCTATCCAAGTAGACCCGGTGTAGGGTCTTCAATTGAATCAGGCGGAAGCGCAATCCTATGGCAACCTCCCGGGGATGCATCGTGCTGCCTTCCAGTCGACATACTCCATCTCTCTCAGGTCATGCTCCCACCATTGTCATAGGCCTCTGAGGTTGTCCAGAGTATTATTTATAATGACCTTGTAAAGCTAGGAGATCACCCCCCTGCCCAGTGGTTCCTGGAGCAGGAGATTTTCCAAGTGGACCTACTCAGTCAGGTCTTACTAGTCTATCCCTTTGGCATGGAGGGCATGTCATAGTTGTGTATGTTTGTATACTTGGGTGTGTGGGAGGTCGTATTCCACCAAAAGGCTGTCGAATGACTGGACTCCTACATTCTCTATAACATCCTGTACCTTTGAGATCCCAATTAAGTCCCATCTGCCAAAGCCCTTAAGTCTATGCACCATTCATAGTGAAGTTTCATTCATGACCCTCCCTTTCAATCCCATATGGATGCGTACTCTGTCCCAGGCCACCAGTGTAACCCGAGTCGGAGCAGGCAGGGGCTTTCCATCTTTACCATCGTAAAAGTAGATATCCTAGGTGGGTTCTACCATGGCGCATCTGTCCAGCCTGGCCGCGGGGTCTTAAGACAGGCGTGGGCCCTGTAGCCTGAAGTTGGGAGGCCAGTAGTATGCCCAAAGGTGCGGTAGGGCAATCTCTCCATTAGAAATGGATCGATAGAGATTTTTTGAACTATTCGAGGGGCCGCCCCATCTCGTCCCACAGCAGTAATCTTACTCATATGTCGAACTTCAGAAAGTAGGATTCGGGGATCAGATAGAGTGTGTTCTCCATGATTTAATTCTTGTCAGGCTGTTTAATAGAAGAGTGACTTCATCCATGGATGAGATTTTCAGATTTGGGTATCATCAGCTACATGTGATAGATGATTCCAGAGTTCCTGAGGATCATACAGAGGGGTTTGTGGTAGAGTTTTTTTTGACAAAAGGGGGAGGTGCACCAGTAAGAAGTCCAAACTTAATAGTGAGTCCTTAAAGTTCCATTTATTCTTATATATATTTTTTCATAAAATGAGAAATCAGCCAACGCGTTTCGTTCTTTGAAGCAAGAACTTCTTCAGGGCTGAAACAAGTAACAGACAAATATAAAGACATAACTACATGTATATACAACATATATATGCATCCTAAGAATTACAAACAACACACAAGACCATAAAAAAGGACATTATTACATACAAATACAAACTGCGATACATATGTATATAAAGAGACACATCAGACAATATTAATATAAAAACAGAGTAATATAAATATACATACAAAGACAAAATAAAAAGCTACATAAGCTGATTTATTCTTAACCAGAGATAATAAATGCCATTGATTAGATGCAATATTATGCAAACAGTAATAGGTCATTATGAATGCTTGTATATTCATAAATTGCATGAACAGATATACTAGCGTCAAGATCAATAGTCTGTATTAATATAGAGTATCTCAATTAAGACCCAAATAGTAAGATGCGAAAATATCTCACCTATACTTAGACGATGTAGAGTACATACAGTTGTAGATCATCAAAAGGAATGTGATTCAAAAAGTATATGGTTCAACTATAACCATGCGATCGAAATTAGAGAATTCCATGATGCGAATTCAAATGAATGATTTGCAATGGTTCCACAGCGCTGACATTTAAAAGAAAAAAGGGGGAAAAAAAGGGAAGGAAAGAAATGCAATAAGCGATAAAGTTTGCATAAATATATCTAACAAACCAACAGTATAGCGTCGATATTAATAGTCTCCGTCGATATAGAACATCTAAAGTGCGACCCAAATAGTAAAAATGCGAAAATATCTCACCTATATTTAGACGATGTAAAGTACATATAAATGCAGGTCATCAAAGCGTATATGATACGAATATATCCATGTGATCAGAATTCCATGTTATGAATTCAAATGAGTGATGCGCATAGATTCCAACGCACTAAGATATAAACAGAGAGAAAGAAAAAACGCAATAAGCGATGACGCAACAAAAAAACAAAAAAAAACAGAAAAACAAGAGGGAAGGAGGGAAATATACAAACACAAACTAGTGTGCATACATCCAAATATCAAGCGTAGTCTCCGGTTCTAGTGGCCCTCAAAAAGCATAATCGTAATTTATCTCCAAAGCAATAACGTAGCTTATAGTAAAAAAGATTCATTAACCAGACTCTCCTCTTCGTTTCGGAACGTAAATCAACCCGTAATCACATATTGCCAGGTGGTATATAGCCGGGAACCACAGGTTCGATAAGTTACACCAAGTTACCAAAAGTAAGTCGAGAGAACAAGTATAGCGGCACAATACTGCATAGGATCTAAGCCAGCTTACCTTTTCCAAATCCGAAAAGCGTGAAGTAAGTAACGGAGTCAGATAGCAAAACAGTGTTTCAAACTAAACCGCGAAGCCACTACGTAAATAGATCACTTGATGTAAAGTGACACGTCCCCGTACGTCGGGAAAAAGCAGGTAAATACAATCGCCATATTTGAATGGCGTTTTGGGCATACACAAATGTTCATAAAGCGTCAGAGAACACCATAGTTAAAGACTGAAACACTATACAGGGAGCAGTATTTAAAACGGAGTAAAGTTATAAATGAGACATAAAGTAGCACGTCCCCGTCCGTATCCAGAGAAAGGCATGCAATTATAAATAGATATAAAGTAGCACGTCCCCGTACGTATCCGGAAAGCAAGTAAATATAGTCAGCATATTTAAATGGTGAAAATAATATATCCAGAGTAGGTTTTGGGATCGCGCCAGGACAACGCATTACCAAAGGACCATAAATATAGCCTGGTTACATGAATTCATAAATCCCCTTATCCACACAACATCAAGTGGACAAAGTCACCGTGTAAACACGGGCATTATACAAAAAGGATATATTAACAACCAACCGACATATATGTAGTGACAGCTCCGGTCTGTAAAGACGAAAGATCAATGTATTACCGACACATGGAGGGCCAATACAAAGCCAAAAAGAAAGACAAGAAAAAAGTGCCCCATACCAAGAAAAGTGTTAACAATAAAGATATATACAAAAATTAAAATGAAAAAAAGGGCAAAGAAAGAGGGAAAATAGTATGATCTGATCCCAGATCATACATAAATTAGCACGTCCCCATGCGTATGCAAAAGGCAGGTGGGAACAGTCACCATATCTGAATGGTGACAACAATATGTCCTAAGTAATACTGACACACGCAAGTATAGAATGTTGTCCATACCAAGAGTAAGTCGATACACTACAAATAGAAGGAATAACAACATTAATAATGAAGAAATATAAAAAAGGTATAAGAAGACAAAGTCGGATCAGATCCAAGATCATACATTTCAAACAAAGTCCTTCGATACTTGATAGTTATAGGAATAGTATTAGTAACAGTATACCAACCCTAATAGGACACACTTGCTCAGCTTAAATGAGAAAAAGTACCAACTAACCCCTACTGATTACAGAAAATAATGCATCTCAGTATCAGAATTGTGTCCCAAGGTAGCAGCGCGTAGGCGACAAATCCATTTAGATTCATTCTGTCTGAGTGTCAATTCCCTATTTGATCCTCTTTTGCCCACAGGTATAAGTTCAATACCATGGAACCAAAAGGAGGAACAATCATTGTGTTTGATCCTGTAATGCTCAGTAATAGGATATCTTGTATAATTGTTCAATAGGGCTCGCCTATGTTCATGTATAGCGGCACAATACTGCATAGGATCTAAGCCAGCTTACCTTTTCCAAATCCGAAAAGCGTGAAGTAAGTAACGGAGTCAGATAGCAAAACAGTGCTTCAAACTAAACCGCGAAGCCACTACGTAAATAGATCACTTGATGTAAAGTGACACGTCCCCGTACGTCGGGAAAAAGCAGGTAAATACAATCGCCATATTTGAATGGCGTTTTGGGCATACACAAATGTTCATAAAGCGTCAGAGAACACCATAGTTAAAGACTGAAACACTATACAGGGAGCAGTATTTGAAACGGAGTAAAGTTATAAATGAGACATAAAGTAGCACGTCCTCGTCCGTATCCAGAGAAAGGCATGTAATTATAAATAGATATAAAGTAGCACGTCCCCGTACGTATCCGGAAAGCAAGTAAATATAGTCACCATATTTAAATGGTGAAAATAATATATCCAGAGTAGGTTTTGGGATCGCGCCAGGACAACGCATTACCAAAGGACCATAAATATAGCCTGGTTACATGAATTCATAAATCCCCTTATCCACACAACATCAAGTGGACAAAGTCACCGTGTAAACACGGGCATTATACAAAAAGGATATATTAACAACCAACCGACATATATGTAGTGACAGCTCCGGTCTGTAAAGACGAAAGATCAATGTATTACCGACACATGGAGGGCCAATACAAAGCCAAAAAAAAAGACAAGAAAAAAGTGCCCCATACCAAGAAAAGTGTTAACAATAAAGATATATACAAAAATTAAAATGAAAAAAAGGGCAAAGAAAGAGGGAAAATAGTATGATCTGATCCCAGATCATACATAAATTAGCACGTCCCCATGCGTATGCAAAAGGCAGGTGGGAACAGTCACCATATCTGAATGGTGACAACAATATGTCCTAAGTAATACTGACACACGCAAGTATAGAATGTTGTCCATACCAAGAGTAAGTCGATACACTACAAATAGAAGGAATAACAACATTAATAATGAAGAAATATAAAAAAGGTATAAGAAGACAAAGTCGGATCAGATCCAAGATCATACATTTCAAACAAAGTCCTTCGATACTTGATAGTTATAGGAATAGTATTAGTAACAGTATACCAACCCTAATAGGACACACTTGCTCAGCTTAAATGAGAAAAAGTACCAACTAACCCCTACTGATTACAGAAAATAATGCATCTCAGTATCAGAATTGTGTCCCAAGGTAGCAGCGCGTAGGCGACAAATCCATTTAGATTCATTCTGTCTGAGTGTCAATTCCCTATTTGATCCTCTTTTGCCCACAGGTATAAGTTCAATACCATGGAACCAAAAGGAGGAACAATCATTGTGTTTGATCCTGTAATGCTCAGTAATAGGATATCTTGTATAATTGTTCAATAGGGCTCGCCTATGTTCATGTATAGCGGCACAATACTGCATAGGATCTAAGCCAGCTTACCTTTTCCAAATCCGAAAAGCGTGAAGTAAGTAACGGAGTCAGATAGCAAAACAGTGCTTCAAACTAAACCGCGAAGCCACTACGTAAATAGATCACTTGATGTAAAGTGACACGTCCCCGTACGTCGGGAAAAAGCAGGTAAATACAATCGCCATATTTGAATGGCGTTTTGGGCATACACAAATGTTCATAAAGCGTCAGAGAACACCATAGTTAAAGACTGAAACACTATACAGGGAGCAGTATTTAAAACGGAGTAAAGTTATAAATGAGACATAAAGTAGCACGTCCCCGTCCGTATCCAGAGAAAGGCATGCAATTATAAATAGATATAAAGTAGCACGTCCCCGTACGTATCCGGAAAGCAAGTAAATATAGTCACCATATTTAAATGGTGAAAATAATATATCCAGAGTAGGTTTTGGGATCGCGCCAGGACAACGCATTACCAAAGGACCATGAATATAGCCTGGTTACATGAATTCATAAATCCCCTTATCCACACAACATCAAGTGGACAAAGTCACCGTGTAAACACGGGCATTATACAAAAAGGATATATTAACAACCAACCGACATATATGTAGTGACAGCTCCGGTCTGTAAAGACGAAAGATCAATGTATTACCGACACATGGAGGGCCAATACAAAGCCAAAAAGAAAGACAAGAAAAAAGTGCCCCATACCAAGAAAAGTGTTAACAATAAAGATATATACAAAAATTAAAATGAAAAAAAGGGCAAAGAAAGAGGGAAAATAGTATGATCTGATCCCAGATCATACATAAATTAGCACGTCCCCATGCGTATGCAAAAGGCAGGTGGGAACAGTCACCATATCTGAATGGTGACAACAATATGTCCTAAGTAATACTGACACACGCAAGTATAGAATGTTGTCCATACCAAGAGTAAGTCGATACACTACAAATAGAAGGACTAACAACATTAATAATGAAGAAATATAAAAAAGGTATAAGAAGACAAAGTCGGATCAGATCCAAGATCATACATTTCAAACAAAGTCCTTCGATACTTGATAGTTATAGGAATAGTATTAGTAACAGTATACCAACCCTAATAGGACACACTTGCTCAGCTTAAATGAGAAAAAGTACCAATTAACCCCTACTGATTACAGAAAATAATGCATCTCAGTATCAGAATTGTGTCCCAAGGTAGCAGCGCGTAGGCGACAAATCCATTTAGATTCATTCTGTCTGAGTGTCAATTCCCTATTTGATCCTCTTTTGCCCACAGGTATATGTTCAATACCATGGAACCAAAAGGAGGAACAATTATTGTGTTTGATCCTGTAATGCTCAGTAATAGGATATCTTGTATCATTGTTCAATAGGGCTCGCCTATGTTCATGTATACGTATTTTTAAGGGGCGAATAGTACTTCCCACATAAATGATGCCACAGTCACATCCAAAAATATATACAACATAGGTAGTATTGCAATTAATGAATTGATTGATGTTGAATGTACGTCTACTAATATAGGAAAAAATCTTAGTTTTATTCTTACCCATGGGACAGACATTACAGCTACCACAAACAAAAAAACGTTTAGGTTTTTGGGAAGCCAAGTACCACTTATTTGTGGAGTGGTGATGTAACTTGGACACAGCTCATTTCTCAATGAGATACCTTTTTTATATGTAATAGCAGGTGTAACCGAAATACAGTCTTTAAGTCCAATAATAGAAGTCAAAAGATACCAATTTCTCCTTAGAGCTTTAAATATACTGTCACTATGTGTAGTATATTGTGCAATAAATCTTGCCCTGTTATTAAGCTTATCACAAGATTTAGACCTATCGAGTAATGTTACATCCCTAGTTGTAGACAGAATTCTTTGTTCAGCTTTGTCAAGTATCTTAGTATTATACCCTCTATTTTGAAATCTTTTCTTAGTTTCTTTGACATTTGAGAGAAAACTACTCTCCTCACTACAATTCCTCCTAATGCGTACGAGTTCCCCAAAGGGGATGTTGTTGATAACAGAACTTGCATGGGCACTAGAAGCATGTAAAACTGCATTGCATGCAGTCTCCTTTCTGTAGAGTTTGCTTTGAATCTTTTCATTTTCAACATAGAAATTGATATCGAGAAAATTAATACTGCTCTTATGATAGGACATCGTGAGTTTTACATTAAACACATTATCATTTAGATAAGTGAAGTATTGCTGCAATTTTTCAACAGAACCAGACCAGAGACAGATGATATCGTCTATGTACCTCCCCCAGAACACAATAAATTTGGTCCAGGGGGAGGCACATCGGGCCCAGGCATGCTCCCTCTCGTACCATCCCATAAAGAGGCAGGCGCACGAAGGAGCAAACCTGGAACCCATCGCAGCACCCTTGATCTGTTGATACCAGCAGTTATCATGCAAAAATAAGTTATTCATAAGTATAATCTTAACCATCTCAACGACCATTTCATTATGTTCATAGAGCTCAGCACCCTCCACATCCAAAAAGGAACGTATGGCCATTATACCAAATTGTTTGTCAATACACGTGTAAAGACTTTCGACATCAAGTGTCACAAAGAGAAGTTCCTCAGACCATTGAAAGTCTTTAAGTTTGACAAGAATGTCTTTTCTATCCTTGACATAAGATGGTAAGTCCAATACATATTTACGTAGTTTAAGATCTACAAAATGTGAAAGTTTTTCGGTGGGTGAGCCCACCCCCGAGATAATAGGTCTTCCTGGGGGGAATGACCCCCCCTTATGTATTTTTGGTAAGATGTATATGCAAGGGAAAGATGGACATTCAACCCTTAGAAATCTATATTCATCTTCTGATATCAGAGAAGTATCTCTCCACTCAACCAATCTAGTATTGATCATAATGGAAAGAGCGGGAATAGGATTAGTTGTAACCTTCCTATAACATGTGTTGTCGTTTAGTTGTCTATTAATCTCATCAAGATACTCTCTGCGATTCATAATGACTACATTCCCCCCTTTATCGGCTTCGCGTATAACAATGGTATTATCCTCCTTTAAACGCTGTAAAGCCTGTCTTTCATTGTAGGAGATGTTTTGTGTCTTACGTGGTTTGTATTTGTTAGGTGTTTCAAGGGCATAGAGTTCTTCAGTCATTTTTTTATGGAAGATATCTATATTTGGATCATAACCAAACGCAGGTACAAATTTAGATTTTGGGCGTAAACCACTATCATTATGTACATCCTGAGTAATATTGAATTCATTCAACAAAATTGGTATATCGCATGGAGTATCATCACAAATAGATAATAGACATTGAATATTCGTAATATCCGCAATTGTATGAGAACTCGGCTCACTAGATAGTTTATTGGTGTCTTGTTCATGTGGTCTATTCGAAAAATAATCACGAAGTTTTAGATTTCGTACAAACTTGTATAGGTCCACATGTGTGTTAACCAAGTCACCACATTGGGTGGGACAAAAATTCAATCCCTTACTAAGAATACGAGTCTCATCGTCATCAAGTATTTTATTGGAAAGATTAACAATTTTCAAAGTGTACTTATCATCAATAAGAATAGTATCATCAGATATTAATTCATGTTTCCCTTTTTGGCCTTGGTCGATGTATCCCCCTTGCCTGTTGTAACCTTGGGATTTCCTTTTGGACCTCCTCCCACCGCGCCTGATCTTAACTGTTCCTGCTTTTGTTGGAGTCTGTTGGAAATGCGTAACTTCGCAAGTTCCTTTTGGAAGGACGAGGCCCCTTCCCCTAAAGGGGTTTCCTGTACTAAAGATGATGATGCAGTACTACCTTGTGATGAAATAGATATGTTGCTAGTTGAACCTGTATCATCACTCTCTCCCTTGTCTTCTCTGCTTCTTTTCTTGTCCTCAAAGCCTTGTACGCTATCAAATTTCTTATGAAAGGTATAAATCCTACCATCACGGTAGCCTCGATCGTCTCTCTTAATCTTTCTAAGTTTTTTATCTTTTAGGTATATCTGATGATTATCCATAACCTGTTTCAAGATATTATAATTCTTTTCAATAAGATCCTTCTCCCCCATATCATTAATCTGCTTTTCAATCGCCGTAATCTCCTCCTGTAATTTCTCCCCTTTCTCATTCGCATGTCTAACCAAAATCTTCATCATAGTATGTGATGCCCCCTCCAAATTACATTCCCATTCATTAAGTAAAGCATCACTGAGATCCTCAAATGTAGGGAAAATCAGAATGCGTAAACCTCTAGGCACTTTGCCATTTTCTATGTATTGTTTGAGGGTTACGCCATCCCACCATCTGCTTAATTCCTGTTTTTTCAGGCGTTCAAGTCTTATAAACAACGTTTTGAGACTGGTCCTATGTGTAGTTTCCTGGGTGACTGTCTCCTTAGAGGTACCTGTCCCAAAGAGATTGTATGCCATCTCTTCCCGACCATCATTAAATTTAGACATATTGTAATAATCTGTCACAAAAGTTTTTGTATTAGATGAGTGCAAGAACGGTCAATAGAAAATACTGAACAAAAAGCACCGCCACGGCTGACCACTGGTTCAGCACCTCAATCCGAGTATATACAAGAAATACAAGTCCTGTGCACAATTCTTCCAAAAGTCCGCCGCAGAGGGACTCCACTGAAATCCAGATGAAAAATCTTTTTTGTCAAAAGAGGAAGGTGCACCAGTAAGAAGTCCAAATTTGATAGTGAGTCCTTAAAGTTCCTTTTATTCTTATATATATTTTTTCATAAAATGAGAAATCAGCCAACGCGTTTCGTTCTTTGAGGCAAGAACTTCTTCAGGGCTGAAACAAGTAACAGACAAATATAAAGACATAACTACATGTATATACAACATATATATGCATCCTAAGAATTACAAACAACACACAAGACCATAAAAAAGGACATTATTACATAAAAATACAAACTGCGATACATATGTTTATAAAGAGACACATCAGACAATATTCATATAAAAACAGAGTAATATAAATATACATACAAAGCCAAAATAAAAAGCTACATAAGCTGATTTATTCTTAACCAGAGATAATAAATGCCATTGATTAGATGCAATATTATGCAAACAGTAATAGGTCATTATGAATGCTCGTATATTCATAAATTGCATGAACAGATATACTAGCGTCAAGATCAATAGTCTGTATGAATATAGAGTATCTCAATTGAGACCCAAATAGTAAGATGCGAAAATATCTCACCTATACTTAGACGATGTAGAGTACATACAGTTGTAGATCATCAAAAGGAATGTGATTCAAAAAGTATATGGTTCAACTATAACCATGCGATCGAAATTAGAGAATTCCATGATGCAAATTCAAATGAATGATTTGCAATGGTTCTACAGCGCTGACATTTAAAAGAAAAAAGGGGGAAAAAAAGGGAAGGAAAGAAATGCAATAAGCGATAAAGTTTGCATAAATATATCTAACAAACCAACAGTATAGCGTCGATATTAATAGTCTCCGTCGATATACAACATCTAAAGTGCGACCCAAATAGTAAAAATGCGAAAATATCTCACCTATATTTAGACGATGTAAAGTACATATAAATGCAGGTCATCAAAGCGTATATGATACGAATATATCCATGTGATCAGAATTCCATGTTATGAATTCAAATGAGTGATGCGCATAGATTCCAACGCACTAAGATATAAACAGAGAGAAAGAAAAAACGCAATAAGCGATGACGCAACAAAAAAACAAAAAAAACAGAAAAACAAGAGGGAAGGAGGGAAATATACAAACACAAACGTAAGTGTGCATACATCCAAATATCAAGCGTAGTCTCCGGTTCTAGTGGCCCTCAAAAAGCATAATCGTAATTTATCTCCAAAGCAATAACATAGCTTATAGTAAAAAAGATTCATTAACCAGACTCTCCTCTTCGTTTCGGAACGTAAATCAACCCGTAATCACATATTGCCGGGTGGTATATAGCCGGGAACCACAGGTTAGATAAGTTACACCAAGTTACCAAAAGTAAGTCGAGAGAACAAGTATAGCGGCACAATACTGCATAGGATCTAAGCCAGCTTACCTTTTCCAAATCCGAAAAGCGTGAAGTAAGTAACCGAGTCAGATAGCAAAACAGTGTTTCAAACTAAACCGCGAAGACGCTACGTAAATAGATCACCTGATGTAAAGTGACACGTCCCCGTACGTCGGGAAAAAGCAGGGAAATACAATCGCCATATTTGAATGGCGTTTTGGGCATACACAAATGTTCATAAAGCGTCAGAGAACACCATAGTTAAAGACTGAAACACTATACAGGGAGCAGTATTTAAAATGGAGTAAAGTTATAAATGAGACATAAAGTAGCACGTCCCCGTCCGTATCCAGAGAAAGGCATGCAATTATAAATAGATATAAAGTAGCACGTCCCCGTACGTATCCGTAAAGCAAGTAAATATAGTCACCATATTTAAATGGTGAAAATAATATATCCAGAGTAGGTTTCGGGATCGCGCCAGGACAACGCATTACCAAAGGACCATAAATATAGCCTGGTTACATGAGTTCATAAATCCCCATATCCACACAACATCAAGTGGACAAAGTCACCGTGTAAACACGGGCATTATACAAAAAGGATATATTAACAACCAACCGGCATATATGTAGTGACAGCTCCGGTCTGTAAAGACGAAAGATCAATGTATTACCGACACATGGAGGGCCAATACAAAGCCAAAAAAAAAGACAAGAAAAAAGTGCCCTATACCAAGAAAAGTGTTAACAATAAAGATATATACAAAAATTAAAACGAAAAAAAGGGCAAAGAAAGAGGGAAAATAGTATGATCTGATCCCAGATCATACATAAATTAGCACGTCCCCATGCGTATGCAGAAGGGAGGTGGGTACAGTCACCATATCTGAATGGTGACAACAATATGTCCTAAGTAATACTGACACACGCAAGTATAGAATGTTGTCCATACCAAGAGTAAGTCGATACACTACAAATAGAAGGAATAACAACATTAATAATGAAGAAATATAAAAAAGGTATAAGAAGACAAAGTCGGATCAGATCCAAGATCATACATTTCAAACAAAGTCCATCGATACTTGATAGTTATAGGAATAGTATTAGTAACAGTATACCAACCCTAATAGGACACACTTGCTCAGCTTAAATGAGAAAAAGTACCAATTAACCCCTACTGATTACAGAAAATAATGCATCTCAGTATCAGAATTGTGTCCCAAGGTAGCAGCGCGTAGGCGACAAATCCATTTAGATTCATTCTGTCTGAGTGTCAATTCCCTATTTGATCCTCTTTTGCCCACAGGGATATGTTCAATACCATGGAACGAAAAGGAGGAACAATCATTGTGTTTGATCCTGTAATGCTCAGTAATAGGATATCTTGTATAATTGTTCAATAGGGCTCGCCTATGTTCATGTATACGTATTTTTAAGGGGCGAATAGTACTTCCCACATAAATGATGCCACAGTCACATCCAAAAATATATACAACATAGGTAGTATTGCAATTAATGAATTGATTGATGTTGAATGTACGTCTACTATTATAGGAAAAAATCTTAGTTTTATTCTTACCCATGGGACAGACATTACAGCTACCACAAACAAAAAAACCTTTAGGTTTTTTGGGAAGCCAAGTACCACTTATTTGTGGAGTGGTGATGTAACTTGGACACAGCTCATTTCTCAATGAGATACCTTTTTTATATGTAATAGCAGGTGTAACCGAAATACAGTCTTTAAGTCCAATAATAGAAGTCAAAAGATACCAATTTCTCCTTAGAGCTTTAAATATACTGTCACTATGTGTAGTATATTGTGTAATAAATCTTGCCCTGTTATTAAGCTTATCAAAAGATTTAGACCTATCGAGTAATGTTACATCCCTAGTTGTAGACAGAATTCTTTGTTCAGCTTTGTCAAGTATCTTAGTATTATACCCTCTATTTTGAAATCTTTTCTTAGTTCCTTTGACATTTGAGAGAAAACTACTCTCCTCACTACAATTCCTCCTAATGCGTACGAGTTCCCCAAAGGGGATGTTGTTGATAACAGAACTTGCATGGGCACTAGAAGCATGTAAAACTGCATTGCATGCAGTCTCCTTTCTGTAGAGTTTGCTTTGAATCTTTTCATTTTCAACATAGAAGTTGATATCGAGAAAATTGATACTGCTCTTATGATAGGACATCGTGAGTTTTACATTAAACACATTATCATTTAGATAAGTGAAGTATTGCTGCAATTTTTCAACAGAACCGGACCATAGACCGATGATATCGTCTATGTACCTCCCCCAGAACACAATAAATTCGGTCCAGGGGGAGGCACATCGGGCCCAGCCATGCTCCCTCTCGTACCATCCCATAAAGAGGCAGGCGTACGAAGGAGCAAACCTGGAACCCATCGCAGCGCCCTTGATCTGTTGATACCAGCAGTTATCATGCAGAAAGAAGTTATTCATAAGTATAATGTTAACCATCTCAACGACCATTTCATTATGTTCATAGAGCTCAGCACCCTCCCGATCCAAAAAGGAACGTATGGCCATTATACCAAATTGTTTGTCAATAAACGTGTAAAGACTTTCGACATCAAGTGTCACAAAGAGAAGTTCCTCAGACCATTGAAAGTCTTTAAGTTTGACAAGAATGTCTTTACTATCCTTGACATAAGGTGGTAAGTCCAATACATATTTACGTAGTTTAAGATCTACAAAATGTGAAAGTTTTTCGGTGGGGAGCCCACCCCCGAGATAATAGGTCTTCCTGGGGGGAATGACCCCCCCTTAGAGTTTGCTTTGAATCTTTTCATTTTCAACATAGAAGTTGATATCGAGAAAATTGATACTGCTCTTATGATAGGACATCGTGAGTTTTACATTAAACACATTATCATTTAGATAAGTGAAGTATTGCTGCAATTTTTCAACTAGCAACATATCTATTTCATCACAAGGTAGTACTGCATCATCATCTTTAGTACAGGAAACTCCTTTAGGGGAAGGGGCCCCGTCCTTCCAAAAGGAATTTGCGAAGTTACGCATTTCCAACAGACTCCAACAAAAGCAGGAACAGTTAAGATCAGGCGCGGTGGGAGGAGGTCCAATAGGAAATCCCAAGGTTACAACTGGCAAGGGGGATACATCGACCAAGGCCAAAAAGGGAAACATGAATTAATATCTGATGATACTATTCTTATTGATGATAAGTACACTTTGAAAGTTGTTAATCTTTCCAATAAAATACTTGATGACGATGAGACTCGTATTCTTAGTAAGGGATTGAATTTTTGTCCCACCCAATGTGGTGACTTGGTTAACACACATGTGGACCTATACAAGTTTGTACGAAATCTAAAACTTCGTGATTATTTTTCGAATAGACCACATGAACAAGACACCAATAAACTATCTAGTGAGCCGAGTTCTCATACAATTGCGGATATTAAGAATATTCAATGTCTATTATCTATTTGTGATGATACTCCATGCGATATACCCATTTTGTTGAATGAATTCAATATTACTCAGGATGTACATAATGATAGTGGTTTACGCCCCAAATCTAAATTTGTACCTGCGTTTGGTTATGATCCAAAGATAGATATCTTCCATAAAAAAATGACTGAAGAACTCTATGCCCTTGAAACACCTAACAAATACAAACCACGTCAGACACAAAACATCTCCTACAATGAAAGACAGGCTTTACAGCGTTTAAAGGAGGATAATACCATTGTTATACGCGAAGCCGATAAAGGGGGGAATGTAGTCATTATGAATCGCACAGAGTATCTTGATGAGATTAATAGACAACTAAACGACAACACATGTTATAGGAAGGTTACAACTAGTCCTATTCCCGCTCTTTCCATTATGATCAATACTAGATTGGTTGGATGGAGAGATACTTCTCTGATATCAGAAGATGAATATAGATTTCTAAGGGTTGAATGTCCATCTTTCCCTTGCATATACATCTTACCAAAAATACATAAGGGGGGGTCATTCCCCCCAGGAAGACCTATTATCTCGGGGGTGGGCTCCCCACCGAAAAACTTTCACATTTTGTAGATCTTAAACTACGTAAATATGTATTGGACTTACCATCTTATGTCAAGGATAGTAAAGACATTCTTGTCAAACTTAAAGACTTTCAATGGTCTGAGGAACTTCTCTTTGTGACACTTGATGTCGAAAGTCTTTACACGTTTATTGACAAACAATTTGGTATAATGGCCATACGTTCCTTTTTGGATCGGGAGGGTGCTGAGCTCTATGAACATAATGAAATGGTCGTTGAGATGGTTAACATTATACTTATGAATAACTTCTTTCTGCAGGATAACTGCTGGTATCAACAGATCAAGGGCGCTGCGATGGGTTCCAGGTTTGCTCCTTCGTACGCCTGCCTCTTTATGGGATGGTACGAGAGGGAGCATGCCTGGGCCCGATGTGCCACCCCCTGGACCGAATTTATTGTGTTCTGGGGGAGGTACATAGACGATATCATCGGTCTATGGTCCAGTTCTGTTGAAAAATTGCAGCAATACTTCACTTATCTAAATGATAATGTGTTTAATGTAAAACTCACGATGTCCTATCATAAGAGCAGTATCAATTTTCTCGATATCAACTTCTATGTTGAAAATGAAAAGATTCAAAGCAAACTCTACAGAAAGGAGACTGCATGCAATGCAGTTTTACATGCTTCTAGTGCCCATGCAAGTTCTGTTATCAACAACATCCCCTTTGGGGAACTCGTACGCATTAGGAGGAATTGTAGTGAGGAGAGTAGTTTTCTCTCAAATGTCAAAGGAACTAAGAAAAGATTTCAAAATAGAGGGTATAATACTAAGATACTTGACAAAGCTGAACAAAGAATTCTGTCTACAACTAGGGATGTAACATTACTCGATAGGTCTAAATCTTGTGATAAGCTTAATAACAGGGCAAGATTTATTACACAATATACTACACATAGTGACAGTATATTTAAAGCTCTAAGGAGAAATTGGTATCTTTTGACTTCTATTATTGGACTTAAAGACTGTATTTCGGTTACACCTGCTATTACATATAAAAAAGGTATCTCATTGAGAAATGAGCTGTGTCCAAGTTACATCACCACTCCACAAATAAGTGGTACTTGGCTTCCCAAAAAACCTAAAGGTTTTTTTGTTTGTGGTAGCTGTAATGTCTGTCCCATGGGTAAGAATAAAACTAAGATTTTTTCCTATAATAGTAGACGTACATTCAACATCAATCAATTCATTAATTGCAATACTACCTATGTTGTATATATTTTTGGATGTGACTGTGGCATCATTTATGTGGGAAGTACTATTCGCCCCTTAAAAATACGTATACATGAACATAGGCGAGCCCTATTGAACAATGATACAAGATATCCTATTACTGAGCATTGCAGGATCAAACACAATGATTGTTCCTCCTTTTGGTTCCATGGTATTGAACATATCCCTGTGGGCAAAAGAGGATCAAATAGGGAATTGACACTCAGACAGAATGAATCTAAATGGATTTGTCGCCTACGCGCTGCTACCTTGGGACACAATTCTGATACTGAGATGCATTATTTTCTGTAATCAGTAGGGGTTAATTGGTACTTTTTCTCATTTAAGCTGAGCAAGTGTGTCCTATTAGGGTTGGTATACTGTTACTAATACTATTCCTATAACTATCAAGTATCGATGGACTTTGTTTGAAATGTATGATCTTGGATCTGATCCGACTTTGTCTTCTTATACCTTTCTTATATTTCTTCATTATTAATGTTGTTATTCCTTCTACTTGTAGTGTATCGACTTACTCTTGGTATGGACAACATTCTATACTTGCGTGTGTCAGTATTACTTAGGACATATTGTTGTCACCATTCAGATATGGTGACTGTACCCACCTGCCTTTTGCATACGCATGGGGACTTGCTAATTTATGTATGATCTGGGATCAGATCATACTATTTTCCCTCTTTCTGTGCCCTTTTTTTCGTTTTAATTTTTGTATATATCTTTATTGTTAACACTTTTCTTGGTTTAGGGCACTTTTTTCTTGTCTTTCTTTTTGGCTTTGTATTGGCCCTCCATGTGTCGGTAATACATTGATCTTTCGTCTTTACAGACCGGAGCTGTCACTACATATATGCCGGTTGGTTGTTAATATATCCTTTTTGTATAATGCCCGTGTTTACACGGTGACTTTGTCCACTTGATGTTGTGTGGATATGGGGATTTATGAATTCATGTAACCAGGCTATATTTATGGTCCTTTGGTAATGCGTTGTCCTGGCGCGATCCCGAAACCTACTCTGGATATATTATTTTCACCACTTAAATGTGGTGACTATATTTACTTGCTTTCCGGATACGTACGGGGACGTGCTACTTTATATCTATTTATAATTACATGCCTTTCTCTGGATACGGACGGGGACGTGCTACTTTATGTCTCATTTATAACTTTACTCCGTTTCAAATACTGCTCCCTGTATAGTGTTTCAGTCTTTAACTATGGTGTTCTCTGACGCTTTATGAACATTTGTGTATGCCCAAAACGCCATTCAAATATGGCGATTGTATTTACCTGCTTTTCCCCGACGTATGGGGACGTGTCACTTTACATCAGGTGATCTATTTACGTAGCGGCTTCGCGGTTTAGTTTGAAACACTGTTTTGCTATCTGACTCCGTTACTTACTTCACGCTTTTCGGATTTGGAAAAGGTAAGCTGGCTTAGATCCTATGCAGTATTGTGCCGCTATACTTGTTCTCTCGACTTACTTTTGGTAACTTGGTGTAACTTATCTAACCTGTGGTTCCCGGCTATATACCACCCGGCAATATGTGATTATGGGTTGCTTTACGTTCCGAAACGAAGAGGAGAGTCTGGTTAATGAATCTTTTTTACTATAAGCTACGTTATTGCTTTGGAGATAAATTACGATTATGCTTTTTGAGGGCCACTAGAACCGGAGACTACGCTTGATATTTGGATGTATGCACACTTACGTTTGTGTTTGTATATTTCCCTCCTTCCCTCTTGTTTTTCAGTTTTTTTTGTTTTTTTGTTGCGTCATCGCTTATTGCGTTTTTTCTTTCTCTCTGTTTATATCTTAGTGCGTTGGAATCTATGCGCATCACTCATTTGAATTCATAACATGGAATTCTGATCACATGGATATATTCGTATCATATACGCTTTGATGACCTGCATTTATATGTACTTTACATCGTCTAAATATAGGTGAGATATTTTCGCATTTTTACTATTTGGGTCGCACTTTAGATGTTCTATATCAACGGAGACTATTAATATCGACGCTATACTGTTGGTTTGTTAGATATATTTATGCAAACTTTATCGCTTATTGCATTTCTTTCCTTCCCTTTTTTTCCCCCTTTTTTCTTTTAAATGTCAGCGCTGTGGAACCATTGCAAATCATTCATTTGAATTCGCATCATGGAATTCTCTAATTTCGATCGCATGGTTATAGTTGAACCATATACTTTTTGAATCACATTCCTTTTGATGATCTACAACTGTATGTACTCTACATCGTCTAAGTATAGGTGAGATATTTTCGCATCTTACTATTTGGGTCTCAATTGAGATACTCTATATTAATACAGACTATTGATCTTGACGCTAGTATATCTGTTCATGCAATTTATGAATATACGAGCATTCATAATGACCTATTACTGTTTGCATAATATTGCATCTAATCAATGGCATTTGTTATCTCTGGTTAAGAATAAATCAGCTTATGTAGCTTTTTATTTTGTCTTTGTATGTATATTTATATTACTCTGTTTTTATATGAATATTGTCTGATGTGTCTCTTTATGTACATATGTATCGCAGTTTGTATTTGTATGTAATAGTGTCCTTTTTTATGGTCTTGTGTGTTGTTTGTAATTCTTAGGATGCATGTATATGTTGTATATACATGTAGTTATGTCTTTATATTTGTCTGTTACTTGTTTCAGCCCTGAAGAAGTTCTTGCCTCAAAGAACGAAACGCGTTGGCTGATTTCTCATTTTATGAAAAAATATATATAAGAATAAAAGGAACTTTAAGGACTCACTATCAAGTTTGGACTTCTTACTGGTGCACCTTCCTCTTTTGTCAAAAAAGATTTTTCATCTGGATTTCAGTGGAGTCCCTCTGTGGCGGACTTTTGGAAGAATTGTGCACAGGACTTGTATTTCTTGTATATACTAGGATTGAGGTGCTGAACCAGTGGTCAGCCGTGGCGGTGCTTTTTGTTAAGGGTTTGTGGTAGAGATTGAAAAGGGTTGGGGTAAGTCTCAATTCTTGGGGGCTTCTTTGCTGCAGGCTAACTGGCTTCCAGACTGAATTCACAATTTTCACTATTTGAGAGTTCTTCATAAGGTAGTAGGTGAACCAGTTAATAACTACCCATTCAAATCCCATTCTGTGCTTCAGGGCGTCCGGCAGAGCCTGCTGGTTGACTTTGTCAAAAGCCATGGAGAAGTCGAGAAGAACAAGACAAGAATTTCCGGTGCCAAGGTTGTGAAGTGCATCGTCAACAATCTGAAGATTTGCCATCTCTGTGCTGTGGCCGTAAGGGAATCCAGATTGAAGAGGGTCAAGCAGGTTGTTGGCAAGGATGTGAGAAGACAGTTGCCAGGCTACATAGCTTTCCATCACCTTAACCAGAAGTGGCAGTGTGGACACTGGACAGAAGTTGTTAAAGTCTTCGGAACCCAGGGACTGTTTTTTAGAAGAAGGGAGATTTAACCAACCTTTAACCTGGGAATGCACCCTATTCAAGGAGGGAGTTGTCTAAGGAGGTCCAAAGAGCGAGTAGTAGTTTGGCAAGGTATTTACTGATGAAACCAGGAATGGTGATGGAAAGATGGTTTGAAAATGTCACCTTGGATAGAGTTTGGAGTAGATCTACCTCAATGATTGGGGAGAAGGTGGACCATGGCTGTTGGCTATTGCAGGGCAGCTTCTCCTTGGCCATATTTTCAAGGGTGTCCAGAATAGAGATGTTTTTGTGTTTGATTTGTTTGTCAAAGAACTCCAGAACGTTCTTACATAGTGTATTTGAGGCCTTGGCAGGAGGGTTGCATACCTCATATAGTAGTTTAAGTGTACTCTTGGCAATGTCTAGGAGGGATTTGATATGTGATGCCTTGGCTTTAAAATATTGGTCTTTGTAGTTTTTCAACGCAGATGGTATCTTAGGTAGACTGAGTGGTGAAGGTGCTGTCTCCAGGCTTTCTCAAGCATGCTGATAAACTTCTCTTCTGCGTAGAGGTCTTTCCAGTACCATGGTCAAGACGGACTGTGTCTACCCCATTTGCTCTTGAGTGGTGCTAATTCCTCAATCAAGGATTCCATGCATAGGTTACATTTGTCTGTGGCCTTATTGATATCAATTTGAAGAGCTATCAATGAGAAGTATGAGTGGGTTGCGTTGGCAAAAGCTCTAATGTTGAGGTTACTAATATCCCTGAGACAGACTTTTTTTCTTGGGTTGACCATGAGTTTTAGTCTTGGTGAAGGATACTGTGAAGGGGAAATCAAGGTGCTCAGACCAATCTGGGGGTGCCAGGTCGCTATTTGGGGCAATTTGGATATGATTAGATCCAGAGTTGAGCTCTTGCAGTGTGTGGGTTGCTGGGAGTTTTGGTCACAACGTATAAGTAAGGTTGCCACCTTTCTCAGAGAAAAATATGACCACTTATTTTTGTTTTTGGGTCCTGGAGGCTCCAACTTTTGATAGCTTGTGTAAAATCTTCTGTGCAATTATGCTTCTCTTAGCTTTCAAAACGAAAAACAGAATTAAAATTATTTTGACATGTTTTCATTGTGTTTGTAGCTTAATGTTTTATACATCGGAGGGGGAATAATATCAGATTTTATTGGCTTTCCTGTTTATTTTTTTTTTTAACTGTCTTGGCAAGAAAATATTGACCAAGTCAGAAAAATACTGGTCAGGTATCAATCCTATGTCTAAAGCAACAATTATTTTACTTTATGTGAAAAAGGAGTAGACATTTAGGAATGCAGGTTGTCCCTAGTTGGTTTGCAGAGTCTTATATTTATTATGATCATATGTGCATTTTGATGTCATACGTGGGTGGCCAGAGAGGTGCTCTTATCTTGTCTGGGGGTGTAGCACACCAAGTAGTGTGGAGGAGGAGGTGTGAGAGATGGCCACACACATTATACATGTAATTAGTGTGGAGGGACAGTCTGAAATAAGGCTTGGGGGGCTTTTCTTGCTCACGTATTGTGGCTTTTATTGAATATACTAAAGTTAAATTTAACTGGGAGGGGGAAGGGGAATGTGATAACCCCAGAATTCGCTTTGGCCTCAGGGGTGAATGCAGTAGCACTTTCAATTTCAAGAGAGGGGTTAGACAAGGCTGCATACTAGCGCCCTTCTTCCTACTTTGTATATCAATAAGTTAGGGTCTACACTAAGCAGTATCTGTAGCAATTCACCCAGATCGGCCATATACCTATACCCTATCTGCTCTACGCAGACACCGCCATATTAATGTCCCCCACCCCATTGGGTTTGCAGCAGCTACTTAACAGCTTTGTCGGCCTCATGTCCAATCTTGGTCTGATGGTCAATATAATGAAGTGTGGGTGGCAAATTTGGAAGTGCTGAGCCTTCACAATAAATAATGTTAGGCTAAGGTTTACCCTGGCCTGACTTTTTGTTATTTGGGCCTTTTATTTGATGATTGTGGCTCATGGTCCCCAACTGTTGATATTAGAAAGCAACATTTCAATAAAATCATTTCAGCACTGCTTAACTTCGCTGCCAAGTTAGGCAATAAACCACTTAGCGAAATGTTAAATATTTATAAATCAAAATATTTATCTGGGGCCCAATGCGGGGCGGGTGTCTGAGGCTTAAAAAAACATTATACAGCTCCAGCTACAGGAGAAAGCTTTCTTTAGGACTCGTTTGGCTGTTCCAGTCTACCCTTTGCTTGTCACGCGGAACTCGGCGCGCCGCTTTTATATGATTTAATTAATATTAAGCCAATCTTAATGGACCAGTGATTCTACCATCAGTAGATTCTTAACGACTGCCTAAAGCTGGAGCATTTTCCTGGCTTAAATCTGTTAAGCAGTTCTTTTGCGTGAAGATGGTTCACGCTGGATATTGACTCTCTCGGTGTTTGCATAGCAGCGTCAGTAGGAAACACCTGAAACACCAATGCCTGGCTTTTCTGAAAGAACAAAGATTTTCCAGAGAAATGTCTGTGAGTTCTTCATTCCCATTTTCTTCCTCAACAGAGTCATGATCGAGACCCTCTTGTCTCCTCCACTTTTACTGAGTCACATACCTCCAGGGGAGGAATTAAAAGTACAACAGCTTGATCATATCTTATTGTTATCACCACTTATGCCCTTTCACATGCCCTCTTACAGCGTCGCTCTAAGTGCCTTAGTGGGGTTTCCGTGTATGTCTCCACCTTGCCCCTCGCTCCTCCAACATGCATTATTACCTCAGCCATATGAACTAGCTAGGTTTGACAGACTCACCGCTGTAGCCTAAACTCTCCTGAGTTGGGCCGGGCCTGTCTCGACAGATGTCCGCGGCGACCACCACTCCTCCTCCGACTAGCTGTCGTCATCTTCTTCCTCGCACGCAGCGCCGGCCTGACTCCCCTGCACGTTCCTTGGCGCTTTGGAGTACCGCAGTAGTTTCTGCACCGCATTCTCGCCTCTCTGTGTTTTGTTCTTGCGCGTTCTCCTTGTGGTCCTTTCTGTCTGTCTTTGCTCCCCACCATTCCGGTTCTTCGATCTCCTTTTCCTCCATGTAGCTCTTCCCCTCTGTACCTGTAGGCCGTGGTCCTTTGACACTGTTTTGTCTCCATTCTTCTAATTTTCTAGGTGTCGCTGCCGCCCGCCCAGCAGCTGTTGTCTGAACGGAATGTCTGAAGGGAACAAAAGGAAAGGTAAGTGTGCTTTCCTATCCCTGGCCTCCTCACATCTCTCCTCCTTTCCTTTCTTCTCTGAAATAAAATCTGTTTTGGGGGTACCATGGAAAGAAATCCACCTTTGTTTTTTCTCTTTCCTGTCTATGGTATGCTTGGAATCGGAAAGGTTGTCGGGCCAAAAACCACCGCAATACTCTTGCGTTATTTCCTTTGTTTCGAGACATCCTTTCTAGTGGGGCATGATCAGTTCACAAGTCCAACTCTCTGCCGTCAAGGTAATACCAAAGGCTATTCACAGCCCATTTAACAGCAAGGCCTTCTTTCTCAACTATGGCATACTTTTATTTTCTGGGAAATAGATTTCTACTTTTATAGACCACGGGTCTTTTGATTCCATTTGCGTCCTACTGTGACAGACCGACTCCTAGGCCTACCTACCCCAGAGGTGTCAGTTTGCAAAATGAATATTTTTTTAAAATCAGGGGTCTGTAGAAATGATTCTGAAACCAGAGCTGTTTGTAAAGCCTTAAAAGCATTCAAGATGCTGGAAAAAGGATCCTTGAACTCTCTTTCGGCTTCTCTGGTTTGTTTAAGCAGATCAGTTAATAGAGTGGCCCAGTGGTTAAAACTTTGGAATAAACCAACCTCCAGTGATAAACAACCAACTCCAAGAACACATGTACTTGCAAGATACCAGACACCTTCTCTACTTGTGGCTGGATGACCTCTTTTCCCAAAAAGTAGCCTAAGCATTTTAGTTGCTTGGCAGGCAAATGGCTTTTGTTTTTGGATTAACTTTAAGTCCCAATTTGTGTAAGGTCTGTAGGACTGCTATTAGGTGACCTGCATACTTTTCCCAGGAACGACTGTGAATGATTATGTCATTTATGTATGCAGCTGCATGGGGGCCATGAGGTCTCAGTAGTGTGTTCCTCAACCTTTGGAAAGTGGCTGGTGGCCCATGTAATCTGATAGGTAAAGCGGTAAACTTATAAAGGCCCCCATGTGTAGAGAAGGCAGTTTTCTCTTTTTCTCTCTGGGCTAGAGGTATTTGTCAATACCCTTTATATTAGTCCAGGGTGCTGATATATTCCCTGTATCATTCATCGATGCAGGGAAAGGGGTGCGTATCGAAGTTGGATATTTTATTGGCCCCTTGAAAGTCTATGCAGAACTGGATTGTCTCATCCGGCTTTGGGACTAAGACTTTGGGTATATTCTATTCTTTCATCGAGAGTTCAATCACTCCCATTTGTAACATTTTCCGCACTTCTTCCTCTATAGCCAAGTGTAGGACTTCCGGAATCCAATATGGTTTGAGCTGTACTCACTTACCAGGTTCCGTAACGATGAAATGTTGAATTATATGGATACGTCTGGGAGCTGTGGAAAAAATTCCCGGACAGGCCTTCAAATGGTCTATTAACTCACGCTACTCCTCCCGGTTCAACCCTTGGTTTTACACTGAAAGTCCTCTAGAGATAGACCCCTGTCCCAAAATCAGAACTTGTATTGTTCCTACCCATTTCTTCGGGATATTTACATGATAAATCCGGGATTCTCTTTTTACTGTATTGACTTCCACTCTATACATTATGTGTGTTACTTGTTCAAGTACTTTGTATGGACCCTGCCATTGGCTTTGCGTTCTATGGTCTGTTGTTAGGAGTAATAAGAGAACAAAGTCCCCCATGGCAAAGGTTCCAAGTTTTGCCTTTTTATCATACTGTTCCTTCTGGCTAAGCTGATGTTGCTCTAGGCTTAGCCTCATAATCTGTCTCATTTCTCTCAAGCTAGTTCTCAGGTGACTAATATATTCGAGAATAGTTTTGGAGTCATCATTGCTTTCTCCCATACTTCTCAAGCCATATCTAAGGAAGTACGTGGCTTTTGCCCAAACAATAAGTCAAAAGGAGAGTACTCTGTGCTGCTCTGTTCTTTATATTGCATGGCAGACATCACCACCAGAAGCATTTGGTCCCACCTTCTCGTTTCCATTTCTAGCAGCTCCTTTAGGATGATTTTTAAAGTGGCATTGTAGCCTTCCACCAACCCATCTGTTTGGGGGTGGTATGCTGAAGTTTTTATTTGCTGGATCCTTAGTTGTTCACACACCTGTTTCATGAGCTTCGCAGTGAAGGGACTACCATGGTCAGTGGGTAGCTCTCGGAGAAAGGCCACCATTGAAAATATTTCTATCATGGCCGTAGCTATTTGTGCGGTGTTGGGTTGCCATCCTCCGATCTCCTTTTCCTCCATGTAGCTCTTTCCCTCTGTACCTATAGGTCATGGTCCTTTGTCACTGTTTTGTATCCATGTTATCCCCTCTCATTCTCCTAGCGATGGTCTTTCCTTTCTTTCTAGGTGTCGTGCTGCCCAGCAGCTGTCAGTCCAGGATCTCCATCTGGAACAACAGGTAAGTGGGGTTTCCTATCCCTGGCCTCCTCATGTCCCTCCTCTCTTCCTTTCTTCTCTGGAAGAAATCTATTTTGGGCGTACCATGAAAAGAAATCCACCTTTGTTTGTTCTCTTTTCCTTCTATGGTATGTTTGGAATCAGAAAGGTTGTAGGGCCAAAAACAACCGCAATGCCCTTGCGTTATTTCCTTTGTTGGGAGACATCCATGATCTCCCTCATTTCTCTTAAGCTAGTTCTCAGGTAACTTATATATTCAAGAATAGTTTTGGAGTTGTCATTGCTTTCTCCCATACTTCCCAAGACTTATCTAATAAAGTACTGGGCTTTTGCCCAAACAATAAGTCAAAAGGAGAGTACCCTGTGCTGCTCTGTTCTTTATATTGCATGGCAAACATCGTTCCCACATTGTTGTTTCCATTTCTAGGAGTTCCTTAAGGATGATTTTTAAAGTGGCATTGTAGTGTTCCACCAACCCATCTGTTTCGGGGTGGTACGCTGCAGTTTTTATTTGCTGGATCCCTAGTTGTTCACACACCTGTTTCGTGTGCTTCGAAGTGAAATGACTACCTTGGTCAGTGGGTATCTCTTGGAGAAAGCCCACCCTTGAAAATATTTCTATCTTGGCCTTAGCTATTTGTGTGGTGTTGGGTTGCCATAACAGAACTCCTTCCGGATAGCTGGTGGCTTAGTATACCATTACTATGACAAACCGATATCCACTCCGGGAAGGGAGAAGCGGTCCTATAATATCCATTCCTACCCTGAAAAAGGGTTCTTCTAGTATAGAAAATGGACATAAAGAGGATCTTGGAGGTCGATATTTACATTTTTGTTTGACAAATTATACATTCTCTGCAATACTTCTTAAAATGCCTATAAATACCCAGCCAGTAGAACTTGTCTAAGATCGCTTTCTCCACTTTCCCTGTCCAAAATAACCCCCCTAACAAATGGTTATGTGCGAAAAATAGGATTTTATCTTTAAAGGTTCAGGGACTAAGAGCTGTATGGGTTGATTCATTTTACCCCTATGATAGAATAATCTATTCTTCTCAAAGAATTGCAGACCTAACTCTTGAAGGTCTTCTGATTCTGCGGCCCCATCCCAAGACTCGCGAAAGAGCAGGTCTTCACATTGTGTGGCTTTAAAATTCCTATCTGATTCCTAAATCATTTCTTCTTTATAAGCAGTCAGAAATGTCCGGGTTCTATATTTTTCCACCCTACTCTATTTCTTGCTTATCTTCCTTTTGGGTAGAGGCCGTTCCATATCTTCCAATCCAAAGAAAGGGGCTTCCTCCCACCAAGACACCCCCTCTTTCCAAGAGTCTTGCACAAGTGAATCCAGTTTTGAGTAATCTGTCTCTACAATGAGGTGTTCTGGTAATTTTGGGATTAGACCAGGAATCTGTAGGAACAGGAACATCTCCTTTATGTTGTGTATTCGCCTGAACAGCTGGGTATACCTTTTTTATCTTCATGAACACATTGAATAGACATTATTCCGGTCTAGGGTGGTGGTTCTCCTTGAAGGGACTGTTGTGTCATTACACTTTGCCTTCAGCCGGCGCCTAAAAGGGCGGGCATGGGGTTTCCATTGACTTTCAGGCAGTAGTAATAGGGGGTTTGGAGATAGGGGTTGGAATACAAAATGGGTTTGGACAGTCCGATTTCCATGGGCTCCACCTTTTGAGGACAATAACGAGCTATGTGTCCAATCCCGCCACAATTAAAGCATTGTGGCCTGGTGGGATATGTATCTGACCCGCACTTAGGCTCAGAGGGACTCCTATTTTTTTTTATCCGGGAGGCTATGAGCATTTCTCATCTATAAACCTTCTTCCTTTTGATCTTCCTTCCTCGTCCACCCCTACTCTTTTGTGCTCAGCTATTTTCACTGCAGTTTCTAGTGTCAGTTTACTGTAATGTTTTACCCTCTTCTGAAACAGGGGATGAAGGGAGCTTAAAAACTGCCCCAGATAGATTTATTCTAGTGGTTAATCTTTTTTCCTTGTTTCCTGTTTTAAACACCTATTTGTCAAATCCTTTACTCTATAATACAAGACTTGGGGAGTGTCACTGGCTCCCTCTTTAATTTCTTTTAATTGGATTCACTAGGCTTCCTCACCCACCCGCAATTGTTCCAAGATACTTTGTTTTATATCCGCGTTCGGAGTAGTCCCCCTGGGGTGGGCTGCTAGGTAAGCAGTTTGTAAGTCCCCAGTTTGCAGGGGACCCAAAAACTGTCCCCATCGATCCCTGGGCCATGATGCGGCTTGAGCTATGCGCTCAAAATTATTAAAAAAGAAATTGGGATCTTTTCCTCTCACATACTTTTGTAAGACCACCAAAGGGAGGGCTGTGAGTCCGCGCTGTTATCCCAAAACGCTTGCTAATTTTCCAGTTGCCGTAATCTGGGTTTGGGCCACCTTGTCTATCTTGTCGTCCTGACTTTGGATGGCTTTGTGGAAGGACTCACAATGTTCAGCAGCCACTATCATGAAGTTCTTCAACACTTTTTCATGTCGCTGTTGGCCCTCGGCCATCTTAAGGTAAACACATCAAAGGTGCAATGGACAATGGTGCCTACTACGTAATTGATCCCTGCCAGTTTTGAATCGTCAGGTTACTACCAAATTCTAGAGTGCCCATTAGACTGGATAAGGAACCCTCACATGGGGGCGTGGCTTGGACGCCGAGCCAAGATGGCGGTCCCGATTTAGCTCCGCTCAAACGCGGAGCTTTCTCTCCTCAAAGCGCCTCTTTCAGACTCCACAATGGTCCTGTGTTTCCTCCCCCGCTGAGATGAAGTGGCGGTGAGTGTGGAACACTGTTTTGCAGACCTGCAACATCTTCCTGGAACCCTGGAGCCGTGGCGGTTATTCTCCACATAACATCGCGAACGGCCGCCATTTTGTTTTCGCGGCATTCGCGACCCGTTTTTCTCTTCGTGGTCGTGCTCCTGTAATGGTTTTCAGCTGCAATGTAAGGAACTCTGCATAATTCCTTCTCGGAATACTTGTTGAAGGTCTATAACAAGCCCCATGCGTATTATACGCAAACTGTCTCATTTTTCATGGAATTATATGCTTATATTCTTGAATTACCAGCCTCTCCCTTGCTAAATGTTTTTTGTCACAGTATTCCTGTTATGCTCATATTTTAAATGAGAGTACATGCCAAATTTGATGCTGTCATTCTAATATAATGGTTGGTTTCCAGGACGACGCTGGAATGTTTGTCTCAATAGCTGCCTCTACTTCATGATATATTGCACAGCGCCAGGATTTCTGATCTTTCTCATATTGGCTAGCTGAAATAACTTACTCCTACTGGTATTGCTCTACTCTTCATTGGGATATATATATATATATATATATATATATATAAATCTGCTACTTTTTAGTGATTTATACGCTTCCTCTGTCTGGTAACTGCATCAAGGAACATCTCTTATTCGTCCAATCCTTCTAGTGGATGGGCCGACTTCGCCCTGACCTATTTACGACGCGTCGTCTTCTCCAACAACCTAAAATGGCCACTGACCATCCTAAAGCAGCCTCAACAGGTGCAACACCAAAAAGACACAAAAATGACCCACCTTCTCCTATTCTATCCTCACAAAATCCAGTTCTAGACTCTATTCTAGATGAGGTTCGTGGTCCACAGCCTTTTATGTCCACTACAAATAAAAAACTAAAACAAATAGAGGACCGATGGATTATTATGGAGGGAAAGGTGTTGGAACTCGAGCAACATGTGGGAGATCCTCAGGAAATCTCTGTTAAAATCCCTATACTAGAGCAAGAAATCCACAAGCTGAAACTTCACACAGAAGACCTCGAAAATCGTAATCGAAGGAACAACCTACGTCTTTATGGTCTTCCGGAAAATATTGAAGGGCCAGACATGGTATCTTTTTTGCAGTAATTCCTTACAGAACTTTCAGGTCTTCAATCTTCTGCACCTCTAAATATACAACGTGCGCATCGTCTGGGTCGTATTCACCCTAACTCCAACAAGCCACGTGGTATCATAATGCTCTTCCTGGAATTTACTGAACTCATGCATGTTTTGAAGGCTGTAAAACTTAAACGTCGTCTTATTTGGTCAGGTCATAATACCTTTATCTCCCAAGATGTCTCCAATGCAACGAACGCTCGCCGTAAAGAATTCCTGGCTCTACGTCCACAGATGAGACACTTAAACATCCAATATGGCATTCTCCACCCTTGCCTATGGAAAATTACGCATGAAGGAAGCTCACGCTCATTCGATGATCCTGAGAAGCTCAGACTTTTTCTAAATATCATCTCTTCTCGTAATATGAATACTAATCTTTAACTTTTCTTTTCCGTAACAAATTGTTATCTGTTGTTCTAAAGGTTTATATATTCTGTTAGTCTACTATTCTCTTTATCATTTCTACCTTCCTAATATCCCTTCACCCTTCATTCTCTTTAATACTTTGATTGTCTACATTATTCTGTTCTTTTTACTATTTTTTCTCCACTTTGCTTCTCTTTCCATTGTTTTTATTTATTAATTAATTTTTTCTTTATGAGGCCTTTTCTTACCTAATCTCTTCGGCCGCAGTTTCTTGTTTTTGGAGTCACCATGCTCCTCTCTTGCCTGATGCCGTTCTTTCTTCAGATCTGGATTCTTTTCCTTGATCTGTTCACTCTTTCTGTATATCTATCTCCTACTTCATCTTTCTTACTCTTTTTCTTTCCTATACGTTTGTCTTTTCCCACATTTCTCCTTGATCTGCTTACTTTTTATTTTCTTTTTATTCTAATCTTTCCTCCTCTTCCCTTTTTCTCTCTTTTTCTTTATGTTTGCTTCTCTCGTTTTATGACGTTCCATTTGTTACATGTGTCCATTAGTGCTGTTTATTGTTATATAACATATTTTTTCCTCCCATCTCATCTATGGTGTTTCTCTCCTTCCAGCTGTTTCCCTGAAGTGTGTCATCTCTTTACATGTACTACCCCTCCATCCCTCCATTATGTGTAATTTTGTCATGTGGAATGTCCGTGGTCTTGGACACCTTTATTCAAGAAACGCATTGTAATGAAATAGAATCGCTCAAGTTAAAAAGACTATGGGTGGGTCAAGTTGTGTTTTCTCCTTCAGCTAGTAATAAAGGGGGTGTTGCGATATTGTTACATAAGTCATTACATGTCCAAATTTTATCTACACAAAATGATACAGATGGACGATGGGTAATGGCTAAGGTTGTCATCCACAATAAAGAGCTAGTTCTTTTGAACATTTACGGCCCAGTCAGACCAGAACCAGAATTGTGGAATTCTATCAAGATTTTACTTTCCTCCATTGATTGTCCAAATATTGTAGTTGCTGGTGACTTTAATCAATAGATAGATCCTTTTTCTGACAGACAATCTAAGTGTAAATTTAATCCAGATAAATCCCACAAAGCCTTTCAATCTGCATTGCATCTCGTTCATTATACGATGTTTGGAAAACTTGTAACACAGATTCTCTTGAATTTACTTTTTTCTCAAATGTTCATCAAACTCGTTCTAGAATTGATTATATTTGGGTTGGTAAATCCCTTCTCCCATCTCTTCAGTCCTCGGATATTGGATCTATTTTTATTTCTGATCATGCTCCTGTCCTTTTTGTTTTGGATCTATCCTTAAGTTCCCCAAAATGTAGTCGTTGGAAGTTAAATAACTTTCTATTATCAGATACTCTTTTCATCACTGAAGCCACTACTTTTATTAATGAATTTTTCACACTTAATAACCCCTCTGACACCTCTATTTCTAATAATTGAGATGCCTTTAAGGCCTCTTTTCGTGCCTTTACTATTTCATTTGTAGCAAACAAAAAGAAAATTGCATGAAATAAGTATACAGCCTTACTACAACAACTCAAATTATTGGAACACACCTATTTTACTTCTAAATCTCCTTCTGATCTTCACGAACTGATTAAGGCCAAATCTGAACTTAATAAACTGGCCACAGTTGACGCTTGTAATGTCCTTCTTAAAATTAAATCTAAATATCATGGGGGCCAAAATAAAGCCGGTCGGATGTTAGCCAATTACTTAAAAATTAAACCTGAGCGTAAGAATATTGGATCCATTTTAAATTAATCTACAAACAGCCTAGCATCATCGGACGAGGATATTGCAAATATATTTCGTGAATATTACCAATCAGTTTGTTCCGATGATACGAATCCCTCTACTCAAAATTTAAATACCTTCTTTTCTGGCCTTCCCACTCCTCCTTCCTTACCTGACGAGTTTGGCTTACTGGAGAGAGATGTTACTCTTCAAGAGATAACTGATGCTATTAAGTCTTTAAAAACATCAATGGCACCAGGACCGGATGGCCTTTCTGTTGAATTTTATTCCACTTTTTCCTCTATTTTTGCTCCCAAACTCCTTGCTCTCTTTAATACCTTCATTACTGATTCCAGAGCCCAGGGTTCCTTTATGGAAGCCTTGATCGTTCTCATTTCCAAACCCGATAAGGATCACTCCCTTTGTAAAAATTATCGTCCCATATCATGAATTAATTATGATTGTAAGATATTCGCTAAAATTCACGCTACTCGCCTTGAGTGTATTATCCCATTGCTGGTTAAAACTGATCAAGCTGGTTTTATTAAGGGTAGATTGGCTGCGGATAATGCTTGTATGTTTGCCAGTGTAATTTCCTTTGGTAAAAAATTTAAATATCATTTACCCGTCACCTTCCTCCATGACTATACTTTAATTTCAATAGCATTGCAGTCCCACTAAGCTTCTTTTGATCTCTCCAATGTTTCCACCTCACTTATTCCACCTACACCACTATATAATATTTCTCAAGAACACAAACCTAAAGCCGCACATATTTATAAGTTATTGTCATTACATGTTACTGAAAGACCTAAATCCCCTACAGAATTAGCTTGGAAACGGACTTATCCTTCTCAATATCTGTTTCTGCTTGGGATAAATTGTGGTCTAAGTTATTCAAAATTTCTGCTGCTGCTCGTATAACTCAATCTCTCTATTTTATTTACAATAGAGCAGTTATTACTCCTGTTTGTATATCCAAGTTTTCCCCTTCCTCTTCACCCCTTTGCTGGTCTTGTTCTGAATTTACTGGCACTTTAAGACATCAAATTTATGAATGTTCCAATGTACTGACCTTTTGGCATTCTAATTGGTCTACATGCATGAAAATCTTTAAATGTGATATTACGTTATCATAGCAAAATATTTTTCTAGGTTCATCCTCTCCTGACTTAGATGATTTAACTCCTATATCTTTATTATTCGACCTATTTATTGCATTAGCTTTCAAAGTTATTTTGTTATGTTGGAAAGATAATTTCAAGTTATCCTCATTGACTTGGTGGAATTTTATTTGTGATGAACACAGAATTGCTACTGTTTCCTCTTCTATTTTATCTCACAAAATGAAATCGGATCTTCTTTGGTTACTTTTCACATCTTATCTTGCAACACATGTACCTGTATCTTAAACTACTTCTCCTTCTTAATTCCATATTTCATTCTATGCATTTTCATCTCTTTTTTCTTTTTTCTTTATGTTTTACTTTCCTCTCCTTTCTTTTACCTTTTCTCTCTTTTTTCTGCTATCGTTTTCTCATCTACAGTTATATATTTAATACATATGTATTATTTGAAATATGTGTATTGCTTTGACAATGCTGTTGTCTTTCTTCTTGTTTTTTGTTTACCCTTAAAATTCAATAAAATTCTTTAAAAAAAAAAGGAAGCCTCACGTACTAATTGTGGCATGCTTCAACATAGGCGACCTCATCCCACCCTGGTAAGATGGTACTACTAGGGTGGATTCAACATCATACGGAAGTAGTTCATTATGAAAATAACTGGACAGGACGGCATCCAGATAGACAGAAAAATACCTCAAGGTGAGCGCAGGATAATACCTTTAATAGTGGATACCTTAGGTACAATTAAATCCTACAAGAGAGGATGGTGAATGGGTTCCATGAACCAATTATCCATATTATGCCAACATTAATAGGCACATACAGAAACCTCAAGTCTCACACATTGTGCGTGAAACTCACACATTAGAGGTAAAGTTTAACTCTCATTCTGAACTGGCTAAATCAATCAATCAATCAGGGGTTTATAAAGCGAGCTACTCACCCACGAGGGTCTCAAGGCGCTGGGGGTTGGGGCAGCGCCGGTTCAGTTGAAGAGCCAACTCTTGAGGTCCATCCTGAACGTGTGCAGGGTCAGGGAGCGTCTGATGTTCACAGTTAGCTCGTTCCAGGTCTTAGCTGCGATGTGGGAGAAGGCTCTCCCGCCTGTTCTGTTTCTGCGGATGCGGGGGACCTCAGCCAGGGCGATGTCGGCGGAGCGTAGGTTCCTCTTGGGTACGTGGAAGGAAACTCGCTCGTTGAGGTATTTGGGTCCTATGTTGTAGAGGGATTTGTATGCGTGGGTGAGGAGTTTGAAAGTGACTATTTTCTAGACGGGGAGCCAGTGGAGGTCTTGTAGGTATTTGGTCATGTGTTCGTGGTGAGGTGTTCCGAGGATGAGTCTGTCCGCGGTGTTCTGGATGGTTTGGAGTCTGTGTAGTAGAGTTCTGTTGTTCCCGGCGTATAGGGCGTTGCCGTAGTCCAGGCTGCTGATTATGAATGCGTGGGTGACGGTCTTTCTGCAGTCCAGGGAGATCCACTTGAAGGTCTTGCGGAGGATGCGCAGGCAGTTGAAACTGGTGGAGGCAACGGCGTTGATCTGGCGGTTCATGGAGAGGGAGGAGTCGAGGATAATGCTGAGGTTTCGCGCATGGTCTGTCGGAGTGGGTGGGTTTCCGAGGGCGGGGGGCCACCAGGTGTCCTCCCAGGCAGAGGTGTGGGGTCCGAGGATGAGGACCTTGGTCTTCTCTGAGTTGAGCTTCAAGCAGTTGTCCTTCATCCAGGCTGCCACATTCTTCATTCCTTCCTGGAAACAGAGTCTGGTGCCTTCGGGGTTCTTCGTGAGTGAAAGGATGAGCTGGCTGTCGTCGGCGTAGGATACAATGCTGAGTCCATGCTGTCAAACGATGGAGGCGAGGGGGGCCATGTAGCTGTTGAAGAGCGTGGGGCTGAGTGAAGATCCTTGGGTTACTTCGCAGTTGATGTTGGTGGGTGCGGAGAGGAAGGGAGAGAGTCTGATCCTCTGGGTTCTGCCGGAGAGAAAGGATTGGATCCAGTCGAGAGTGGCTCCCTGTATACCAGCGTTGTGAAGTCTGGCTGCGAGAGTGCGATGTGAGATCGTGTCGAAGGCTGCAGAGAGGTCTAGAAGGATGAGGGCTGCAGTGTTTCCCTGGTCTAGTAGCCTGCGGATGTCGTCCGTGGCGGCGAGGAGGGCGGTCTCATTGCTGTGGTTGCTGCGGAATCCAGACTGGGAGGCGTCTAGGATGGAGTTCTCTTCGATGAAGGTCAGCTGGGCATTCACAAGTCTCTCGGTGACTTTGGCCGCGAAGGGGAGGAGAGAGATGGGTTGGTAGTTTTTCAGGTCAGTTGGGTTGGCAGTGGGTTTCTTGAGGAGGGTTTAACCTCTGCCCGCTTCCAGTCATCTGGCAAGATGCCGGACCTGAAGGAGGCGTTGATGGTGAGTCCTAGCTCGGGTGCGATGGTGGTGGCTGTCCTGTGAAATATGTGCGGTGGACAGGGGCCTGTTGGGGCTCCTGAGTGGGTTTTCTTCATGGTGGCAGCGATGTGTTCGGCGGTGGCGGATAAATATCACATCTGGTAAGAAGGGGTAGGACCTAAATGCTAAATGCAACTCTTTTAAAGCTCTGCTGTATGCAGAGCGCTCTAGGGAGCTGAAAAGGCCTCATGAAGCAATTCAACTTCTATGGAATACTTACGGACCAGTGAAAGCATTAAGGCACTTTAGACATATCAGTGATGCTCCACCTCTTTGGAAAGCCATTAGTTTACTTTTGTGAAATTATGCAGTCATTTTATTCATCTTATATTTATTTTGATTCTTTCAATGGTCAATTAACACATCATCAGCGATGTCAAATGTGCTAATTTGTTTTCCTTTGAATTGGAAAAGCATGAGTGCTACAGCTGCTTAGCTCCAACCTAGCCAGAGGGCAGCGGGGTGCTGAGTCCGCGTACACCAAAAAAGGGGTAATGAGAGAAGGCTCAGTAATACACATAGCAAGATGCACAAGGCAGAAATGCTGTCAAAACAATACCAATTGTTAAAAGGAAGCTTGCAACAGGTTGTATAACAGAACCTAGCATGCATTTACCACACGTGCCTTTACAATGCAGTCTCTTCCCCAACTGCGATGGTACCACACATTCATTTACCACTTCAAGTTATTATAACGACTTGCCTTAGGGGCGCTGGACCTTGGAATAGTATAATTTATCATTTCAACTCCCGTCGACTCAACAGTAGGGAAGATGTTGGACTTAAAATCCAACACCAGTCCAACAACGCATTCGATAAAGCAAGTCATTGTAGCGACTTGCGCAGTAAAGGAACACTTTATAATGTCGCAGTTAGGGTAATTACTTTGTTGTAAAGGCACATGGTGGTAGTGACTGCGTGGTAAATGATGTTTCCCATTTGCAACATGATCAGTAATCATGCAGACTTAAAAAAAAAGGATTCTGCCTAATCCTCTCAAGTGCCAGACATTGCGGTTTAATTTAACACATTATACCGTTTGTTCCCACATCACTGCACTAATATACAATATCATGCATTCAATACTACATGGCTTGAGGTCTGCACCAGCTATGTCACTTAGGCATCAGAGAGCTCAGGCCTGGGGTTGAGCAGACTTGATGGCTGTCATGGATACGTTATCACACCTTGCATTGGGCCTGGATTGTTTTTATCAGTTTTGTCTGAGGGCTGCATCTCCCCTTCGTCACCCCATATTTACAAGTATTACCCACAAGAATGAAAGTCCATATACCAATCAGAGGTGGAATAGGGTGAACGTGTAAACAGAAAAAGAGAGGAAGAGAGAAAGAAAGGAAGAGAGAAAGAAAGAAATGCTACTTCAAATTGCTGTGTTTGTTTTGTTTATAACTGTGCCTTCTTGCACATCTGAGTCTCTTTTAAATATCACATTCTTCGGAGACTGAGACAGTCAAGGTTTCTAAAGAAAATGATGGGCAAATTGGTCAAAAGGAATAAAACAACCTCTTTGTTGGTGTGTACCAGGAATACTAAATGCTATATCCCCTCAGCTAAGGGTCAGGTTTTATCCAGGGTGGAAATAAAAATCCTATCTGGATTTGCCCCTTAATTTGGGCCTTAGTTGGAAACCCCTTTTATCTAAAAATAGAAGGGCCCTCCAATGTGAAATTTCCTGGCCTCAAGATTTTGTCAGGCGCATTGGGAGTAAGTCTGCAAAACTATTACTTGATGTCTATAAGGCCAAATGTGTCCCGATGGCTACTTTTGGCAGCACATTTTGGGGGCATGCTGACTGTATTTAGATAATAGAGAACAAATTCCTAAGAAATATAATGGCCATTTGTTAGAAAACAGAGTTTTGCTGCAGCACCACCCCTCCACACTTTTGTGTGGCTTTCGATGCAACTTTGACTGTAGAGTACTGGGTCCCTGCTGTCCAGGTTCCCCGTACCTGTGCTTGTTCCCCACAACTGGCCCACAATTGGCTCTCCGGGCCCCCTGTAAGCCCCTGGTAAAATGAATATGGGTACCTGGGGCATTGGGATTGAAGAGGGTGTAGGAGAGTAGGGTCTGACTGTTATGGTTACCCCCACTTTTTGCTGGTGTCTCCCTGTTTTTCGACTTTAGTCTGTCTGGGATCCTGCTATTCAGGGTCCCAACCTAGCTGCTTCCTCTCTAAATTGATTGCATGTACTTTAGGTACACCACAGATTGGATCCTGAGGTACCCTTGTGAGTCCCTAGTATATGGTATACTATGTACCCAGGGCATAGGTACCGCAGAGGCCTACCAGGGGCTGAAGCATGTATTATGCCACCCCTGGAAACCCATCCATAATGACACCACAGGTCTGCTGCTGAAGCCTGGGTAAGGTGGTGCATGCACCCCTTACTGAGGTATAGGTTCACTATACCTCACCTATCACTGCACATACAAACCTATCAGTCACTCCTATGGCAGGACTTAACAGTTCTGAAGGCAGAGTGCTTGGTTATATGTGAGAGGGTGCCCAGGCATGAGCTGAGCCCCTCTGCAGCCTTCGGAATCTCTTCTACGGGGTTGTCAGTGGTGCAGCCTGACCATATACTCTTAAGTGCATTATATCTTAAACGGTTAATGCTAACTTTGGACTGGCTGCACGGAAACATGTCGTGTTTGGTATCAAACACCTTGGAATCATACCTCCACATCAGTTTTTGATGTGAGGATATGATCCCGATTCTAGAGGGAGAGACTTGGCAGTACTGATAAACCCGGTAGAAACTTAACAGAGCCCTGGCATCACAAAATGGATGCTGCAGCCACAGACACAAGTCTGGCCTCCTGCTGCTGACCGAAACTCCGGCAGGGGAGGCCTTGACAATAGGTTCCCTTTCACAGGGAGGTGTAACCACCTCCCAGACAGGCTGATGTGTATTGGGGCTGGGTGGGAGCACTTTCTGAGTGCTTTGAAGTCCTGCACTGGGGGCACATTTGGTGTCCCTGTGCATAGTCCAGCTCAAACTGGTTCAGGGTCTTCCAGCCCCTGCTCTGGCACGGAACTGGACAAAGGAAATGGGTGTGGCCACCCCTCTTTCCAAACCCTCCCATAGGTGGGTCCCCAGAGCTAGTCCAACCCCTTCCTGAGGTATAAGAAGGAACCTCTGTAACCAGAACTTTAGATATCCCTGGACAAAACTCTGAAGCTGAATCCTGGAACTTCGACGCTCTACTAAAGACTAGAGGACTGAAAAAATCTCCCTTGCGGTCAAGGAGTGACTCCCCTGCTTGGCAGGCACCAATGAAGCATTTTGCCTGTCTTCATCTCCGAAGCTCCCGCCGGACTCCGAAGTATTTGCAGCCCAGGAAGGGGATTTCCAGACATCTCAGAGGCCGGCCCGTGTCCCCAGCAAAGCTGAGACCCGCAGCCCTTGTGAGTAGCGTGGAACCGGAACTCCTGGTCACCGTGCGCTTTTCCAAGTGCATTAACTTTTCGACGTCTCTTCAAGTCATGCTTGGGGTTACTTGTAGCCCCCACCTCGAGCAGAGAAACCACCGAAGATTGTCAGCCTAGTCACCCCGAGTGACCCGTGGGCCGCCATTTTGTGTTTCCTCTCGAGGTCCCTTCACGATCCATGGTCCGTCAACTGGTGGGTCCCTGTGAAGGTAACTTTGATTTTCCTTGGGCTTGCCTGGTTGCTCCAGACATGCCCTTACTCCCAACTAAGTGGTGAGTCCCTCAGACCTTGCTGGTCTGCACTGAAGCATCTTTCTCCTTTCTGCATGGGTTGCTGTTGCCAAGGCTTGTTGTGTCCAATCCGGTCACCAATGCTGCAGCACTCGACATCCTTCATGGGACAGCTCGATTCCAGCTCCTGGTCATCCTCGACACCTCCTGGTCCTTGTGGCTGAAGAGTCAAGCTTCACCTTCTTCACCTGAAGCACCCGACATCCGTGGGCATTCGCCTATCGTCCTCCTGGTCACTGGCAAGTGAGCCAGACTCTGTCCCCTCTGCTTTCAGGTTCTCCTCATCTTGACCCTAGACCTTCCTAAGTCCCAAAGGGTTTGGTCCTGACTCATTTCTAAGTGTCCCTAATCTTTAAAAATCTAATCGCGACTTTCCCCATAGAAGCTAAGGGGAGCTCGCGGCTGTGTTCTCACACTGCACACGGCCCCGTGGGTCCCCTGTGTCACTACCTTGGGTGGTTCCTTGGGGTGCCAGCGATTCTACAGGCTCTAGGCCTTGTGTCTAGTTAAGTCATGGTTCTTATACCACTATTTTAGTATATGGTTTGGCTCGCCTCTAGGGCCTGACGTGTATTTGTGCTATTTTACTGTTATATTTGAAGTGTAACTTATTTGTTTTGACCTCTAGCCTAATAAAGGGACTAGGAGGGTGTGTTTAGAAATAAATACATATATTTTATATATACACCTGGTGTGGTTGTCTTTCATTTAGCCATTCAAGAGATTATAGACTGGTAAAACAAGCTGCTTTACATTCCTTCAAGACTTAGCCTGAAGGCTGCTCTCCATAGCTACCACTAGGATAGCTTTCAATAAAGGTTGTCTTTAACCTATAACCAATAAGGGGTTGTTTGGACTGGTGCAAGGTGCCCACTATAACTAGTGGACAGCATATACCAGGCCAACTTCTCACAGAGGGTCCCCTAGGGAACCCTCAACTAGGCCATGCAGACTGACACTGCAGCATGCATGGCCTGATGCAGACAAAACAAGAAAGTCAACATGCCTGCGTGCCATGCCAACTAGCACTGCCCAAGATATAGGTAAGTCACCCCTCTATCAGGCCTTATCAGCCCTAAGGCATGGTGCACTAGATCACTGGTGTGTGCATATCTGTATGAGCAGATATGCCCCTACAGTATAAGGGTTTATTCATAAATATTTTAAGTGCCAAGGAAGCCACAAATAGTACATGGAATGGAGACTTATTTTTTTTTAAAGGTTGTTTATTTAAAAAATTTTAGAAGGACACAAGGAGACCACATTTCGCACATAACCAGATTATATAGACAATGAATACGATGAAGTTACAGCTTGTGGATACAAACTAGGGGAAGGGGAAGAGGAAACAAGGGAAAAGAGGAAGAAATGAAATTGGAAAGAGGAGGGAGAAGGGGGGCAGGAACAATCAGAAGGGGAAGGATGGGATCCACGGGTAAATTAAAGTGAGATAAGGAAGGAGATATAGGGTAAGAAAAGGAGAGGGGTAAGAAAGGGAGATAACAACCCCAAATTGGGGAACAACTCAATGCAGCAATCAGGATGGATGCTTCGGACAGTTAGGCAGTACATCAGCTATGACATTTGGTAGCAGTTCACGGCATGCTATATAAAACTTCTCAAATCAAAATCAACTCAAAACTGTTTTTCCTGAACGCTGAGACCTGAACAACATGGCTGATGCCCGGTGCCCGGTGGAGCTGCTAGACGGCTAATGAGGAGATTGGACCTGGTTTCCCCCTCGACCGTCACCTACCCAGCCGGACATTAGGCACAGTTCTTCCTCGTCTCCTTGCTATGACTCCTTCCCCTCCCTCCTACGAATTCTTGCAACATTGTTTTTGTTTACTGGACCATACTATTCTCTTGTAACTGATGTAAGTTTTAACGCAACAATCCTAAATGTAAAGCACTCTGATACCCTCTAGGGTCAAGTTCACGCTATATACAACTTTATTAATAAAATAAATAAATAAATGATGTGTAATAACAAACATGGAACGCATAAAGGTTAGTCCAGCATTAGGAGCAAAGCAATGTCTATTCATTATATTAGGATCTTATGGAGCAGAGGCGCGGCAAAGCCCAATTGCAAGTAGATATCTAGTGGCCTGTTGTATGGACATCAATTGTGTTTTGATATCTAATCCAGTCTTGAAAGGAGCCTCAGATATCCCGAGGTCTAGAGGCGGACGGCATTAGTTCCCAGAATATACTAAGTTGTTCCTGGCAATATATAGAATCCTGTATCCTACATTTACGTTTTGGAGCCTCCGGCCTGCCCCATCCCATAGCAACCCGTCTCTTTGCCAACAGCATCGCTAGGAGTCGTCAGACCTCATCAGTGGTGTCTTTTGTGTACCCCAATATACCAAGGAGAGGGAAAAGAGGAAGAAATGAAATTGGAAAGAGGAGGGGGAAGGGGGGCAGGAACAATCAGAAGGGGAAGGATGGGATCCACGGGTAAATTAAAGTGAGATAAGGAAGGAGATATAGGGTAAGAAAAGGAGAGGGGTAAGAAAGGGAGATAACAACCCCAAATTGGGGAACAACTCAATGCAGCAATCAGGATGGATGCTTCGGACAGTTAGGCAGTACATCAGCTATGACATTTGGTAGTAGTTCACGGCATGCTATATAAAACTTCTCAAATCAAAATCAACTCAAAACTGTTTTTCCTGAACGCTGAGACCTGAGCAACATGGCTGATGCCCGGTGCCCGGTGGAGCTGCTAGACGGCTAATGAGGAGATTGGACCTGGTTTCCCCCTCGACCGTCACCTACCCAGCCGGACATTAGGCACAGTTCTTCCTCGTCTCCTTGCTATGACTCCTTCCCCTCCCTCCTACGAATTCTTGCAACATTGTTTTTGTTTACTGGACCATACTATTCTCTTGTAACTGATGTAAGTTTTAACGCAACAATCCTAAATGTAAAGCACTCTGATACCCTCTAGGGTCAAGTTCACGCTATATACAACTTTATAAATAAAATAAATAAATAAATGATGTGTAATAACAAACATGGAACGCATAAAGGTTAGTCCAGCATTAGGAGCAAAGCAATGTCTATTCATTATATTAGGATCTTATGGAGCAGAGGCGCGGCAAAGCCCAATTGCAAGTAGATATCTAGTGGCCTGTTGTATGGACATCAATTGTGTTTTGATATCTAATCCAGTCTTGAAAGGAGCCTCAGATATCCCGAGGTCTAGAGGCGGACGGCATTAGTTCCCAGAATATACTAAGTTGTTCCTGGCAATATATAGAATCCTGTATCCTACATTTACGTTTTGGAGCCTCCGGCCTGCCCCATCCCATAGCAACCCGTCTCTTTGCCAACAGCATCGCTAGGAGTCGTCAGACCTCATCAGTGGTGTCTTTTGTGTACCCCAATATACCAAGGAGAGGTGTATGGAATGGGTACTTGGCAACTTGAGTTCCGCAGCACCATGATGGCTTCATCTGAAACCAGGAGTGTTTGGTACCAAACAACTCCTTGTAATAAATCCACACTGATGCCAGTGTGAGATTTATTACACTATGTACTCAGAGGTGCCCCCTGAGAACCTACTGACCCTGGTTTTAGGCAACCTGCCACACACTAACATGTTTCTGGACCCCTGGGTGAACAGCCTCTGCTCTCTGGGACCAGAAACAATGCACATCCTGGGCGAAAGTGTCACACCTCTTCCCAGGATAGAGCTAGTGCTCGAAGGGAAAACTTCAGAGGCCTGCTGCCTTTGTAATGCAACCCCCAGCCTCTGTTTCTAGCAGGAGATGGCAGCCCCTGTTTACACTCCCACTTTGGGTGGGAAAACTCAGAAAGACTAGGAGGTGTACCCACCTTTGCCAACTCCACCACTCAGTTCGAGAAGGTGCAGTTAAGCACACTTTTCAGTCCCCTCCATCTTGGATATGAGGAGACTCTTCCAATTAGGGATATGATTATGACCCCTCCCACAGGAGGGTGGCATAACTGATGGCTCCCTCAGACATTGAAACTAGATCTGCAACAACCTAAGAAGAAATAAGACATCCCTGAAGCCAACCCTGCAGAGAAGCCTGAAGACGACGGCTCCCTTGGCCCCAGCCCTACCGGCCAATCTTCAGCTTCAAACAACCTGCAACCAAAAGGTGACCTGTCTTGCAGCCAGAGACCTCTGAAAACCCTGGGAGGACTGCTGCCTTCGAAAAAGACATCAATTTCCTGTTGACAGCGGACCTGTTCAGAGGAAATTAACTCCAAGGGCTCATGTGCCATTTGGGACCGCGAGTCCTCACCAGTCTGCACCTGACACCCACAACCTGAGTCTGAGTGACTCTACTGCCCAGCGATCCTGGCCTCGAATCCAGTGCTAGCTGACCTCTCCTGACCTCCATGAAGGTGTCTACAAAGTGAATCCAGAGGCTACCCCTTCTGCGGCCGACTCCGGTAAGAAGGCTCTGACGTCGAAAGGCACCCCTGCATCCAAAGCCTCTGGCCCTAAGTAAGCTGAACCTATGGTGCCCCTACGACCCTCCACATCTCTACTTACCTCTGCTGTCATTGGTCTCCCTCCTGCAACCTCCGGTGCAACGTCTGCAGCCTGTTTACCGAAAGTCGAATGCTCATTTGAACGCATTAGTCGCCCAACGCTGAAATTACACCCTGAACCCGGCACCCCTGTACCGCTGGTGGTGTATGTTTGGTGCTGCTTTGTAGCCTCCCCTGGGCTGGTCCTAACCCCCTAAACATGGCCCCTGTAACCAATCTACTTACCTGCAAGCAGTGTGGCTCCAAGAACCCCCAGTCTCCATGAAACGCATTGGGCAAAACTCCTATTTTGACCTCTGCACCTGGCCGCCCCTGTGCTGCAGGTGGTGCAGTTTTGGTACACACCTGACCCTTGCCGACCTTTGGTTCAGAAGACTGGAATTGTAAGTGTTGTACTTATCTGTTAAACTGCATTATTGTTTTCCTCCTTAGGATGACATTGAACTGTTCAGAAATTGCACAGAGTCGATTTTTTAAGTGAAAAGTCTTTTTAGTAAAAAAATTTTTGGCTTATTGCAAAGATGTTGGTCTTAAATTAAAGTACATATAATACTTATTTTTATAAAATTGGTGTGGGTTGCCTTTTTGAGTCGGGTGTCAGTTATTGGTCATTTGTGTGCAATAAATGTCTTACACTCCTCTGTGTTAGGCCTAAGTCTTCTCATCCACATTACCACTTATAAAGCACCTTGGGTTTTACATTGAGCCCTGTACACTTTTTGGGGAACCCCTGCATTTTGTGGCATACCACATACAGAGCCCGTTTCCTACATTGGTGGTACAGAGGTGAGGCACAAGACTTTGACATTTGTTGTACCACTTGATTAATAATTGATTTTACAAGAGGAAATCCAAAATTGTTTTTAGTTGGAATTGTTTGCGAGTTTTGAATTTTTTCCAAATGTATTTAAATTAGTGATAAGGCCTTGGTTAAGTCACTTAGGGCCTCATGTAGGTAGCCAAATACCGGTCGGTAACGGCCGATTTTCGGTAATTATACCGTTACCGACCGGTATTTTGGCTATTGGTATGTAGGGGGTCAATTTCTGGAATCGGAATTTACCGATTCGGTAAAACTACCGAATCGGTAAAATTACCGAATCGGTAACGTTACCGATGTGGTAATTTTACCGATTCGGTAATTTTACCGAATCGGTAAATTCCGATTCCAGAAATGATATGTAGGGGGAGTGTGTGGGTGTGTTTAGGAGTCGGTATTTACCACCAACTTATAGTTGGTGGTAAATAGTTAATGTATGTGTGTATGCATTTTGAAGCGCGTAGCAGTGTGCAATGTGGCATACATACATGCCCTTAGGGCATGTATGTGTGCCACATGTGCACACATGGCCGAATCAGGGGTGCAACAGGGTGTCAATGTGACACCCTGCCACCCTTGCATTTTCTCCACCATTACCGAATCGGTATTTACCGATTCGGTAATGAGGCATACCTTCCCATCAATGGGAAGGTATGCCTCATTACCGAATCGGTAAATACCGATTCGGTAATTACCGAATTGTAACGAATCGGTAAAAAATACCGACTCATTACCTACATACGAGTTACCACTTCTAAAATACCGATTCGGTAACGTTCGGTATTTTAGAAGTGGTAACTGGTATGCTACCTACATGAGGCCCTTAATGTTTAGAAATTAAAAGTCTATTAAGTCAGTTAGGCCTTAGAAACCCTTAGCGTTTATTGTTTTTTTTTTTTTACAAAATACTAATTTTAAAGTGCCCATATACTTTAAAAACCATGACTGATCATCCAGGGATCAGCCAGGAGCTCACCTGCTCCCTATGCACTTCTGAAAGTTTCCCAACTTTAAGATTTGTGCACAGCATGGAAGATTGCCATGGGCCCTACACCCTCAAAAACCATCTCCAGCAGTTGCTGAAAATGACGAGGCAATGGTAAATCAAACGCCTCCCATTGGAGAAGAGAAGGATGAGTCCCAAGAAGTAGAGGAAGGGGACTCTAAGTCCATCACTACCCCCCTCAGATAGTAAAACCACTGGGAGTGACCAAAGTAGTATATCAGAGAGTCCCTCATCCAGACTCAGGCAGTCATTGATGACTGCCCTATTAAAACTATACTCTCTATTGTTCCAAATTTTAACCCAGAGCAACAGGGGGCCAATTTAACAGTATTGAGTTAAATAAAGGATAATTAATTCAAAATGTAAAATAAAGGTGGCACCAGAGGGAGGGAGTTTCAGCAGTCTTCTGCAGATTGTGTTTTCTTCCACCTGGACTCCATAAGTGGCCGTAGGGGTGCACTGCATGTTGTATAATTTGAGAAAAGGAGAAATAGTGGACCTACAATCCCTCTTAGCCAAATTAAAAAGAGAACCTGCTGCCCTTCCTAGTTTCCAACATGCTGTAATTACTTGCGTCTCTCCTGAATTACCTGCGTCAAACGCCAAGCCTAGATAACACAAGCATTGGCATAGCCAATAGGTCTCGCCTTTGGGACCTTATAAGTGTTTAGCCATGCAACAGTTGCATAACTAAATACTTATAAGGTCCCAAAAGCGAGACCTATTGGCTATGCCAAGCGGCCGTGTGGCCGCAAAAGTGAAAGTGATTGCGATCGCGATCAAACATCAAAGCAGCCGTGCAGCCCCGAAAGTGAAAGTAATCGCGGTCAAACGTGGCGCGCACTCCTGCGCACATGCATTGTAGCTCTAGGCTGGCCTGGTAGCACTTTTTGGAGCCCTCTCAATAAGTCTTGCCAGACCAGCGCATGCGCTGGGTCAGGCGAGACCTAAAAAACGTGTCACTCCACTTAGCTGTTTATGTCCCAAGTTTAGTACTGATAAAGCTTTCTTTCCTGGGCCACATGCCAAATTATGAGATTTCTCGTAATTGGTTTTCATATTTAATGTATTCATGAAGGTCACAAATGGGTCAACCAAACTACGGAGAGCGCCTGGTGTTCTACCCATCAATACCGCATCATCGGCATATAACAAAGCCGGGACAGCAAAGTTATCCATTTTGGCACATCTTTAGTTGACTCTGATAAACAGGTCGCCAAAAATGTATATACAAAATAAAAAGCAACAGTGCCAACACGCGCCCTTGGCCCACACCGCTGGCTGAAAGAAATTAATCAAAGAATTCTCCTGACTGGCTATATCTAACCTTAGCACTCAAATTTTCGTGGAGATCATGCAAAACATTCACCAGCACAATATCCACCTCCAGTTTGCTCAACATCAGCCATAATTTAGTTTTATTTATGCAATCGAATGCGGTAAAGGCCAGGTACAGTTGACAGCGCCTGACAACACTATACTTACTTACTATCAGATCTAGGTTCAGGTACTGATCCACTGTACCGATCCTGTACTCTATCCCCCAGGATGAAAACCATATTCGTGCATGGATAAAATATTACTATCCAAGACCCATGTTTGCAAATGATTTAAACAGACCCTCCTCAATATCTTTACTGTGCTATACACCAACAAAATTGTTCTGTAGCATTTCGGAGCCCCCGTCCCTTCTCTTTAAAATTGGCACTTTTATAGACTTAGCCCAATACTCTGGGATCTTATAACATAAAGAGTTATTAAAAATATTCATCAAAAGGGGACCCCAGAGATCAGGGTTACATTTAAACAGGTCCATGGTGTGAGAAGTTGGCCTGGCATATGCTGGTCACTAGTTATAGTGGCCACCTTGCACCAGTCCAATTCGACTCTTATGGTAGAGAGGTTTAAGACAACCTTTTAAAGAAAGCTATCCTAGTGGTAGCTGTGGAGAGCAGCCTTCAGGCTAAGTCTCTGAGGAATGTAAAGCAGCTTGTTTTACCTTATAATCTCTTGAATTACCAAATGAAAAGGACACCACACAGGTATATATATCAAATATATATGTATTTACTTCTAGATACACTCTACTAATCTCTTTATGAGATTAGAACCCAGATACACATTCAAATGTCAACAGTTCTCAATAAATTAAGCACAAATAGGGCTGTAGCCCTAGGGGCGTACCAGACCATATACTAAGAAAATGGTTTAACAAACTCGACTTGCAAAATGACAAAGCCTAGGGCCTTGGGAATTGCTGGGGCTTCACTACTGCAGTGTTAGCAGGTAAGTAACAAGCCCACGGGAGACGCGTGCAGTGTCTAAACACAGCCGCGGGTTTCCTATAGGTTACAATGAAGCAAGTCGCGGTTTGTATTTTAAAGTTTTAGGGCACTTAGAAGAAGTCAACAAGCAAGCCACTTACAGGGTAAGTATTTCGAGGGCCAAAACACACTTGGGCACCGGAGTGCACGAGTTACCTCACCCAGGGAAGCCGGGTGCATAGGTGTCTTTTGGTGTCGGGTCGCGATGCTGTTTTCAATGGAGACCAATGAAGACTTGCTGCTTGAGACGACTGAAGAGATGTCCGCTGGAATCCGAAGGTGGATTGAAGATGAAGAGGACCTGAAAATTGAGGGGACAGTGTTCATAGTCACTTGCCCGTGACCGGTGGCCAGCAGGATGGATGACCACTGATGTCGCGTCGTTTCAGGTCATCGATGGTGATTTGTCTCTTCGCTCACGAGGTCCAGGAGGGATCGACGATGACCAGCAGCTGGATTCGGAGTGTCCCACTACGTCTGCAGCTGATTACGGTGTTGGCAACCGGATTGGTGCCAACAAGCCCTGGAAACTACAAGTCTTGTGTGGACTGAAGATTGACGATGATGCAGACCAGCAAGGTCTGATGGACTTACCCAGCGAGGGTAAGTGAGGGCAGGCCCGGAGCAACCAGGAGAGCCCTTGGAGTCAATGAGAAAGTCTTCAGGTGAGTCACTAGCCAACGGGCAAGTAACCGCGTAGACGCCTTTGCAGGAAAAGTTCCACAGGAGCCCGCGGTCACTCGGGACGGAGTAGGCTGCTGATGTTCGGTACCAGACCTGCTAGGGACTTGGACTACAGATGCTCCAAAGCACAAGTTCGTAGAACGTTGTTTAGGGTTTGCACTCAAAATCAGTGCACGGTTCCCTGGTATTGCTGTTTCTTGTAACTCGTGGGGTCCAGATGCCACAGCTTCGCTGGGGACTCAAAATGGCCATCGAGAGGTCAGGAAATCCACTTCAGGGGATGCAGGGACTTCGGACTCCGGAAGGGAGCGGTGAAGTTTGCAACCGTTGAGTAAAGTTACTGGTGCCTGCCAAGCAGGGGAGTCACTCCTTGACTCCAAGGGAGATTCTTCAGTCTTCCAGAGATAGTGGAACGTCGAAGGGCCAGGATTCTTCTTTGTAGAGCGTCGTCCAGGGTAATCTGAATTGCATTGGCAATGCTTGGTATCTTATAGTGAAGATAGGGGAGGGACTAGCTCTATGACCACTCCTCTAGGAGGGTCAGGGTAGTGGGTGGTTACACACGCTTCCCTTTGTCCAGTTTCGCGCCAGAGCAGGGGCAGGTAGCCCCTGAACCGGTTTGAGCTGGCATATGCACAGAGGAGCCTACTGCTCCCCCAGTGCAGGACTTCAAAGCACTCTAAGAGTGCACCCACCCAGCTCCAATACACTAAATCCTGTCTGGGAGGTGGTGACACCTCCCTGTGACAGGATACCTTTTGTTGGGCTTCCTCCACTGCGAGTTTCGGTCAGCAGCAGGAGGGCATCCATTTTGTGATGCCAGGGCTCTAGAAGATTTCTACCGTTTAGTACAGTGGGTACATGTCGTCCCCTCTAGAAGGGTGGGATCATACTCCCACACCAGTTACTGGTGTGGGGGTATGATTCCAAGTTGTTTGACACCAAACACAACATGTTCTGATGCAGTCATTCCAAAGTTAGCATTTACCGCGAGGTTATAATGCACTTAAGAGTATATGGTTTAACCGCATCCACAAACAGCAGCAGAGAATAGACTCTGCCAGCTGCAGAGGGGTCCTGCCCATGCAGAAGCACCCCCTCACATAGTAAACCAAGCACCCTGCCCTCAGGTTTGTTGGGGCCTGCAATAGGGGTGACTGATAGATTTATATGTGTGTGTATGGTGAGATATAGGAACCTATACCTCAGTGAGGAGTGCTAACACTACTTCACACAGGCTGCAGTAGCAGGCCTGTGGTGTCAGATTGTGAATGCTTCCCAGGGGTGGTATAATACATGCTGCAGCCCCTGGTAGGCCTGTGAAGTACCAATGCCCTAGGTACCTAAGGTACCATATACTAGGGGCTCATAAGGTACCACAGTATCCAATCACTAGTGCATCTAATATGCACACCAATCATTTAAGGGAGTAAGCAGATAGGCTGGGGTCCTGGATGGCAGGATCCCAGCCAGACTAGTCAAAAACCATTCAAACACAAGGAAAAAAGTGGGGGCAACCATATAGTCAGATTCCACCTTCCTACATAGCCCCCCCCCAAACGAAAGGAGATAAGGCTAACCTTGCCCAGTTCAGCCTTTATTTCCTGAGTGGCCATATAAGGAAGGACCTGCACTAGCATGGTTGCTCCCTGTCTCATGGTCCACTTGGGAAATCCTACCCCAAGGGGTTTTATAGTTTCTCCAAAGTCTACGGAAATTACCTGTATGGTTTTCTGGTACAGAAGTAGGCTGGTGGGGTGTCTGAGTCTGGAAGTGAGGCCCTATTTGGGGTGGTCTCAACCTCCTCAGGACACTGGTCACCATGGAAGCCTTTCTGTCCATGACTGTGTCATAGAGAGAAAAACAAAGAGGGGAGTAGAGAGGTACCACTCAACGAGTGGTGGAGGTGGATACTTCCTCCCAGTAAAGCGTACATAAACAAAAGGATCCACCCACAGGTACAGTAAATCAAGAGTCTCCCGTTTATACAATATGTATCCCACGGTCGTGGAGAATACACATCAGTTGTTAAAATACCCCTCACACACCAAAAGGGCCCTTGGTGTCATGCTTCATCATAGGGGTCTTCCCGCCCCTCTACGGGACGGGGCGTGCTACAACCTACGTATGCGTGGGAGCACTGTTCTTAGTGAGACTACTATGTGTAGTGCAGGGGTGTGCAAGGAAGGGTCAGGAGTGGATGGAGAGTGATTTAAAAAATACCTGGCTCCCTGGTCTAGGAAAATGTATTCTGCCGTCTAAGCTGGTATTAGTAAAAAGGTGGGGGGGGGGTGTATGCCTCAATGAGCTAGGCCTCCTACTGGTGTCGACATGTTTCGAAGCTTCCCCATGCTTCTTCGTCAGGACCTTAAGGATCCCTTCCTACGACGCACTGTGATGTGTAAAAAATCAAAATAGTGAGTGAAAAAAATCAGAATGGAAGTAAATAGCCTCCAAAAGTTGGTAATGCCCCAATGGGTCTTAGATACTCCTATTAACCTAAAAGGAAAAAAGGTATAAAAGAGAGATACACAAGACATTTAATCACGTTGGTAGAAGTTCATTCCGTTGTGTTAGAACAGTGATCTGAAAAAGGAGGTGAACGATGGTCGTCTCTTAACGCTATCCATAACGTTATCACGTGATCTGTGATGAAAATACTGTATGACACATGGACATACTACATAAAGACATAACACAACAGAAAACACACACTCTACTCAGAAAGGAACAAAGTTCCTGCAAGGCAGATATATCAGCGGTTTTTTACATGCCAAACCCAACAAAGCAATAGTAAAACATACTTGCTGCAAAGAGAACAGTATCCTCATGAGCTCAAATACCGAGTGGTAGGAGTGCCAAATAGGCTGCCTGAATGAAGGGAGAAAGGAGACTGTAGTCCAATCATCAAAAATAAACTACCAGGATATATCCTCGACCTGCCGGCTATGCCGTACTTACGCCTCCAAGGATCAGTGTCCTGCCCAAATAACCACCCCGGTCGGCTCCGTCGATGGAGCTAGACTGGAGGTATCGGAGTTTAAGTACCTGCACCAATCAGGGATTACGCGCCAGTGAGCCAAGCCTGATAGGCCAATGGGAAGAGACCCGCTGGCACTGCTTACCGGGACCCGCAGGCACTGCTTTACGGGACCCGGAACCGGAAGGTAGAACGGTCGGGTCACCGTGATTGAATGGCGAAGGACCCCCAGGAAAAAAAAAAAAAAAAAGTGTCTATGTTAGATGCCTGTATTGAAATTTAAGAAAGTTAAAAACGAAAGACTACTGGGTGATATGTCCGAACCTGCGTGACAGACAAGTTTGCTAAAGGGTAGGCACAGTCTCCTGGATTGAGGGGGGGGTATGATCAAAATCAGCTAGGAAAGGACTCCTCAACCTGATAAAATCCAAATACACCGGCAGGGCAATGCCTCTAAGTACATGATGAAAACCAGCTGGTAAACGGCTTAACCAACCAAGAATACATACACACCAGATAGGCAATGCCTTCACGTATGAAAAGCCACTAAAGTGGGGGTCCTCCGCTAGGGTCTAGGTAGGGTATTCCTAGGTGCATGAAAGATTAAGAAGGAAAATTAACCACACAGTTGTAACGGGGTGTTGCTACACTGGTTCAGGACAGGTCCTCAGGGGCATATAAAGTAGAAGGGATCACCTCACTAGGTTAAGGGGGAAAAAAAAGGATGCCCATGGAAGAAAGACAGATGGCTGAACAATACTCAGTCAGGTATTATGTTATCAAACATGGAACTGATTTCATGGTATATCCTCGTTTAATCCATGGATATGAGTCTTTAGACGGAAAACCCACCGTTGTTCTTTTTCAAGGAGGCCATGTTCGTTACCCAATTGTTCTATCACTGTCCATTGTAAATCGTCTATGCCATGTCTATTGGAGATATAGTGATTAGACATTTTGGTAGTGCTCCTACCACATCTGACATTGCTGCGATGTTCGCCAATACGTACCTTGATTGGTCTGGATGTCATCCCCACATACTCAAGGCCGCAAGGACAGGTGATTAAATAGACAACATTTTTGCTATTACAGTTGGTGAAACTCGTCTGGTCCCACTCATCGCCATTCCGGAATGTAATGTGTTTACTTTTTTTCGTCAGATGACAGGTGCTACAGTTACCACAGGGGTGATGCCCCTGTACTGGGGGTAGTAAACCAGCGGGTCTGGGCCGGGACGTGTTCTTCGGTCTCGTATGAACAAGCATGTCTCTCAGGTTTAAGCAATACCGATCCAGGTCCCAATAATGCTGACTGGGATGAGCTAGCTAATCTGAGTAGAAATCAGATCAGAACTGCTCTACATGGTCTATTGATGACAGAATACCTACGGGCAAATGCAGCCCCCCAAGGTTTGATCGTCCGTAATGAACCCTTTATCTTTCAACAAGATAAGACTTTCAAACGCGACTGATCACTGATCTCGTGGTATTGCACTCGGGACTGGCTGGTCCTGATTATAAAAACAGCCACCAGGCTTACACAAGAACTTAAAGTTGAGATTGTTAATCTAGAAGTCCGTTTGAAGGCCTACATATCCCCCAGTGTCCTCAAGAAACGTTTGGAGGAACTCAATCAGGAAATGACCGAGTTTGAAATGACATTAAAACAAAGTAAATATAACAAACTCAAGAAGGACACTACACGGTTCAGTCATGAACGAGTGTACCCCTATACACGAGATGACTATGTTCCTAAGAATCAAGACCAGAGTGATGATGGAGACTCCTCTGACACTGGTTCAGATAATTCGAATTCCAGCAGGGGCAGTGCAAACGTTTCTATAGAGGTAGAGGTAATTACAACCAGCGCCCTTCGTACCAGAGGGGTGGGAGATGGGATGGCTATCAAGGACCCCCTATGTAACCCCCATATGCTTATGGTCCACCCATGATGGGACCCTTTCCACAGTGGATACCTCCCCCTCAAGAATATGAATACAACTATACCCCACAACCTTTTTTAGGGGCACGCCAGGGCCCACGGAGGGCCCGAAACAGAGGAGGGTACAACGTCCATTGGTCTGCACCAGAGACCGAGACCCCCCGAATGTCAACCAGGAGTATGACCAACAACATACCTCCCCAACCATCAACGAGCCGGAAGTAAACCTGGTGGTCAATCTCACCGATGTGGTCCTCACACCGATACAAAGCAGGGTCCTTGAGAGAGGACTGGGCTTTGTACCCACCAATCGGTTGGATAAATTTAAGATCCTCACTGAGATCACTGAGTTCATCCGAAAATTTAAATTGAAAGTGTTTTTTAACAACAACCCACCTACCACCGAGATGATAAGACAGGATACAGGCCTCCGCAACAAATCCACTTTTGTACCCCCCAATTCCACACTACCGGTGGAGATCCTTGCATTTGAAAAAGCCGTGATGGGGGAAATACAAGGTATCCCGACAGTGATTGGCAACACCTTTCACAATACATCAAGGGAGGAAAAGGAGGCTATACACGAATTATCTATGAACCAGGACATTACTATCAAACCTGCAGATAAGGGGGGAGCCATTGTTTTGCAAACCACTGTAAACTATGACATTGAATGTAGAAAACTTCTGGATGATCGCAGAAACTATGGCATCCTACAGGTAGATCCTACTGAGTCGATCAGGGTCAGTATTGTTACAATGGAAGAGGAAGCCTTAGCAAACGACTGGATCTCCAAGAATGAGGCTGAATTTCTGGTTAATACCAGCCCCAGGATCCCTTATTTCTACACCATACCAAAAATCCACAAGAACTTGGCCTCCCCCCCAGGCAGACCCATCGTCTCGGTGTGAACTCTATTTTGGAACCTCTGTCTAGGTTCGCGGATGCGTTCCTTCGACCGTTGGTTCAAGGTACTAGCACTTACTTGCGTGATACCAAGAACGTCCTGCAAATTCTGCAGGATATTGATTTTGACCCCACCAAAAACCTGCTCATGGGACTAGATGTGGAGAGCCTGTATACCAGCCTCCCACACGACGAAACATTGCTAATCATTGAGGAGGTATTGTTCTCTACCCCCTGGGAATACCAGACACCTCGTAATCTAGTGATGGAATGTGTTTCACTGGCACTCACCCGTAATTTCTTCATGTATGCTGAAGATATATATGAGCAACGACACGGTACCAGCATGGAGAGTACCTTCGCTCCTAGTCTAGCAGGTTTGTATGTACACCATCTGGAAACTAACAGGATCCTACATACGATGAACCCATACCTTGCCCACATCAAAGTTTGGAAAAGGTATATTGACGATGTCCTGGTCGTATGGGAAGGCGACATCGAATCAACTGAGGCATTCATGCTGTGGCTCAATCAACAGAACGCATTTCTGAAATTTACACATAGTGTGTCAGCACAAAACCTGGTATTCTTGGACCTTAATATCTACCCTGAACAGGGGAAACTCAAAACCACCACACACTTTAAGGCAACAGCAAAGAATTGTTTACTTTTGTTTGACAGTTTCCATCCCCGTCACCTGAGGGAAAACTTACCGTACGGTCAGTTCCTCCGTCCCCGAAGAAACTGCACTGAATTAAGTGATTTTAAACAACAAGCATCTGAACTACGTACTAAACTGATCAAACGGAATTACCCTGAGAAAGTCGTTGATAAGGCCCTGAAGAGAGCGAGGAATAATAACAGAGAGGCCCTTTTGGAAGATAAAGTGGTTAACCAGATCGATGAGAGACCTATTTGTGTAACCACTTACAATACACATTCTAACCAGATCACTAAGATAGTGAATAAACACTGGCGTCTTCTTAATTGCTGTGGCTTGAACATAACTAAACCTATGTTTGCTCACAAGAGGGGTCGTAACCTGAGAGACATGCTTGTTCATACGAGACCCAAGAACACGTCCCGGCCCAGACCCGCTGGTTTACTACCCCCAGTACAGGGGCATCACCCCTGTGGTAACTGTAGCACCTGTCATCTGACGAAAAAAAGTAAACACATTACATTCCGGAATGGCGATGAGTGGGACCAGAGGAGTTTCACCAACTGTAATAGCAAAAATTTCGTCTATTTAATCACCTGTCCTTGCGGCCTTGAGTATGTGGGGATGACATCCAGACCAATCAAGGTACGTATTGGCGAACATCGCAGCAATGTCAGATGTGGTAGGAGCACTACCAAAATGTCTAATCACTATATCTCCAATAGACATGGCATAGACGATTTACAATGGACAGTGATAGAACAATTGGGTAATGAACATGGCCTCCTTGAAAAAGAACAACGGTGGGTTTTCCGTCTAAAGACTCATATCCATGGATTAAACGAGGATATACCATGGAATCAGTTCCATGTTTGATAACATAATACCTGACTGAGTATTGTTCAGCCATCTGTCTTTCTTCCATGGGCATCCTTTTTTTTCCCCCTTAACCTAGTGAGGTGATCCCTTCTACTTTATATGCCCCTGAGGACCTGTCCTGAACCAGTGTAGCAACACCCCGTTACAACTGTGTGGTTAATTTTCCTTCTTACTCTTTCATGCACCTAGGAATACCCTACCTAGACCCTAGCGGAGGACCCCCACTTTAGTGGCTTTTCATACGTGAAGGCATTGCCTATCTGGTGTGTATGTATTCTTGGTTGGTTAAGCTATTTACCAGCTGGTTTTCATCATGTACTTAGAGGCATTGCCCTGCCGGTGTATTTGTATTTTATCAGGTTGAGGAGTCCTTTCCTAGCTGATTTTGATCATACCCCCCCTCAATCCAGGAGACTGTGCCTACCCTTTAGCAAACTTGTCTGTCACGCAGGTTCGGACATATCACCCAGTAGTCTTTCGTTTTTAACTTTCTTAAATTTCAATACAGGCATCTAACATAGACACCTTTTTTTCTGGGGGTCCTTCGCCATTCAATCACGGTGACCCGACCGTTCTACCTTCCGGTTCCGGGTCCTGTAAAGCAGTGCCTGCGGGTCCCGGTAAGCAGTGCCAGCGGGTCTCTTCCCATTGGCCTATCAGGCTTGGCTCACTGGCGCGTAATCCCTGATTGGTGCAGGTACTTAAACTCCGATACCTCCAGTCTAGCTCCATCGACGGAGCCGACCGGGGTGGTTATTTGGGCAGGACACTGATCCTTGGAGGCGTAAGTACGGCATAGCCGGCAGGTCGAGGATATATCCTGGTAGTTTATTTTTGATGATTGGACTACAGTCTCCTTTCTCCCTTCATTCAGGCAGCCTATTTGGCACTCCTACCACTCGGTATTTGAGCTCATGAGGATACTGTTCTCTTTGCAGCAAGTATGTTTTACTATTGCTTTGTTGGGTTTGGCATGTAAAAAACCGCTGATATATCTGCCTTGCAGGAACTTTGTTCCTTTCTGAGTAGAGTGTGTGTTTTCTGTTGTGTTATGTCTTTATGTAGTATGTCCATGTGTCATACAGTATTTTCATCACAGATCACGTGATAACGTTATGGATAGCGTTAAGAGACGACCATCGTTCACCTCCTTTTTCAGATCACTGTTCTAACACGATGGAATGAACTTCTACCAACGTGATTAAATGTCTTGTGTATCTCTCTTTTATACCTTTTTTCCTTTTAGGTTCATAGGAGTATCTAAGACCCATTGGGGCATTACCAACTTTTGGAGGCTATTTACTTCCATTCTGATTTTTTTCACTCACTATTTTGATTTTTTACACATCACAGTGCGTCGTAGGAAGGGATCCTTAAGGTCCTGACGAAGAAGCATGGGGAAGCTTCGAAACATGTCGACACCAGTAGGAAGCCTAGCTCATTGAGGCATACACCCTCCTCCCCCCCACCTTTTTACTAATACCAGCTTAGACGGCAGAATAAATTTTCCTAGACCAGAGAGCCAGGTATTTTTTAAATCACTCTCCATACACTCCTGACCCTTCCTTGCACACCCCTGCACTACACATAGTAGTCTCACTAAGAACAGTGCTCCCACGGATACGTAGGTTGTAGCACGCCCCGTCCCGTAGAGGGGCGGGAAGACCCCTATGATGAAGCATGACACCAAGGGCCGTTTTGGTGTGTGAGGGGTATTTTAACAACTGATGTGTATTCTCCACGACCGTGGGATACATATTGTATAAACGGGAGACTCTTGATTTACTGTACCTGTGGGTGGATCCATGACTGTGTCATATCTGGCCCTAAGGGTCAACCTCTGGCTGCCTACAGCTGGGGGTTGGGTCCCTCTGTTTGGAATAGTGAAGGGCATTGGAATGTTTGGGGCAACTATGCCCCAGGTTTCCCTGTGCCCAACAAAGTCCATCTGGGGGGTACCTGTACCTAGGGGTAAGGGGGATCCCTCAGTGTGTAGAGGAATATTCACCTGGCTAGAACTACTCTGCTGGGTGTCCCTAATCTGCTGATAAGGGGGTTCCTCTGGACAGGGGCCCACTAGGGGTCCACTGACCTCCCTGACCTCTGCAGCCCTGGGCTGACTGAGACAGGTTAGAGAGGGGCAGGATATCTGCTCCAGACTGGGTGCCACCTTGGAAGGATCCCCTGCCATCAGAGTTGTGGCCAGGACAGGCCTGACCACTTCTGGGGCAGTTACTTCACAAGGGCCAGGGTCAGTTCCCTTAGAAAGCTGACCCTTACCTTTAGTCTGGTGGGGAAGGACTGTTCCTCTCCCCCTATGCTCTCTGTTTGTGTGGAGTGATCCATAGGTTCAGGCTTCACTCCCCTTAATTTCTCCTGGGGTGGAGGTGAGGCCCTCAGGGTCTCATCCACTCTCTCAGGGATGCCTAACATTCTTAAATGGGCATTGTGGTCTACCTCAGCCCAGGCTGAGATTTCCAGATCATTCCCCAGTAGACAATCCACAGGCAAGGTTGGGGACACTGCCACTCTCTTTGGGCCAGTGACCCCTCCCCAGCTGAGATTTACCACTGCCATGGGATGGTCTGTCCTAATTCCATCAATATTGGTCACCTGGTAGCTAAACTCAGGTAAAAGCTGTTCTAGGGGCACTAGTCTCTTTGTCACCATGGTGACACTAGCCCCTGTGTCCCTGTAGGCCACAGCCTTCTGACCATTGATCATGGGCTCTTGTCTGTACCTGCCCAATATATTGGGACTCATGGTAAAGTTGGCAAACCCCATGCCACCATCACAGATTAGAGTTGCTGGTGTAGGGGACTTGGTTAGGCCAGAGTACACCTGAGTTCCCCAAGAAAACCCAACTAAGTTTTTGGGTGCACTCCCACCACCTGGGGGATTACTACTGGTAGTAACAGGAGGTGTTGGAGCTGCAGTGGGAGGAACATTTTCTTTATTGCCATTCTTTGGACAGCTGGAGTCAGTTTTCCAGTGGCCAGTTTGCTTGCACACATGGCAATATGATTTCTTATTGGAAGAGGAAGGATTTTGGGACCCACCCCCAGAACTGGGTTTTTGGGGCCCTTCAGAGGACTTTTCTGTTTTATTATCCCCACCTTTCTCTTTGGGCTTAGTGGAATCTTTCTTCTGGTCACCACCTTGGTTCTTGGTCCTAACCCTGGTTCTGACCCATTTGTCTGCCTTCTTTCCCAATTCTTGGGGAGAGGTCAGATCAGAGTCCACCAGGTACTGGTGTAAGAGTTGGTTTTGACAATTATTAAGGATCTGCTCTCTCATAATCAAATTATACAATCCTTTAAAGTCAGTGACTCTACTGCCAACTATCCAACCCTCCAGAGCCTTGGTAGCACAATCTACAAAGTCCACCCAATCCCGAGTCTGTGCTTTCTGGGTGTCTCTGAACTTAAACCTGTATTGTTCAGTGGTTAAGCCAAACCCATCTATTAATGCACTCTTCAGGGATTCATAGTCATTAGCATCCTCTTCTCTAACAGTGAGGAGCTTGTCTCTACCTTTATCTGAAAAGGAGAGCCACAAGATTGCTGTCCACTGTGTCTGGGGGACCTGTTGAACTCTACAGGCCCTCTCCATAGCAGTTATCCATTTGTGGATATCATCCCCACTCTGGTAGGGGGGAACAACCTTGGACAGGTTCCTATGGTCTGGAATGTAATCTCTGCCTCTAGGGACACTGTTGCTGCCACCAGGGGTATCTAACCCCTCCTTCTTAGAAGCTCGTTGGAGCTCGAAGGCTTCCCTAGCTAAGGCCAATTGCTTGGTTCTGAGGGCAAGCCTAGCTTCCTCATACTGGAGCATCTTGAACCTTCTGTCAGAGGAGGTCTCCCTGGAATAGGTGGAGTTCCTCTGTTGAACAAAGTCTCTTCCAGAGTGATATGAATGGTCAGATTCCCTTGAAGGGGACCTAGGCCTTTCTCCCACTTTGTCAGTTCTCTTAAGGAGAATTCCTCTGTTCCTTTCAGACTCTTCTGAGTCTGGCCCTTCAATCACAGACTCCAGGTCATCCTGATTTTCATCATCAGACCCAGAGACTATGGTTGACCCACCCCCTGATGCAGACCCACTAGCTCCTAGAGCTTGTTTCAGGTCATCTGCTACTAACAGATCTATCAGGTGTTGTGAGGAGGGACTCCCGCCCACCCTCAGTTGTCTTTCAAAGCATAAGGCCTTCAGGTCAGTGTAGGCTATGTCTTTTTACTGAGATGGGGTGGACCCACTGGCTCCACCTTGGTGATACATACTAGTGTTGTGCAGTGTTGTACTACCTAGACTAGTTGAGGCCTACTGAACCTAGCTTGAGCTGTAGCAAGGGTGTGCTTATCCCTTCACAAACAGCTCTAAGTTCAGTAGAACTTATTGATACTAGCTTGACTTTATATGTACCTTGAGTACCTTTAGTGGTTTTCAGTTAGTAATTCAAATAGAGATTTTCTGGTAAAACAATGGCAAGCTGGAATCCCACACGCTGCCCACCAATGTGAGAAGTTGGCCTGTCATATGCTGGTCACTAGTTATAGTGTCCACCATGCACCAGTCAAATTCGACTCTTATGGTAGAGAGGTTTATGACAACCTTTTAAAGAAAGCTATCCAAGTGGTAGCTGTGGAGAGCAGCCTTCAGGCTAAGTCTCTGAGGGATGTAAAGCAGCTTGTTTTACCTTATCATCTCTTGAATTACCAAATGAAAAGGACACCACACAGGTATATATATCAAATATATATGTATTTATTTCTAGATACACTCTGCTAATCTCTTTATGAGATTAGAACCCAGATACACATTCAAATGTCAACAGTTCTCAATAAATTAAGCACAAATATGGCTGTAGCCCTAGGGGCGTACCAGACCATATACTAAGAAAATGGTTTAACAAACTCGACTTGCAAAATGACGAAGCCTAGGGCCTTGGGAATCACTGGGGCTTCACTACTGCAGTGTTAGCAGGTAAGTAACAAGCCCACGGGAGACGCGTGCAGTGTCTAAACACAGCCGCGGGTTTCCTATAGGTTACAATGGAGCAAGTCGCGGTTTGTATTTTAAAGTTTTAGGGCACTTAGAAGAAGTCAACAAGCAAGCCACTTACTGGGTAAGTATTTCGAGGGCCAATACACACTTGGGCACCGGAGTGCACGAGTTACCTCACCCAGGGAAGCCGGGTGCATAGGTGTCTTTTGGTGTCGGGTCGCGATGCTGTTTTCAATGGAGACCAATGAAGACTTGCTGCTTGAGACGACTGAAGAGATGTCCGCTGGAATCCGAAGGTGGATTGAAGATGAAGAGGACCTGAAAATTGAGGGGACAGTGTTCAAAGTCACTTGCCCGTGACCGGTGGCCAGCAGGATGGATGACCACTGATGTCGCGTCGTTTCAGGTCGTCGATGGTGAATTGTCTCTTCGCTCACGAGGTCCAGGAGGGATCGACGATGACCAGCAGCTGGATTCGGAGTGTCCCACTACGTCTGCAGCTGATGACGGTGTCGGCAACTGGATTAGCACCAACAAGCCCTGGCAACAGCAAGTCTTGTGTGGACTGAAGATTGACGATGATGCAGACCAGCAAGGTCTGATGGACTTACCCAGCAAGGGTAAGTGAGGGAAGGCCCGGAGCAACCAGGAGAGCCCTTGAAGTTGATGAGAAAGTCTTCGGGTGAGTCACTAGCCAACGGGCAAGTAACCGTGAAGATGCCTTTGCAGGAAAAGTTCCACAGGAGCCCACGGTCACTCGGGATGGGGTAGGCCGCTGATTTTCGGTACCAGACCTGCTAGGGAATTGGACTACAGATGGTCTAAAGCACAAGTTCGTAGAACGTTGTTTAGGGTTTGCACTCGAAATCAGTGCACGGTTCCCTGGTATTGCTGTTCCTCGTCACTCGTGGGGTCCAGATACCACAGCTTCGCTGGGGACTCAAAATGGCCGTCGAGAGGTCAGGAAATCCACTTCAGGGGACGCAGGGACTTCGGACTCCGGCGGGAGCGGTGAAGTTTGCAACCGTTGAGTAAAGTTACTGGTGCCTGTCAAGCGGGGGAGTCACTCCTTGACTCCAAGGGAGATTCTTCAGTCTTCCAGAGATAGTGGAACGTCGAAGGGCCAGGATTCTTCTTTGTAGAGCGTCGTCCAGGGTAATCTGAATTGCATTGGCAATGCTTGGTATCTTATAGTGAAGATAGGGGAGGGACTAGCTCTATGACCACTCCTCTAGGAGGGTCAGGGTAGTAGGTGGTTACACCCACTTCCCTTTGTCCAGTTTCGCGCCAGAGCAGGGGCAGGTAGCCCCTGAACCGGTTTGAGCTGGCATATGCACAGAGGAGCCTACTGCTCCCCCAGTGCAGGACTTAAAAGCACTCTAAGAGTGCACCCACCCAGCTCCAATACACTAAATCCTGTCTGGGAGGTGGTGACACCTCCCTGTGACAGGATACCTTTTGTTGGGCTTCCTCCACTGCGAGTTTCGGTCAGCAGCAGGAGGGCAGCCCAGTGTCTGTGCTGGTGGCACCCATTTTGTGGTGACAGGGCTCTAGAAGATTTCTACTGTTTAGTACAGTGGGTACATGTCGTCCCCTCCAGAAGGGTGGGATCATACTCCCACACCAGCTACTGGTGTGGGGGTATGATTCCAAGTTGTTTGACACCAAACACGACATGTTCTGATGCAGTCATTCCAAAGTTAGCATTTACCGCGAGGTTATAATGCACTTAAGAGTATATGGTTTAACCGCATCCACAAACAGCAGCAGAGAATAGACTCTGCCAGCTGCAGAGGGGTCCTGCTCATGCAGAAGCACCCCCTCACATAGTAAACCAAGCACCCTGCCCTCAGGTTTGTTAGGGCCTGCAATAGGGGTGACTGATAGGTTTATATGTGTGTGTATGGTGAGATATAGGTACCTATACCTCAGTGAGGAGTGCTAACACTACCTCACACAGGCTGCAGTAGCAGGCCTGTGGTGTCAGATTGTGAATGCTTCCCAGGGGTGGCATAATACATGCTGCAGTCCCTGGTAGGCCGGTGAAGTACCAATGCCCTAGGTACCTACGGTACCATATACTAGGGGCTCATAAGGTACCACAGTATCCAATCACTAGTGCATCTAATATGCACACCAATCATTTAAGGGAGTAAGCAGATAGGCTGGGGTCCTGGATGGCAGGATCCCAGCCAGACTAGTCAAAAACCATTCAAACGCCAGGAAAAAAGTGGGGGCAACCATATAGTCAGATTCCACCTTCCTACACATGGGGATCCCGTCAGGACCCGGCGCCTTACCAACGGCGCTTGTTCAAATGGCGACATCTACTTCCTGAACTGTGAACTACAGAGGAGCAAGAGGGATAAAGGACTGCTTCCATGTAACCTCATACTCACTTTCACTGTCTAAAGAGTAAATGCCAGTGAAGTTTTTCACCCAATCCTGGTTAAGAGAGGGTTTGCAGGGGAATCACGCAAGGAAAGCCTATGCGCAGTTTTCTAAAACACCTTATTGTAGTTGTGCTTAGAGCCTGCCAGTCCTTAAGAAACAGTGAATTTGTCCTTTCTGCCTCCCGGATTGCCCTAATATCTCTACGGGAATCTACTAGCACCTTTCTAAGGCGGCCGTTAACTGCAGAACAATGCTTATCAAACCACTGTGGATGGACTAACGCAGGTTTAAGGGGTTTCAATAGGGAATCCCTAATAATACTACACAATTGCTGATAGCGATGGAATAACTCATTCATGGGTCCGTCAGATAAACAACCCCAAAAAACTGGGAGATACTTCTTTTCTATATTATTTAATGCAGCTAAGGGTTTTTTTAGGTGCCATACCAACCTAAATCCGTCTTTGGAGTGATTATTAATACCATCAAATGATAAGGGACATCTATCCCTATCTAATGGAAAGACTCCTTCAACAAGTAAGGCATTGTGTTCACTCCACTGGGTTTCAATTACAGATCCACGTCGACACCACAGTAGGAAGCATTTTGAGACAAACACATAATCAATGACCAACACTTGCCCCCGCCTCTATATGTTGGCTTAGCCACACAGCCCTCCTAGAAATAGTCTACCATGTCTTCAAGGTCCAATCGGCCCATTAGGTCTTTCAAGGACGAGCCCCGGGAATCTCCAGTTGCAATGTCAGTGCCAATACATCGAATGCCCTGGTCAGCATATTCGCATCCCATTGTGGCATTAAAATCCACACATAGTAGAATCCTCAGAGAAGATACATTCTGCAGACAAGTAACTCAAAGGCTCCACATCAGTGGGATCTTTTTAAGCCTCGCTCGATCACACTTCTCAGGAAGTGCTTTCTTACGATTTTAAAAATTACATTCCTTTCCAGTTTGTATGCACGTAGCTCGGGGGTTTCACTAGGGGAATATTTCTTTTAATTTAACATACATGTGTTCCTTGTCTTTCAATCTACTTTAAGCTTTTACTAGGCTTACCTTCTGCCATACCGCCATTCTGCTGCCGTTTTCCCCAGCTCCTCGGTCTGTCACGGCTTGTCCGATTGAGAAGAGGGAGCTGGTTAGTGTCTCCCTAACTGCATCTCTGTGCTCTGATGGCCACCATTTTGGACTGTTTGCATCCAATTGAGCGACAATTGGGATGCTCATCTGCACCATAAAAGGGCAGCCTGGCGCTGACGTGCAGCAGGGGCACCGCTGGCATGGCAAAGGCAAGCCCGTCTGCACCTGGCTGGGACCAGGGGCCAGGAACCCTGCCCCTTCCATGCCTCCCAGAATTATACGCTCCTCACATCATCTCAGTGTACTTTGCCTGTGCAGCGTAGACGCCTGCATCTCATCATTACATCCCCTCACCACCAATGCCTGCTGTAAAATATGCAGTTTCTCCTGGAAGCACAAAAGCTTCTTGGTAAGCAGTGTCCCTATATCTCGCGGTCTGTCCTTAGTTGTCAAAGAAAGGAATACCTGCAGTAACAAGGGCACAAAAAATAATTTCCGCCTCTATAGCATTAGTTGTCACTTACTTAACAACCATCAACAACATATTTATGACTTCCTTTCAGACAACACCCGGACGCCATATTCTTGACTGAAACCTGGCTGAATGAGTCATCTACACTAGATATAATTTCCTCTTTACCACGCGGCTACTGCATGAAACATAAAAAAGGGGGTGGTATCGCTATTATCTATAAAAACAGGTTTCAGTGAAACAGGGAGGAACCCTCCTCCTTGGCAGGCGAAGCGCTTCTCTTCTCTCTGAGTCTTACCCCCAACTTCACTTTTTTCAGGGTTTTAATATATCGCCTGCCAAGTCCTATCAGAAATTGGTGTCCCACTCTTCCCAACATAATCATTCCATATGTACTTAAATATTCAAACTTTATGCTTCTGGGCGACTTGAACATGCATTTTGATAAGAAGCCATGCAGCTTGACCCAAACCCTTCTTGACGGCCTGGGTTCACTCAACCTTGTCTTAATCAACTCCGCCCCTACTCACATAGCTGGCCATATGCTTGATCCTATTTTTCCAGTATCACCTACCTCACTACAACCTCACCCTTTTTCTGCGTGTTTTAAACGGCATAATACAAACAGCAGCGAGTAACAGGTTCATGCTATATATCAGTTAAAGCTACACATGGAAACAGCATTTAGCTTCCATTTGCTGTAATTACAATCCTGCACCCGCCCACCCCAAGCCTACAAGAAAAACAACAAATGCAGACAGGTAGAGCATAATGACACATTGGAGATACAAACTTAAAGCAGTGTAAGATCTACTTCTTGCAAATCTCACATAGTATATGGGTCCGAATAGTCTTTTAGTCGCTCATATCTAATCCGGGTTCTCCAGAAGGTACGCAGATAGTGGAGCCCAAAAATCCTTTGGTCTAGACGCCTCCTGAATCTCTTTAGCATATGTTTCGAGCTGCTCTTTACAGTATACAAGATCACAGAGCCACTTCCCCAATGTGGGCACGGTTTTTGCACACCACTGCATTGCAACAGCACGCTTTGCAAATAGTTTGTCTATTACATGGCTTGATCATTTTCAATAGCCCCAACAAACATATTTCCGGAGTGCATTCAATCCTGTCCTGTGCAATGTCTGTAGGTGCTCTCACCACCCGCTGCCAAAAATTGAATATAGCGACACACCCCCATGCCACATGAATAAAATCAGCGTTATCTTGCCTACACCTGGGACACTTTACATCTCCCGGCAACCCACATTTGAACAGTAGGGCAGGCGTGTAATATACTTGATGCAAATACTTGAAATGTATAATGTGGAGGTTTCAGTTGGCAGTCAAACACCCAGTCCAGTTACAACAGGACTCCCAGTATTCTCGGGTCAGAGGCATCACAAGCCATCGTTCCATTTATCAAATGAAGGAGAATCTGACCAATCATTTTCCCGTTGGGAGGACCTGTACAACCTGGTGATCAGTCCTCTGATTTCCCCCCTTGCCAGAGCTACCTGTAGCGCCCTCAACACCTCTGAGAGAAAGTCAGGGTATAATGAGCGCACTGCGAAACGAATTCTAGTGTATGTGAAGCCATGCATTGCTTTATATGTTTGTCCCGCCTTTCATGCACTTCCTCCTCCCTGATCACAGCATCCAGACCTAAAGCAATTACCAGAAACTGAACCAAACTGGACATCACTGCTTTTTAGGTCGAAGACCATCCGGTCTGCCGAAGGCAGAACCGGAAGTCGGAGATTTAATGTTTCTGAGAGTGGCTCCTTAGCCCGCCTCTCTTTTTGCCTCTCACCCATTGGCTGGCTTCCTAAACGGAGGCCAGCCATTGGAGGAGAGAGCCGTCCCTCCAAATAGGCTCCGTCTTTTTCAGATTCGGGTGCGTGTTTCTTGCTGTTCTTTCCACTTTTTAGCAACGCCCTTTTTTAGGCGTGTTTTTCTCTCCTCCTGCCAATGGCAAGAGGAGAGAAAAAGAAACACGCCCCCGGATCTGAAACCGCCGCTGCGTTTCTCCGAGGCATTTCTGCTTTGCCTCGGAGAAAGGCAGTGGTGTGCTTGCGTTTTGCTGTGCCTTGTTCAGCCCTGCCATCCCAGTTCACCTCTCTCCGTCCCTTTTTTGACCGCCTCTCCACTCGCCCCTCCCTTCACTTTCCGCCTCCGGCCATTCATTACCAGTCCTTCAGTGTCCAAGCGCGCACTCCTCGCCCTGCCTCCATTCACCTCTTTTTCTTTCCCCCTCTAGTCTCACCCCAGGATGCTTCCTTCTCGCCGTTCCCTTTCATGCCTTTACCTTCTTTCCTTTCATGTCTTTACTTTCTTCATGCCCCTCTAGTTTTCTTTCCTTCTTTACCCCTCCTTTCACGCTGTCGTCGTCTCCCGATCTTTCCAGTTCTCCTTCGTTCTCTTCCTTCAGCTCCCCCTCACCCGCTCACTAGTGTTTCTCGCCGCTTTCCGTTTTCCGGTCTGAGGACTCCAATTCTATGGGAAGTTGAGGGTCCGCCGATATAAGCAGGCAATGAGGGTTTGAGAACAGCGAAGAGCCTCCGAGGGCCTGAAATCGCCGATCTCAGGGGAGAGTCTGAGGTCCCAACCGGGAAAATGCACGCGTCCCTCAGTGGGCGTGGTGAGGGCCTCGCTGGCCAAAGGAGGTGAGATGGAAAAACGGACCCTTGAAGAATCTCTGCCACTGGGGAAACTGATGCCAGAAGAGCTGAGCGCAATACGAACCCGTTTTAACATAGTGCACTGTGCTTGATATTACACTTTCCAGGCGCTATACATAACAGATGTTGATGTTACCCAATTTGATGGCACTCAGGTTATTGTCCTCAGAAGGATAGAAGTCTGAGTTAGTTAGATGGTAATTGTTAGCTTAGAACCTATGAGTGTTTTTTAAACCACTGAGTGCAACGAGCTTTAAAGGTGTGTGCTGTTTTGCTTTTCAGTTAGCATGCTCCTGTACCACCCTATGAACCTATGAACCGTACCACCAGTGCTTTAAATGGGAACAAATAAGTGCAGGTACTCACTAATATAGAGGTGTGGCAAGTGGGCGGGGCTAAGGGCAATATCACCATACATAATGACTTCTGTCGCAGTTGCAGCACATAGCAAAACACACGAGAAATGCGTTTATGTCATTAAAACAGATGAACTCCTTACACATAATGACATATCTGACGAACGCTTTGAACGTAAATATTGTAAAATTGTGCAATGCCACAAAACGTGCGGTCACGGTGCAGTGCTCGAGTGGGGGAGCCGCAAGAGACTGCGTGATGGGACGTACTCTAGTGCTTAATTTGTAAAATAATAACCGCAGGTGCCCAAGTGTTGCTATCAAAGCACGGAGTAAGGACTGCCCACACCGCGTAGTCTTGAATCCACCTCATGCCTCTTTCATCCACCCCCAGACACTTTCTGCAGTGGCATCTCGAGGAGAGATTTTTAGGGGGCGCACAAGGGGCCATGGATAAAAGTGGTGGGGCCACCTACACTCACTCTTTCACTACATCACTCTATCTCACTACTTCACTACATCACTCTCTGTTTCTATCTTAATACCTCACAACATCCCTTACTACCTCACTTTCTCTTTCACTACCTCAATCTTTTGCTATCTCACAACATCACTCACTGTTTCTCGATCTCACTACGTCAGAAAATACCTCACTCACTAACTCACTCTTTCACTACCTCACTCTCTATCTACCTCACTCTCTCACTACCTCACTCTCTCTTTCAATAGCTCACTCTCTCTCTATCTCACTACCTCACTCTCTCTCTGCTAATGCAATAGGTATCACATATGCACAAAAAAAACTAATGCCAATAGAAATGACAATGCCATTTATTTAGGGATACAAAAATGATAAAAAAATAATGAGCAATACCAATAGCTCTACCTATAATATTGCCGAGACCATTGCATTGTAAATGCTTGTTAACACTAGTCTCTCAGATACTCTCCCTCCAATAGCATCGCAAGTCGATCCTGACCTCCCTGTGATCGACAACTGGCTACGGAACTCCAACGACCTAATTTTGCCAGCTAAACCTAGAGCTGGGGTCCCATGGTATAACGAGACCCTACAGGAAGAAATAAAATCCTGTAAAAAACTGGAAAGCGCATGGCGAAAACACTATGATAATATACCCAAATCAACCTATAAGAAAGCCCAGAATATATACCGTGTTCACAGTTAGAACGCCGGAGTGGCCTTTACTCTGGCATAATATTAAAAACACAAAACTGTCACAAGACTCTCTTCAAAGTTGTTCAAGACCTATTTAACCCCATCAAAATTGCGCCCTCCCCCTCACTCTGGCAGGACTAATTTAAAGCCCTCGCAGATTTCTTTGTTAATAAGGTAACGGAATCTGCTGCAATCTGGCAACGGGCGATAAGGACTCTTTCCCTTCTGAAAAGATCTGCCCTTACCCGGCCTTTGACTTAGCACCTTACACTGAAACAACTCCAACAGCGAGTGCACTATCGCCTTCTTATTTACATTCTGTTCTCCTTCTGGATGATGCGCGACAAATGGCATTATTACGATCCATTAAATCGGGTTCCCCGCTTGACACCTCCTCCCCTCTATGTTCAGCTCCTTAAGTCCACATATCCTATCTTTACTTATGGATTTGCTGACCTCCTCACTACATGAAGGCCACGTGCCCAAATCCTGGAAACACACCATGGTACTCTCTTTGCTGAAAAGGCCTCATTTTGACCCTGCCAACTGGGCAAACTATAGATCGTTGTCACTTCTGCCCATAATTTTGGAAAAACATGTCAATATCCAACTCTCCACCTATGTAGAAACCCAAAACGCCCTTCACCCTTCCCAGGCAGGATTTCATGCAAACCACAGCACAGAAGTCGCCCTGTTAGGAGTTACAAAACACCTGCGTCAACTACCAGAGAGGGGTGGCACAGCCGCACTGATCCTTCTTGACCTTAGTGCAGCCTTTGACATGGTGTCTCACAATAAGCTGATTGACAGAATGGCTCAACTCTGCCTAAAAAAAGCGGCACTTCTGGCTGATCTAACTTTTCAGGTTTATTCCACTGATACTGCGTCAAGTGCACACCCACTGACCTGGGATGTCCCATAGGGCACTGCTCTTAGCCCCCTGCTCTTTAACATATACATTCGCCCTTTAGCAGATCCAGTAGAAAGTCATGTATTAACCATATGCTCCTATGCCGATGAAACCCAGATCATTTTCTCAATGTAATCAGATCAGGAAGCGGAGCCACAATTTCTTAAATCTTGCCTCAGCGATGTTGCTAACTGGATGAATACTAATTCCGCTAAACTTAACGGAGATAAGACTGAGGTGCTACTATTGAGCAAAAATCCTCAGCTCTGGGGACCTCAGCTCTGGCCCAAGACTCTGGCTTCCCTCCCCATACTGGCCGACAAGGTGAAAATCCTGGGCATCTGGATGGACGCCACTCTGTCCAGGAAACCTCAAGTGGCCAAAATTACCTCTTCCTGTTTCGCCACTATGAAATGGCTTAAAAAGATTCTATGGATGCTCCCTTTTTCAGCCCAAAGAATGGTCATTCAGGCTATGATCCTTTCCAGACTAGATTATGGCAACATTTTCTATTTGGGCGCTGACAAGGCAATAATCAGACTCCCTCAGATTGTTCAAAACTCGTCTGCTAGGCTTCTTTTCTGACTACCCAAATATTCTTCAGTATCTTGCTTCCTTAAGATCTCCATTGGCTCACCGTGGATAAACGCATCAACTTTAAGGCCCTCTGATTCATGCACAAGATCAAGAGCTACATAGGCCCTGAATTTTTACAAAAGCTAGCTGTGCCTTACCTTCCCTCTCGTACACTCCATTCTAGTAACCAGTCTCTTTTTTCAGTTCCTAAATTCAGACATTCACGCATAGGTGGCCAGTCATTTTCCATTATCAGTCCCAATCTGTGGAACACACTTCCTGAGTCAATCAGCGGTTGCAACTGATTGACCTTGTTCTGCAAACAGTTAAAAACTTGGCTATTTTAGTCAACTCAAGTAGGTGACTAACCAATGTCCTCTAGCGCTGGGAAACCTTATGGGTAGCTGTGCGCTATACAAGAATTAATAATAATAATATTTCATTGCCCTCTGTGGTTTTAGAGGCACTACAAAATCAAATAACTCATAAAATAAATTAATATAGGACTTAGAAAAATCATTATTATAAAAATTAACTAAATAAAAACTAAAACGACTCCTACTGTCTTTTATTAGCAAGACCTGGAGCGCACGACTACCTGTATTTACTGTTGACACTTCAAGTCTGATATTAAGCTAATCCCAGATGGCAAGACCTTCTTTGGCTCTTCCAGAAGGGGAGGCACAGCAGGACACAAGTAACATGAAAAACCATTGGATGTTGTGGGGGATAGAGCCCAGGTTTCCTGGAAAACAATTAAATCAAACCGGTTTATAAAGGCATGCCACTCTGGGTTTGTTATCTTGGTTTTAAGCCCAGCCTTGTTCCAACTAATCACAGTAAAACCGCATGAGACAGCCACTTGCAATTCCTTGAATAATACTGGGATAATATCAATGATTTAACAGACTGGTATTATTTGTTATAGCCATAGTGACTTTTATATCTGAGGCAGGGGTATTTGTCTCACTACTCTTTGGCTTGGCAACCAATCCATAGAGTCCCACGGATGGTTTCATGGCACTCGGACATGGGAACGTAGTCCCAGAGGCTGCCGGTTGACAATCCTGTTCATCCAGGTTCGCTAGTGGGGCAAAGCGATTGGCACATCTAATGTTACATTTGTCATCAATTGAACACAGTGGAGGGCTCTGGTGCGACCCTGTGGGCAACTCTAGAAAAGATGGTGTAAATAAATTGGCCCAGTGGAAAGATATGAACATCACTACTTGTAGGGGACTGAAAATGTCCAGACAAAATTCTCCCCGCAAATATTGGATGCCTAAAATTCAGTACAACGCATTCCCTTTGGGTTGTCTGGGTAGAAGGTCCAAACCAAGCCACACAGCACACCATTAAAATGGTATGATAATAATGCACATTCAAATTTGAGTTTTTAGTCAGCCAATGACACACCTTGTTTTGAAGCTGGATGGGAGACTCTTGGGAAGGCCAATAACATAAGCTCAACTTACAGGAGGTAAATTAATCACAGGCAGCTGTGGATGCCTTAAAGTGGACTGTGAACCCCCTGATGTATTAGGAAATATTCAGGTGGAAGTGGCAGAGCTAGGCTTACTAAATGTCTGGGATGAAACATTTAAAGACTTATCAGACTGGATATGCAGTGCAGGCTACTGACAACCTTTATCCCTTGTTGAAATACAAGCACAATTACTACTAGAAGGAGGGTTGCCATTATGAGTTGCTGTATCATCAACATTTACACTCTTAGATGGAAAAGACCCCCCTCTCCCCCCCCCCCCCTTTTGAGGGGTCTTCTGTTGCTTCTGGCATCTAGATAGGACTTTCCCAATTGCAATTTCTAGTTTATCTAATCTCTCTCTCAATGGGTTTAAACAATCTCTCAGAATCTTAGTAAATTTATTCAGCATTGCGTCCTAAGATGAGTACTGTGTGGCTCCTGTATCATTTATAGCGCCTGATCCAGGTTCTGAAGATGGGGATGGGGAAATCAATTCCGTCACTCGCCTGCTTGTGTTTCAAGGTTGGGGGGCTTAATACTGGTGTAAAAGTTAAGGCCTCCTCACTAGGATTATGGACGGCAGCTTCCACTGAGTCATTCCTCTGAGATGGAGTCTCGGAGACTCACATGTCTATCACATGCAGAGCCGGACTCACAGCTTCCCTAACCTGAGTGACTTGGTTGGGAGGTGAGATCACTCCAGTACATCCCAAGGACAGACGTCTGTCAGCTAAGTCAATCTCTTAAGAAGCAACACTGACCGCTCTAGCTAAAAAAGAGTCAATTGAGGTGACATTTCGCCATGCTTGAGTTCAGGTGGATTCCAACTGGTGCATTTCTACATACTACACAGGGCATTCCTTACTCCAGCAAAAATTAATAAATACTTAGACACAGACTCTGCACTGTGCCCGCGTTGCAGCACGGTGGGTGCAGATTTTCATCACATGATGTGAGGTTGCCCCCAACTTGGGACCTATTGGGAGGAGGTTGTTACACTCTTGCAGGAAATCATGGATAGGGATGTAGAGCCCACTATAGGCCTTTGCCTGCTGCACTGGTTACCCCATACCTCCAACAACAAGATTACAAGCAAGTTTTTCTTGGCAAAAAGGGAGATTACAGCTAATTGGAAATCCAAGACGGGCCCAAGCGTTCAGAGATGGCAGTCAGACCTCCTTAAATGGGCGGAGTGTGAAGGAAATGTTAGGTTACAACTAGCTAAACGAGCCAATAGTGAAAAAGTGCTAGAAGCAGCAAGGGCTTGAGAAAGCCTTGTAGTGGAGGTAGCGATTTAGATGCATACATTGCTATGTTAGCATAAGCGCGTTAGCTTTTAGAAAGCCATCTTGCCACTTTTGCTGCTTTTGCACACAACACTGCTGAGACATGTTATTATTTGAGAACTGCTTGCTTGCCTTTTCTTCACATGAGAACTGTCTGTTGTTCACATCCCTAGACGTGCACTGCGACCTTGGTCTGAACATTGTGTGGAAAACATTTTGAGCCACCAGACAATGTATGTTTTTGAGTTCAGGTTGATCAGCCCACTCTCTAGTCATAATATGCACACCGCTGCAAATACCTGAATTTCGAGAGCCTTTAATATTACAGTTTGCATGCGTTTGAAACACATTCTGGAGAAGAACATTTCCAGGCGCAGAACAAAGCTGATCCTGTGATGTGATCCACCTAAGCTGATCTTTACGGTATGGGGTTCCCCATTAAAGCCTAGAGACCTTCTACTAGTCTAATAATATTAATTTACTAGCGAAAGGAAGGTGGCTGTATTCCACTGTCATTTTTACTATGATTTCTTCTTTCATTTTCTATGGTATTGTAACAATGCTAATGGTTTTAATCATAATCATTTGTCTGCTTATGGTAGCTAAAGTACTGCATCTTAGGACACGTAGTTTATAAAATAAACCTATTAAACTTTACCGTGTCTCTGATTACGTCTGTTGTGGATTGATATATGAATAATAGCGAACAGGTATTTCTGATTCCCACCATTCCTGAGAATACTCTAAGTCGCTTGTTCTGGGTTGTCTATACATTGGGACCTCCGAGATAATACGGATAACAAATGGGACACTGATGCTGGTCGGATAGGGGTTCTGGGTACTGAGGTGAGTTTTTTGGTACACCAAAATTCACTGAGGTCCTGGTTTCCTGCGCATAGTTCTGTGCATGAGCAGAATCCCTGCAACAACCTAGTAGTCTTGCTCAAAATCCCAGACACAGCTTCGGATGATGACCTTGTTACCGATGACCCGGCTGCTCTGCTCTAATCGCTTTATATTCTGGGTGGGTGTAGGTATCCCTGGCATCTCTGATCATGGCTGCCTCTGACGCTGAGGAAATATATTGTTGAATGATGTAATGTACCATCCTTGCACTTATTCGTGATGCACTTAATCGTTGGCATGAATATTGTCTATATGTGATACGCCAGGGAGGGGGGACGGATACGAGGGAGGCGAAGGGGGTTCGCCTAGTAGTAGCAAGGGTCCGGCAAGAGGGATTCTTCTTTACATTATCCCCAAAGCTAATTGGTTGCTGTAGGAGAGTAGAATCTGCTTCACATGGTTACCCCCATTTTTTGCTGCTTAACACTGTTTTCCGACTTTAGTCTGGCTGGGACCCTGCTATTCAGGGCCCCAACCTAGCTGCTTCCTCTCTAAATTGATTCCATGTAATTTAGGTACACTCCAGATTGGATTCTGGGGTACCCTTGTGAGTCCCTAGTATATGGTATACTATGTCCCCAGGGCATAGGTACCCCAGAGGCCTACCAGGGGCTGAAGCATGTATTATGCCACCCCTGGAAAGCCCTCTAAAATGACACCACAGTTCTGCTACTGCAGCCTGGGTAAGGTGGTGCCTGCACCGCTTACTGAGGTATAGGTTCACTATACCTCACCTATCACTGCACATAGAAACCTATCAGTCACCCCTATGGCAGGCCTTATCAATCCTGAAGGCAGGGTGCTTGGTTATATGTGAGAGGGTGCCCAGGCATGAGCTGAGTCCCTCTGCAGCCTTCGGAATCTCTTCTCTGGGGTTGTCAGTGGTGCAGCCTGACCATATACTCTTAGGTACATTATAACCAAACGGTAAATGCTAACTTTGGATTGGCTGCACGGAAACATGTTGTGTTTGGTGTCAAACACCTTGGAATTATACCCCCACACCAGTAACTGGTGTGAGAGTATGATCCCACCCTTCTAGAGGGAGAGACATGACAGCACCGGTATACCCGGTACCAACTTAACTGAGCCCTGGCATCACAAAATGGATGCTGCAGCCACAGACAGGGGTCTGGCCTCGTGCTGCTGACTGAAACTCCGGCAGTGGAGGCCTGGACAATAGGTTTCCTGTCACAGGATGGTGTAACCACCTCCCAGACAGGCTGATGTGTGCTGGGGCTGGGTGGGAGCACTGTCAGAGTGCTTTGAAGTCCTGCACTGGGAGCACATTTGGTGTCCCTGTGCATAGTCCAGCTCAAACCGGTTCAGGGGCTTTCAGCGCCTGCTCTGGCACGAAACTGGACAAAGGAAATGGGTGCAGCCTCCCCTCTTTCCAAACCCTCCCATAGGTGGGTCCCTAGACCTAGTCCAACCCCTTCCTTAGGTATAAGTAAGGAACCCCTGGCAACAGGACTTTGGATATCCCTGGACAAAACTCTGTAGCTGAATCCTGAAACTTCGACGCTCTACTCAAGACTAGAGGACTGAACAAATCTCCCTTGGGGTCAAGGAGTGCCTCCCCTGCTTGGCAGGCACCAACGAAGCAGTTTGCCGGTATACATCTCCGAAGCTCCCGCCAGACTCCGAAGTATTTGCAGCCCAGGAAGAAGATTTCCAGACTTCTCACAGGCCGACCCGAGTCCCCAGCAAAGCTGAGACCTGCAGCCCTTGTGAGTAACGTGGAACTGGAACTCCTGGTCACCGTGCACCTTTGCAAGTGCATTGACTGCCCGACGTCTCTCGAAGTAATGCTTTGGGTTACTTGTAGCTCACGCCCCGCGCACCATCTGCACCGAAAATTGTGGGCCTACACTCTACGAGTGTTCCGTGAGCCCACTTCTTGCATTTCAGCTCGAGGCTCCTTTGTGATCCCTGGTCCGTCAACTGGTGGGTCCCTGTGAAGGCAACTTTGATTTTCCTTGGGCTTCCCTGGTTGCTCCAGATGTGCCCTGACTCCCCGCCGTGTGGTAAGTCCCTCAGACCTTGCCGGTCTGCACCAAAGCATCTTTCTCCTTTCTACATGGGTTGCTGTTGCCAAGGCTTGTTGTGTCCAATCCGGGCACCAACGCTGCAGCACTCGACATCCTTTGTGGGACAGCTCAAATCGATCTCCTGGTCATCCTTGACGCCTCCTGGTCCTCGTGGCTGAAGAGTCAAGCTTCACCTTCTTCACCTGAAACACCCGACTTCGGTGGGCATTCGCCTATCACGCCCCTGGTCACTGGCTAGTGGCCCAACCTCTGTCCCCTCTGCTTTCAGGTTCTTCTCGACTTTGATCCAGGCTTGGATCTCTTCGGACACTTCGCATCTTCCCGGCAGCAGCATTTCTTCGCCAGCTCCCATTGAAAACGACGACGCGACCCGAGACCATTTGACACCTATGCACCCGGCTTCCCTGGGTGAGGTAACTCGAGTACTCCGGTGCTCCTGTGGGTGTTGACCCTAGAACTTCCTAAGTCCAAAAAGATTTGGTCTTAGCTCGTTCCTAAGTGTCCCTAATCTTTAAAAATCGAACCATGACTTTCCCCATAGAAGCTAACGGGAGCTCGCGGCTGTGTCCTCACACTGCACACGTCCCCCGTGGGTCCCCTGTTAAGTCGTGGTTCTTATACCACTATTTTAGTATATGGTTTGGCTCACCCCTAGGGCCTGATGTGTATTTGTGCTATTTTACTGTACTATTTGAAGTTAAACTTATTTGTTTAGACCTCTAGCCTCATAAAGAGACTAGTAGGGTGTGTTTAGAAATAAATACATATATTTTATATATATACCTGGTGTGGTTGTCTTTCATTTAGCCATTCAAGAGATTATAGATTGGTAAAACAAGCTGCTTTACATTACTTCAAGACTTAGCCTGAAGGCTGCTCTCCATAGCTACCACTAGGATAGATTTCAATAAAGGTTGTCTTTAACCTATCATCAATAAGGGGTTGTTTGGACTGGTACAAGGTGCCCACTATAATTAGTGGACAGCATATACCAGGCCAACTTGTCACAGTTGCTGCTAATTTATTTGTTTTTTAAGAGTTTGCTGACATTCACTTTTATTGCGATACAGAGGGATACTCGTTATATATGGGTAATTTCCATGTCACCTGTTCTTGGACGCGACCAGAGTATAATGTCCTTGCGTAACTACCCGCTTGCTTATATATCCTGCTAATGATTGTATTGATTTGTTTTGGAAATAATAAAAACATATTTTTAAAAAAAAATGCTTGAGTTGAGGTAGTGGTGACATTTTTTGTACCCATTCATATACTTTAAAATTGATAGAAAAAAGCTGGGCACCCCGACGCTATGAGTACCCTGTTTACCTTTAATACAGGATGCAGTAGTCAATCTTTCCAGTCGTCTAAAGTGATAAAATTCCTTCAGCGCCAGTTCCCACGGAGCTGCTGACCTAATACCTTCAGCACCAAGAGGGGGGCCCAGCCCAGCCTCCTCCAGGCTCTGACAGCCACAGATAGGCCTGTTCTTTGCCCAGGCCATGCCAGGTCCGTCCCGCGATGCGGGAGCCCTGGTGCTGGAAATAAGCGCCTCCTGGCACAAACCGTGATGCTGATGTGAGTGGAGCAGTGTGGGACATGCAGTTTTCGCCCCCGCTCCTGGCTCCTGACTCCGTCAGCTGCTGGCTCCTGTGGCTGCACGTCCCGGTCTGCAGGAGCCCCACTGCTGGAAATAAGCACCTCCTAGCGCAAATGATGATGCTGGTGTGAGCAGAGCAGTCTGGGACATGCAGTTCCTACCCCCCCCCCCTCTCCCCCGCTCCCGGCTCCTGACTCCCTCAGCTGCTGGCTCCTGTGGCTGCACTTCCCGTGCTTGGGGGAGCCCCAGTGCTGGAAATAAGCACCTCCTGCCACAAACGATGCTGCTGGTGTGAGCGGAGCAGTCTGAGACATGCAGTTCTCATCCCCGCTCTCAGATCCCAACTTCTTCAGCTGCTGGCTTCTTTTGTAAAGATTGTATAAAGATTTATTGAACTAGCATCTCAAATGAGGTAGAAACAGAAGATCCAGATATTCATAAACTGGCCAGGAGGATATCTTTAGAGGCTGGACTCCTGGCCATAGAAAAAGAAAGAGCTGAGCCTAGGACCCATCTCTGATGACAGCAAAAGAATAAATAAGGAAGTGGACTTTGTTGACACCAAAACCACCCAAAGGATTGACCCTAAATTCTTTGTGGGTAATAATATCACCAAGTAGTTCATTGCATTTTAAAGAGCCTGTCTTGGTAGATGTCCCAAGGGAAATGCAGGGATAGACTCCTCAAGCTCTATGAGAAAGATGCTACATCATATGGCCTCATGAAGGGTACCCTAATTAAGGGCTTTGGATTCAGTACTGAGGATTATAGCATCAGATTCAGGCAGGCTAAGAAAACCCAAATCCAAACCTGGGAAGAATTTGTAGATTTCCGAGTGAACACATCAGGAGGTTGGTTAGATGTGCATGATTATGATGAGCTTTATAATTTGATAATGAAAGAACATCTGTTAAGTGATTGTGTGGAGGAAAAGCGGAATCAATTCCTAATAGACCTGGGGTAAGTCTCTCCCCAAGAATCGGGAGGAAGGCTGATGATTGGGTAAGAACAAGAGTGTCCAAGACAGGTTACAGAGAGGAAAACCACACGAAAGAGACCAAAATACCCCCATGAAAAAAAGGTGGACCACTCTGAACCGGATAAAAGTAAGGAGTCCCATGTAGGCCTCCAAAAACCTGTCTAGGAGGGTGGCCCCAGAGACACCTCACAACCAAACTAGGGTACCAAGGTAAGAATTGGTATACCAATAGGGCATGGGTCCCAACTGGCAAAACATAGTACACCACACCAAGGACCTTAGATGTTCTGAAAACAAAACACCAAGTGTAGCTCCAGGGGTTGTCAGTGTAGCCTATGGGGGTAAATCTCCAGAGGAGGAGGCCCTCCTAGCCTTTAACTGGAAAGTGGGCCCGCAAGGTGAGTTTGAGATTCCAGAGGGGAGTAGACACTTTCACCACCTATTGGTGAATGGAATCTCAGCCACTGTCCTGAGAGATACCTGTGCCAGTCACACTGCAGTGCATGACAGGTTGGTACTCTCAAAACAGTATGTCCCAGGCAGGGGGAGACATAAAATAGTAAGGGCTATCCCAGGAGAGGTCACTGTTAGGCCTGTGGCTGTAATGCCACTAGAAATAGCTGGGTCTCTTAATTGGAGAAGGGTGGTAGTCAGTAAAGACCTCCCCCTTGACTGCCTCCTTGTAAATGACCACCCAGAGGTTGGTCTGAGCCCAAGTGAGGCACTGGTCCAGCGCCAGGCCTCACCCAAGGAATCTGCGGGGGCTGATCCTGCAACTAGTGTAGGAAAGGTGAGCAACTGTTAGCCACAGTTCCAGTGGACCAAAGAGATTCTACACCAGAAAGGGAGAACTCCAGAGTTGGCACTGGGGAAGTCCTACCTGACCCACCAAAATACCTGACTAGTCAGGTAACTGTCTAGTCGGAGTTGGGGGCTTCCCACCTAACAGAAAAGAGAGTAAAAGTAGGGTGCTCACTAACAGAAGTGGTGACCTCGCCACTCTAAAACAGGCAATGTGAACCCAAAGTAGCCTGTAAGTTAGCCCCTTCACCTGTCAGTGAAGAGCTAAAGGTGTGGTTCTGGGCACTGACAGCTGTCATTTGCCTCTTCTGCATGTTAGCCTTTATGGTTACACTGTCCTTTGCATATTAATCAATCAATCAGGGTTTTTTAGAGCGCTGTACTCACCCCTGAGGGTATCAAGGCAGGGGTGAGTTTATGCAGCTCATCATCAGCCGAAGAGTCAGGTATTGAGGCTCTTCTTGATGGTGTGCTGGGTAGGGAAGCACCTGATGTTGAGTGGGAGCTCGTTCCAGGCCTTTGCCGCAACTTAGGAGAAGGCTCTTCCAACTGCTCTGGTTCTGTGGATGCGTGGGGTCTCTGCTAGGGCGAGGTCGGCGGAGCGGAGGTTTCTTCTGGGTATATGGAAAGAGACTCTTTCGTTGAGGTATTTGGGTCCGATGCTGTGGAGGGATTTGTAGGCGTGGGTGAGTAGCTTGAAGGTACTCTCTTCTTGACGGGGAGCCAGTGGAGGTCTCGCAGGTGCTGGGTCATGTGCTAATGTCGTGCGGTTCCGAGGACGAGTCGGCTGCGGTGTTCTGGATGGTCTTGAGTTTGTGTAGGAGGGATTTGTTGATTCCAGCGTAGAGGGCTTTACCGTAGCCCAGTCTGCTGGTTATGAGTGCGTGGGTGACAGTCTTTCTGGCTTTGGGGGGATCCACTTGAAGGTCTTGCAGAGGATGCGGCGGGAGCTGAAGCAGGTGGAGGCAATGGCGTTGAACTGGCAGGTCATGGTGAGGGAGGAGTCTAGGATGATGCCGAGGTTTCAGGCGTGGTCTGTCGGGGTGGGTGGGTTTCCAAGGGCAGAGGGCCACCAGGTGTTGTACCAAGCTGAGTAGGAGGGTTCAAAGACAAGGACCTCTGTCTTCTCCGAGTTGAGCTTTAGACAGCTGTTGCTCATTTAGGCTGTGAGGTCCTTCATTCCTTCCTGGAAGCTGAGTCTAGAGTCTTCATGGTTCTTCGTGAGGGAGAGGATGAGATGGGTGTCGTCGGCGTAGGATACTACACTGAGCCCATGCTGTCTGACGATGGCGGCGAGGGGGGCCATGGTGATGTTGAACAGAATGCGACTGAGCAATGATCCTTGGAGAACTCTGCCGTTTATCTCTGTAGGTTCGGAGAGGAAGGGTGGGAGTCTGATCCTTTGGGTTCTGCCGGCGAGAAAGGAGCAGATCCAGTTGAGGGCGGTACCCCGTATGCCGGCGTCGTGGAGTCTGGCTGCAAGAGTGCAGTGGGAGACGTGTCGAAGGCTGCGGAGAGGTCTAGCAGTATGAGGGCTGTGGTGTGACCCTGATCGAGTAGCATGCGGATATCGTCGGTGGCGGCGAGGAGGGCAGTCTCGGTGCTGGGGTTGCTGCGGAATCCGGACTGGGAGGAGCATAGCGGCTTGACCCCATGCCAAATAGCAAGTTAGGCCCCCTTACCCTGTTAGGCATGATGGGGTTGCTCAAGTTGCAAGTGACCTCCTTGGGTAATCTGGGTGTTGCCCCAGCTACGTTAGAATTTGCAGAGGTGGACACCTCTGATCCCAAGCTAAAAAGATGGGGTAACAACACTAAAGACTTAGAACAGGAGCACTGTAAGTAGGTCCTGAAATGGTTGAGGTAGGCCAGCTCCCCAAAGGGACTGGTCTAGACAAAGAATGTAAGGCAGAGTAGCCCTGTAACAACCCAGCCATTTTCCCTACTTATCCTCACTAGGTAGGCTCTCCCAGATGGTGGATGAGATTCCTGACATGTTGGCTGGGGAAGTTGCGGGGGGGCTTATGTGAGAAAATGAGGTTCTACCCCACAGGTCCCTCCTGTCTAGGTTCACAGTACCAGTGTTCTTTCCCCAAAATCGATCCACAGTTGGCCCTTCAGTCCCCCCTGCAAATCCCTGGTAAAAGGTACATGGGTATCGAGGGCATTGGGATTGAAGAGGGTCCCCTCACCTAGGCCATGCAAGCTGTCACTGCAGCATGCATGGCCTGGTGCAGACAAAACAGCAAAGTTGACAAGGCACACTGTCTGTGTGCCTTGCCAACTAGGACTGCCCAAGATATAGGTAAGTCACTCCGCTAGCAGAACTTACCAGCCCTAAGGCGGAGTGCACTATATCACAGGTGTGGGCATATCTGTACGAGCAGATATGCCCCTACAGTATTAGGGTCTATTCCTTAATGTCGTAAGTGCCAGGGAAGCCATAGAGGGTACATGACCTGGGAACTTGACAACTCAAATTCCACAGCACCATGATGGCTTCACTGAAACCAGAAGTGTTTGGTACCAAACAACTCCTTGTAATAAATCCACACTGATGCCAGTGTGAGATTTATTACACCATGTACTCAGAGGGCACCCTAGAGGTGCCCCCCTGAAAACGTACCAACCCTGGTGTGGGCAATGACTGGCGGCCTGCCACACACAAACATGTTTCTGGACCCCTGAGTGGACAGCCTCTGCTCTCTGAGACCAGAAACAATGCACATACCGGGCGGAAGTGTCACACCTTCTCCCCTAGGATGGGCCCAGAGATCGAAGGGGAAGCTTCAAAGGCCGGCTGCCTTTGTAATGCGACTGCCAGCCTCTGCTGCTAGCAGCAGATTGGAGCCCCCGGTTTACACCCCCACTTTGGGCAAGAAAACTAAAAAAGACTAGAAGGTGTGCCCACCTTTGCCAATTCCACCCTTCAGGTGGAGGAGGCGTAGTTAAGCACACTTTCCAGTCCCCTCCATCTTGAAGATGAGGGGACTCTTCTAATAAGGGCTAGGATTATGCCCCTCTCACAGGATGGTGGCATAAGTGAGGGTCACCCAAGGTAAGGTGCCTATTGGCCCTAAATACTCCCTGCCAAATCTAGTATTTAGGAGGCTCCCCCAAACCTTGAAACTAGATCTGTGATGACCTAAGAAGAAAGAAGACATTCCTGAAGCCGACCCTGCAGAGAAGCCTGAAGACGACTGCCTTGGCCCCAGTCCTACCGGCCTGTCTCCAGCTTCAAAGAATCTGCAACCAAAAGGCGACCTGTCTAGCACCCAGCGACCTCTGAAAACCCTGGGAGGACTGCTGCCTTAAAAAAAAGACTCCAATCTCCCGTGGACAGCGGACCTGTCCAAAAGAATTCAACTCCAAGGACTACTGTGCCATTTGGCACCGCAAGTCCTCACTACACACCACTCTGCACCCGATGCCATGAGACCGAGTGGCTCACCTGCCCAATAAAGTCTCCCTAGCGATCCTGACCTTGAATCCAGTGCTGGCCGACCTCTCATGACTGCCGCAACAGCGTCTGTGAATTCAGAAGCTCCGCCAGACCGCGATCAGCTCCGGTAAGAAGACTCTGACATCAAAAGGCACCCCTGTCCCTGAAACTCCTGGGCCTTGGTCAGCTGAACCAACAGTGCACCTATAACCCTCCACATTTCTAGTTACCTCTGCTTTCATTGGTCTCCCTCCTGCAACCTCCGGTGCAACACCTGCAGCCTGTTTGTCGAAAGCCGAATCCTCATTGAAAAGCATTGGGCGTACGATGCAAAAATTGCACCCTGCACCACGCCGCTCCTGTGCCGCTGGAGGTGTATGTTTGGTGCTGCATTGTAGCCCCCCCATGCTGGGCCTAACCCCCAAAGCTTGGCCCCTGCAACTGATCTACTCACCTGCAAGCAATGTGGCTCCAAGCACCCCCAGTCTTTATTGAAACGCATTGGGCCGAACTCCGATTTTGACTTCGGCACCCTGCAGCCCCTGTGCCGCTGGTGTTGCCATTTTTATACTCACCTGACCCTTGCCCGTTGATGACCTTTGGTCCCAAAGACTGGAATTGTAAGTGTTATACTTACATGTTAAACCACATTTTTGTTTTCCTCCATAGTATAACATTGAACTGTTCAGAAATTGCACTGTCGACTTTTTTAAGTGAAAATAATTTTTAGTTAAAAACGTACTTACCTTATTGCAACGATCATGGTCTTAAAATGAAGTACAAACAAAGCTTATTTTTTTATAAAATTGGTGTGGATTCCCTTTTTGAGGAGTGTGTCAGTTATTGGTCATTTGTGTGCTATAAATGTCTTAAACTCCTCTGTGTTAGGCCTAAGGCTGCTGTTCACACTACCACTAATAGAGCACTTTGAGTTTTACATTGAGCTCTGTACACTTTTGGGGAATCCCTGCATTCTGTGCACAGTATAACCACCTAGTGGCATACTATATACAGAACCAGCTTCCTACACCATTGGTCAAGGAATCCTCACCAAAATTGCACACAAGAGTTAGGTATTCCATATATTGCAGATTTTATTCGGGTTAATCCCCTCTTAATGTAGTGTTCGGTTTGGTATATAGAGGATTTGCATTTTAATAGGATTTTTTTTTTGTAATTCTTTTTATTGAACAAATGCTCAGCAACACGCTTCGGATACACAAGATTATCTGGATAGTCACATTAAGGGTATCAGGTTCATAGCCCATCTTCAATCCAGTCATTCCATTGCAATATAGTATTAATCAATTCAGCCCAAATGAAATCCCATTGCATTTGTGAAGCCCCATAGTGCCTTCCCTTCCATAACATCATCTAAAGTTGTAACATTTCAGAACCCTCTAGATTCCACCCACCGGCCCCATACCTTTCCCCACTTCCTTGGGCATCCACAGCTTTAGAACACCACTTTTTCAGCTGTGCAGCACCAATCAAGATCCGCCTTCCACTCTGTGACCCCTGGAGGCTGAGTCACTCCCCACACCCTTGCAATATTTCTTTTTGCTACTATATCTGTTACCATAAGCCATAACCTTGAATATTTCAGCCATGCGTTGTCCCCTGTCACACAAAGAATATCCCATCAAGCATCTAATGTGACCTCTTGACCCACCACCTTGGACATTACCCACGCTATCTCATTCTATTATCGGTGGATTCAGGGGCATGCCCATAATGTGTGAAAGAAAGTGCCCACTTCTCCACAGCCCCTTGTACAATTAATGGTTTCACTGAGGTGTATTTGGCATAGCAGTGCCCTAGAGGTGTACGATCTGTGCAAAATTTGGAGTTGTATAAGGCGAAACCATGCTCTTACAGCCACCTCCCTGGGACTTTGTATTGCCTGTGCCCCATCGTCATCCTCTAATATGACCAGCTCGGCCTCCCATGCCTCTCGGAGAGCTCTCAGGGGGTCTGGAATATTGTTCATTATCTTTTTGTATATCAGGAAAGTGGCCTTAACTGGCATTGGATCTAACAAGACCCTATTCTCTAGTGGTGTGTACTCTGGTATTTGTTCGCCCTCCAGGATATGAGCTCACAATGCCTGTTTGAGTTGCAAACATCGGAACTGTTCCTAGTCTGGCATCTGGGACTCTGCCTTTAAGTCTGTAAACTCTAATTTGTCCTCGCCAGACGTCTCCTGAGTGGTCAGTCCCTAGAAGTCCCCATTGATGGAAACCCTTCAGTCCATCAACCTCCCGTAGGAGGTCACTGTCCCACAAAGAAGTCCTTTCTGTTAGCCTCCATTCAGTTTTTCTACGGTATAATGTCTTAGGATACCCCCTCCGTCCCATCGAATGGTGGTTGAATCTGTAGGCAGGTTCCTCTCATTCCACTATTGCCCATGCATTAATTGTGACCAGCTGTGCAGCCCAGTAATATTTCCTGATATCAGGAATTGCCAGCACTCCCTTGAATACTCCCCTCTGTAGCTTGCGCAGGGCTATCCTGGAACTTCCCCCATCCCATAGAAGCTGTCTTATTTCATTGTCAACTTTCCAAAATACGTCTGGTGGTATCCTACAGGGTGTGTTCTGGAGTACCTATATTATACGTGGCAGTGCCATTATTTTAAACATGGCAGCTCTTCCTATTAATGACAGTGGCAATTGTCTCGAATTACTCACATCCATGCACAACCTATTCAGTTGTGGGAATAAGTTGTAATATAGGAACTCTTTATTTGACTTAGAGATCGTTATGCCCAGGTACTTAAACTTGTGTTTAATCAATGAGGCTTTCCCACTGGATGGCAGGGTTGGTGCGGCCCCGGGCAACACAAATAGGAGGGACTTGTCCCAATTTATCTGATAGACAGAGTAGTTGCCAAACAATTGGAACATATGAAGTATGCGACCAATCGAGGACCAGGGGTTTGTGTCATATAGTAATATGTTGTTGGTATATAATGATGTCATCCCTTCCCAGCCACCCCCCCCCCTGTTATTCCTCATTTCAGTGGGTCTACCCTAACCCACGCCCCTATGGGCTCCAGCACCAGGGCAAAGAGCTTGAGAGAGAGTGGACATCCCTGCCTCATACCTTTGTATAAAGCAACAGGCCTTGACACCACCCCGTTCACTCACACCCTTGCAGGAGGGTTCATATCCAGGAGCAGAACCCAGGCACAGAACTTTGGCTCAAATCCAAACATATTTTGTATTACTCACAATAAAGGGAAGGGGGAGAAGGTACAAACCCTACCTCAACCTCCTCAATAATTATGTATACCACACAAAACAGGAGGTAGGTTGAAAGAACGGCTTTAATCCACTAGCAATTGCTGAATGTTTTTAAGAAAGCACACATGTTTTTTGAAAACTGCCCTCACCCACAACAAGTTGTGGCATGCTTTATCATCGGGCTGCTACTAACGCCTCTGCGCAAACCAACGCTAGAGGCGGAGCAATAGGGAGGGGTAGACAGTACAACAATGATACAAACAAAAACAAAAGAAGGCTGGATCCTTAAGTGCAGAAAAGATTAATCTTAAAACTGACCCAGGGATATCTCTCTAATAATTTTATTCCTGGATTCCCCTGTCAGATTAAAAAGGTATATATATGTGAAAAGACTATATACCCAAATGGATGGTGGTGGAGTGAGTTAATTAGGTGCTCACCACCCCTCCATTCTGCATAGCAGTCGACATGTTTCTGCCGGTTCAAAAAACTAAATCCCCGGCATTCCTCAGGACAAATTTGATCCACATGCCCTTTTGCCAAACCCCTGTTTTTTCCCACTGTTGTGGGTTATACTCCACCTGTCAGTCTGGAGTTCCTCTTGTAACTTACTCCTTCAGAGAGTAGGAACAGAGTTTATTAGGCAATTTGCTTAAAAAGGCACTGGAGAAGAGAGCGACCCTCTGTAGTCAAACATTCGTCAAGAGTGGTGCGCTGCCTCCTGATTCAGTCTCTCCTGGTGCCGTGTATCCAAACATGCCTCGTAGTTTTGTATAAAGCAACAGGCCTTGACACCACCTCGTTCACTCGCACCCTGGCCGGAGGGTTCATATACAGGAGCCGAACCCAGGAGCAGAACTTCGGGCCAAATCCAAACCTGTCCAGCACCTCGAACAAGTATGACCATTCAATACTGTTGAACGCCATATAGGCGTCATACGATAGCAGTACTGCATCTTCTTCCATCCTTCTCACAGTAACATGTAGTACACCATATAGATGCCTCTGATTAAGCCTGGTGCTTCTTTGGGGTATGAAGCATGTTTGATCAGGGTTAATTATAGATGTTATTACCATACTAGGTCTGATCGCTATTACCTTGGCTCTCACCTTCGCCGCCATGTTCAGTAGTGAGATTGGCAGTGGTCAGGGGGCTTGCACTTTTTTTGGAATGACCACAGTTGTGGCTAGCCGTTGGTCCATTTGGTGGTTGCCTTTTTCCAGTGCCTACTGAAACATATTGAGCATATATGGTGCCACCACCAATGCCATTTCCTTGTACAGTGCAACCAATAGGTCGTTAGGCCGTCAGGCCTTTCCGCCTTGTCCGACTGCAGGTTTCTAATAGCACATCCTATGTCGTCGACGGTAAGATCCTTGTCAGACTCCTCATGATCTTCTAGTGACAACGTGGGTAGGCGAGCATCTTGAGGAGTTCAGCACAGTCTGTCTCTATTCTATTCGAAGAGGACGTATACAGGTTATCATAGTGGTCCGCGAATGCTGCTGCTATCTCCTCTCCTGTTCTATAAGTCTCACCATAATATATATATTAAGCACCCAGTTCTGCTCTTTGTCTCTTTTTCCCAGTCAGGCCATCAGTTTGTTGGCTTTATCTCCAACCTCATAAAGTCTTCTCCGAGTCATCCTGGCCTGTGCCCTGGCTTTCTCCTCCGCTATATCCCTCATTTCCTGTTGTTTGATCTGCATTTGATGCCTAACCTGTAGGTCTGGTGCCCCAGACTCCCTAACTGTGGTTTCTAGCCTAGTAATTTCCTTCTCTATAGCTACATATTGCAGTCTCTGTTCTTTTCTCTTTCCCCCGCCAAGGCCTGGGTATACTCGGGCATCACCGTCTTGTAGGCTTCCCACAACACACACGCCAAGTCTACAGTGCGCATGTGGTCTTGGTAGTATTGCTCCATTTGTTCCCTTAATTTGTCTCAAACCTGTTTATCTTTAAAGAGCCTTAAGTCCAGTCAGGGGGCTAGTGTGCCCTATCTAATGGGTCCTGCATTCATACCTCCACAGGTGAGTGGTCGGTTATCCCTCATGCACTATAGATCGCCCCTCTTAACCAACGTGCATTCATAGAATTGTGTCAGTAGATAATCTAGACGGGAGTACCTCCCGTGAGGCGCCGAGTAGTTTCTGGTCATAGGGTTATGCACAAGCCAGAGATCCACAATTCCGAGGCCCTCAGCAAATAGTCGCAGTTGTTTCACCCCCGTTCCCCCATTCCGACTGTGATACTAGGACCAACTCCGGGTCCATTGTGGCGTTCATGTCCCCTCTCAACACCAGGACACCCATTGGGAGCTCAAGTAACAGTGTACTAAGCACAGGCAGTGTGTCAGCATGTAGCCTCATCAGTGCATATATTGAACATACATTTATAACCCTGTCCTCCCATACCCCTGTCAGCACCACATATCTGCCCATCCGATCGCGCAAAGCCTTGCCATATATATATAGGGAAGTGGTGTCTTAAGTAGTATCCCCACTTCTTTTGACGCTGTCATGAACCCTGCATGTGCCAGGAGTTTATATCCATATTTAGCTAGAGCTTTACAATTGCTGCCTTTTAGGTTGGTCTCCTGTAGTAGGAGGACTATATCTGGAGCATGTCTGCGGAGATATTGGAGCACCATTGTACATTTTATTTTGTTACCAAGACTGTTTACGGTCCTGGTTATGATTCTCAGATCTGCACATTTGTGTGTGTGTGTGCAGGAAGTAGGTCTGGAAAATTCACCCCACAACCCCAGTCATTTAGATTGTCTTAATGGAAGTTTGGGCGGTGCCCAGCTGCCTCAGTGGTAAGGGGTGGAGTCGTTCCCCTCCCTCCTGCCACTAAACCAACCTGATCCCCAGAGTGTGCCAAGCTAAACCTCTTACGTAACAATAAAACTGCACCATCTTGAAGATGGCAACACAACCCCCGAATATGCAACTCCCCCCTCCCTGCTACCCTGCAGGCACAAAATCTCCCACCACCCCAATTTGCAGAGTGCCTTTCGCCCTATAGCAATAATACCACAAGTCGGGTTGACTTAAGCCGTGTGAAGGCCTGCCGGATGCCCCCCCCAACCTCTCTCCATGCGTAGGATAGGTGCAATATCAACAGTAACACAAAGAGCGATCCTGTTAATTATGAAAAGTTCAAGTCTAGACAGTGTATCCTTAGCTGTATATTCTGTCCCAATCCATGGTTCTGCCAGACCAGGTGATACAGTCACCCCAGTCCCACAGGTCTGTTCAACTTGCCCAGTGTCCCAGGCTGCATGGTCACTCCCTTTAGGTTGTAGAAAGATCTGTATGGTGAGGAAGTCCTTCTCCATTGTCTGCTGTTGGTCCTGCCTCAGTGGCCTCCAATGTGTCACTGCTTCTATTCTTATGTTGTGCTTGCCCTGCAGTCCTACACTCATCCAGCGAATCACACGCCTCCTCTAGAGTTGAAAACCCCCATACCTTGCCATCTGCCGCAATTCTGAGTGTTGCGGGGAAGAGCATTGTGTATTTTATTTCCTTTATCCCAAGGGCTTTTTTCAACTCAAGGAAACTTCTTATTTTCTGTTGTACCTTCAGGGTAAAGTCTGGGAAGAAGGTGATAACAGCATTTTCGTATTTAAGTGGTGGGGCACTCAGGGCAGCTTGTAGGATTACATCCTGGTCGCAATAGTTGAATATTCATGTGTTATGGGGCACTCGGCCGTGGCTGGGATTCCTAGGACTCGGTGGGCCAGATTGACTGAGAAATAATTGGACAGGCCTCAGGGCTAGTGCATATTCTTTATGAGATCCTCCACGAATAGGTCCACTGCTGGCCCCTCAGCTTTTTCCAGTACCCCGATTATTTAGACATTATTGCATAGAGAGCCGCCCTCCTGATCTTCCAGTCTGGGCTCTAGGGCCTTATTTGTTACGATTAGTCCATGGGCCTGTTTCTGGAGAGCTTTCGTGTCTGTTACCAGACCAGTCGTGACCCCCTCCATCTCCTTTATACGGGCTCCCATGATCCGCAGATCTGCCCTTAGCAGGGAGACCTCGTGGTCACTGAATCAATACTCCCTGCAAGGTCTGTCCTAACTCTCTGTATGGCTGCCACGACATGCTGCAGCATGGGTTCAGGAGCAACGGGGGAGGACACAAGGCCCCAGGAGCCAAGCCCGCAGCCATCGTCCCAGTACCGGAGGGCGGCCCCTTAGGCAAAGTGTACTTGTCCAGTTTTGATTGTCAGGAGCTGTATGGTACCTTTCCACCTGTCATTATGAAGGTCCCACTGTTCTACCGGGGCCTAGCCCATCTGGCCCCCACCATGACCGCAGGGGAAAGATGGAGAGCCCAGGAAGCAGTATCTCCGCTGTACACCCTGGCAAGTGAATCACCCCTGTTGGCCTGTCTCACCACCAGGTCTCCCAGCACATGACTGCCAGCCCCCTCAGCAGCAGTTTATCCACTCGGCTTCGGCGGAGCCCGTCGGCTTCTTCAGACGAGTCAGGCGCCCAATTCTCTGGTTTGTAGCATGGCAACTCGCTTCTCTAGTCTCTCCAATCTCCAATGCAGTGGCAGGCCCACCTATCTGGCAGCCCGTCTCCTCAGGCACCTCATATGCTGCTATGGTGTGTGGAAGAGGAAGAGAGACCCCCTGGGCAGGATGAGGGGGAGACAGACGGGATCGCAGATCCACCATGGCTCTGGGGGGATGGCTTCACCAGTGCCATACAGCCGCTCATCACCCTGCCAGCTCCTGTCTGGGATGATCCCCCACCGGGCCGGTCCCTCGATCAGCGCCTTCACCATGCCCGGACCACCCAGAATAGAGAGTCAAGGACGCGTCGTCACTTATGCCTTACAGCGTCGTCAGCGGTCCTCTTACCACGAGGCTCCTGGTTCATCTTGATGAGGTATTGCATGTGGAATACGTTCACGGCCCCCATGTTGGCAAACTCTGTCTCAGAGTGGGGCAGTCACCAGCCCCGGTCCTCAGGCTGTTGAATCTCCTCACTACAAGGTCCGGCGGAGTCCCACTCCGTTGATTGGGGCAGGCTCTACCCCTCTCTTACATATGCCACATTGAGGCCGGGGATCCTAGTCCTGCATTGGCCCTTCCAGGTCGCTCTCCAGAATGGAGCCCGATTTGGCTCATCAAGGCTTCGTGGGCACCGGGGCGCCGGCCCGTGTTGAATGCCTTGTCGGATTTATGCTGTTCTAGAAGACAGCCAACTCTCTACATGGCTGGCCACGCCCACCACATTTTAATAGGATTATACTCCAGGATTGTTTGCTCTTAGACAATGTGGCTCATATTCCTTGGTTACAATACAATTTTTTGCTCTAAGGGTTGTTATTAAACAGGAGGCTTCTGTCTTGATAAAACAGACCATTTGAAAGTACGCCCTAGGTAAGTCTTTAAGTGGAATAAAGCCATATCTCCTCCTGAATATGTCTATTAGGCACAACATCTTTTAACATTTTTAAGGCTGGATATTTTTCACCAGGTTTTTTTGCATAAGGGAGGCTGTTATAAACTGCCTAATCTGCGTGTTTGTAGTTGGGATAATACTTCGATCTGTGACTCCATGCATATTGTACTTGTGTCTCCAATGTTTTCCTACCTATGTCACAAGTATATCAGGCCTCTGCTGATTCCAGCACACTTTAGGCAAATAAGACTGGAATATCTCTATTTACAGCTGCTAGCGACACCAAAAGTATGTTTCTTGTGTTCTCTCTGGTGTCCTTTTGACAACCCATTAAGTTTGCAACGTAGAGTTTTAGTTGTTGCTGGGATAATACGGGTCCTTCTAGCTCTATTTATTTTAACTGTTTTGAAACTGTTTAGATCAAGTTATATTTGATGTAATTTATCTGAGGTTTTATTATGATTTGTTGCTGCTATATATAGAGTTGTCTACTGTAAACAATAAAGTTTAATTAACTAAACTGAACTTCTTTTTAACTCTCACTCATCAGCTACAGACCGCTATCATCTGTACTCACAAAAGTGACAAGGCAATGCTAGGAGCTACAGAAGAACAGTGATACTGACCAAGACAAAACACCTTTGTCTATATGTGGTATGGTGTGACTTCAAAGATATGTTACACTTAAACATACTGAATACAGGGAAAGGTCACACATAGGCAAACTGAAAAATTGTCAGCAATATCTGCTTTCAGCTATATAAATACAAGCCATGAGCAATAATAGAAGCAGAAGAGCAAATAAAACAACACAATCTTTAAACATCCAGATTTGGCCTACTCCTGCTAGGCAAAAAGAGGACATAATTTTGAGTAGGGGTTCCCGCCCAAGGCCCTGTCATGCTCCCACTCCCAATGGCAGACATGCATTAGTCAACGAGCCCTAGTTGGATCTTGGCCCATACCCTAGCCAGACTGGCACCAGGCACACAAGAGGGTCAGAGACAAAAAGTATGATAAGTTGCTGCTCCAACAGAATAAGAATGAATCAGCTCATCCAATGTTAACCTTTGTCATGTAGTTCCTAAGATGGATGACTTAAACTGAGGTCTTGGTGTCCAAAACCGTTTCCGGACACCCCCCAAAGGATATGTCAGCCGTTAGAACCAGCTGGCTCTACCGTGACACTACCACCCCCCTGTATTCTACAGTGGTGTAGGTAGTCTCTGGCAACCACTGAACATGACAACCCTGATTCCTCAGGGATCGTGGAAAACAGTACAGTACGTTTTGCTCAGACACTCGTGCTTGCTTACTCTCAGAAAATACACAGGATGGCGATTAGGACATTTCAATAAGTATTTATTGGTCCAGCGGCAGTCTTGTGTAAAACATGTGTGCTGCGACAATTAGGAGACAGAAGCATATAAAAGAGATTGTTAGTACCAATGTAGTAGATACATTTCTACCATAGTGCTAATAAGATGAACATAAGCAGTTCAGATAAAAACAGCAGAAGTTGCATATTCTTAAAATGCGCACCCTAAATAATTTGCCTAAATGTACCCTAGCCTAGAGCTGCATGTGTAGCATGTATATGCGTGTATGTGTTAGCGTATATGTAGCCAAGAAACCCCTAGGGAAGAACCATCCCCCTCACCTGATGGTTGAGAACGAAGGACCCCATCTCTGCTTCGAGGATGGCACCCCGCAGTGGATGTCAGACCGCTGCATGTCGAAGATTCACCATGCAGGACCCTGTGTCAGCTTGGACGGAATTCTCCTTTAATTTGTATGGGGGAGTGAGGGTCTTTTATACTAAAGTGGTCGCTCCAGGGTTTTTTCTAGAATCAATATGTTTTTAAAAACAATCATGGATGCTTTGAAAACAGTCATAAATGTTTTGAAAACAATCACCAATGATTTTCTAAGCAAATGCAATCATGCACAGCAGGCTGTTGGCCAAAGATGAAAAGTGGTGACCCTTATACAGAATAATTCTGCCGTACCTGGGGACATGTTTATGTACATCAGGTACAGGGATTATGATAGAATACTGAGAGTCTGGTGTCGAAGAGACAGGAGCAAGCTACTAGGTAAAAGGTCACCTGTTTAGAATCGTTAATGTCGTGTGGATGGAACAAATGTATGTAATAGGGGTAAACATGACAGGATTAGCATATAGGACATGACACCCACTCCTCATCAAAAGGTCAACAAGGTCAGCTAGATAATGATAAAGCTTAAGGCCATGAAAAAGTATTTACAATAAAAACAAATTTCCTAAAAAAGCGTTCAAAAGGTCCTCTAAACTTGAGTATGATGTTATTATTGCACTGAGCACCTTGAAAACCATGAAGCTCAGTTAGAGCCGAGAAGAAAATGAAAACAAAGTCACATTCGACCTTCAATTTGGTAAATGTTTTAAAAAGTTGCCAAATGGTTCCCAGCCCAGGAGAAGCCAGATTGTTTATGAATCCTGCGCTGAAGACTCAACATCGCTGAACATCATATTCGCAGGTGGTAATCCCTCCAGAACTTCCTGTATCATATTGAGTGAGCAAAGATGTTCATCTCTGGTTCCCACAGCAGCCGCCGGGGAAGAATTAGATGCCAGCACGCCTGATACCGATTCCTGTACCTCTGGAGCAGAGCCGATTTCCCTTCCAACAGGAGCGGAAGCATCCCTCGGAGGCTCTAGGAATGCTATCATCAACATGGGAATACGCTGTGGACAACCGCACACGTGGGCCTGCAAAGGCGCCAGTAGCACTTCTGTATCCGGTGGCGCAACCAATGGAAGTGTCAGACAAAGGTCCAATGTGCAGCCAAATCTGCAGAAGAGGCAACATAACACAGGCAGGTCACAGTCTAGCCAGATCAGTCTGAAAGACAGGAACTAATGCTCACTGAGCTCTAGAAGCCGAGGCGTAGTCAGGTAGAACACCATACGCTCACGACAACATCGTTCCAGCAGTGTTCTCTCCATGTCTTGAGGGATTGAGACGTCCATTGCGAAGCAATAGGATTAAAATCTGGATGCCCGCTACAGATAGCAGGACCAAAGGAAGCCCTCCAAAAACGCTTCAAAGTACGGAGTGTATGAAAGCTGGAATTACTCCGAAGAGGGTCTGAAAGGTGGTTAAGAGACCTGATCCAAGTCGCTTAAATAAGTGTACGATCCCACTCGTATCAGACATATTAAAGATACCATGAACCATTTCTCCGAAATGGATCTGGAAGTTTGTAGGGACCAGGTCCTGTATCTCTGCCGAAAACCTTGCAACCTGGCGATCAGAAGTCTCTCGGGCTGAAGTTAAGGCCACAATTTGTTGAAACAACATGGCTTGCAGTCTGCTCAGTGAATCAAACCTTATACTGGAAACATTCAATGAAGGCCACAGGGGTGCCTCCCTAGCTGTGCGAGCCCGGGGAAACAATACTTGACTACAGTAAACAACCCTGAAATTTACTGTGTGTAAATATGCGATGCCTGGTGCCATTCCACAACAGCCTTGATTATTCAGCACTAAATAACTTCCATTCGAAAGTGATTAAGAAAACGGATGAATCACGGCAGCTAGGGAGCCTTTCAAGTAGCAAGATAAGTTTGATTTGATGCATTACACGTTCCATGAAGTGACACGTCTTTACACACTAAAGACCCACTTAAAGCCTTCCTGCAGTCAGTACCACTTAAGAAAACCTCAGTGTCCTTATTTCTGCACCTAAATCTATACGGTAACTCACAGGTTTTCTGTATGCATCCTTCACCTAATGCTTCATACCTGCCTGCTTGGATATGTCTAAGGCAGTATTGGATCTGAAATCTCATGATTGGCAGTGTGATATGGCCATGAATTAACCATTCAGAAGACGGTGACTCAGCTACTGTGAAAGGTAACTTCTCTAATTTTTTAATGAGCAGCATGGTGAACTTTGCATCTCTGCATACCATAGTCAACTGTCTGTCGGTCAGATTGTAAACCGAGAACACATTTTGTGCTTCTAATGTATCGCCATGGCACGTAGCCTGAACGCAATGATTGCAGCATCCAGCATAAAAGCATAATGGAGAGCAATTGAGATTGCTCATGTTATACAATCAACAAATCTTGTTCAATCATGTCAATTGCCGAGGACACAATGTTGCCCAGTGAATAAATATGTGAACAAAGTGTGGTCATACCATTGTCTACCACAGCCAGGGCCTTTTCTAGGTTAATCCTATCAATTTCACGTAATCTCTCAGTAGCATCCTGTTGGGAGACTTTTCATAGTTCATTGTAGATGACCTATAGGAAGCGTTTTTTTCGCGGTTTCTTGGGACCTAGCAAGAAATCCCTAAGATCCTTGTTGTCAGCTAGAAGGGACAAGTGTTGTTTCATCTTTTGTAGCGTTGAGGTTTTTAGCCATTCTAGGCACAACTTCCCATTACTATAAGAAGTCACCAATCCTGGGTCATCTGTGTGTACATAGTGTGGGTCAGGCCTATGGATACTAAACCCTAAGGTGGTACCCTTGAATCTTAATTGCCACCTATTTGTGCTGATAGGCCAAACCAACCATTCCTCCCAATTAGGAGCTGAAGAATTGCATGTACAATTCTGTATCATTGTACTCAGTACCTCAAAACTAATCAGTGTGCCATTCGATATACCTTCAATAGATATGGGAGAGGGGATGCATGGTGTTTTCAGGTCTTTAATTTTTGCAAACCCGTAGCAGGTAGTTTGTTGTACTGTTCTGTTCAGCAATATTATCTGTAACGGTATGAGGCAAGCTCTAAATAAAACCTCTTTTACCTGAACCTGACAATCTGTTGTCCCCCAGATGGATTTTGTCTCTATTGTGTCCCTATAATAGTCGAAACCTTGTATAGATGGTTGGGAGATAAAAGGTGCTGAATGAACAAGCTTGATGTTAGTCAGAATAATTTTCTTCACAGTTATATTTGTCTGTACTAGCTTATAGTAGTATGACATTGGCTCTGATGTACTGAACCCTGAAAAGTGTACAAATTTCTGTGTAAATATGGCAGAACTACCTTTCGGTGGTGTTGGGCAATGTCTCCTTTGATGGTAAGTGTTTACAGTGCGTGGAGCATGAGCTCTGTGCAAAAAGTGATGACCATAGTGCTGGTAACGATACATACTGTTGAAGTCAGGTGTATCTTCATACAATTCTCTGTAAGAAAATGCAGCAGATTGTTCTAAATCTGAGAGCAGGTGGCTCAATGTCCCACTCATCAGAGAGTGTACTCGGAGTAATGAAATCATTCAGTGATAGAATTGTCGAAGTTGTTCTTTTTTAGAGATGGGTGGAGTTTGCTCAGGTTCACTTGGATCTAAAGAAAAGTCATCGAAGTTGATGAAGTAGCCAGACGCAGTTGTATCTATCTTTGGGAGCTCAGCAGTATTTGTAGAATTGGCAGTTGCTTCTTGTGAAGGCACATTGATGTAAAGTTTATAGTTGGGCTGAATTGCAATTAGCGTTTCAGTTTCATTTGGATATTGTTCAATTTCAACAGGTGTAATTCGTACTCTGCTATTGGCTACTCCGCCATCTTGCGCAGAGGAGTCTTGGAACATTATTAGTCTTTCCATCCAAACTTCCTGTATAGTAGCGCGAGGAGATCTGCGGCTACTCAGGACTCCACGCGGCCTGCTGTTGAGAATCGGCCACATTTTGTGGCTTGATCAGATCAAAGGAGACAAATCTCTTTTTTTTCCTAACAAGAGGCAGAAGAAGTACTGTTTTTGTTCTTTGAACCACCAGGATAGGTACAGGTGTTCTGTAGGATGGCCCACACTCCTTCTTGTGTCCGATCTTTTCTCTGACCAGGTCCCAACCTTCAGGACCCAGACAGGTCTTGCCAGAACCGGTTTCACTTCCCCAGTGCCAGTGCGTTTGACTAAGACACTGCTTTGTAATACTTGGAATTCATTGAGTACCTGTAAAACAGCCAAACGATCATTCAATTCAAATTATTTTACATCCGCCACTGTGCTGGCACAATCGAGGTCAAGTACCCACATTCTTGTCCCAAACAGGATCTCATAGGGGGTACGTCTCCCCAAGGATTTACTTGGCATATTGTTCAGTGCCCTCTAGACCCCATATAGGTTATTGACCCAACTACCGCCCACACCTAATACCCTTGCTGTTAAGGATTGATTTAGGTCCCGTTTCTTCCTCTCCACCATCGAATTTCCCTCGGAATGGTAGGGGGAGGAGTACCGCAAGGTCACGCCCATACTTTCCATGCTTGCCTTGTAAGCCCAAGAGCTAAACGCAGGGCCACGGTCGGAATGTAACATGCCAATTGTGTATGTCTTGATGAAGAAACGCAAATCTATTATAACAGTTCAAGTATCAGCCGAGCACTGAGGCCAAACCCATAGACATCTAGAGCATGAACCCACTGCCACCAAGATGTACTTGTAAGCCCTGTCCTAATTTAAGGGGCCACAGTGATCCAAATAGACACATGCAAAAGGTCTATCCGAGATGAGTAATAGTGTTTGTGGTAGCCGTGCTATGGTGGAACCTTTCATCTGCTGATAGATGTCGTACTTTAATACATAGGCCTTTGTTTGTTTAGACAAACTTGGCCACCAGAATCACTGCTTCAGTAAAGAAACCGAAGTGGTGACTCCTGTGTGTGCAGAGCCCAGACCCTCGTGTGCAGCTAGAATTAAACCTAATCTGCGATCCATGTTTGGTATTACTCTGTCCCCACTCCTGGAATTTGAGCATCTAATTTCTAGGAATATTTGAGGCGTTGAAAGCTATCAGTATGTCTCCGTCTATCCTCGTGCTAGAACAAGTGATTGCAGCAACGGCAGCAGTTCGCACTATCACCTTGGCAGCTTCATCAGCCAGTGAACTCCTTTCAACGTGTATACCAACACGCAGGTTACTCAAGGTGTGAATAACATGAGCCCTTGACAGGCATGCTTTTAGCTTTTCCACTTGTTCCCATAACAATTTGTTTAATTGTGCAACCCTTGGAATCTCTAAACCCATTCTGGCCCCAGTAATGAAGATATTTTATTTTTTTATTTTTATTTTTTTAAAAACCTTTATTTGTGCATATGAAAATAACAAATACGGGCCTACAACCGTCAGGCCGGCCACGATACGGTTAAGCACTGGTACAAACATTACATCCCCTGCGCATCCACGGTCAAGATTAGCAACGAGTCATGAGGTATAAACTGGAGAGATCCTTGACACCAGGGGAAGGAGAAGTGAAGGTTAATTTTAAGGTTTTCAAAATAATTTTATCAGGGAAAAAATCAGTAAAGAATAAGAACCAAGGAGATTCGAGTCCGCAAGATAGCTTCACCACACGGGAGAGCAGCAGCATCATTAAAACGGTCATGGAAGGAAAATCTCAGGCAGTGAGGCGATGCAGCTATATAACAGGATAGTCACATGATTGAATATGCACCCCTCCAGAGCCGCCCCCACTCAATCCACCCCACACCCGGACCCCGAATCGAAACAAGTATAGCGCAGAGACATAAAAGAAAAAGGCCCATAGAACTAAGTAGAAACAGTGAATTACCCCCCCACCCTACACCAATGCGGAGGCTACGGCCTGCCCCCCCCCCCGGCATAGTGCCTGTCGCCCAATGAACCCGAAATATAGACAAGAGAGAAAGTAGGAATAGAGTAAAGAAAAATAAGAGAACAGAGAGATAAGTGGGGAGGAGCCTACGTTACCCCAGAGCGCCCGAAACCATCGGCCAACTATGGCCGCCACACACTGAGAACCCACTCCGCCAAAAGCGGTCGTGGGAAGATAAAGTGTCACAACAATTTAAATGAAGGCGGACAAACCGCGACGAGTGCGCACAACATATGCAAACAGTTCCAGTCCCAGTCCAGCCCATCCGTGAAACCATGTCGATATAAATCAGTTTAGCCCTGGCCCGATCGCGGGCTTAAGATTACACCCGCCCCTACATGAAGGCCCCGCACCCCGTGCAGACAAAGACAATATGGCCGCTTGGGAGAGGATGGTGAAGTAGAGTCACAAAATGGCCGCCGACCATCTATTGAGGTCCCCTTGTGCACCACATAAAGTCCAGACCTGGCATGTAAAGTACAGGAGTTCCACAGAAAAGAAGCAGTAGGCCACCGTGAACGGTTCCTCGAGGACGTCAGGTGTCGCTCTGCTGGATACCCTTGCGGGCACGGTGAGGCAGGCAACAACGAAGCAGGCGGCAATGAACGGGGAGACAAAGTATCCGCAATTGAGCTGGAGAGCGATTGATCCTGGGTGCCGGTAAAGCCAGATGCAGGCACCAGTGTAGCACGATCATAAACAGCCATTGCGTCCCCGCAAGAGGACAAAAGCACTGGCAGACCCACTCCTTGTTGGTGACAAACGGGGCGCTCACGACCCGCAGCCGACAGTATGGAGTCAAACCGCTCACTCAGCGCCTGCAAACCAAGACACATTTGTAGACGAAAGTCCCGCAGGGCAGCCAGCACGGAGCCGCATGTCAGCGGAGGCTGCGCCCCCACATCGGTAGCAATCCGGGACGGCACTATGGAGCTGGTGTCTGGTAGAGGGAGGGCGAAGCGGGCAGCGGGCGAGACCGGAGTAGCATCCCCCAGCCGCGAGCAGGCAATCAACGCCATGTTTTCCCGCAGAACGGTACAGTGGCCAGGGGGGGGGTCGTAGGAAGGAGGCAATTCCCCTCCGGTCTGCGCCGCAACAGGGAAAAGCCAACAGTCACTGCCCTTCCCTCGGGATCTCTTTGCAGCCGACTAGGCAATAGAAAAGGGGGGGTCTGCAGCCTCCCACAGCGCGGTCCACAGAACGGGGCAGGAGACCCGCCGCACCGGGGCCCACCCTATAGCTCCAGCCCATCAGGTGCGGGGTGCAGGGGGTGTCCGGGCGTCCCTCCCCCGGCTCATCCGGCGACAGTCCGTGGTGTGAGGTGGGACCGGGACCGCGGGGCTCAGATTTACGCAAGCGGGTCCGGTAACTGCGGAGCTTCCAGGGGGCCGGCCAAGGCCACAATAGAGCAGGGGTCCAATGCGGAGAACAAAAGCACCAAGAACTCCGGCGTCCGGGCGGGCTAAAACTCCGGGAAGGCAGCGGCGCAGTCAGCGCGTCGTCGCACACGTTGCACCTCGAAAATCGGCGAGGATAGTAGTCAGGATGATAGTCCGAGGCCAAGGGCCGACGGAGCCGGGCGCTCAAGCGTCTGCTCCGGTCGCCATCTTGGCTCCTCCAATGAAGATATTAATTGTAGGAATGCACGCAGTAAAACGAATCGCACACTATCAGTGTGGGGAATTCCCGATTCGTATACTGTAGTGCTAGTATCAGGGCTTTCAGTTCTGCCAGCTGCGCGGTACAATCTCCAGAGATTGTGTAGTCGTATTGCTAGGATGGAACTTACCATCCCGCATACGACCCTTCACTATAGCACATACTGTGCTATATTGCTGTTTACTTCCTATGGTAGGCTAAACAGATACGACAGTGTAAAAGATGTATACATATTTCTCTAGAGGCAAGATTTCATTCGGGAGAGGGTATTCTTGTTCGTACTGCAGGAACACTTGTGTCTTTAATGTAGAATTGTATTTGTAATCTACGTCTGTTGCAGTGAGAGAATTAGCCCATTGCATCCATCATGGATGCAATGCTTTCGCATTTGTAATGTTCGCTTTGGTAACAGCTTCTAAAGTTGGTACCGGGGTTTCAATGATAATGCGTTTCCCCTGTGCTAGTGCTCTTTCTCTTACTACAGCAGTCTATCCTGCTGTCAATATTTTTTCAGTTGCTGCAAATCACATTCAGCATTTGTGTATACATGTGATTTGTATGCAATTGGGACTGTCTCACCTACATTGAAAGTGATATATGTATATCCTGATAAACCCATGATCACCCGGATCACCAAGTTTGTATTACACGTGTGTGCAAGTGATTAGATGCTATCATATCAGCCTGAACTGAACGTAGTATATTTGTATGTTGCTTTGTCCACTGGTGTGGTGTGAAATCAAGTCTGATTAAGTTGTAGAAAGGTTTTACTCTTTCTGCATAATCTAGAATGTATGTTCTGCCAAAATTTAGAAATCCTAATATAGATTGCAAACCTTTGAGAGTCTTTGGAGGTTGGAGCAGCGCACACATTTCTAAAAAGTTGGCTGCCAAGCTCTTGCCTTCACTTCATAGCTCACATCCCAAAAATAGGTCTTGAGATGAGCAATTTTAGATTTTTTTTAAATTACATTTGTAGCCCTAATTGGCGAATCCCACAATTATGTTGTTCACCCTGCTCAAGTGTCAAGTAATTAATCGTCCGTCAGATAGATGTAATCTACATAGGACACTGCCTCCTCATCGCATATTTGTAATATTTCTGACACTCTTGCCAAAAATAGTCCCAGGCTGTTCTTATACCCCTGGGGCAAACGACAGAAGTGACGCTGAGTGCAGAGGGCAGAAAATGCTGTAAAATATCTACTTTCTGGAACTATATTTTAGCAGAAAAATCCATTTGAGATTTCTAATGTCGTTTTGTAATTTTTCCGCACAATGTTATTCATTAATGCGACACTATGTGCGTTTTGAACTGTAACTGTTTGCGTGCATATGTTTAAATGTCGGTAATCTAAAACTAGACGATATGTGTTGTCAGGTTTCATTATTGGAAACAAAAGATTATTCATCGGTGAGGTGCAAGTCTCAATTACACCTTGATATTCGAGTTGGTTTAAGATTTCTTTGACCTTTCTTGATGCATTGTTTTTTATAGGGTACTGTCTCTGTGGATTTGGAGTAGATTATAATAGGATTTTGTGGTGGGTAGACTCCACTTCCCACCCTACATGGTTGCTGTATAATGCCTGAGCTAGCGCTACCACCCACTCCTGCGCATGTGAATGTTTCAAAGATTCTGGGACGAGGTCAGAGAAAACAGGTAAAATGACACTTTCCTCTTCTGAGCAATCCATCACAAACACAGGCGGACAATCTTTTTCTGTGAGCAGTATTTCATATCTATATGTTAAGTTGTCCCAAAAGGGACCTTTAACTTTTCTTGAGATGTCCCCCTCTATTTGGAGTGTAATTTCATACAGTCTGTGTGGGACACTAACTCTCGTATCAGGTGTTTCCACCGTGATATGCTCATTCAATACTGCTGTCACCAGAAAATCCTTCAGGTTCTGGAAAGCTATTGTTACTTCTGCCGTGCCGTCTAGTATCAGCAGAGCCCATTCCCGTTCAGAAGCTGGGTCCTCAGTAACCTGCGTATGTCTAATTTTTAAGCTAGCTACTTTCTTCTCTTAGAATTGAGGTGTTGCTCTTCCTGTTTGATAATATATTCTGAATTTCGATGTGTTTCCCTTTTTGTCTTTGGTCGATCTTCTTGCTTTTGTTCTGATCGCCCGTCCCTATCTGAGTTTTTTGATGAACCCTGAAAGGAACGAAAGGAACGTGTATCAGTGTCCTGATACCTATCAGGTTTCCTAATGTTATCAGGGTTCATAAGGTTGTACCTCTTTTCAGAGGACTCTGATTTGGGGAGACCCACCCCTTGATCATGAATTCTTTTCCGAATTGTTATTTTTAGAATTTCTATTTTCCCTTTCCTTAGTAGAAGAGCGGGTGCTTGCTTTGAGTTGTCCTTTTTGGGACAACCCACCATTTGTGGCTTACTTGCTTTGGTTCCCAAATTATCTCTACCTAATGCAGCATAGGTTTCTTTGATAATTTTTGGTAATTCTCTCTCCCTATTGATAGAAGCTGTTTCCCTTAAGCGGCTGTGTATGGCTATTGCTGCCGCCTCCCCCTTTATGTTGCTCTGCATGATTGCAGAGACTTGGACAAAATTACCCATCAGTTTCATTTCCAAGTCAAGGGCAGGTCCTGCCCCATACTCGTTCTGTATCTGTTTCAATTCATCAGGAACAACAGCTATGGAAGGGGTACCGTGTACTCTGACGTAAACGGCAGCAAATATTGTTTCCCAAGTGGTACAATCCTCAATCGAGGAAACCATCCCCATTGGCAAGCAAATGGTTAGAATTCTGTGAATTTCCTGAGAAATCGTATGGGGAAATACTGCTTCCAGCTGTGCAATTTTGGTACTATCAAGAACTGAATTTGCTCCCGTTTGGAAGGTATTGTTCCTATCACTGACTTTAGTGTCTGTGGGTTAATTGTAGGTGTGGTCGGATGTGGACCGACTGGAGCATTTCTCACAGGTTGGACTGTCAATGTTCGCTTGACAAACTGTACAATGTGTCTATATAGCCTGACTATGTCTTTGTATATTGTACGGACTTCATCCACTGGTGGTGTATACATCTGTGGATGTGGAGTATATGAACCCAAGAATAGAATACCTCTGATCTGAACACGTCGTGTGCCTCAATCACAAAGGTACCACAGCCACCTGTTGCTGGTACGCCATTTTCTAACATTTCATAATCACTGCATGTCTGCAGGTCTCTGTGATGTTAAGAACGTTAGTCAATTCTTTTCCCCCCGAGCTACTCGAGGGGCCAGTAATTTTTTTAAAAGAGAAGAGAAAAGGTTAAGAGGCAGGATTTTGCACAATGTGTATCCTTACAAGCTTGTTAAACCTTCAGCCAATACACAGAGTATATCTGGCAACCACTGAACATGACAACCCTGATTCCTCAGGGATCATGGAAAACATTAGAGTACGTTTCGCTCAGAAACTCGTGCTTGCTTACTCTCAGAAAATACACAGGATGGCGATTAGGATGTTTCAATAAACATTTATTGGTCCAGCAACAGTCTTGTGTAAAACATGTGTGCTGCGACAATCAGGAGACAGAAGCATTCAAAAGAAATTGCTTGTACTAATATAGTAAATAGTAGATACATTTCGACAATAGTGCTAATAAGATGAACATAAGCAGTTCAGATAAAAACAGTAGCACTTGCATATTCCTAAAATGCGCCCCCTAATTAATTTGCCTAAATGTACCTAGTCTAGATCTGTATGTGTACCATGTATATGCCTGTATATGTATATGAAGCCAAGAAACCCCTAGGGAAGAACCAGCCCCCTCACCTGATGGTTGTGAACGAAGGACCCCATCTCTGCTTCGAGGATGACACTCCACAAGGTATGTCAGACCGCTCCGTGTCGAAGATTCAGCATGCAGGACCCCGTGCCAGCTTGGAAGGAATTCTCTAATTTGGAGGGGGAGTGAGGTTCTTTTATACTAAAGTGGTCACTCCAGGTTTTTTTCTAGGATCGATATGTTTTTACAACAATCATGGACGCTTTGAAAACAATCATAAATGTTGGGAGAGAGCAACCAAGGTAATGGGGTGGGATCGTAAACTTACTAAGCAGACGCCCCTTTGGCACTGTCCCTGGCTAAAAGAAATCCAAAAATTGAGGGGCTTTGATGGCTGGGACACCATAGGTATCTCTACCATAGGCAACATCGTTGCCAAGGGTAAACTCAGAAGCTTTCACTCACTAGGGACAGACTTTGCATTGCATACCTCCCAGTTTTTCAAGTACGCTCAACTTAGAGATGCCTGGCAAGCGGAGACCTTAACCTCCTCCTCACAGCCAGACTATGCACCGTTGGAGGGGCGCCTGTTACAGGAGCACATGCTTACCAAGGCGGTATCGCTCACTTAACGGGCCTTGAATAACAATGCACCAGACAGGTTGGGCAAGTTGAGCGAGACCTGGGAAGGAAATCTAGGCATACTCGAAAATATAGATTTGGAAGCAGCCCTGATGCAGCATAGGGAGGTGGCAATTAAATCCCGCCTTCGCCTCATTCAATATAAAATACTTCACAGAGCCTATTATGACAGGGCCAGACTTCACCATATGGGCCGAGCCAGCGACCCTAGCTGTCAGAGATGTGGCTATGAGAAGGGAGACTTTTATCACACCGTTCTGGAACTGCACTAAAATACAGGCCTACTGGGAGAAGGTACTGGGAGAATTGAGCAAGGTTTTAGAGACGACTATACCCTTGGACCCTAAATTTATATTGCTGGGCATACCCGGAGATTTAGGCCGGGGCCGACCACAGCTCATCTTTACCATGTTAGCCCTGGTAGTGACGAAAAGGGACGTAGTGAGAACTTGGGGGGCTGCAACCGCTCCCCTACTTCGAGAATGGAAGGCAGGGATGGATATGTACATGGCAGCAGAAAGGGCTACCTATAAGGTGAGGGGGTGCCCGAAGAAATTCCGCAGGGTGTGGGGCAAATGGAGGGCCTATTATGGCCTAGATGTTGGGATGGGAAATATCTAGCTGACCCTGGAGGGATCCTTCCCTTAACCTTAAAGATAAGTGTTGGTTCCCTAGCATTCAAGAGAAGGAGGAACCCTGAGGTACCAAACTGGGGATGTATGAACAGACTGCAATTGATTGCTCAAGAAGCCCAAGGTGGCTGTGATTCTGTATTGTATGATGTATGGCCTACAAATGTATGTTACTACACGACTGTAACCGATTTTGTTGTGGTTTCTTTTTTTTCTTTTGTTTGGCAAAATATAAATAAAAATATTTCTAAAAAAAAGATCCTGCTCCAATAGGAACATTTGAGCACAAACTGCCAAGCCAGGTCCTCTCTCTACTTTAACACAATCAACCCAAGACCAGTTTCGCCCTGATTAGGGCTCCTCAGTACAGGAAGCTGGCTTTTTATGTAGTGTTGCCAATATTGGGCACTCCATGCTGAAAGTCCAGACAACCCTTATGTGGTTTACAGGGCTTACTTTAATAATCCCAAGTGCACTATTTGTGGTAGTGTTGTCGGGCAGCTTAGGCTTATCATAGAGGAGTGTTAAGTATTTGTTGTATGCACACAGTCAATAAATGGTTCACACACTCAATAAGAAATCCGAGACCAATTAATAAAAATAAAGTCGATTTTTATATGAATTTAGACACCAAGATCTTTAGAATAACTTAAGTTCTTTCAGAGTTATCATTTAAACAAAACAGTAGAAATGCTCAAATAATGGTTTTTGAGGTATGAGCCTCGAAAGAGGTAATCTTATCTACGGGAGGAAAAACATACACTGCAAAAATGTACTTGTAGTCAAAATTCAGGGGTGCCCATTTAGACTTAAGGTGCTAGGGGGCCAAGATCCAAAGAACCTCCAGCAGTTTCAGGTTGGCCTGGATGGTAGCCTCGAGCACTACACTATAGAAGTCAATAGTGACCAGAAACAATGGCTGCAAAGAGGGACTTGGGGGAAAGTCTGTAGGAACTCAACGAAGGGCCCAGGTCGTGAGGACACCTAGAACAAGGAGACGCAATCAGAAGTCATGGCCCCGGGCCTTGGAGCTTGGCTGCAGAGGGTCTTAGCTGGCTGGCCACTGGAGGTTGAGGCTCTCACGGTTGTCGGTTGGTTCTTCAGGGGGGGAGAAAACAAGACATCAGGGCCACTCTGGTTGTGAATCTTATCTGTACTGAGGTCCCTCGTCACGCAGGAGGATTTTCAAGGTGGTGGTGTCCGGGCTGGATGTTGAACAAGTCATGGCTGGTGCAAGTGCCCCAGTACTCAGGGTATTGGTTCAGGGGGCGCGTGGAGGGTCTAGCATTTGGAAACTCTGAGAGAAATGGGCTAACCTCCTAGAGCCATAAAAACCTCCTCCTGAAATGTTGCTCCCTCGCTGGACCCAATGGCCAACAACATGGTGAACTGGGCAGATGCAGTCGGTGCCTGCGGATGCATGGGGATGGCTCCTCCACCTCCATGATAGCTGGTTGTCTGGGAGTGCTGGGTAGTCCTCCAAAGGTTGGGAATGATGCACAGCCGCAGGACGAGTCGGGTCTTTGCAATTGTCAAGGAGCAAGTAGCCAGGCAGGGTTTGGTGCCAGTTTTGGTACAGGTCCTTAGTTTTCGCAGTGTTGTCTCTTCTTTTGTCCTCTTCAGTTCACAGGCATTCGAAGCTGAGGACCTGGTGTCGGGGGGAACCCTAAATACTCAATTTAGGGGAGTATATGGTAGTAGCCAATGGGCTACTTACCACTAGGGCAACTACACCCCCATATGACCACTTCCTGTAGGGAGTGGGCATAATCCTGACCCGTAAGTCTCTAATTCACCAAAAATCAAGATGATGAAACTCTTCTTTTGCTGTTCACTTCAGGTAGCCCACCTTATGGGTGTGACTAGCCTGTGAGTGAAACACACTTCCTGAATAACTAATTTCCCGGGTGCTCTGGTGGCAAATGGGCCCCAGGGCAGGGTGTGGCATCCCCCAGGTCTGGGGGAAGCCGGGGTCACATATCAAAGGCGGCAGAGGCTTTGAAGCACCTGGCCTTGACATGCCAAATCACTAGCCATCCTGATGGAGGAGATGAGAACACCTTCTGTGAGCAGAAATTGTTTCTGACCTCTGAGAGTGCGAGCTCTAACTTTCAGGGGTAAGAATCTCGTCTGTGGTGGCAGGCTGGGAGATACCAGTCAACCAACACACTAAGGGCCTGAATATGATGACGGGCGGAAAGCCATCCGGCAGCTCGTCCGAGGCTTTCCTCCCGACATCATAGGTTTCCATCCGACTGCCGTATTACGATACTGGTGGTCGGAGGGAAATATGCAGGGGAATCCTGCTCCACTACAGGCAGGCTCAAGGAGCCCGTTGGAGCGTCAGAAGGACAGTGTGAGCGGGTTAAAGGAGTGAGGACCACAACAATAGGCGTTTGAGAGGTTTTTATTCGATATACACGTCGGGTCGGTAGTGCCAGGATTTACTTAAGAATAATATCTCCTATTCCTTCATATAATTGTTCGTGTTCTCCGATTTCTGGTTTCTCTGGCGGCTCCGTGGAGGGTCATTGCCTCGAGTGAAGAAAACAAACAAACACAACGTTGGTGAGAGGTTCCGTTTTCTAACCTTCACCATAGGAAAAAGGAGTGAGGAGACACCCGGCGCTCACTAAGGGGCGGGGGGTCATGGATGTGTACGCGTGAGGGGAGGGCAGTCGGGATGGTCAGGGGCTTGGGGAATGCTTTGAGTTTATCAACCGCCCATTTTATGGCGAGGCACTCCTTTTCTATAGTAGGATACCGCTTTTCACGGGGGAATAATTTCCTACTGATAAATAGAATTGGGTGTTCAGTGCCCTCCGGGGAAAGTTGTGATAAGACTGCCCCCACCCCACAGTCAGAGTCATCAGTGTGACGGATGAATGGTTTGGTGAAATCAGGTGAGGACAAGAACGGACTGGTTGTTATTTTATTTATTTATTTATTTAATTTATTTTAAATGTTTTCTATAGCGCTGGCTAGACCCAGAGGTATTAGAGCACTTTACAGGAATGTGAGGAGGTACAGTATACAAAAACACTTGATCACAAACATTGCAATAAGAACCAATATGCCAAGAAAGCAGATAAATATGAATGCTATTTACAAAAGAATTCTATTAGGTAACTTGGGTAGTTCGAACTTAGGCTAGGGTATGTGAGAGAGGGTGAGAGAGAAGAGATAGGAGGGAGACTAAGAGAGTAGGAATTAGGGGAGTAGGAAATCAGTGGGAGGTAGTGTGTGGGGCTAGAGGTCATATGTACATACAGAGAACAGGGAGGGGAGTTAGGGGGGGAAAGAGTAGCATGAGGGAGGGGTGTTAGGAGGGAGAGGGCGGAGGGGATAGAATTGAAGGGAAAATAGAGTGGACCCTGACAGGGGCGCAGAGCGTGAGAACAGTGTCAGAGGTAGGAGATTCAGGACCCCTATATTTGTTGAGGTGGTATGATTTGAGATCTTTTTTGAAGTTGAAGTATGAGGGGTTACAGTGTAGGTCTTTAGGCAGGGAATTCCAGATGGAGGGAGCGTTTCCGGAGAAGGAGCGAACTTGTGTGCATTTCTTCTTTAACAGGGGGGAGGATAAGAATGAGGACGTTGGTGTTCCTCGTCGGTCGGGCGCAACCAGCTTTGTGGAGTTTGTCTGAGAGGTAGCGTGGAGTATTTTGGTGAAGGGCTTTGTGCATGATACATGCAATCTTATCGGTGGATCTGCCTTTGATGGGTAGCCATTTGAGGGTTTTCAGGGCAGGGGGGATGTGGTCGAAGCGTTTGTAGTCAGAGATGAGTATAGCAGCTAGGTTGAGCAGCGATTTAAGTGGAGCAAGGTGGACTTTTGGTGTCCTGGCGAGGATAGCGTTACCATAGTCAATTCTCGACAAGACCAGCGATTGGACAATGGTTTTAAAGTCAGCAGCCGGGATGAAGGGTTTGAATTTCTTGAGATGACGGAGAGTGAAGAATGCTCCTTTTGCTGAGGTTTTTATGTGGGAGGTGAGGACAAGGCTATTATCAATGATGATGCCAAGAGACTTAACTAAATTAGAAGTGGTGAGAGAGCAGTTGAGCGCGTTAAGATCAGAGATCCAGTCTAGTATGGGGAGTGGGTTGTTTTTAGGCGAGAAGAGAATGATTTCGGGTTTTTTAGGGTTAAGTTTGAGATGGTTATGGTGGAACCATGCTTGGATCTTGGTAAGGGTGTCATTTAGGTGGAGGATATCAGAGGGGGATTTGATCTTATAGTAAAGTTGCGAGTCGTCGGCATAAAGGTGGTAATTGATTCCTGCTTGTTTGAGGATGAGGATAAGGGGTTCCATGAAGAGGTTAAAGAGAGCAGGAGAGAGAACGGATCCCTGGGGGACACCGAGAGAGATCAGAATAGGGTTGGAGAGGCAGTTCTCGATTTTTATTTGTTGGTTTCTGTGTTGGAGAAAGGAGGTAAACCAGTTGAGGACAAGGCCATTGAAGCCAAAGCGGACTTTAAGGGTGTTTAGTAAGGCAGTGTGGTTAACAGTATCAAAAGCAGCGGATATGTCGAGGAGAATAAGGCATGATTCACCTTTGTTGAGTGAATGATGTATGTCATCCACTATATTGAGCATGGCAGATTCAGTGCTGCATCTTTTTCTGAAGCCAGATTGCAGTGAGTCAAAGAGGTCAAAGGTGTTGATGTGATTATCTAGTTGGAGCAGGGCGCATTTTTCGAGGGCTTTGGAGAGAAGAGGGAGGTTAGAGATGGGGCGGAGGTTATTTGGGTCGTTAGGATCTGCCTTAGGATTTTTGGGAATGGGTGTGATTTGGCACAGTTAAAGGGAGGCGGGAACACACCCCGTGGCCAGAGAAACGTTAATAATGGTAGTCCAAGAAGGGGCAATGATATATTTAAGGTCTTGAACAAGGTTAGGGGGCAGAGGGTCTTTGGTCTGGGAGGATGGTTTCAGTTTAGTGATGATGTTAAAGACTTCGTGCTCGGTTACAGAGTGAAAATTATGCCAGGAGGCATTGTTTATATGTTGCTGGGGGAGAGAAGGGTTGAATTCCGGAGGGAAGGAAACGGACAGGAAATGGGGAGGGACAGGGGAGGATTTGAAGGGGATGAAGATACTGGAGAAAAGTTATAAGAAGGTAGTGGGTAAGGAGAGAGCGGATTTAAGATGAAGCATAGGTCTATTTTGGTGATTTTATCAGAGAAGAACTTAGCAATTTCTTCACATTTCTCGTTAGAGGTCGTCAGCTTTTGGGGGGCAGAGGATGTTTGGTTTTTGACGATGTGGAATAGTTCTCTAGGTCTATTTTTAGCCCTATCAAGCTATGTGTGGAAGAAGGCAGACTTTTCATTGAGGATGTGTTTCTTGTAGTTGGACCTAGCAGATCGGAGGAGGGCTAGATGAGCGGGGGACGGATGTTGCCTCCATGTTCTTTCAGATTGTCTAAGAGAGCGCCTTTTGTTGTTGAGATCAGAGTTGAACCAGGTTTTGGATGGAATGTTTCTTTGGGTTTTAAGTTTGGGGAGGGCCAATTGGCCTAGGACCTCAGTAACTGATTTATTATAGTGTTTGGTGAGGGCATTAGCATTTTGGGAGAGGGGAGCTAGCAGGAGTTGAGTTTTGATTTTCTTATTGCTCTTTTAAGGTGATGGAAAGCGTTTCTCACTGCATCCGTGGGGTTTAAGAGGTTGGTTAGTTTGGCTTCTATCTTTAGGAGATCAGTGAGGGGACCCGCTATGTGTGAGTATTGGGGGATAAATCTTCCATAGTACCCCAGTAATCCCAAAAAGGCTCTGACTTCCCTTTTGGTGGAAGGAAATGGGGTATCCATGATTGCTTTCACTTTTTCTGTTTGGGACACTATCACCCCGTTCCCTAAGATGTAGCCTAGGTATTTGACTCTGTTGAAAGCCACCTTAGATTTTTTTTAATTAATGTGCAGACCTGCTCGTAATAAGGCCTGAAAGATTTACTGGCAGTGGACTAAATGATCCTCCAATGTAGAGCTGAAGATGACAATATCGTCAAGATAGGCTGACGAGAAGCTCTGGTGATCACGGAGAACGGTGTTCATAAGCCTTTGAAAGGTGGCGGGTGCTCCGTGAAGACCGAACGGGAGGACTGTAAACTCATAGAGCCCATCAGGGGTGATAAAGGCAGTCTTCTCTCTATAGCGTTCCCTCAGGGGGACCTGCCAATACCCTTTGGTTAGGTCAAGTGTTGTTATGTACTGGGCGTCACCAGGTTTTTCGATCAACTCGTCTATTCTCCGTAAGGGATACGAGTCAAATTTGGGGTTAGAGTTTACTGCCCTAAAGAATCTGATTGTGCTAATGGGTTTGGGTACCAGGATGATGGGGGAGGCCCACTCGCTCCGGGATGGAAGGATAACGCCCATCTCCAACATAGTCCGGACTTCGTTTTGGACTGCAGATCTCCTGGCAGCCGGAATGCGGTAGGGTCGTTGTTTGATGACCTTGTCAGGGATCATCTCAATAGTATGCTCAATCAAGGAGGTTTTCCCTAGTTTATCCGAGAATAGAGATGAAAACGGGTGCCGCAACACACCCAAAGACTGCTGCTGCTGGCGGGATAGGGAGTCGTTCACTACCAATTGGGGTATGGTACACGTGGCCTCTACCTGTGTTGACATTACCAGATGGGTTGTTTTGGGGAGTGGGCCTAACCATTTCTTTAAGAGGTTGATATGGTAGGACTGTACCCTGGACGGTTTTACCTGTACTTTATAGGTGGTTTTCCCTACAGTCCCCACCACCTTATAAGGGCCCATCCATTCTGCCTTCAGCTTACTCGTGGAGGACGGGAGCAAGACCAACACCCAATTATTGACGGCCAGGCGTCACCACTTTTTCCCTTTATCATAGTGGTGTTTCTGTCTTCCCTGGTTTCTTTCGAGGTTGGAATAGGCGAGATCCCGCAGTTTCCCTATTCCCGACTTGAGGTTGTGAGAATATTAAAGAAAAACCCGGGTCTCGTATTCCTCTTCTTTCTCCCATGCCTCCTTTATCATTTCCAGAAATGATATTGGCTGTCTCCCATATAGCATTTCAAAGGAGTAACAGCCAAGACTGCTCTGCACCTGACTGCGTATAACGTATAGGGCAAGAGGAAAAAGCTGATCCCAGTCTTTCCCTTCGTTTTTCAGCTTCTTTTTCAGGGTCAACTTCAGGGTACCATTATATCTCTCTATGAGCCAGTCGGTTTGTGGGTGGTAAACTGATGTTTTGATATGCCCTATGTTCAAGGTCCGGCATACCTCCTTCATCAGGCGAGAGACATAAGGGGTACCCTGGTCTGTCAGGATATCTCTTGGAAAGCCTACCCTGGAGAAGAGATCAATGAGCTTCTCTGTGATGTTCTTGGTCATTGGTGATCTTAGTGGAAAGGCCTCAGGGTAGCGAGTGGAATATTCCACTATGACTAGGGCATATAGGTGTCCTTTTTTTGTTTTTGGCAGAGGACCAATTAAATCCATCCCGATTCTCTCAAACGGATTGCCGACAACCGGGAGTGGTTGAAGGGGAACCGGGGGAGGTCGGTAGGGATTTCTCCTCTGACAGACCTTGCATTCCCGGCAGTGGCTTTTTATGGACCTGTACACCCCAGACCAGTAGAAATGTCTCAGAATATTCTGTGTTGTTTTCTCCGCACTGGTGTGCCCTGCGGTGAGGTGTGAGTGAGCGAAGAAGAGTATCTGTTCCTTAAAGGCCAGGGGTACCAGTAACTGGGGGGAAGCATCAGGTTTTTCCTGTCTATATAAAAGGCACTTATCAACAAAGAAACAGGGATAAATCAGGGGTTTGGTGGGATCAGTGGCCTGGGTCACTTGCCAAGCGTTCTGTAGCATAGGGTCGTTGACCTGGGTGTATTTGAAATTCTTCTCTAGGACCCAGTGTTCTGGGGTGATGAGGGCTTTTTGTGGCGCCGTTCTGGGATTATTCTCCTCTCTCCCTTTTCTAGGGGACTGTAGAGTGGCCAAAAACATCTCCAAGAACCTGGGATTATCAGTTCCTATTATTAAGTCTTCTGGTAGGTCACCTAACACCCCCACCCATTCTCTGTATGGAGGTCCTTGCTCGGTTTTGAGGGATACTACCGCTAAAGGATAAGGGTTGATGTCCCCGTGCACACATCGTATGTGCACCACCCAGTCCGTTATAATTTGGTTGCTGTCAACCAGATGCTCCTGACGACCGACTGTCGTCACCCAGAGTCCAACAACGCCCTGACCCACCGTCCAATTAATTGCAAACTTACGTAGAAGGCACTTCCCAACTCAGCAGTGTACAGGAAGGCTCTTGGGACGTAACCGACGTCCATTGGCTCGTCTTGGGATTTTTTATGGGGACACAAACGGGCGATGTGTTCCCATTACCCACAATCGAAACATTGGGGTCCCCGGTGTGTCGGTATGTCTGCTTTATAGGGCCGGAGTCTTGGTGGTTCGGGGATGGGTTTTGGTGGGATCCTTTTATCATGCTTTCCTTGAGTAGGACGGCCAGGTTTCTCTATTTCCCAAAGAGGGACACGAGGCTGTGCGTGGGAGAACGTCATAGCCATCTCCACCGCTTGTTTGGTGGTTAGGTGAGTATGTTGTCTCAGCCACCTCTGAGTATTGAATGGAAGAGCCTCCAGATATTGCTATAAATATATAATGTCGATTATCTCTTCTTTGCTATTCTCCAAGGGTTTTAACCACTTATCCGCGGCAGCTTTCAAGCGGAAGAAAAAGGTTTTGGGATTTTCTCCCGGGCCTCCTTTTTCCTTACGGAAGCATACCCGGTAGGCTTCAGCGTCCATCCCAAGATGGTCTAAGATGATTGACTTGATTTCTGCATATGGGTTGTTGCCGGTGGCATTTGCCACCTGGTAGGCTGCCTATGCTTTGCCCGTGAGGAGAGGTGCTAGGTAGAAGGGCCATTTCTCCAGGGGCCAACCGCAGGCTTTTGCGGCCCGTTCAAAGTTAAGGAGGAAGGCATCTCGAACCTCCCCAGCCACATACTTCTGCAGAGATTTGCCCGGGGGCCCCGGAGCGCTGCTTTTCAACTCCCGCATCCTAGAAGTTACTTGTTCTTTCAAGACCTTTTGGAGCCCTTCCAGTTGTGCTATTATACTGTTTTTGATTAAGTCCCGGTCGGCCTGTGCCAAGGTCATCTATCGCTGTACCGCCCATTCCAACTCCTTTCACGATGTTGGTACTAATGGACGAGGTGCCCGCATTCTCCACCACTTGTGAGCGGGTTAAAGAAGTGAGGCCCACAACAATAGGCGTTTGAGAGGTTTTTATTTGATATACAGGTCGGGTCAGTAGTGCCAGGATTTACTTAAGGATAATACTTCTTATTCCTTCATATAATTGTTCGTGTTCTCCAATTTCTGGTTTCTCTGGCGGCTCCGTGGAGGGTCCTTGGGACTCAGGCTTCCCTCGAGAGAAGAAAACAAACAAACACAACGTTGGTGAGAGGTTCCGTTTTCTAACCTTCACCATAGGAAAAAGGAGTGAGGAGACACCCGGTGCTCACTAAGGGGCGGGGGGGGGGGTCATGGATGTGTACGCGTGAGGGGAGGGCGGTCGTGATGGTCAGGGGCTTGGAGAATGCTTTGTTCGGTACTACCGACATTCTCCCATCTCCCAGCCCACCCCTCAAACCGCGCACGCACCTGTGAGAGCCACGCTCCTCCTGGAGCGTGGCTTGGCGAAGCGTGAGGACGTTTGCCTCCCGGCTCTTCCGGAGCTTCTGGATACTCGTCCTTGGTTGACAACACCAGCAATGGAGCGTCCTCTCCCTCGAGTCCAATCACCTTGTTTCGGTTCCGGCTTTCAGCGTCTGGTCTCTTGCAGCGTCTTCCGAAGACCGTATTCTCGTCTCTCCAGAGCCGTTTTTCTTCCTCCCCAAATGGATCGGGCTGATGACATAAGGCCTGGGGGCGGGGTCTTCTGAGAGGAGTTCCCAGTTAAAGGAACCCTGCCTGGATAGGGCTGAGCGTTTTCCCCGACGGGGGCTCCGCGAGACAAGAGAGGAGATGATCCCCGCTATCAGGAAGACGCCACCATTCGTCCACACTAACAGTCTCGGTACAGGGGACGGGGGCCCCGTGACAGACAGATAATCCCCAAATAGCAACGGTGCCTGTTCAGCCACCTCGGTCGAGATATGATGTCCGTTTCCCACAGCCTTTCCATGTTTGCCTTTTCGATATGGAAAGGCTGTCAGAAAGTGACTATCGGGCCCCTGGTAAGGCCCCCTTACCTCCTGGCCCTCGGCTATGGGATCTAGGGGGCACCTATAGTGCCCTCAAACATCCCTGTACCATGTGTCAGGCACCGCATGGTGCCTGCCACACAGTGCAGGTATGTTTTAAAAGTGTGTATTTTCTATTGAGGCTGGTGCTGCAACCCACAGCACAAGCCTCAATAGAAAATATACACTTTCCGACCGCGATGAAGGCGGTCGCATCATAATTGTGGAAGCGGGATGCTGACTCCTTGTGGGGCAGTTCATTTCTGCTACAATGTCGGTTGCAGGGATGTTTTAAAAGTGCATATTTTCTATTGAGACTGGTGGTACAACCTGCAGCATAAGCCTCAATAGAAAATATACACTTTCCGACCGCCGTGAAGGCGGGCGCATCATAATTGTGGAAGCAGCACCGCCGACTCCTTGTCGGGCGGTCCATTTCCGCTATGATGTCGGTCGGACGCTCATCCAACAGACATCGTAATTAGGGCCTAAGTGACTAGTAGGGCTACAGGGGGCACCTTTAAGGTTCCCTCCTAGTGCATGTGTTCATAAATCCGAAACTGGCATCTGGATGGATTTATTAAGACACGCTGTTTTATACCAAACACCATTATTTTCAGTGAAGCCAGTACATAGCTGGGGTACTTGTAATGGCCAGCACCCGGTGCCTAGTACATACCTTTAAAATGGCTTCCTGATCACTTGCAATTACTAGTAATGGAACTAGGAATCACAGGGGCATATCTGCTCTTACAGATGTGTCTCAAATGTAATATAAGGCACTCTGCCTTAGGGCTCTAAAGGCCTACTGTAGGGGTAACTTACATATAGTATATGTAGTGTATTTTGGCATTGTACACAGGGAGTGGGCAATTTCATGTTTTCAGAATGGTTTGCACCATTTCACGCATCCTGCAATGGTAGTCTGCATGCAGTTTGTGTGTGGGTCCTTTAGGGTGGCATAATACATGCTGCAGCTCTTAGGGACTCTGTTTAGTACCCTGGCAATTTATACTAGGGGTACCATTTACCTGAGACGTACAAAGGTGCTAAAGTCCTTGCCACTTGGGTTACAATTAACATTTGTATCATTTTAGGGAAAGAGCACTAGCACTGGGGCCTGGTTAGCAGGGACCCAGTGTCAGGATCTTACCAGACTTTATTTTCAGCACTGAAAATTCCAGACTTCCCTATAGGCCAAGGGGATCAGTCGTACGGACCCTACCTGACCCTAGGTGACAAAGGGACACGAACTGGTGAACGTCAATGTATCATTTCAAGGCTCCTGATGGTCTTGGTCTTCTTGATTCTATGAAACAAACAACAAAATATTTAGCATCTAAATAATATCGCTGTAAGCTGATTATTTTAGAATTTGAACTGTTCTAATTGCCTAATGTCCCTTCCTCCTTTGTTAGGTATACCAGTGTTTCCAAGCATGTACCTGCTGCATCTACAAAAAAAGAGGTTCGCCTGTTGACTTCTCGTTCTTCCAGTGCCTTGTTCGAGTTTTCACTTTTCAGTACACACCATAGCTTGTGTTCTGACACTGTTGGATTTCGTAAACTTAGGCACTTTTTTGGCTATTTTGTGGTACAATGGCAGTTCTCTTTTGCCACTGATGCAATTGTAGTTGGCTATGTATTTGCTCTGGTTTTGTTTTGATGGTGAGGTTGTTTCGGGCACTAATGCAGATATACTCTGACAAAGCAGTTTTCTCTCTGGCATTGTTATGGTACAAGTTACAGGCACTATCTTACTAAATTTCTGACAAATCTGTATCATTCCTGGGGTACGTCTGGCCCTTGCCTGGCACTGGGATGGTTTTGGCCTGACACTCTTATAATGTTTTTCTGGCACAACAAGTTTTGCTGTGGCACAGTGCTGGTTCAGTTGTGGCACTTCGGTACTGTATTGCAGTTTCCCTGTGTCAACCGGCACTGTTGTTCTGGTACCCACCTATCCAGTTACAGGCCCTGCCCCAGCAGTCTTCCTGTCTTTAGATGGTACGACTTTCCTCCTGTCGCCTTGTACTGCCTCAAGGTGAAACTTATGAAGCATGCAGTAAACCGCACAAGGGATACTGGACTATCGACTTGTTAGGCAAAAGGTGATATTTGTAGAAAAAATACATAAGTATGACATTTCACTTTAAGAGCTCTCTCTCGCATGGATGCCAGGATAATGCCTCCCTCTTGCAGAACAAACATACGCTCCACAAAGACCTTGCACTCCCTCCCCCACCCCAAAAGCATTACTTGAGGTTATGAGACTGCCATCGCGCTCACTGAGCTTGTGATAGGCGCTACTCTATTGGTGTCAGCATAACCAGCATTGTATCATAGCGATGTTGTGTGGGCGAAGGGGGGGGGGGAGGGGTGGTGGGGTGGGGGCAGGGGGTACATGCGAGTTTTAATTAGGTGGGCTGCACCTGACCTTGAATAATTTAAAAAGACTACATTGTAAATGACAATGCCATTTATGTGTTTTGAAACCTTTAGGGTGGCATAATACATGCTGCAGCTCTTAGGGACCCTCTTTAGTACCCATGCCATTGGTACTAGGGGTACCATTTGCCTGAGACGTACAAAGGTGATAAAGTCCTTGCCACTTGGGTTACAATTAACATTTGTATCATTTTAGGGAAAGAGCACTAGCACTGGGACCTGGTTAGCAGGGACCCAGTGTCAGGATCTTACCAGACTTTATTTTCAGCACTGAAAATTCCAGACTTCCCTATAGGCCAAGGGGATCAGTCGTACGGACCCTACCTGACCCTAGGTGACAAAGGGACACGAATTGGTGAACGTCAATGTATCATTTCAAGGCTCCTGATTTTCTTGGTCTTCTTGATTCTATGAAACAAACAACATTTTTAGCATCTTAAATAATATTGCTGTAAGCTGATTATTTTAGAATTTGAACTGTTCTAATTGCCTAATGTCCCTTCCTTCTTTGTTAGGTATACCAGTGTTTCCAAGCATGTACCTGCTGCATCTACAAAAAAAGAGGTTCGCCTGTTGGCTTCTCGTTCTTCTAGTGCCTTGTTCGAGTTTTCACTTTTCAGTACACCCCATAGCTTGTGTTCTGACACTGTTGGATTTCGTAAACTTAGGCGCTTTTTTGGCTGTTTTATGGTACAATGGCAGGTCTCTTCTGCCACTGATGCAATTGTAGTATGCTCTGGTTTTGTTTTGGTGGTGTGGCTGTTTCTGACACTATTGCAGATATACTCTTGACGCAGCAGTTTTCTCTCTGGCATTGTTATGGTACAAGTTATAGGCACTATTGTACGAAATTTCTGACAAATCTGTATTATTCCTGGGGTACTTTTGGCCCTTGCCTGGCACTGGGATGATTTTGTCCTGACACTCTTATAATGTTTTTCTGGCACAGCAAGTTTTGCTATGGCACAGTGCTGGTTCAATTGTGGCATTTCAGTTCAGTTTTGCAGTTTCTCTGTGTCGACTAGCACTGTTGTTCTGGTACCCACCTATCCCCCTGTCCCAGCACTCTTCCTGTCTTTAGATGGTATGACTTTCCTCCTGTCGCCTTGTACTGCCTCACGGTGAAACTTATGAAGCATGCAGTAAAGTGCATAAGAGATACTGGACTATCGACTTGTTAGGCAAAAGGTGATATTTGTAGAAAAAATACATTTGTATGCCATTTCACTTTAACAGCTCTCACTTGCATGGATGCCAGGATAATGCCTCCCTCTTGCAACAAACATACGCTCCACAAAGACCTTGCACCCCCTTCCTCACCCCGAAAGCATTACTTGAGGTTATGAAACGTCATCGCGCTCACCGAGATAGTAATAGGCGCTACTCTACTGGAGTCAGCATAACCAGCATTATATCAAAGCGATGTTGCATGGGGGGGTGGTACATGCAAGTTTTAGTTAGGTGGGCTGCACCTGATCTTGAATAATCTAAAAAAACTACATTGTAAATGACAATGCCATTTATGTGTTTTGAAAACCTGCAAGTGGTGCGTAAAACACATTTTGTATTGCTAATCATTGCTTAGGAGAAGCAAGGCTGGCAGTAACTGTACCTCTTTTACTGCCGGCCTTGTTTCTTGTAAGCAGCGACTATAAGTACAAAGTGCGTGTTTAAAATGCCAATAGCTTAAACTCTTGCAAATGCAAGACCTATTGCATTGCAAATGCTTGTTTCAAGAGCAGGCAGTTGTCCTTCGGACCACTGCCTGCTCTTAAAAAACGTTTTGGCACCATTCACAAAGCATAAGGAGTCCCATTTGCGAATGGGTTACCATCAAATTGAATCTGATGGTAAACTGCGAATGTTTTGCGACTGGTATTTGGTTGTAAAACATTCATACATACCTCTGCAACTGGCTATTAGGAAAGGACGCCCTTTAAACGCTCCTTTCTAATACCGACTCGTAAACCCATTATGTGATTTGGTAACAGGTTACCGAATTGCAATATAGCGGTTTGCACATTGTAAAAGCCTTTTTTGCATTTGCAAATGGGCCGAATCTGTGAATCGGCCTGTTTGCGAATGCAAAATTGCTTCGTACAGGTGGCCCTGTGTTTTATTATTTTTTATTTATTTTTTTATTGTGGATTTACATATATTCTCATACAATTCACATCTGTTACATGGAAGAATATCAGATATAAAACGAATACATCACATTCACAGTCCCCGTGGCCATCGCGTACAAATGCAGGACAGATTCCATACAGTTACAATTATCATACATCCCATACATGAGCTCTGATCGTTATTTACGGAGTCACAGTAACTGGAGTAGGAGGCGGAACATCTGTGCTTAAATATAGTAGTAAAGGTTCCCAAATATCATTTGGACGGGAGGTCACTGGCAATTCTTCTGCATATAAGACTAAGATCTCCCTACAGTATATCAAATCCCTAATCCACTGTGCGGGCGTAGGGCTCCTTCTACTGTTCACATCATTGCCACCCGTCGCTTAGCAATAATTAATGCAACATTCGCCAACTTGCTCCTTATACCTTTCAAAAAGGGGAGGAGACCCAATAAACATACTTGCGGTGAGCAGGGCACATTCGCTCCAAGGATTTTAGACAATTTAATTGTCACCGCAGCCCAATACTCCTGTACCCGCCTACAATCCCGGGACCGATGCCAGAAATCGGCCGCCAATGCACCACAACGTGTACATGTGTCAGAGTTGTGTAGTCCGAGTCTGAAAAGCCTGCGAGGTGTATGATAAGCTTGGTGAAGTAATTTAAAGTGTATAATGCGCAAATTCCCATTGGACGTGAGGGCGCCAGTCAGGCTACAGCAACGCACCCAGTCGTCCTGTGAAATCGGAGGGTTCAAATATTCGTTCCATCTCTCCAGACTTTTATCAGCAGGGAGGGTCCTATCTTTCCTAACAGGGCGATATAATTTAGTGACAAGCTTGTGCCGAGTGGGGCTAGTAAGCAAGGTATGCAATGCAAGGGATTCTGGGGGTTCTGCAGGGAACGTCGGGTAATAGGCGTGCGCTGCTTGCTTGAGTCTGTGTATCGAGAAAGTGAATAGGAGAGTCTGATGTTGAATATAGGCCGTGTCAGCGAGTGTCAGGAACGTGCCATTGGGGTATAAGTCTTGCATTTTGTCAGTGCCCGCCTGTGCCAGTATGTGCATAGCTCCTTTCTCATGCGATTATTGTCGTGTTAATAGTGTTGAAAGGCATGCGAGGCGTGAGTCTGCTTATATGTGTTAAAATGGAGCGTAACGGGATGGGGTGAGCATCCCAGTGTTCCACCGCCACATGCGGGATGAAATTGTGATCAGTGAACCAGAAGTGCGCATACTGGGCGTGCGCGCACAGATAGTACACATAGAGGTCCGGAACCCCAAATCCCCCATGTATATAATCCAGTGTCAGTGTGCGTCAGCTTACTCGGGCCTGCTTTCCTCCCCAAATCAGACGGAGCAGCAGCGAGCGTAATGTTGTAAAAAATTGTTGGGAGAGAGGTATTGATATATTATCCAAAAAATATAAACATTTAGGCAGCACCACTATTTTTATTAATGCAATACGATCAGCGAGTGAGAGTAGAAGGCAAACCCATCTGTCAATATGTTGCTCTAGCAATGTGACAGCAACTCCATAATTCTCACTAAGGACCCTATCGGGATCGCGGTGAACCCAAATCCCCAGATATTTGACCGAGTCCATTGCCCACTCAAGAGGAAATTCGAGCTCATGCGGGTGCATGGATACGGTCAGGGGTAATACCACCGACTTGGCCCAATTGATGTGTAGCCCGGAGAAACATGGCAAAACGGATGTACTCCCGCAGCACAAATGCTAAATGAATGTGGGGCTCACGGATAAAACGTAACATATCATCCGCGAATAGGGAGATGATAAGTAGACGGTGATGCAAATTAAGGGCCGCGTGTTTGTGACACTGCCTGACGAGGCAGGCCAATGGCTCCAGCGTTAAAGCGAACAGGAGGGTCGAAAGGGGGCACCCCTGCCTGGTGCCTCTGGTGATAAAAAAGGGATCCGAAGTGTGCCCCCCCACTCGAACCCGCGCTGTGGGGTGTGCATATAAGAGTCGCACTGAGTTGACAAAAATGGGGGGAAATCCCATCCGCTGGAGTATAAAAAACAGATAGCCCCATTCAATAGAATAAAATGCTTTGGCAGCGTCAAGCATGGCACCTGCCGCCGGGAGGTCGGGAGAGAGAGTATGGAAAAGAGCAAATAGTGTGCGGAGGTTGTGGGAGGTGGAGAGCGTAGGGATGAACTCAGATTGATCTGGTAGCACCAGATTTTGCATGAGCAGTTGAAGACGGGTAGCTATTATATTTGCCAACATTTTTACATCTGTATTAATGAGCGACAAAGGGCGGTATGAATCGGGTGATTTGTCTTTTTTCAAGAGGGTGATGATGAGAGCCTCACGAAGGGAAAGGGGAAGTGTACCGGAGTCGTATGCCTCCGCATACATTTCTATCAGGAAGGGGGTGAGCTCCTCAGCATAAGCCTTATAAAATTCGGGTGGAAATCCGTCCGGGCCAGGCGCTTTTTTATTAGGGAGAGAGGCTATGGCCATACAAATGTCTTCAACTGTGATAGGTTGACTGAGATATTCTCTCTATCTGTCCGATAACCAAGCGAGGGCAACCTGCGACAAATAGTCATCTAGTTCTCCGGTGGCTGTATCACACTGCGATGTGTACAGGTTCGCATATGTTTGTCTAAACTGCTCCAGTACGTCTGTGTCGCTAAAATGGTCATGCCCAGCCGCATCCGTGATCTTAGTAATGACGTCATGATGCATGCGATGTTTAATCTTCATGGCCAAGTGAGGCCCAGGTCTCCCACCCTCTCTGTATGAGCGAGCCACCACGCGCTTCGATAGGTATCGGAGCTCTTCGTCCGCAAGTTTAGCGTGTTCGAGTAGAGCTTCTTTAATGGATGCTAAGGTTGCAGCGCATGGTGCACGCTCACAGTCACTTCAAGGCCGGACAGTGCGGACTCCAGTTTGGATATTTGGCCCCTTAAATCTTTTAAAATGCCAGCCGATGTATTGATACAGGCACCCTGAATAGTGGTTTTAAACCCCTCCCACAATACCCCTGCGCTATCGACAGACCCCTTATTCTGAGAAAAGTATTGAACAATGGCTTCATGAATAGTTTCTAAATAAAGGGGGTCCAGCAGCGCCTCTGGACAAAAACGTTATGTGAAGGCCCGAGGAATCTGCTGAAGGATGGCAATAGTGAGCCGAACAGGACAATGATCTGAGAGTGTGCACGGCAAGTGCTCCACCCCCACCACCCAGCTTTTGGGATTTTTTAGGGGTGTTTAGCCCTTGTACGTCTCAAGTGAGGTAAGAACCTGTCAAACCATTACTGTGCATACCAAGAGCAATGTGTATGGTAAAAGGAATCTGCCAGTAACTAAGATGTGAACATCAACGTATGGACAATATCCAGCCGGATAGCAACAATATGTAGCCACAAAGACAAACCCCAACATAGTACCCCCACCCCAGCACCCCTCACCCACTTTAGAAACACCAACATGCCAAAGCCATCCCAAACCCTCAGAAACAAATCCCAAGTACAGCACCAGGGAAAAAAACATTTGCGGGGAACACCCAGAAAGGGGGACGCCGGAGCACAAACTCCCTCCTGATGAGATTAGGAGGTGGCCGAATTATCGTACAATGCCCTTCCCACGCCCCGCAATCACACACAGCTTAGAAACACAATCGAGGAATTCCCCCAATGCTAAGTAAAAAATACAATGTCTATAATTGTTGAGCCAAACAATCAGAGAACCATTAGGGAATGATAGTGCCCGTGCCCTGAACCGAGCGCCCCCCCCCAGCCCAAACAGTTCAAGCACTGCGTCAACCCGGGCCATTTGACGATGCACCAAGGTCAGTAATCTCGTCGTCCTCTGCGTGCCTGGGGGAACGATTCCGGCGGGAGACAGATTTGGCAAAATCTAGTGCTGCTTTTGGGCAGGTGAAGAATTTGTACTTCCCGTTATCCTCCACCCGCAGCCTCACCGACTACAGCATGGCATATGGAATGTGTGCGGCCAGTAGCAACTTCTTGGCAGGCTGATATTTCCTTCGAGCCTCCTGCACCACCACAGTGAAATCTGGGAAAAAGGCGAGCGTATTCCCTTCATGCACGATGGTACCTTTCTCTCTTGCCAGACGGAGCACTGCATCCCGATCTCTATAGTTTAAAAGGCGAGCAATTATGGGGCGAGGTGGGGCTCCCGGAGGGGGATGGGCAGCTAAGGCATGATGTGCCCACTCCACAATGAGAACCTGGGACAGCTGCTCCGCTCCAAAAATGTCACTCAGGAGTTTCTCCACGAAAGTCTCAAGGGGGTCTGTGTTGGTAGACTCTGGAAGACCTGTAATGCGTATATTGTTGCGCCTCGATCTCGCTTCTAAATTTTCATTACGGGCCTGTATGACTGCCAGAACTTTTTCCATGGAGACCGCCTTGTTCGTGACTTGTTGTAGCCCATCCTCAGCGTCTGAGATACGTGTTTCCGCCTCCCCCAGCCGCTGGGCATATTTGTCTAATTTAGACAACATGTGATCCATACGAAGGTTGAGGTGGTCAATTTTTCCATCAATGGACTGCAAACTGGCCTGCACAGCAAGAAGAGTTTTATCAATGTTCGTAAGATGATCAGTAGGTGGGTCAGTCTCAGAATCCAAAGCTGCGTGTTGTGTGGCTCTGCCAGTTTTTAGGGGCTCAAATGTGAGGCGCGGTTGGCCGCGTTCACTTTTTCCCATGGCTGCAGCACAGACCAGGGTGATCCCACGCACAGGGGTGATAATACTGCACGGGTCGCTCAGTGGCGCACTCTGAAAAGGGCCACCCACCCCTCAGCAAATATGGGATGCAGGCCCGTGATGAAGGTCACCACAGCGACAGCCAAGCCAATCCAGGGAGAATGTAAGCAGGGCCCAATTTTTAACTGCAGCAACACAGAATATAAGTTAGGCCATGCCGCAATACATGAGGCGATACCAGCGACTAAGTGGGCCTAGAAGGTACAGTCCGTCACCTGCGACAGCCAGGACAAGGATAGCGCCGCACCTGGTGATGGGAGGAGCGCCAGTACAGATCGGGCCAGGGCAGGTAAACACAGTGAGGATTCTCCTCCAGTCCGGCAGGGTAGGATGAAGGTGAAGAGCAGGCCCAACACAGCACAGCAGTCATACAACAACAATGGGCGCTGTGGGGACACCCCTGGAGCCCAGGGGTGGCAGGAGCAGGCTGGTATCCGCATTGCCCCCCCCCCACAGTGAGAGGCACAAGTGGTGATGGTTGCCCAGGTTGGACACTGCTTCCTTGCGCAGGGTGCAGGAACAATGGCCGACAGATGTGAGCAGGAGGGCAGAGGGGGGGTGCGCTGGTGGTGAGACTTGTGGCCCCAGCACTAGGTCCAAGATTTCGGGCCTACGCAGGTCCGCCAGGAGCTGCACTGCAATTGGGCCTCCTCTCTCGCACTGGGGAGGTCCGTCGCCACAGGAACACAGCCAGCTGGTGGCACAGATGCACAGATGCACTAGGGAGCAGAGCCTGCACACCAGCAACTGAGGATCAAGGCCCGCAACGGTCCGTCAGCCGGCCGCAACGCCATAGGGCGTTGCCCGGCTCACTACTCGAGACTGGAGCCCACAGGCGCGCAAGCGGTGCTCTGGAGGCAGCCCGGTCTCCCCACCACCCCAACGAGTGAGCGGAGAGCCGTCACAGCCCCCGAGGTCACGCAGCACTGCCCACAAAACACCAGGCCCGAGGAGCCAGGCACACCCCCCAGCAGTCACAGCCTGCCGCCAAAGCCAGCCGCGGCCTACCTAACTCGCCGGAGTTGAGCGCGTCCCGAGCCGCCACGTAGGCAGAGTCCGGCCCGGAGCCTTTCAACCTGGAATCGTCGTTGCAGTAAGTTCTGGCCCACAGCGCCCGACCAGGTCAGTCCGCAGGTCCCGTGGACGACGTGCCCATCAGTTATAGCGGGATGCGGGCGGGATGGCGAGGATAATTGTCAGATTTACTGCACGGCCGGCGGAGCAGCACTAAAAAGCGGCCATGTCGCTGTGCGCTCTCTAGCGCCCCCCGGCCCTGTGTTATTTATTCTGGAAGGTGGATACGGACAAGTCCTTACCCTGAACAGATGGTACAACATCACCCCTGTCTTCAAGGCCTTACAATAGCTACTTGTTTGCAAAAAAGAATACATTTCACAGATCTCTGCACTGCCAACAGTGCAATCCATAGCACTGCACCCATTTTCTACAATACACAGTCAAACTGTACCCTCAAACGAAGAACATTAGCTCAATAATGTTACTGCTGCTAAGCATCCCACCTTACAGAAGAACCCAGATCGAAAGTAGCTCTTTCTGGATACAAACTTGTAAACCATGAAACAAATAGTTGAAAGAGGAAAGGATAATTTAGGAAGTTGGAGGTACCAAGTGGCTTGCTTCAGTGGTTGCCGCTTGTAAGGCTAATGGCAGCTTATGTTTGTGTGTGGACCCTAGACACCCCAACAAAAATGTTATTGTTGATAGATATCCCCTCCCCAATATCTCAGAGTTGTTGGTACTGATTGGAGGGGCAAAGGTATTTAGCACCATTAACCTCACCTCAGCCTATCATCAGGTGGAATTGAAAAAATCATCCAGAGATTATACGGCCTTCATTAGTCCGTTTGTGACAATTAGATTCATAAGGATGCTGTTTGGATTGGTATCAGCGGCATCCGTCTTCTAAGGTGTAATGGAGAAGGTTTTAAAGGGGTCTGATGGTGTTTGTGTCTATCAGGACGCTATTCTTGTGTTCGGTAAAGATATAGAAGAGCATAATGCTCGTCTGAGGGGTGTCAACTTGAATCTAACAAGTAAGCCGCGGAAGTTTCCCTTTACCACAACAACCATTGATTATTTGGGGCATACTATAACAAGTGAAGGTGTTCTGCCCAAAGCTGATCTGGTAAACACCATCTCAGGTATGGCTGCCCCCACTTCACATGAGGAGCTCATGACATTTCTTGGCATGTTAGAATATAATATATTTGTGGAAAACTTTGCTGAGTTTAGTGCCAATATAAGATTGTTGTTAAGGAAAGGTGTGGAGTTTAAGTGGAATGAAGCGTGTGAAAAAGAGTGTGCCATTTTGAAAAGTAAACTCAATGCAGCTCAAGTTGAAAAATTATGATTCCCAGAGAAAAGCGATCGTTAGCACAGATGCAAGTCTCAAGGGTCTAGGCGCGGTTCTACAGCAAGAAGGAAGTGAAGGGCTTAATACTATCATGTTCATTTCACGTGGGTTGAGGGAGGCCGAATCTAGATATTCCGTTACAGAGCGAGAGGCTCTTGCTGTATACTGGGACATCAAAAAGTTGAAGAAGTTCCTGTGGGGTATAAGATTTGAGATTCAGACTGATCATAAGCCTCTTTGTGAGACCTTCATGAGGAAGGTGATTGATTTGGTGTCTGGTAGAATATCTAAGTGGGTGGTAGCGTTGTAAGAGTATAATTTCTTTATGAAGTACATACCTGGAGTGGATAATTGCGTTGCTGATACACTTTTCAGGTTGGTGTCAAATGTGAATGGTCAACATGAAGAGGATGATAAGTTTGATGATGAATTTGAGTTTGTATGTGTTGTGGAGAACCAGGTAATCTTGGAGGAACTTTGGAGAGAAGAGTTAAGTCAGGATGCTTTGTTGAGTGAGGTGTTGTCTCTCATGAGGAATGGGTGGCACGCCAAGTGACAATCTTCTGATTGGGGTGGTGACTTTTGGGGTGTGAAGGACGAGTTGAACACGTGTGGCGATTTGCTATTCAGAGGGACTCGTTTTGTTCCTCCCTCCAAAATACGTGAGAGGGTGATTGATCTTGCACATGTCTCAAATCAGGGGATGAGTAAAACTAAGGAGAGGTTGAGGTTGTCCTATTGGTGGCCGAGGATGGATGTTCAGGTGGAGCGGTTGGTGAGGGATTGTTTGCCATGTTCTCTGAGTGATAAGACTAAGGTCACTAGAGTTCAACCCATGGAGGTCAGGTCTCGTCCCTTGGATCCGTGGAAAGAAATCCCTCTTGACATTTTGGGTCCCATTCATGGGGAGGGACAGCAAGTCTTTGTGATGGTAGCAGTTGATTTGTTTTCACGTTGGCCTGAAGTGTGCTGGACGATGGGTATTGAAACCAAACATGTCATTATGTTCCTAAAGTCTGTTTGCCAGAGAGGGCATTCCTGAGTCGTTATTGACTGATAATGGTGTTCAATTAGTTTCCCGAGAAATGGAAGAGTTTTTGAGGAAGTGTGTTTTCAAACATAAGAAGTGTGTTCTTTACCATCCAGAGTCGAATGGCATGGTGGAAAGATTTAACAAGGTTTTGAAAGAAACTATTGACATGGCAAAATCTGGTGGATTAAATTGGAGGGAAGAACTCAATCAAAAAGTGGAAATGTACAGGTTGACCCCACACTGTGTCACTGATATAACGCCTTTTGAACTGTTTAGAGGAAGGCCTCCAGTTAAGTTTGTGGAGCCTTCTTGGGTTAGAAATCTAACAAACGCTGAGACCGAGAAGGGTACTGATGTGTTGGGTTGGAGTGATAAGGAAAGTATGAAAGTACAGGCCATAAAGCTACATTATGATAGTAGAAAAGCTGTTAAAAAATGGTTGTGCCTGTGGTTGATGTGGTAATGATAGACACCTTGGTTTGTGTGGAAAATCTTCAAAGTTTTCTAAACCCATCAGTGTAGTCAAGGTATTTGACAATGCTGTTAGAACCCAGGATCATCGAATTTGGAACCTTGGCAGAGTCGTGGTTTTTAAAGGGTCCTTCTGCGGATTAGGATGGGGGAAGATGGTTAATGGAAAACAATCAATGTGGGACGCCTGTAATGCAAAAACATCTGTAGGGCATCCCAATGAAGCTGCAAGGAAAAATGTGCCAAGGAAATCCCTGAGAGTTGGCAGAAAACCATTGTGTTCATTGATTGTGTTTCATTATCCTCATCTCTTGTTTCTAGGTTCATCTCTTGGACATTACCTTGTTATGAATTCTTTTAAATACATGTATATAGGGGCGGAGCCAAGATGGCGGAGTGAGCAGACGTCCTGCTCGTAGGCTCCCGCTTCGGATGCGCAAAGCACCGGCCGGCAGGCCGTCTAAAGCACCGACGACACCTCAGCGACAGCTGCCAGAGCCTCGGAGACGGGAGAGTCCGCGGTGGGGGCTGAAGCGGCGGCCGAGACCCTTTATCTGCACACACGTGGGCTGATCGGAGAGAGGTGGCGCCTGGGCCGCACCAGAGTGTCCGGAGCCTGGGGTCGTGGAGCGGCCCGCCGAGCTGGGGTTCGGCCCTCTGTCCCCAGAAACCACCGTGGCTGCGGGAAGACGCTCTCGGGGGTAGCGGTGCCGACAGTACCAGCACGACGTGGCGGCGGAGCCCGAGGCGACGCTGGGGAAAGACCTAGCCCGCCATCTTGGGGAGTATGAGGAGCGCCGTCGGGGCCGCCTCGGAGGTGCCTGGAGCCCAGCGGAGTTCGCGAGGATCGCCAGGGGCCCGAGAGGAAGAAGTGCCGGGGTCGGACTTGCGGCAGGGCGGTGCGGTGACAGTGCATGGAGGTCTGAGGTGTGGAGGGGGAGCCCGGATTGGAGCTGCGACGGAGGGCGGCCTGCCGAGCCTGAGGAGCGGCGCACTGGCCGGGACGCACGCTCCTGCCTTGTTGGAAGCTGCTGGTGAGACTCGCCGCTGCCGAAGTGGCTGCGCAGTGGAGGAGGTGGTAGAGTCTGCCGTGTGGATGCACCTTGGTTGGCGGTGAGAGGTTGTGGAGCTTGGGGCCCGGATTTCTTCCGGGCGAATGAGCGTGTGAGGAGCAGCGTCGGAGGCTGGAATAGCCCGCTGTCTCTGCGGCCGGTGCGACGGCTGTGGGGCTTGCACACTCTCCTTTCCCCCCCCCTCCGGTGGTTGGGCACCTGTTTGAAGACTGGGCGCCATTGGTTGAGGTCTCTGCTGCTGAGTGATCGGTGGTCCGCTGGGGGGGAGCGCTGTGGCCGCGCTCCGGCATTGCGGTGTCTGGAGGAGGCGTCCCGGTTGGCCTGGAGGTCAGTGGCAGCAATGATTGGCAGTGCACCCGCAACGACCTGCCTGGAATGACGAGGAGGCACCCTCCCGGATATATGTCACTGGGGCTGTAGGAGGGCCACGGTTCTGCCCCTAGGAGAGTGGGTGGCCGATCCGAGCAGGGCGGCTGAGGTGCAGGAGACTGGGGACACCGAGCCTCGAGTGCGAGCGGCCCGTCAGAGAGGCTTGCGGGGAGGCTAGAGAGCTGAAGTTTCGCGGCCCCATCTAAGTGGCTCCTCGGGGACGTGCCCCCCGGCTGAGTGCTGGTGGGAGAGGACAGGAAGTTTGCGCGCACCTCCTCAGGCCCATTGAGAGGTACCATGTCCCACCACAAGAAGCGTCAAGATAAGACCCTCAAAGACCTGTTCTCTAAGACGGCAACGGGACAGACGGCCTCTAATATGGAGACGGATGCCGCTGGAAAGGGCTCGCCAGGAGCAGGGGGTATGGAACCCATCACCAAGGACTTCCTGGAGTCGATGTTCTCCGCGCTGCGAGATGACATCCACATGCTTAAGCAGGAGTTCACGTCGGAACTTAAGGAGATGCGTGGTGACATATATGGTATCGGAGAGCGGGTTGCTGACCTGGAGGATAAGAGTGATGGGAAGGACGTAGAGATAGCGACCCTCCAGCAGGAGATCATTAGACTACATGATCAACAGGTTGATCTCCAGACGCACCTGGAAGACCTGGAAAATCGTTCCCGTCGCCATAACATCTGGATCAGGGGGGTTACCATGGACGTCGCCTCGAAGGACCTTTTTTTTACCTATACGAGGGAACTCTTCAATCATATCCTAGGGCGCCCCCCAGAGACAGACCTGTGCATAGATCGGGCGCATAGGGTGGGCCCTCCCAGGGCGCTGTTGGCTCCCCCTTCGGACATTCTGGTATGCGTGCAAGACTTCCGCACCAAGGAACTGATAATGCAAAAAGCTTGTCAAGTGCACCCCCTTCAGTTCCGTGATCAGCGACCGGTGCTGTACCAAGATCTATCTGCTCTCACGCTGCAGAAGAGGCGCCTCTTCCGGCCTATCACTGCGCACCTGCGGCAGCTCAGCATTCCATATAGCTGGGGACACCCCTTTCGCCTAGTATTCCGCAAGGATGATAAACTGTATCAGCTGCGTTCTCTGTCTGAAGCCAGCAAGTTATTAGGGGTGGAACTCCCGGAGGAGGAGGGGGACTCCAGGCCTGGACCGGAGGACACTGGGCCCCGCTGGCGGCAACAGGGTTGTAAGCACCGCCTCAGGAAACCACAGATGGCGGAGATCGTAAAGGGCCGACAGGCGGCATTGGAGGCGGTGACCGCGGACCTCTCTGGCTCGCCTCCTGGCTAACCTTGAACGCTATGCTGTCGCGGGTGTTTTCGTCTCCGAGATTGAGTTCCTTAGCGGGGGCAGGGCTCCCTTTCACTATTGGTGAATTACCCCAATGACTTTTCACCGATCACCGACGAGTGATGGACTACATGTTCTTAATTCTTCTATTCGACAGTTCTATTGTTTGGGGATGTTTGGGGAGGGCTGGGGAGGGTTTGTAGTGCTCCACGTGCGCCTTCCTTTTGAGGTTTGTCCGTCCCCCGGCGACCTCGCTCATTTAGGCTGTTCACACACCAGACACTCCGCAACTGCGCCGTCTGACCCGCCCCTACTGCAGGATTCCTCATCCACTACATGTCATGCCCCCTACCTCACTTAAGATTCTGACCCTGAATGTACGGGGTCTTAACGACCCAGTAAAGCGTAGGGCGATTCTTTCATGCTTGGAGAACTCGCAAGCAGATTTATGCCTTCTACAGGAAACTCACCTATTGGCATGCGACTGTCATCGGATGAGATCGCGCAAGTTACCCACCCAGTTCTTCTCTTCTGGGCCCAAGAAAACGGCGGGGGTGGCAATCCTAGTGGCTCAGAGGTTCCGGGGTGAAGTTTTGCACAAGGTGACGGAGATTAAGGGGCGGCTGCTGATTTACCGCTTCGCACTGGGGGGAATGACGTTTACTATTAGTTCCCTGTATGCTCCTAACGAGGGTCCGGAACGATTCTTACATACCGCCATCACAGAAGCCACGGCTACACACGACCGCAATATCATCATAGGGGGCGACCTTAACCTAGTTTTTGATAACGTGCAGGATAGATCTGCTCAACGCACTCACCAGGCTGGGGCCTGGTCCACGGAGGGATGGGCGAGGTTGCGGGACCTGGGACTGTGCGACCTCCACCCCCAAGAACGGGAATACTCATTTAACTCCAACGCACACAAGACATATGCCCGATTAGATCCCTTCCTGGTAACTGCTCCGATACGGGAGCTCACGACCGCGATTGACATCGGGTGGCCTCCCTGTCAGACCATGCTCCGGTGCTGGCAACTTTTGCCCTCCCACCCACGGCACAACGGAATAGAGTGTGGCGTCTTAGAGAGGCCCTCCTATACCGAGAGGACGTGGTTAAACGCATTCAACACGCTATTCGCGATTATCTTGCCCATAATGCGAATTCAGACACCACGCTCGCCACACAATGGGCTGCCTTAAAGGCGGTTATTCGGGGAAAGTTCATCTCAATTGTGGCGGCAGACAATAGGGAGCGAGGGATCAAAAGGGAAGAGCTTACGCAGCAGGTCCGCGAGTTGGAACAGATGCACCGGCGGACGGGAGCCCCAAGAGTGTGGCGGCGACTTAAAGCCGCTCGTCAACATTTATTGGCGTTAAATCAAGATAGGACAGAATATGCAGCATTGAGACTGCGGCATGCCTACTATGCGGGGGGAGACAGGTGTGGACGCCTCCTGGCACATAAACTGAGAGAGGTTCGCCAGCGTAACGGGGTCAAGGCGGTTGAGCGAGAGGACGGCACTAGGGATACGGAGGATGGAGATATATCAGAGACGTTCCGGGATTTTTATGCCACTCTCTATGCAGGGGCCCCGTTGGAGCGCGCAGATGGAGCTGCTTTTTTGGACTCGGTCACCCTGCCGGTCCTGACCGGAGAACAGGCCGAGCGCCTTGATAGCGCTATCCAGTTAGATGAGGTCGTAACCACCATTTCTCGACTAAAGCTTGGGAAGGCCCCCGGCCCGGACGGCTTTCCCGCAACGTTTTATAAGAAGTTTTGCTCCCTACTCGCCCCGCTCCTTGCCCGGTTGTTCAATTCCTTCGATGTCCAGGGGGCGCTTCCGAGCGACCTCCTGGAGGCCTCTATATCAGTCATCACCAAACCCGGGAAAGATAGCACGCGCTGCGAAGCCTACCGTCCAATTTCCTTACTTAACATAGACTTTAAACTCTATACAGGTATACTGCCAGCTCGTCTCAGTCCCCACATTCCATGCTTCATTGACCCGGATCAGGCGGGTTTCATCCCTGACCGCCAAACGTCGGATAACACGAAACGGGTCCTACACCTTATTGAAAAGGCCACCCGGGTCCCCGGGGAATTTATGATGCTGGCCATCGATGCTGAAAAGGCGTTTGATCGAGTGCATTGGCCTTACCTGGAACAGGTGCTCGAGAGAGCAGGGATGGGTGAGTGGTTCCGCACGTTCATCCTCAATTGCTATCAGTACCCTACGGCTACAGTCCGGGTGAATGGCAATACGTCCTCTTGCTTCCGTATTGAACGCGGCACGAGGCAGGGGTGTCCGCTATCCCCCCTCCTCTTTGCCCTCTCTGCCCTCTATATGGAGCCTTTGGCTCAGAAGCTGCGACAGAACCCGGAAATCACAGGAATAAAATGTGGGGGCTTTGTCCACACGATCAGCCTCTACGCCGACGATGTGTTAATCGCATTGGCGGACCCGGCATCTGCTCTTCCGGCTTGCTGGGCGGATATGGAGGCCTTCACTCGCGCGGCCGGATTCAAAGTGAATGCGGGGAAATCCCTAGCTCTAGACCTCTCGTTGTCATGCCCCACCCGGGAATATTTGCAGAATCTGCTCCCCATTCGTTGGGCGACAGACACCGTACCGTACCTAGGGATTCAACTAGCCCCCTCTCTCCCCCAGGTGGTTCATACTAATTATTCATTGCTGCGCGACAGAGTCCGACGCGAGCTCGATCGGTGGCGGCACTATCCCCTCTCTTGGTTAGGTAGGGTGGCGGCAGTCAAGATGACCATTCTCCCGCAGATCCTCTATCTTTTCCGCACTATACCTCTCCGACCGCCTGTCGGATGGATCTCGAAAATGCAGGCTGATCTAGCCCGGTTTATATGGAACGGCCGGAAACCGCGGATGCGTCGAGCACTAGTGTCGTTGGCGCCGGAGGGTGGAGGTCTCGGGGTTCCTGATCTCAGACTCTACTTTCAGGCTGCTCAATTGCGCTACCTAGTAGAGTGGAGCAGATGGGAATCGGAGAAGCACTGGTTGTTTCAGGACCAAGCGGTGGCGGCGAGGCCCCTGCAAGAGATTCCCTTCCTGCGCAAACCTCATAGGCCCCCTAACCTGAACGCCTCTTATATTACACGAGTTCCCCTGGAAGTGTCGGATGCCACTAATCTTACCCATGACTTCACGACTTTCCCGTCTCTGCTCACACCGTTGATTGGCAATCCTGACTTTACTCCGGGGATGGAGGACACCGCTTACGCGGGCTGGAAGATGGCCGGTTGTCGATCCCTGTTTCATGTTTATGGGGCAAAGGGGGTAAATTCCTTCACTCAGATGCAGAGAGACTTTGGGCTCCCGGAGACAGAGAGGTTACGGTATCTGCAAGTGAGGCACTGGGCGCTTCAGCCGCAAGTCCGCTCTGGGGCTAATAGGCGACTCTCCACATTTGAACGGTGGCTCATCACCCGTACCTCAGACAAAAATCTCATTTCTGACCTCTATAAGCAGCTGCAGCTCACACACAAGTACTCACACAATCCTAGCAGGGACAGGTGGGAACGGGAATTGGGCAGAACATTGAGCCATAAAGAGTGGGAGGGTATTTATTATAGGGACAGACATTCTGCATATCATATGGGGCTCACGGAGACGCTTACTAAGATTGTCACATATTGGTATTACACTCCGGAGCGCCTGCAGGCGATGGACAGTTCTCGTGAGGCGGAATGCTGGAGGGGTTGCGGCCAGGTGGGTAACCTGGTTCACCTGCTCTGGGAATGTCCGCGCATTCGGTCCTATTGGACCCAGGTGCTGGATGAAGTGGACAAGTGCTTTGAGACTGAAATACTACGCTTCCCAGCTTATGTACTACTGGGTCTTCCCAACCCTCTGACGTATCCGCTACGGTCTCGTAGCGGCAGACTGATGGCCATTGCTATTGGGTCAGCGACGCAAAACATTCTTGCACATTGGCGCACGCCGCAGAGTCCCGCCTTCACCGGCTGGCTACACCGCTTGTGGTATGTTCTGGGTATGGAGAAACTGGCACTGACTATGGTCGGGGAGGGGGATAGGTATGGTGAATTGTGGCAGCCCTTCTTGACACTCTTGGCTACTGAGTTTACGGAGATCACGTGCCCTCGATATCTTCGGCTGCTGCGCATCACAGAGGTCCCGGGGGAGAGTAGCCGATAGGAACACAAGGGGTTCAACAAGACTTTGAGAAGGACGTGGAGCATGGGGAGGGGGAGGGATGAGGGTAAGGGAATTGCCCCCTTTTTTGGGGTTTTTGGGTATGGAGGGGTTTTGGTTTTTCCCTGATTTATTTTAATTTCAACAGTTATCTCCCCTTTTTTGTTACGGTCATTCTTTGAATAAGTGTGCGCTACTTGGATGGTGCTTTATGTAATTCCCCCATGGATATATCACGGCAGTGAATGATGATCTTTATGAGCATGTCCGTTTGTTAGAAATATGTGAATTAATATTAATAAAAACATTTAAACCATAAATACATGTATATAGTAAAAGAGCAATATTATAGGAGGGAGGTGTGTGGCATCTTGGTTACATGGGTTATCTCCTTGGTAACATAAGAATGTGAGCTCTGCTATGACAACATTGTCATGACAGAGATTAGAATGTAAGTGTTTAAAAAGATCTTCAGTTGCCCAGTATTGTTGTTGGGTCTGGATGGGATCCTCCATATAGAAGATTAAACTAAGTTTTTCCACAACATCTGCTGTCTCCTTTCTGATGAGATGAGTGATCACCTTCCTACATTAAGCAATGAATGTGAGATACAATTCAGCAGCAACCCTACTCAAGAATCACTACACTAAGATGGTAAGCACTGGCATGCCCAGCTGCATCTATCCTTACACTTGCCACAACACCTATTCTTATGAGCTACAAAGGTCATGCAGCACTTCAAGCCTTCTAAACTTCATGCATTGCACACAACAGTTCCCACATTGGCCTAACTATAACGAGCACTCTTTCACCCCACACATGAAGAGCATCCAGGAACTCAACCAACGTCAGAACATTCCATTGGCCTCCTTAGTTTAAGAGGAGCTAAGTAAATGATATACAAGGAGTAGTTACTTACTCAACAATTCAAAAAAGGATTTAGACCTTGCAAGAGTATGGAAAGCTTTATACAGATAATCATATGATACAATACGATATACTACTTGTATTTTTCCTCTTTTAGAAATTCTTTTTTAGTGTCCTAAATGCTACATTCATTTTTAGATGTTTTATGATTGGCTAAATGGAACATACAGTATACTACTACATCGAAAATACGTATTTTTGTCTTCCTTGCTAGCTGAGGGCCTGATATACCAAGCCATTTTGCGGTCGCAAAATCAAATAGTTTGTGAATGCAAAATGACTTTTTGGTACGCACTAAACCCATATGGTCAATCAGAAAGCGTTTCCAACACGCAAAATTTCTTTATGGACCCATACCGAATCTCTATTAGGAAGAAGCCTGAAAGGGGATCCCCCGCCTAATTTTGAGTCGGTATGCAATTTATCAGTAGTTTAAAGCCGCAATTGACATTGCAAAGCATTGAACAAGTTTCTGACTCCTCAGAGGAGGTGGTAACTGATTTGCAAAAGGTAAATTGCACCCATTGGACAGTGTTCCCTTTGGGAATTGTGTCAGGTGACCGTGGTGAAAGCAGGCAGTGATCAATGGGACCGCTTTCCTATGTGCTCCTAAACAGGATATTTTTTTTAAGCAGCACAGGTCCCTTTAAAGAACGTAAGCTACTTTAAAATAAGCAATCCACTTTGGTAATCCAAGCAGACAGATGGTCGTCTGAGGTTCCTTGTAGGCCTACGTCCCTGTGTTTGTAGCCAATCACAGTAGGTTCTGAATATCGACCTTTCTAATACATTTTCACTGGACAAGCCATTCTGCAACCACCTTTTCTGTATTGAGAGCTACTTATGTTCAATGAAACGCATTGAGAGCTACTAATATTATTAGTGTTGTATAAACTCAATTTTTTTTATATGTCTATTAATTCAACCAAGCAAAAGCTTTATAATTTAAAACGTTGGGCTGCACATAGGTGAGCTACAGGTAGCTGTAGCAATACAGTAGCTCACGAGATACTGGTTGGAGACTCCCTGCCCTAGAGATAGTGCAATGTGATCTAATAATACATAGGTTACTAACGAATGGATACACCATGCATGAGACCACCCCACATATCGACTGGAGAGAGAGCTGATGTCACCACACACACCTACACTACCTTTATGGCGGGAAGGGCACCTCACAATTACTACGGCCAACAAGAGTTACTATTGAGGCATGGGCGAGAGCCACAAAAGCCACTGGCTGGGCAAACCGGATCACAACGGCCACGCCTTCTCTGGGAAGGAAGAAGGCTCAGATAATTTCAGAAATTAAAGGGATTTGAGGCAGGGGACCTCCTAGGCATCTCCACATTTGGAGATATCTTGGAAAAAGGGACACTCAAAACATGGCCCAAAATTAGCCAAGACTATGGGCTACATAGATCCCAATTTATTAAATATGCACAGCAGCTCCACCTATGGCAACACAGAACATTCCATGCACAGACATACTTGAATACGCTCCACTTGAGGGGAGACTACTACAAGAAGAACTGGTAGAGCAGGCAGTCTCCCTCACATATAAAACCATAAACAATAGTAAACCAGACAACTTACACGGCCTCAGGAAAAGGTGGGAGAAAGACATAGGGCCTTTGGAAGACATAGACTGGGAGGTGGCATTAATGTACCCCAGAGAGATAGCCATTAAAGCAAGGCTACACCTCGTACAGTACAAGATGTTGCATAGAGTGTATTATCACAGGGGAAGCTACACAAGATGCGTAAGTCGGAGACACCAGACTGTTTCACATGTACTGAAATCACATGCAATTTTTTACCACACATTATGGCTGTGCCCCACCATACAGGCTTACTGGATGGCCATAATTGGAACATTAGGGGAGATACGAGGGTTAGCATTACCACTCGACCGTGGATTCATGCTCCTGGGGATGCAGAGCGAGGTAGATGTGCCCAAAACACAGCTGCTCTTTGCCTACCTGGGCGAATTATGATATAGCCAGGTGATGGGGGGGGTAGCGGAAACGCCCTTGGTGCAGGAATGGACAAGGATAAGGGAGTTATATATGCCTACTGAGCATACCACATATCTGAGCATGGGGTGCCCTAGAAAATTTGAGAGTTTGGGGACCGTGGAGACGATACTACAGACTAGACCTCTGGGACACTGTACAAGATCCCACAGTGCCGTCAACCGAAGAGGATATTATTATAAAGTTCAAAGTGACACCGGATGAGAAGGAAAAGAAGTCACTTTATTCAGGTCATCCGCTCTCAAAACACCGAGGCTCACAGACAACATTCTAAGGTGAGCTCCCGGACATTCTTAAGGAGAATAAAGGAAAGGGGTGGACGGAAGGTACCAAGGGGAGGAGCCAGAGGGAAATACAACACATCTCCTTACCCAACTTAACAGAGAACATATTTCAAAAAAGAGGGGACTTTACGTAGCTAATCTGTCCCCACTCCAGATTTGTCCATCCTCCAACTTCACCCCATTTTTCCCAATGTTTTTAACTTTTTGCGGAGGGAAAAATTTACTGCCTGTACCCGGGTGGGTTTCCTTACCACCACGGGGTCGTTAACATTGAGATTTAAATTCTTCACTCCATGTTTTCTGTCGTACCAGTCTTTGTAACGGGATTGATGTTACTGGACTTTGAGATGACTCTCCTTCCTGTTATAGATAACGGTTTTACCCCCGTCTAGCCAGAGAGGGTTTAGTTTGGTGCCAGGCTCTCTCCCTCTTAAGGCCACAAAAGGAGAGATACCGCTTACAAGGTTGGGTGCTGTGTGGTAGGCCCACAGACAGTCTCTCAGAGAATCATCTAGGTTGAACCCATTGGACATTGCCAGTTGAATGTGATCCTTGATCATGCGATTCATCCTTTCTACTAACCCATTTGCTTTGGGACAGTAAAGTGCAGTTCTTTCGTGCTTGATGTTAAGGTTCTTCAGAAAAGTCATCATTTCATCAGAGGTAAATTGGACCCCATTGTCGGTTACTAAGATCGATGGGATTCCTTCAAATGAGAACACGTCGTGGTGGAAGAGGTGAATTCTGCATTTACCCAGTGTGAGGTGTAGTCCACCAGAACAAACATAAACCTTTTTTGTGGACCTAAGGCATCCATTGGGCCAATTATGTCCATGGCAAGCTTTGTCCAAGGAATTACAGGTACCTCCACTGGGAATAGTGGAACTTTATGTAATATCTTTGTCTTGTCGCTTTTAGCGCAACTAATGCAATCCTTTACTTTTAATTCTACCCTGGAATCCAATTTGGGGAACCAAAAGCTGTTCCTTACTTTACTTTTAGTTATACTTCTCCCTAAGTGACCCTCATGGGCGAGATCTATGATTTTGTCTCTTAGGGCCTCAGGTGGAAGAATTTTGGTGTTGCGGTAGATTTTGTTTTAAAAAATGGTCAGCTCATTTCTAACTTCCCAAAACTCTTTTAACTCATCCGTGACATCGCAACATTTTTCTGGCCAACCATTTATTATTAGATTTTTTAGAGCAATCATTTTAGAATCCTTCATTTCATCGTCCCATTCCTCCATTGTGAAAGACGGAAGATGGATAGATAGGATGGGGGTATCTAAGGGATCCTCATTGATGTTGACTGCCAGAGGTGACCTAGATAAAAAATCTGCCACCACATTATCCTGTCCCAGCAGATACTCGATCCTAAAGCAAAATTTCTCCAGCCCTAGAACCCATTTAGCTATTCTAGGGGACTCACAGTGGACTTTCCTAGATGAGAAGATGTACGTCAAAGGCTTGTGGTCTGTGCGGACTGTGAATTTACTCCCCCAAAGGAAAAATTTGAAATGATTAATGGCCCAGTAGCATGCCAGGGCTTCCCTTTCAATTACGGAGTAGTTCCGTTCGGGTTGACTAAGGGTGCGGGAGGCGAAGGCAATAATAGTTTCACCCCCATCCCCTCTCTGTGATAGGGTGGCCCCAAGACCTTTGTTCGAGGCATCGGTGCTTAAAATGGTTCTCTTTTTATGGTCAAAAGGGCCGAGAGCACGAGAACCAATGATTTCCTTCTTTAAACTGATTACAGATTCAGAGTGTTTCTCTTCCCATTTAAATTCTTGTTTGGTCTTTAAAAGTTCTCTCAAAATATCACATTTTTCAGAGAATCTTGGGATGAACTTCGCCATGTACTCAACCAGGCCTAAGAAGGACTTTAGTTCTTCTCTGTTTGTGGGAAAAGGTGCGTCTTCCACCGCCTGAATTAAGCTATGTTTTGGTCTTATACCTTCGAAAGATAGATTGTGCCCCAGGTAATCCACTTCCGTGACTTTGATCTTACATTTTTCATGTTTTACGGTTAAACCCGCATCGGACAGCCTTGCACATACCTTTCTAAACATGGAGTCATGTCCCTCTTCATTAGCTCCATAGACTAAAACATCGTCTTGGAAACACATACTGTTCGGAATGCCATCTAATACCCTTTGCATCATTTTCTGGAAGACAGCGGCCGCCGAAGCAAGGCCGAAAGGCATCCTTCTGAACATGTATGTGCCGAAAGGGGAGGAGAAGGCTGTTAAAGGCCTGGACTCCGGGTGGAGTTCTACTTGGTAGTAGGCCATGGAAAGATCTATGACAGAGAAGAACTTGGCCTTGCCCATAGTGCTTAACATTTCGTTGATGTTAGGGAGGGGAAAACGTTCAATCCAAATATTCTCATTGAGGCTGCGTAAATCAATGCAAAGGCGGATGCCTTGCCCATTAGCTTTAGAAGCGATGACGATGGGGGCTAACCACTCCGAGGCATCAATCGGTTGTATGACGCCTAAGTGGCAGAGTTTGTCAAGTTCATCTTTTAATGGCTGTCTTAAAAGTAAAGGTACTTGGCGAGTTTTGTGCACAACCGGTTTGGCCCCTTGCCTTATTTTTATTTTGTGCTGATAATGTTTCAACAACCCCAGATGATCTGAGAAAAGGCATGGAAATTCATCACATAGGGGTCTCTCCAAGGCTACTTCTTTAACCAGGATGACCTGTTCCTTCCTATTGGGGTCGAGAATGATGCCAAGTTCCCTTTGATGTTTCCATCCTAGAAGGTTAGAGCCCGAGCTCACAAGGTAAACCTTCCCTACTGTGGATCTACCTTTGAAGCTTATTTGAGTTTCCACCATGCCTACCAACGGGATAGGATCTTTAGTATAACCATGAGGTGTAATATCAGGTTTAATAATTGTCATACCCGGATCACCCTGAATTTTCCTGTAATCATCCATATTTAGCAAGGTGAAAGGAGAAAAGGAGTCCGCGAACATTTCAAAAGATTTGTTATTGAGTAAGATGTTGCATTTAGGGTACACCGTGATAAGACTGCCACAAGAGCTCTTTACTTGGAAAACAAATCTAAGTTGATCATCACTACCCTCATTGATGGTTTTGACTTGACTGCTGTCACCGTCCCTGCACACTCTTGATAAATGACCTCTTCTGTTGCACTTCTTAAAATGTGCGTTACGTGCCGTGCATAAAAGACTGTTGGCTAAGTGGTTATTACTCCCACATCTGTAGCATTTGAGGTCAGAATGTTCTCTTGTGGATTTGTTGGATAGATCTCCTTTATTTCTGACTTTCAAAACGCTTTTGGTAGGAACGCCAACCTGTACTGCGGCCACTACTTCTTCAGAAATTTTTATTTCCTTCATACACTTTGCAGTGTGTTCAATAGATTGAGCTATAGATATAGCTTCTTCCAGCGAGGGATTTTTGGACAACAATTTTTCTTGAATCTTACTGTTGCTCGTGCATCTTACTAATTGGTCTCGTATTAAAGAGTCATTAAGATCCCCAAAGTCACACCTTTGGGTTAGGCCTCTCAAGGCCGCAATGTAGTTTTTCACAGATTTACTTTTGCCTTGAGCACGGTTGAAAAATTTGTGACGTTCTAAGACAACATTTATTTTATCCCCAAAGTGGTTTCCTAACTTTAGCAGGGTGATTTCATATGCATCTAGAGCGTCTTCCTCATCCAGTTCCGGTTCCGGCAGGGTCTCATACACTTTGCGACCATGGACACCCAGATTATGTAAAAGAATATGTTGCTTCCGTAAAGCAGAAAACCTTTCCCCGCCCATGGCAATTAAATAAGACTCAAAAAGTTTAGTCCATTCCTTCCAATGGATATCTGGTTCTACACATTCATTTAAAAATGAGGGAGGTTGACAAACTCCTGGAGTGCCCATGCTAGGAGGAATAAGAGAAATAATAATCCCAAGTGAAAGGAGAAAAAGGAAAACCCTGGGAGATGTGAGTATCACGAAAAGGGGAGATCAGAAAAAGGTACAGATACACAGAGTATACTTTCCCCCTTCCCTTCCTCCTATGATTAAGTCAATATGGAAGATAAAAAATGTTTTGAATACTCACAAGTAGATCCAGGGCAGACTGGTGTGGGAGGAAATGTACTGAAGATTTAATCAAGAGGATAATTTTCCAAATGCAGGCAAGAGACCTTGAGGCGTATTAAGATGAAAAAGAAGGTGAAAATGCAGTCACCGAAGACCCAGAGAAGAAGTACGTTGCATTGCACTATGGAAATAAGCGCAAAAAAATGGTTACCTCAACGTATGAGTTCCCGACGTAGTCCAAAACACCATCGGTTGACAATGCTGCAGCTTTCAAGTACAGCAACTCTATAGACAGCGAGGAATTACCGCCCGTTGGAGGCGTGAATTAACTTCTGAAACTGGCAATGGTGCACTGTCACTCAGGAATGATGCGAGCTGCGAGGAAACTCCGCCCGCAGGTGGGCGTGAGTCGGTGTCATGAACTGAATTAACTTCTGAATCTGGCAATGGTGCACTGACAACCAGCAATGATGCGAGCTGCGATGAAACTCCGCCCACTGGTGGGCGTGAGTCGGCGTCCAGGAAACACGTATTCGGCAGGGATGCCGGGAGAGCCGCCAGAGAAGGCGGAAGCAGGCGCTAATGTCAGGAGACTGAAGACCGCTGAGGAGATGGTCCGCCGAAACCTCCGTCGGGGTGACGAAACTGGGGCACAGCGTGAGGTGAACCACCATGGACAGGAAAAGACGAACGCAGGTAGCGGTGGTCGGAGGTGGTGGCTGAACACAGAATTGGACCCTAGGGGTGCGCACCAGACTTCCCACGGAAGCGCACCAAACTTCCCACGGAAGCGCACCCGGCTAGCTGGAGGGTCGAAATTACACTGAAGGCAGCGGAGAAAGTTCGCTCTCTGAATATGTTGAAGAGTTCACTGTACCAAGTCCTCCAAAGGCTTAACTACCAACGCGGAGCTGTCCTCAAACTTTATCATGAGAGCCAACAAAAAGGGGAAATGACATGTCCTGCCCGCCACACAGGATCGTCGCCAGTATTATAAAGTTCAAAGTGACACCGGATGAAAAGGAAGAGCAGTCACTTTATTCAGGTCATCCGCTCTCAAAACACAGAGGCTCACAGACAACCTTCTAAGGTGAGCCCCGGACATTCTAAAGGAGAATAAAGGGAAGGGGTGGACGGAAAGTACCAAGGGGAGGAGCCAGAGGGAAATACAACAGATATCATGACCGAGCATAGAGACTTCCACTAGCTGAGAGCATAGTGGGTTGCCCCCACGGGCGGACTCTAAGGCAAAACTACCCCCACTGACATACACCAAACATAAGCCCACCCCAACAGGATAACATAGAGTCAGTTAATGATGGCTATGTTTATATGCGACTAAAGTTGTGGTTTTGTCACTTGTATGCATCTTTTTCATATGCCCACAAAAAAAAAATATATATATATATATATTTTATATATATATATATATATTTTAAAAAAAATATATTTTATTGATTTTTACAAACATTATGAAACATGATCAACTTGTTCCTTCTTTACAGCATAACACTTGAAGGCATTTATTTCTTAGCATACATTATACATTATTTATGTGTCGCTTCTGTATGAACCTAAACCCCTTTTTATTTTTATTTTCAGCCTGTCCAACACAACGCTTAATAGCTTAGCAAACCACCACTACATCAGCATAAAAACCATCCTTTATACACTTGCACCCGAGATTGACTCGGCCCCTGGGGGTTCACATATATTTCCCCTAAATTCGTTCCATTTTCCCCATATTTTAGACCATTTCTTGGGGCATCCCCTGTGCATGTATACCGCTCTTTCCGCCACCATGGCGTTATCCATGTCATTTCTCCAATGTTGATATGTGGGGGACAGCCCCGAACATCAGTTCTGTGCTATATTACGCTTTGCAATTGCCATCCCCAGTGTCGCCCATTTCTGCATCCTCAGGTTCAAATCTGTTGGTTCCCATATGTTAAGGAGGCACCTTTTTGGCTCCGGTGGGACCTCCGCCTCCCCCACTCTTGAAATTACCCTCATAACTTTTTCCCAATAAGGTACAATCTGTGGTCATTGCCATATTATATGAAAAAATGTGCCTGGTAGTCCACAATGTCGTAAGCACAGGGGGTCGGGCGCTCGTCCCAATTTGTGCATCAGGGTGCGTGTATAGTATATGCGGTGAAGGATCTTTAGCTGTACAAGTTTGAGTTTAGAGGAGATCGCCACCTCTCTTGGAGATGCTAATGCCTCCTGCCACTCCGAGTCGTACAGTACTCCCACGTCATCCCGCCAATGGTCCCGTAGGGCCGTCGTGGGGTCCAGCTGGTTGTTTATAATTTTACGGTAGGTTTGGGAAATGGCTTTTATGTTCATGTGGTCAGTAAGGATTCTGTCCTCTAGTGGTGAGGCCTCCGGTAGCTGTGTATCTAGTGGTATTGTATTTAGCAGTGCGGGTCTGATCTGCATATATCTGAAAATTTCGGTCGGGGCCATGTCGTACTTTTCTCTCTGCTGTGCAAAGGGAACGACCCCCCCTTTCACCCAAAGGTCTCCTATTTTAGAGATACCTATGAGGTCCCATTGTTTAAATCCCTTGGTGTTGTATAGCTTACCCAGCCGCTGGGTTTCCCGGGGCGGTGTAGCCGGCGTCAATCTACCTTCCCACCCCAGCGCTTGCTGCGCAGTGTGCCATATTTTGACTGTGTGTGCTGTCGGACCCGTGAGAGTGTTTTTCCTCGCAGTTGTATACAGGGCCCTCAGAATGTGATCAGCCGGCAGGACATATCTGTCTAGTCGGAAAGCTGGTTCTTCATGTGATGCATGTATCCACTGGTTTATAATCATAAGTTGTGCAGCCCAATAATACAGTTTTATATTGGGCAAAGAGATCCCCCCATCATACCAGCTTCGATTTAACTTGTGCATCGCTATGCGCGCTGGCCTCCCATCCCATAGTAAAGTAGTGACTTCCACGTCAATTGCTTTGAAGTATTCCGGGGGGACCGGAAACGGAGTGTTTTGTAGGGCATACAGGAATCTTGGTAACGCCATCATTTTAAAGAGGGCGGCTCTGCCCAACAGCGTCAATAGTAGAGACCTCCAGTGTTTCACATTGTGGCGGAATTTTTCAAGCCGTTTCATGAGGTTCTCAATGAAAAGTGTTTGTTGGGGCGTGATATATATTCCAAGGTATTTGAATCCCCTGGTCGCTACTTGCAGCTTACAACCGGGCGGTAGCCTCGGAGTGGGCCCGTATAGGACATGCAGTAGGGATTTCTCCCAATTTATTGTGTATCCGGAAACTTGTCCATACACGGTGCAGATGTCTAGCAAGCTAACAGTTGAGCGTGCCGGGGACGTCATGTATAGCAGAACATCAGCCGCATAAAGCGAGATACAGTCCTCCCATCCCATATATATATATATTTTTAAACATGGGTCACAGCAAAAAAAATAAAGATTGGTCGCATAAGGCTGGTATACTATTTGCAACTACTTTGGTCCTTTCTTCTTTGCACAGTACCAACATTTATTTCTACCATCTTCCAATAGTTTATTATGTAAACCACTTCCTAAGGGACCTTAATTGACAGTTCAGCACAAACCTTTCCATATCAAACCCAAATAGGATAACATTGTTTATTGGAAAGTTTTGTGAAAATTTACCAAACAGTGCCAAATGTATTATGAAATCAATCAAATTACTTGTTAATGGATATTCTAACCTAACTAATACTAGTGTGCATGACATATATATATACAAATATATACATTTATATCTACACATCTACATAGATGTATATGTGTTTATATACATGTATACATATATAAAATATTTGCTTATATCTTTAATGTTGTGTGCCAAATTTGCCTGAACTGTGGCAGACATTTAGTATGTTCAGCTCAGGCTAGGCATTTTATATTTTGTACTGATTTGTCAAGAGGGAATAAAGAAAGGGAGCCAAAAATATTCATTTCTAATAACTGGAATACTGGGGGGGCGTGGCCAACGCGTCAAGATGGTGGTCGCACTTTGATAGTGCTCCGGACCCCTCCGTCATCCGCTTTGAAGATCCACTGCCGTCAGTGCCCCAGAGACCCCCCATTATTTTCTCACCGTGCTGACTAGAGTCCCGAGCTCCTGATCGGCTGTTTTTCCGGAACGAATGGCTGCGGGAGGGCTTCACGACTGAGATGCCGGCCTTGAGGCCCGAGACATCCTGGGTCACCCTTGAATCTTGCTGCCTGTGGTCCTCGGGCCCCCCGACATCAGCCGCTGGATCGAGTGGCAGAAGGCCGCGCCTCTGTTTGGTGGTTCCGCCCGGACGTGGGACAGACCTGAATTGCCTCCTCTACTCCAGTGGCAGAGAGATCCGGCATTCTTTGAGGGAGGTGCCCTGAGCCACCGTGTGGACATCCTGCGGCCTGGGGGTATCAGAACTATCTGGCTGCCCGATGCCACAGACCTAGAGACTCCTGGTGCAGCAGAGGTGGTGGCCTGCACTGTTTCCCGGCCCCCTGCTCTGGGCCCGCCGATTGCTGTCTGGCTGCCCTGGCTGCCCTCTGTATCGGCCGCTGACTCGAGCGGTGAGGGCTGCAGCACTACCCGCCTGCGGCTTGATCCGGGCTTAGCCGTGGCCCCGACCCAGCCCCTCGATCCCTGAAGAGGGAAGATCTGACGCTCTTTGAGGGGGTCCCTGCTGCCACCCACGTCCTGGGCTGTGAGGGGGGCTCTCCCCGCCCTGCCGCCTGGACCTCCTGTGCCCTGAGGTGGAGCGATCCATTGACCCGGGCCTATGCCAGCTGTCTTGTCTACGGGGTGGTGGATCCGGTGGCTTTGCAGCGGCTGGGGTGATGGCCCGAGCGTCCTCTTGGCCCCCTGCTTTGGACCAAACGGCTGCGGCCTATGAGGCGGTATTGGGTGAGTGCTGGGCACCGGTGGTTGGGGTGGATGGGGTTCTCTGACATGGCCCCCCTACCCCACCGGCTCACGCCCGAACGGACGCACCCTGTCGCATCACTGAGTGCCGCCTGGGACATGCGGTCCAGGCCTGTCTTGCCTGGCATCTATCTACCTGACACACTTGCACCCCACACCGATCTGGCTCCTGCATAGGGCGCCGCCGCTGCACCTCCCCTGCAACATCGGCTCACCTACCTCTGACTTAGTGAGATTGCCTCTGGACGCTGGGAGCCCTCCAATTGTGGCCCCAACCTGAAACGGTGCCCGGGACGGGGCTGGTCGTCTGCGGTCGGCCGCGTGCCACTGGTGCCGTCGTGGAGCACCTGGGGGCCTGCTGGTGTCATTCTACCTCGGCCGCATATATCGAGCGGCGGGATGCCTACCCCTCCTCCTCCCCCCTTGCTTGCTGCCTCAGCGGTGGTGCCGTCCTGGTTCACTCCTTGCACATCTCTCTCGGTCTCTACCTCGGTCCGGTGGTCCACGAGGCTGCCTCAGCCTCTCCCGTGACCCGTGGACGGGGGTGAGTTCGGCCGCACCCATCGAGAGGCGAGGGATCCACGGAGGTGGCCGCCCACTCCTCTGCCCCTCCCTTCCTTCGCCCCAGTGGTACCTGCCAGAAGCAGACACAGTGCACCCCCCACTGGATCGGCTGCCTGTCCGGGTGATGGGAGGCATGGCCCGCGTCCTGGTTGGCTTTGCACCCTTTGGGTCCCAGAACTGATCGCCCGTATGACCATCACTTACCTCTGAGGCAAGTACCAAATTGCTAGCAGCCAGGATGGGCAGAGAACGCTGCCTGAAGACGCCCGCGCCCCAGACCCAAACCAAAATGGACCAATTCACTACTGCGGACCGGAGTCCGCCCGGGGGGGCATCTGGCAGCCCACCTCTGTGAGGTGAGGTGAGGGTTGACGTGGCCCTTATCCGGCCCTTATCCACCAGGATCTGCGCAATGCCACGGCGAGATTGTCAGAGGCGGAGTCATGCATCTCCACAGCTGCGGATGACCTGGGACAGTTGAAAGTTCAGGTGGCCCGTCTGCAGGCTCAGACATCCGAGCTGCACCGTGGCACCGAGGACACGGAGAACCGCTCGAGGCAGAACAACATGTGCCTCATAGGTTTTCCCGAGGCAGCCGAACAGGGACGCGCGGACGCCTTCACGGAGACCTGGATCAGGTCATGGATCCCCAAAGATGTTCTCTCACGATGGTTCTCCATCGAGCACGCACACCGCTCTCTGGCGGCCCAACCTCCCCCCGGATCCATACCACGTCCTATTATCTTCAGGATTCTTAATTTCCGAGACAGAGATGCTATCCTGAAAGAGGCTCTGGCTCACGGTCCCCTAAAATATCAGAACAGCACCATAATGATTTTCCCAGACTACACGAAGGACGTTCAGGCCCAGCGCCACACATATGCCGAGGTCAAACAATAACTCCGCAATATATATACTGAGTACTTACTAGGAGTGGCGACCCGCGGTCCTTAAATATATGAAATTTTCCTGACGTGATCGTCATTCAAATCTGAACGGTTGCGTGTGTTAGATCCGCCATCCGCCTGTGTCGGCGCCCTCACTTATAAGATTGACCTTTCTACTTCACATTTTATTCTTCTGTTTTTATCCCATTTATTCTGGTTCATCCAATGTACTGTGCATACAGCCTGCTACATACATCTATTCTGTGACTATCCCATAGAGGAGTACTATTGGCTGTACCTGTTCAGGGACTTTATCCCTTTATTGGACTTTTTTCAAACCAACAGTTTTAATGTGAATGAAGCCCAGCATCATTATGAAAATTATGGTCAGAAATTAAGCCCATGGTTTGTCTCAAACTAAACTAACCTATTGCGCCCTGAAGAAGGAGCTTGCTGAGTTGCATGGGATATCCGAAACGCGCGTCGGCGCTTTTCCTCTTTTCTGTTTATTATTTTTTTTATGTATATGCTGTATTGTATTTTGTCATTTAATGTTTTGAGTTCTTTTTGTTAGGTTGATTGTAGTTTTTTTATGTATTGATTTAGGTCCTTTCATGTATTCTCACTTATTGATTCCTTAACTATTGTGCTTGCTGGGCTGAGATTTTGTTTTATTGGTTTGTTTTATTTTTATGTCATGTTTTGTATCATATATAAAAATGTAAGAAAAAGATGGATACATTATCATCATGAAAAATATATTTTTGATAAATAAATGAAACAAATTAATTTTTTATAACTATACTCTTGGTCTGTGGGTGCTTCTAATTCTATGGACGTATTGCCAATATTTGAAGTTATAGTGTGAGGGAAGTTCCGTTGTTTTTTGATATTTCAAATAATAACTCCGCAACCTAGGCCTGCGCTATGGGCTCCTCTTCCCGACCCATCTCCGAGTCATTTTCCAGGACAAGTCACTCTTCTTTGATACACCGCAGGCTGCGTGGACGTGGCTCTCGGAGGAGCGACACCTACGGCCCCATTCCGCATCCTCCCCCCGTCTGGCCGTTCCCGTGCCCAATCCTCTCCCCCCAAGCAACAAAGAAGGCGCAACCATTCTCGTAAGAAAGGGGAGCGTTGGGGGGACCGCTCAAGATCACCTGGCACGGCCCCACAGTCGCGGTCCGCCTCGGGGGCTCCCCTGATGTTAGATGAACACAGCCGGGCCAGCTCACTGAGTAACTTACACCAGGAACAAGATCCAAACTCGCTGTTGCATCCAGCCCTCTCTGACTCAGACCTATCCCGTAGCCCTGCGCTCCATGACTCTGGGGAGGATGCTGGACTCTGAATGTGGGCCCTCATGGGACTAAAACAACACCAATCTTCTGGGGCTCGTGGCAGCAATAATCAACCATTGATTCTGAACTATCCGACTGCATGGAGGGGTCCATAGCCACGACTTTCCCAGCTAACCGTTTTAGTGTAGCTTCTTGTTTTTGAACTGGGCGACAGATGCTTCATGTTTGGAAGTATAGGGTGGACGGTGTTGGGAGGGGGTTGGGGGGGTTGCTACCCTTCATCTTTTGTTCGTATTGACTCAGTTTGAGTCATAGTTCGCAGCATTGTTTGCACAGATAGTCTTTGTTTTTTCAGACAGCCTAATGCTCGTACATGCACACCTTCATGACCTGTGTCATATCGTCCAGCACCAGCCAAATTCCTCCCTCGGGAACCGAGACATGCCATCATATCAGAGGCTCGGGCCTCTCCCAGCTCCTTTCTCCTCTGGTCACCTGTTTTCTAGATGCCTGTCCTAGATAGGCCCCTCAACGTACTGTCGTGGAATGTCAATGGACGGCTAGACCGCATCAAACGCACTGCCATCTTCAAATACGCCCAACATCAGTCCCACGATATACATTTTCTCCAAGAGACACACCTCCTGGGAACCCAATGCTCCTTTCCTGCCCGATATGGCTTTGACAGGGTCTGGCACTCAGGCTACACACGGGGATCTTGGGTGGTGGCTATCCTGACTCGGCGTGGGCTTCCCTTCACCCCTACGCAGGTAAGGACTGATACACAGGGCCGCTACGTGGCCCTCTCCGGTCAGATTGAGGGACAGGTCTTCAATCTCCTTTCCATATACATTCCTCCAGCCATGCTTCCCTCTACTCTACAGCACCTGACAGAGGTAATCTCCGCCCTGCCCTTTGGGCACACCATAATAGGGGGGGATTTTAACGCAGTAATGAGGCCGACCCTTGACTCCACAGGATATCCCTCCTTGGCACGCATTGCCTGTTCAAAAAGATTATCGGAATGGTCAGCTACCCTCGGTTTGTGTGACGCATGGCGGATCTGGCACCCCCGCCTGAAGCCATACACTCACACCTCAGCAGCCCACCATGCCCACTCTCGTATTGATCTGCTCCTCCTTCCAGCCACAGATTGTCAGCTAGTCTCCGACATCTTGATTCTCCCACGGGGAATCTCGGATCACTACGCTATCTCTCTTCGCCTGGGGCACACCTCCGGGGGCCCGAGCACGGTATGGCGGTTCAACGCGTGGTTTCCTCAAGACGCGGACCTCAGGGACGCGCTTGCGGTGGAGCTGAAACACTATTTCCTGACCAATACGGGATCTGTCTCCTCCGCGGGTACGCTGTGGGAAGCTGGCAAAGCCACCCTGCGTGGGGTGGCCAGAGGTCTGGTTCATGCAAAACTGGCGGAACGTAACACACGCTTGACCCAGCTCGAGACACAGGCCACACTGCTTGAGATGACCTCGGGAGACACAGAAGACGCCCAATCGGCTAGACAGCTGGTGATGCTCCGTGACAAGATCCGCCAGATCTCTCTAGATTCAGCCAAGATGCTCTGGTGCTCCTCCGTGGAACATGTCTATGGTTGGAGTGACAAAAATGGTAAGCTGCTTCCTAATCTGGTCTCCTACCCCAAGGTGAATAGAATCATTTCTGAAATCCGGTATGCCGCTGGTACCCACCACAACACATCAGAGGCTATCGCCCAAGCCTTTGCGGGCTATTATTCACAACTCTATTCTGTCCGGACCCCCGGGGCCTCCCTGGCCAACCTGCTGGGGTGTTCCAGAGTCCACCTCCCTTGTCTGCCCCGGGGACCTCGATCTTCCCCTTACTCCTGAAGAGATCCAGGGTGCTCTCTCCCTACTCAATTCTGGGAAGATGCCGGGATGCAATGGCTTCCCGCAGGAATGTTATGTGACGTATCGCGACATATTGGTCCCTCACCTGGCCGCCCTTTTTAATCATGTGGTAGAGTCGGGCTCCTTTCCTCCAGAGACCGACGTGGCCACCATAGTGGTCATTCCGAAAACCCATCCAACTTCCCTTTCACGAGCAGAGTATCGCCCAATCTCGCTCATTAATACTGAAATTAAAATCTTTGTTAATGTATTGGCGCAGCGTCTTCGCCCCTTACTGCATGAGCTGGTCCACCCGGACCAGTGCGGTTTCATGCCCGCCCGCGGCACGCGACACTGTTTTCGACACCTTTATCTTGCCCTAGCACATCGCCACCTGCTCACCCCGTACTTGGCCCTACTCCTGATAGACTTTGAGAAGGCTTTTGATACGATGGACTGGGGCTACTTAGAAGATGTATTGGCCACGATGGACTTCAAACCTCACTTCCGACGCCTCGTTCGCGTCCTGTACTCGAAGCCTATGGCAAAGGACCTGACCAACGGCGCTTTCTCAGAAGCCTTCCCCGTTCGCAGAGGCACCCGCCAGGGGTGCTCCCTCTCGCCGCTTTTATTCGCACTTGAAATGGAACCACTGGCCTGTCTCATACGAAGCAACCCTCAAATCCAAGGATGGTCCTGGGACTCTCACCAGATTGATAAAATAGCCCTCTACGCCGACGATGTCCTGCTTTTCCTGGCCAACCTGGAGACCTCCGGCCCGTGCTGTTTGGAGGTACTTCGGAAGTTCGAGGCAATCTCGGGTCTGCGCCTCAACCCGGCGAAGTCCGCCCTGATCCCCCTTCACCCCTCAAGAACCTGCTTTGATTGGCAGTCCTCTATCCCCCTGCGGAGGCAATTGTTCAAATATCTCGGGATTTGGATAGCCCTACTTCCCGAACTAGAGTGGGCCCTTAACCTCACACCCCTCGTCACCAAAGCCAAATCCGACCTTAAGCGTTGGCAGTCCCTCCCGCTCAACCCCCTGGGCAGAGGGACACTTTTTAAAATGATGATCCTCCCCCATTCTTTATACATCCTCCAAAATATCACTTTCCATCTCCCGGGTAGCTGGTTTCGTGAATTTGACGGGTTGCTCACCAAATTTCTGTGGGGGAATGGGAGGCCACGTATGGCCTTGACCCATTGTCGAATACCTCCCTTTGATGGGGGTATGGGGGTGACCAACCTTCACCTCTACTATCTGGCCACCCGAGTCATTGTCGTCCATGACTGGTTTGCTGGAGGCTGGTCCGACCCGGCCTACTGGACCGAGCTTAGGACCATGGACTTCCCACGGATTTAAGCCTCCCTTTACGGGACCCCTATTCCATTGACCATTCCACCGATCACCAGAGCGGTCCTCACAGCCTGGCGCACTGCTCTGCGTCACACGTAATGGGATAAGAAACTCACTCGACACACGCAGTTTTGGCACGGTACATTGCTACGCGAAGTATCGGCTCTCCGGGGGTTCCAGCGGTGGGATCAGATCGGGATTACGCTCCTGGAGGACATCTGGGTGGGAGACCACATTGAGGCTTTCTCTGACCTGCAACAACGCTACTCCCTTCTCCCTACTCAACTCTAGAAATATTTGCAACTTTGTCACGCCTTTACTACACACGTCCCCCATGGTACCTCCCTTCCTGGATTCGATCCGTTAGAAACTCAGGTTATGATGGGCAATCTGGGTAAAGGGGGGGTGTCGCGAATATATCGCTCTCTTGTGAACAACGGCCTGGTCACTTTAGATGCGTTGAGGACCCGCTGGGAGGGATGGGTGGGTCCCCTGGAGGAGGTGGACTGGGGAGACGCCATGATGGCTCCCAAGACCCTGACATGCTCTTCGAAACTACACCTCATCAAGTTGTATTATACCCACACGGCATATCTTACCCTTACACGCCTGCTCAGGGAGGGTCTGCGCCCTTCACCAGATTACACGCGCTGCGGCCAGGCCCCGCCCGATTTTTTTCATATGGTCTGGCTGTGCCCCAAACTCACCTCCTTCTGGGCGGGGATAGAAAATGAACTCACTAACACTTTGGGTTGGCAGGTCCCGCATTATCCCATCCGTCTTCTTCTAGGGGTGTTCGGTGGCTTAGATGGCTCCCGAGCAGACAAGTGTTTCCTGGGCACGGCATTGGCAGTGGCCAAGCGAGACATTGCGGCGGCCTGGTCTGGTCACAGGCAAAGCCTCCCACTGTACGTAAGTGGCACCGAGTGGTGGACTGGTGCAGGGCCCAGGAGGAACCTCTCTTTGAGGCCCGAGGCTGCCCAAAGAAGTTTGAGAGGGTATGGGGCAAGTGGCTGAATATGCTGGGCTGAAACTTACGCAGATTTCCCACCTATTTTATGGTTGTATTCCATGTCCGAGAGTGCCAGTGCAAAGGCCTTGTATTTTGATTGGACTACCTTACTATTTGTCGATGATTGACATAGCTGTATTGTGCATTTTATTGCTGTCTTCCTATGTTTTTGTTTTTATAAATGCTTATAAAATTGATTATCAAAAAAAAAATGGAATACTGTTAAACGAATCTGCACAAAATTTAGCAAACATTTAGCATTTTTTGTTTTCTGTACGAACGTCAAATGTATATGCAAATCTTGTCATGTATGTATAAGAAATTTGGCTGACCGCTCCCTTGTCTAGCCTGCGCTCTATATTCAATATATGGGGCTTCATGGAAATCCATAAAGGAGGGGTAAAGTTAAATGGGTGTTGTGGGCTCAAAAAACAGTTCATTTGCTATTAACCTTGGCTCCGGTTAATAAAGCTGCAAGTTAAGCCCAGTGCAGTAGTCTCAGGTTTCTGGCAGATCAGACAGAAGTTAAATTAGGGGTAAAAACAATATATATAAATATATGTAGGTAGTTATAGTTAGGACCCCTTTTCCATAGGAAATCCGCAACATTCTATTTTGAATAACTTTGGCGCCGGTCGATGAATCCTCGCGAATTTCTCAAAATAGGTGGGGCGCTACGCTCCGCTCCTACCCTGAAAGTCTCGGGGGGATTCGTCAAGCGGGGGCTGAGATAAAAGGGGGGTCCCAAAACGCGTTTTTCCCATGCATTTTTCCATAGGACCTTTAGACAGAGCTACAGCCCGAACGGCTGAACAGAATTACTAGAAATTTGGCAGAGAGGTAGTCCCTATGTCAAGGAAGTGCCTTTTGTAGGTTTGGTGTAAATCTGTTCAGTAGATTCTGAGAAAATAGCCTTTAAATCAATATATATATCTGAGCCCGCTTACGGTACGCTTACCGTACGCTTACCGTACGCGTACGGTGGCGTGCGCGAGCGCGATTCTGATTGGCTCTTAGATCTTAGTAAACATTCGAATCGGCCGAAACCAGGAAGCGGCGTCCGCCATTTTGTCTCTCGCACTGAGTGTTATTTATCAAACATGATGCCCAAAAACATGTTACGGGGCTGTTTTGACAACTCCCTCCCACATAGTCATGTTGAGGGAGTCCCCAAACATCCCCCAAGAGCAAAAACGGTTTTATTTTTTTTTCGGCAATTTCGCCGAGTACGCTTACCGTACGCTTACCGTAAGCGTACGGTAAAAAATATAAATAAAAAAAACACTATCCACACTTACCCCACCCCCTGTGCTTTTGGTGGACGTAGGCCACCAAATGTACAGGGCTTATTACAACAGTAAAAACTATATTTTGGCAACATGAAATTATAAAATCGAAATAAAAAAAACACTATCCACATTGACCCCACCCCCTGTGCTTTTGGTGGCCGAAGGCCACCAAATGTACAGGGCTTATTAAAGTTGATAAAAACCGTGCACGGAACGCACTGCGTTAAGTGGGCGCGCACGCCTCGAATGGCGTAAAGTAACTTAGCATTTAAAAAAACGTACAAATTCACTGAAAAAACCATAGGTTTCACACACGTTATAGTTAGGAATTAGCATTTAAAAAACCTTGCAAATTCACTGAAAAAACCATAGGTTTCACACATGTTATAGTTAGCGGAAATTTTACTGATAAAAAACCAATGAAATTGCCCCGTTATAGTTAGTGCTGGCAACTATAACTCACGCGACCGCAATCTTCTGCTGATGACATATGTGTCTTTATAAAAAAAAATATTTGTAATATATGTATAGCTAAAAATGTATGGAAGAAGACATGGGCAAATAAGTGTCTAAATACAGTATTAGCATCAGCAGAGGATTGCGGTCGCGTGAGTTATAGTTGCCAGCACTAACTATAACGGGGCAATTTCATTGGTTTTTTATCAGTAAAATTTCCGCTAACTATAACATGTGTGAAACCTATGGTTTTTTCAGTGAATATATATATGTGTGAATATATGATCAAGAATGCTGAAACGCTGTAGGCTAAAAAGCATCAGAAGTTGCAGTTTCATACAGAAACTTTGGCACACTACGACTGGTCCAGAGAGAGCAACTTTATTTATGGACTTTGGTTAATGAATTGTACTGGCGTGAATCACAAAGAGGTGGAAACACAATGCCACCCCAGAGACAGCCAGTTGGGTAAGATCACTCACGATATGGGCACAGGCAGAAAGTACAACACTATACAGGGAGGACACAGCGAGGCTCCGTAAATATCCCATAACACAGTCCTGGCACACCATACTCACGGCCTTTACGAGCAGAGGAGACGGGGATGACGTCGGTACCCCACCCGCCAATGTATAACCCAATCACTGAAGGTTTCAAGACGTGAGACGCGAGATAATCATAGTCAGTATTACGACCTCTGATGAGGCACGCCTTCAGCCCGAGTCTGCCGCTGGGAGTCCCCTTTAGCCCCTGACCAATCGATTGGATGGCAGCGCTTTCTGAAACCTTTATGAGTCTTAGTGCCACCCTGGCGAGCCCCCATAATGGCATGTAAGAGATACACATTTGCGTGCCCTGTAATGCTACACACCTTTTCTTTGTTCTTATTCGATGTCAGTTTTGTTTTGTTATTGGTTTTGCAGTTCAGAAAACATATGTCTTATTGGCCCATTCTTTTCTTATCGCTCTGCACAAGTTCCTAGTGACATATGGAAATCGATACGCATTTATACCTCCCACATATGCTAATTCATTTGTTAGAAATTTAAGTTCTTCATCATTAATTAAGTTGTCCTTGTGCCATCCTGTAAGTTTAGTCTCTAGTTCGTGTTGCATTTTATTCATCGGGTTGATGGTAATCCTGTTATAATTGGTGGAATCATTTAATTGTCTGTATGCTTCAGCCAAATAGTCTGTGGTGTTTAACAGTACGGTGTTGCCACCTTTATCAGCAGGTTTGATAGTTAAGCTTTTGTTTTGCATCAGGTGTTTGATTGCTTCCCTTTCCTTTTTACTTAAATTTTCTCTGTTGGTGTTATTTCTGGTGTTTCTGATTTTATTAAGTTCATCAATTATGGCTTCACTGAATTGGTCAAAGCGGTTCCCAGGTGGTAAGACAGGACCTGTCTTACCACCTGGGAACGAACTAGAGACTAAACTTACAGGATGGCACAAGGACAACTTAATTAATGATGAAGAACTTAAATTTCTAACAAATGAATTTCCGGTCATACCGACCATTTACTTTTTACCCAAAATTCACAAAACCTTGAATCACCCACCAGGGAGACCGATAGTCTCCTCATGCCAATCACTGTATGAAAATGTCTCGGAATACGTGGATCATTTTCTTGCTCCTATCGCCCAGAGTATGAGCTCCTACATCAGGGACACTGGCGACTTCCTCCGGATCCTAGATGGTACTTCCTGGAATAACCAATATTTATTAGTCACCATAGACGTTGTGTCTCTTTACACGTCAATACGCCATGAAGTGGGCATGCAAGCTTGTACTTACTTTTTAAAACAAAGGAAAATAACTGAAATGAAGCACACACAAATGTTACTCGATATGATCGAGATATGTCTTACCAATATCTTCTGTTTTAACAAAGAACTTTTCAAACAAATGTGTGGAACGGCAATGGGCATTTCCTTTTCTGTTAATTACGCCAACATCACCATGGGTTGGTGGGAGAAGACAATAGCTTGGAACACTGACAATCATGTAGAAATGGACAAAATCATCCTATGGGTCCGTTACATCGACGACCTGTTCCTCATCTGGAATGGTACAGATGAGGACTTTCGAAACTATTTTGATAAACTGAATGATAACGACATCGGTTTATCGTTCACATTTGAGATGAGTAAATCTAAGATTCCATTTCTCGACACCCTGATTTATATCGAGAACAATCAGATCCATTCAACCCTTTATAGGAAGAAAACGGCTACTAACAGCATTCTACATGGAACCAGCTTTCACCCCAAACCACTGCTCAACAGTATTCCCTTTGGAGAATTCATAAGACTCAAGCGCAACTGCTCTAAACCAGAAGATGCAGAAAGCCAAATACATGAATCCATGGAGAGGCTCAAACAAAGAGGCTATACTGAACCCATCCTAAAGCGGAATAAGAATAGAGTTGATGCTAGAACAAGAGCGGACACTCTCATGCCCAAAACCAAACCTACTTCAGAAGAAAAACAAGTCCCTAGGTTTATTACCACATACAGTAAAGAAAGTGCGCTCATTATGAGTAAAATCAAAAAGCATTGGCACTTGATCACTAAAGATCCGGACATTGGTAAACTTGTGGGAGTAAGACCGACAGTAACGTACAGAAAAACAAAATCATTGAAAGACATGCTTGTCAAGAGCCACTTCGTCCAGGAAGAAAAAACCAACTGGCTAACTAAGCAACAAAATGGGTTTACCAAATGTAACTCTTGCAAGGCTTGCAAAATTGGAAAAAACGTGAAACATATTGCTGAGCTAAATGGAAATATCATAACATTAAGCAAAAGAATAACTTGTAGCACCAAATTTGCCATTTACATCATTTTTTTTTTTTTTTTTTTTTTTTTTTTGAAACCGTTTATTGCAGTTTGAAAAAGTTACAGGTATGGGCCTACAACCACTCGGCCGGCCGCTAGAGTGACAAAAGCATATTGCATACATACAGTAAGAGTCTCTTGGCAGTGCAGATTAGCAAAACAGGAGAAATCAATGTTGCAGGCCGCATAGCTCCATGCCCACAGTACGGTTCCCTTTTATCAAAACAAAACAACACAAAAAACCACACCCGCAAGGCAACCCGCGATCCAAAGTGACAGCACGTGCTCCATGAGTGGGGGATCCCAACCAGCAGCAGAACTCTGGAGAGGGGAATGGGAATAGATCAGGGACTGGGGGACCGCGTGCCCAAGGCCGAGGGAGGGGGGCCATCTAGGGAGACGGAGCAGGCGAGGCAGCCGGTAGCAGTGGCGGCTCACAAATACCCCCGCGGTAGGCGTTCCAGGGGCCCCAGATTTTCACCCACGCCCCAGGCTTACCCCTCGCCACATACACCACCTTTTCACGAAACATACACCAATCCATATGTTCTTTCCAGGCCAACACCGCAGGGGGCCTCTGGGATCCCCACAATTGGGCAATGTCACGCTTAGCTATCATGTATCCCAGAGTCACCCACCGCGTCTGCGGGACCGAATAGTCATTTGGCTCCCACACATTCAGCAAGCATCTCCTCGCTTCAGGCAACAGCGCGACACGCGTAACCACACGCAGGACCTCATGCACACCACGCCAGAATCGCTCCACCTTTGGGCACTCCCACAGTATATGCATGAAAGTTGCCAACGCGCCACAGCCACGCTTACACATTCCGTCACCAGCAAAGCCCATACGTAGAAGCCTTGGCCCCGTCACGTAAACCCGGTGAAGGATCTTGAGCTGGACAAAACGAAGGCGAGCCGGGATGGCCACCTCTTTTGGAGAGGCCACCGCGGAAATCCAATCCTCGTCGTCCAGCTCTAGCCCGTCGGCAACCCAGGCCTCGCGGAGACTAGTCAGCAGGCACGATCTGTCGTTGATCAGTTTTTTATATATGAGGGAGATCGTGCTGTCTGGGACATGGCCATCCAGCACTCTGTCCTCCAGGGGGGAAGACTCCGGAATGGACGCGACATCCGGGAAGACGGAGCCCAGCGCATGGCGGACTTGTAGGTACCGAAAGTACTCACTGCCCTGCAGCTGAAACTCCGTCTGCAGCGTCGCAAAAGTCTTGAATCCCCCCCTCGTCCAGAGATCTCCCACAGTGCTGATTCCGATCGTGTCCCACTTCTCAAAGCCCTTCGATGTCCACAGGGAGCCCAACCTCTCAGACGCATATAGCGGTGACGCCCGGGTCAAACGGTCCTTCCACCCCATAGCTGCATTAGCCGCGTGCCAGACACGCACCATGACACGCGTCGGTCCCGTCAGACGGGGGTCGGGCGCGGCAGAGTAAAGCGCTCGATTGTAGTCGCCACCGGGCAGGAGCATCTTGTCCATCTCAAACGCCGGGTTCAAGGCGGGCCCGTAAAGGCCATGATTAATTGCAGCCAGTTGGGTGGCCCAGTAATACCGTTTAATGTCCGGGAGGGCGACCCCCCCATCGTACCACGGGAGCGTCAATTTAGCCAATGCAATGCGCGGCCTCCCGTCCCAGAACAGGCGCCGCTGGAGGCCCTCCACCTCACGGAAGTAGCGTGCCGGAACCAAGTCCATAGTATTCTGGAGGGCGTAGAGGAAGCGCGGCAAGGACATCATTTTAAACAAGGCCGCTCGGCCGAGCGGCGAAAGCGGCAGACGCCGCCAGCGCACCACGTCCTCCTTCAAGCGCTGGAGGGGGGGCAGCAAATTCCGCTCATAGCGGGCCTCCGGGTCAAGAGTGATATATATACCCAGGTACCGAAACCCCTGGGCGGCAATCTGGATTGGACAGTCCCGTGGTAGGACCGGAGCCTCCCCGGAAAGCACATATACACAGGATTTCGCCCAGTTGATGACAAGGCCTGAGTTGCGACCGAATGAGCGCAAAACATCAACCAGGACGATCAGTGATTTACGCGGGGAGGCGAGATACAGGAGGATATCATCAGCATAGAGGGACACACGGTCCTCATGCTCGGGGGTCCAGCGGAGACCACGGATGGAAGGGTGCCACCGCAGCCACTCCGCCAGGGGCTCCAGGGCCAGTGCAAACAGGAGAGGTGACAAGGGGCAACCCTGTCGCGTGCCCCGCCCCAGCGCGAATGGGACCGAGACTCGCCCATTCACCACCACCTGCGCCAAGGGGCCCGAGTACAACAATTTGACCCAGCTAATAAAGCCCGGTCCAAATCCAAATTTCGCCAGCATCGCCCAGATGTATGGCCACTCAAGCGTGTCAAACGCCATGGTGGCGTCCAAGGACGCCAAGATGGCCGGCTCCCGCACAAATGGGACACGCGCGAGCACACCGTGCAAGCGCCGCAGATTGAGCGCCGTGTTGCGGTGTGGTATAAAGCCAGATTGGTCTTGGTGGACCAAATCGCCCACCACGCCAACCAACCGGTTGGCCAACACCTTGGCGAGGATTTTGGGCTCCGCGTTCAAGAGCGAGATCGGCCGATAGGATGCGACCCGTTCACGGGGCTTCCCCTCCTTGTGGATCACCACGATTGTGGCCAGACGCTGGTCCGGCGGGAGGGAACCCTGCGAGTGTGCCGCCAGGAACATCGCGCGCAGGTGGGGCGCCAACACATCCGGGCGTAGCTTGTATAGTTCGATGGGGATACCATTGGGGCCCATGGCCTTGCCGGATGCAACCGAGCGAATAGCCAGGGCAATTTCGTCCGAGGTGGGAGGAGCGTCCAGCGAATCCCTGTCCTCCACCGCAAGGGAGGGCAGCGCGATGTCCCGAAGCAGGGCATGGGAATCTTCCTCCGAGCAGGGGGAAACCGGGGAGTAGACTTCGCGGAAATAATCCGCAAAGCAGGAGACAATGGCTTCCGGCTCGGTGACACACGCACCATCCGCACTCTCAATCAAAGGAACCACGCGACTCGCTCTCTCCCTCTTATCCAACCACGCAATCAATTTGCCAGCCTTATCACCCACATCATACAATCGCCCCTGCTGCTCTCGACTGAGGCCCCTGGCCGCCTCCGTGACGAGGGCCCGATAGGCCGCCTGCTTTAGGTGTAGAACATGCAGCTTGGCATCTGTTACCCCGCTCCCCAGGTCACCCTCCAGTTCTGCAATCTCGGCCTCTACCCGGGTCACCTCCTCCCGCTCGCGCCGCTGGGCATGGGAGATAAAGGAGAGGGCCTCCCCTCTAAGAACTACCTTAAAAGCCTCCCACAGGGAGATGGCCGAAGGGACCGACCCCACATTCTCGTCGAAATAACGCTGTAAGGATTTGATCAAATCGGCACGAATGGTGGGGTCGCGCAAATACCATGCATTGATTGGAGCCACCCTGCCATCCCCCCTCGGGAAGACATCGAAATGTAACAGCAATGGGGAGTGGTCTGAGATACCCCGCGCCAGATGGCGCACCTCCCCCACCCTCCCTGCATGGGCCGCCGGGACAAGGATGTAATCAAGCCGCGAGAGGCTACCATGGGCACCCGAGTGGAAGGTGTATTGCCGCTGTGCGGGATGCTTTAGTCGCCAGCAATCCACCAGGCCCAGCGTGTCTAAAAGGCCGGGCAGCCACGCCTGTGCCCGGGGGAGGTCCCTGGGGGGATGGCGATCCATAGACCCAGAAGCTACCGCATTAAAGTCCCCTCCAACCACCAGCAGGCCACTCGGAAGGTCCAGGAGGAGGTGCCCCAGGTCCGCAAATGTGGTGGCTTGTAACCCAGGCGGGACGTACACTGATATCAAAATAAACACTCTACCCTCCATTCTTCCCACCAGGACAGTGTAGCGTCCCCTCTCATCATGGCGCACCTCATCGATCTCCAACGGGAGCGAGTTCTTGATCATAATACCCACCCCCCGCGAGCCCGAAGTGAAGCCAGAATGGGCCGCCAAACGATAGCCCCGCCGATTCATTGCCTGAAAGGAGTTACCTATAAGGTGTGTCTCCTGCAGGAAGACAACATCTGGTGAAATACGTTTCAAGTACTGCAGGACCACACCACGCTTAATCCTATCCCCCAGGCCGTTAACATTCCATGACAACACAGTCAAATCCCTACCCCCCATCATACGTCGAAACAATCGGTCGTCCCCCACAGAGCATCTTAAAAACAACAATACAGTAACGGGTTTGCCTTGCGGTGCAAACAAACAACACACCCCCCCACCCCCCCATCCCAACAGAACTCCCCCCTCCCTGCACCCCTGCATGAGCCCAGACAGCCCCCCCAAAGTGCAGTGTGCCTGTCGCCCCATAGCTAAAAACTAACTAGTCCCCCAGAGGAGGAGGGAAGCCCCCAACAGACCCCGCACGACCTCCATAGGAGGGGAACATATGCAATCAATAAATGGGGAAGGAACATCGTCCAGAGCAAGGCCTATTCAGTCACCCCTCAATTCTGATCCGGCGGGCCCTCCTCGCCAGCCGCGCCCCCCCCGCCCCCCCGGCCCCGATCTCCAGGCAGAGTGTCCAACCAGTCCCCAGCCGCTTCGGGCCGGTCAAAGAAGTGCGTGCGACCATCCACCTCCACCCTCAGCTTAGCTGGAAAAAGCATTGAGTACTTGAGGTTCAGGTCCCGTAGGCGACGTTTAACACCAAGAAAACTCTGTCTCTGCTTCTGAACCGCCGGAGTAAAGTCTGGGTAGAAATGCACATCCATGTTGTCAAGCTTGACCGGTCCCTGTTGCCTGGAGGTCTGGAGGATAGCATCTCTGTCCCGAAAGTTAAAAATCCGGGCAATGAGAGGCCGCGGCGGGGCACCGGTCTTAGGTCTGCCCCCAGGGACCCGGTGTGCACGCTCCACCGCAAAAAGCTTACTCAGCCCCCGGGGCTGGAGATGGGTAAGGATCAATTCTTCCACAAAAAGATCTGCCGCCTCCGCCTCTCGTCCCTCCGGCACCCCCACAATACGGACATTATTCCTCCGGGCCCGACCCTCGGAATCCTCCAGTCGCCGGTCCATCAGGGCGCTCGCCTGGCCAAGCCGGCGCACCTCCTTTTGGAGGGCCACCACGTCCGTCGTGAGGCTCGTTGCGGTGTGGGCCAGGGAATCGACCCGGTCGTTCGTTTTGGACAAGTCTGCCCTCACAAGGCTCACATCCACCAGGACCGAGTCTATTTTTTGCGCTAGGGTGTCGAAACGCTGGTCCACCGAGGCCTTCATCTCCGCGATGGCGCCCATGACGTCCCGGAGGGTCAGATCCGCAGGCTGAGCAGATGCCTCCGTCGGGCCCGCCGGGGATGTGCGCAATGTCTCCGGAGAACCCTTCTGGAGAGTGTAGCGGTCCATACTGTTAGCTTGGTGCGCCGTGCCACGGCGGGTCGTCTTCACCTTCGCCCGGTCGCCATCTTGTTTGGTGGACATGCTTGCTCTCCCACCGTCATGCCAATCTCCTCGAACGGGCCGCTATACCAATTCACGGGCTCCGGGGGGGGGGTGGGGGCGACCACCGAACCGCAGGTCAACCCACAGCCGGCGGGTCAGCCGGGCACTTGGACAAGACCACACCACCGCACCCCGCTCCGCAACCCTACCTCGCTTGAGGGCAAGGAGGGCGCAAAAGCGAAAGTGAAAGTGCGGGGTACGCGAGTCGCCCAGCCTTGCCCGCCGCTGTTGTTCACTTTGTCCCCGGATCGCCCCACTACTCCAATCCGGGGGGCCGGCGAGGAGAAGGCCGCAACCTTCGATCGGTGCTCCCACCGGTGACTGGGGTCCGATTCGAGCCCGAAAAACGGGTGGCGCCTCAGCTCGGGTTCCCCGACACAGTCCCCTCAACAAGGACAGGATATCGCCAGGATTAATTCAGGAGGTCGCGGAGGTCCTCGGGAGCCTCGCACCTACGCGGCCATCTTGGTTGCGCGCTAGGCTCCTCCCCCGCCATTTACATCATTGAATGTACCTGCGGTCAAAAGTACGTAGGTAGTACTATCTGCCCACTCAAGAAACGCATTCTGGAGCACATCCGAGCAGTGAAGAATAAGGATACCACATATGCAACTGCCAAACATATGTTAACATGCCAAAAAGGTGATTGGCGAGCGATGTGCTACTATGGAATAGACACTATTACGCTGAACGAACGAGGTGGCGATAGGACTAAAAAACTGCGACAGTTGGAATCCCGTTACATTATCAGATTACAAACTAAGACCCCGACTGGGATGAACAATGATGAAGAACTTTATGTACATTTGGCATAGATTTATTTCCCTCAGCTTTCAGTGTTACTTTGAGATAATAGTATTTATCCCGTCTCTTTTTGTCCTCCCAGCTTCCAGTTTTTCTCATTCTTACTCCTTACTCCCTTTCTTATGTACTTTAAGCACTGTTCTTCTTTCCTTTAATGAAACTACAATATACTCTCTTACTCCTTTTTCTTACTCTTTGAGTCTGGATATTCCGCCGTTTGATCATACTTTGTACTATACACATAAGCTCTACAACCTACCAAGTTGTTTGTTTACCTTTGCGTTTTAGGTACTATACCATGACTCATTGATGCTAATTCATCTACCTGTTAATCATAACATATGATTGTTTTTCTTTTAGTTGATTTGTACAACCTTGTTTTGATTGTACTACATTTCCCATAATGCCATACTAGGGCTAATTGGATGTATAAATAGTGCCATAGAAGAAGGACTCACTGACCGTGAGCAAGGCCGTTAGGCTGAAACGCGTTGGTTGAGCTGTGTAATCAATAAAGCACTGTCTGAAATCATCTTCTTCCCGAGTGCCGCATCATTGGATTAATAATGTGGTTTCCGTGGCCAGGATCCGGCCCGCTATGCTGAGCACCCGCTGACTGTGTGCCCCGGAATTTGGATCCCTTTGTTTTGGATATATATATATATATATATATATATATATATATATATATATATATATATATATATATATATATATATATATATATATATATATAGTAATGCAATAAAAAAGCAAAAGGCTGCAACTTCTTGACCTATGTTTAAAACGAAACAAAAACCAGAATAGTCGTTCCTGCTAGATTATACAGATGCCTGCATATTATTGACAATTTGTACCTAATAGTATGGCTGCCAAACATCTTTATTTCCATCTACCATTCGTTGCTGATTTCAGAACTTCAGCTGGCTTCCTTTTTGTGCAGGATTCTTCAAAACCTTCCTCAGCTTTGCAGCCAAAGTTTCTGTCAAGAGGGGTGGAGCTGCTTTTGGAAAGGGCACGGCTTGGGCATAGGCCACTCCCAGAGCTGGTTTTAGGGTTGCATTGTTGTGTATTTTCTTATTTCTTTCCAGCCTCCTTTTCTTAATTTTTTTTAAAATACTGTGGAACTGTATACCCATGGAAGGAAAAATTGTATCTGTTAATATTAATAAACATAATCAGGCAATCTCTTCACCTCCAGGTAAATCTAAAATTGTAGACTCTGCAGAGCTGTCTTTAGCCTCATTATTATAAGTTTACATGCTGTTCCTTCTAACACTGAGAATATTGCCTCAGAAATAAAAAATATTTGGAAAGATATGGCAGGTCTGTCGATTGTACTGTTTTGTAATTGCATTTATATAGCGCTTACTACCCCGACGAGGCGTCAAAGTACTTTTTCGGCGAGTAACATGCTACTCCGAAACCCATAAAGGATTAGTGGTGAATTACTATAGGGAAAAACTAAAGTAATTTGACTGGTGGATAGGTTAGCTAGTTATTTGGATTGAGAAGGATAGTGGAGGGATAGAAGAGGGGAAAAGGTTTGCATTTATATAGCGCTTGCTACCCCTGATGGGTTGTTGAAGTGCTCTTTCCGCATTTAGCACGCTTCTCCGGAAGCCATAAGGGATTAGTGGTGAATTGGTATAGTGAAATATGAAAATCATTTGAGTGGTGGATATGTAATCAGTTATTTGGATTGAGAAGTATAGTGAAGGGATAGAAGAGGGAAAAAGGTTTGCATTTATATAGCGCTTGCTACCCCTGACGAGGTGTTGATGTGTTTTTTCGGCGAGTAGCACGCTACTCTGGATCCCCTAAAGGATTAGTGGTGAATTAGTATAGTGAAATAGGAAATTAATTTGAGCGGTGTAAATGTTAGTCTGTTATTTGGATTGAAAAGGATAGTGTAGAGATGTTTTGGAGCTCATAGTAGTAGGAGGAGGCTTGGGATGAGTAAAAGGGAGGTGGAGGGGCAAGAGTTTAGAAAGGCTTGTTTTAGGGGATCGGAATAGTAAAAGAGGTATGAGATGATGCAAGGGGGTAGAGTAGGGAATAGACTAGAAAGGGTTATTTTGGGGATTACAGTAGTGGTGTGTGGTTTGGGATTAATGAGAGAGTGGAGGTAGAGTATATATTGATAGAGTTATAGGGTAAGAAATAGGGTAGTACATTGGAAACAGTAGCAGAAAGAGGTTTGAGATGAGTCAGAGAGTTGAGGTAAAGAATATATTGAGAGTGGTATAGTGTGAGAAATCGGCTATTGCATTGGAAATGCTGAATTAGAAGAAAAGTAATAAATATATAGATCCATAAGTACATGGAAGGTATATAAATGCATAAAGGAAGGTCATATTTGTAGATTAAAGATGCATTAAATAAACTCCAGCTTTCAAGTGTTGTTGTACTTTAAATTAATTTTATTTATTTATTTATATATTGTTTTGTAATTCAATAGTGAAACAATTGTAGATAAATAGTTATAATAAAAGATTTACTTATTTATGCAGTTCACTTATATACATGTTAAAAACATAGAATAATATAGATCTCAGTAATACGTACATTTGTTAAGCAAAACTAATGAATATCTATATTTTTTTTAAACATAATTATTCTACACGTTTATACAAAGCAATACACATATATAGGTACATATCTATAGTACAAATAAATGCTTATATACAGAAGGATATGCTGTATATTTCTGTTTGTGTATGGTGGTTATGTAGGGAAGAGCCAATTCTTCAGTAGTTTTCTGAAGATAATGTGGTTATCAGTGGATCTTATGTTGGGGGGTAAAGAGCCCCATAGTTTGGCTGCTTGAATGGAGAAGGATGTGCCACCCATGTTTTTTTTCTTGTCTGTTGGGATTTGGAGGAGAGGTGCAATTCTAGAGCAGAAGATCATTTGTTGAATGCGTTTGGTGATTTTATTCCTGATGAAGAGCAGTTCCTGTCATGTATCACTTGGTGGGTGATACAAAGCATCTTGAATGCGGATCTTCTGGCATCCGGTAACCAATGCAGGGCTTTCTCGGAATGTACGGCGGGGAGTGGGCAAGCCGGAGAGAGCCCAGGCATGGGAAGGGCTGGTGGCGGACTTACTGAGACTGGGCAGAGACTCGGAGGCATCCACACCAGAGAGAATCCAACATGTAGGACACCCCCAGGGACCGGATTAAGGTGGGATCCCCCAATAGTATAGCGAGAATGGGCCCAGCATCAGCACACACAGGTGCAAAAGGGGGTCACAACGGAAGGCTCTGGCGGGCCATCCCTATCCATGCCTAGAATACCAGGGAGCATATTAATCGATCTGAACGATACTCAAGGGGAGACAGCAGTGCGGGGAGGGGGGGCAGGGGTCTTAGTTGTTGTTCAGGTTTTATTGCAGGGAGTGGGGGAGGGGGTATATCCAAGGGCATAGTACATAGCTATGGGAATACTGTGAACTTCCAAGTTGTCATGCACTGAGGGGGCACAACGAGGATATCGACAGCATCAGCAGGTCAATGGGTTGTACTTCCCGCCCAAGACCAATGTGTAATGCTATTTTACAGGTATCCGATGTGAGCATTATAAAAGGCAATAAAGTTTGTTCAAAAAAAATTAAAAAAAATAAAAAACAATGCAGGGCTTTCAAGGCAGGGGAGATGTGGTCTTGCGGCATTTGTATATAAGAGTAGTCTGGCAGCAGAGTTCTGAATCTGCTGTAGTCTTTTCAAAGTCGTTAAAGGTGATCCATGGTAGAGTCTATTGGCGTAATCGAGTTTGGACAGAACAAGGGAGATGGTAGCCTGGACCTTGTGTGGAAATCCAAAATGGGAAAATATTTGTCGCAGAGTTTTTACAGTAACAAAGCTTGATCTTGCTAGGTTGTTCCCTTGGCCATTCATCGATAGCTTGGAGTCCATGGTCATCCCGAGGTTTCTTATTTCCTTCGATACTTTAGGCAGAGTTATCAGATCATCAGGCCACGGTGCGAGCGGGTCATCATTTTTCCAATCGCCACACATGAGTATTTCCATTTTGGAAGCATTCAATTTGAGATGGCTCCACATCATCCATTGATCCATGGCTGTGAGACAATTGAAAATTGGCGAGTTTCCAATGTCTTTAGGGCATTCTAGATGAAGAAGTATTTGCGTGTCATCTGCATAGTTATAGCACGTGAGGTGAAATTGACTGATCAGTGGCGGTAATGACTTTATGTAGATGTTGAAACGCATGGGCGAGATGATAGAGCCTTGAGGGACTCCTGCTTTTGTGAAGTACGGTTTGGACGAGAACGGGGGGTATGCATGACATTAGCTCTGTTGCGAAGGTAGTATGTGATCCAGTCTAGAGCAGTCTCCTCTATGCCATCTTTGTAGAGTCTTTGTATCAGAGTGTCATGGTTAACCATGTCAAAGGCAGCCCAGAGGTCCGAGAGGTCCAAGAGAAGTTACCTTCAATGAATTGTGACATCTGGGCGAACGCTATTCTTTCTATCAGTTTGCTCAGGGAAATGTCCATTTGTAATCAGTCTGTAGTTGTCAGGGTTCAGCGGGTCCAAGTTTGTTTTCTTCAGTAATGGGAGTACATATGACTTTTTGAGTTCTCCTGGATATATTCCGGAAGTTAAGGAATCGTTGATGACTCTTCTTACTGGAGTGGCAGCAGATGTTGTTAGAAGAATAGACTTGAAGGTTTGCGGTGGACACGGGTCAGAAGGGCTGCCGGCAGGCCTGCTTGCTTTGACCAGGTCCATAAATTCATTTTGTGAAATGTGTTGGAGGGAACGGAGAGGCTGGGATAGAGTATTTGTGGTCGGGAACCCTCGGCCGTTAGTCATTCCCTCCCTTCTTTGTGCTTAAAGTAGTCCCAGACTATGTAAGTCTTGCGTTCTGGTTTATTTACTGGTTCAGGACTTTAGTCTTTGGTACAAGTATGAGTACTAAATAGTCAATAGGTAATCAATAGTGGGTGACAACAACACAGGTGTGGGGTCCTCCACGTCAGACTCCTCGTCTCTCTCTCTCTCTCTCTGCTCCCAGCTCTGTTTCGTGGTAGGCGAGCGTGGACCCAAAATAAAACAAAGAGAACAATACTGGGTTTAGGCTTCTATAATCCTGAAGCAAAAAAGGGGGGGGGGGCAAGTGTACTGTCACCAGTCCCTAGTGTTTTGTGCCTAATGTGTGGGGGAGGAACAAGTGGTGACTTTTAGTGATGTCCCCTTAGACGAGCCCACAATCCCTGAACAAGCCCCGAGTGTGCTGCAGGTACTTGCCTGCTTCCACGAACCTCCTGGGCCATGGTGTTGGGAGACCAAGCCTCCTTCTCATCGGGGAGTGCTTGGCTCTTGGTTGGCTCCTCCAGCGTCCAGCTCCTCGGCTTCTCCCTCCGTTCTCCTCGTGGTCGGGTTCCTCCGTTCCTCTTGTCCTGCTCCGGTCGCGCCCTCCTCCTGCTCCAATCCTCCTGAACCCCATTTCACCCGCGTCTCGAGACTTTCAGCCGTCTCGTTCGCGCGTTCTCGCCCAGACGCTGGAGCGTCAACTCCACTTCCGGTTTGCGCGTCGGCGGCTGCCATCTTGGATTGGTCGGCACCGTTCTCGAGGGGGACTTCGTCACAGTATTCTTGGATTGTTGTTTTGGGAAAGGGACAGCGCTGGTGCTTTGTCTGTTTTTTTAGGTATCGTTAGGTGTCTACTTTGGCATGTAAGGATTTGCCAGTTTGTCTGTGAAATCTTGAGTAAACTGACAAACTCTTTCTAGGCAATTTGGTTTCCGAAATTCATTGAGAATTTTATAGAATTCTTTATTTACACATGACTTGTATAATCTGTTCATTTTCTGTAGGCGAAGTTTATCTTAATCGGTGTTTGTTTTGAGCCAGGCACATTGCACCTTTCTAATTTGCTGTTTTATTTCTTTTATCTCTGTATTTCTCAAAGGTGCTTGTTCTTTTGTTCTGTTGTGTGGTTTTTAGTGGTATCAGAATATTAAAAGCTTCCTGTAGCCACTCATATGAATTCTGAACAGAATTTATTGTGTCTAGATCTGTACTGGATGCTAATTGTGTTTCTAAGTGTTCCAAATTGAGTTTGTTCCACGGTCAATGGGTGGATGCATGTAAGGTGGTTTTAGGTGTGTTGTTTAGTGTTGTTTTATGTTGGAAAGCAAGCAAATGGTGGTCTGACCATTGACTGGAGTAATTGTTTGAAAGATAACTAGTTCTGTATTTGGCACAATGACATCTAGGATGTGTCCAGCAATGTGTGTGGGTCTCTTGACGTTCTGATGCAGGTTCAGTGCTTCTAGGCCAGCAATGATTGTTTTGGGATGGAGCATATTGGGTTTGTCAAACCAAATGTTGAGGTCACCCAGAACGGATAGGTTGGAGTGTAGTGTTGTCAGGTTTGAAACCATGTCTAGACGTGTGTCTGGGTATGTTGCATTGCTACGTGGAGGTCTGTAAAGGAGCAGGAAGTTATAGGAGGAAGACGGTGTAGGATTGCATCTTGTGAAAAGGGCCTCACAATCTTTTATGGAGACGTTGTCAGTTTTAGTGATATGTAATGTTTGCCTGAACACAACAGCTAGGCCACCTCCTTTTTTGCCTAAACGATTTTGGGTGATTGTTTGATAGCCCAGAGGGACCGGCGTCATGCAGAACTAGAGCCATATCATCTCCCAACCATGATTCAGTTATGAAGAGTATGTCAGGTTTTGTGTCAGTGAGAAGGTTGTAGACGTGATGTTTGTTTTTAGAGAGCGATTGAGCATTTATTAGTAGACAGTTTAGAGCAAGGGTACTCACAAACTTTCTCTCGGGGGCCAAATTAACAGTGTGGTTTGTGGCTGAGGGCCGCACCGGTGGGGGCGGGGTCAGAGGGGGAAGGGAGGGGCTAAAGCAAAAAAAATTGTGACCATGAGGTTGAACACAGGTCCCTGCAGCAGACGCCTTCGTCCACTGAGTCACCAGACCCGGCATACACACATCTCTCTCTCTCTCTCTCTCTCTCTCTCTCTCTCTCTCTCTCTCTCTCTCCCCCTCCCTCCCCTCCCCTTCTCCCTCCCCCTCCCCTCCCCTTCCCCCTCCCTCTCCCTGTCTCTCTCTCCCTGTCTCTCTCCCCCTGTCTCTATCTCCCTGTCTCTATCTCCCTGTCTCTCTCGCTCCCCCGTCGCCCTCCCCCGTCGCCCTCCCCCGTCGCCCTCCCCCGTCACCCTCCCTCCGTCGCCCTCCCTACGTCGCCCTCCCTCCGTCGCCGTCCTCCCTCTGCCTCCCTCCTCCCTCTCTGTCTCCCCCTCTGTCTCCCTCCTCCCTCTCTGTCTCCCCCTCTGTCGCCCTCCCTCTGTCGCCCTCCCTCTGTCGCCCTCTCTGTCTCCCCCTCTGTCTCCCTCCCTCTGTCTCCCTCCGTCGTCCTCTCTGTCGTACTCTCTGTCTCCCTCTCTGTCTCCCTCCCTCTGTCTCCCTGCCTCTGTCTCCCTCCCTCCCTGTCTCCGTCTCTCTCCCTGTCTCCGTCTCCCTCCTGTCTCCGTCTCCCTCCCTCCGTCTCCCTCACTCCGTCTCCCTCCCTCCGTCTCCCTCGTCTCCATCTCCCTCCCTACATCTCCCTCCCTGACTCTCTCCCTCCCTCTATCTCCCACCCTCTCCCTCTGTCTCTCTCCTCTGTCTCTCTCCCTCTCCCTCTGTCACCCTCCATCTCCCTCCCTGTCTCCCTCCCTCTCCCTCTGTCTTTCTCCCTCTCCCTCTGTCTCTCTCCCTCCGTCTCCCTCCATCCATCTCCCTCCCTCTGTCTCCCTTCCTCTGTCTCTTTCCCTCTGTCTCCCTCCCTGTCTCCCTCCCTGTCTCCCTCTCCCTCCCTCTGTCTCCCTCCCTCCCTCTGTCACCCTCTGTCTCTCTCCCTCCGTCTCCCTCTGTCTCCCTCCGTCTCTCTCCGTCTCCCTCCGTCTCTCTCCGTCTCCCTCCCTCTTTCTCCCTCCGTCTCCCTCCCTCCCTCTGTCTCCCTCCCTCCGTCTCTCTCTGTCTCCCTCCCTCTATCTCTCCCTGTCTCTCCCTCGCTCTGTCTCCCTCCCTCCCTCTGTCTCTCTCCCTCTCCCTCTGTCTCCCTCCCTCTGTCTCCCTCTCCCTCCGTCTCCCTCCCTCCCTCTGTCACCCTCCGTCTTCTTTCCTCCGTCTCCCTCCCTCTCCCTCCCTGCCTCCCTCTCTGCCTCCCTCTCTGCCTCCCTCTCTCTGTCTCTCTCTGTCTCCCTTCCTCTCCCTCCCTCTGCCTCCCTCCCTCTGTCTCCCTCCCTCTGTCTCCCCCAGACTGTGCCTCTCTGTCTCCCTCTCTCTGTCATCCTCTGTCAACCTCTGTCTCCCTCCCTCTCCCTCTGTCTCGCTCTCCCTCCCTCCGTCACCCTCTGTCATCTCACCCCATGTGTGTGTGCCCTCAGCCCGACACAGCTTCCTAGCGCACACAGCAGCACTGAGACAGCTTCCCAGCGCGCACACACAGCCGCACCCGAATACTTCACAGGTCTTTAAAAGACTATTTACATGTTAATAAAGCTTTGCTGTATTTCACCTCTTAGGCCCCTGCATCTCCACTTTGACAATCACTGGAATCCCCCGGCCCCCACAGAGCAGAGTCTCAGAGTCCGGGCTGCTGCACCCGGCAGTGTTTGCTAACACAATTTTTTTTAAAACACAGGTAAATCTGCAAGGTCCGCGGGCCGCCAAGGAAGGCATGCCTGGCCGCTGGCGGCCCGCGGGCCGTACTATGAGTAACCGTGGTTTAGAGAATGTGGTTTAGAGAAAGTGTGATTTTGTTTTATGGAAAAGTGAGCAGTATTTTGTGGGATTGCAGCAGGTGTGTTCTTAGAGTTGGTATTAGCTGTATGAGGATAACAATCATGTGGCTGTCCTGTATCGTGTTCCTCGTTTAGCAGGCTAAGAAGGCATTTTGATGGGTCTGCGTGTGTAGGTGGTGGAGACGGTGGTTAAGAGTGAGTTGGTGTGCTGTGTTGTTTTTGTAGTGTAACCTTATTGTGCAGTAGACATGGACAAGCAAAGTTGTGAGGAGTGGCATGTTGCTTATTTTGTTTACGTCGGTTTAGGGCAGAAGTTTTATGAGTTAGGGGTGGTGGTGCAGCATGTGGGTCATGTAGTAAGGTTCTAAATTGTCCAATGGATGAGAGGCAGTTAAAAGAGAGTTGCTGTGTTGCTGTATATGTGTTTTTGATTGGGTGGAAGAGAGCAACTTTGGAATGGGAGTGTATTAATTTGTGTAGTCTGAAAGGTGGGTGTATGTTTGTAGTTTGTGATGGAAAGTATTATGAGGTGTTGTGCTTGAGAGATTGTGTTGTGTTGGTATGTATGCTATGTTTTGTTTTTGAGGAGTAGTGAAAGAAGGTGCTGATGTATTTGTTTTGTGAGATGGATTTGTTAGTATAGTATTGTTTGCGAGTGAAAGTTTTAAGGTAAAGGGGTGGTGATGTGTTTGTGAGTAGAGTGTATGTTGTGTGTAAGAGGGGATGAAGTAGAGTTAAGAGTGTTTGTCTTAGACTTGATTGCTGCAAGAGGTAATATGTGTGGTGTAGTGGAGTGTGAGTGTTGGGCGGTTGTGTTATTGTGGTAGAAAGAAGAGGAGGGTGTAGGTTGGAGAAATGATGGAAGGCTGAGTATTGGTTTGTTAGTGATAAAAAGGGGTCTGTTAGTAGTAACTAGAGTGGGAGTGTGTGTCTGGATGGGATGTAATTAAGTATGGTGTAGATTTGGGTTGTGTTAGTGATCAGTTGATTGGTTATTAGTATAGGATAGAATTGTGTACTGTTTGTAGGTGATGGTGGAAATGTGTTGTAGCTGGGATAGAAGGGTATATGTGTTTGATTTCTGGATTTTGGTAGTGGGTGCTGAGACACTGACTTTCAGATAATACCAGTGGCAGCTCCTCCGCTAAGGCAGAGGAGCGTCGCCCCACTACTCACGGAGCAGTGTAACATAAAAAAATAAAATGATAATAACTAAAGTTATCATTTTATTTTTAGTATCGTCAGGTTAGGGAGGAGCGGGGCTTCCCTTCCCCAACATCGGGGAGGAGGAGTGGTTGCTGCACTTTAAAGTGTGCATGATGCTTTGGCCGGCCGTCTTCTCGAACCAGGCTGCATTACAACTTGGGTTGAAAACATGCCCAGGCTCCCTGTCCCCGCTTGAGGGCCGAACCACGACGCTTAGACCAATCACAACCATTGTGGTTGGCTCAGGGAGCCTGGTTGCTTCCTGGAAGATGGGTGGAGGAGACACGATGTGAGAGAGACGGAACAGAGATGCGGTGATCAGGTAAGTGAATTGTTTTTCCCTGCCTTCCCCCCGTATCTCCTGCCCTGCAAACCACGTACCATACCGGCTGCCAGTGGATAATACGATCAACATTCAGGATAATAAGTCTAAAATAAATCTCCTGCCCATCACATCTAAACTTCTTCCTATGAACAAACGTTTATTAGATTTAGAAAACTGCAACAGCCGATATAATTTATGCATGCTGACCTTGCCTAAAGATATTGAAGGCAATGATTGCAGAAATTACTAAGATAAAGTATAACCTAATCTTTTGCATCTCAAATTTCCAGAAAAATGTTAAATTGATAAAGCACTCCGGATTTCATCACACCGCAAACCTCGTCAAGTGATCATCAAAATGCTGCGTCATACCCATTTAGTGATGATAAGGAAAGCTGCAAGAGACATTCCATCTGTCTTGGTTAACAGTAACAAAATCTTCATTCATCAAGATTTCACCAAAGAACCTGTTAATATTCATAAGGAATTACCATGCTGCGAAGCTCTGGATTTAAATATGGTCTTTTGGATCCCTGGACTATGCAAATTTGGAAAGATGTCATCTCTAAATTCTTCTAGATAACCGGTGCGCTTTTCTGGATCACCATTCTCCTCCATCAATGGATACTAACAAGACGTTCACCCGAGGCTACTTTATTTCCTATTTTTCATTCATTTTAGGTTAGCCAACAGTATGATTTTGTCATTAGGGCATCTTTTCCTCTGGCTACTCTTATGCATGCATATGTGTGATTCCATATCTTTATCACTGTTTACTTTTTGTCTTTTATATCTTTGTCATTGTCCTTCTTCTTCATACTTTCTTTCTCTATCTACTCTTTTTGTGAAGGTCTTAATTATCATATCATATTGTTTCTGATTTGGGAATACTTTTCTTTCCTGTCTATCAAGATTATGAATAAGAGCAAGATTAAAATTGCTTCTCTTAACATTAAAGGCTTACAACACCCTGCTAAACTATTGAAAATTTTAGATGATTTAGCAAGATATAAAACTGATGTCTGTTCACTTGAAGAAACTCATGTAGATGATAACGTTTTATCGTATATGAATAAGAAATGGGTAGATCAGATACATCCCCCCTTAATAGGCAAAAAGAATGGTGTAGCTATTCTCCTCCCAAAAAAGCTTCAGCTCCAAATATTAGATAAGCATTCTGCAACTGAGATTTGATTTCTTACTGTCAAAATCAAAATTGAAAATACAATTTTACATTTAATCAATATTTACAGTCCAAAAGCCTATGTTAAAAACTTATGGAACAATTTTACTTCAGAGATTCTCAGGGGAATGTCTCCCCTATTGCTAGTGGTTACTTCAACCTAATATGTGATACTCTACTAGACAGAGTTTCTTCTACTAATTATCACCCTCCCAAAGCTTTTTATGCATTCAAAACTTTCTTTCAAACTACCAAACTTTTGGATCTTTGGCGCTTATATCATCCAACAGATAAATATTTTACTTTCTTTTCTAATCCACATAATTCATACTCCCGAACTGATTATTTACTGTCCTCATGTAACCTAAATACCTCAGTTTCATACCCTATTATTGGTAATGTTGATATACCTGACAATGCTCTCACCTCTCTAGTTTTGCAATTAGGTACAATTAGGACTTCCCAACCAGAAAACTTTGGAAAACATGTCTGTTCACTCAATCTTAAATGCTTATTTTCTGTAGGGGCAGGTTTGTTTCTTTTGTTTAAGTGGTGTTAGAGCAGCGATGTCTCCTTAGGTGGTTGTTGCACTTTACAAATGCCAATTACATTAATTCTTAAGGAAGTTAAAATGGCGCGGCAAAAACATCGAATTAATTATGGACGTTGTGCAAAACCATATAAACGATAGTGGGTCGCAGAGGGTCCAATCACTAGAAGTGGCTTGGGAAACTTTAGGGAAATCTTTAGTTAATAAATTTCTGGTACTCCCAGGTCGCACAGGCCCACAGGGAAGAATATATGAACCATGGTATAATATCCAGCTCCGTGACCAGAAACGAGGAATAGCAAGGGAGGTAAGGAACAAACTGTCGCAGAAAGAGCAGGAAAAATAGTAAATAAGCGACACATCAATGCTATGAAGAAGGAATACAAGGAGAAGTGCAGGCTTCCAAAAAAAGAACATACGGAAAAACTCTGGGAGCGATTACTTTGGGCCAGCAAATTGCCAAACAGCTGCCAATTTTGGGGCATTAAAAACAAGCTAATAAAGGGAACAAGAACGTATCAAACGGTGGGAATAAGCGAGGAAAAATGGGTACAACACATTCAAAACCTATACAATTATACAAAGAATGATAAGCAATCGAGGCCGGAAAGTGATCTGGAAACCTTGCAGGAGGAAAAGCAGAGCGCAATCGCAAACCGCCCATCAATTATGGAAAACGCGCAACCAGAAAATGATCTTAAGGAACCATGCCATAATGGCTCAAACCCTTTAACCAACAGTACACAACTAAAAGAAGTAATTAAAAAAAAATGAAAACGGATGGCGCAGCAGGGCCAAATGGCCTTCCAAATGCACTTTTTAAACAAGAACCAGATTTTTGGGCTAATTACCTCACACCACTATTTATCTATCTGTACTCCCAAAATAAGTCCCTACACTCTTGGAAAGCGAGTCTATTTCACCCCATTTATAAGAAGGGAAGTCGCAATGAGCCTGGGAATTACAGGCTCATAACCTTGATGGACGTGGAGGCAAACCTTTACGCATCGTGCATTTTGTTAGATCTACAAGCATGGACAGAGTCAAACGGTATAATCCCCAAAAATCAAACTGGTTTCAGACAAGGAATGGGTACAACCACAAACCTAGCGGCATTAGCAATCCTTATGGGAGAAGCCGCATTCAATAACTCAGGAGTTTTTGCATGTTTTATTGATCGTAAATCCACCTTCGACAGAGTCCCAAGAGAACGACTCTGGATGAAACTAAAAGAATGGGGACTACCGCAACTACTAATTAACGCCATAGTAGCCCTCCATAGTGAAACTTGGGCAAGGGTGAAGCTGGGAGATGGTAGCATCATATCGTCCAAAATAAACATTTATAATGGCCTGAAACAGGGTTGTGTTTTGGCCCCTAGCCTCTTTAACCTGTACCTCGCAGACCTGCAATCTTATTTGTCTAATATAAACAGTCTTCCTCCAAAGTTGGCTGATGACCATATACAGTACAGATGATATAGTGGTCTTGAACCAAACACCGATTGGCTTGCAAAGAGTCATTAACCACTTGATAAATTATTTTGACCAGCAAGGGCTAGAGATAAACAAGAAAAAAACAAATGTTGTGCAACTAGTAGGCCCTAGTCCAGGAAAATTCAGGTGGTTTGCCAAAGACGAACAAATAGAGGAAGTTCGTACTTATAAGTATCTGGGGATTAACTTGGGTCGAGGCATGTTCTTCACAGAACAGAAAAGAGCAACATGAGAAAAGGCCCAAACACTAATTTTTGCCTACAAACAATTGAAACAAAAACTGAGTTGTCCATCATACAGTCACCTTTTGAAAGTAATGACCTCTCAATTACTTCCCGCACTGGCATACAGTTTGGAAATATGGCAAGGCTGGGAACACGAAATCTTAAACGAACTACAGATAAAGGTGTATAAAGCCGTTTTTAACCTTCCGAAAAGTGCATCACCAGTCCAGATCCGCCTGGAATTCGGTTTACAAAATCAGGAATTCCAGCGACAATCTATTTTTGTGAAACTGTGCTGGAAACTCCGTTCCTCAGACCCTGGTTCTCTGAGCAACTTATGCTCGACTGAAATAAAGGCTCAGTTTGATCAGAAAAAACGCACTCATGGGGCGAACACCTACGATCAGCTTTGACAGCACTAGACATACAAGTGGCATGGGATAGTAAGATGGAAAGGGCGGCATTTAACAGAGTGTGTAATAGCGCCGCAAAAATATGTCCTTTATCGAAGATAAAAAGTTACTGGCAAAACGCAAACACTCTTGGACAGTTATAAATTCTTATGTTAAACCCAAACCGCAAACTTATTTAGCGGCACATTTTCGATTGGTTCTAAAAAGGAGTTTTATGCTGTACCAGTTTGGAGAACACGAAACCAAGGACTTGCGACTCACATGGAAAGGAAAACACCCAACTGCAAATTGCCGCTTATGTGAATATCATAACAAATCTTTATGCCATTTGATGTGTGTCTGCCCTACAGTGAAAGAAGCAAGAAGGAGGCTTTTAAAACCCATTTTAAAAGAACTTAACATTTGAACCTGTAGACAAACTGTAACTTGTTGGATTGGGGGAACATCAACCATCTTAATCTGTCGAGGGGCCAAGTTTCTTAGCTTGATTGATACACTTTTACGAACAGTGGACAATACTAAATTAATTAGTTTACAAATTAGTCGAAAACTTTGCATGAAAATTATTTATAATGAATGATCTTTTTATGAAATTGTTTTAAATCTTTGTAATTGATTTAAAAAAAATGTTAGTATCATGCTTTATGGTTGTGAAAACCAAATAAAGTTTTTCTTGACTGACTGACTGACATTCGTTCATACATTTATAGATGGCTTATGAATGTTGATATTGTGCTCATGGAAGATAACCGGACTAAAATCCTATCAGCTATCAAAGATTATTTTTCTTTCAATCCTGAAGCCATTACATCTAACATTACTCGCTGGGTTGCAGTTAAAGCTTATATCAGAGGTGTAACAATATCTATAATGGCACACGAAAACAAATCATTTATCTCCAAACGTGAATGTTTGGATAAGCCAATAGCCAAATTTTAACGCTTGTTTACTACGTCTAATGATATTATTTACAAATTACAGCTACAAAAACTTTGCTAAGAATTCAGGTCACTTTTAAGCAAAATAGCTGGCATATAAGTTTTAAATAACAATGCTAAATTCTATTTCAACGCTAATAGATCCAGGAGGCTCCTGGCAAATTACCTTTGTGTTAAAAAAGACAACAATTAAATACATGCTATTTATGGGCCTAATGGGAAAATTGCTTTAACTCATACAGAAATGATTCGTGAATTTTTAGAAGTGCACTCCTCCTTATACAGTAAACCTTCTTCTATTGACAATCACATGATTGATAAGTTTTTAGAATGATGTGGTCTACCTGTAATTTCCCAAACAGATTTACTCATTTCGAAGGAAGAGATTGCATTAGTGATTTAATCACTGAAATCACTTAAAGCACTAGGACCAGATGGTATCCTGGTGCATTTCACTGAATAGTTTCTCCTCAACTTTTACCTCATTTAATTCAATTATTTACTCGCTTTAGTACTCCTGGGACAGTTTAAGGCTCCTTAACTGAGGCTTTGATTATTCTACTCCCAAAACCAGATAAAGATCATACCAAAGTTTCTAACCATCGTCCCATATCTTTAATCAATCAAGATTGTAAACCATATGGAAACATTCTATCTACAAGATCATCCACTTTTCTATCCACCAATCTATCCAGTATTATTCATGTAGATCAAACAGGTTTTATGAAAAACAGATACTCAGTTCATAACACTTGACTTCTGTTCCATGCAATTGGATCTAGTTTGTCTTTCTATTTACCCTCTGGCCTTTTAGCACTAGATGCTAAAAAAGCGTTTGATAAAGCTCATTGGCAATTCATACCCTTTTTGCATTTAATTTTGACAATTCCTTTATACATATGATATCAGTTCTCTACTCCTGCCCTTCTGCCAGTCTATTTATTAAATGTACATTTTCCAATCCATTTCAACTTTTTAGAACTAGACAAGGTTGTCCACTATCACCTTTAATAACTTTTTTTACTGACTACTGAACCATTACTTTCAACCATCAAAATTTCTAATGAGTTCCAATGTATTACTATTAACAATGTTATCGATAAAACATCTGCATATACAGATGATGGTCTTTTCATATATTAGTAATCCGGAATTCTCCATGCCTCATTTACTGACTCTCATAAATACCTATTCCTAGGTGTCAGGATACTCATTAAACACTACTAAAACAGAGCTTTTTCCTCTAAATGTTCTCTGCACTCCAGATATACTCACCAAGACTGATATAATATGGCAAAAAGATCAATTAAAATATTTAAGTATCCTTTAAACTCTATTAAATACTTCACTACTTTGAAATGTGATTATAAACTATCTAAAATCAAAGCTAAATTCTATAAATGGTGTTCCTTAAATTTATCATGGAGGGGAAAAAAATAAGTCTGTCAAAAGGGAAATTGTTCCTCAAATATTTTACATTTTATCTATGCTCTCAATACAATTATCTCTTCAGTTTTATAACAATTTAGACAAACTCAATATCTAAATTAATTTGGAATAACTAACCACCCCGGTTAAGCTATAAAAAACTAAAAACTGAAAGAGTTAACTGTGGTCTTGGCTTGCCAAATTTTCTAAAATATCATAAAGATTTCATTTTAAAACAAGGTTCTCTATTGTTTAGAAGAGTGGAATCACATAATTAACCAACATGCTTTCATACTGAACAAGAACTGGTTTCACCCTATCCTTAACCTGTGTTATTATCCATGTCTAATTCTACTAAGTTAGTAAAATCCTCTAACATTCTCAAATCTACCAAATTAATTTTACAAGATTTCACTTCATTATTTCAGTCACCTATTACAGCTACTCTGAAACTATCTTAATGGCACCACCCTTTGACAAAATCAAATCATAACATCAAATGTTATCAATGCTGGATTATAGCAGGTATTTTTTTTATCTAAGTGATATATGTCCTAATGATACCTGTTTAACTTTTTTCTGAATTGAAACAAACATGCTCCTTGCCTTTGATAGATATCTATAAATATCAAATATTATTAAATTCTGTACTTAGTTGTTTTCCTAACAATTTGTCTACTATTGTCATCCCAGATTCAGAAGTTAGCAATCAGGCTTTTACTGTTTCAAAATGTTACAAAAAATTAAATAAGTCTAATGATGACTATATACTTTTTCTTAGTAATGTTTGGAACAATGAACTCTCCAAACCTGTTTCTTTGGTTACTTGGAGAAAAATATGGTTAGCAAATATTTCTGGTTGGCTTCCTGTTGCCTTATATTAAACTATTTTATTCTATTTAATTGTTTATGGCCCCCTTCAAAATTGTTTACAGCAAAACTTTTAAAAGTCCCCTATGAGTTTACATTGTAAAACAATTACAGGTTCTTTAAGACATGTTGCATTTGATTGTCCAATTTCTTCAAAGTTTTGGAAAGCTGTATGGAATATTATAATGAAAATATTTCTTATGATATGCTTTTTTGTGACTCAATCTCATTATACACCACATTGTTGGAGTTGTAAAACAAATTATTTGATTTTTTTTACTGTCTTCTGCCCTCAAGTTAATTTCAACAAACTGTAAAAATGTTTCATTATTATCAGTATATGCCTGGTGGTCATGGATTATATTCACCAGACGTGGAGCCAATTTAACTCTTATGGGTGTTATTTATTATACTTCTGTTTGCTAACTAATTAGGAAACCAATTGATGATTACGCTACGTTTTATTTATAATGTTTACTATTAATAGTATACATATGAGTATACTACATACAATATGCTTTCTTCACAGATACGTCATTCTAGTGTTGCTCTCTTTATACTTTAGTTTTAGTTTTTCTTTCAAACTTTAATATCTTCAATATTTACATTTTATAGGCACAGTTCTCCATGCCTTATGTATTTCATTAGAAGACTATTCTATGTACCATTACAGTGTCCTTTTCTGTATTGTCTTTTAACTCACAAAAACTGCAGTAAATTATTTTGAACATAAAATAAACTGAAATTCATCTAAAAAACACAGTTAAAGTAGAGACATGCTTACAAAATTCACACCCCTTTGTCTTTGAAAGTGGCTGCATCAAGACAGCTAGGAGTTCACTCATGAGACAAACCGAAGTGACTGCGACCAGGAACAGAGCATGGGTTCAAATGGTATGCACAGGTGAAAACCAAATTAGGATCCCACTGTGGCTTCACAAAGTGTTTGGGGGAAACAAATGAGTCAAACCTTTTAGAAACCTCATCACTACAGATGATTTCAACAACAACAGCTGCTCCTGTAAAATTAAAAAGGCTGAAAGGGCCAACAAATAACCTTTAACGCTGTGTCAACAGCAAGTCCTTGCGGAGCAAGGAATAAAACAACTAACAAGATATCCAACAGTTTAGCCTGTAACAGGTAGGTATTGCGGGTGCCATACCAGGCTACAAATTTGTCCCAGTGCCCGACATAAACAGGCTTTGTAGAGGGATACCTTGCAGCAAGGATGACATCAACAACCTTGGGAGGAAGATTGTTAGACCTGTTAGCCTTACAGCGGTCTTCCTCAGAATTTTTTCCTTCACCCCTTTGCTGATCTCGTTTTCGTTGCCCTTAGGACTCTGCATACTTTACCACTGCTAACCAGTTCTAAAGTGCTTGTGCTTTCTCCATAAACATGGAAGAATGTGCTTACACCGAAATGGCATATTTATATTACTTGTAAGTCCCTAGGAAAGCGGCACTACCTGTGCTGAGAGCCTGTAAATTAAATGCTACTAGTGGGCTGCAGCACTGTTTGTGCCGTCCCCAGCAGGCCACCATTCCTGTGTTTTTAGCAATTCTCAATGGGTTGCAAATTGCAGCTTATCTCATAAATATTAATAAGGTAGGTCAATTGCGAACCCATTAAGAAGCACTAAATCTGTCAAAGACACATTAGTGCATAGGTGTTTGCAAATCGCAAATATTCACTATTAGTAAATCACAAAATGAAACCTAAGTACATGTGGCACTTAGTGCCTACAGCCTGTCTCTGGGTCCCAGGACTGGGTGTAGCTGACAGCGCTCTACTAAAGAAACCAACAGCGGACCCCACCGAACTCAAGAATTACCGCCCCATCTCGCTCCTCCCGTTTCCAGCCAAAGTCATCGAGAAGACCGTCAACAAGCAGCTGGCCGCCTTCCTCGAGACGAATGGATCCCTCGACCCCTCACAGTCTGGCTTCCGAGCCAACCACAGCACCGAGACCGCCCTCATCGCTGCCACCGATGACATCCGAGCCCTGCTGGACAACGGAGAAACAGCGGCCCTCATCCTCCTAGACCTCTCCGCGGCATTCGACACTGTCTGCCACCGCACCCTAGTGCAGCGCCTCAGCAACGTCGGAATCCAGGAGAAGGCACTGGAATGGATCATCTCCTTCCTCGACGGAAGGACACAGAGAGTCCGCCTACCACCGTACAAGTCAGAGGCCACCGAAGTCATCTGCGGCGTCCCCAAGGATCCTCACTCAGCCCCACCCTCTTCAACGTCTACATGAGCCCCCTTGCGGCCATCGCACGCCAACACAACCTCAACATCATCTCCTACAAAGACGACACCCAGCTGATCCTCTCCCTGACCAACGACCCCGCCGCCGCCAGAGCCAACCTCCACGAAGGGATGAAAGACGTAGCCGAGTGGATGATGACCAGCCGCCTGAAACTGAACTCAGACAAGACGGAAGTCCTCATCCTGGGCTCCTCGCCCTCCGCCTGGGACGACTCCTGGTGGCCCCCCGCCCTGGGCACCGCACCCAAACCAACAGACCACGCACGAAACCTGGGCTTCATCCTGGACTCTTCCCTCTCCATGACCAGACAAGTCAACGCCGTCTCCTCGTCCTGTTTCAACATCCTGCGCATGCTACGGAAGATCTTCCGGTGGATCCCCACCGAGACCAGGAAGACGGTCACCCAGGCCCTTGTCACCAGCCGACTGGACTACGGCAACGCCCTCTACGCCGGAACCACCGCCAAGCTCCAGAAGAGACTCCAGCGGATACAGAACGCCTCAGCCAGACTCATCCTCGACATCCCCCGAAGCAGCCACATCTCCGGACATCTGAGAGACCTGCACTGGCTCCCCGTCAACAAGAGAATCACCTTCCGTCTCCTCACCCACGCACACAAAGCCCTACACGACCAAGGCCCGAGCTACCTCAACAACCGCCTCAACTTCTACGCTCCCAAACGCCATCTCCGATCAACCATCCACGCCCTCGCCGCCGTCCCCCGCATCCGAAGAGCGACAACAGGAGGAAGGTCCTTCTCTTACCTGGCCGCCAAGTCCTGGAACTCCCTCCCTCCCGACCTGCGCCTGACCCAAGACCACCTCTCCTTCAGGAAGAAGCTCAAGACCTGGCCTTGAGACCCTCCGGGTGAGTAGTGCGCTTTATAAATGGCTTTGATTGATTGATTGATTGATTGACAGTTGAGATTTGTCTATTCCTCCTAGACAGTCACAGACAATAGAGGGCTTGGGTGGGCCTGGTTGGGAGGGCGGAGCTGGGCACAGCCCTACACTTGATTAGGCTGTGTCCTGCCTCCACACAAAGGGCTGCATACCCCCCGTGTAGTTACTCTCGAGCCAGAGATGGGAGTGCACTTCAAAGGGAAACCTCCAGAAGTTTCTCCCACAAGAAGGCACCTGGTATAAATATTGGACCTCAGACACCAACACTTCAGGAGACTTCTGGGCCTGTAGAAACTCTGTAAGGAAGAAGAACTGTTGTACTGCTAAAAAGACTGCCTCTGCTGGACTGCTGCCCTGCTGGATTGGACCTGCACCTGAACTCGAACTCAGGACTTCCAGAGTGACTCCGGGAGTGACTCCAAGGGCTAGTCTGCTGGTTTCCTGTTCAGAGCCACAGGGAAAAAAACTCCCCACCACCTGAACCAGCACCCATATCCAGGTGGAGTAAGCCCCAGACCCCCAAATGGTGCCCCTCAGGTGTTGGACCCTTGGAGTGGCCTCAGAGAGGCTGAATTTAAGTTTTTGGGCTCTTCTGGCCGCAAATGGGCATGTTGGCACCAAAACCTTGTCAGTCACACAGCCCGCCAATGCAATGTTCTGTCAACCTGACTGTTAGCGTTACAGCATTGACTGCTTGAGGGGAGTGCCAACGCGGAGCTCCAGCCCGCCCGCTTGTGATGACAATAGGATTTTCTCGCTATAGCAATGATCGGCTGCGAGGTCAATCCTACGCTTTGCGCTTCTCTGCTCCTAACAGCCCCCTCCACTGTAAACGCGACACTTTGTGCTGGACTGAGAAGGTAACTTTTCAGCGGGACTAACCTGGTCGTTGTATCCGACCCGAGCTTCATCCCGATGGGCCTGAACTTGTGACTTTCTCCCAGTCGTGCACCACCAGACAGCCGTAAATGACACTTTGGGCTTTCTGGCACTTGAAATCTAACGATTTGATTTTTGGCGTTTTGGTCTTGACTTACTTATTACATTTTGCTCTATTTTTCGAAATTAGTATTGGATCTTCCTTGTGTTGAATTTTCACTTTATTACTGTCCGAAGTACTGCATAAATACTTTACACATTGCCTCTAAACTAAGCCTGACTGCTCTGTGCCAAGCTACCAGAGGGATGAACATAGGTTAATTTCGGGTTGGCTTGTATCTCACTTTGAAAAAGATTGTGGTTCCTGCTTGAGTAGAGTTTCACCCCCCTCAACCAGTAACCCAATTTCTCACAAAGATCAAACACAGTAAACTGCCAGCACTCAATTTCCACACATGGAGTTGCAGATTGTACAGGTTCGGATTCAGGGCTCTGCGCCGCTGCTGTAACAGGAGATCCTCCCGAAGCAGTAGCATGATTGGAGGACAAATTCTGATGTCTAAAAGTTCCGAGTAACACAGTCTTCTTGCCCAACCTGGGGCTACAAGAATGACTTGGGCCCTGTCGTTCCTGATCTTCTTCAGAACTCAAAGAAGAAGGGACAGTGGCAGAAAGGCATAGGCATGCAGGAGTCCAGTACTCCAATCTATCCAGAACATTTCCCTAGAGAGAGCCTTCTTGGAAACTCCAGCGTGCAAAGGTTTTGACATTGCAAATTCTCAGTGTTTGCATAAATATGTAGCCAAGGTTCTTCCCATCGCTGGAAGATGCCCTGTGCCACTTTGGGGTATCACCATCATTCATGATCTGCCAGGCGCAACGGCTGAGTTTTTCAAAGATCTTTCCACGTGGGTCACAGCAAGGGAAATGGCCTGGCGCTCCAGCCAACTGGCATAGATGCAAAGTGGTTCCTAGCACAGGACACATGGCCCCACCACTCCCTACTTGTTGCTGTACCACGTGGCAGTGGTTTTGTCTGTGAGAATCTGAGACAGCCTCTCTTTGATGGATGGTAGGAAGGCTTTCAACACCAGGCAAATGGTCCTCAACTCGAACAGGTTGAAGTGGAGACAGGTCTCTGTTGGAGACCAGAGTCCTATAATCTCTACCTCTCCCAGAGACCTCTCCATCTTAGCAGTGATGCATACGTCACCACCATCAGCTCTGGGTAGGGCAGGGAGAAGAGTCCTATTGTATTTGAGCTACCACTGCAGGTCTTTTGCAGTCTCCTGTGAATCCTGGATGAATCCAACAGCTTCCCCTGATGCTTGCCCACCCAGACTTTAGGTTCCACAGTAGAGCTGAAATATGCCACCTCACATTGTCAACGGGCAGGATGCTGTATGCTAAGTGGCCCAGACTCCTCAGAGCTGCTCTCACAGAGACCCAGTACAGAGGCTGAAATATCGGGATCATAGCATGAATGTCCAAGACCCATTGGGGTGAAGAAATGGCCCAAACCTACACCATATTCAGGGTGGCTCCAATGAAAGCGAAGAAGTTATGAGTGACTTTGGCAAGTTGATAGTGATCCCCAAAGGTGTCAGGAGGTTTCCAGTTTTTCCCTACCTCGACGACAAACTGTTGAAAGAAGGCTTGCCACAGTCAGTTGTAGACCACCTTCAGACAGCTACGGATCTCATGACATTGGTGACATTCACTGCCATCTGAAAGTGGCATATGATGGTCTGTGGTGAGTCCACCTTCAACAATCAGTCATTGAGGTAGTGGAAAACTGGTACCCCAACTTCCAAAGTTGTGCTGTGACCATCGGCTTCACCTTTGTGAACACCCAAGGGACACTGTTGAGGCCAAAGCGGAGCAAATTGAAAATTCTCCTGGCCTATCTTAAACCGCTATTAAAGTCTGTGGAACTGCAGGACAGGTACATGCAAGTAGACATCCTACAGGTCCAAAGCCACCATTCTGCTACCTGAATGCAGGGCAGACAGAACCAGGCCCAACATGAGCATCTTGACTCTGTCCTTTCATTCATCTTCAGCATGTGAAAATAGCAGGAGTAACAGCCAGTCCTTCTTCCTGGGCCTGTACCCTCTTTATGACTTCTTTGGTCAAACCAGCCTGCACTTCCTGGAGCAAGATGGACGCTCCTGAAGGATGTTTTGATGTGGATGGAAGATGTGACCAGTCGAAAGGAATGGAAGGGTTGGATGATATGGAGGACCTACCTATCAGATGTTATATTTTTTTACCTTTGGAGTAAGTGTTTGATCCTGCATCCCACAAGGCAGTTGTGTGCCACTAAAGGCTAACTAAAGTGGCTTGGAGGCCCTTGCCATAGGAAGGCCGAACTGGGAAGTTTGTTGCCCTGGTGGCCTGGATGCTGTCTGATTGATCCCCTTTCCCGACCTGAAAGGACTTTGGTGCCTTCTGTGGTTTAGATGGCCCTTGCCATTGGCTGTACACTAACCCCCTGAAATAGCCTTGAAAGGGGCACAACTAATGAGGATACTGTCTTGCAAGGGTGGAAAGCCCAAGGGGAAATGCCGTGGTCAGGCCTTCTGTAAAGTATTCCAAGTTGTAAGTTACATTAGAAATCATAGTACTTTAATTGCTATTTTATCTTTCCTCATTTGTGTGGGTAAATCATTATTTTTTTAGAAAATCAAATATCAGGATGGAAAAATGACAAACAAAAAAACAATTACAGAGACAGAAATGTAGAGTTGGCCAGAATGAGATTACTAGGTAAAGTCCCTAGTTATTGGAAGTCCATGCTCAGATGAAACACTGTTTTTCAAAAGGCAAATGCGTTCTAGAATGTGTCCACAAGTGCATGCTGGTGGCTCACTGGAGAAAATTAAAGCTTGCGCCTCTTGCTGGTTGTCCTCTTGGACTCCTCTTCTACTGGTCCATACGATCACCCCCTCCTAAGGGGAACTGATGTCTCCTGAGTTGTAAGCTCCGTAATGACAGGTGGTGACAGGTGTCTCGCTGGTTTCCAGGGCCTCCTTTTCTGTGGAGGTACCCCGTTGCGTGTTGGACAGGGGCGCTTTTCTGCTATGGCGGAGGAGCATCGCAGCACTGCTGAAAGGCAGCAGGCAGAAGAAAAATAAAAAATTAAAATAAAGCTATTTTATTATCATTTTATTTTTCAGTGCCAGTCTCGCAGTCTAGGACGGGCGGAGGCATGTCGCAGCGTCACACAGCAGGGGTAGGCACTGAAAGTGCATATGTTGGTTTGGCTGGCCATCTTAGGACAATCAAACCGACATGGACACTTTGATATCTCTAGGCTGCACCTTGGAGATATCAGCAACGCTAAGGGGCACGGGCTCCTAGTCCCTGCTGGAGCGTGAAACAGCCCCCCTCAGCCCAATTCCAGCGCTTCTCTCATGCCGGGAGTGCTGGGATTGCATGGGGAGTCTGGGAGCCTGTGCTCATGAGGATTGCAGTGCTGGGAGCAGAGGAGCAGCGCGGCGCAGAAGATCAGGCCTGGCGCGGTGAAAGGTAAGTGTACATGTCTTTATTTTTTTTTATTATTTTCTCCCCCTTCCGCTGCCCCTCCATGTTGGATAGGCAGCAGCTGTTGCTGCTGTTGGATGATGTTTATTGTCAACATAAAGAGGTTTTGATGTATTTCTAATTTCATCACAAATATCCTGGAACCCATCCTGCACCACCCCAGTAAAGGTACACATGAAAGACATGTTATGCTCCAGAAGGACATTATTGGCCTTCTGGAGCCCATTGCTCACCCTCTGCAACCCAAGATGCTTCCTCAGGAGGTCATTGTGTTTTTAGAAGAGAATTAGCATCTGCTCCATCTGATCCTGATGTCTGGAGGCTGCACCTATGATATTCTGGCCCGCAGCTGCTCTAAAACTATGGGCATCACTGTCCTCACTCAGCTCGCGCATTCCAGTCCTACTCCTGGCATCACTATCCTGTGACCTAGAGCGTGTGTGCACCGTTATTGTGGGTCCTGTCTCAACTGTCAACTGTAGATGTTGTAGCTGTAGTACATACTGGAGCCAGGACAGGGTTGCACTCTACAGAGTTGGTAGAGGCAGGGCCGACCTTGGACTTGGGCTCCCTGGGCCCAGGCCCAAGGAGCCAATATTCCAAGGGGTGCAGCATGGAGCTGCCTGACTTAAAGACTTTGTAGTCAGTCCTCTTCAGTGCCCATGACGAGATAGTCTCGTCATGGAGCACGGTTGCGCTGTGCCCATGACGAGACTATCTCGTCATGAACCCCACCCACTAGTGCAACGCCCGGCACAGGAGGGGGAAAGGGCGTGGCACTGAAGGGGTTAATGTACCCCAGCATAATTGTAAGCACCCCATCAACCCCCTGCCCGCCTCCCATCTTCCTCACACCGCCTGCTGTCACACCGCAATTCACAACAAACACCACATTGTATTTCCGTCCAGGGAGCAGTCCGATTTAGGGCCGGCGTTGGGTAGAGGTTGTTGGGGTACAGGGAGCTAATACACAAGATTAGGGAAGAGGGCCTGCGCATGCTATCTGTTGTTGGTGTAGTGTAGACATGGGTTAAGTGAGGCTCACCCTTGTAGCCGGACCATACAACCCAGAGGGGCCGGCCTATTCACACTCACAATCCACACCAGCAGCTGTCTTTACATCTAATGCTTTGGCATCTTTTGGATTGGTGGGTGGGATTTTCTCATTGGTTTGCTGAAAATCCACTCTGGCTGAGGGTCTGTGATTATAATGCAAAGAGGCAACAATTAATTGTGAAAACAGATACTTATCTTCAAAAACATTTACTACGTAATCTTCTATGTAGTTTTTGATTAGCACGTACTGGACTCTTTGCTGGGTTATGCTGTCAAGTCAAGTTAGTCAAGATGGAGTTTAAAATGGGCAGGGGTTGCTGCCTACAAGAGCTTTGCCAAAGGTCACCTTCTATCTGTGTCTCATGGCTTTCTGTGCCTATCCTTGCCGTAATACTGCTCCTACCTGCATGCTACTGCAAAAAATGATTTGCCAACTAAAAACCTGTCCTGTAGCCTGCGCAGTTGAACAACAATGGTATTGTAGGTTGGGGGCACCCTGTCATAAATGCAGAGGATTATTTTATGGTTGCATTGTTGGCCACCCTTTGATTTGGTTGTATTAATGAATGGTTTTGAGCATGATTAACACAATTTTTTAAAACTTTTTAGAAAATGTCAGGATCAAGAGCAATGAATTTGTAAGTAGAGCTATGGTATAACATGCCAAATGACTGTGCTCTAAACACACAAAAAAAAGTTATATGCAATTAGAAGGACCCTGATTGATATTGCTACCTTGTTGGTAAGGCACTACTCTAGTTCTGAGATTACCCAGGACATTAAATCAATCAGCAAACTAGAATGCACCATCACTAATGTTGGCACCCCAGAGAGACAAGTGAACACATGACCCACACACTGACATTGCAGCCTGGCAGAGCAACTTTTAAGCTGACAACTCAACGTAACCATGTTAGTCATTTACAAAGTTTAAAAAAAACAAATGAAAGTGATGTAAAACATACCTAAGGCAGTACTTGTCACCCAAACATGTCTTAAAACATGTTGCTCCTAATGAAATACAGCAGAAAAACAACCAAAAAGTAGATTGGTGTATTGTAATTTTCTTTAGCAAGTATCATTACCAGCTGTATATTGTGGAAACATAACACACAAGAACAGGGGCACAAATGAGACTGCGGCAGCTGATCAAAACACAAGCTGATTGTCCCATAGACCTGTTGTGACTAAAAATAACATGGAACATTGTATTTTTTAAACAATAAAATTGATCATTAAATTATATTATGAAGGTAAAAGATAGGAGCTCCTGTACCACTCTGCATTTTAAATATATCTAGGCATCATTTCAAAGATAACGCAAATGTTGCTTTGATAACAACTGTTACGTCTCAAATCAAGATACAAAATGAAAAAAATCATAAGAGCAGCAAATGTTTGGTATAGTAGTGTTTTAACTTACCAGTCTCCACTCCACCAGGAAATCCTGCAAAGCCTTCAGTGTGCAGAAAACCCAAGATCTTCTCCTCCCAGGGAAAGAAAATAAGGGGCCTGCAAGATCCACCATCACTCTGCTGGGCCTTTAGGTGCGCTTTGGAGCCCGGGAGCTCACTGTCCCCGTAGATTATTCCAACGCTTGTGTATTTCCTCCTGTGAGCGCCTGGTGCTAGATATAGCATTCACTTTGGCCACTTTGGTAGTCCGAACAAGGGCACCAAGCAACTGTGGGTCCACCCTTACAATCTCATTTACCATGACCTTGTTGAGAACAGCTTTGAATTTATGATCCAGTTTCAACTCCTTCATGCCCTGTTCGGCCAGTTCACTGCCAGTGCACAGGCACGCTGGTATAATTCTAAATGCGTTTACATCTAATATTCAGGGTTAGTGATGTGTGTTTTCAATAGTGTAACACAGCAGCAGTTCACTAATATTACTGTAAATAATCTCTGTTATTCCCCTCCCATTTCTCATATGTGAAGTACTGTTTTGATCTAAAAGAACCTTTTTTTATGGACGTTGCTGAAACAATAGCATATAATTTGTCTGAAAAATGTCTGTTATAGACTCTCACACATTACCCACATTAAAAATAAATTAAAGGAAAACACTATGGACAACAATCGCTTTAAGAATTATTCAAGGTCAACAGGGCAATACTTTCTCAGGGGGCCCCCTGAAAGGCTGGGGCCCTTGGCCAGAGCCCACTTTGCCTATGCCTTAAAACGTCTCTGTTGAAATGTTAAAATATACCTGACGTGATTTTGCCAGTAACGTACCATACGGAAACCAATAACTTGTACTACTGATCATTGTGTGTATGTTCTTGTGTGCCCAGGTGGACTAAGGTAAGTGGGTAGCACTATTTTCTTTTTGAAAAAGGGGATTTGGAACACAAGAGAGCAATCACCAAGAAAGATCAGTCTTATCCTTTGGCCAGGCATTTAAATAGTTTGCAAGAGAGACACCAATCTTCTGTCTTTTTTTGGTATTGACAGGATTACGTCATGGAGAAGAAGAGGAGACTGAATTATTGTTGTTTATATAATATATTGTCCATTTTGTTCTCAGAATCTATTTTCAGGTCCTTTGCTTGTACATATATTCGACAGCTTGGGGAGCAGATATAACCAATGAAGGTGGAATAATCCCCAAACTTTTATCAGCACAAATAAACTGGTGTGAATTGACCCTTGGCTGTTTCCTGTGTAAATAGAGGAGATTGGAGGAGACGTTTAGATGTTTCCAGTGTTGATATATATATATCTATCTATATATTCACTGAAAAAACCATAGGTTTCAGGCACATTATAGTTAGGAATTAGCATTTAAAAATCCTTAGAAATTCACTGAAAAAACCATAGGTTTCAGGGGCGTTATGGTTAGCTGGACTTTTTACTCGTACAAAACCATTGAAATTCCCCCGTTACAGTTAGTTCAGCTAACTATAACTCGCGCGCCCGCAATGCACTGCTGATGACGTCACATATTACATCTCTCATGACATGGTCAGTGACATCACTCATGACATCACTGATGACATCTCAAATGACATCACTGATGACATCGCTGATGACATCATCCAGTGAATGTGTGTTTTTCTGAAAATTACATATGTTTTATATATGTATATCTCAAGGTCGATGGAAGAATAAATGGGTATATAAGTGTCTAAATGGATGATTTGTTTTTGAAAAATTGATTGTATAACTGACTGATTAAGTGTATCTTAGTGAATACATGGCTTAGTGAGTAATGTTTAAATATGTAAATATCTGTATCAGTCTCTCACTTTGTGTATAAGTGGCTGCATGGGTTGGTGAGTAGCTACATGAGTGCCGTAACTAGTCTGGGGCAAACTGTTAGAGGGACCTGACATCTACCTGTGCCTGTTTGTGGCCGTTTTGTCTCCCTCCCGCCGCCGCAGACTACTATACCGCGGCTGCTGTGCGGAGGGGGACTTCATCCCCCAGGTTCCTGAGCGCCGGAAGCCGGTGTAGCATCACACGCGCCTGGAGGCGCTTTAAATTCCATCACGGCCCCGGTGGAGCGGGTGCCGTAACCAGTCTGGGGCAAACTGTTAGAGGGACCTTACATCTACCTGTGCCTGTTTGTGGCCGTTTTGTCTCACTCCCGCCGCCGCAGACTACTATACCGTGGCCGCTGTGCGGAGGGGGACTTCATCCCCCAGGCTCCTGAGCGCCGGAAGCCGGAAGCCGGCATAGCATCACACGCGCCTGGAGGCGCTTTAAATTCCATCACGGCCCCGGTGGAGCGGGTGCCGTAACCAGTCTGGGGCAAACTGTTAGAGGGACCTTACATCTACCTGTGCCTGTTTGTGGCCGTTTTGTCTCCCTCCCGCCGCTGCAGACTACTATACCGCGGCCGCTGTGCGGAGGGGGACTTCATCCCCCAGGCTCCTGAGCGCCGGAAGCCGGCGTAGCCTCACACGCGCCTGGAGGCGCTTTAAATTCCATCACGGCCCCGGTGGAGCGGGTGCCGTAACCAGTCTGGGGCAAACTGTTAAAGGGACCTTACATCTACCTGTGCCTGTTTGTGGCCGTTTTGTCTCCCTCCCGCCGCCGCAGACTACTATACCACGGCCGCTGTGCGGAGGGGGACTTCATCTCCCAGGCTCCTGAGCGCCGGAAGCCGGAAGCCGGCGTAGCATTCCACGCGCCTGGAGGCGCTTTAAATTCCATCACGGCCCCCGCGTCGCAGGATAGCGCGCGGGCAGTGCCGGGCTAAGCCCGGGCAAAGGGCGGGCCGTCTGCGGCCGTCCTAGGCAGAACGAGGCTGGGCTGGGCCACCCCCCTAGGCAGACCGTCTAAGGTTAGTGACAAGATTTGATTACCGCTGGGAGCATATTCCAACTTATAGTAGGAAGGACGCCATCTGTTGCATAGTATATCCGGCCAAACACTTAACATGGGGAAGAGAACACCAGCTGTGCCCAGGCCAAATGGTAAGCAGAAAATGCCTGTAACAACTCCCACTACCCCATTGCCTAGCTTGACAGCCATAGGCAAAGTGCTACAGAAGACCATTGGTGTTGTCGCTACGGCCATCCAGAATACCGAAAGGCGTCTCTCGCTTCCACCGAGCCTGCCCCTATTCATGCATCAAGAAAACTCACTGGATTCCCTGCTTGCTACATTTTATGCGGGGCTCCCAGGCGCAGACTCTAATGAGAACTGTATAATCGTAGACACGGTACCCCCTGGACATTTTTCTACGGACAGCAGGCTCTCGTCAACCCCTACTATGCTAAGGTCAAGCATGAATAGGAGCCTTGATTCTTCTTTACCCTTAGTTAATGACCAGGCACACTTAGAGGGCACAGGACTATGCCCCGATTTTGATGTGTTAACTACAGACAGGGACAAAAGCGTCAGTATATCGATGCAAACCAGGGGGCAGAAAGCTAAGAGGCAAAAAGCTACGCGAAAACAGAAACACATAGAGCCAGCGCCGAATAAATATAGAGACAAGGGTGGGCGCAACCAACTACAGAGGACCCCTGCCCCTGTAGAGCAAAATGAGGGTAAGGGGGAAGGTCAATCTAGTGATATGGATTCCCAAATTATAGAAGCCAGTGCAGCGCTGGGGAACGAGGGCTTCTGGGGGAGGATGGAGACCCTGATAACCACCCTTTTAGGGCCAATTAACCAACAAGTCCTTAACATAGATAAGAGGCTGAGAGCATTAGATGATCATGTGATAAAACTGGGCACAGGGCATAATTTACCAATTATACCAAATCCGGGGATAATCACTGCAGACAAACCCAAAAACATTGTGGTTAGCACAAACACAAGTGCCCTTATTAATGCCCCTTTGCCAACACCAAAACCGAGCACAAGTAAAAAGTCATCAAATGCGGAACTTCCAGCCAAACGGGCACCCAATCCTAAAACAACTAAGGCAGATAGCCCAGAAGGTATGGATCAAACCACTGCTAAAAGCAAAAGGGCACCACCTAGACAAGCCAATAATGATGCCCGAAATCCCCGAAATCCCCCATCATCTAAGTCGGATCAAACTGTAGCAACCAATACGAGACAGATCCCGGCTCGTATCAGTTTACCCCCAGAGTGTGGGGCCTATGTGTTGGTCCTAGTTAATGTGTCTAAATTGAGGAAGGATCAAGAGGAAAACCCCACAACTCTTAAAAATAGAACCCTCCATTGGTTATCTGGAAACTGTAATTTTCCAATGGAAGGAGCAGGGGAGATTATTCACACCCAAAGAGTGGGGTGGGTGGGCCCGTTGAGAAAAAAGTTTGAGGGGGACTGCATAATTATAAATTTTAGGTCCCCGCAATGGGCGCAAACCACACTTGCATAAGCTCCACTGCCCTCACCTTGGGAATTTAACACTACTCTGCTCCCTTTGGGATACTTCTACAGGCACTTAATAGATTCTAATTTTAATGCGGGACTAACCCCTCAGCATATCAATTGGACCTAAATTACAATATCAGGAATAACCGCCGATTGTGCCACCAGGATCAAAATTCCAATTTTAGGAATGGCCCCCCATTAGGTCACCAGACCGCACCCCCAGTATACCCAATGTCACATCCATTCTTTCCCATTTTTCCCCAGCATATCCCAAGGGAGAGGCTTCATGCAGGGATCAATCAAAATTGCAACATGCCCCAGAATGAGTTGAGGTACATGTACAACATCCCAACTTATAACCGGTTTGAACATGCTTTTTCAAACCTAGAAGATCAGGATTGACTGGGCAACAGAGAAAGTAATATTGAATGTGAAGAGGTACCTAATGTTACTGGGGAACATTCACACCCAACACAAACTAACACAACCCAGATAATGGTAGCGCACAACGTCACTGTCCTACCCTCAGTCATACATGAGGATATAACCACCATACCAACTCGACCTAAGCAGAGTGTTAGGGACAAGCTCCCTGGTTCCTTTAGCCATTCTGACTTGTCAATCCTTAGCTGGAACGTTGCTGGTTTAGAACCAAGATTGTCAGACCCTCAATGGGTCCAGCTATTGGATGGCAAAGACATTATTATGTTTCAAGATACATGGGCTGTAGGGAATCTATATATAGAGGGCTACCATTGCTGTAGTGTGATTGCATCTAAGCCTGTTTTCGGTCGTGCAGTGGGAGGACTATTTATAGGTATCAGGACATTGGCGGGTGGCACCATCAAAGACTTATCAGGAGGGAACCCGAATATTCAGGTCCTTGAGTTCAAGCGAAAGACAAGGATTTATTTAATACATTTTTATAATAATGATTTTTGTTCTGTACCCAATAAGAACTACACAGCACTCTCTAAGACTTTACGAAATTTGGAAGCAAATATAGAATTAGAGGAGGAGATAGGGATTTTAATCGGGGGGGATTTCAACGCGAAAATTACAAAGAAGTGCTGGCCTGAGGATAATAACTACTTAGATCAAGCTGAACGAAGGGGTATTGAATTAGCCAACATGCTAAGTGAGCACATTCTTGGCAATGCTATGGAAACAGGTCAAACCTCTAGCATGGACTGTGTCCCCACGTTCAGAGGGAGGGACTGCCGTTCAACTATTGATTTTATTTTTATGTCCCCTTACTTAGTAGACCGTGTAATAGAACCCAAAGTGATAGAGACATCATTTGGAGATCATAATCCCCTCACAATTACCCTGCATTTAGGCTCCAGTCCGGTATATGTCAATTTAAACGGAGCAAGAGATATCACACCTTCTGGTGATGGCCTGCGATTAAAATGGAGGGGAATTGACAGCGGGGCCATACTAGAAAGCATGAAAAATGAACATCCCGAATTAATTAATTCCTGTTTATCTCTAGATGGGAATAGTCACAGAATAATTACGGACTTTGGCAAACTGTGTTTAGCAATAAAAATTTATTTTTCAGTTCCACTGTCAAAGAAAGGGAAAGAGCCAAGGTGGTTTGATTCCGCCTGTTCAGCAGCAAACAGGGAACTGCGTAGGGCACTAACCACCAAGCCAAGGAGCACAGCAGAGGTACAGACAGCTAGGAAATACTACAAACTAAAAATAGCTGAAAGGAAGGCTGCATTACTGACGGAACAGTGGGAATCGCTGGTTGGAAGTGCTAACTTGAAGAGCAGCGGCCCAGTCAGCCGTCAGGAAAATGCGAGACATGGGCAAACATCTATCCCCAATTAGCTGTAATATAACCAGCAGCACCTGGGAGGCCCATTTCTCCAAAATATATGCTGCCCCTCCCGAGGAAGTAACTGTCTCGGCCCCTGGAAAGCTTACAGATTGACCTCTATGAGGTAGAGGTAGCCATCAGAGAGAGCCTTGGTAACAAGGCCCCAGGTCCTGATGGACTCCCCATAGACGTTATTAAACATAGTCCGGATCTATGGGCACCAATTCTTCTTAATGTTTATAATAGCCTGCCAAGAGTGCCCATGCCCAAAACTTGGGCTACCAGTATTATAGTCCCAATTTTTAAAAAGGGCGACAGGTCAGATCCAGTTAACTACCGTCCGATCACGCTCTTGGATAATACCCTAAAAATTCTCAGGCGAGTTATCTATAACAGGGTGGTAGAGTGGACTGAAGACACAGATCTATTGGACCCGTGCCAGATGGGATTCAGGAGCAAGGTGGGCACGGTGGAGCAATGTTTGAACCTAAAGTTGATAATTGTTATGTATAACGTTGCTCGATCGTCCCCTATTTACCTTGCATTCATGGATCTTTCATCCGCTTTTGATTTAGTTAATAGATTCAAATTGTGGGCCATGCTTCTTAATTATGGACTGGATGAGGCCCTTGTAAACTTCCTGGCTTATCTTCACACTGACCTTAAGGCACAAGTCAGGATTGGGATGGGTGGAGAAGTATCCGGAGCCATAAAAATAGGCAGGGGGGTCAGACAGGGGTGCGTTTTAGCACCTCTGCTGTTTATTATTTACATTAACGGTCTAGCTAAAGCACTGAAACAAGTGACTAGAGACGTCCCAATTATCCAGGGGCACCCATTGCCAGTTTTATTATACGCAGACGATGCGGTCCTTATGGGCCGCACTCCAAATGCCCTCCGTTTGCTTGTTGAAACCTTTGTTCAACACATGGAGGCCCTAGATCTGCGTGTAAATTTAAAAAAATCTTTCATTATGCCATGTGGGCCTGGGAAACGAAAGCTCAATACTATACATATAGGGTCAAACAAATTAGAATCTGTAACCTCATTTCCATATCTAGGGTTGGTTTTCGCTGCGAACGGCTCATGGAGTGGGCATTCTGCCCACGCCATGGGCAAGTTCTCGAAAGCCACCAATTCTATATTGAGTCTTTGACGTCCAAAGAAAATAGGCACCACCAGAGCTATTTTAAATTTTTTTAGATTACAGTGCATTCCTGTAGCCACATATGGGGCTGAGGTCTGGGGACTGGGGAAAAGTCCCGGAATTCAGCGTGAAGAAAGTCGTTTTTGTAGGAAAATACTGGGCGCCCCAATCTCATCCTCTGAATTTATTTGTCATAAAGAACTAAACCTCCCCTATGTTTGCGACTTTATCAGAACTAGACCAGTTCTATTCTGGATTAGGATCTGGAGGAACAACTCAGCAACTTTAACACAAGACATTATAAAAGACTGCCTCAAATGTGACCACGGCTTATCAATCCCTTGGTTTGCGGGAGTTTTAAAAACATTGCGTGCCGTGGACAGAGGCGATCTTTTCTCCGACCCATCCAGAATTGAGCCTAAAGACAAGGTTGAGGTCAAGCAAGCACTATATGCACTTTTTAACTCAGAAAGAATGGGAAGGGAAATATTTAAACCCACTGTTGTTACATACATAGGGAATGATCTGTGTAGGCAACCACTTCCACCCTACCTTACCCTCCCCATGTCCAACTGGGAAAGATCCTTGCTATTTCGTCTTAGGGCAGGCTCTGTGAAATTTCTATTGGGCTTTCCCCTGGGTTATCACCACACAACACAATATAACCCATGTCCGTGCGATGGCATTAGTACACAGAATGATCTGCACTTCCTATTCTTCTGTAAATTTTACTTAAAATATATTATTTGGTTTCTAACCCCTTATTTTAGAAAACAAAGACCCCTCTCTCTGGGGGAGTCTTGCTCAATGCTATTTTCCCTGGATACATTAATTTTACGCACTAGCACTTTTATGAGACTGATAATACGCGCACGTTCTTATTGTTGTACTTTTATGGATTTTTATGAAATTCGAATAAAGGTCTTTTGAACTTGACCTTGAGTGTCTATATAGGTTATTAGTTGGTTTTTTGAGTCTCAGTATGAGTGTCTGAGTGTCTGTATGGTTCGGTGGGGGGTATTACGTAGTGCATAGGTGCATGAATGAGTGACTCACTGTTTGTATGTGATGAAGACAGCATGTGTGCAGGACTGTATGGGTGGATGAGTGTGTGCATTGGTGTGTTAGTGAGTGAATGACTGTCTCAATAGTGTCTTTATGAGTAACTACATATGTTTTAAACTAGTATATGTGACTATTGGTGTATATAAGTGAGTATATGTGAGAGTGAGAGATTGAAAGAGTTCCTGTATGAATAAGTATGTGTTTCTATAAGTGATTGTTTAAAAGACTAAGTATGTGTAAGTTTCTATAAAAGTAAGTGTGGTGGTGTGTGTATAACTGTATATGCAAGTAAATGGATGTTTGATTCTTTATTAGCATGAGTGACTATGTGTGTGAGTAACTCTATGGATGAGTGGCATTGTGTAACAGGATGTATAGGTATATGAGTACATATGATGAGTGAGTACATTTATGAGTGACTGTATAGGACTGTTGGTGAATGAGTGGATGTGTATGTGGATCTTATAATTACTGAATAGGTTGTTGTAACTGGTATTGGTATGTCCATTGTTTTGAAAATTTTAGTTTCTATTTTTGAAAGTGTGTATTAAAGGTTGTATTAGGGGGAGAGGAGGTCTGCCACTCTATCACAAGGATGATGTCATCAGTGATGTCATCAGTGATGTCATTTGAGATGTCATCAGTGATGTCATGAGTGATGTCACAGACCATGTCATGAGTGATGTAATATGTGACGTCATCAGCAGTGCATTGCGGGCGCGTGAGTTATAGTTAGCTGAACTAACTATAACGGGGGAATTTCAATGGTTTTGTACGAGTGAAAAGTCCAGCTAACTATAACGCCCCTGAAACCTATGTTTTTTTCAGTGAATTTCTAAGGTTTTTTAAATGATAATTCCTAACTATAACGTGCCTGAAACCTATGGTTTTTTCAGTGAATTTCAAAGGTTTTTTAAATGCTAATTTCTAACTATGCCTACAGAGATAGGACATGTGAAGAAAGAAGAAAAAACGCACAGAAAGGAAAAAAAGAAATGCAGAAAGAAGCAACAGAAGTCCTCAAAGACGAAGAAAAGTGCAGGAAGAAGGATAACGTGCATAAAGAACAAACAGAAGAGCAGAAAGAAGCCTTGTTGCAAAATCATCCTGTACCCTCAACTTTTTCAGACGGATACTGGTGGTAACTGAGTCTGACTAACCAGTCCTAGAGCCAGTGCTATGTTAAAAGACACTCAGAATACAGTGAAAACACCTACATACACTAGGGAACACTATGCGTTGGGGTCCCCCTGTGATTAGCATGACCTCCCCTGTAAGCCCCTAGTATATAATAGAGCAGGGGATTAAAACTACCTCTTAAAACGCGCACACGTCACCTCAGGCCCCGTCCCTTCCCTTCCCCACTGTGTAAACACACGCTGTGGCCGTTTTAAGTTGGGAGATTAAGTCCCCTTGAATCCTGAGGGTCCCTAGGGTCCAACTAGCCCACTAGGTACCTCCAGTAAGCGCCACAGAGCTGCGTTGCAGAGAGGTGTATAAAGTGGCACGGCCTGGACCACCTCTCTGCAATGCAGCTCAGTGGCGCTTACTGGAAGCACCTGGTGGGCTAGTTAGCCCCCAGAGGCCCTCAGGATTGAAGGGGAATTATTTCCCCAACTTAAAACGCGCCATAGGGCGTGTTTGCCCACATCACCTCAGGCCCCGTCCCCTCCCTTCCCCACTGTGTAAACACGCCCTGTGGCCGCTTTTTAATTTGGGAGATTAAGTCCCCTTGAATCCTGAGGGTCCCTAGGGGCAAAATAGCCGACTAGGTATGTCCAGTAAGCGCCATTGCAGAGAGGTGTAAAAAGGGGCACGGCCTGCACCACCTCTCTGCAACGCAGAGCAGTGGCGCTTACTGGAAGCACCTGGTGGGCTAGTTGGCCCCCAGGGTCCCTCAGGATTGAAGGGGAATTATTTCCCCAACTTAAAACACGCCATAGGGCGTGTTTGCACACGTCACCTCAGGCCCCGTCCCCTCCCTTCACCACTGTGTAAACGGGCCCTGTGGCCGTTCTAAGTTGAGAGATTAAGTCCCCTTGAATCCTAAGGGTCCCTAGGGTCAAACTAGCCCACTAGGTACCTCCAGTAAGTGCCACAGAGCTGCGTTGCATATAGGTGTAAAAAGGGGCGTGGCCTCAGAACACCTGTCTGCAACGCAGCTCCCTGGCGCATACTGGAGATACCTGTTGGGCTAGTTGGCCCTCAGGGACCCTCAGTATTGAAGGGGAATTAATTCCCCAATTTACAACTGGCCAGGGGGCGCGTTTGCAGAGTGCTGTAAGGAGGGGGCGTGGCCTCCGGCGCGATGCCGGTCTTTTATTTATTCTATTTTTTTAAGAAGGAGGGTTGTGTGGCCCCCTTCTTTTTCTAATTTATTGGCCCTGGGGACCCCACCCCCCAGGGCCTGCACCCTAATTTTGTTTAGTTGAAAAAAAATAATTTGGCCCTCCCAAGGCCTTAATCGGCCCCAGGGACCCCAACCCCCGGGTCATGGCCTTTTTTTGTTTTAATTCTTTAGGAGGGGGGCTGCGTTGCCCCCCTCCTCAGGGCACTTATGGCCCCGGGGACCCCATCCCCCGGGGCCGGCTTTTGTTTTTTATTATTTTTAAAAAATATATATTTATAGAAACACCTAGGACATGCTGGACAAACCATATGTACCTATCACCATGACGATTTGCGTGATATTCATTAAAAGGCGACTATGCATACAATGAATCCACGTGGAATGTATTTACACCGCTAGTGAAGCTCTGACGTGTCTGACGCCCTACCGTGCCTAATCCCGGCGCCCCCGCCGGTGGGTACTCTCCAAGTAGACACCCTTTTTTTTTTTTTTTTAAAAACGTTTTTATTGCAGAACAATAGGGGAAGCAGCTTACATACATAATGACCCTGCACCGCAAATGCCAGTGCCGTTTCCTTTCTTGGCCATGAGGCTTCCGTACACAGCTTGTGAGCCCACATCCCAGAGGCCGGGCAGCGGTAACATGTAGGTCATTATACTTAACCATATTTCAACCTGTACATTTGTTTATATCATTATAGGACGTCTGCGTTCCGCTTTGAAGTTTTCTCCCCCCTTCCCCCCCCACCCAGTCACTCCCCCTCCCCAGTCCCTATCCCCCTATCCCCCTCCCTCTCCACCCTCCAGTGCCCTCGCCTACGGTCCAAGTAGACACCCTTGTTGTTTATTTATACAAACATGGGTAGCTATTGACGGGCACATTTAATACACACGCACACCAAGCCATTCAAAGGGGATTCGACAAAAATTCGACCAAACTATGCAAGAAACCCCCCTCACGGTTAATAAAACACACATCCACCGCCGGATGTGTAATACTTTTTATTTTACTCTCTGGAAAGGAGACGAACCTCACTTGAGAGTCACAGCGTGCTCCTGGCTGAGCCCAATGCTGTGTTACACCCACCAGTGCCCGCCGAGTGCCACACACCTCTGTGTTGTATTCCACCAGCTACTGCGTATGCTATGACACTCTCTAGTCCATGTGCACTGTAACACCACCCCGTGAATATGTCATGCCACACTTGCCTTCGCATGGGTTATATTGCCCCATCTAACGTGCCTTCCTCGATGCCTATGTTATAACGCACAGCTCTATGCCATACATATTACAATCTGAGATCCATATCTTTGTCACAGTGCATATGCAACGTTACACTCCCCAGCACATATTTTATATTACAACTTTAGAGACTAGTTAGGTTACACAACACTGCCCTGTGCATATTACACTCCAAGGCGCATATCGCATACCATGCGCTAGTGCTTGTGCTATCTCGCGCTATGAATCTTTCATTGCGCACAAGGTATTGCATATTATATTTCACGCCCCGGTTCATCTTATATCACACTATTTGGTGCATAGTTTATACCATATACTATATCTAGTTTTCATTTTCAATCGTGCTCTCAGGACTATGTTCTATATACCAATGCGTCCACCTACCCTTTTCACGGGCATTACATTTTGCGATGGGGGGTGGAGGGTCAGGGGGTGTTTCTGCCAAGTGAGCCCAGAGTCACAGTCACAAACGTCCTCTTCTTCCTGAATAAAAGTGAGATTATGCTGCATACTTGTTCATATTTTATGTAGTTCGCACAGACACACATTTTAAAAACAATAAAGTTCCTAATACCCACCTTCTCTGAACAGGTTAGCTTGCTGCCCCATCCACCTCCTCCCTATCCTCTGTTGTCTGAATCCATGGACTAGCCTCCTCCCTCCTGCCATGCATGGTCTGATGTGCTGCCACTGCCATCCATTTAGCATGATGTACCAGTCCACTCCTCCTGCCCTCCATTGCCCAATTCTATGGCCCATCATTGACCTCCTGCTTAGCCTCTGTGCTTAGCTTGCTACCCCTATTCTCCTTCCCCCTGCCCTCCGATGTCTTTGTGCATGTCCCTGCTCCATCCTTTTTGCCCACCATGTTCCATGGACCTGCCACTCCTATCTACTCTGAGTGTTCTGTTGAGCTTCCACTCCCCTCCCACCTGCCTAGCATTGTCAGATGACTGTAACCTGTCCCTGCCACCTCCACCCTGCCTGTCCACATGCCATGCCCCTATCCCCTTCCTCCTGTCCTCCATGGTCCATTTTACTGCCACACCCTTCTGCCCTCCCTGGTCTGTTGTGCTGCAACTGCTCCTCCTGCCTGCCCCGCGCGGTCTGTTGTGAGGCCCCTTCCCCTGAACTCTCTTGTCTGTGCCCAGGTCCTTACCCTCCCTTCTATCCTCCATGGTCCTTTGTGCATGCACCTGCACCCTCTTTCTTGCCCATCATAGCTATTGTGCTGCCACTAACCTTCCCGCTTGCCATGCATGGTCTTCTGTGCTGCCATGGCCCCTCCCACCTTCCCTGTGTGGTCAGCTAGCTGCCCCTGACCCCTCCCACCTTCCCTCCATGGTCTGTGTGTATGCCATCATAGTCTCATTGTTGCTCTCCATGGTGTGTCTTGTTTCTAGTGCCCATCCTGCCTGACCTCCATGGTCATCTTGCTGCTCCTGTCCTGACCCCTTGCCCCCAGCCCTCTGTTTCCATGTGCAGACCCCTTTTCCCTCCCTCCTGGCTTGTCTGCTCCATTGTAATGCCCCTGATCCGTCCCTCCTGCCCTTTATGGTCTGTTATGCTGCAGCTTCCTCTCCTGTCTGTCCATTATGGTCAGCTAGCTACCATTGCCTCTTGCCCCTCTGTTCTCTGTTGTCCATGTGCATGGTTCTGTCCCCACCCGATTGTTTTCTATGGATTGTTGTGCTGCACTCCCGTCCCGCATGCCCTATGTGGTGTGTTGTGCTGCTGCAAACTCTGATGCCTGCCCTGCAGGGTCAGTTTGGTGCACCTCTCCATGTCCCTCCTGTCCTCTGTTATCCGAGTCCATGTCCCTACCCCAATTCCTCCTGCCTACCATGATCCAATGTACCATACTTGCGAACATTTTGAACTTGGTAAGAGGGAGATTTTGAAAAAACTGGGGTATTGATTTTCCCCTTTGAGTTACATTGAAAAAGAGGAGATTGTAGACAGGAGACAGATCAAATAAAGCCAATTTGAGCTTAAAAACATTGGACGTTTCCTGGCTGAAACGGGTCTGTTGGCATGTATGGTTGTACTACCACTGCCTCTTCCTTCTGCCCACAATGGTCTAATATATTGCCACAGCCTCTCTTGCCAGTCCTGTAGTGTTGGTTTGTTTCCCCTGCCCCCCTTTCCACTGCTCTCCATAGTCTGTTGTGCTGCCACTGCCCTTCCTGCCTGCCCAGTGTGGTCAAATTGTTGCCTATGCACTCTCCTACCTGCCTTCAATTTTCAGAGTCCGTGCCCCTGGTCTCTGCCTCTCAACAGTATCCCAATGAACAACTAGATTGCTAACATTCTATATTTATTACAAAAGTGTGGAACGCCTGACGTCATCTTGATGTAATCAAAACTGTAATACCTAGAGCATTTCCTTTAGAAATTACATATATGAGAGGGTCTTATTTGCATCAAAATTATGGTTAGTGCTCTAAAAAACTAAAATGAGGATATATTTTCTGAGTTTTCAAATAGCGACAAAGAACTTTTAAATTATTTGTAATCTTTATGTTTTTTTATCCAGTTGACCACTTGATTAAATGTTGCATCTAGGGGAGAGGATGTGGTGTTACTTCCAGAGCTGCAGACTTTGCAACTGGGGAACCAGGTTGGAGTTTTTGCTTCAGCTCAACATTCTGTGATTCTGGTCAAATCACTTAATCTCCCCATGTCTACAACCAAAATGAATTTGATCTTGTGTGATGTAACCAATGCTCATGTAAAGCACTCCAATAACTGACAAGTCTGCACTATATAAAACTGCAAATACACAAATATGTTTGGGATATATTTGGGCTCTTTTGTCTCTGGTGGCCATCTTGGGAGATTTATTTGTTATGAAGTTTCCTAATTTCCTCATTTACTGCAGTCTCCTCAGTAGGAAATGCTTTCAGTTTTTTACTTTGATTCCATCAAGAAGGTATTCAGATATATCACACATTTGCCATAAATTCTGAATGTTAGCACTCTAGTTGCTCATTAGATCACTGTAGTAAAGCTACTGCTCACCACGGAAGTCTGCTGCTGGTATTAAAAGTGCATGTTTCAGTCTGCATATCAGAATTTTTTAATGAAATAGAAGAGGATTTGAGAAGTCACTCAAAATGTGCCCTAATTTTTCTTTCTTCAGTGCTAATCATACTTTCTATGGAAAAATGAACCCCCTCATTTTATTCCTTTTTAAATTAAACGTTTTAAGTGTTACCAGTTTATTCCAATCAAGATGGCTTCAGGCGTGCCATACTTTTGTCATAAGTAAGACAGTAAGCGCTCTAGTTGTTCTTAAGAACACTCTGGGACATTCTGTCATTGGGCTATACTTGGGCTACATCTGGGTGATATTTGGGCTACATTTGGGCTCTTTTGTCTCTGGTGGCCATCTTGGGAGATTTATTTGTTATGAATTTTCCTAATTTCCTCATTTACTGCAGTCTCCTCAGTAGGAAATACTTTCAGTTTTTTACTTTGGTTCCATCAAGGAGGCATTCAGATGTGTCACACATTTGCCATAAATTCTGAATGTTAGCACTCTAGTTGCTCATTAGATCACTGTAGTAAAGCTACTGCTCACCAGGGAAGTCTGCTGCTGGTATTCAAAGTGCATGTTTCAGTCTGCATGTCAGAATTTTTTTATGACATAGAAGAGGATTTGAGAAGTCAAAATGTGCCCTAATTTTTCTTTCTGCAGCACTAATCATACTTTCTGTGGCAAAATGAACCCCCTCATTTTGTTCCTTTTTAAATTAAATGTTTTACGAGTTACCACTTTATTCCAATCAAGATGGCTTCAGGTGTGCCATACGTTTGTCATAAGTAGGACTGTTAGCGCTCTAGTTGTTCATTAGAACACTCTGGCCTTGTTGGATGTACATGTTTTACTGAGAGTGTCAGACTTCATTCTCACATGACTGAGAAAGATAATGTGAATTTACAGAAAATATGCTCTCAATTTAGCTTATAGATCACCTTCCAAACCTCTGTGGGAAAAGCATGAGAAAATAGTTTTCTCTCAAACATGATTCATGATATCACAGCAGAAGGCTTTTTCACATGGTAAAATCACCTTAGAACACACCACAATTCCTAAAATGAGTATGGTACCATCAACAAATTATTTATAATGTAACTAAAGTCTTAAAACCTTCTATTAACTGCAATACTTTTTAATGAGGTGCTATCATGTATATTGGTCCCAAGATGGCTGCCAACACTTCTTGGATGAAGTACTGACAGCCAATCAGATCTCACGATGAGATGTGTGGTTAGGCTCCACCCAGATATATCGATCTTTTTAACTCTAATTTTCTCAGGAACTACTGAACAGATTTACACCATTTAAGCAAAAGGCACAAGTCTGAACTGAGGACTACCTCTTTGCCAAATTTGGTGTAATTGCGTCAACAGGTCCTATGGGAAAATGCATGGGGAAAACACGTTTTGGGACCCCCCTTTTTTCTCGGCCCCCGCTTGACGAATCCCCGTGAAATTTTCAGGATAGGAGCGGACCAGAGCTGGCCCAAACTTGGAAAATTTCACAAAGATTCGTCAATCGGCGCCAACGTTATTCCAAATAGAATGTTGCGGATTTCCTATGGAAAATAGGTCCTAACTATAACTACCTACTGGCGACTGCCTGTAGGTAATATATATATATATATATATATATATATATATATATATATATATATATATATATATATATATATATATATATATATATATAATTATTATTTTTTTTTTTTTTTGCACAAAGTTTAGTCGCACACATCAATCCTTCGTTTTAGATGTTTATTCAAAACAGAGCCAGTCTGTCAACCGACGCGTTTCGGCTTTGCAGCCTTTGTCACGGTAGGGAAACATTACTTTCATCATCTGTTTTATAGTCACACTCATTAAGAGACAACCCCATTGCCTTCTGGGAATTGTAGTTTTTCAATGTTCCAATGACAGTTACAACCATATTATCGTTATTTTGAACTATATACATTTTAACTTTATGGCATTTGCTAATATATTCATACTGATTAGTTTCTATTTTATCACTTGGAGAGTTCAATTCTTTGTATAGTACATTTTTCATACAGTTACGTCACTGTCTCTCACTTGTGACCTCTATTTATTGGATTAGTATCCCGTCGTTTGCTGCCATATATGGGGATAATTTCTTGTACTGATTTTTAGTTCTTTTTCAGTCTCTCATTATCTTTGTTTCAGCTTTACAAATGAATGTACATCTCTTCATCATTATTCAATCCTCTCGGAGTCTTTGTACGTAACCGTATTATGTATTTTGACTCCAACTGGCGCAGTTTCTTTTTTCTATCTCCTGCTCTTAAATTTGATGGTATAGTATCCAGTCCGAAATATTCCATCTTCCTCCAATCACTGTTTTGACATTTATTAAGATGTTTTGCTGTTGCATAATTGATATCTTTGTTCTTCACTGCTCTAATATGTTCTAATATCCTTTTCTTAAGCATGCATGTGGTGCTTCCAATGTATTTTTTGCCGCATGCACATTGGATTACATATACAACGTATTGTGTTGTGCAGGTGATTCTTTGTTTTATTGTTATTTTTCTGCCTTCAGGATCATAGATCTCTTTTTTATTTATGGCAATTTTGCATGCTTTGCAATTTGAACATCTTTTGAACCCCATTTGTTGCTGTGTTAACCATGTTTCTTTTGCCGGTGTTGTGAAATGGCTTCGCACAATTTGATCTTTGATTGAACTTGCTTTTCTGTAGGTGACTTTAGGTTTCATCCCGATTAATTTTCCAATATCATTGTCTTGTATCAGTAGATGCCAATATTTTTGAACAATTCTAGTAATTTTTGTACTTTCCTTGCTGTATGTCAGGATGAGTCTTGGTGCTTTTCCATTTTGTTCACTCCTTGAATCATTATTTTCTTCTTTGTGTGTCTCCTCTGTTGTTCTCGTTTGTTGGTTTTCATTTGTCTTGGACATCAAAATTTCATCATGTGTTCTTAATTCCACTTTCTCTTTAGCTTTATTTAAAATTCTCGGTCTGTATCCTCGCTTTTTTAGTCTCTCAGCACTTGCTTGTATTTCAGTGGTTGCATCAGATTCTTTTGAGCAATTTCTTTTGATCCTCACAAATTCCCCATAGGGGATGCTGTTGATAAGAGGTTGGGGATGGAAGCTTTTGGCATGTAATATGCTATTTGTAGCCGTTGTTTTCCTGTGTAAGGTAGTTTGTATTTTTCCCTCATCTATATACACAGTGGTATCTAGGAAGTTGATCCTGGTCTTGCTCATTGTACATGTGAAGGATAATCCAATTTGGTTTTCATTCAGTGTATTAAAATACTGTTTGAATTCCTCTTTCTTTCCATCCCAGATAATAAATAAATCATCTATAAATCGTACCCATAGTACTATTTTTTCTAATGATAGATGATTCTCAGGGCCCCAGGCTATTTCCTTCTCCCACCATCCCATCGTAAGGTTGGCAAAATTTGGGGAAAAGGAAATGCCCATAGCAGTACCACAGAGTTGTTGATATAGTTTGTTGTCAAATAGAAATATATTATTGCTGAGACATGTTTTGATCATTGTTAATAGCATGGCTGAATGTTGGAGTTCTGTGATTTTTCTTTGTTTTAAGAAATAGGCACATGCTTGTAATCCTATGTTGTGCTGGATAGAAGTATATTGATACAACATCAATAGTGGCCATGATGAAATTTGGGTTCCAAGTAATGTTTGCAAGTATTTTTAAAAAATCTCCGGTGTCCTTTATGTAAGAGCTCAGATTTTTCACAATGGGTGCTAGGAAATGGTCAACGTAGGTTGACATGTTCTCATATAGAGAGTCACAGGATGATACGATTGGCCTGCCTGGAGGGTTGGATAAAGTTTTATGAATTTTTGGCAAGAAGTAGATGGTTGGTATGGTTGGAAATTCTTTAAACAGATATTGTTGTTCCTCCTCATTAATTAGATTTTGTGATCGCCATTCATTTAGATTCTTTCTCAGGTCCACAATCATTTTGTTAATCGGATTTGAAGTTAGTTTTTTATATTTTGTATTATCATTCAATTGTTTGTGAGCTTCTTTAATATAGTCTGATGTGTTTAAAATGACTATATTACCCCCTTTGTCAGCTGGTTTTATTATTATTAAGGGGTTATTTTTTAGATCTGTTAATGCTTGATTTTCCTTCCTTGTAAGATTTTCATTTTTATTTTCATTTCTTGTTTTTTGAATTCCTTCTAATTCTTTCATGACTGCTTCTGAGAATAAATCGATCTTATTTCCGGGTGTTAGTTGAGGGCAATGTTTGGATTTGTTTCTGAGTCCACTTCTTACATACTTAGAGGTCTCTATTCCCAGTTCGCCCAGGATTTGATTTTCTGTGTATTCCTCCTCATCCAAATTATGTTCTAGATCAAAGAGATTTTTTATGTCTTGTATTTGATCTATAGTTATTTCAGGGCTTGTTGTTATGCTTCTCTCAATGCTTTCTGTTGTATTTCCATCTGCCGTTTAAAATAAATAGAGGTCACAAGTGAGAGACAGTGACGTAACTGTATGAAAAATGTACTATACAAAGAATTGAACTCTCCAAGTGATAAAATAGAAACTAATCAGTATGAATATATTAGCAAATGCCATAAAGTTAAAATGTATATAGTTCAAAATAACGATAATATGGTTGTAACTGTCATTGGAACATTGAAAAACTACAATTCCCAGAAGGCAATGGGGTTGTCTCTTAATGAGTGTGACTATAAAACAGATGATGAAAGTAATGTTTCCCTACCGTGACAAAGGCTGCAAAGCCGAAACGCGTCGGTTGACAGACTGGCTCTGTTTTGAATAAACATCTAAAACGAAGGATTGATGTGTGCGACTAAACTTTGTGCAAAATTGAATTTTGGCCCTGGGTCCGGCCCGTAGCCTGCACCCGCTGCTGTGTGATCTGGCGTCCTGACCCCATTGATGTGGATTCAATATTCAGCCAGAAGCACCCGAGCGAGAGGACGTGAAGGAAACGTGGAAGGAAAATCAAAGACTCACCTGGTAGAGCGCTGAACGGACGGAGCGGACCAGCCCCACCCGGACAGGAGTCTCCCCGTGAGGTGAGTGAAGCCATTAAGCGTTCAAATTGTCTCCCGCTCGAAGCGACTTGACGGGGAATCAAAGGAAACCCGCAGTACAGCAACAAGCTAGATACGCGATTTTCTCCCCAAAGTATCAATCCTACCGGCATCAAAAAACTAAAAGTAAAGAGCCAAACAACCAGTAACGTGAAAAACTAGGAACATTTAAGGGATAAATACAAGTACAAGCACGCAAGTAATGGAGGCACGCAAAGCGAAGCGAGCTCAAAAACTGGCAACAATGTTTCAGCCGATTACGAGTGAGTGCACGGAAACAACTGGCAAAACGGAAAGACAACGTGATGATAATTCCTCTCCCAAATATCTCTTCTTACAATTAGAAAAACAATATAAGAAAGAAATTAGTAAAAGCTGGGAAATCATGGCCCTAAATAAATATCTCGAAATAGACAGAATTCCGAGAGGTTTACGGATATTTACATTACCAACACATCCAGATACAAGAACGGAGATGTTGGAAGAATGGGGTCAAAACAACATGGAATGTTCTAAAAATATGCTACGAATCCTGATTAAATATGCTGAAATGGATCTGGAAGCAGCACATGCTCAGATTAAGGAATTGGAAAACAAAATAGAAACATTAAACAAAGATGAAGCAACTAAACTGCGCAAGGACATGGAAATACGACTAGAAAAATATGAGGATGAGGTGCAGGAACGCAAACACAGGAAGTTCATAAGAGACGAAAATGATTACAAGCAAGGAAAAATTCTCACGTTTGCCAAACGCTTTGACAACTTAAAATTAAACTATCAAACCAATCTGCGCAAGACAACAGATACAACTAGTGAATCAGACATTAGTGAGAATGAAGCAGCTACAAAATCAGATACAACAACAAAAAAGATTGATTTTTTAGAGGAAATGCGTTTGGTAAACCTGGACCAGAGCTTGTCGAGAAATCGGGGTCGAGGAAGAGGCAGAGGGCGTGGCAGAGGCAGTACAAAATCTACCCCAGCACCAGAAAGACAAGAAGATCAATCCGAAGGGAGAAAATACCCCCTAAGGAACAGAACCTTCAAGAAATAGAAGAAAGAAATACAACGAAAGAAGAAAAAAATTTAATAGTGAATCTCTCAAACTACACTTTATCAAGAGACGAACAGGCTGTACTAAACAAAGGACTCTCATTCTGTCCTGAAAGACATCTCAATTATACAGACACAAAAATCGACATATACAAATATGTACGAAAATTAAAACTAGCTAAAATACATGCTGGAAAAACTAAGGAAACGGCAGATGGAAATACAACAGAAAGCATTGAGAGAAGCATAACAACAAGCCCTGAAATAACTATAGATCAAATACAAGACATAAAAAATCTCTTTGATCTAGAACATAATTTGGATGAGGAGGAATACACAGAAAATCAAATCCTGGGCGAACTGGGAATAGAGACCTCTAAGTATGTAAGAAGTGGACTCAGAAACAAATCCAAACATTGCCCTCAACTAACACCCGGAAATAAGATCGATTTATTCTCAGAAGCAGTCATGAAAGAATTAGAAGGAATTCAAAAAACAAGAAATGAAAATAAAAATGAAAATCTTACAAGGAAGGAAAATCAAGCATTAACAGATCTAAAAAATAACCCCTTAATAATAATAAAACCAGCTGACAAAGGGGGTAATATAGTCATTTTAAACACATCAGACTATATTAAAGAAGCTCACAAACAATTGAATGATAATACAAAATATAAAAAACTAACTTCAAATCCGATTAACAAAATGATTGTGGACCTGAGAAAGAATCTAAATGAATGGCGATCACAAAATCTAATTAATGAGGAGGAACAACAATATCTGTTTAAAGAATTTCCAACCATACCAACCATCTACTTCTTGCCAAAAATTCATAAAACTTTATCCAACCCTCCAGGCAGGCCAATCGTATCATCCTGTGACTCTCTATATGAGAACATGTCAACCTACGTTGACCATTTCCTAGCACCCATTGTGAAAAATCTGAGCTCTTACATAAAGGACACCGGAGATTTTTTAAAAATACTTGCAAACATTACTTGGAACCCAAATTTCATCATGGCCACTATTGATGTTGTATCATTATATACTTCTATCCAGCACAACATAGGATTACAAGCATGTGCCTATTTCTTAAAACAAAGGAAAATCACAGAACTCCAACATTCAGCCATGCTATTAACAATGATCAAAACATGTCTCAGCAATAATATATTTCTATTTGACAACGAACTATATCAACAACTCTGTGGTACTGCTATGGGCATTTCCTTTTCCCCAAATTTTGCCAACCTTACGATGGGATGGTGGGAGAAGGAAATAGCCTGGGGCCCTGAGAATCATCTATCATTAGAAAAAATAGTACTATGGGTACGATTTATAGATGATTTATTTATTATCTGGGATGGAAAGAAAGAGGAATTCAAACAGTATTTTAATACACTGAATGAAAACCAAATTGGATTATCCTTCACATGTACAATGAGCAAGACCAGGATCAACTTCCTAGATACCACTGTGTATATAGATAAGGGAAAAATACAAACTACCTTACACAGGAAAACAACGGCTACAAATAGCATATTACATGCCAAAAGCTTCCATCCCCAACCTCTTATCAACAGCATCCCCTATGGGGAATTTGTGAGGATCAAAAGAAATTGCTCAAAAGAATCTGATGCAACCACTGAAATACAAGCAAGTGCTGAGAGACTAAAAAAGCGAGGATACAGACCGAGAATTTTAAATAAAGCTAAAGAGAAAGTGGAATTAAGAACACATGATGAAATTTTGATGTCCAAGACAAATGAAAACCAACAAACGAGAACAACAGAGGAGACACACGAAGAAGAAAATAATGATTCAAGGAGTGAACAAAATGGAAAAGCACCAAGACTCATCCTGACATACAGCAAGGAAAGTACAAAAATTACTAGAATTGTTCAAAAATATTGGCATCTACTGATACAAGACAATGATATTGGAAAATTAATCGGGATGAAACCTAAAGTCACCTACAGAAAAGCAAGTTCAATCAAAGATCAAATTGTGCGAAGCCATTTCACAACACCGGCAAAAGAAACATGGTTAACACAGCAACAAATGGGGTTCAAAAGATGTTCAAATTGCAAAGCATGCAAAATTGCCATAAATAAAAAAGAGATCTATGATCCTGAAGGCAGAAAAATAACAATAAAACAAAGAATCACCTGCACAACACAATACGTTGTATATGTAATCCAATGTGCATGCGGCAAAAAATACATTGGAAGCACCACATGCATGCTTAAGAAAAGGATATTAGAACATATTAGAGCAGTGAAGAACAAAGATATCAATTATGCAACAGCAAAACATCTTAATAAATGTCAAAACAGTGATTGGAGGAAGATGGAATATTTCGGACTGGATACTATACCATCAAATTTAAGAGCAGGAGATAGAAAAAAGAAACTGCGCCAGTTGGAGTCAAAATACATAATACGGTTACGTACAAAGACTCCGAGAGGATTGAATAATGATGAAGAGATGTACATTCATTTGTAAAGCTGAAACAAAGATAATGAGAGACTGAAAAAGAACTAAAAATCAGTACAAGAAATTATCCCCATATATGGCAGCAAACGACGGGATACTAATCCAATAAATAGAGGTCACAAGTGAGAGACAGTGACGTAACTGTATGAAAAATGTACTATACAAAGAATTGAACTCTCCAAGTGATAAAATAGAAACTAATCAGTATGAATATATTAGCAAATGCCATAAAGTTAAAATGTATATAGTTCAAAATAACGATAATATGGTTGTAACTGTCATTGGAACATTGAAAAACTACAATTCCCAGAAGGCAATGGGGTTGTCTCTTAATGAGTGTGACTATAAAACAGATGATGAAAGTAATGTTTCCCTACCGTGACAAAGGCTGCAAAGCCGAAACGCGTCGGTTGACAGACTGGCTCTGTTTTGAATAAACATCTAAAACGAAGGATTGATGTGTGCGACTAAACTTTGTGCAAAATTGAATTTTGGCCCTGGGTCCGGCCCGTAGCCTGCACCCGCTGCTGTGTGATCTGGCGTCCTGACCCCATTGATGTGGATATATATATATATATATATATATATATATATATATATATATATATATATATATATATGTGTTTGATGTGTTTGCCATGTTGTGTCCAAAAACGAAAGAGCACTCCACTGCAGGCCACTTATTTCAAAGCTTTATTCGTTTGCAGGAGCATAACCGCTTGAAGTTGTCAGACAATAGTGCCTAACGCGTTTCGAGTCTCCTGACTCTTGATCACAGGCTTAAGACGGCATCACGGAACAAGAAGCAGTTCACGGAAGTATATCCCCCAGATGGGACCACACAGGTGAGTTCATTTACACGCCGTGCACTATGGGATCTGTAGTGCTGCTTTAATAATTAATACCCTCCAGTGGGTTTGTTACCGCTTTGCCTCCTTTCAAAATTCAACACAACCCTCCAGTGGGCTACTGACAACACCAAGCAGTGCAATTCTTGGTCCGCTGTGACCGGATTGAGGCGGCGAAAAGTTCTGTGCCCCAGCGGCTCCGTTCCACATTTTAACGGCGGTGCTTCTTTCACGGCGGACAGCCGTAAATATGTTTGCCATGTTGTGTCCAAAAACGAAAGAGCACTCCACTGCAGGCCACTTATTTCAAAGCTTTATTCGTTTGCAGGAGCATAACCGCTTGAAGTTGTCAGACAATAGTGCCTAACGCGTTTCGAGTCTCCTGACTCTTGATCACAGGCTTAAGACGGCATCACGGAACAAGAAGCAGTTCACGGAAGTATATCCCCCAGATGGGACCACACAGGTGAGTTCATTTACACGCCGTGCACTATGGGATCTGTAGTGCTGCTTTAATAATTAATACCCTCCAGTGGGTTTGTTACCGCTTTGCCTCCTTTCAAAATTCAACACAACCCTCCAGTGGGCTACTGACAACACCAAGCAGTGCAATTCTTGGTCCGCTGTGACCGGATTGAGGCGGCGAAAAGTTCTGTGCCCCAGCGGCTCCGTTCCACATTTTAACAGCGGTGCTTCTTTCACGGCGGGACAGCCGTAAATATGTTTGCCATGTTGTGTCCAAAAACGAAAGAGCACTCCACTGCAGGCCACTTATTTCAAAGCTTTATTCGTTTGCAGGAGCATAACCGCTTGAAGTTGTCAGACAATAGTGCCTAACGCGTTTCGAGTCTCCTGACTCTTGATCACAGGCTTAAGACGGCATCACGGAACAAGAAGCAGTTCACGGAAGTATATCCCCCAGATGGGACCACACAGGTGAGTTCATTTACACGCCGTGCACTATGGGATCTGTAGTGCTGCTTTAATAATTAATACCCTCCAGTGGGTTTGTTACCGCTTTGCCTCCTTTCAAAATTCAACACTACCCTCCAGTGGGCTACTGACAACACCAAGCAGTGCAATTCTTGGTCCTCTGTGACCGGATTGAGGCGGCGAAAAGTTCTGTGCCCCAGCGGCTCCGTTCCACATTTTAACGGCGGTGCTTCTTTCACGGCGGGACAGCCATAAATATGTTTGCCATGTTGTGTCCAAAAACGAAAGAGCACTCCACTGCAGGCCACTTATTTCAAAGCTTTATTCGTTTGCAGGAGCATAACCGCTTGAAGTTGTCAGACAATAGTGCCTAACGCGTTTCGAGTCTCCTGACTCTTGATCACAGGCTTAAGACGGCATCACGGAACAAGAAGCAGTTCACGGAAGTATATCCCCCAGATGGGACCACACAGGTGAGTTCATTTACACGCCGTGCACTATGGGATCTGTAGTGCTGCTTTAATAATTAATACCCTCCAGTGGGTTTGTTACCGCTTTGCCTCCTTTCAAAATTCAACACAACCCTCCAGTGGGCTACTGACAACACCAAGCAGTGCAATTCTTGGTCCGCTGTGACCGGATTGAGGCGGCGAAAAGTTCTGTGCCCCAGCGGCTCCGTTCCACATTTTAACGGCGGTGCTTCTTTCACGGCGGGACAGCCGTAAATATGTTTGCCATGTTGTGTCCAAAAACGAAAGAGCACTCCACTGCAGGCCACTTATTTCAAAGCTTTCTTCGTTTGCAGGAGCATAACCGCTTGAAGTTGTCAGACAATAGTGCCTAACGCGTTTCGAGTCTCCTGACTCTTGATCACAGGCTTAAGACGGCATCACGGAACAAGAAGCAGTTCACGGAAGTATATACCCCAGATGGGACCACACAGGTGAGTTCATTTACACGCCGTGCACTATGGGATCTGTAGTGCTGCTTTAATAATTAATACCCTCCAGTGGGTTTGTTACCGCTTTGCCTCCTTTCAAAATTCAACCCAACCCTCCAGTGGGCTACTGACAACACCAAGCAGTGCAATTCTTGGTCCGCTGTGACCGGATTGAGGCGGCGAAAAGTTCTGTGCCCCAGCGGCTCCGTTCCACATTTTAACGGCGGTGCTTCTTTCACGGCGGGACAGCCGTAAATATGTTTGCCATGTTGTGTCCAAAAACGAAAGAGCACTCCACTGCAGGCCACTTATTTCAAAGCTTTATTCGTTTGCAGGAGCATAACCGCTTGAAGTTGTCAGACAATAGTGCCTAACGCGTTTCGAGTCTCCTGACTCTTGATCACAGGCTTAAGACGGCATCACGGAACAAGAAGCAGTTCACGGAAGTATATCCCCCAGATGGGACCACACAGGTGAGTTCATTTACACGCCGTGCACTATGGGATCTGTAGTGCTGCTTTAATAATTAATACCCTCCAGTGGGTTTGTTACCGCTTTGCCTCCTTTCAAAATTCAACACAACCCTCCAGCGGACCAAGAATTGAACTGCTTGGTGTTGTCAGTAGCCCACTGGAGGGTTGTGTTGAATTTTGAAAGTAGGCAAAGCGGTAACAAACCCACTGGAGGGTATTAATTATTAAAGCAGCACTACAGATCCCATAGTGCACGGCGTGTAAATGAACTCACCTGTGTGGTCCCATCTGGGGGATATACTTCCGTGAACTGCTTCTTGTTCCGTGATGCCGTCTTAAGCCTGTGATCTAGAGTCAGGAGACTCGAAACGCGTTAGGCACTATTGTCTGACAACTTCAAGCGGTTATGCTCCTGCAAACGAATAAAGCTTTGAAATAAGTGGCCTGCAGTGGAGTGCTCTTTCGTCTTTGGACACAACATGGCAAACATATTTACGGCTGTCCCGCCGTGAAAGAAGCACCGCCGTTAAAATGTGGAACGGAGCCGCTGGGGCACAGAACTTTTCGCCGCCTCAATCCGGTCACAGCGGACCAAGAATTGAACTGCTTGGTGTTGTCAGTAGCCCACTGGAGGGTTGTGTTGAATTTTGAAAGTAGGCAAAGCGGTAACAAACCCACTGGAGGGTATTAATTATTAAAGCAGCACTACAGATCCCATAGTGCACGGCGTGTAAATGAACTCACCTGTGTGGTCCCATCTGGGGGATATACTTCCGTGAACTGCTTCTTGTTCCGTGATGCCGTCTTAAGCCTGTGATCAAGAGTCAGGAGACTCGAAACGCGTTAGGCACTATTGTCTGACAACTTCAAGCGGTTATGCTCCTGCAAACGAATAAAGCTTTGAAATAAGTGGCCTGCAGTGGAGTGCTCTTTCGTCTTTGGACACAACATGGCAAACATATATATATATATATATATATATATATATATATATATATATATATATATATATATATATATATATATACATATATATATATATATTACCTACTGGCGGTCGCCAGTAGGTAGTTATAGTTAGGACCACGTTTCCATAGGAAAACCTCAACATTCTATTTTGAATAACTTTGGCGCCGGTCGACGAATCCTCGCGAATTTCTCAAAATAGGTGGGGCGCTCCGCTCCGCTCCTACCCTGAAAGTCTCGGGGGGATCCGTCAAGCGGGGGCTGAGATAAAAGGGGGGTCCCAAAACGTGTTTTTCCCATGCATTTTTCCATAGGACCTTTAGAACGAGCTACAGCCCGAACGGCTGAACAGAATTACTCAAAATTTGGCAGAGAGGTAGTCCCTAGGTCAAGGAAGTGCCTTTTGTAGGTTTGGTGTAAATCTGTTCAGTAGATTCTGAGAAAATAGCCTTTAAATCAATATATATATCTGAGCCCGCTTACGGTACGCTTACCGTACGCTTACGGTAAGCGTACGGTGGCGTGCGCGAGCGCGATTCTGATTGGCTCTTAGATCTTAGTAAACATTCGAATCGGTCGAAACCAGGAAGCGGCGGCCGCCATTTTGTGTATTTCACTCTGAAAAAAAAGAGTGAAAACAAGGAAAGGGGGCAATGAGGAGAGTTACAGACCCCCTAACATTTGTAAGGGGGTCAAAGAAGGACAGAAAAGTACAAAAAAAACATTTATTGATTTTAAAAAAAATCACGGGGTACGCGTACGGTAAGCTTACGGTAAGCGTACGGTAAAAAAAATAAAAATAAATAAATGAAAAGCAGATTTAAGAGTTTAGATATTAGGGAGCTCTAAAAAGAGCTGTTGTGTTTATGAAGTCATTTTTTTAGTGGTACCTACAAGTAAGTACCGATGCAGAGTCTAAGGTTCAAGAGGAAGACTCTGTTCCCTTCATCATTGAAGTGCACACCATCTCCTCTATAAATGTCTTGCATGTCATAACGCAAGTTGTTGTGGTAAATGGCACCCATACCATAGTCACGGAGGAAAGCAGAAACAGATTTGTTGACGTGCTTTCTTGCTTTGTCAATCTGTGGACAGAAATGATTGGACCAGTTCCATTTTTGCCTTTGGCATATGTTGGAAAACACAAAGGCAGTTTTAGGGAAAAGTGTAAACAGTTGTGCAAAGGTGTCCTTCATAAGCATTTCCAGACCTACCCCAGTCAAAGTGCCTAGGTCATTGCCACCACAGTGCACTATTATGAGGTCAGGGTGTTGGATTTGAATGAAGGATTTCACCAATGGCATCAATTGGTGCCACTTTAACCCTCTCTGACCAATCCATTTAATGTCTACATTTGGCAAAGCAAGGTCTCTCACCATACCTGTTTTCTCTGCAAACTTTTCACTCCAGAAGACATAGCTGTGCCCTACAATCCACACTGTGAACATCTTCAAAGGAGAACTGGATGCACTCAGGAGGTGTCTTTCAGTAGAATGGCAATATGAAAAGAAAGACAGTTTGGAAATGGAGGCATACATATTTTTTTCAAAACAAAAAGAACTGATTGGCTGTTTCATACCATTCTAGAATAAAAACTAGGCTGTATGTGTAAATTAATAGAAGCATGTTTTGTATTGGTAAAAAAAAATGTGTAACCAAAGAACAGTACTATGGATTTGCTGTTAGGTTTGAAAAGTCAAGCACTCTTGCTCTGTGGAATTGAAACATTGTTTGGCGAACTTCTGACCTAACTCAACACAGCAGTGTTCCATGAGCTGTTGCTATGGTAGCAGGCAGAAGTCAAGTTGGGGGAAGGGTACTAGGCAGAAGTCAAGTTGGGGGAAGGGTACTTTTGGAAAAGGGTTGGTTTTCAACCAATAGAAATGTGTGATTACATTTGAAAAAAAGGGGGAAGCACTGAGATTTGAAACTTACAAGTATATGTGTGGAAAAATAGAGGGAAAGTTTGCCATTATCTGGTTCTGCTGAGAGGAGAGAGGTGAACACAACAGAGATCCTGGCTCTGATAATCTGCTGTTTGAGTGTCACATTTCTTTCACAACTAACTAATTTTAAAGGTGAGTTTACAGTTTGAGAGGGGATGTATGTGGTAACTTAAGAAATGAATAATAGAAATGGAAATTGTTTTTGTTGTAGTTACACATGGTGGTTTCATAATGTGTCAGTCTGTAAAAGTGATTTTCACTTGCCCCGAAAAAAAAAAGAGCAGTAAGTGTGCTTTCAAATTGGCAAAGAAATTTCGTTTTGGGACTAATGTGAAAACATGACTCTGTGTGCAGAGAGGAATTATAGGCAGAGATTTATTGCGTCTTGCTCTGGTGATTTCACAGTTGCATTAGATGGAAAGGGGGAGCGAATTTTTGGGGGAAGAAGCAGAGTCTTAGCACACACCCATGTGCTTGCCATGTATAGTCATGCACAGTATTTACAAGCGAGTGGGGTTTTCAGGTTTCAGTCTGTAATGCAAATACATTCAGCATCACTAAGGCTGGTTGCCCTTGCTGGAGTGTAGGCAGTCACCGAGAATACACATGGTGGTGGTCTGAAAAAACAGTTTGGACATGTGCATTTAAATAAATCAAAAAAAGTGGTTTCATAATGTGTCAGTCTGTAAAAGTGATTTTCACTTGCGCCGAAAAAAAAAGAGCAGTAAGTGTGCTTTCAAATTGGCAAAGAAATTTCGTTTTGGGACTAATGTGAAAACATGACTCTGTGTGCAGAGAGGAATTATAGGCAGAGATTTATTGCGTCTTGCTCTGGTGATTTCACAGTTGCATTAGATGGAAAGGGGGAGCGAATTTTTGGGGGAAGAAGCAGAGTCTTAGCACACACCCATGTGCTTGCCATGTATAGTCATGCACAGTATTTACAAGCGAGTGGGGTTTTCAGGTTTCAGTCTGTAATGCAAATACATTCAGCATCACTAAGGCTGGTTGCCCTTGCTGTAGTGTAGCAGTCTGGACATGGGCTTTTTAAAAAATCTGAAAAGTGGTTTCATAATGTGACAGTTTGTAAAAGTGATTTTCACTTGCCCAAAAAAAAGAGCAGTTAGTGTGCATTCAAATTGGCATAGAAATTTCGTTTTGTGACTATTGTGAAAAGAAATGTAGTAATATATTTAAATACAATAAAGGAATTGTTACAGAGAATCGGTGAGATCTGTACAAATAAAACTTTAGAATTTTATTGGATTACCATTGGAAATTTAATCAAAAAAGAATTTTAAAATTACTATTTGGTCTAAAGGAAATGAAATCAGATGTATTTTGGAGTTATTTGAGATATAATATTGTGATTATACTTCTGAAACAAACATATCAGACGGTATTTTAAAGAAATAAGTATTGGTATTAGATGATATTTTTTTAGAATATTATGCATTTCTATAATGTTAAGTTTAAGTAAAAAAAGAATCAGGGCTTTTTTAATACAATCTTTGTGATTGTTATTTTTTTTTGCCCGCTGTAAAATGATGAATGCAATTGCTTTCACAATTTATAGTGAAATGCAATATATTCTGAAAACAGCAAAAATAAGGCAAAAATATTTTATTGAAAAAAATGTAAATATGTGTACTGTATTATAAAATGTTTTAAAAATATTAATACTTTTTTCTTTTTTTCCAGATAGATATAGAAAATTTTCGAAAACTACAAACATTTTTAAAACTATTTTTTTTAAAAAAAAAGGAATAAATATTTTTTCAGTGAGTATGGTAAGTCAATAATAATAACTGTAGTCTCTCAAGGACCTTGTAATGTGTTTATTGATTTTTAGTGTTTTTAAAAAAAAAAAAAAAAAAGTACGCGCACCGTACGCGTACGGTAAAAAAAAATAAAAAAAAGTTTTTAAAAACATATGTAAAAAAAAGATGAAAGATAAGGTTGGCTCTTAAAAGAACCGTTGTGTTCATGCAGGGACAGAGGAAAGGAAGCATGGGAAAATTATTCAAAGCGACAAATGTGTTGATCTATTTTGTTGTTCACTAGGGAAACACTGGTCTCCCTATAGCAAATTAGATCTTGACAAAATGTGCATCGAATATCAACCTTCCGAAATCGAGGGTTGATTTCCAGAGGGCCAGCAAAAGGAGATTCTCCCCCCACAGATGAAGGGCTCACCTGACCTGCAGAAGAAGGAGTCAGCCCTGCAGATGATGGTTCAGGCTGAGCTGCTGTGGATGTACTGGCTTGTCTTTCTGAAGAGTTACCTCCAAAAAGATGACCATGTGTCCTTCTGTGTACATCCTGGAGGTGTCTCTTCATGGTGTGATTCCCAAAGGAATACTTCCTGTTAGGATTACCTCTAGAAAGTACACGCTTACACAGCTTACAAGTCACTAAGGGTGCATTTACCTTTTGCTGGCCTTCAGGAAAAGTAAAATAATCCCATACATAAGAGGGCTTTTGTTTCCTCGATCTCTGCCTCAAGACAGTGCTGCTAGTGCTAGCCTCACTCTCAGAAGAGCTCTGCTGTTCTGCCATCGTATCCCAAAGACAAACCAGCTCCTTCTCCCAAGGGATCACAAGCAGAAATGAGGGGAATGGGTGTGGTGTAGGAGAGTTCTAGAACTGAAAGTAGTTTCAACCAATCAAAAGTTGTGTTTCATGATCACATGACCTACCGTACGCTTACGGTACGCTTACGGTACGCTTACGGCAAAAGTGCGCATGCGCGTAAAAAAGACACGCGCTTGCGCGCATGCGCATAAAAGTCACTCCCGGCACTTCCGCGTAACGTGCGCGTGTAGCGTACACGCGTACGCGTCCCACGCGGAGTACGCGCGGCTACGCAAATTGCGTAACTATACGCAAGCAGCGTAGGAAAATTACGGACATTGCGTAAACCGTACGCTTACCGTGAGCTTACGGTACGCGTACTAAAAAAATTTAAAAAAAAAAAAAAAAAAGTACTGCAAATAAATTTTACATGTTTATTTTAAAAAACATATAAAAAAAAACATATTAAAGAATTTTAAAAATGTAATCATAGTCTTTATAAAAGGTAAGAAAATTAAAATAAAAATATGTTAGAAAAAATAGAAGAAAAAAAAAATTAGCATTTAAAAAACCTTGCAAATTCACTGAAAAAACCATGGGTTTCACACACGTTATAGTTAGGAATTAGCATTTAAAAAACCTTGCAAATTCACTGAAAAAACCATGGGTTTCACACACGTTATAGTTAGGAATTAGCATTTAAAAAACCTTAGAAATTCAGTGAAAAAACCATAGGTTTCACACACGTTATAGTTAGGAATTAGCATTTAAAAAACCTTAGAAATTCAGTGAAAAAACCATAGGTTTCACACATGTTATAGTTAGCTGGACATTTTACTCGTAAAAAACCAATGAAATTCCCCCGTTATAGTTAGTTCAGCTAACTATAACTCGCGCGCCCGCAATGAACTGCTGATGACGTCACATATTACATCACTCATGACATGGTCAGTGACATCACTCATGACATCACTGATGACATCTCAAATGACATCACTGATGACCTCACTGATGACATCATCCTTGTGATAGAGTGGCAGACCTCCTCTTCCCCTAATAAAACCTTTGATACACACATTCAAAAATAGAGACTAAAATTTACAAAACAATGGACATACCAATAACAGTTACAACAACCTCTTCAGTAATTCTAAGATCCACATACACATCCACTCATTCACCAACAGTCCAATACAGTCACTCATACATGTACTCACTTATCATATGTACTCATACACCTATACATCCTGTTACACAATGCCACTCATCCATAGAGCTACTCACACACATAGTCACTCATGCTAATAAAGAATCAAACATACATTTACTTGCATATACAGTTATACACACACCACCACACTTACTTCTACGGAAACTTACACATACTTAGTCTTTTAAACAATCACTTATGGAAATACATACTTATTCATACAGGAACTCTTTCAATCTCTCACTCTCACATATACTCACATATATAAACCAATAGTCACATATACTAGTTTTAAACATATGTAGTTACTCATAAAGACACTATTGAGACAGTCATTCACTCACTAACACACCCATACACACACTCATCCACCCATGCAGTCCTGCACACATGCTCTGTTCAACACATACAAACAGTGAGTCACTCATTCATGCACCTATGCACTACGTCATACCCCCCACCGAACCATGCAGACTCTCAGACTGATACTCAAAAAACCAACTAATAACCTATATAGACACCCATGTAGCTACTCACCAACCCATGCAGCCACTTATACACAAAGTGAAAAAATGATACAGATATTTATATATTTAAACATTACTCACTAAGCCATGTATTCACTATGATACACTTAATCAGTCAGTTACACAATCAATTTTTCAAAAAGAAATCATCTATTTAGACAGTAATATACCCATTTATTCTTCCATCAACCTTGAGATATACATATATAAAACATATTTAATTTTCAGAAAAACACACATTCACTGGATGATGTCATCAGTGAGGTCATCAGTGATGTCATTTGAGATGTCATCAGTGATGTCATGAGTGATGTCACTGACCATGTCATGAGTGATGTAATATGTGACGTCATCAGCAGTTCATTGCGGGCGCGCGAGTTATAGTTAGCTGAACTAACTATAACGGGGGAATTTCATTGGTTTTTTACGAGTAAAATGTCCAGCTAACTATAACATGTGTGAAACCTATGGTTTTTTCACTGAATTTCTAAGGTTTTTTAAATGCTAATTCCTAACTATAACGTGTGTGAAACCTATGGTTTTTTCACTGAATTTCTAAGGTTTTTTAAATGCTAATTCCTAACTATAACGTGTGTGAAACCCATGGTTTTTTCAGTGAATATATATATATATAAGCCAGGCCCTTCACCCAAACCCTGCTGTAAATGGCCGGCCGTGCGCGACAGGGTTGGCTTTATGTATGGTAATAAAATATTACTTTAGGTTAAAAAAAAACTAGAAATTCAGCACAAAACACTTAAATTAAAGTGACATAGAGTTAGTAGAAGATGTCAGTGCCCTAAACTAACTATAACTTGCGCTCTCGCCATGCACTGCTAATTACCCCACATATTACATCACTCATGACATCTTCTATGACATCATGCATAATATCACTGCAACATTTGTAATAAAATTTGATGAGAAAACTGTGCATAGCAGGGGCGCGAGTTATAGTTACCCTATGGCACAAGTTATTGTTACTCAAGATAACTATAACTGGAGACTTTCAGTGGTTATGCAAGTTTAAGAATGACATTTTTTAACTGACATCGTCACCTAACTTTAACATCACTTACCCTTTGCTTTTTCCAGTGATATATATATTTATATATATAGCCGTATAAGGTTTTGAATTTTTTGTTTGCACTCTATTGCCAGTCTATTGATCGTCTATATATGAAGTTTATTCCAATGTCAGCATCAAAAGATGAAATATTCGGTCTCCTGTGTGGAATTCCACCTCCCTTGTGAACTTTAGGTAAGAAGTAAATGATTGATGTTATAGGTTCATCAATAATCTAGATACGTTCGTAATTTTAACTTGAGGCTATGTTTGGACATCCCTAAAGTAGACTTTTCAACTCTAATGTAATTCGAAACATCATTTAATGGGTGGTATGCTTCAACATCATAACCCCTGAAACTCATAAATACCACATTACTGCTTTTGTCAGCATTTCTAATAATGAAAGGCTTATCAGCCTCCAGATTTCGCAATACATTATTTTCTGTTGTATTCACATTAAACTCTTGAGTATCTTGACATTGTAATTCCAAATCTCTCTTACCCAAATTTTGAAAAACATCAATGACATTGTCACTTTGAATAGAAGGCATAAATTTCGATTTGGATCTCAAACCACTTCCCACTGACATATCTGAATCTATAGCTAATTGGTGAGACAAATCCTCTATGTCACATTCATGATCATGTTCACGACTAATGAGTGTTGATAAGTCTTCCAGCTGTCTACCAGCTACGGAACTTACATTGTTTTGAATAGTAACATGTTTTCTCAGATCTGGTGTATTTCCCCTAAATATTTTACAGTTCAAATTCTAAGTAAATCTGACAAGATCTGCCTTAGTCTTTAAACTGTCCCATATGTTGGAGGGAGCACAAATAAGACCTTTGTTGAGAACCTTGCTTGTGTCTCAAAGTTGAAAATCTAAATTTGTTGTTTGATTACATAAATTCAATTTGTAAGTTTATGTGATATCATACTTTTACATTAGGCAGGTTGGCTATCAGCATCACCATGATCAAAGATGCATTTATTTGTTCCTGTTTTATGTGGTTACATTTGCCGTTTTTGAGTTTTTTATTAACCCAGAAGAAGCGACTGAGTCGCAAAACGCGTTCTGGCTGTGTTTGAAGTCTTTGTACAGATAACATTTCATTTAATGCTGACACTAGAATACACTTCATATATGGATGATCAATAGACTGACTGCGTTGGACATTCATTTTTTTACCCCAGATCATTAAGATAGCGTATACATTTGAACAACACACCGGTGGGGTAATAGGCTGTCTGGGATTTGAGCGCCGTGCTGCAAAAACGCATGGATAAAATATATTTTGGAATCCCCCTTTTTCTCGCCCTCAATAACAGATCACCACAAAACTTTCCAGGAAGGAGCTGAGGTGGATAAGACTATTTTGGAAAGATTAGTCAAACAGTGCCAAAGTTATTAGCAAACCAAAAAATTAATTTAATGGATCCGCAAACCCATATTCCATTGGCGGAGCACAATCTGAGGAAAATGTTGCACCCACAATCTTAGGACTCGGTCACCGAGCCCTAGAAAATGTGGGAAAAACAGTATAAGGGGGCAGGGTAGAGCTACCCTGACCCGACTGGAAAAACAGAATAAGGGGGCAGAGAAGAGCTACCATAACCCCCTGGGTCATGTGGATGTGGGTGTCCGAGAAGAACCCCTATGGGTTCTGAAATAGACATTGTTTTCACAGTTCCACAGATCCATTTATAGAATTGTATTGTCCCTCTTCTACTCCATATATATGAACTATTTATATCTACCCGTCTCCTTCCCATCCTTGTCTGTTCCTCACCCTTCAGCCTCCTGGTTCACTTCAACTTGATTTTGCTTGGTGTCCCCTGAAAGCATATTTCCCAATGTGCAGTTCCGGTAAGTGATTTGTTCGCCCTACGCGTTTCGAGGCCGTTTTACCTCTCGTCAGGGGCTGGCTGCTTTCCTCTCTGGCGCTTGAAAGTCTCCTATTTACATACATAATTGATTAGTTGCACTCAGTGTGCCGACTTTCAAGCGCCATTGCCATAATAGAAGTATGGTAATTGCCCTGTGTCTCCCCCTTCCCACCACCATATATACCAGTTGAAGCAGTCCATTGCAGCATAGTTTATAATGAATGAGGAAGGTGGCAATCGTGGTCCCATTCCTTAGTGTATGCCCGTAATTAACAATTAACTCCCTTTTGTCCCCCCTCCTTTCCCCCCCTCCCGTGTCGAACTCCTTGTGGCTAGCAAGCTTCTCTACGTGTGTGCCCTCCCCCGTAGGTCAGAGAGGACCCCATTGGGGTTTTCCTGGGAGTCAACCATAGCTAGTGCATCAGGGGATCCGCTCGTCAATGCTGATCTGAGGAACCTACTCTGTCTAGGGCTTGTGCGCCTCGCATGTCCACCAGCATCGACGCGCAGGCCCTGAGGTCATGCTCTAGCTTGTCATCCATCCAGACATGTTTCATGCGCACCGCTTCGGCCTTCCCCCATTTGCACATGTCTTTCATCCAGGTCTCTGTAAGGAGAGGTACGGGGCTCCACCATGCTATCTCATTTTGTCTTTTCGTCAAGACCAGTCCTAAAAGAATACATTTCCTGCTACGCTTCTTTTTTTGGGTGTTGGAAGCAGCCCTAGCAATATTATGCGTATCTCCCGGGGCACTACCCACCTCATGGCCTCCCCTAAGTGAGTCAACACCGTCTCCCAATATGCCGTCAGATTTGGACATGACCATACCATATGTATAAATTCAGCTTCCAGAACTTCGCATCGGGGGCATTTACCGGAGTGTTCTGGGTAAATTTTCCGTAAATTCCGTGGGGCAAGGTAAGTCTGATGTATAAAGTTATATTGGGTATGTTTGAAGCGTGCATTGGTGCTCGCGGTCCTGACTCCGTCATGAATTTTCAACCAGTCCTGAATTTGCCAGTTATGGTTATGAAAGCACTTGACGTACACCACAACTCGCATGTTGTTATTTTTATAGGTATTTCAGTGTGTCTATGCAATTTTAAAATTGGTGTTATGAGAATGCCATGCAGAAATGCGTAGCAGGACTTGAGAACAAACCTAGCAACGCATGCCCTGTGCTCAACCTATTGCTGGCGGCATGGCATGGCATGATCCTGGTAATGTGGCTCAAAGGATAGAAATGTTAATCCCACCTTCTCCCCTTAGAGGTGATTCCACATCCTGTATCAGTCGCCAGGAGAGTAGGAAGCACTTGTTCTAAAAATGGTAAGTGTGTGAAGGATTAGAGAGGGAGAGAGAGAGAGAGAGAGAGAGAGAGAGAGAGAGAGCGAGAGAGAGAGAGCAAAACATGTGTGTTAGAACACCTGAACTGGGCTCCCTGAAGTACAGGATGGGGCAGCTTTGAAGGGCACACTACGACTCATTGTCAAGAGGGATTACAGAAGACCGTGAGTCTTGAGTAATGGAGTAGGAATTCTATAGGTAAATATTATGTTAAAAGAGTGATGTGGCTTACCCGGAGTGAAAGGAGAGGTCGATGTTACTATCCCCAATAAACTTGCCAGACAACTGAAACTGAGATGCACACCCCTCTACTGGAAGGTAGAAGCGCAGTCGGCAAGCCAACAAACATTGGCATTGCCAATAGGTCTCGCCTTTGGGACTTTATAAGTGTTTAGCCATGCAACAGTTGAATTTGCACCAATGATATTGTGCTGCATAATTAAATACTTATAAGATCCCAAAGGCGAGACCTATTGTCTATGCCAATGCTTGTTTAAATTTGTTTCTCTTCAATTGGGAAAGTGATTCCTAGTCATCTGCCTGTTTAGGAACTGGTTAATATTCAACTTGCTAAGTAAGGGAGGTACTGTTGAAATGGAGGACACTATCTCCAACTTGTAAGCTAATTCATTGGCTTGACTCATGTTGGATGAAAAGCAAAAATATTTGGTGTGGAATGGTTGGAAAATGTGTGAGTATTCACAACCAATACTTTTTCTGATAGTAATCCTGTGTTAGAAATGGGGTTTCTGGTTGGCTAGGGTAGGCACCTAAGCCAGGTAGAACCCACCACTCTAGTCAGAGCAAGTAAGTTACACACTAAAGATAACCTCTGCTCACCCTCTGGTAGGTTGGCGCAGAGCAGTCAGGCTTATCATCAGAGGCAATGTCTAAAGCGTTTGTGCAACACACCCACACAGAAACATACTGAATAGACCACAAAAGACCTGTACTGTAAATGATGGTGAGGGACCTCACAGTGACCCCCGTGGGCTCCACTGCCAGAGGGCAACTGCCTGCAATCGCGAGGTGCAGCTGTTAAGTAAGAAAAGCAGAATTCAGCGTGGAGACCTCGCTGGGCCCTATGTATGCAGTCACTGGGTGGAGCACAAAGGAGCGTGGGGCGGCGGATACCTTCCAGGTGCAGTTGAGCCCTCTATACGGGTGGCGCTGTGGTGGCCGTTCGATGGAGGTAAGGCTACCATGAATGGCAGCGGTGTGCTGTCTTTGTCCTCAAATATGCAGGGGGCTAAAACACAGAAGGCGCTTCCAGAAGCCAATGTAAGCGCTCATCATGCGCTGATTGGTACGACAGCACCCGTTCTTCAAAAATTCTTCCCAGTACACCGGGGATTATCCCAGAGCCTCTTCTCTGTGCTGCGGCGTCAGTTTCACCTCCAGGCATCACTGACAGCCACACAGTTCCAATACGTTCTTTACCCAGTGAAAGGTGCGTGGAAACAAAGAGACCATCAGGGTGTGGAAATATGGATTTTTCTGGTCAGTTATGTCCCCTATCTTGGACCCCAACGGTTTCATGTATAAATCACAAGTACATGTATGTTCCCTCCAGTTCCAGTTATGAAGACGCAAACACATGTGCGTCCACCGTCAACATGTCCTCTTTCAGATCCACCATGAATGGGCCGGATATTCCATTCCTAAGTATGAAAGGCCACCGGCTTTATATGGTTCACTTATGCCATTTTACAGTCCAGGCGAGTAGGCCCTGATTCTGCTATCAAGCCTTTTCCTGCCTTCTACCTCTGAGAGCTCCAGTCTGAGCCTGCATCTGTGACCATGAACTTTGTCTCATTCCCTGCGCGGCTAACGGTGCCTGACATCAGCCTGTTGCCTGCCAAAAACTGTATTTCACCTTCGAAATTATCTGCTCCGCTCCCTATCCAATACATTCCTGTCTAATAGTTTAAGTAAACATTCTTCCAGCTACCAAGCAAAGGGCCCGGCTTCTCTGTCTTTATGCAAGTAATTCATAGCCCTGTTACTATGGAAGATTTCTGCCCTCGCATCTAGTGTAGACACTTAGACGCTTGTACACGCACTAACAGTCAGTATAGTCAGTATAGAATAAGATTCTACTCTAAGAGACCCCTCTTTTTGGATAACATAGTTCTTTAAACATAGGATGTTAGATATGATTTGGGATTAGGTTGACTTGACCCCCCAGACTCCCTGTCTCCACATGTAGAGCTAAATGTCAAGTCCCCTTCACCCCCTAGTTGCACGTCAATCACACGTCATGCTGCTGCGCGCGCATTTCTGCCAAGTATTTCTGCTGACACTTCGAAATTCTTTCATGGAACCACCCTATTATGACATCATACCTGATGACGTTCTTTAGTTACACCCAGTTACACCCACTTTTGCTACGCATGTATGTTTTATCTTTACTATCAATTGTTACGCCTCCTGCATTTGCTTCACTGTAATGCCTATTGTATAAAAATGATTACTTGTCAATAAAGTAGCGTCTTCACTTCCTGAACCTTCGTGGTGATGGAATATGGAGCTCCTCAATTTAAATTGATTTTGGAATAAAGCCCGTTCCGAACCTCTAATACCACGGATTCTGCCTCTTATTTTACTGAGCTATTTTTATAGATTTTCCGCATCAAATTAAGTTCCGGTAATTAAATTATTTACCACATAAATGGCGCCCGAACAGGGACACTTTCTCATCTCACGCGCCGGCGGTGCGTTGCAGGCCCGGTCTCCTGTCACAGCTGGACGGACAACAACGCGTACCCACAGGATTTCCTGTATCTCCCTCCTGCCGAGCGGGGGTAACTGAGGCTGCGATCAACACCCAGACGAGGCGGTGAGAAGTGCGAAGTATCCCGACCAGAGCCTAGCTGAGAGAGCAAGATCCGAGGTATACAGAGGCCCACCAGTTTCCGAAGTTTCCGAAGTTTCGAGTCGAGTCCAGTCCGGTTCAAGTTCAGTTCAGTTCCGAGGCCTTCCGTTCCGAGCTACCCGGTGAGTACCATTATCGGGGAGGCGTCCTGACGTGCACATAGTTTGTGCCGGTCAAGACGGGTTTGGGTACACAAATCCGGTCTGCACTGTTTCAGCAGTGTATCTGTACTGTTTAGCAGTATATCAAGTATGTCTAGTATATAATTCAGATTTACCTAGTTAGTATCGAGTATTATGTTTAGTGACTAGTTCCCTAAATGACCATCATTGTTTATTCATTAAATGTTAAATGTTAAAATGTTTTAAATACGTTCCGTATATTGTGGTGTGAATGACTGTTCATTATTGTGTTTTATGGTATTAAACGTGTTCAAAATTAGGTATCAGATCAGTTCTCAATATGCCGCTCTTTTCGAAATTAAGACAGATCAAAACTAGAAAAGGGGTACTCGAAGAAGCTGTTCCCATTCCTCCTAGGGACACTCCAGGGTACTTCATGTATCATAAACATGGCCTAGACGCCATATTATTTCTTGATCTATGGGTAGACTACACCAAGGAATTACCAGAAAGTCAGAGGTGGCCCGCAGCTGGGACCTGGGATGCAGATTGCATTATGAAAGTAGAAGAAGAATTATGGAAAAAGAAAGCTAGACAGTCACAGAAAGATGCCATTGAATTATGGCGTAAAGAATCATATAGACGCACAGAAAAAGCGCTCAGACAGGAAGAGAAAAGTAAGGAGAATTCAAATAAGGTTCGAGAAAGTGTATTAATTGAAGAAGGTACTCGAGTAAAGTCAGAACAAACAGACAGACAAAGAAATGCCCTTGTGAATGGTATGTATCCTCTTCTGGCCGAAGGATTACCTAAGGCTACTCCGGAGATACCAAAAGACTTGCCACCCCCATTGTTTCCGATAAAAGCACATCCCAAAGGGCATCCCAGAACCGCAGAAGATGTTTTTCTTTCCTCTTATTTAGACGACGCAGCTCCCGAGTATGCAAATGCTGCGCCACATAGACCGTCTGCCGAGGGGGTTCAACGCCAAGACCCTCCTCCGTCTGTACCTCTGCAACAGCAAACCCCGACACAAGTTCCGGCAAGCACATCTGTTTCTACATCTGCATCCACACCTATGGTTGCTATATCACGTTCAACGAATCCTTTCACATCCAGCACCCCAGGTGGTGCTACCGGAGGTACATCAAGCATTTTTTCTACGCCACCCAGAACAAATAAACTTTCCTTTCAAGAATTAGCCCACCAACGTACACCCAACTAGTAACTCCCAACACGCTCAAGGAACTTCTAATAGATTGTAGATATGACCCTGTGCCCGGAAAAGGGGACGAAATGATGCTGGCATCGTTACGTATCCGACGAGCTGCAATATATTTAGGGAAGCTACCAGGAATGACTGCACATTTAGAAAATATATATCACTTTGTTCAGTCAGGGCGAGACCCTGAGAGTATTACCAGAGCCATGGAGTACCAAAAGGTGGAAATACAGGGGGAACTGTTACGTTTCCTCATAAACTGTGTGATCAGAAATCAAGACCAACCAGGGGTAAATCCGGAAGAAATGCAAATTCTTACCACATGGGGTAAGAATATATCAGAGGGGAGACATGATAAACGATCATGCATAGTAGCTATGAGCCGAAAGATCCGCAAAGAAATAGAACGAATACACGAAGAAAGATTAGCAGTAGACGAGCCTGAACAAACCGAGGACGAGGAAGAATTAGAACTGCCCACAGGACAGTTAGAAACCATGGCCTATGTAGGTAGAGGAAGATCTTGCAATAATACTAGATGCTTTACTGATCCGATATGTCCGATACGTCCAGATAATAACAGAAAATTCCAAACTCCTATAATAAATACAAGGTCCCCCGAACATTCATTCCAAGCCGCTGACAAATTACTCCGAGAACGAAGGGGTTATCATATACTCGATTCTATGGACGAACAAGAACTAGCCAGGTCAGCCGTACACTGGGTTGATAGTCCTGGAAAATATGGTGATGATACACTAGCGCATACGTTTTTGAACCTCGCCCCAGATGAACAGCGTTTAGCTGGTATCTATATGATTCAACAACTCCTTATATTATATAAAAGCCAACACTCCGATCCTGGCCCCTTACCTGATATATTGACTGAATTACTCACGAATAAATGGAGAGGTTCCGGTACTAAGTTAATTAGAGAAATACTAGAATCCAGAAAGCAGTACATCCTTTTTGTATGTCCTGAACATGTCTCACTGCCTATCAAGGAAAGAACGACGTATTACATGGATAGACAGAATCCCTTACGCGAAGTGCACCCGATAAAAGGTGATGACAATGAGTTTAAACGTGTGTTTGTATACACACCCATATCCAAAATAGAACTATTAGAAATGAAGAAAGTGGTACCCAGTCATGACAAAGACCCAGCGGGTTTCCACCGTGAAATTAAAGATATGTTACTCATGGGAGAATATACCTACCCCGACATTATGACAATATTGAAGGTATTAATGCCTGCGGGCATTTACGAAAAACTCAAGGAAAAGGATTGGGAGGTGGGAGACCAGAAGATAGATTGGACAGCATTAGAAAACGAAGAAAAAGCTCGAGGTCCAGGTTCAGGGCTCGGGGACAAGACCAAAGCACTACCAGGTTTATTAGTACAGGTATTGCCACGTTTATTAACTACGAAAAAGGAAGACTGGGGTGCAATCTCAGCCTGTAAACAGAAATCAGATGAAGACACTAGTGATTTCTATTCCCGATTTGAAAAATGTTTTGGTATAAATAGTGGAATAAAAGCAAGTAGCGAGTCGTATCCACATCTGTTTGTGACAAAATTGGTTGAAAATGCCTTGCCCCAAGTTAAGAATAGAGTATTGAAGTTCGAGAGTACCTGGCAAGGTAACACTCCGTCACAAATGTTACAAATGCTACAGTACCATCACAATAGAATTAGAGAAGAACAAGAACATGAAGATAGGCGCATGAAAGACACGAAAATGAAAATGCTAGTTTCCCAGACAGTTCCAGTTGACGGTCATAAAAAGGGTATAACACAGTCCAGTGTTTCAGCAGGTCCTGTAAAAGGGACGTGCAACTATTGTAAACAGCCAGGTCATTATGTACACGATTGTCCCGTTTTAAAACATAATATCGCTATAGGTAACACAAAAGAAAGACCAAGACCACTTAGACAGGATCAGAATCAACAAGGAACACCGCAGCATGCACAGTCCATGCCAGCTCCGCAACAGTCTATGCCAGCTCCATCACCGCAGCCTATTGCTGCCACACAAACAACGACCCGACAGATGTATCAGACCGCACAGTATGACTATCCTGATTATCAACGATACTCATGAAACAGCCTAGAGAGGGAAGTTGGCTTACCCCTTATTGAGGTCCCTGTAGATCAAGAAGGACCTTATGTACACAGTGAACTGTTAGGTCAAGATAGAAAATTCTTACTTGATACAGGGGCAAGCCGAACAACAATAAAACGTAGTGAAGTTCCAGGGGCACCCCTCTCAGGCTCACAGAATATTTCCCTTGGCTTTTCAGGAAAACCTATCATTAACGAAGTAACACAGCCTCTTCCACTTACGATTGGTCCCTTGACACAAACTACAGATTTATTACTTACTAAATCATGTCCAGAAAACTTGTTAGGCATAAAAACTTTGAAAGCTCTCGGAGCTATAATATGTTGTTCTCCAGAAGGAGTAAGATTGTTTTTACGTGATTTCAAAGGGCACTACGTGTCCCGAGACATGGATCACCGACTACAGACTTTACCCACACATTTATGGGCACAAGGCCCTACAGATGTTGGTTGCATGAACATTACACCATATCGAGTCACACTAAAGGCAGGAGTGGTACTACCCCGAATGCGACAATACAAGTTACCCCCAGATGCTGTAGTAGCTTTACTGCAAATTATTGACGAGCTTGTTACCCAAGGAGTGGTTGTGGAAACTGACTCCAATGTATGTAATTCACCGATAATTCCGATTCTTAAACGAACCGATCCAACAGCCCCGCCAGTATATCGATTGGTTATTGATCTGCGCGAATTAAATAAATGCATAGTACCACAATACCCCGTAGTCCCAGACATTTCTTCATTACTGACAGCCATTGATTCCGAAGCAACATTCTTTACTGTAATTGATCTCAAGAATGCCTTTTTCAGCGTCCCAATAGATCCGGAAAGCCAATACTTGTTCGGATTTAGTTTAAATGGACGAAGCTTTAAATTCACACGCGCACCTCAAGGATTCACAGAAAGCCCCAGCATATATAGCCAAGCACTGAAACGAGAACTCGACAGTATCCACATGCCAGTCAACACTGCCCTGCTTCAATATGTCGATGATCTGCTGATCACCGCTAGAAGCGAACCTGAATGTGAAAAAGCCTCACTGACGGTTTTACAATTTTTGGCCGAAAAGGGGCACAAGGTGTCCCCTTCTAAGCTGCAATTCTGTGTCCAGCGAGTTGTTTACCTTGGTCACTCGCTGTCCAAGGAGGGAAGGCAGCTTACACCAGATCGCATCCAGCTAATTGCTAATATGCCAATACCCAAGACACAAAAGGAGGTGCGGGCTTTCATAGGCCTCACTTCATATTGTAGGCAGTGGATCCCTCAGTATGCATTTCTAGCAAAACCACTCATTCAATTGACAACACAGGAGGCAGCCACATCGACTGTTCTCCCTTGGACTCAGGAACATACACAGGCTTTTGAAAGCCTAAAGAAAGCCTTATGCCAAGCACCTGTTTTAGCAACACCATGTTACAATAAACAGTTTACACTCTTCGTTACAGAACGCGAAGGTACTGCCTTGTCAGTACTCACACAGGAACAAGCAGGATCACACAAACCATGTGCTTATTTTTCTAGTACATTAGATCCCGTAGCTCAGGCTTTGCCTGCGTGCCTGAAATCAGTGGCAGCAACAGCTTTAGCAATCAGACAAAGCGATGCCATAGTATTAGGACATCCATTGACAGTACAAGTACCACATGCAGTAGAGGTTCTCTTGAACCGCACACAAACACAACACTTGACTATAGCACGACTCACTGGTTATGAATTAACATTGTTTCAGCCACATATAGAAATCAGACGTTGTAGTACATTGAATCCTGCCACACTGTTACCTATAAATGGAACAGACCCACTAGCACATGATTGTATTGAAGTTACCACTATCACGACGAAACCCAGACAAGATTTAACAGACGTCCCATTGTTAGACCCAGACCTGACGTTGTATGTAGATGGTTCATGTATGAGAACAGGTACAGGAGAGCTAGTGGCCGCTTACGCAGTCACAACAGACACTGAAATCATTGAAACAAATTGCATAAATACCTTGTCAGCTCAAGCAGCAGAGCTCATCGCTCTGACACAAGCCTGTATTCAAGCCACAAATAAAAAAGTCAACATATACACTGATTCACGTTATGCATTCGGAGTTGTACATGACTTCGGCGTGCTGTGGCGAGAGAGAGGTTATTTAACTTCTCACGGTGCCCACATTCAGCACGGACCCCTTATTCATGCCTTATTAGATGCAATACATCTACCCACTGCAATATCAATTATGAAATGTAAAGCTCATACGAAAGTTACTGATATCATTTCTCAAGGCAATGATCTAGCTGACAGAACAGCTAAACAGACTGCTCAAACTCAAACATCCGACATGACAAAGACAATAGTCCCGACACCAACATATTGCATGACGGTTAAGGATCCCGCTCTTGACGTAATCGACATACAGACACATGCTACACCAGACGAAATAAAGAAATGGACTGAATTAGGAGGGATCCAAACGGATCAAGGATGGATGACGAAGGAAAAATCTGTGTGGTTCCTTCCTGATTCAATGGTCCAAGTTATAATTAACACTGTACATAGTCCAGCGCATCTAGGAGAAAAAGCTATGCTAGACAGCATTCAACACATTTGGTTCAACAAACATTTACGAGCAGCAGCTAAACAGAAAGTTCGTACCTGTATGATCTGTTGTCAGTTTAACCCAGGTAAAAGCATTCCCGTAGAGCAGGGTGGATTTCAGCCTCCTGATCACCCTTTTGAAGTCCTCCAGATGGATTATATCCAGATGGAACGATGTTGAGGATTCAAATATGTTCTCGTAGTTGTCTGTGCTCTTTCCCGTTGGACAGAGGCATACCCGGTTTCAGATTACACTGCCCCGACTACTGCCAAACAGTTAGTTCGAGAATTCTTCCCACGGTACGGTTTACCACGTGCTGTCTACTCAGATAACGGCCAGCCGTTCTCATCCGAACTAATGAAACACGTTTCACTTTTGTTAGGCTATCAGTGGAAATTTCACTGTGTCCGACACCCCGAGGCAGCAGGTCTCGTGGAACGACATAACCAGACCCTGAAAATTAGATTGTCCAAAATTTGTAGAGAGAAAGGTGTCGACTGGGTAGTAGCCTTACCCGTTGCACTCTTTTACATGAGAATGGTAGCACACTCTCGAACAGGGCTATCCCCTTATGAGGTGATCTTCGGTAGACCACCAAATATGTGGGGGACGCCTATACCACGCAAAATAACTGATATTGACTGTAATATGCTGACAGATTACTTGGCTTCCTTGATGTCTGCACTACAATCTTGTCGTTCACAGGTATCTGCAGCCTTTCCCGACAACACCGAGGTGAAACCCCATGACGTAATTCCAGGAGACTTGGTGTTAGTGAGGAACTTTGATCGGAAGTCTCAGCTGGATCCTAGGTGGAAATCGCCTCAAATCGTATTGCTAACGACAAGGACAGCCGTGAAGATCGAAGGTCGAAAAGGCTGGATACATTCAAGTCATATCAAGAAATTCCATGGACTACCGTCAGACGTAAACGACACACCTTGCGTGTCTTCACCGATTGACTCTAAACTTCCTTTGGTTGAACTGAATAACCATGAACAATATAAACTAAAACTTCGGTCTAACAAGTCAGGCAATTTGATTGTTTAAGTCCTCTCCAAGGTGAATCGGTCGAATTTGTCTCTGACATGTATCCCTTAGACCTGTATAGAGAAAGAAACAGAAGGATAAAGTTGAAACGACATGCGTACTGTAAATCACTGCGTAGTCATTGCACCGTGACGTTATTAATTTTGTTTTTCTTAAGTCTTTTAATAATTACTGCAAGTATATTGTTGCACATATATTATCCTATTTTTAGACATGTTTACAATGTTACTGCCGAACATTCTTTCAGTGAATTACCTCCGCATGAATTGTCCTATAGATTTGCGCTGCGCAATAACACGTTTATTAGTATGTTACATCATTCCCATCAGGTTAGCAATGCTACAAATTGTTGGATATGTGGTCGACTCCCTCCCTATCAGAACTATAAAGGAATTTTTCCTCTCTTTCCATACCCGTTCACACACAATGGATCCTGTGGAGCATGGTTTAGTTTAATTAATTCCCTAGATTCGAATTCTGCAGTTTACCAGAATAACTGGGTATGGGGAAATCTGAACTTAGTTTTATTCAAAGTCTGTCACCCTAACAAGGAGGGACTTCCCAAAAGAACAGGAACTGATCTAGAAAATGAAGTATATGGATTAGGTAATTTTACGCTTAATCTCATGATCCTGAATGTCGAATCCGAAGCTACACCAATTTTGCCCGCCATGTCAGTATTTCCAGTAAAAGGTGAATTATGTGTAAGAAAGAATGGTTCCATACATATGGGCCATAGTAGATGCACCACTGTAATAGAATTTAGTGATCAAGGCAAGTCTACATTTCGAGCTTCCTGCCATTCCTACTTCATATGTGGTCAGACGGCATACATACGTTTGCCACTAGATTGGGATGGTACCTGCTACATCGGATTCCTTTTGCCACCTGTTTTCCTAGCTCCTCCTGATTATCACAGAAATACTCATTTAGTACACAATAGAGAAAGGAGAGATCTCCCAATAGTCGATTACACTGAGACAGCATGGGAAAAATACACAGATTTCAATAAAGGTCTCTTTCCCTATATAGGTACAGTTACTAATAGTAAGCTGATACGTAGATTAACTAGAACCCTTGAAGCAGTAGTGAACGAAACTATTTCCGCCTTAGGCAATTTAACAGAAGAGCAGTCTGCTATGCGGATTGTTGTGCTTCAAAATCGTCTTGTCCTTGACGTCATCCTGGCCGATAGGGGCAGAGCTTGTAGGGTCATCGGATCAAGCTGTTGCATTTTCATACCAGAAAATTCGCCATCTGTATATAAAGCCATAACTCGCCTTCATAAGATTGTAAGCCAGATACACCAGAATCCAGGCACTTGGACTTGGTCCGGTTGGTTTTGGAGTGTATTATCTACCTTTGGATGGAAGGTCCTATCCTTCCTAGGTATTGGCTTTCTCATATTATTCAGTTGCTGTCTATGTCTACAATGTGGACCAGCGATCTGTGGTCTGTGTGCCACATCGTGTATCCCACCATCAAGATTTCATTCATCACGGAAGAAGAAAGAAGAACAAATGATGCTATATGAACAGATCGATGGATTGATGAAGATTGATATCTCTTAACGGGCAAGTAGGGGACAAGGAGGGAATGTGGAAATATGGATTTTTCTGGTCAGTTATGTCCCCTATCTTGGACCCCAACGGTTTCATGTATAAATCACAAGTACATGTATGTTCCCTCCAGTTCCAGTTATGAAGACGCAAACACATGTGCGTCCACCGTCAACATGTCCTCTTTCAGATCCACCATGAATGGGCCGGATATTCCATTCCTAAGTATGAAAGGCCACCGGCTTTATATGGTTCACTTATGCCATTTTACAGTCCAGGCGAGTAGGCCCTGATTCTGCTATCAAGCCTTTTCCTGCCTTCTACCTCTGAGAGCTCCAGTCTGAGCCTGCATCTGTGACCATGAACTTTGTCTCATTCCCTGCGCGGCTAACGGTGCCTGACATCAGCCTGTTGCCTGCCAAAAACTGTATTTCACCTTCGAAATTATCTGCTCCGCTCCCTATCCAATACATTCCTGTCTAATAGTTTAAGTAAACATTCTTCCAGCTACCAAGCAAAGGGCCCGGCTTCTCTGTCTTTATGCAAGTAATTCATAGCCCTGTTACTATGGAAGATTTCTGCCCTCGCATCTAGTGTAGACACTTAGACGCTTGTACACGCACTAACAGTCAGTATAGAATAAGATTCTACTCTAAGAGACCCCTCTTTTTGGATAACATAGTTCTTTAAACATAGGATGTTAGATATGATTTGGGATTAGGTTGACTTGACCCCCCAGACTCCCTGTCTCCACATGTAGAGCTAAATGTCAAGTCCCCTTCACCCCCTAGTTGCACGTCAATCACACGTCATGCTGCTGCGCGCGCATTTCTGCCAAGTATTTCTGCTGACACTTCGAAATTCTTTCATGGAACCACCCTATTATGACATCATACCTGATGACGTTCTTTAGTTACACCCAGTTACACCCACTTTTGCTACGCATGTATGTTTTATCTTTACTATCAATTGTTACGCCTCCTGCATTTGCTTCACTGTAATGCCTATTGTATAAAAATGATTACTTGTCAATAAAGTAGCGTCTTCACTTCCTGAACCTTCGTGGTGATGGAATATGGAGCTCCTCAATTTAAATTGATTTTGGAATAAAGCCCGTTCCGAACCTCTAATACCACGGATTCTGCCTCTTATTTTACTGAGCTATTTTTATAGATTTTCCGCATCAAATTAAGTTCCGGTAATTAAATTATTTACCACAAGGGCATGTGCCAGGGCAGAGTCAAGTCGCAAGAAAAGGGATCCTTCAGGTCCCTGGGCTTCCAAACAAATGGGGGTGGGTTGGACCAGACAACCAGCCGCTGGAGAACACACCGGGGAACACTCAGGGAGCAGCAGGCAGGCAAGCACACCGAGTCACTTTGAACAGTAGCTGTCCCTCCAGCAACCCAGCAGGCAAGCACAACAAAGCAAGTAGTACAAATGGTGGTTCCTACTGGCAGCACAGCAGTCCTCTGCAATGTGCAATTTGTAGAGCCAGCAGCGGCAGGTTACAAGTCCCACGCAGTGTCTAAAATCATGGGGTCAGAGCCCCTGTACTTATACTCAAAATTGTCCTTGATCAAGGGGTAACATCAAAGGAACCATTTCAAGTGCACAAGAATCCCTTTCAACCCAGTCTTGGCACCCACCATCAGTAGGGGGTAAATCAGCCCTTTGTGGGAGGGCAGGACACAACCTATACAAGTATTAAGTGGGAATGGGCTCTCCCAGCCCACGAAGACCATCAGTATACAGATGTAACCACTGTCACACCCAGCCCTTCCTGTGTTGTGGCTGTCTGGAAAGTAAGCACCAAGTGTAGCTGTCACCAAGCCCTAAACGTGTATTGGAGTCAGGCTGCAAAGCACAAGAGTCATAAGCACAGAGAAATACAATTTTTTAAAAGAAGCATTTCTAAAATAGTAATGCAATATCCGACTACAACAGTAAGCAGTATTTATCTCTACCATTCTATCCATACCAAAATAGCAACGTCACTCCTTAAGATCAGGAACTACCACTTAAGTATATATAAGGGAATTCCCAATGCTAGCCTATGATAGGAGTAGGCCTCCCAGCAGTGAAAAACGAAATAGGCTGTTTGTCACTACCAGGACATACCACACATGTAGGCACATGCCTTACCTTCTACTTACACAGCACCCTGCCCATAGGGCTCCCTAGGGCCTACCTTAGGGGTGACCTATGTGTAGAAAAAGGGGAGATAAAGGCTTAGCAAGTAGTTTTAAATGCCAAATTAGAGTGGCAGTAAACTGCTCACGCAGGCCTTGCAGTAGCAGGCCTGAGACAGGTTTGAAAGGCTAGATCAGTGAGTGGAACGAGCAGTGCTGCAGGCCCACTAGTAGCGCTTAATTTACTGGCCCTGGGTATATGATATACCACTTTACAAGGGACTTACAGGTAAATCAGATATGCCAAACAGGTGTAAACCAATCATAGCATGTTTAGTGCAGGGAGCACATGCTCTTTAGCACTGATTAGCTGTGGTAACGTGTCCAGTCATAAAGCCAACAAAAAGGTCTGAAAAATAGGCAGAGGAAGGCAAAATGTTTGGGGATAACCTTCCAAATAGGACCAGGTCTAACACTGTGTCTGACTTTAGATCACGTGTGATTTCCAATTAGGCGTATAAAACACAAATTTTAATATCGAAGTTGTCTCCCAATGCTGAGCCACCGTGCAAATTCATCTACGTATATTAGGGTGGGGAAAGAGTGCAATACAGTGTATCCTCTACATAGTACAGAGAACCCAGGAAATAGAAATTCAAAGAATCATATTTGACAAGATAGATCTATCTGTTCTTTTTAGAAACGATTCCTGGATAGATCACATATGATTCTTTGAATTTCCTGTATTTTCAGAGCCACAATCTGACACTAGATAAAAATACTCTACTGCCACAGTATTCTTTGTGTTTTGATAGGCTAGTGAGCATCTCAGCAGTCACTTATTCCATATTTTCAGTTTCTAAAATGGCAGCTTCATACCAACAGCACAGAAAGTTGGTTACATAGAGAGATCCTTAGGTTATATCCTTTCACGGTTAATGTCAGATGCAGAACGTTCACAGCAGAGTATTAATTATCTTCTATTAACCTCTAGATATCCATTAAAACCTACAAATGTCGATGCCTAGCACGGAGATACGGCAAAGTGGTAATATCTGGCCTCTTTGTCTTCTCTCTTACCCCATTATCTTTTGCCTACTTCAAATATTTTTCCACATAAGCTGTGTGTGGGCAGTAGTTACTGAGGAGTTGAAAGGTGCATTGTTGTCGTTGGATCCAGAATAAAAGTATAGTGCGTTCAAACATTAGCAGGGCTGAAGCTTCGGCAGAATACGTACAAAGATTTTGTTGCAGCAGGTAGATACAGAAACTTAAAATAAAACGTTTGCTGCGAAGTGAGCCCAAGCCTTGTTTTGAGTATGGATACAAAAACCGAAAAATGCAAAATTATGCTGGGTAAGGAGCAAGGACTGGGCTGAAGATGCCACATGTGAAACAGAGTCACTTGGCAACTGGGCCGTGTAAATTCTCGCACCCACCAGGGCCCAAGCAAGGCACGGTCAAAGCAAAGACTAGGAAAGGCATGTGATTGCCAGTGGCTGCAGCAGGGCTCCCAATGTGAGTGTATGTTTAATTTGAGCAAGTCTGTTGTGTTGTTGACTCTGCAGCCTGAGGACCTTGACCTCCTGCTCAGCTGACCGACCTGGTTGCTAACCGAATGAGGTTATATTTTTGTTCCCAATATCTTTCTGTTGTAATGTACTAGTTGCAGCGATCATTCTGCGACCTGAACGTCATAGGTTCCGATCTTGTTGAAATACCTCAGTGGGTTAGAGACCCTGCTGAACTCCAGCGGAGGCAACTTAGTCTTCTGACTTTCCGGTGGCATTCAGACAAGCATGGTTGTTGCAAAATAGTAACGCCCGTTAAGGATGGTATCTCCATTCCGCTAACCATCACAGCGAGCAATTTACAGGAAGCCTTAATCTATAGCGCGGTTACTGTACCGTTTTTGTACATTAAGCGAGACTGGTGTTCTCAGGTGCATCTCTCATATTTTTCGGGCCTATGCCTGCACATCTCATTAAGGCTTGGTTTTTAATCGCTTATTGGAATGTATAGGACCGGGTATCCAAATATAAAATGACAACAGCTCGTCTTAGCATTCAAAGCAGAAGATTGGCCTAAAGCAACTACCCACGCATTTTCGAAGGAAACATGTGATCTCTGCCTCCGACTTCAGAGATTATATTTATCTTAAATACAAGAGCGCCGCAAATTATTTTAATTATAATTAACAAAAAATGGGCCCAGGAACATAAACAAACACGATTGTCAAGGTAGGAAGAAATCGCATTTCATTTAAAGATTTAGTTTTTCATTTTTTAAGCTATAGAAAAAGTGTACCTACTACGCTGTGCCCTGCGCCTCCTGGCTACATCACATGCTCGGTTGCACATCTTGTAACTACATATTGAACATAAAATTAGTAAATGAAACTGAAAGGAGTTTAGCTACTTCCTGGTTCCAGCTTCGCAAGAGTGTCTGAAGTCCTTTCCTATTGGCCCACAGCAAAGAGGACTTGTTCCGGTACGCCCACAGCCGCGGCCCATGCAATCCTGGCAACATCTATTTAAATGAAAAGCACCCTGAATAGAAAGAAGAAACAAGACCCGTGGCTTTGAGACGTGTCTGTGGTGGGGGAGGGGGAGAGGGCGTTAAAGCGGCACAAGACCTGGGAGAAGTATATGGACACAGAGTTGTGTGCGTGCGCGCTAAAAGAAAAACAAAAGGACACGCGTGGTGCGCACGCGCGACGTCAAAAGTCAAAGCAGGCTAGCGAGTGGTGTGCGATGTGCGTGCACCATGACGAGAGAGGAAAGCCAGATGGCGTCACTGCTCATCATTGTGCACGTGACCGCACGCTCTATGCCAGCCAAAAAGTTGTGGTAGGACTTTTGAAAGCCCACTCACTAAATGTCTCGCCTGTGGAGCGCATGCGCTGGCTCAGGCGAGACATAAAAAGGGGAAATCCATAGCCAGGTACAAAAGCAGGTTTATCATCGAAGATTAATCGCAGGGGAAGACAGGAATTGGTGCAAGACCAAAGTCAGTCCAATATTATACAAATGTCAGTACAGGGAATAGGGAGGAGGGAAACTGAGTTACCCAATAAATGGAAAAACAAACAAAGGTGACAGGATGGATATAAAAGGGCAAACTAGAGCGACAAGAGTCCAAACAACCGATGTTTCCAGACACAGTATTCCGCATCCTCTTACAATTTAGGGGGTTTTGCTCTCACTGCCCTGGAAGTCAAGTCTAGGTCCTGAGGTGGCTGGGGCAGCATGTTTCAGACCTGAACCTTGAAGCTATTGTTCGCCATGACTGTAGTCTCCACTGCCTTGTTTTACATCTCCTCTGTTTGGTGCATTTTCAGACTCTCTTTTGTGGTATATGATGTTGAAATCTGACAGTACCTCCCCTGACTAAGGCCCCCCACTTCATAGGCCAGGGCCTGTTGTGAAACTTTCAATGGAGAAGCTTTACCAGTCTCAGGATATAAACAAATGCTGCAGTTCCCAGGAGTTATGGGATATATTGAACCCAGTGCTAATTTGTAAAAGAATTAGTGCCGGAGCCATAAGCTTTGCTCAGATTCCGGCAGCCGATGCTATTAAATATCAGCGTGCAGAATGCTTAGTCTTGAATTCACCTATGTCTCTTTAATTCACTCTCTTGCAAGTTCTTGCTTTCTACATTTGTGATGTTTTTTCTGTCTTTTACTTTATCCTTCTATTCCCTGTTTTTATTTTCCTCTCTTGTTCTAGGACAATGTCTGATGAGAACAAATAAGTGCCATTCCCAAACATGAGTGCTGCTGGGCCCCATCAGCAACCACTGGTTCAAATTAAGCATTGTTTACATTCTTTCCATGGTCCTAGGCATTACAGTTGCCCTCTATGATATATTGAGTCAAGTAATTCCTCTAGTTTTTTCTTATGTGTTTCTTCTACTAAAGTAGGAGGGGGAACCACCAAATTAGAGGAGGTGGCTTTTTTACTCTGGAGGCAGGCCCTAACGAGGTGAATCTTCCGGTGATCTGGGAGCCTTTCTTTCAGTTCACACTACCCTATCAATCTGATCACGGGAGCAGGTACTACAAATCTTGGTGCAAACTTGGGATGAAGCCCCTGAATGGAGAATTAATCATTAGATAACTAAATCATTTCGCCTGTATTAAACACTGGACTTCCCCCCCAACTGTCAGCAAAATTCTTGTACCAAGACTGAACCTTTCTTAGATGACCTAATGCTGAACCTCGGACCTTACGTATGTCTTGAAGGAGAGTCTGAACAGAAGGAACTGTGGAGGAGGAAAAGGTAGATAGCCAATTGTGGAGCTGAATTGCCGGGGAATAGAAAAAGCAGAGAGTAACCCAAAGAGGTGTGTAAAGTGTTATTATATGAGAATTCTGCAATTGGAATCCATTCCACTTCCTAACTGGTTCATCAAAAAATACATAAAATATTTTTCAAGGGATTGATTTAGTCTTTCTGTCTGTCTGGGGATGAAGAACCTTTCTGGAGAATCCCTCTGAAACAACTTGGGGTAGAACATTTTATGTCCACAAGCATATGTGGACATAAAATATTCTTCTGCAGGTTGTTTCAGAAAGGTTCTCCAAACTTGAGGTATGAATTGAGATGCTCTGTTTGTAATAATGGCATGGAGAGTCCAGGCAATCTGATGATTTCTTTGAAGTATACTGATGCAAGGGTGGGAGCGGTGGGATCCTATTCCAATGGATTAAAATGTCATGTTTTAGTTAGATAGCCAACTACTACGAATCACACTGACTAGAGTAAATGTGTGATAAAGTCCATCTAGATCCATGACATTTGTTGTTGAGGGGAGGCAAGAGTTGTAAGAACCCCACTGTTTTTGAGAGCTTTTTCTGTGCACAAATACTGCATTGTTTGACAAACTGCTCAATCTCCTCATTTGAGGACCTAAACATTGACGGGTTATCAAGCCTTTTGTCTTATGAATTCCTGGATGTCCTGCTACAGGGTATGTATGTCCCCATTTTATGATTCATTTTTGTATTTCAGAAACTGGGATTTGGATCTTTCCCTTGTGCCACAGAAGCTCATGTTCTATCCTTTGGTGTTCATGACCTTGTGCAATCCATTCGCTACACTGAGAGTTCAAAATCTTTCCTATAGGGGGTTGCAACAAAGTCTCTGCATCTGCCCTAGTTCTTCCCAATATGGCCAAAATCTATGGAGAACTGATCATCAGTCTTTACTCTTCTTCTTACCTTGACAAAGCACCTGCTTTTCTATGTCTGTTACTGGGGCTATAAGTGGTCTCATAATCAAATCTGGAAATGAAGAGCGACCACTTAGCATGTCTTGGGTTTATGCATTTCTTTGACTCACAGTCTGTGAGGACCCTTGCAAGAAACATCTGTGGAAATGAGTAAATCGCAGAAGCCATTGAATTTCTTTCACTAATTTGGGGCATGGCCAATCTTGAACAGCCTTAACTTTATCTTGGTCCATATAGATTCCTTTGTCAGAGATCTTGAAACCTAGAAAAAACTCGTCAGTGACTTCAAATAGACATTTTTCCAACTTTCCATGTGTTTGATGTTGTTCAAGAGATTCAGAAAATAATAAGATCTCATTAGGGTATGTGAATACATATATATCCAGAACATCTCTGAAAATGTCATTGACAAAGTGTTGAAATGCAGCCGAAGCATTGCACAGCCCGGATGTTATGGCTATATATTTGAAAAGCCCTAAAGGTGTTGAATACAGTCTTCCACTCATCTCCATGTCTGATTCTCACCAAATTGTAGGCAACCCCCAAATCAAATTTGGAGCATATCTTTTCAGATTTCATGTGCTCTAAGCCAACTGATATGGGAAGGGAACAGATATCTATTACATATTGTGTTTGCACTAAATTCCCTGTAGCAAATGCATGTCCGGTACTCCCCACCTGGTTTTGGGATGAAGAAGATAGAAGAACCAGCTGGAGACGCAGAATGTTGAGCAAACACACGCAAATTTTTCTTTAGGTTATCAGAGGGCCTCATCTTCTTACACAGTTAGAGGATAAATTTGTTCATGAGAGATTTTAGCTTCTGGAAGAAAACTAATCCAACAGTGATAAGACCAATATTGTGGAAACTGGTCTAACCCTTTCTTAAAACTTCTAATCAGGTCCTGGACTAGAGATTGAAGGAGATTCAGTTTTCAACATACCACAGGTTAAGAGCAGTACTTCTCTTAGACCTTGGTGTGGAAAACATTTCATTTCTAGGAACTGGGAAGAAACATTTTCCTTCCAATGGATCTGAGAATTAAGTCTGCTAAGTCAGTTGGTTTCTATGTTGCTCATGGCCAGACTCTGTAGTTTCCTGCCAAGTGAGGCAAGTCTCTGAACACCAGGACCCCGCACCAATTTTGCCAATGACAATGTCAAATACTTCATCCTCCTCGTAGACCTTAACTTTCACCTATAGAAATGTCGAAATCTTTGGCCTCACGCAGCACATTACCGAACCCACCCGCACAGCTAGACACCTATTGGACCCAATTTACTCCTCAATTAGCAGCTTCACAGTCAACAATCCAGCAACCATGACCTGAACTGACCATTCCCTCGTCTATTTCAGCATACCTATCCCGCACCACCATAGACCTACCACCACTGGAATAGCCCACCACAGCTTGAAAAACTTCACGGAAGAGGAGTGGACTTCTGCCCTGTTTGCACCCCACCCTAAGCACACCAACAACTTGCGGAAAGTCATCAAGAACTTCAACTGCTGGATCCCCACATGCGCTGGAACCCTAGCTCCCCTCAAGTGCAACCCAACGGCAAGTGCCCAACCACAGGCCAATTAGTATACAGAGTAACTCAGGCTGACAAAACTCCTACTACAAGCAACTGGAGTGCAAATGGATAACAAGTCAAGACATCACAGATAAACACATCTTCAATTCAGCCCTAAACAAATTATCACCAGCAGATATGGAACGCCAAGCACACAGCTCTTGCAGATCGCATTTAGCCAGCACTAACAGCAGCAACGGAATCTTTGTCATCAAAGATTTCACTGCACCTCCTGCCATATACAGCAACATTATCTCCTCATGAGACCTTTGCAACAAGACCTCGGAATTCTTCTATAACAAAACCATCTCCATATACAGCAACTGCGACTCCTCGCTTTCTTTAAATGGGAAATTCATTTTCCCATATTTTGTAAATGGGGAAATTTATTCACATTTATTGTTGTAAAAATCACAAGTTTTTAGCACAATATGGGAGCTCATGCCATTGCCTAGACTGGTAGAGTTAGTATTACCCATACATAATACTTGGGTAGCACCACTGAGTGGTCTAACAGGTTTGATGCATTAGGACACAAGCTTGCACCGCCTGCAGCTTACCAAAGATCACCAGAGAGCAGAGCAGTGTCTTCGGCATAGAGAGTGCTTCTCACGGTTCCCATCAACAGGTGGAAAGCGCGGAGCCAGCCACTGCGACTGAAACTTGAGGGGTGGTAGCGTTCCACTGCATAGCGGGCGGAAGGCTGCACTGACAAGAGCAACCACTTTCACACTTTGACCACAAGGGAGTGCGCAACAAAAATCTCCAGTGGAGCCACACTCCACAGCAGCACAGGAACAGACCATCATTCACTTTGCCACAGACAGCGTCTACTTGCCCAGGTGCCAGCTAAGAACCATGGAGGTGGTACTCATATGGCAAAGCAGTAATTCTCATTCATCAATCAATGTAAAGTCACTAACTTTAAGGTTATGTAATCTCCATGCATCTAGGAGGTGTTGTGAGGAGCTGAGGTTAAGCAACTGCGTGGGTGCCCTGGGAGTTCTGTATTTGAGCGCTGAATGACGATCCAAAATGTGATCTAGTGGGAGGTTAAGATCTCCTGTACTATTGTTTTGCAACCTTGCTGGATGTCTGCCAATTTTTTAAGTGCACGCCAGAAAGTAGGGTTGTCTATGCTGGGGGCATATATATTCATAATTTGCAGGTCATCAGCCCCATTATTTAGCCTAGTATGTAGCCATCTCCCAATGGTGTCATGCTCAGATGTGATAATGGTTAGACCAGATTTCTTGGATAGAAGGGTGACGACACCATTTCTTTTACCGCTAGCTTCCGCGCATGTCACATCTGAAACCCACCCTTTTCTCATTAGTAAGGTCTCTTTGAAGCCTATCTTGGTCTCTTGAAGGAGAATTAGGTCACCCTCAAGTTATTTGCAACAGTCTAAGATTTTGGTTCTTTTAACAGGGTAGTTCAACCCCTTGGTGTTTCGAGAAACACCATTCATAGAGGGCATTGGATGTATCTTTGTGTTGCTGATGGGCAACTTGATGAATAGGGCTCTAACCAGGTGGCTGTAGATAAGACTGTGATGGGGCACATATCTCACTAGATAAGGATAAGGATGTAGAGGAAAAATGACAGGGAGAGAAAAAACAACATTAGGGGCTCCCATGATCTCCGGAAAGTCCCAGAGAAACACCAGGACCCCTTCTTACATGGGAAAAATCATGGTCGGACCACTGGAGAAAGCTGGTAAAACCGGTAAATAGAAGACCGTCCGGAAATCAAGATAAGCGGAGGATGGTAAATAACACTGAGTATAGTGTGACTTATCCATGTACATGGTACCCAAGCTTTAAACATATTAATAAAACAGTCATGAGTAGAGGAACAACATACACAAGTAGCCCTGAAAAGAAAAACAGTATGATCCATTTCAAATCGAGTAATCGTAAATATTAAGCACAATCCAAATTCAGTACACATTGGAGACAGCTTGGAGCAGAAAATAATTGCAGAAGGCATAGTGCCAGATAATAAACATAGAGACAAACAAGTCATTTTTTAAGTGACACTTAATGACTCCACTGGTCACCTCACTCAGCGATACCACTCCTACATGAGAACTGTCAGTTTAACTATCACAAAATGTCAGACAGTTGAGAAGGAAGTATGAAAGGCAGAGAAACTAAGGCAAATCTGAAGCATTCAAAACAACCTCGTCCCAAAACGGCCTCCTCTTATCCCAGAGTCACCAGTAAAAGGCAGTCCACACTCCGCCTCTACTTTGGAGGCAATTCTTCTTAAACTCAATACTGTACATGATATCGTTCAGAGCACTAAAACCAGCATAGATATTCTTCAAGTTGACGTGGTAGGATTCACAAAGATTTCAGAGACTTAGCAATAAGAATGTTGAATGCTGAAACTAGAATAAATATGGTGGAAGATTTCACAAATGTCCAAGCTAAACATCTTTAGAACCTGGAGCGGACTATCTCCTCACTAAAGAGAGACTTCACAGAACAGGAAGACTGCAACCGGAGAAGAAATCTCTGTACCTTTGGGATCCCGGAAAGTATCGAAAATTCTGCCGCTTTGGTTGTTGATTTTTTAATATCTTGGATTCCAGAGGTCCTCCAGTTGTCCTTCAGTAAAGACTTTGAGATTGAAAGAGCCATCAGGGTTCCAAACTTCAAACCCAAAAACATGTCTACTCCAAGACCTTTGATCTTTAAACCTCCATGCCATCAACACATGGAAGAAATCTTGGCACATATAAGGAAGGCTCGGGTGAAACAGTGGCAAGATAACAAAATCTCCATTTCACCGGACTATGCTATAGACACTTTAATACGTCAAAAGAGGTTCCTAAACCTAATTCCTTAGTCTTTTTCAGGCCCCTCAAAATTGTGAATAACCTTCAAAGGGCACACACAATTTTTCATACAACCAGCAGAGTTAACTTCCTTTCTGGACAACCAATCAAAATCTCTAATGGAATCGGACTCTCATCCTAGTACTTCCACTCATCATCATCACACCTGATCTGTTGGAAGTTGCTAAACCATTGAAGCTATCTCCATGAACATATCCTTTAGTTGTCATTCATTTTTCATGTTCCTCTTGGTGCATGCTGTTTGTTCTCTATCTTAGGTCACATGTTGTTTGGTCTATATTTCGATCATAGGTTCCGTCCAACATTTACACTGCCCTTTATGATCCATTGTTCCATATGTCATTATAAATCAAAGTTATGCCTCACATTAGTAAGTCTGACAGCATATCAGAAGTCATAATGTCCCATTCCACCAGCAAACATGTTTCTTCCCTCAAATCCATCACCTGATTAGGCCAGGGGAGACAACTCCAAGATTGACTGATTCTCATAAGAAAGCTCTTAATTAAACAATTCCTGGGACAACCACTGATTTTTTTTTGTTTAAATATCTTTATTGGTATTTTCTGATTTTAACATGACTGTCATCACGATTTTATACAAAATATCCAAATGCGTATAACATAAATACAGAACACATATATAGAATAGCATTACCCATTGCAATAGAATAATATTGTTACTAGCGTACTATTCTCGATTACAGATACTTGCATCTTATGTGAGTATGTGTTCTGGGGTCCCTGTGTATAAGGGGAACCCCTAAACGGATAGAGGTAAAGCAGCAGGGGATACATCAGGAATCAACAAAGGGAGGCCTGCTATACCTATATATTTTTACAAAACGCAATAAAGTCAATTTCTAAAGTGGACCACTCTTGCTGGACCAAACATGCAGATAGTGAAACAGATCAGATTATCAAATTTTTATTATTATTTTGATAATTTTCAAAGTGATTAGAAACAAATCATGAATATATAAATCATATGTTGACAAAAACGTTCAACTGGCATAGGACATTAGAATCCTATAGGTCAATGATTCCCATGGACAACCAGGGACACAAATCATTCAAACACTCTCACTCTCACTAAACTCATACAAACCATGAAAACACACTGAACAAACGTCCTAAAATCTGGAAAGTAATAATTCAGAGGCCCAAAGTAACTGGCATATTTTATTCTTATCCCTATCAATAATGAAAATGAATATCCTATCAATGACAATGAATGACCAAAAACAAACAGTTGTCCTTCGATTTGATATATATAAAGATAAGGCACAGAACTCTAAAAAGTCTATGAAATTAACATTGATATGATATCACACTAAGGAACAAAATAGATTCAAAACGCCGACGCGCGTTTCGGTGTGACACCCCCTCGCCTGAGGTAACACCTTATTCAGGGCATGAAATTATCCGTGTCTGGTGTCCATGTGACCTGTTGTATAATAAACAGAGATAAGCCAAAATGCTGGTTCATTTTTGTTAAACCAAATTTTCTTAGTATAAACAGCAATGAGAAATAACTTTCTGGTCGTGATAGACATGTGAACTGGTCATCACGCAAGAGTGGTATATAGCATGATATACATGATAGCTGCACACATAGATCAATAGAATAAACAAAAAAGGTGAATAAATTAAATGAAAAAGGATATTCTAATAACAAAAGATAAGGCAAAAAGATTTCAACCAGAGATAGCAAACTAGTATCATATGTTTCACCTTTAGTTAAGAATAAAAAGTATACACAAGACTTGGCCAAACCTCAAAAGAGCTGCGTACAGGATTCAGGGAAACGAAGAAAAGCATTTGGTACATTTATCTAGCCTAACAAGAGGCAGTTACTTTCCACATAGCAAATATGCGGTGCGGATTCACGCCCCAATTATTTGAGGATTAAAATAGGTAAAACTTCAATAGGGTTCACCGTAGGGCTAAGAACTTTTGGGTTGCCGAGTTAGCAGGTTGAAAAAATCTTCAAATGGCGAGCAGGATGATGGAAAATCCGTGCGCTAGAGGGATCGTAAATCTATCGTCTCTACCATAGGATCGGCGACGGAACCGCTTTCTAAATACATCGATCGGTTCCTCCAACCCTTAGTTACCACACTTCAGTCCTATGTGAAGGACACGGGGCATTTTATCTCCAAAATGGAAGGCCTTGAATATGATCAAGAAGGAGAAATATTGGTCACCATGGACATTGAGTCTTTATATTCCAATATCCCCCAAGGTGAGGCCTTGAGGGTAATCAAGGATATAATAGAATCAGAGACATCACTACATAATGGCTCCTTCTTGATTCAATACCTGGAAATTGTTCTCAAGGAAAATTTCTTTGAGTTTGATGGGTACTTTTACCATCAAGTCCAGGGAGTCAGTATGGGGGCGTCATGTGCCCCGAGTGTGGCATGCCTATACATGGGACACTTTGAGAAACGCAACATCTATAATGAATTGGCCCCATTCTATGAGAATATTCGCCACTGGTCACGCTTCATTGACGATATTTTCTTCGTCTGGAGTGGTGATCATGAATCACTTAACGAATTTATCTCATGGATCAACCTTGCTGACTCCAATCTTCGATTCACAGCCCAGAACAATGTTCAAAGATTGGAGTTTTTGGATGTATTTGTGGAACATGAAAACTCCCAGTTGAAGGTTTCACTCTTCACTAAACCTACCTCGAGAAACACCCTACTTCACTTTGAGAGCTTTCACCCGAACAGCCAGAAATCTAGCATACCGTTCAGTCAGTTTCTACGATTGCGTAGAAACTGTACATCAGTCAAAGATTACCTCATCCACTCTGAGGTGATGAAACGAAAATTTACCCAGAGAGGGTATCCTAACAGGCTTGTGAGGGATGCACTCAAGAGAGCACGATTTTACAATCGGGATACATTATTCATCCCGAAGGAGAAGGAGAGAACTGAAAAACTAGTATGCGTTGTCAAACATTCATCCATCAACCATAAAATACGACAAATTGTCAACTCACAATGGCACCTACTCAATTTAGACAATCAGGCGCCCAGTATTCCTAAGCCCCTGTTTGCATTTCGGAGAAATAAGAACTTGAAAAACCTATTGGTCAGGGCCAAACTACCGGAACTCGATTCTGCGATACAGAGATCGATTACAGGAAACGCTCCTGTCCTGGGACATCCATCATAAATGTGGGGGATGCCAGGCATGCCCCAATGCCATTGTGAATTACAAAATCACAATCAATAACCGGACCATCAACCTACACGAGATGACAAACTGTAAAACATCTAACTGTGTGTATGTCATCTTATGTCCTTGCAACATCCCCTATGTGGGAGAGACTGCCAGAGAATGTAAGATTCGGATAGGAGAACATAAGTCCAATATTAGGCGTAACAATCTCTCAGCCCCATTGGTAACCCACTGGATGGAAGTCAACCATACTGAAAAGGACTTACGTTGGACTATACTGGAAAAGATTCGCACACAGAAAGGGACTGACACCAATATCACTCGGAAAAAACGGGAGGTCTTTTGGATTTTCTTTTTGAACAGTAAAATGAAGGGTCTGAATGAAGATCTACCATGGGAAAACGCAATTACTTAATTCATCTCCTTGCGTTCAAAACAATTTCCCTAGAATTCTGACGTCTATCTCTCGGACCTGATCAAGAGCACATTCTGGCTAAATGTTGCGAAACTAGAAGAGCTAACTGGGAAGGAAATATGATCCCCTCTTACCTCGAAGTCTAACAACTATTACTGGTGATTTCTTTATGGTGGATGGAACCACTGAGATTGAAGTGATTTATTTTTAAACTAATTCGGTCATTATGAACGCTGACTGTACCTCCCTCAATGTTTCAGATCATTAGGACCGCACAGCCTATTACCAGTTCAGCGGCACTTGTTAAACCTGCCCATTGTTTGATCAGAACTGCTTTCTTGCCAATAATCTATTAACCAAGTAGGTGCTCCTTTCTTCTCTTTTTTTGCCATCGTTAATTGTCTTTGAATTAGCGCAAATCTTTATGTCTTCTGATAATTTGCTCTTCAAGACGCCTGGCGCTATATGTGCGTCTTTGGTTGTAATCGTTTGAATTTCTTACGTAAGACCGTCGGACCTTTTGGCCTGGTAGATTTCAATGCTTCCATTGGGGGGACCTTCTCATCTATGACGGTGCTCATGTTTGTTATTTATTATCGCAAAATAGCTTTTTTGTTCTAACATTTAGATTTACGATCCCTCTAGCACACGGATTTTCCATCATCCTGCTCGCCATTTGAAGATTTTTTCAACCTGCTAACTCGGCAACCCAAAAGTTCTTAGCCCTACTGTGAGCCCTATCGAAGTTTTACCTATTTTAATCCTCAAATAATTGGGGCGTGAATCCGCACCGCATATTTGCTATGTGGAAAGTAACTGCCTCTTGTTAGGCTAGATAAATGTACCAAATGCTTTTCTTCGTTTCCCTGAATCCTGTACGCAGCTCTTTTGAGGTTTGGCCAAGTCTTGTGTATACTTTTTATTCTTAACTAAAGGTGAAACATATGATACTAGTTTGCTATCTCTGGTTGAAATCTTTTTGCCTTATCTTTTGTTATTAGAATATCCTTTTTCATTTAATTTATTCTCCTTTTTTGTTTATTCTATTGATCTATGTGTGCAGCTATCATGTATATCATGCTATATACCACTCTTGCTTGATGACCAGTTCACATGTCTATCACGACTAGAAAGTTATTTCTCATTGCTGTTTATACTAAGAAAATGTGGTTTAACAAAAATGAACCAGCATTTTGGCTTATCTCTGTTTATTATACAACAGGTCACATGGACACCAGACACGGATAATTTCACGCCCTGAAGAAGGTGTTACCCCAGGAGAAGGGGTGTCACACCGAAACACGCGTCGGCGTTTTGAATCTATTTTGTTCCTTAGTGTGATATCATATCAATGTTAATTTCATAGACTTTTTAGAGTTCTGTGCCTTATCTTTATATATATCAAATCGAAGGACAACTGTTTGTTTTTGGTCATTTATTGTCATTGATAGGATATTCATTTTCATTATTGATAGGGATAAGAATCAAATATGCCAGTTACTTTGGGCCTCTGAATTATTACTTTCCAGATTTTAGGACGTTTGTTCAGTGTGTTTTCATGGTTTGTATGAGTTTAGTGAGAGTGAGAGTGTTTGAATGATTTGTGTCCCTGGTTGTCCATGGGAATCATTGACCTATAGGATTATAATGTCCTATGCCAGTTGAACGTTTTTGTCAACATATGATTTATATATTCATGATTTGTTTCTAATCACTTTGAAAATTATCAAAATAATAATAAAATGTGATAATCTGATCTGTTTCACTATCTGCATGTTTGGTCCAGCAAGAGTGGTCCACTTTAGAAATTGACTTTATTGCGTTTTGTAAAAATATATAGGTATAGCAGGCCTCCCTTTGTTGATTCCTGGGGTCCCTGTGCGCCATTGCTCACAGTTTTGCTACATCATGGTTTATAAATTGTAATCATTTCTATCCACATCTTACTTATGACACACCCGATCTGAACTGTTATGACAGGATCTTATTTATATAGGTCATGAACATACAAGACCTGCCATTCGGGCCTGATCATCCCTGTACTGCGAAAGAAAAGGAATTATATGATGACAATGTGTAAAAAGAAATCACTGAAGAATACCAATAAGACTTGTTTTCTAAAGACATTCAAACTAAACTGAAACTTATAATATAAAAATAAAATCTGCCATCTATGGTATATAAACAAAATCAATCCTACATGACTCGGTACGAAGGTGTATTATCGGTTCATTTCCACCTAGTAGCACATCCGGTCGGAAATTGAAGCAGTGCGCTTAACTAAGTATAATTACCAACCAGCAAAGGGGACCTCTATGTCTAAAAACAGATGGTGTACGTGTGCTTACCAACAACGGACCAGGGGGGTGCGGTAATTTTCTATTCTGTGCTTTCTGAAGCGTGTCCGCTCCACTTAGCTGAGTAGTGAAGCACTAGTGTATCTGTCACGGATCAGCAGTTAGGGTATTATCTGCTTCCATCGTGTTGCCGGTTCGTAGGGCAGTGAGTAATGTGTCCCAGCCTTGCGCAATAGGATATTTGCGAAGCCCCGCTGTCTCCTCTCTATGTAATGCAGTACTTTCCACTTGTGCCCATATTATGAGTGAACGCTTCCAGCTAATTATCTCCGGAGGATCTGCATTTTTCCATTTCTTGGTTATCAGACATTTTACAGTAATTAAACCTAAATCTCGGAATCTCGGGGAAACCTTATTTTTTTTTAGATCTGTCATAGAGCCCTGGAAGGCAAACTTCCCATGACAATGACAGTGGCATGTCTGTGCATAGAGCTAGGACCTTGACTACCTCTTGACAATAATGTTGAAGGGATGCGCAAGCCCACAGCATATGAAGCAGGTCTGCACCTGGATGTTGGCAATGCGGACATTCAGAGGTGGCGGTACGGAAATATCTATTTATCATGTCAGGCGAGAGGTATGCCCTCTGTATGATGTGTGTGTGTATAAGCTTGAACCTAGAGTTCCTTGGTATGTTCCTAGCGCCCGCTAATATGGTGTCCCATTCCTTATCAGTCCAAGGCCGGCCTCTATCTACCTTCCATCTAACTTGGAGGCGTTGCATCGGCTTCAGTGTATGTGTAAGCAGCGCCTCTACCAGCCAATGCACCACATGCAATCCGGCCCCCATTACATGTAAGTATCGTAGTAATAGATGTGTCGGTGGCTCAGTTGTTAGATCCCCCCAGACGGCTGACAAAGCCTTCAGAAGGGAGGTATGTAGAAGGAATTGGCCAGCCGGTAACTCAGCATCTTCGACTAGTGTCTCAAATGTTAGTAATATGCCGTCTCTATATAGATCGCCCAAAGTGTCCAGCTCCGCGGCAAATCCAAGGTCGCCAGGGCTTCTCAGATGTACCCAGTCTACCCCTTGGTGTCTCCATCAGTGGCAAAATCGGGGCGTATGGAAGTATCGTGTGGGTAAGATATAAACATCTGTTGTAACATTTATGAGCCAATCCCAAATTTAATTGTGGTGGTCGCGGAAGTTTGGCAACGGGATGGAACAGATGACAGATTTGAGAGTGGGTTCAAGGCTTGTGCATAGTTACTGTGTCTTCCAGACACCTGCCGTCCAGCCATTTCGTTGCCCATTGGAGCTGGGCAGCTAAATAATACAGTTCCATATTGGGGACAGCCAGTCCACCCTGACTAGTGGGCTGTGACAACCACTGATGAGCTACTATCCCATCCAGCTTATATGCTAGGCTGGCTATGGCTCTCACTATACATTTATCTCTTTATGGTATCGCTCCTAATCTAATATAGCTATTTTCAATACTCCACATGAATTCCTCAATAGTATAAACCTTTTCTAATAGGTCACCTTTACACCTTTACTGTAAAATAGATACTCTGGCAGGCTGACTGTGGGCTGAACACAAGACCACAACTTTCTCCTTACATAGGAAAGAGACAGTCCCTATAACACCGCAGGTTAAGAGCATACACCTTTACTTACCTTACCACATCCGAAATACGCAGTTATGCCACAGAAGACGATTACAGTTTAGGGATACTAGTACTACAGCCAGAGTTACGCCAAATATCTAATTTTCTATTGCCGACTTTGATTCTACCTGAATATTCTATGGAGGCTATATCTATTATCAGGCACTATGTCTTCTGTAATTATTTTCTGCTCAAAGCTATCTTCAATGTGTACTGAATTTTGAATGTGCTTAACATTTACAATGACTCGATTTGGAAGAGACCCTTAATGCAATTATAAACAAAAAGATTGCAGCTGAGTATACGTTTCCATTTGTTTCTATTACAAGTGAGATATTTGTTAGCTTGCGTTTAAAAAATGCACCATTTTTTTGTAAGACTTTATTTAACAATTTTTTAGAGTTACAATACAAGAAAAGAGACATCAAGGTGTTTGTGTATGAACATATCTCAACATGCACATAAATTATAGCTGCAGCACATCGCTAAAAGAAAAAAAGGAAAAAACAATAGCAGGTCGGAATAGGAGGATAGTGGATGTGTACCCAGAGAAGAGAGATGTGACAGTAAGAGATGAATTTTATGGCAAGGCCCGGAGGCCAATATTATGCATTATACCTTTTATTGCTCCTCAAACACAGCAGCAACATCACTTAGAATTGGTAATCAACGTTTATGACAAAACTTTTTTCCCGCATGGAATCACAACGCGGTCGTTACAACAACCGCGTTGTTATTCCGCATACCATTACTCCGCAAGTCGGAACAACGACTTGCAGAGGGGGAAGGGAGGTGTTGGATTTAAAATCCAACACCTTCCCTAGTGACCGCAAAGACTGGAGTTGGAATAGTAAATTATACTATTCCAACATCCAGCGCGCCCCCTCCGCAAGTTGTTGTTCCGACTTGCGGAGTAATGGTATGCGGAATCACAACGCGGTCGCTGTAACGACCGCGTTGTGATTCCATGCGGGAAAAAAGACTGCGGGAAAAAGACCTATATTCCTTAGAATTAGAATACAATAACACTCTAGAACACTGAACATGCTTATAAACCCAAGACAGTCAGCCATTTTCCTCTTTTGTTGCTGCTCGAACACAAGATAAGTACGTACATAAGTATTGTCTTTAAATGATTTAATTATTAAATCAGTATAACTATGGTAATGAAGATTCTTTAATTAAGTAGGAATTTTAAATATGAGAGAGTTTATACGGTATTAAAATGTTTATCTGAGCGTTAAATTACGTAAAAATAATTTTATAAATTATTTTAAGCTGTGGGAAGGTCTCTCGGTTGAGATGTTTGACCGGAGGAGTTTTGGTGTGTTTTAACGAAATATTGAGCTTTGGCAGTTTAACCGCGTGAGGGTTTACCTTCAAATGAGGAGGGCTCGTAGTCTGAAGCGCGAGGGCAGAGATATCAGCGCATGCAGGTGCGCGCTAGAGCGGGCATCTTGACGCTCTCATCATGGAGCGAGAGGGCAGAGATAGCAGCGCGAGCAGGTCCGCGCTAGAGCGGGTAGCTTGATGCTCTCAACCGCATTGTAGAAGTGGGCGCTCGAGCGGTGAGTGTGACGCATTCTAGCGCGTTGTTGTTAGTATATAGGGCTGAACGAGTTGTTTTGGAATGAATGAGCCGCCGTACACACGCAACGTACGGCGGCCATTTTGATAGCTTGGGAGAGTTTGTATTCGGTATTTAAGGCAGTACTATCGGCCATATTTTGGGATAGAAGATTGATGCAAAAGAGTTGTCAGTTTCAGTGAGAAACTGATCGTTTTTGCTCGGAGAGGTTGGAATTTGGTCAGAGGGTGTCACTATTCGCTGGTTTTGAGAAATTTTAAGAGGAGTTAATTGTAGAAAGGTAGGAGATGGATTAAGAATATTTTAAATAAAATGGAAAACAGTGAGACAAGTTTTGAGGAAAAGATGAAGACATATATGGAGAAAATGTTTGAAGGATTATCAGCATCTATTGATAAAAAGATTGAAAATACATTTGAAAAAAATATGAGAAAAAAGAGAGTAGACAGAGGTCTGGTGAGGAAGAAAGTTTTTGGACTACTGAGGAAGTTGAGGTGGTGGCAGGAGTGTCTGGAGAAGGAGTTAAACGGAAAGAGAAAAGGAAAAATGTTTTAAAAGGAAAAAACATGAAGGACGATGAACATAAGGTTCCGAAAGGGAAGGCTATAAAGGCCAAAAATAGCGCTATAAAGGCGCATAAGAGAAAACATAGCACAGTGTCATGTGATTCGAGTTCGTCATCAAGAGATGTTGAGCTGACATGTAGCTCAAGCCTGGAGGAATCAGATATTGAGGAGGTTCCTAGTAAGAAGAGGAGAATAGATGAGGAGGAAATTAAATTGGAGGTTGGGGATTTTGTAGATCCTCAAGGAGAGGATATGTTTGATCCGTTATTGATACAACATCCATTGTCACCACAATGGACTCCGGCTGATCATGTAGCCAGGTATATAAGATATTGGATAAGGAGGGAAATCCCTAAGGATGTAAGAACAAGGCTACGTTCGGAATGTCCAAGACCTAGTCTTAATAGTAAGGTGGCATACACACCAGAGCTACATCAAAAGATGCTAGTGTTCATACATAAAAGTGGCAAAGACCCGAGAAGGGGGCTAGAGAAAGGATTGAAGGGTTGTCAAGACAGGCTCTTAGACGTCTTGGGACCACTTACAAAAATGTTTGATATGTGTGAAGAGGCACACAGTAACAATACTGGTGTAGATGTAGTTGAGATGCGCCAGTGGTTGCAAAGAGCGATATGTCTTCTTGGGAATGCCAATGCGGCTTTGGGTATCGAAAGAAGGACGAGTATTCTCTTCAAAATTGATCCCAAACTTGCAGAATTGGCTACTAAGGAATAAGGCGAATAGAGCGAAGGTCTTCTTTTCGGGGATGACTTCGTTAAAGATATGGCCAGATATGTTGGGACCTTCAACATTTTACAAAAAGTACAGAAAGACATAAGAAAGGTTTTTGGTTCGGCCGGGCGAACACGGGGTCCGTTTCCCGGCCGAGGTCAAGGGTTTACCAGAAGCAATTTTGGGAGAGGATCTAGACCCTACGGAACAAGTTATGGAGGAGGATATGTATTCACAAGATCGGATCAGGGAAGTTTCTTCCTGCAAAGGCAAAGAGAAAGAGCAAGGGGCTCTCGTGCAGACAGAAGGCCTAGAGGAGTTTCAGGTAAGGTCGCTAGCAGACCATTCATTTACACAAATAATATTGGGCGGCAGACTAGTCCATTTTGTTTTGAGATAGGAAGAAATTACTTAAGACCCGTGGGTGTTGGAAACAGTGACTGGATACAGGATAGATTTTATCAGTATTCCTGTTCAGGAGATAGTACCAAAGATTTTAAGGTTTACAAGAGAGATGGAATTACTAGTGACAAAGGAGGTGATAGCTTTGGAGGAGAAAGGTGCAATAGAGGCTGCAAGAGAGGTTCCAGGTTGTTTCATAAGCAATTTGTTTTTAGTGGAGAAAAAAGAAAAGGGAATGAGACCAGTAATAAATCTAAAGGAATTAAACATTTGGGTTGGTTACAATCACTTCAAGATGGAAGGGATTCACATGTTGAGGGATCTGTTAAGGAGAGGAGATTGGTTGACAAGTTTAGACTTGAAGGATGCTTATCTGACGATTTCTATGTGTCAAGAGCAAAGTGACTTTCTGCAATTCAGATGGAAGGCAAAGAGATGGAGGTTCAAGAGTCTTCCATTCGGACTAACGTTGGCCCCTTGGTGCTTTACAAAAGTGATGAGACCTGTGGTAGCTTGGTTGAGATCCAGGGGGATTCGCTTGATTGTTTATCTGGACGATATCCTGATTATGGCAGAGGAGAGAATTTTAGCGAAGGAGCAAACAGAGTTTGCGGTAAAAGTAATAGAGGATCTAGGTTTCGTGGTGAACAAGGAGAAGTCCTGTGTGGATCAAAACAGGAAATGAAGTTTTTAGGCTTTCAGATATTGACGTTGGAATGTGTATTGAAATTGCCGATGGAGAAAGTAAGGAGAATCAGGAAGGAGGTGAAGAGGGTCAGAAGTGCAGAATGGATCACTCTGAGACAGTTGGCTCGTTTGCTGGGTCTTCTTTCATCTTCGATTCAGGTAATTTTCCCAGCACCTCTTTATTATCGGGCTTTACAGAGACTGAAGGCCTTTCATTTAAGGAAGGATGCGAGATATTCGCAGAGAGTGAGAATGAATCAGGAAACTCTGGAGGAGTTAGATTGGTGGATGATGAGTTTAGACGCAAGGATTGGAAGGGCGATTTTTGGAGAGATGCCAGAAATAGAGTCGGATGCGAGTATGCATGGATGGGGTGCAAGGTGTGGAATGGTTTCAACAGGGGGGCAATGGTCGAAAGAAGAGGGAAAGATGCACATAAATTGTTTGGAACTCCTGGCAGGGTCGTTTGCAATGAAGAGTTTTGTGAAGGATCGAGTGAAGTGCTGTGTACTTTTGAAAATGGACAATTTATCAGCAGTTCGGTATGTGAACAAGATGGGAGGAGCTCGGTCAAGAGGATTAGCGGAGCTGGCAAAGGAGTTTTGGGAGTTTTGCTTGGCAAGGGAAATAAGGGTTCAAGCTCAGTATATACCGGGGTTGAACAACGTAGAAGCGGATTGGTATTCAAGATACCTGAGGGATGTAAGCAATTGGAGATTGAAAAGGGAAATTTTTCTGAGTTTAGAGAGGATGTGGGGTCCATTGAAGGTGGATCTTTTTGCGGAAAGATTGAACGCTCAGTTGAAGGAGTTCTACAGTTGGATACCAGATCCAGAGGCAAAGGGAGTAGACGCTTTCCTACAGATGTGGAAGGAGGCAAGGAATTATGCTTTCCCTCCATTCTCAATGATCCAGAGGGTTCTGAACAAGGTCAGGAGAGATCAAACGGAGTTAGTTCTGATAGCCCCATTTTGGAGGGCTCAGGTGTGGTTTCCAGACTTAATGAATCTTTTAGTGGAGGATCCGGTCATTTTGCAGAATTTCAGGGAAATTCTGCTGGATGTTCAGGGGAACGTTCACGATTTTGTGGTCAGGTCAGTTAAGGTTAATAGCATGGTTGATTTCAGGAGAGTATGGCAGATGCATGGATTATCAAAGAAAGCGGAGGACCTTGTGTCTAGGTCCTGGCCAAGAGGAACTTCTAGGGCCTATGGAACAGCATGGAGAAAATGGAATGATTGGTGTATTGAGAGGGGTTTGGATTCCATATCGGCACCTGTGGTAGAGGTCGCAAATTACTTGTCAGAGCAATTTGAAGGGGGTTTGGCGTATAGTACTGTTAATTCCTGTAGTTCAGCGATTTAGGTGGGACAAAATTTAGTAGATGGAATTCCAGTTGGTCAGCATGCTTTAATTAAAAGATTGGTTAAAAGTGTACGTATTATGCTTCCTCCAAGAGCAAAATATACTTCCATGTGGGATGTTTCTATGGTTTTAAAAGAGTTGGAGAGTTGGGGAGCGAATTCTAGTTTAGATCTGAAATTCTTATCTTGGAAATTAGCTATGCTCTTGTGTCTGGTTTCTTTTAGGAGGGTGTCGGATATAAGAGCTTTAGAAGTGAATTCAAGGTTTTTTCAACCAGAAGGGTGTGTTTTGAAATAAGGAGAAGGACAAAGACTATGTCTAGGACAATTTTCTACCCAGGTTTTGAGGGTGATAATGTTTTATGTGTAGTTGGTTGTTTGAAAGAGTATGAAAAAAGGACTTTAGGATTGAGATCGGACAGTTGTACTCAATTGTTAATTTCTTATTCGAAACCCTATAAAGCAGTTTCAACTCCCACCATAGCAAGATGGATAAGGGGTGTGATGATTAAGGCAGGTGTGGATGTTAGTGTTTTTGGGGCACATTCAGTAAGAGGGGCAATGGCTAGTAAAGCCTTCATGAAAGGATTTAGTTTGAATGGAATTATGAAAGCTGCAGATTGATCTAATGATAATACTTTTAGGAGGTTTTACTTTAAACCTGTGGAAAATGTGTTGGAAACAGTTTTGGGTGAACTTTGAACATGCATAATATTGGCCTCCGGGCCTTACCATAAAATGCAGATTTTCCACAGTTTTAATGTATAGAAAATCATGATTTTATTAAAGGCACGGAGGCTAATATCATCCCTCCGCTATACCCGCCCCGCCCACTTGTATCGATAATTTGTTTTGTTTTATAGGTTAAAAGAAGATGAGGAGGATTTGAGGAAATATGAAGAAAGAAGATTTTGAAGACGAATAGATATTTTTATTTTAGGACTTGTTCTTCGCAGCTGAAAAGAGGAAAATGGCTGACTGTCTTGGGTTTATAAGCATGTTCAGTGTTCTAGAGTGTTATTGTATCCTAATTCTAAGTGATGTTGCTGCTGTGTTTGAGGCGCAATAAAAGGTATAATGCATAATATTAGCCTCCGTGCCTTTAATAAAATCATGATTTTCTATATATTAAAACTGTGGGAAATCTGCATCATGCAGTAGTATCTTGGCTAGTGTGACCTGAGGACAGGGCAGGAATGGGTGCTAATGGTGTACACATCGGGGAATCTGAGTCAAGGGTAAGTAGGTATGAACGGAGAGGCTGCCATATGTCCCTTGGTCGGGCAGAGGGAAGTTGTAGTGTGAAGTAGACCTTGCTAGTTAGATCGCAGTATGTCATGCTTCGTAGTCAGGCCTTGACAGTATGGCATGTAGCATTGCCCCAGCGGATTGCGACCTCTCGTTTTGCCAACAGTAAAGCAATGGGAGTAAATCAACAATATGTTATAAAGACGAGTGAAACATTGCCCAACAATGCTAAAGAAGGCGAGGGGTCCAGCGTTTGAGCGATCATTCGAGATGGCACTGAACATTTCAGACCCGCACGGCACAATAGCTGGACAGGTCGAAGTCAGGTGCAGGAAGTCCGCCTCGGGAAATCAGCACTTAGAACATAGAAATGACCTGGAAGGGTCAATCTTGGCAGATCCAGCTGGAGTGGTATAGGATCTGTGTAAGAATCAGAAATGAAGCAGTTGGTGGCAGTAGTTGGAGATCCTAATTTAATCTACGCACAACAGAAAGCCCAGTCTTTATCAGTAATAGGATGGCCAGGGGCGCATGGCCAGCTGTGGAAGATGGCGGATGCCTGATTGCAGAGCTCCGGGGCCAGAGCCGTTAACTCTCCTCCATCCCCAATATAACCAACCGTGGTACTACTGCACACAGCTGCCACAAGGGCGCGGAATGCTGCATGGTGATATGTCTCCGGTCATGTACTGGCAACGGAGATCTGACAGGCGTGGTTTGTGCCTGAACATGAGCAGAACACCCTGCAGACCAGGCCGGCCACTGTATGTGGCGGGCAGCGCTGCCTGGAGGATCGGTCCTGTCAGGTGCGGCAAAAACAGACGCTGATGAAGGCGAGGCACGGAGACCCGAGGAGCCCCTGGAAATGACACGTTGAGAGGGGCACGTGTGATGACTGGGCCCTACTGCACTACATGAGACCTGGCGAGGCGATGTAAGCTGGGGTGCGGAATCGGGACCCACACTGACTCACTGCCCAGGAGGCGGACGATCTAGCGAAGCCATTGGGCTGACAACCACTGGTGCCCTGCGAAGCCATGGGGAGGCAAGATATTCCAGGCTCTCCTGGGAGCCCGGGCTACTAAGTGAAGGCCGCAGCCGGCTGCGACGTAAGGCGCCACTCCTCAGTGCGGCGCAAGGCACATTCTGGGTTATGGAGCACAGCAGGAAAAGGGAACCGATTCCTCCCCACCTCTCCCCGTGATGAATTGATCCCGCGCAACATAGTATGTTGGGTAACCACTGGGGGCCGAGCAAGTGCTAAGGATCGTGGCACAGAGACTGCTGCTCTTGTCTGTAAGACTAGGAAGCCTTTTCATAGTGTGCAGTGCCATATCTGATGTGGTGTGAGCCGTACAGAGAAAAGGGCATATAAGAGCCAGATATCGCATAAAGGTATGCAGTATAAGCCGGAGTGTATCGAATAAAGACTGTTCATCGTATATTGGTGTGGTGAGAGGACTGCCCCCCCACCTTTGGAACCAAAGAGCGTAACTGAGTAGTGAGGTGCGCACACTGTCCTCTGCTACTGCACATGGGGAAAACACCCATAGCTGACATTTTGCAACCTGAGAGCGAATATGGGTATGCCGAAAGGCAAACAGGCTGAACAAGGTCCAGCAGGAGACTCCAGCACTAATGCTACAAATGACTCATCACTATCGCCGGAGGTGATACCAGACACCCCTGCCCAAGAAATTCAGCCTTCAGCTAAATTGCACATTATCCTGAAAGAGATAAGGGAATTTTGAGTGGTGCTGGAGCAGCAGCTAGGTACACTCACGACTGATGTGAGCCTACTAAGAGCTGATCATAAAAACTTGTCTGAAAAAGTTCAGAAGCATACACTGACCCTGTCAGAAATAACGCCGTGGCGCAAAGCACAGACAGAAATGGTCACGCAACTGCAGCAGCAAGTCAAGGAACTGCAAGACAGGGCGGATGATGCAGAGGGTCTCGCGCGTAAAAATAACATACGCATAATTGGTATGCTGAAAAAAAGTGAGGATGTGACCCAACGCAATTTGTAGAACAATGGCTACGCACTGCTGTGGCAGCGGAGGGACTGTCTGATATATTCAACGTGGAGAGGGCCCACAGGGTGCCCACTCGGAATCGTCCACCTGGGCTGACACCAAGACCAATAGTGGCAAAAATTGGGAACTATAAGGACCGGGACACACTCCTCAGAAAATCAAGGGAATGCACCCCACTGCTGTATGAGGACACCAGAATCTCCCTCTTTCCGGATTTTACTGTACAAGTACAGAGGCAGAAAAAAACGTTCTTTGGGGGTTAAAAAACACTTGCAACAGCTCAACCTACGATATACCTTAATATTCCCTGCCAAGCTCAAAATTATGCACGGAAACACTAGCCACTTCTTTGAAGATGCAAATGCTGTTTGGTCATGGATAGAAACTAACTTCCCAGACTTGGAAATCTTGGAAAACACAGACAGCCCCGGAGGACGAGTCAGAGAAGAAGACGTAACGGGCAGAGGAACACCGGAAGACTGCGTTTGGGTACAAAGAGAGCACCTACCCTAAAGGAACAAATAGCGAGTAAAAGAGCGGCACTGCAGACAGCAGCGGCAATAAGAGTGACAGGTGACACCAGCAGGCGTGATTCATCCTCGGATGGAATGCCATTAACTGACTCTGAGAACAGTCAACCACTATTCACATATATGACCCCCCAAATTGCTCAAGACTTGCTAGAATGAGAAGACAACGTGCTTGTGTAACAACATTGTGTACACTGGAAAATGGGGCATATCTGGATGAAGCCATTGACTGACTGCAACACTTGCACACAATAAACAGACCACAATGCCTCACCAATTAAAGGCGGTGGGAAGAGCTGCCGTAAAATTGGTAGATATGGATGTCACTTATACAGACACACTGATTACTCTATGGGATGGGGTGGGTGGGGGCCCTGGCTTCGTGGGGCAAAGCAAATTCCACTTCTTCCTTTCTTCTTCTTCTTTTTTCTCTCTCTATTATCTTTCTCTATCCCCAAGATATCCAACGTATGACAGCGCTCTAGTACAGCATATCAGAACTGTGCAGGAATCAGACAATCCACGGCTGGAGTAATTCCCCCCCGACGATTGCAAGTATCATGTTTCAACTGTTGCCACTTTTGGCGAATGTTTGGTCGAGCACGTTTATGGTTGGACCGGTGTATTGGGATAATTTGGTTAAGTTTGTTAGGGAGTTACAAGAGCACACAAATGGGATCTGAATTAAACCTGCAAAGAAGAAGCGCGAAACACCAGGCGAAGTTATTAGTATTCACGCACCACACAAATGACGACACTATCATCATATCAATTCCTCACGTGGAATGTACGGGGAATGGGTGCTGTTCCTAAAAGATATTGTATCCATGCACAGTTGAACAGGCGAAAGGCGCAAATAGTTTTTATGCAAGAAACACACTTGAACACCGCCGAAGCTGGTAAGCTCCAGAAAAAATGGAGAGAACAATTGTACAATACTACACACACAAATAGATCATATCTTATGCTCACCCACATTATTACCACAAGTTCTGGACACTACATATTTAGGCAAAATATTATCAGATCGCAGCTTACTGGAGCTTACTCTTCGATGGGTAGGGTCCCCACACCAGTCCAACGTGGAGATTTAATTCCCAATTCCTAGAGGATAGCACCTTTAAAGTACAGATGTTGGGCGTGATAGGCGATTTCTTCTCTAATAACGCTAATACAGCATTCTCTCAATTGATGGAATGGGAGGCGTTCAAGGTGGTAGTGAGGGGCACAGCAATCGGCGCAACAGTGGGGGCACAAAAGATGATTGTGAATAACCTAACTGAAGTAGAATCCCAGCTTGGCACAGTAGAAAAAAGAAGCAATCTCGTCCCCAGCCAGTGCCGGAAAATTGCAGAAGGTGTGCATAGATTACACGGACCTACTTGAAAGCTTGCGCGTGATAGATCATCAGGCATATGTCCAAAGAGTGCATAAGGAGGCGGCACATTGTTAGCAAGATTAATACGAGACCCCCTCTCTGGCAGTCCCAATACCAATGATTCGTTCCCCTTTGCGACCCATAGCGGTCACCCAGATAGCAATAAATGAGAAAATCCGGGAATACTATGAGTACTTATATAAAGCGCCGGCGTATACATCTACTCAGGAAATCCAGGACTTCCTTCAGGAAGTGTAGCTACCCACTTTAACAGACACAGATCAGGAAGCGCTAAAACTATTGCTTACTGCAACTGAAATTCAGGAAGCAATCAGAGACCTCCCAAGACATAAAACCCCAGGCTGGATGGTCATATGCAACATATGCTAAGGAATTAGTGCCCCAATTGGAAAAGTTATACAAGGCAGCACTGGATATAGGTAAATTGAACCAGACTAAAAGCCAGGCACTTGTGATTTCCTTGCCTAAACCTAGTAGAGACCATACACACATCTCGGTGTATAGACCCCTATAGCTCTTGAGTACTGAATACAAAATATTGAGTAAGATATTAGCGACCCGATTGCTCCAATATCTCAATGAACTCATACCCACAGACCAATGTGGGTTTGTCCCTCGTAGTGTTGTGTGCATATATAGGTTTCCCGATTTATGCCCTTATATAGGTACAATTCATATTGCCCTTATTTGGACATAGAAATCCGGCCCTTATTTAGACATTGTCCGTACAAACCAAGTGCAGGCATGGCCACCTACATCCGTCCATCCACGTACCAACGAATTCTTGGAAAACCAGACCCTTAAGCCTTTAGGAATTTCCCTCAGCTTGAATATTGATTTCTCCAAGAACTCATTAAGTATGCATGAACATCTATTCCTTAGGGGTTCATTGATGACGTTCCTCTGCCCGACTTTTACGTCAATACTGGCATTCCTAGACACCTTCAAGGTATAAATATACCAGCACTTGCCGTGGCAAATTGCGGTTCCCGGAGGATTCAATCCAACCCAGACTATGCGGTTCACCACGGCAAGTTCGGAAGGAGATCGAGTTCCAGCCTGATGCACTGACCTGACGCTGCCCTCCTCGCAGAGGATCCAGCTCCAGTGCTCTCTGACTTCCCTTGCGGGGGGTTAGACTAACGAGTCCAGAAAATAGATTCCAACCTCTCATTCTAAGGTACGGAGCAGAATAGAAGTTAGAGAAACTTTTGGCAACTCTTGGCTAAACTAAAATATAGCTAGCTATACTTTGGAAATGGCACCTACTTCAAACCTCGTACTGCACTTAGGTTAGGTACACTGGGGTAGAACAATTTAGAAGCATCAGATGAGTATCAGATTTTAGCTTATGTTATTTATGTATGTATTTTGATTAATATATGTCATAGCTACAAACCATGCTATTGCAGTATTATTTTATCTTACTGCTAACCTCGTACATAATGTACTTCGAAATCTGTCTTACGATTGTAGCAATTCATATCTCTTGCATGAGAAATAAGACTGTTCAATAAACCCTTTTATTGAAACGCCTGTCTCTCTATTTCTGTCCAACTCTGTAGAAACGAAGCATGCACAATTGACTGAGTGAAACTGTTATCTATTGTTTCCACGATTCTGAGACTGTTCCGATTCTAAAAGGAAACAAAGTTGTCATGTTTATGCGGTTGTCAGAGACTAATCCCTTGTTGTATATTCGAGAAGTTTCTAGTGACCTCTGAGTTAGCTGGCACACACAAGTAATTAAGTTTAATATATTCGATAGAGACATACTGACCTTAGTCCTATGTTAAATCTATAGTGTATGTTATTCCAATGCGCAGAGCCTATCAGAGATATAGGAACTACACTACATGGCGCCAAACGGTTTGGTAAGGCACTAATTTAATGCTAGATACTGAAGTAACTCAGTCGTGCTTTTCTCAGGGACCCTCTACTCATAAAACTCCATAAGACGTCTGGAGTGGGTAGGGATAATATCCACCATAACTGAGTAGGACGAAAGTCCTATGTATTAGCTGTTTGGTTTTGTTCAACGTTGAAGGATATAGTGTTCCAAAATATTGTACACCTTCTCTGCCATTTTTCATTAAACAATGTCCGACACCGGAGATGTTGTCGTCAACAACGGTACAGTTGTGGCTGACCTTACAGGTCTTAATGAAGATGAGGAGGGTGTTATACACATCCCACCAAATTTAAGGAGAGCCATCACTCTAAAACGTATAAAACATGGCCTAACACCAAGAGGTGGTAGAGCAGTTTTTGTGATAGAGGCACATGAATCTCACCAGACAGAGGTATTCTATTCATGGATAGTATTCCCAGAATCAAATCCAGTAACACATATGTTTCACTTCTACAAAGAAGATGAACCTATATATATAGGAATATATTCCTTTCGAGGTTATTGAAATTCCACTCACATACCAGGAGCATAAGCTCTGGTTTAAAGGCGCCCTAAAACATTACAATCACATTACCAGGCTCGGTCCACTAGGTAGACCAGGAGCAACATAACCGATTTTAGCCGGCTATACACCTCATCCTGACATTGAATCTATGTCAGACGTAGATTTACTTGCTCAACTCAAGGAGTTAATCAAGATATATAGACAATTGGTTCAATATGTCATGCGGACTTTCACAGTCCAAAAACCATTAACAATTCAAAATCCAGCACCTCATCAGGTAAATACGTTAAAAATTACTCCACAGACTTTACACTCAGTCATGGGTAAATTACCCGCAAGAAAAATTCCATTCTGGTTAACTCAAAAAATTAATCAAATCGTAGCAGTATTTCCTAATACTACCCCTTTTGAAAAACACAGAATTTTAACAATTTGTTTACCAATGGGGATCACACCACATCTGGAAGACTGCACCTCTTGGGGCACAGTCTTTGCTGCTATCTACACAAAAACACATGGTGTTCCGTCAATGGTGGTAATACCTGATGTCCTGAAACAGATTTAAAACGAATAAGGGGCAGAGCCTGCTCTGAATTTAGGTATGAAGTTACTTAAGAATTTCGACCAGGTGTCAGTAATAATATTATCTAATATTAAAGGAGAAGCAGCATCAGTGGCGATCCGCCAGAAACTAAGGGAATTTGATGTAACAGAACAAGCTCAGGAACTAGCCAGAATAATTGAAAAATCCTATGAGGAATTAGGCAGAGACAGCCTGGGAGGGAAACCAGTAAAACCACAACTGTCTGAAAGTCCTGATAAGGTCTTTCCTAAAAACACTCCTACCTCTTCTAAAAAGAAGTGGGAAAATAGTAAACAGAATTCCAAAGAGAAGCGTTCTCATTCCTGAGGCAGGTCTCCTCCACAGAAGGAGCCCTCTGAAAGGAAGTACAACCTCAGGAATAGGGATAATTTGAGAAAACCTGACAGATATCAAGATAATGATACACGTTCCTCTCGTACCTTTCAGACATCGTCACAGACATCCGAAAGAAGAGGACGGTCAGAAAACAAGGAAGAACGCATGAACTCCAAAGACGATCAACACGTTCAGAAAAATAAAGCAAAACCTCAATTCACCAAGAAAAATGTAGCAGGTCTGAAGATCAGACATGCCGAGAATTCTGAGAACCCAACTCAGGAACGGAGAATGGGCCCAGACCATGCTGGACAGTGCAGCTGAAGTTACAATAGCTCGCCAGAACCTGAAGGGACTTCTGGAGACAGTGGACTTGAATGAAGACATACAAGTTGAGACTGTAGACACCAGGGTTAGTTCTCCACATAGGTTATATGAAATAACACTCCGGATGGAGGGAGACATACCAAGAAAAGTGGAAGCACTCTTTTGGGAGCATCTTTCAAAGGGTTATGATGTACTTCTAGCAGAACAGGACTGGCCACCAGAATTTGTCAGGGAGTGCACACATGGCGAGGCCATCATTATGCCTGCCTTCTCCAACCATGTTCCAGTTCATTTAAAATATATATTAGGCAGGAAATGGGCAGTAGCCCAAGCCCCAGAACTGTATAAAAATCATGTAGGATGGGATGAGTACTCACCTCACCATAAAATCCAGTTAAAAAATCAACCGACTGCACAAAGACAGTACCCAGTTAAGCAAGAAGCTAAAAAACAGGTCAGGGAGATTTTAGATCAACTTGAATATCAGGAGGTGATTGAAACATGCACCTCATCAATGAACAATTCTTTGGTTCCTGTCTCCAAACCAGACAATACATATCGTCTAGTTTTGGATTACAGTCACTTAAATTAGTGTTGCAAAACATTTGCAGTGCAAAATGCACACAGTACAGCATTAATGAATAACATTGTGCGTAAAAAATATAAAACCACATTAGACATTTCAAATGGTTTCTTTTGTCAAAATATTGCACCAGAAAGCAGATATTTGACCGCTTTCTCAATAATGGGGACACAGAGTCAATTTTTTCGACTGCCCCAGGGATTCAGAAACAGCCTGAGGTTATTCTCAGCAAGTGTAACAGAGTTACTACAAACCTATGATGACGAGGCATTGTCATATGTCGATGATATATATCTGACAGACGTTGACCAGGATAGGCACTTGAACAGGATGAGCACCATAATTTTGGGCTTCGCCTCAGAGGGTTACAAATTCAACTTTCAAAAATCAAGAATTGCCAACCTCAACGTCCTTTTCCTAGGATATGAACTATCAAGTGAAGGCAAAAGCCTGGCAGCCAACTTTTTAGAAAAGTGTGCGCTGCTCCAACCACCAAAAACGCTGAAAAATTTACAGTCGATTCTAGGTTTCCTGAATTTTGGAAGATCTTACATTTTAAATTATGCAGAAAGGGTTAAACCTCTCTACGAATTAATCAAACCTGATTTTAGAATCACACATTGGACACAAAAACACACAGAAATGTTGTGTTCACTCCAAACAGACATGTTAGCAACTTGACACTTGCAAACACGCGTAAATGTACACAACTTAGTGATCCGAATCATTCCGGGTCAATGCGGATTCACCGACTTAACTTTTAACAAAGGTGAAAAAGTACCAATTGCATACAAATCCCACTTGTATACACAAGCAGAAATGAAATTTACTTCTACAGAAAAAATTCTGACAGCAGTTCAAACTGCTGTAGCAAAAGAAAGAGCCCTGGTACAGGGGAAACGCATTATGGTTGTGACTCCTATACCAGCCCTAGAGGCAGTTACAAAGGCTTGCATTCCAAATGCAAAAGCTTTACATCCGAGATGGATACAATGGGTTAATTCTCTTGCTGCAACTGATGTTTTTGACCCATATTTAAAAACACGAATGTCCTCTGCCTACTGAAATTCTCCCTCTTGACCAGTACAAATTTATAATTTATACTGACGGATCTGCACAGCCCACTACGGGGAGTAAACAAGCTTACAGTGCAGCGTGTGCGATCATTAAAGGTCGCATGCGAGATGGCAAATTCAGACCAATGGTCACAAAAACCCAATCTCTAGGAGATTGTGCAGCTCAGCGAGCTGAACTACAAGCATTTAATTTTTTTATTTAGAAATCTGTTTATTGAAGTTTAAATGACATATATCGTACCATAAAGCAGGATAATGTACAGTTACAAGTGACATATAGGAAAACATTCATAGTAGTGTACCATTAGCTGCAGCAGTGGGAGCATCTCGTATTCCCTTTCCACATTGAAGGCCCCTACGACTGTGATTACATTCGTTGAATCGTCATGCCTCCTAAAATCTCACCCTACGTGGGGAACCATAATGTGAAGGCATTACAGCTGCGTTTACTTTCCTGTAGCGGTTCATCATAAACAGACAACCAAATTCTTAACAGTAACAAGAATACGCAGTTGGGAAACTATCACCTCTGCAGAGTAACAACTACAAAAACTCAATAGCAGCGCCCCGTGTTTGCCCAGGCATCCTCCTCCCATCGCCTCCCGGAACCTCTTCTTCCGCCCCGCATCCCCCTCTCAAGATATCATGCAGCCAGTGGTGCGTGTGTTCCTATGCCTCGTCATTCTGACCCAAGGTACGATCTCATGTGTTGTCACACCCTGCCGGGCAGATCAACTCCACGCCAGCTAGCGTAACTCCCTCAGCTGACCCCCCATTGTCCTCCGTGACAATCGCTCCCAATTGCAGCATGGACTGCAACAGTGACTCCCACTGGGCTGCTATGGGCGTCATCCTGAGCCCTAGCATTTCCTCTCTCTGGAGGGCCACGCCCTCCGCCTTCGCCCAGACCAGAAAGGAGCCGCGCCACGCCATGCCTTTACATGTGGAGGGGCATCCGCCTTCCAGCGTTTAGTGAGAAGCTGCTTTGCCACTACAAACCCTAGGTCTATGAATCTAGAGGTGACCTCTGTGGGGGGCGTTCTGAGAAACAGATGCAGCAAGTAGGATGACCACTCGAAGGGGATATCACGCCCCATGCACTCGCGGAGTGTGTCCCGTATCGCCCGCCAATAGGCGCCCAAGAGCGGGCAGCTCCACAACATATGTATCAGGTCAACATCCGGCTCCGCACAACGGGGGCAGCATGCATCCGTACAGTGAAAGTATCTGTTGAACGAGGCGGGCGTGAGGTACGCCCTGTGCAAAATGAAGAATTGGATTTGGCGGAAGCGCATGTTCCGAGGACCTCTCCTCGGACCCTGTAACAACCCATCCCACTCTTTGTCGGTCATGGGACGGTCCAAATCCGCTTCCCATTTCCCCCGCAGCGACACCAGGCTCACCGCCGCATGTGTACGCAGAGCCGCCGCAAACCACTTAACCAAGCGTCTCCCCCGTCCCATCACATGAAGATACTGTATCACTAAGTGCTGCTCTGGTTCCTCTTTTAGATCTCCCCACCGCTACGCCAGTGTCTCCACCAGGGCCCGGTGTCGAAGGAACTGGCCCGGGGGCAGCCCCGCCTCCTCCGCCAGGGTGGTGAATGAGAGAAGAGTCCCATCTCGATAAAGGTCCTCTAAGGTGCGGACGTCCGCTGAGTTCCAGTCCTCCAGCTCCGAAACCCCAAGCACTCCACGCCCACCAGGGGAGCCCTCCAGCGGTATAGCCGGTGCAGAATAGATCATGGACCGGGTGAGACGGAGACACCGACGGAAACACTTGTAGGCCACTGCCAGCAGGAGCGGCGCAGGCCTCTCCACCTCCGGCTCCGGGTGGAAGAGCCCGAGGAGGCCAGTCAACGAAAGGGGGGGGGTCGCAGTCGCGGTGTCGTCACGGCCTCTGTCTGCCAGCCAGCGAGCTATCCATTGGAGCTGCGCCGCCATATAATAATGCTCGAAACTTGGTATAGCAAGTCCCCTCTATCCAATGGGGAGATACAATTTGGGCAGCGCGACTCTGTGCCGTGCGGCACCCCATAAGAAGTCGCGGAGGGATCGCGTCAAGCCCGTGAAAAAGGACACCGGGACATAGATGGGCAGGTTGGCGAAATAATACAGTAGACGGGGCAAGACTACCATCTTAATCAGTGCAATTCGGCCAGTAACCGAGAGAGGGAGTGCACTCCAAAACCCCAGATACGGCCCTTCCCAGATTGCCATCCAGGAGATCCGCCAGTTGGCAATATATCTGGATACCCAGATAGCGGAAGGTGTCCGGCCGCCACTGCACCTGCACTCCCCCCAGGCGATAACTAGGATCTGCGGTGTCAGCCCCGAACGCATAAAGGCAGGACTTGGCGGCATTTACCCGGAGCCCCAAAAGCCCCTCGAATTCGCCCAAGATGCGCTCCAGTTCAACAGGGATTTGAGCCACGTCTCTGACAAAGATCAGTAGGTCGTCCGCATAGAGGGACACCTGGTGCACCGCATCGCCCAGCGGGATGCCGTCAGCCAGCCTCTTGCGAAGCGTAGCCGCCAATGGCTCCATTGCGTGCGCAAATAAGAGGGGCGACAGTGGACACCCCTGCCTGGTGCCACGACCAACCGGGATGGCGTCAGATATGTACGGCCCAGTTCTTACCCTCACTGTAGGGCCCTTCTACAAAAGGGCTGCGAGCTGAAGAAAGCCGAGGCCCAGCCCAAAGTGTGACAGCGTCGCCACCAGGTATCCCCATTCCAGATAATCAAATGCCTTTTCAAGATCCAAGACCAGGCAACCCGCCCTGGGCCAGTGCCGGACACTGTCCGCTGCCACACGAAAAAACCGCCGGTTAAGAGAGGTGCTGCGCTTAGGTACAAAACCATTTTGGTCTGTGTGTATCATCGCCGGTACCGCCTGTGCCAAACGTTCCGCTAACACCTTCGCCAGGATTTTGTAATCCGTATTGAGCCGGGCAAGGGGGCGGTAGGACCCCAACTGGGTGGGATCCCGCCCAGGCTTTAGCAGAGACACCAGATAGGCTTCTCGCATTGACCCGGGCAGGGCACCCTCTTCAAGGGCGGCCAGATAAAGAGTGTGAAGTTTGGGTACCAGCGTTTCTTTGTAGGATTTATAGTATTCCGCTGGGAGCCCATCAGGACCCGGCGCCCGCCCGGTGGCCAGTGAGGTGACCGCATCCCTGATCTCATCTGCAGTAAGGGGGCCTTCAAGTGACTCCCGATGTTCATCGGGAACCGCGGGCAGGCCGGCAGCCTCCAGAAACCGATCTAGATCCTGTGCCTGTCGCCCTCCCGTCGACTGATACAGTGACGCGTAATGTGTCGCCAACGCCTGGTGTATCTCCCATTGCGTGTACACCAACGATCCATCTGGTCCACGAATAGCGCTTATCGGAGTATGAGCAGTCCCCTGTCGGAGCAGCCAGGCCAATAACCTCCCTGCTCTGTCCGATGTGGCATGAACTCGAGCCGAATGGGCCGCATAATTGTGACAACGCAGACGCTCCAGCAGTTCAGCATGGCGTGCCCGAAGTCTCAGCAGTTGGTCTGAATCACGACCGCTGCCCTCTCCGTGCAGTTCGTGCGAGAGTAGGCGAGACTACAAGTCGGCGAGGGACCCCGCAAGCTGTTTGCGAATATTCCACGCCGCGCCCAAACAGTGCCCCCTAATGCAGACCTTGTGGGCGTCCCACTCCAGTAATTCACTACTCGCGGTGCCTTCGTTGAGGTCAAAAAACTGTTCTATCGCAGTGCCTAAAGAGGCACGAAATTCTGCATCCTCCAGGGCCGCTGACTGGAGGCGCCACATAGGGACCGGAGGACGGTCAGGCCTCCACTGGAGACACACTCTGAGGGGGTTGTGGTCCGAGTGTGTCCGACCCAGGTATTCAGCCCGAACTAACAGGGGGAGCACTGAATGGGAGCCCACCACCCTGTCGAGGCGGACATGAAGGTCGTGCACCGCCGAGTAGTATGAATAAACACGGTCGTCCGGGTGTAGACTACGCCACACATCCAGTAAAGCCCAGCGTGACATCCAGTTGGTCAAATCCTGCGCGTTCGAGCCCACCCGTGTACCTCGAAGAGGTGGGAAGGATCGATCGAGTTGCACGTCGAGGACCGAGTTGAAGTCCCCTCCCAATAGCCAAGGAAGACCCTCATACGGCGCCAGCACAGCAGACAGGCTAGCAAGGAATGAAGACTGCTCAACATTTGGGGCGTACAGTGAGCCCAGCACCACCTGTTGTCCATCAAGCTGCCCATGTACTAGGGTGTACCTCCCGGCCGGGTCAACCAGTGTCTCTAGACATGTGAATGGAGTGCCTGCCTGTTGGATCCGGCCTCGTGGCGTGGTCCCGAACCCTCCTACCCGACCCGACGGGGGCAGCCCCCACCCTTCGGGGTCCCTCCGGATTGTACTTTGCTCCCCGCACCAGCCTACGCGACACGGCCCGCCCCGGCCTCGGCCCCAGCAAAGCCCCGACATCGAGGCACCAAGATCCGGCCAGGGGGCACCAAGTGGCCACTCCACCGATCCCGGAGGAGGGGAGTTTCGATGGGACCCCCAACCGTCCCCCAGCGCCTGGTTTTGATCGCCCTCCGGCCTTCCTGGGCGCTGGCGCCTCTCCCGCTGGGTGTCTGGCCTCTCCCATTCCGGCCCCTCCGCCCCCCAGGCGCAAGGGTCCGGACATCAAAGGGTTCCAGACCTATATCTGGGGCAGCCTCAAACCAGGACGGGAGTTGTATCCTGGAGTCGAGAGCCCTGCTGATCGGATCGCGGCTGACACTACGGAGAAAGACTCATTACTCATTACTTGGAACTTGGAACTCTGAGCCCTGCTGACTGCGTCGCGGCTCCCCCCCTTGCTGAGAAGAAGACCCTCACGGAACATCGGAGCCCTGCTGACCTCGTCGCGGCTCGACCTCGCAGAAGTAAACCATTGAAGCCCTGCTGACCTCGTCGCGGCTCGACCTCACCGCAGCAATCCCTCGAGCCCTGCGGATGACGTCCCGGCTCCCGGAACCCCCCGGCTCGAGGATTGAGAGCTCGGCGCAGGGTGTTCCAGTACCAGGCTAATACTGAGACTGTCCCGCTACCCCCTCCCTACAAGACTTTGAGACTCTTTTGGATCCCTCGATCCACCTGTAAATATTACCACAGAAATCTGCCTTGATTACCGATAAAGACTTATGAGAAGTGTTACCCTGGTTGTGTCCCTTTGTGGGGGTGGGGTTGCTTGGCTGATACGATCCTAGGGGAAGGACCTCACCCAGGAGGCTTCTCAGCGGCGCTCGGCTACTCGCCTACGGAACGGTGGCCTTCGGGGTGGTCAGTCCGACACCATCCGGCTCCCGGAGGGCGCCCTTCTAACATTGGTGGCCAGCGGTGCGATACGAGCCCGACGCAGATCGTACAGCGAGTAACTCACCCACTACCTACCTAGACACAGGGTAACCATGAACGACCAACAGACCACCCCAACCGCGGAGTTCCAACAAGAACGGTTGGAGGAATATACCCATAAGGAACTAAAACAGTTTTGTAAAGACAAAGGCCTCGCGACCACCGGACTAAACACAAAAGAGGACCTGCAAAAAGCCCTAAAGACCTGGGTAGAGTCCGAAGCGGCCTCCCCCCAAACCGAAGAAGACCCGGTGCCAAACGTACACCGGCAACCAACCGCAGCCCCGGCAGAGGGGAGAACAACCAGCATAGAGACCGGCCTCTCCCCGGAAGAGATACGAGAACGGGAGAGGGTCAGGACCCACGAGTTGGAGCTCGCCCGACTCCGCCTGGACGGCGAACTCCTACTAGCTGAAAAGAAATTGGCCCAAGAGCAACTGCGGCTGCAAGAAGAGATAGAGGAGAAAAAGCGGCACCGAGAACTGGAAGAGAAGAGGCTAACCCTCGAGCATGAGCGGGGCCTTAAAGAACTTGAAATCAAGTCCAGAAATGGAGAGACCGGCACCCCCGGAAATCGAGACACCCCTCCGCCGGCCGAGGCGAAAGTACATATCCCCAAGGATGTCGTCAAAGAGTACTACAAGAACGACGACATCCAACAATGGTTCAAGGCCTACGAGGTAGCCATGACCGCCCATCGGGCGCCCCGGAAAGATTGGGGTGCCGGCCTATGGGGACGGTTCCTCAGCGAAGGCAGAGACACCCTGCTACAGCTCCCAGACGCAGTGATGACCTCTTATGACCATATGAAGGAGGCCCTGCTCACCCGCTATGGGCTCACCCCAGAGATGTACCGCCAACGCTTCCGGGACTGCAAGAAGCTCCCCGGTACCACCTGGGTGGAATACGTAGACTTTTTTAGCAGAGCCCTGGAAGGTTGGATCAAGGGCAGCAAGGTCACCTCCTACGAACAACTGTTCGACCTCATTGTATGGGAGCACCTCTCCAACAATTGCTTCATCGAGCTAAGACAGCACCTCCTCGACAGCAAGCTGACCGAGCCGCGGAAGCTCGCCGCCGAGGCCGATCGATGGGTGAACACCCGGGTCCCTCGGAACTCGATGGGGAAGTACCAACGGAACACCACGGGGCCCCCCCGCCAGCGGGGCGGAGGAGGGGGATCGAACAGGAACAGAAACTTTCCAGCGGGGCCACCCCGGAGTCCTCCCCGGGGACCGCCCTCGAACCACACGTCCCCATCCCTCGCCCGAAGAGGGGCCCCCCCAGCCCGACCAGGGCCTCGACCGACGGTGACGTGCTACAACTGCCAACAACCAGGGCACTATGCCAGTGACCCTGCCTGCCCCGTGAACCGACGGGCGGGGACCACCGGGCCACCCCCCCGCCAGTTGGCAGCCGCTGCCCTGGGAGAAGGGGGAGAAGAGGAAGAGAACTACGACGCTGGGCCAACCGAGTGGGAACCCGCCGCCATGACATTGGTATGCCTGGGAAGCCGGGAAATGGTACCCCGGGCTCCCATACAGAGCAACACCCAGAAGTACCAACAGTGGGTCACCATTAATGGACGCCGGGCCGAGGCCCTCGGAGACACCGGAGCCAGCGTAACAGCCGTCCGCTGCCACTTGGTGACCCCCGAGCAGATCTTGCCTAAGGTACTGTGCCCCGTCCGGTCGGCAGACAACACCGAGAGCTTGTGCCAGATGGCCCGGATCCCCTTCGAGTGGGGGGGAGTGTCAGGTATGCTGAAGGTAACCATCTGCGACGACGCCCCCGTGGACTGCCTCCTCGGGAACGACCTGGAAAGTTCCCCCTGGGCCCACGTCGAGCGCCGAGAGCATCTGGGGATGCTGGGACTGCCTGAATGGGTCTGCGCAACCACCCGGTCCATGACCGCCCGGGCCATCCGACCGAGCGTAGAGGCTCCCCCCGAAGAGCCGGAGTGGCCCGAACCACCACCTCCCTCCGTCGAAGAAGAAGCTGACACGGGCCGGGCCGCCAGAACTCGCCCCGGATGAGGCTGCCGCGCTCAGCGACCTCCCCGAACTCGCCCAATGGTACCAAGAAGGTGGCCCCACAAGGGAGCAGTTCCGCCAAGAACAGAAGACCTGCCCCTCCCTCGAAGGGACCCGACAGCAAGCAGCCGCCCAGGCCGCGGGAGACCAGACGGGGACCCACTGGGTCTATTGGGACAATGACCTCCTCTACAGCGAGCAGAAGACCGCCAAATTGGGGGCCAGCCGCGTGCTGGTGGTCCCCCTCAGATTCCGGGACTTCCTCCTCCATCTGGCACATGATGTGCCCCTCGCCGGGCACCTGGGGCAGGACAAAACATACAGCCGCCTGGTGACTCACTTCTACTGGCCCCGAATGCGGAAGGACGTGGACAATCATTGCCGGAGCTGCCCGACCTGCCAAGCCAGCGGTAAGAGCGGGGGAAGGGTCAAAGCCCCTCTCCAGCCCTTTCCAATAGTCAACACCCCATTCGAGCGAGTGGGGATCGACATCGTGGGGCCCCTGGACCCCCGGACCTCCCAAGGACATCGCTTCATCCTCGTCCTGGTCGACCATGCCACCCGATACCCCGAGGCCATCCCTCTCCGAACAGTGACGGCCCCCGTGGTGGGCCGGGCCTTGATGGGAATCTTCTCCAGAGTAGGTTTCCCCCGGGAGGTTGTGAGCGACCGAGGCACCAACTTTATCTCGAAGTATATGCGGTCCCTGTGGCAACAGTGCGGGGTCACCTACAAATTCACCACCCCGTACCACCCCCTGGGGAACGGTCTAGTCGAACGATTTAACCGGACATTGAAAGGAATGATCAAGGGCCCGGAGGAGCGCCTGAGACGCAAGTGGGACGTCCTGCTGCCCTGCCTCCTGTTTGCCTATCGGGAGGTTCCGCAAAAGTCTCTGGGGTTCAGCCCCTTCGAACTCCTGTACGGACACCCTGTCCGAGGCCCTCTCAGCCTGGTCAAGGAAGGCTGGGAGACCACCATCCAAGATGCTCCCCCCGACGTCTACCGGTACCTCCTGACCCTGCGAAACCAAACACGGAAATTTAGGGAACTGGCCGAAGCCAACCTCGAGGCCAGCCAGGAGGAGATGAAACTCTGGTATGACCAGAACGCCTCCTCCATCGAGTTCGAGCCAGGCCAGCAGGTCTGGGTCATGTCGCCCGTCGACCCCTGTGCCCTCCAAGACAAGTGGACCGGGCCCTTCAAGGTGGTCGAGAAGAAGAGCCCCGTCACCTACCTGGTCGACCTAGAGTCCCCCAGGAACCCCCTCCGGGTCCTCCACGCCAACAGGCTCAAAACCCACTTTGCCCGAACAGAACTTAGCCTGTTGATGGCTACGGACGATGGGGCCGAGGACGACTCCGAGCCCCTACCCGACCTCCTGAAAACCTCCGAAAAGGACGGCTCCATGGAGGGAGCCATCCTCTCCGCCACCCTGACTCCCGATCAGCGCCGAGACTGTCAAGGACTGCTACATCGCTTCGCTGCTCTCTTCTCCCTCATGCCCGGAGTCACCCGATGGTGCGTCCACGACGTCGACACCGGGGACAGCCCCCGCGTGCGACACCGAGCCTACCGGGTCCCCGAGCGAGTGCGTGCCTGCATCCACGCCGAGGTCGCCAAGATGTTGGCCCTGGGGGTCATCGAAGCCTCCGACAGTCCCTGGGCCAGCCCTGTGGTCCTGGTGCCGAAAGCTGCCGCCCCCGGCACCACCCCAGAGCGTGGACTATCGGGGAGTGAATGCCGTCACCAAAACCGATGCCCATCCCATTCCTCGGGCAGATGAACTGATCGACCGCCTAGGAGGAGCCTGCTACCTTAGCACCTTCGACCTCACCGCCGGATACTGGCAGATCGGGCTCACCCCAGGCGCCCAAGAGCGTTCCGCTTTCTCCACCCCCAATGGCCATTACCACTTCTGCGTGATGCCCTTCGGCATGAAGAATGCCCCGGCGACCTTCCAGAGGCTGGTAAATCAGGTACTGGCCGGCCTAGAGGCGTTCAGCGCCGCCTACCTGGACGATATTGCGGTGTTCAGCAGCTACTGGGCCGAGCACCTGAAGCACCTCGGGGAGGTCCTGACCGCCCTCCAAAGGGCCAGACTTACCGTAAAAGCCAGAAAGTGTCAGATAGGCCAAGGATCAGTAACCTATCTGGGACATCAAGTGGGGAGTGGCCATGTGGCTCCCCTCCAACCAAAGATCGACGCCATTGTGGCCTGGGAGCCCCCAACCACCCAAACCGCTGTGAGGGCCTTCCTGGGACTCACGGGCTATTACAGGCGGTTCATTCAGAACTATGGAAGCATTGTGGGCCCCCTCACGGAGCTCACGCCAAAGAAGCAGCCCAAGAGGGTGCACTGGACGCCCCGCTGTCAGGCGGCCTTCGAGACCCTCAAGACAGCGATGTGTACCGCTCCCGTACTACAAGCCCCCGACTACAGCAAGGAGTTTGTGGTGCAGACGGATGCCTCGGAGTACGGAATCGGGGCTGTCTTGTCCCAAGTGAACTCTGAGGGGGTTGACCAGCCGGTGGCCTTCATCAGCCGGCGCCTGCTGCCCCGGGAGCAGAGATGGAGCACCATTGAACGGGAGGCCTTCGCCGTGGTGTGGGTCCTCAAGAAGCTCCAGCCCTACCTCTTTGACGCCCACTTTCGGGTCCAAACCGACCACCGACCCTTGCGGTGGTTAATGCAGATGAGAGGCGAGAACCCGAAGTTGTTGCGATGGTCCATCTCTCTGCAGGGGATGGACTTCACTGTAGACCATCGGCCCGGCAACGACCACGCCAACGCCGACGGCCTGTCCCGCTTCTTCCGCCTCGGCGAGGAGAACCCCCAAGACGATGGGTGACTCTCCCCGCCTTCAGCTGGGGGGGATGCCTGTTGGACCCGGCCTCGTGGCGTGGTCCCGAACCCTCCTACCCGACCCGACGGGGGCAGCCCCCACCCTTCGGGGTCCCTCCGGATTGTACTTTGCTCCCCGCACCAGCCTACGCGATACGGCCCGCCCCGGCCTCGGCCCCAGCGAAGCCCCGACATCGAGGCACCAAGATCCGGCCAGGGGGCACCAAGTGGCCACTCCACCGATCCCGGAGGAGGGGAGTTTCGATGGGACCCCCAACCGTCCCCCAACGCCTGGTTTCGATCGCCCTCCGGCCTTCCTGGGCGCTGGCGCCTCTCCCGCTGGGTGTCTGGCCTCTCCCATTCCGGCCCCTCCGCCCCCCAGGCGCAAGGGTCCGGACATCAAAGGGTTCCAGACCTATATCTGGGGCAGCCTCAAACCAGGACGGGAGTTGTATCCTGGAGTCGAGAGCCCTGCTGATCGGATCGCGGCTGACCCTACGGAGAAAGACTCATTACTTGGAACTTGGAACTCTGAGCCCTGCTGACTGCGTCGCGGCTCCCCCCCTTGCTGAGAAGAAGACCCTCACGGAACATCGGAGCCCTGCTGACCTCGTCGCGGCTCGACCTCGCAGAAGTAAACCATTGAAGCCCTGCTGACCTCGTCGCGGCTCGACCTCACCGCAGCAATCCCCCGAGCCCTGCGGACGACGTCCCGGCTCCCGGAACCCCCCGGCTCGAGGATTGAGAGCTCGGCGCAGGGTGTTCCAGTACCAGGCTAATACTGAGACTGTCCCGCTACCCCCTCCCTACAAGACTTTGAGACTCTTTTGGATCCCTCGATCCACCTGTAAATATTACCACAGAAATCTGCCTTGATTACCGATAAAGACTTATGAGAAGTGTTACCCTGGTTGTGTCCCTTTGTGGGGGTGGGGTTGCTTGGCTGATATGATCCTAGAGGAAGGACCTCGCCCAGGAGGCTTCTCAGCGGCGCTCGGCTACTCGCCTACGGAACGGTGGCCCTCGGGGTGGTCAGTCCGACACCATCCGGCTCCCGGAGGGCGCCCTTCTAACATTGGTGGCCAGCGGTGCGATCCGAGCCCGACGCAGATCGTACAGCGAGTAACTCACCCACTACCTACCTAGACACAGGGTAACCATGAACGACCAACAGACCACCCCAACCGCGGAGTTCCAACAAGAACGGTTGGAGGAATATACCCATAAGGAACTAAAACAGTTTTGTAAAGACAAAGGCATCGCGACCACCGGACTAAACACAAAAGAGGACCTGCAAAAAGCCCTAAAGACCTGGGTAGAGTCCGAAGCGGCCTCCCCCCAAACCGAAGAAGACCCGGTGCCAAACGTACACCGGCAACCAACCGCAGCCCCGGCAGAGGGGAGAAAACCCAGCATAGAGACCGGCCTCTCCCCGGAAGAGATACGAGAACGGGAGAGGGTCAGGACCCACGAGTTGGAGCTCGCCCGACTCCGCCTGGACGGCGAACTCCTACTAGCCGAAAAGAAATTGGCCCGAGAGCAACTGCGGCTGCAAGAAGAGATAGAGGAGAAAAAGCGGCACCGAGAACTGGAAGAGAGGAGGCTAACCCTCGAGCATGAGCGGGGCCTTAAAGAACTTGAAATCAAGTCCAGAAATGGAGAGACCGGCACCCCCGGAAACCGAGACACCCCTCCGCCGGCCGAGGCGAAAGTACATATCCCCAAGGATGTCGTCAAAGAGTACTACAAGAACGACGACATCCAACAATGGTTCAAGGCCTACGAGGTAGCCATGACCGCCCATCGGGTGCCCCGGAAAGATTGGGGTGCCGGCCTATGGGGACGGTTCCTCAGCGAAGGCAGAGACACCCTGCTACAGCTCCCAGACGCAGTGATGACCTCTTATGACCATATGAAGGAGGCCCTGCTCACCCGCTATGGGCTCACCCCAGAGATGTACCGCCAACGCTTCCGGGACTGCAAGAAGCTCCCCGGTACCACCTGGGTGGAATACGTAGACTTTTTTAGCAGAGCCCTGGAAGGTTGGATCAAGGTCAGCAAGGTCACCTCCTACTAACAACTGTTCGACCTCATTGTATGGGAGCTCCTCTCCAACAATTGCTTCATCGAGCTAAGACAGCACCTCCTCGACAGCAAGCTGACCGAGCCGCGGAAGCTCGCCGCCGAGGCCGATCGATGGGTGAACACCCGGGTCCCTCGGAACTCGATGGGGGAGTACCAACGGAACACCACGGGGCCCCCCCGCCAGCGGGGCGGAGGAGGGGGATCAAACAGGAACAGAAACTTTCCAGCGGGGCCACCCCGGAGTCCTCCCCGGGGACCGCCCTCGAACCGCACGTCCCCATCCCTCGCCCGAAGAGGGGCCCCCCCAGCCCGACCAGGGCCTCGACCGACGGTGACGTGCTACAACTGCCAACAACCAGGGCACTATGCCAGTGACCCTGCCTGCCCCGTGAACCGACGGGCGGGGACCACCGGGCCACCCCCCCACCAGTTGGCGGCCGCTGCCCTTGGAGAAGGGGGAGAAGAGGAAGAGAACTACGACGCTGGGCCAACCGAGTGGGAACCCGCCGCCATGACATTGGTATGCCTGGGCAGCTGGGAAATGGTACCCCGGGCTCCCATCCCGAGCAACACCCAGAAGTACCAACAGTGGGTCACCATTAATGGACGCCGGGCCGAGGCCCTCCGAGACACCGGAGCCAGCGTAACAGCCGTCCGCTGCCACTTGGTGACCCCCGAGCAGATCTTGCCTAAGGTACTGTGCCCCGTCCGGTCGGCAGACAACACCAAGAGCTTGTGCCAGATGGCCCGGATCCCCTTTGAGTGGGGGGGAGTGTCAGGTATGCTGAAGGTAACCGTCCGCGACGACGCCCCCGTGGACTGCCTCCTCGGGAACGACCTGGAAAGTTCCCCCTGGGCCCACGTCGAGCGCCAAGAGCATCTGGGGATGCTGGGACTGCCTGAATGGGTCTGCGCAACCACCCGGTCCACGACCATCCGGGCCATCCGACCGAGCGTAGAGGCCCCCCCCGAAGAGCCGGTGTGGCCCGAACCACCACCTCCCTCCGTCGAAGAAGAAGCCGACACCGGGGCCGGGCCGCAAGAACTCGCCCCGGACGAGGTCGCCGCGCTCGGCGACCTCCCCGAACTCGCCCAATGGCACCAAGAAGGTGGCCCCACAAGGGAGCAGTTCCGCCAAGAACAGAAGACCTGCCCCTCCCTCGGAGGGACCCGACAGCAAGCAGCCGCCCAGGCCGCCGGAGACCAGACGGGGACCCACTGGGTCTTTTGGGACAATGACCTCCTCTACAGCGAGCAGAAGACTGCCGAATTGGGGGCCAGCCGCGTGCTGGTGGTCCCCCTCAGATTCCGGGACTTCCTCCTCCATCTGGCACATGATGTGCCCCTCGCCGGGCACCTGGGGCAGGACAAAACATACAGCCGCCTGGTGACTCACTTCTACTGGCCTCGAATGCGGAAGGACGTGGACAATCATTGCCGGACCTGCCCGACCTGCCAATCCAGCGGGAAGAGCGGGGGAAGGGTCAAAGCCCCTCTCCAGCCCTTTCCAATAGTCAACACCCCATTCGAGCGAGTGGGGATCGACATCGTGGGGCCCCTGGACCCCCGGACCTCCCAAGGACATCGCTTCATCCTCGTCCTGGCCGACCATGCCACCCGATTCCCCGAGGCCATCCCTCTTCGAACAGTGACGGCCCCCGTGGTGGGCCGGGCCTTGATGGGAATCTTCTCCAGAGTAGGTTTCCCCCGGGAGGTTGTGAGCGACCGAGGCACCAACTTTATCTCGAAGTATATGCGGTCCCTGTGGCAACAGTGCGGGGTCACCTACAAATTCACCACCCCGTACCACCCCCAGGGGAACGGTCTAGTCGAACGATTTAACCGGACATTGAAAGGAATGATCAAGGGCCTGGAGGAGCCCCTGAGACGCAAGTGGGACGTCCTGCTGCCCTGCCTCCTGTTTGCCTATCGGGAGGTTCCGCAAAAGTCTCTGGGGTTCAGCCCCTTCGAACTCCTGTACGGACACCCTGTCCGAGGCCCTCTCAGCCTGGTCAAGGAAGGCTGGGAGACCACCATCCAAGATGCTCCCCCCGACGTCTACCGGTACCTCCTGACCCTGCGAAACCAAACACGGAAATTCAGGGAACTGGCCGAAGCCAACCTCGAGGCCAGCCAGGAGGAGATGAAACGCTGGTATGACCAGAACGCCTCCTCCATCGAGTTCGAGCCAGGCCAGCAGGTCTGGGTCATGTCGCCCGTCGACCCCTGTGCCCTCCAAGACAAGTGGACCGGGCCCTTCAAGGTGGTCGAGAAGAAGAGCCCCGTCACCTACCTGGTCGACCTAGAGTCCCCCAGGAACCCCCTCCGGGTCCTCCACGCCAACAGGCTCAAAACCCACTTTGCCCGAACAGAACTTAGCCTGTTGATGGCTACGGACGATGGGGCCGAGGACGACTCCGAGCACCTACCCGACCTCCTGAAAACCTCCGGAAAGGACGGCTCCATGGAGGGAGTCATCCTCTCCGCCACCCTGACTCCCGATCAGCACCGAGAGTGTCAAGGACTGCTGCATCGCTTCGCTGCTCTCTTCTCCCTCACGCCCGGAGTCACCCGATGGTGCGTCCACGACGTCGACACCGGGGACAGCCCCCGCGTGCGACACCGAGCCTACCGAGTCCCCGAGCGAGTGCGGGCCTGCATCCACGCCGAGGTCGCCAAGATGTTGGCCCTGGGGGTCGTCGAACCCTCCGACAGTCCCTGGGCCAGCCCTGTGGTCCTGGTGCCGAAAACTGCCGCCCCCGGCACCACCCCAGAGCGTGGACTATCGGGGAGTGAATGCCGTCACCAAAACCGATGCCCATCCCATTCCTCGGGCAGATGAACTGATCGACCGCCTAGGAGCAGCCCACTACCTTAGCACCTTCGACCTCACCGCCGGATACTGGCAGATCGGGCTCACCCCAGGCGCCCAAGAGCGTTCCGCTTTCTCCACCCCCAATGGCCATTACCACTTCTGCGTGATGCCCTTCGGCATGAAGAATGCCCCGGCGACCTTCCAGAGGCTGGTAAATCAGGTACTGGCCGGCCTAGAGGCGTTCAGCGCCGCCTACCTGGACGATATTGCGGTGTTCAGCAGCCACTGGGCCGAGCACCTGAAGCACCTCGGGGAGGTCCTGACCGCCCTCCAAAGGGCCAGACTTACCGTAAAAGCCAGCAAGTGTCAGATAGGCCAAGGATCAGTAACCTATCTGGGACATCAAGTGGGGAGCGGCCATGTGGCTCCCCTCCAACCAAAGATCGACGCCATTGTGGCCTGGGAGCCCCCAACCACCCAAACCGCTGTGAGGGCCTTCCTGGGACTCACGGGCTATTACAGGCGGTTCATTCAGAACTATGGAAGCATTGTGGGCCCCCTCACGGAGCTCACGTCAAAGAAGCAGCCCAAGAGGGTGCACTGGACGCCCCGCTGTCAGGCGGCCTTCGAGACCCTCAAGACAGCTATGTGTGCCGCTCCCGTGCTACAAGCCCCCGACTACAGCAAGGAGTTTGTGGTGCAGACGGATGCCTCGGAGTACGGAATCGGGGCTGTCTTGTCCCAAGTGAACTCTGAGGGGGTTGACCAGCCGGTGGCCTTCATCAGCCGGTGCCTGCTGCCCCGGGAGCAGAGATGGAGCACCATCGAACGGGAGGCCTTCGCCGTGGTGTGGGCCCTCAAGAAGCTCCGGCCCTACCTCTTTGGCACCCACTTTCGGGTCCAAACCGGCCACCGACCCTTGCGGTGGTTAAGGCAGATGAGAGGCGAGAACCCGAAGTTGTTGCGATGGTCCATCTCTCTGCAGGGGATGGACTTCACTGTAGACCATCGGCCCGGCAACGACCACGCCAACGCCGACGGCCTGTCCCGCTTCTTCCGCCTCGGCGAGGAGAACCCCCAAGACGATGGGTGACTCTCCCCGCCTTCAGCTGGGGGGGATGCCTGTTGGACCCGGCCTCGTGGCGTGGTCCCGAACCCTCCTACCCGACCCGACGGGGGCAGCCCCCACCCTTCGGGGTCCCTCCGGATTGTACTTTGCTCCCCGCACCAGCCTACACGACACGGCCCGCCCCGGCCTCGGCCCCAGCGAAGCCCCGACATCGAGGCACCAAGATCCGGCCAGGGGGCACCAAGTGGCCACTCCACCGATCCCGGAGGAGGGGAGTTTCGATGGGACCCCCAACCGTCCCCCAACGCCTGGTTTCGATCGCTCTCCGGCCTTCCTGGGCGCTGGCGCCTCTCCCGCTGGGTGTCTGGCCTCTCCCATTCCGGCCCCTCCGCCCCCCAGGCGCAAGGGTCCGGACATCAAAGGGTTCCAGACCTATATCTGGGACAGCCTCAAACCAGGACGGGAGTTGTATCCTGGAGTCGAGAGCCCTGCTGATCGGATCGCAGCTGACCCTACGGAGAAAGACTCATTACTTGGAACTTGGAACTCTGAGCCCTGCTGACTGCGTCGCGGCTCCCCCCTTGCTGAGAAGAAGACCCTCACGGAACATCGGAGCCCTGCTGACCTCGTCGCGGCTCGACCTCGCAGAAGTAAACCATCGGAGCCCTGCTGACCTCGTCGCGGCTCGACCTCACCGCAGCAATCCCCCGAGCCCTGCGGACGACATCCCGGCTCCCGGAACCCCCCGGCTCGAGGATTGAGAGCTCGGCGCAGGGTGTTCTAGTACCAGGCTAACACTGAGAATGTCCCGCTACCCCCTCCCCACAAGACTTTGAGACTCTTTTGGATCCCTCGATCCACTTGTAAATATTACCACAGAAATCTGCCTTGATTACCGATAAAGACTTATGAGAAGTGTTACCCTGGTTGTGTCCCTTTGTGGGGGTGGGGTTGCTTGGCTGATACGATCATAGGAGAAGGACCTCGCCCAGGAGGCTTCTCAGCGGCGCTCGGGTACTCGCCTACGGAACGGTGGCCCTCGGGGTGGTCAGTCCGACACCATCCGGCTCCCGGAGGGCGCCCTTCTAACACTGCCCTTACCCAGACCAATGTGCCGAACACCTGCCCCTCCAGCGAGCGCGCAGCCGGTCTATCTCCCCCAATGCCATGTGTGTCTCTTGAAGGAGGGCTATAGACGCCTTGTGTCTCTGCAGATATTGAGTATCTACGTGATGGCGTGTGCATACCTCGGACATTCCATGTGATTACGTTTGTGGTGGCCATTTGGGACTATCGCAGTCGGCATATATGGCGGAGCTGGGGAATACCCAGTCGGCATGGGGAACAGGATCCCCATAGATCAATCCGGAGCGCTGCATTGAAAAACAACAAAACCAATAAACACTGACGTGAAACCATGCACGTAAACTAGCTAACAAGGCCAATAGAACTGCCAGGGCAAACCCCCATGCGGGCATTCGTCCAAACTATAAGCTAGTGCTTATGAAGTACAACTAAGCCCAATGATGGCTGATAGGGTTAGTGTGTGGCATTGACTGCCGTGGATTGCTCCTGTATCATGGTGCCTATGCATGCACGGTGTAGATGTCCCCTGGGTCAGCGTGGGCGGGGGACTGAGCCTATACTGTCTGCACCTCTGGGCGCAGATATCGCCCAGTATGCCATCTACCCTTCTTGGGGGGAGCCACCAACAGACCCTCCCGTCTCCTGTCTTTTACATATCTGTCAGTTGGGCACCCCTCCCCAGCACACCACATCACTCATACCATACTTTAGAGTCTTTAGGCTGCAATCTCCAGTCCTCATCGACTATCTCCGGATGACATGCACAGCAGCAGAAACTGTCACTACCTCACCTCCGGGTCACGCGATCAGTTCTGAAGTTTGAGGGGTCACCAACGGCATCAGCAGGTCATCAGAGAGCGCGGTGGACGGAGAGGATGAGCCACTTGTCCCTGGGTCGCTACGTCCGTGGGCGGTCGCATCTCCCCGACCATCAGGAGATCCGAGTGTCGCTACCGCTGCAAGTGCACCCTGTCGCTCCAGGTGCATCCTCTCCGGGCTGGGAGCCACCCCCAGACTCGTTCCCCCATCTCCACGGGGCCCTCTCCCCCTCCTCCGCCGAGACCTTTTCCCTCGACGCGCGTCGGACTCCGAGTCCGGCAGTCTCTGCCCGCCACTTCGCCCAGTCTCTTCCAGCCAATCCCAGACCTCCGACGGCGCATCGAAGAAGCGAGTCCCCTCCTTTGTGACCACGCGGAGGCGTGATGGGAACAGCAGGGAGTAGGAGATCTCCAGATCATGCAGACGGCGCTTCACCGCTAGGTAATTGCTCCGGCGTTTTTGTACCGCTGCCGTGTAGTCCGGAAAGAACAGCACCTGGCCACTTCCCACTTGGATGGCGCCCATCTTCCTGGTTTCGCGGAGTACCACCTCCCTGTCCCGGTAGTTGAGGAGCTTAAACAAGAAGGGACGGGCCGGGCTCCCGGCTTGGGCCGCTGTGCTGGGACCCTGTGGGCACGTTCCACCACAAATTGCGGAGAAAGCACCTCGGAGCCAAGTAAGTCTCGCAGCCAACTCTCGACATACTGTTCAGGCTGCCGTCCCTCTTCGCCCTCCGGTAGACCCACCACTCGGATATTGCTGCGCCGGGAACGCCCTTCGGCATCCTCAACCCGATCTTCCAAAACACGGACGCGATCTATGAGGTCTTGTAATGTAGCAGTGTGGGTGTTCATCACTGGCTGGACCTCCTGAAGGGCCTGTCGCTGTTCAGCCACCGTATCTACTAATTTGCGGTGGTCTGCATGAAGGAGTGTGAAGTCAACAGTGACCTTATCAATGCGGGACTCTAGGGAGGCTTTCGTCTGTTCCAGTGTGGAGCCGATCCGCTCCACCGCAGCGAGTACCGTGTCCAACTTTGCCGCCAATACCTCTGTTTGCGACGCAGCGGCTCCCCGCTGTTCTCCGCCACATGGCCCGAGCTCGCAGCCAGCGTCTGGCCGTCCCGCGTCGCATTCCGTAGCCGGCCCATGACCAGTTGCTGCGCTGTAGGCATCTGCCGGGGGTCGTGTCGTCAGTCAGCTAAACCAGACCGAATGTCGCGGCCCGCCTCCACTACAGGTGGCCGACACTGCCAGTTTCCTGCCCACCCTGGGATCGGGGGGTTAGAAGGGAAAGCCAAAGTCCGCTCTGGCAAGGTCACCGTCACATACCAAGAGACATTTGTTCTCTGCTGCTCCTTGGCTCTACGGGACCTCAACAATCGTCATGCACTATTCCCCTTTTATTTCCGGTTCCGTTCGTGACCTCCCCTCTTCTGTCCAGGTATTGACGTCTCTTGGTGACTGGGCTGACTCGTGCCTGTCACCAGACCTCTCAGAGGCTGTAGCTGCACTCTCACCCGCTTCTGGGCAGCGCTACGGTGTCGCCATTGTGTCCTCTGCTCCAACACACCCCAAACAATTTCCCAGTGCCCACGGTGTCAGGTCTTCACTCTAGACGGCTGCCTTCCCGTATGCTCCATGCGCCCAACTGTGCGCTGGGAGTCAAGCCGTCTCCGACGCGTTTCAATGTCTATTGTGGGTGCTCGGGGCCAGACGTTTTCCTTTACCAGCGTCTAGCAGGGCACCTCTGTCCCCACCGCCGTTGCTTGCCCAGTGCAGCGCTAGCGTGTTCATCAGTCGCCCCTCAATTCTCGGGGAGCCCACTCCCCAGCATCACGGCAATGCGCCGCTGCGCTCCAGATCCCCCAGTCCCTGACGGCATATGGAGGACCTCCACCTGATCTCCGCAGCTGCCTCACCACCTCCTTTGGCTCCAGTGGGCCCCCCAGAGGAATCTGCCGCTCGGTGCACTGCCCGGCCACTCCCGGGGCACCTCTGGGACCTGAGCCGAGTCTCCGCCGCACCTCACGAATCCGCGGCAGAGTCCATCTCGTGAGGCCGTCCTTCCCGCGGCGCCAATGGTAGGCCACAGCCGCAGGCCGGATCGTGCTGGGGGCAACTCACGTCATCCGGGCAGCCCTGATCGTATGCCTCACTGCCAACCTAGCTGCCGCTGTCTTCCCCCGTCCAGGGCACCACGTACAGGCGCGTCAGAAGCGTCCCGACTCCGCAATCCCGGCGCTGCAGGCACCGCGGCCTGGGGCCCTCGTGGCAAGCCGCGGGCCACAGTTACTGCCGTGGCTGGCCGCCGCTCACTCACACTGTGCTGCGTCAGCCGGCTGCAGTTTTCATTCAGCGGCGCTGAATCTCCCAAGCGCCGCGCCCGCCAAGCTGTGCACCGCTACGTCGGGGGGTCTCTCAGGCTTCACCCCCGCCAACGGCCAATGTCCAAAAGGGAGCCCAGCCAGGAGAAATGCCAGGAGAACGGCACCGATCGGCTGGAGCTTCACTCGTTCGCGGCCATCATGTCCGCGTGCCTAGCCACGCTGAACTACAAGCATTTAAGATGGCACTTGAAAATACAGATCGCGAATTCCCCCACACTGATAGCGTGCAATTCTTTTTACTGTGTTCAATCTTACAATGAATATGTACAGAATTGGATTCAAAATGGTTTCAAAGATGCAAAAGGTGGCACAATCAAGCACAAATTGCTTTGGGAACAAGTAGTTGAGTTGCGAAACGGACTACAGAACCCACACGCTGAATCATCAACGTGATGGCCTTCACGTTGAAGGGAATTCATTGGCTGATGAAGCCGCGAAAGGGGCTGTGCAAACGGCTTCCGTAGCTGCAATCACTCGTTCAGAAAAGAAAATAGACAGTGAAATAATGCTGGCTGTTAATGCATCAAGCAACGGCAGCGGTACGGCATTACCTAAAAAGTTTCCACTCAAATACTCATATATAATTGATGCGAATGGCATTCCGTTTTCTCGAATCCCTGGAGTGGGGGATAGAGTCATTCCAAACAGGGAACGTAGAGGAGCTTTGATTTACAAAGCATATCTGGGAGAGGGTCTGATACATCAAGGGATCTCTAAAACAATTTTAGAGCTAAAAGAGATGTACTGGTGGCCAGGAATTAATACACTGATTCATATCTTCATCAATAACTGCATAGACTGCAATAGAGATCACAGTACAAAATGCCACCAGATACCTGACTACAACATAGCCAGCCCAGTTCAGACACCATTGTTAGACAGCATTAGACTATCTACGTGCAGGCGTCCTATTGGACAAATGCAGTCCCACAAACACTAAGTCTAGGTTTCTATGGAGGTGGCCTCAGCGCTCGGCTGACGCTCGAACTGTTATAAAAGATTTGCGAGTCTTTATCGGCACATACGCAATAGGCACACTACATTCTGACAAGGGTTCTGCGTTTAGCTCTAGGGCTTACAAAGAAGCCATGGCCAGTCTGGGCGTAGCATTGCGGTATTCTTCTCCATTCCATCCTGAGGGAAATTCTGTTGTGGAAAGAAAAAACCAGGACATAAAGCAGTCGATAACAGCAAGGGTATTAGGTTCGGGTGGGTCAGGTCAAACATTTATATGGGGTCCAGCGCGCAATAAACAACTTGCCAAGAAGTTCTCTAGGGGGTGTCACTCCATATGAGGTCCTGTTTGGGACTAGAATGTTGGTTCCGGATTTAGATATGAAAGGCACAGTGGTGGAAAACAAACAATTTGATATCAAAGATCTTTTGGCTATTTTACAGGACTTAAATGAACTGAGAAAGCAACAAAGCAACGTGGTCCTGAAGCCAACCACCACTGAGAAAAATACGGCCATCCCAGCAAGGCCTGTCTGGATCCCAAAGCTTGGGGATCTAGTCAGAGAAAAGATCTCGGATAAGAAGGAATTTGGGCCTTCATACAGACAACCAGTACCTGTCCTAGCAATCCACGGATCAAGAACAGTACGATTGCTGACCCTTGCTGGTAAAAAGGAGAAAAGATTTGTGTCCATCGACCTGATCAAACCACACCATGTGGCAGATACTGAACAGTAGGCCAAGTGGACTCCGCCAATGTAGCAGACGTACTCCTCTAGCTACAATCCGAGAGGTTCAAACTGAGAGACTCATCACCTTTGAAGATTCGACAATAAGAAATAGAGGACTAAGCATCAATGCTATGGACCTTGTACCTCTTGAGACCCAAATAACAGTTCGTCCAGACACACCTGTTTACAGCAAAGTAACAAGTGATCAACTGGTTCCAGCAATTTCATCAAATACGGATGCAATTACAAACATTGCCAGAACTGCTTCTGGCTATTTCATGAACTTTGATATGTTTTTCTGAGGATCCCAGCGAGCCTGAAACAACGCCAGGACAAAGAACTTTCAAAGAATAAGCAACAGACTTTTTTCATCTACTGCAAAAAACGTATCTGGTTTCACCATGGATTGAAGTATGGATTGTTTTGGGAATATTCTTCTTTCTACTTTGGTTAGCTCTGGTAATAACCGTATGCTGATTAATGGAAGATATATTCAAATGGGCACAGCAAGTAAAAGAGTGAACTTACTTCTCCAGCCACACAAATCATCCCATCGTGAAGCAATTTGGGACAAAACCGAATATGACATTTTTGGCCCATCAGAGCTTTTGAAGACTCCACATTTATTTAAAATTTCGTCAAGTGACTTTATTACCTCCAGTACCTTTTCTGATGTTTGGGACTTCGAGACTGGTAATAATATGATGTCTGACCTAGAGATGTCAACTGCATTTACTAATAATGAATATTTACAAGGTTCATCAGACTATGAACAACTGTATTGTTATAACCACTATGGTCATCATTTCTTGCATAAATCTGCAACACATAGAAATGTACTTATGTATAACCAATGGGAACATTGTCCTACGCCACCAAAGGGTAGCTCGAAAACATTTGCAATGAAATTTCCATATTTTTCAGGGTTTAATGTCTCGCATGCAGAGACACTTTACTTTAAGAATGTCAATAAGACAGGAATGAAAACTATGTTAACAAATACCAAACAGATTTATTCTACAGCATATATTGTCCAACTGTCTAGATAGGGTTACGACTTTTGGAAAGACAACATTGGGACGAAAACTGTCTGGGGTACTAAAGAGTGGCAAGTACAGGGAATAGAAGCTTTGTTTAGAGCCTGTATCAACCCTGAGCAAATTATGTTTTTGTACGACACTGTCCAACAAACATCATACCTTGGAATAGCCAAGATAAAAGACATGAACACTCCGTCTATACCTGCACCTACAAGTGAAAGCACTACACAGGGGGAGGTCAACGTACATACTATTTTGAATAATAACAGATCAGATCCTGAATGGAATAAATGGTTGCTCTTGCCCTTAGACACAAACAACTGTCAAGATAGATTCCTGAACAAAACACAAGGTTTTACCTTTCATAGGCCAGACCCACGTTATGTCCAAAGACAGCATCCGGGGGTAGTAACAACTTACAGTGTAGGGAAACTTTGCCTTGATTGGCTACAGAAAGCTATACTAGAGGATGTAAAACAACACTTAACTTTACTTCAAGAAGGCGCAGACCTTAGGGAATTCTTGCTAGGACCAAGAAAACTGCGTCAAAAACGTTTCATATATGCCGGTATCTACGCTGCTTATAATGAAGCATGGAAGGTCACCCAAGCAGAGACTGCAGAACAAATACGAGAAATTGATCGTATTAATTTAGAGAAATCTCTCTCCGTAGTAGACAATGGGTTAACAACGCTGATGCTTCCCATGCTGAAGGTGATAGTTCGCATCTATGTGCTGTTGATCTTCTACACGAGGTATTCCAACTCTCACCCACAACGGTAGAGGACTTGTTGTCTACAGGATTAGAACATTTTATGTTTTCTCCATCCCCACACACTGACTTTAGATTCAAGCACACAGTGTTCCGGAGAGCCTCTGAATTTGGCCTTCATTCTTTTTCAAACGCAATACTGACTTTGGAACTTTTTCTATGATTATATATATATTTTTTTCTTCCCGTCCCAAAATTGTATTTTTCATTTTTTGGCACAGTAATCTGATTATAGTAGAACTATTCATGGAGAACAGAATTCTTTGATAACACTTCCAGGGACAGTATGCCACCTTGTCATGAATAACAATTTGACTTGTGTAACCTGATATGAAACTCTGTCGTCTAGGATATATCTTTGGACAGCATTGTATCCTCTGTCATAGACATCATGGAACAAGACTTGGTCATGTTGCAACATGGTCAGTCTCAGCTACGTTCTATCATGCTGTTAGGCTGGACGCTTCAAAACCTGCGTTCTAGCTATGTGCCTTGGCGTTTAATCAATACTATGTCACTGTTTTCAGAATTCAATCTCACTGATAGACAGATCAAACTGGCACAAAGGGGAGCAGACTATACGGTGCTGAGCATTGAAAAACTGGAGAAATTACCATTCACAGTGGCAGAAAAAATAGCTACTGAGTGGATTATACAGGGTAAGATTACTCTGCTTGTTACGGCTTTCCATTTTCAGTATTGCCTAAAAAATATACCAACAGGCAATTATGAAAGGTTGGGTAAAGAATACATCAAGACATCCTGGGATTTACCTTACACACACAGATGTTGGAGTGCGGGACGTGAAGTGTTGATTAGCGGTGATAACTATGAACACGCACTAAGCGGTTCTCTCCTTTGTCAGGGAATTAACTTACACGGGGCCTGTGACGGTTCCACTACAAACTTATCCTGCCACCTGCACGGTTCACCGGCAGCAGTGATTAATCCAATCTTTGTTCAACTTTCAAATGGGAGTTACATTATGTTGAATGATCACAGCTGCTGTGGCATGCTGCCTGGTATCCCATATCTAGTAATGGTTACATCCAGGGTCACTTGCTGTATGCAAGTCTTGTTTCCCCAAATAGACATAGTCAGGGAGTTGCTTTTATAGCCTTCACTGAATATCTCTTCTATACGGGTTGATACTCTAAGCAGAATGAAAGCCATTCTTTTATTTAAAAAACTGTGCCTTTGACCTCTGCCAAAGAAACCTATGAACTCCAAGTCGCAAGGACTTCTGCAGAGATACATACCCTTTTGTATACAAACTTCCCTGTGCATTTCTCAGAAATGTTAGGTCGTATCTTAAACATGTCTGATACGAGCGGTATTGTACATGTATTTAAGAATGTGTGTGCCGGACTGTTAGCACCTTTTCAAGCAGTCCTCGGAATTTTTCCAAACTTCGTGCACTCTGTGTTGGGCGCCCTCCCCTCTTGCCCCCCTGCGAGCTAAATGGGACACTGACCTAGGAGAAGAACTGACTGATAGCGAATGGGCATCCAATCATACATGATTACACAAAAAGCGTATCTTGCTCTGCACCGATTGCACAAGATGTTTCCTGCTAGGGCAGCAAACTGCCTTAGGTTTTCGGGAGATGGAGGCAAACTTTATCCATATGCTCTGGACTTGCCCCCACACTAGCTGCCTATTGGGCACAAATAGCTCAGACACTAACGGAAGTGGTGGGTGGTCAAACATGGCACACAGTAAAAAGCTGTTTACTGGGGATTTATCCACATCCGAAGGGGTTTAAGTTTCAGGCACGTTTTGTAGTCCTGGCAATGATAATTGCAAAAAGATTGATAACTAGACGGTAGAATGCGGCAAAACCACCAACGATCGCTACATGGAGGGAGGAGGTAGAGCTCTGGGGCCTGGCAGAAAGTGGGGCAATCCGGAGAGAAGAAAAACAAGGGCTTCGTAAGATTCTCATAGCTATGTCCTGGGATATGCTGCTGGAAGCCTTCAAAGCATGGGAGGGGGAGGAATGAGTTGTTGTGACGTCCGGAGAGCCCGTCCTGCAGTCGGACATGTGACCTAACTATGCCACTAGTACATGTAGGAGTAGATAACATGCAACCTAGCACTTGACACCAAGTGAGGAAGAGAATAGAATATATTACTATCTAAAGATTGTTTGTGTAAAAATAAACGTAAAGGTGCTTCATATATACCAAATAACCCTTATTTGCAGGTGGATATACATTGAATTCATGTACTAGCAGACATCTTCCTTGTGTTGCCCAGTTAGTCATCTTTTTGGGGGTTCATTTGATTGCTTTACAAATGTTAGGTACGATAAAATATGGAGCACCAATTAGGACTCACAAAATATGTTGCGACTGTTGATATAATTATAGGATGTAGAAAATGATAGTGTCTTTTGTACTAAGTCATAAGCAACCAGCAAATGCCATTATAATTGAATTCCCTGTATTATCCTGTTCATGTATAACTTATCTAACAGTAAAGGTATACAAGTGTAACCAAAGTAGATTTTTTTTAAGCTTAATCAAATCTGTGTTAAAAAAAAACTGTAATAGGATGACCCAGGTTTTCCTCACAGCGTCGTCGCTACCCCCATCATTAGTGTGTTTGAAAGCCATGCACGCACTGTACAGTTTGGCAATCAGATGTGGTCCATCTGGGTCCTTTATCAAGAGAGTGAGGGGGGGAAACCCGTCTGGGGCAAGGAGGTAGGAAGGCATGCGGGATCGTAATGTGCTGTGGAATCTTTTAAAATAAATGTATCCATGAATGTGATGGCAGTATGTGTAGTATTAGCGGTGAGGGATAAGGCGTGCCCGTTGGGGAAAAGATCCCCAAAGTTGTGAAAACCATGCCGGTTCAAGGTACGTTGTACTAGCTTTTCAGCTGTTAGTGGTAGCAAAGGATTTGGAAAAATGGGGCGTTCGGGAGACTATAAGAAGTCGAAGCCCAGCGTACCACTAAGCTTTCGTCATACCCAGCAGGTGGTGGAAAACATTTGGATGTCCGTGGGTTCCAGCTTAAGAACCTGTGGCAGTGGGGTTTTTAAGGGTGTAGGAGCCACTAGATCTTGTTCCGGTTTGGCGTAAGACAGGTGAAACCAATGAAATGCTAAATGAGCTTGGGCAACTAAGAAATAGTTATGGAAATCGGGGACGGCAAAGCCACCATGATCATATGGGAGAGTGAGGGTGTACCAAGCAATCCGGAGTCTGCGGCCCACCCATACCAACTTCAAAAGTGGACTGCATAGCATTAGAAAGAAAGAGTTCATCACAGGGAGAGGGATATTTGCAAATAAATACAAAAAGCGTGGGAGGACTGTCATTTTAATGACACAATGTGGCCCGCCATGGAAAGGGGGAGTTGTGTCTAGAGTTGGTCCATGGCGTGTCCATAATTTAAACGGATGACCTTTTCCCTATCCCTATGTAAGATTGTGCCCAGGTATTTAGTGGAGTTGGCGGACCATTCAAAAGGGTTTTTGCACATGGGGAGTAGTAATGTCAGTGAGGGTAAATTGTTCTGATTTTGCCTAATTGATGCATAGGCCTGGTAGGTCTCCAAACCGGACGGTCTCCCGCACTATAGTGGTCAGGTTGTTAGAGGGGTGCCGAACGAACAGTAGTATGCCGTCGGCATACATTGAAATATGAAGTGACCAGGGTTTAAATTGAAGACCCCGATGCATGTGGCACTCATGTAGGTGGCATATCAAGGGATCCATGACTATAATAAATAATAAAGGTGAGAGAGGGCAGCCCTGCCTGGTGCCCCGGGATATAGTAAAAGGCTTCGAGATGGAGCCATTAATACTAATATGGTCAGTGGGTTTTTGAATATAACAAGGAGATGAGGACCATGAATCTATCGGGGATGCCAAGCTTCCGTAATGTCGCATGGAGGAAAGGCCATTCTAGGGAGTCAAATGCCTTCTCCGCATCCAAAAGGTTGACCACTGCTGGAATGTCTGGGTACACCCCTTTCAGAACGAAGAAGACAGCACAAAGGCTGAGTGAGCTGGATCTGTGAGGTATAAAACCTGACTGCTTAAGGGATAGCACTTTTTCAAACAACAGTGATAATCTGTTAGCCACTGCTTTAGAAAGACGTTTTGCATCAAAATAGAGTAGTAAGAGTGGCTTGTGGGATGAACAGCGTGTGGGGTCTTTTCCAGGTTTGAGCAGCAATGAGATTGCTGCCTCTCACATCGTGGGCGGAGTATCACACTCTCAGGGGCCTCCGTGTAGACGTCCAATAAATGGGGGATCAAGATGTTTTTATATGCTTTGTAGAAGGCTCCTGTGAGGCCATCAACACCAGGGTCCTTAGTGCCATCCAGAGAGTCAATCGCCTGGGCGATTTTCTCATCAGAGAACGGCTCACTCAGGAACTGAGATTGGCCTGTATTGAGCCAGACCATGACAATCTCCTTAAGGTAGGTCTGGTGCTTCGTGGCTCCAGATGATAGGCGGGAAGTAGAGGACTATTTAGTGTATAATACTCTTGTTTTATATGACTTGGTGCGGCCATTAAGGACAAGTTCTGTAATGTGTCTCTTACCTCGAGGAGAGTGCAGGAGGTGAGCTAACATTCACCTGGGGTGTTCGCCCTCTCCATAACGTCTCGCCACTGGGTATTTGCCAAGGAAGGAGACCTCCCTCTCTGCCAGATCCCGGAATTCCTCGAGTAGGATTGAGTGCTTATGAAGAGATGCCGGGGAGGGGTGCGGGACGTTCGCTCTATCAATTACTGCGAGCGCAGCCTCCACATGCACCAGACTTCCGCAAATGTCGCGCAGCACCCGTGTGTTTCAAAATACAAGTACCACAAATATTTACCTTGAAAGCATCCCAGAGTGTGGTATATCGGTTGACAGAGCCTGTGTTGATCTTAAAGTACTCAGTTATGACATCTTGTAGTTAGGAGTGGAAAACCGCATCCAGCAGAGCGGATGAGGGGGAAGGACCAACGACGTTCCAAGACTCCACCTTATGGAAGAGTGAGTACAAACCAAACTGGTGCGTGGTCCAAGAGGGTGTGCGGCAACACCTTTATATCCTGGACCCAGGGTGTACCGCTTGCGGAGAGGAACCAATAGCCCAACCGCATCCACGCTATGTGCGGCACAGAGTAAAAGGTATAGCTTGGAGTAGTGAGGCAGCGAAAGTGCCGAATACGTTCTGATAGATAAGGGGGTCGTCAGTATTTAGCTTCCACCCCAGCATTGTCTCCTTCACCAAAAGATAGCGGTATGTAGTATGGTGCATGAATGAGAGTGTTTTATGTATGAGTATGCAGACCCCTATGGAATCAGAGCTATAATTGGCAAAAAATGTATGTGGCGAAGGCGGGAGATGACTGTGGAGGGAGGTGCGTCTTCCGGAAGGAATGCTGTTTTAACACTGTCTGGTGAGATATGATAGCACCACTTTACACTTCTGAGGGTTATTCAACTCACGGATGTTCCAGGTGAGGAGTGTAAGCTCCACAAAGCATTTAGTGTTCCCCATCGGGATATTGAGAAGTCATGCCTGTCTTGAATAGTCTAATACAGTAGGATTGCAGACTTACAGATCTAGTGTAATGTCCTTGAGGCGAGTAGCCGGGGACATTTTTAACTTTTAAAACTTGTAAAAATTGTATTTCTTTGTGTTGAACTTTATTTTAAAATTCACATTTGTTGGTGGAATTAGCACTAACAAACCCCCCCAGGCACATCCCTACCTTTGCCTACGCTCGCGCTAACTCCCAGAGGCTTCCAGCAGCCGACTAGGCACTGCTCGAACAAAATTAAAGGCCGCCATTTTGGGTGAGTCAGAGGACGAGCAGAGCAATTGCTCGGCCCTCCCACCCTGACCAGTATAAAAGCAAATCTGTAACCCACAGTGCGTATTGCAGGCTTACAGATCTAGTGTAAGGTCCTTGAGGCGAGTAGCCGGGGACATTTTTAACTTTTAAAACTTGTAAAAATTGTATTTCTTTGTGTTGAACTTTATTTTAAAATTCACATTTGTTGGTGGAATTAGCACTAACAAACCCCCCCAGGCACATCCCTACCTTTGCCTACGCTCGCGCTAACTCCCAGAGGCTTCCAGCAGCCGACTAGGCGCTGCTCGAACAAAATTAAAGGCCGCCATTTTGGGTGAGTCAGAGGACGAGCAGAGCAATTGCTCGGCCCTCACACCCTGACCAGTATAAAAGCGACTCTGCAACCCACAGCGCGTATTGCAGACTTACAGATCTAGTGTAAGGTCCTTGAGGCGAGTAGCCGTGGACATTTTTAACTTTTAAAACTTGTAAAAATTGTATTTATTTGTGTTGAACTTTATTTTAAAATTCACATTTGTTGGTGGAATTAGCACTAACAAACCCCCCCAGGCACATCCCTACCTTTGCCTACGCTCGCGCTAACTCCCAGAGGCTTCCAGCAGCCGACTAGGCGCTGCTCGAACAAAATTAAAGGCCGCCATTTTGGGTGAGTCAGAGGACGAGCAGAGCAATTGCTCGGCCCTCCCACCCTGACCAGTATAAAATGTGCTCCCAACCTCGGAAGCGCAGCGGGCGTGCCGGGAGCGCGCCGAAGGCGCGCCAAAGGTAAGCCCGTCTGCGCCCGTCCGAGCCACGACGGGCCAAGGGCCATGTCTCCCTGCTCAACCCATTCCTAATCCTATTGAATATTCAGGCAATGCACTTATGCAACTAAGGAGTTCCACAGCTGTCGCATGCCTGCACTCACTAACGCTTCAGGACCGACAAACCAAATGCCGGACCTGTCACTTTAGTCAAACCCCACCACTACCTCCAAACACTTGCGCTATTAAACTGGCCCTGCTCAACTGCAGATCACTTCCGAAACATAGTACGGAGATAAATCTTCTGCTCCTAGAAACAAATACAGAGGTTCTGTTTCTGACCGAAACTTGGATCACCCCCTCATCAAACCCTGATATCGTTCAAACCCTACCCACAGGCTACCTTATCAAACATTATGACAGAACATCAGGAACAGGTGGAGGCATCGCTGTCATCTTCAAGGCCCACCTGACCTGTCTATTCAAGGAAAGCCCAATTCAAGATTGCGAGAATATTCACTTCTCCATTTCCTTGTCCCCTGAAACAACCCTTTCTGGACTACTAATTTACCGACCCCCGGGCCCGTACGGACAATTCCCCAACTCACTGGTGGACTCAGTCACCTCGTTAGCTTATCTCTCCCCCAACTTCACAGTACTGGGCGATTTGAATATCCACTTCGATGACCTCGAGAACAAACAAGTGGCAGATCTTATAGAAGACTTAGCAGCCATAAATCTAAAACTGATCAACAATTCCCCCACACACATTAAGGGCCACTTATTGGACCCAATTTTCTCAAACATCCCGGAACTCACAGTGGAAAGGCCCACCCCCATCCCCTGGTCAGACCATTATGTAATCACTATCAAGTACCTACTCACTGTCCAAGCCCTTCACCCCCCTGAACCCAAGGCTCCCACACGCCCTTGGTGCAAACTAGACACAACAGATTGGTCTAGCCGACTAGCGGCGTCTACCCCTACCATCGACCCGGACCCCTCCCTAGCGGACGCTCAAATCCGGTCCTGGATCGAAGCCTCTCTAGATGCTGTCCTCCCCGTCAAGCCACTTCCAAGCAAAAGAGGCCCACTCAATTCACCATGGTTTACCCCTGAACTACGCTCACTCCGGAAAACCTGCAAAAAACTAGAACGCCTCTGGAGGAAAGACTGGGGCACGACAAGTAGCGGAAGCTATAAAGCAGCATTAAAGATCTACAAAAACTGCATAAAAAGCACTCAAGCCGCATATTATGAGGGAAAAATACTTGCGGCTGCCAACTCTTCTAAGGAGACATATCGGATAATCCGTTCATTAACTAAAATACCCGAACCAGAGCCCATCGCCGACCCTTCTGGCACCAGATGCTCCCAGCTAGCCGAGTTTTTCGCGTCCAAAATCCTGAAAATCGTGGAATTCTTCCCCACCCATCATCCCCTCTCTGGCACACCCCCCCTCCCCGCACGTCCGGATGTCCCTCTTCTTACCACTTTCTCCCCAGTACCCACTGAAAAGGTCACCAGCCTTTTGAATTTAATAAAAAGCGGGTCTCCCGCTGATCCTGCTCCCATGAGCAAACTAAAATTGATCGCCTCCACCCTAACTCCCCTGCTTACCAGCCTGATCAATGCCTCACTCACACAGGGAACGGTCCCCGCCACCTGGAAAAAAGCGGTGGTTCGAGCACTTCTAAAGAAACCACACCTCGACCCCACCGACCCCTCCAATTTCAGACCCATTACACTACTCCCAGGATTCAGCAAAATGACCGAGAGAATCGTGAATGAACAGCTCTCCTGCTTCCTGGAGACCCATAACCTTCTGCGTCACTCCCAGACTGGGTTCTTACCAGGTATGGGGACCGACACCGCACTCCTGGTCGTAGTCGAAGAAGCCAGATCAATTCTGGACGCAGGGGGATCAGTGGCAGTGATCCTCCTCGACCTAAGTGCTGCTTTCGACACGGTGGACCACACCATCCTCATCCACCATCTCCGACTAGCTGGCGTCACCGGCTCAGCCCTGGCATGGCTGAAATTCTTTCTGGACGATAGGTTCTTCAGGGTGTCCGATGGCTACGGTCATTCCAAACCTTTCCCCCTGAAGTGTGGGGTCCCTCAGGGTTCGTCCCTGAGCCCCACTCTATTCAATGTATACATGGCCCCTTTGGACGACATCGTCGAACCCTTCGGCATAAAGGTGGTCATGTATGCAGACGACACACAGCTAGTCGTCTCCATTAACCAGTCGAACCACTGCATGGAGAACTTATCCTCATGCCTACAAAATATCTCAAAATGGATGGTCGACTCCCGTCTCAAGTTAAATGGGGAGAAGTCTGAGATCTTGCTGCTCCGCGATCCCCGGAAACTGCCTAGTGCACTCTCCTGGCCCCCCTGTATGGGCACCCCTCCCTCCCCAAAGAAAGAAATTAAGAGCCTGGGCATCTGGCTAGACCAAGACCTCAGCTTCAGAGCCCAGGCAAGAAAGACGGCTGGTACGTGCTTTGGCCTCCTGCGAGCCGCACGGAAGATCCTTCCCCTAATCCCCCCCCAGTCCAGAAAAATCTTAATCCAAGGCCTCATCATATCACGACTGGACTACGGCAACACCCTATATCTAGGTGCCCCCATTGCCGTTTTGAACAAACTCCAGCATGTACAAAACGCCGCAGCAAGGCTACTCACAGGGACAAAACTCATATGCTCAGCCAAACCCGCCCTTAAAGCTCTCCACTGGCTTCCAATAAAGGAGCGAATCGCCTTCAAAACCCTGTGTATCTCGCATAAGATCCTCCAGGGCAAAGGTCCTCCAATACTAAAATCATTCATTAAATGGCACAAACCTGCCAGACAGCTGAGATCAGCGGCCCTCTCCCTGGCTTCTGTCCCCAGAATTAAACGAGTACGCACAGGAGGTCGTCTCTTCGCTCACAACGCCCCCAAACTGTGGAACACCCTCCCCCTCGCCATCCGAGAGGAAACCAACTTGCTGCGATTCCGTAAGTAATTACAAACCTGGCTTTTCCCTCAATAAACCTCATCACGAACTCTGCAACAGTCCTCACAGCGCTGGGATGCCCACGGGTAGCTACGCGCTCTACAAATCCGATAATAAATAAAATAAATAAAAATAAGATGTACTTGGCCCTGTTTCATCGGATACGGAGAGATAGAAAAAGGGAAAGAGGAGTCAGAACAAAAACAGTCATACAGAAACCACCCCCCACCCACCCACACTAGGTGCAAAGATCCTAGTGAATCCCAATAAAACCCATCCGTATAGAAAGTCCCCAACAGGTCGAAGCATGGAATCATCCTTGGGTGGCAATGAATCGGAACTCGGAGCCCATTTTGAAATGCAACATTTAACTATATAGTGAAGGGTAGCAGCCGATGGCCTGTGGGGAGATGTAAGACATAAAGTTATACAGTAACTATAGCACATTGCAAAACATCAGCAATAGAGTGGCACATCCCACACACAGGCATTGAAGCTGTTCAGCCGGGGTAGAAGAGGTTGGCAATGGCAGAGATTTTAACATCTGGGAAGGAGCGCTCCGGGGTGGTGTGGGTCCGTGATGGGCTGTCGCGAGCCAGCTGCTTGCAGAAAGAGAGGACCTCGCCTGGGGATTCAAAGAAGCGTGGTTTACCTTCCATCACCACCCGGAATCTAGCTTGATATAACATACTGTATTTCAGCCCATGCTTCCTAAGTTGCACCTTTGCGTCGGTGAATTTCCATCGCGTCTCCTGCACAGCAAGAGTGAAGTTGGGATAAATCAAGATTACTGCCGTAATCTTCTCAAGATAGGGTCCTTCTTCAGTCGCAGTGCAGTATCTTGGTCTCTATAATTCAAGAGATGTGCCACAATGGTGTGAGGAGGTGCTCCTGGCGGTGGATGTGGGCTTAGGTATCTGTGAGCCATTTCCACTATGAAGGTGGAGGAGAAGTGTGGGGCGCCAAATTGTTAAATAGCAGCGATTCCACAAAATGTTCAGGCCGTCCTATATTGGTCGATTCCACCAGGCCAACAATACAGATATTGTTCTAGCGCGAGTGTGCCTACAAATCCTCATTTTTAATGGCAACAGCTTTTAGGAGACGCTCCGTTTTCTCTAGCCTATGAGTCAACAAAGCTTAGGTATCCTCCAGGGTGGAGATCCGCTCCTCCGCGGCATCAATACGTGTGTCATGCCAATCCAGGTGCTCTCCATATGGTTGAGTTGGGACGTGAGGGTGCCAAAATGTGCATCAATAGAACAAAAGCCGGCCCGCTGCTCGGCCAAGATGGCTACCATACCTTCGGTGGAGGGTCAGCATGATTGGCAGGGTCGTTGTCGTCCTCGACGTCCAATGAGAGACCAGGACGGCCCACCGACTTAGGCCAATAAATTGAGAGCTGGCGCTATTTAGGGTCTCCGCGTCACGTGATTGAGGAGCATCTGGAGAGAGACCAGGGATTGCAGGTGTGGAGCACCAGGTGGCAAACAGGAGGTTGGCGAGAGGAGAGGTAACTTGTGGCACTACTGTGGACAGTGTTCCTTGCTCAGATCCTGAACAGTCAGAGGCGCCCACAGAGGGGGAAGTGCCAATAATGAGGGAAGCAGGGTGGTAATGTCACTGCTGATGCGGTATATGAACAGCCAAAGGGTAGCAGATATGAACTCACTGCGGTGGGATGAACCAGCACTCCAGCCTCAAGCTGCCGATAACCCTGCGGCAGGCGAGTGTCAGGGCGGTGCTGTTGATAAGGAGACGCTGGAGTCCATGTGGTAGGCAGCACCACACCAAGGGAGGCCAGCCAAGGCAAACGGAGGCACAGGGCACACCCAGCTAAGCACACCAGTACATCCAATTCAGGCCACAGAAGGTCCCAGCAGAAAAGGGTCAGTTAGGCGCGATGCCTGCCAGCGAGCCCAAGCCTGCCCCTGGTCCAGCAGGTGGGCCTGGGGGGATGTCATCAACACCACCTCAGGCTCACCTGTGGCCCTTGTCACCGCGAGGTCTCCGATGTGGGTCGGGGTGGCCCCCCTACACTCTGAGCCGCTGCAACCTGCTCTGCAGGTCCGGAGGTGCTGGAAAAGGGTAGAGAGGGGCCCAGCGAGGCACCATTGGCCTGGCCTCGGGCTCATCCACTACCAGTCGCAGCGGGGCCTCCGAGGTGGGCTGAGCCGCGCTTTCACTGCTGCAGTTTTAAGTTGCCCGAGGGAGCCACGTTCGTCGGCAGGAGGATCGCCGCATTCCTCAGGCCGTGTGGTGTATATAACTCCCTTATGCTGGTAGGCAGAGGCTGTGATGGATGCCGCGACCTTCAGGATAGAGGTTGTTGGTTTCAGACCTTCATCGCCATGCAGCCACGACAGTTGATAGCTCGACCACACACCCCAAAAAATAAAGGCACCATTTTGTTCATTTAGCGTTGTTTCTAAAATAAATAAAAAACAAAGGTGCATTTTTAAAACGCAAGGTAACAAAAATCTCACTTCCAATAAAAACAAATGGAAACATATGTTCAGCTGCAATTTTTCTCTTTATAATTGCACTAAGCGTGCAGTGCCCTCTGTGGCTAATAAAAGTCTCTTTACAACTCCACAGGGACTCCTAGTAACAGCCTATGGTACTGCACCCTTTCCTTGCTTTCTGGATTTTCATTTATTACTTATACTGCTGCTGGGATCTTTTTTGACAAAAAAAGTCTAACATTTGGAACACCAGTACCTCAAACGTCCACTAATGCAAGACTTATTGCATTGCAAATGCTTGTTTTATTGTTGCACAATGAGACTGTCTTCTCTAAGATCACTAAACAGGCACTGTCTGTCTGCAGGGATCAACTAACAGTGGGTTCTAGCTTCCAGATAAGCAAACAGCAGATTATGATTGCCATGCCGTTCTGCTGGCCTCAGCTGATCAATATTTACCTTCTAGTCTGTAGTATGTGTACTGAGCCACACTGTGAGAGCAAGGACCACCCTCTGACTTCATACAATCTGAGGCCGCGCACTTGAGGGTATAAATAAATGGGCATAGCCCATACTGACAGTGCAGGGTGCAGATGTTATTTATGCACAGCGCAAGTGGCCACATCATCATCTGCACACAAAATATGTATTTCCCAGGAAAATTTACTTTTCTTTTCTCTACATAGCTCCTTTGGGCACTCATAACAGGAAATGATTTTTGGCTATTATAACATCTCACTTGTTGATTTTCATCCCGCTCCATCTGCACTCCTTCCCTTCTGCACCCATCGTCCACTTTCACCAATCTGCTCTTACTCCATCTAGATCCATCATTCAACTCCACATAACCTCTCTCAACCCTTTTCACAACTTTGAGTTTGAAAAATACAGACTTACCTTACACATCAAATTCCTGGGCTTTACATCTCTTATCAAAATACTCCTTATACAACATTTGTTTTTTTATACTCCCTCCTCTGCAGTTCCTCAACATCTATATCTGCACTCCACTGAATCAACCTCATAGACACTTCCAACTTGAGTTTCCTCTTTCTCAACAATTCCAATGGTGTCAAACCTGTGGTACAATGAATACTTGTTCTATACAACCACTACATCAGATTGATATGTTCGACCACATTTTTCCCATTGGCCGCAGCCATCTGAATACTCTCCTTTACAATCCTGTTCACTCTCTCCACATGACCGTTTGCCCTGGGATTATATACTGTGGTCTTACAATGTCGAATATTCCTTTGACTTAAATACATCTCCACCTCTCAAGAGCAGAACTGGGGTCCATTATCTGAAACAACTCCATCCCGGTAACCTTCACTGAATTGTATGACTGACTTCCCATGAAATCAACCTCAAACCATTTGGAATACTTATCCACCATGACCATTGCTTACCTGTTACGTCTACCTAATACCCATAATGTCCATGGCCACCTTCAACAATGCACTAACAGGATATTCAACTGGCTGAAGGAGCAGGTTTTCAAGATTTTATCACTATTCCCACACAACAAACATTCTTTAATGACATTCTCCACATCCTTGTCCATGTCTGCTCACCAAAACAATTCCCTCAACCTGCTTTTTGTCTTATTTCTACCTAAATGACCTTGATGACCACACTCCACAATCTTACCTCTCAGCACAGCGGGAGGAATAAGCATACGTCCCGTTCTTGAACTCCATTCATCAGTACTCAATTCATCTTTAACCTGAAAATAGTCTTTTACACCAATAACATAAGCAGACCAACCTTCCTTAATGCATTTGTACAATTTCAACAGTACCACATCATTCCTCACAGCATCCAACCACTTGTGTGCAGTAACAGATTTCTCATCAAAACATTGAACACTTGCAATCCATCAAAATTCCTGCAAATCATCCCCAGAATGCATTTACGCTTCAGGCAATGTCTTGTTTCTTGATAATGCATCTGCAAAATACATTCTTTACTCCAGGCACAGATTGCACTGGAAAGTTCTACTCATGAAAATGTGCTACCCATCTAGCAATTCTTGGTGACATTATGCCCGAACCCTTAGTAGAAAACACATTGATACAAACACAAACATTCTGAAATGCCTGGCAGCCCAAGGGACTGCCAAAACCTTCCTTTCGATTAAAGAATAACTTGACAATGTACACAAAGCATGCACTATGACAACCTCTTCAACATTCTGTATTTGTGCCAGAATTTCCCCGAAGCCATTAGCACCGGCATCAGTTAAAACTAGAGTTTTGCAGTCTGTGTCAAAGCGACTCAAACAAGATGCATTAGCAATTTCAGTTCTGATTGTGTCAAACTCTTTTTGACACAAATCGTCCCAATCAAATGTATTGTATTTTTTAAGCAAACCCCTCATGCACTTGGTTTTATTGGCAAAACTTGCTTCGAATTTAGCATAAAACTCAATCACCCCTAAGAAAGATTTCAAATAATCTGTGCTGTCCGGTACCATGCTGTTGACAATACTGTTCACCAATTTTCTCGAGGTCTAACACAGTTGGCATCAATGGTGTATCCTATGTACGTCACACTACTGACTTTTATTCTGCATTTCTCCAGTTTGATTGTTAAACCATTGTTCCGCAGTCTCTCCAAGACATCCTTCAACTTAACATCATGGTCGTCCTCATCTTTACCACATATCAAGATATCATCTTGGAATTAGTTTACCCCAATTGTTTCACCAAAAATCTTTTGCATCAGCCTCTGAAAAAAAGATGACACGGATGCCAGGCCCAATGGCATTTGCTTAAAATGATATGCGCCAAACAGCATAATGAAAGATGTTAAATGTTTGAAGGCCTCATGCAGTTCAATCTGGTGATAAGCAGATAGTAAATCCATTGTGGAAAACCACTTGCTCTTTCCAACCATAACAATCATCTAATTTATGTTGGGCAAAGGATGCCTATCTACCCAAACAGCATTATTTAGATTACGGAGAACAATACATATCCTAATGGATTGATCCAGTTTCCATACAACAACAATAGGTGCTAGCCATTCCGATGATTTAATACCCTTGATGATGTCAGGATCCAGTAGTTTTTTAATCTCGGCTTTGACATCCTCCCTCACAGCTAACAGTAAGCTCCAGACTTTGTGGACTCTTTGAGACCTCCGACGTAATATAATGTGATGCCTGAAACCTTTTGATTTTCCCAGCTAATCAGTGTAAACCTTTGGAAATGCTTGCACAACTCCCTCTGCTTGTGTAGTGGCACCAACCATAACAACCTGCTCATGGGTACCCGGGTACAACTGTATACCCATGGCAGATTGGTGAATTAAACCAAACATTGCTAAACCTTTTTAGCAATGTACACCCTCCTCGAAATTTCCTTGTTCTTACACGCAATTGCAGCAATGAAGAACCCTAGTAACTCCACACATTCACCACTATATGATTTCAATTTAACATCTGGTTTAAGCAATTGTTTGTTTTTAAAGTTGTCACTTTTACAATAATCATCTTTTGTTATATTCCCAGGTTAGGCCCATTTAGCGAAGCAGCTCATTTTCTTACATTTTCCTCACAAATAACACTTCCAGCTGTGACCTTTGGCACACATTTTAAATGCACAACAATGTTGGATTTGTTTCTCTGAAACGAAACTTGTTTTACATCTAGCTTCGCACAACATTATCATAACGCCCTGAACATCATGTACAAGGTCTCATTTCACACTACGTACAAATGTCATCACTATCCTCATCCACGGGGCAACAGGGCTATCTATATATCCATAACATCACTAATCTATGCGTACATTGCAAGGCTGCTTTCTATTATAAAAGATGAACATCCAGATAGATTAGTGAAGAGGTACATCTGCTGACACCGAGTGACCTTGCATGCTGAGAAATAACCATGTGGCAACCTGACATCTCATGAGGGGTGTCCAGTTTGTGACCAAGACGGGGTCCTTCACTCTATCCCATTAGGTATTGGGGTTGGATCGTCCCTTGGGGGGATTCTTGGCTCTACACCTACACACACTCTAGGTACACTTAGAGTAGGGTTCGCATAAGAGAGTATGTTAGATTACTGCCTTGTTTATATGCCTGCATATATACAATTGTTTAGCACCATGGTAGAACTATATCTACTATTTACGCTTTCGGTGCTTGTAATCACGTTTATCTGCTTCTTTCTACTAATCATTGCATTTTATGCAAGAATAACGTTGGTTCAATAAATATTATTGAAAACGTCCCACTGTGTATTCCCCGTATATTTCTCTGATAACAAGTTTCTGTACTGTTTACACGATCCCTGAGGAATCAGGGTTGTCACGTTCAGTGGTTGTAGGAAATCATTCCCTCCCTTGTAGGTTAGGAGGGCATACGGTGGCACAGTGAGCTAGCTGTTCTATAGGCTAACATATCCTGCAGGGGGTCTGGAATCAGTCTTGACACCGTCCCCCTAGTTTAGTTTATGTTGTCTGAACAATACGCAGGTCCTACAGATTGATAGGAACTACACAACACCTCAGATATAATGGTATATCTAGCTTAGGAATCACCCAACATTGAAAAAAGATTACCATCAATTTCAATCACACACTTGGAGTCTCTCTCTCTCACACTCACACCTGTTCATCAAATTCCTCGGAATCCCCCCCAGTATCTTTGCCTACAACACATAAAATTTGATCAACATTCAACTCATCGCCCCTCATGCCCTCATTACTGTCCTAAACTACCCCTACATACTTAGAACCTGACCCTTTACACATGTGTGCATAATGACCCAACTTCTTGCAATGTAAACAAGTTATATTCCTTGCAGGGTATGACTTATCATTCGCCAAATGGTTCCAGCTACCGCACCTGATACACACATTCCTCTGTACACCTATACACTTCCCTTTAAATTTGTCAGCTATATTCACTACCTGGTTTTTCATTATTTGGTTTTTCACTTTTAAACCTGCCTTTCACCACGCTAACTTTTGACTCATCATGACCACTATCATCCTTCACCTTATCCTCATTCAGGGCTTTGACACACTTGTTAGTTAATTCTTCACATCTGACACTATCTAAAGCATCTAACAAAGTGCGATTACTCCATAACTTTTTCTGAATTGCAACATTTGACGTATGCATCATTAACTGATCACAAATTTACACCTAATGATTCCCCTTGAAAGCACAATTGACTTAGAGGGCTCTTAAGCCAGTCACAAACTCATCAATAGATTAATCAGCTGTCTTCACACAAGAGAAAAACTTGTAGCATTCAAGAATAATACTAGTTTTGTTGCCAAAATACAAATCAAGTTGTTCATAAATTTTGCATTTAATGACAAATAATCTCCTTCCTCCATAGCAGGGATATCTGGTAGCGTACGATATATCCTCAAACCCTCTTTTCCTAATGAGTACGACAATATGGCTTGTTTCCTTTCATCTGCCAGCCTTTCGTTACCTGCAGTCAACATATATATTTTGAAACCATCGATCCACTCTTCCAATGGAATTGGAGGATCCTCAGGATTGACTAAAAACGAAGGTAGAACAGATTGTGTGTAATACTTCGTCCTCTAAACCCAAAAATATACTGAAAAAAGAAATGATGCACACACTAAAAAAGTTACTGCCAAAATAATGGTGTGCACATTACCGTAAACAAATGCAGGTTGCACACACTAATGGTGACAAACTAAATAAGACATCAATGGGTGGACTAAATTATGCAGATTCTGAGCAGTTACTGCCAAAATAACAGTTTGCACCTATAATTCTCATGCAAGCACCACTATGCACACTGAAAAGTTTGAAGCAAGGTAAAGTCAGAAAGCAAGATGACACGAGGCCATGTCAAAGCCAATAGTAAGCACTCATAATTTTCATAACCCAAACAACTTGCAAGCACCACTGTGCACGCAGAAGAACTGAAGCAAGGCAGAGTCAGAAAGCAAGATGACATGAAGCCATGTCAAAGCCAATAGTAAGAACTCATAATTCTCACCAATGTACAACACCGAGCACATGTGTGCACCATCGCCCACAACACTGGACTTCGTGACCAAAGAGTACATTCCACACCTCTCTCTCTCACTCACGCCTTTAAATGCACATCCCACATGCTCTGCTCTTGGCAAGACTGTTCCACTCCGTGACAGCTCCCACTGAAAGACACGAAGATTACAGGACAGAAGAGAAGCAGGCATATGCAGGACTATCCTACATTAATGCTAGGGAAAAATAACACACTAAAGTCAGTTACAATGGTGGTAGTCAGAGGTCATCTTAGGGTGCCAAATCACATGAGTGGCTATTTTATTACATTCCACCCCATGACCTTCGACTATCATCATTCACATATAGCAAAAACTGAATCTCTTAATTAAAGACACAACTATGTTAAAAACTACATTTCTTAACTGGAGGCTCAATATCTGCATTACCCAATTGAAAGACACAAAAACTGTAGAGAAACTACATTTCTTAACTGAAAGAACAAAAATTATTCAAAAACGACATTCCTTAATTGAAAACACAACTACAAGTGAAAAAACCTCATTACATAACTGAAAGACACAAATATAAAACTATGAAATCATAAAGGCATGTGATAATTAATGCAAAGCAAGTTGTAACTGAAAACACAGCCATGACTGGAGAACTGCATTTCTTAACTGAAAAACACAACTATGATCGAAAGACTGCATCTCATAACTGAAAAACACAACTATGATTGAAAGACTACATTTCATAACTGAAATACACAACTGTGAGTAAGGAACTACATTTCCTAAATACATGTTGAAGCAGCAACAAATATAATACTATAAAATCATAAAAGCATGTGATATTCACATTACGGCATGTCAAAATAGCTTATGCATATCTGGATACTCAGCAAAAATAAATGTTTGATGGATACACAAAATAAATGGTGCAGATAGAATCATGCATATGAACTTAGTAATGCTCCTAATGTCTCAAATGGCTAATACAGGAACTTCTACTGTTGAAACAGCCATACCGATATATTTAGTGCTAAAAAATAAAAGCAACATCAACAGTTTATTTTTTTTGTCTCTAACTCAGAAAACATTTTTGTCGTTCTTTTTCATTTAAACAAATAGTCCTTCTGTGTGAAAGCATGTTGTTCTGTTTTCTCTTTAAACAAACAGTCCTGTGTGAAAAACACACAGCCCTCTTGCATTTAACTTCATCTCCACTAAATGAGTTTACTGGTTTTGGCAAAGTAGGTCCCCATCTGGTCTGTTCAGCCACAGGACGTCAGCTTGCACTGTCCGGTGATCCCTCCGGGCTTGGGGGGGGGGGGGAGAAAGGGGGTGTCCCATCCATATGGGGCACACATATACCAACATCAGGCTCACCAACACGTCACAGTATGATGACCTGGAAAAGAAACAAGCATCACTCTTCTTGCAAGAAACATTTTTCAAAAAGCGCACGTTTTTCCTGTCCCTGTTTTGCATTGCTGAAAGTACAATATTATCATTCCTGTCTGCACGGTTCACTGCTGGCTCTGGGGAATTGTCTGAGAATTCTACCCACGCTTCAGCCTCTAAATTCTTGGTATTGGAGTGAAACTCTCTTTTTTCTTACACAGCAAGAAGGGGTGAGGCAGTCTCCTTCCTGACTATTTCTCCACTCACTGCTGAATATGTACTCCCTTTATCAACTGACAGAAGCCCAAGGCATTCCAGCTGCTCTATCTGCTCTGGTAATTTTCCTCTACCTAGCTGACCTCTCACTATCTGTGGGACTGATCTATGTCGGGCATGCTGACAAACAGGACACTGCAAAATCACGGTTTTAATCAAGTCTAGGGGAATGTGTATCCCTCTATTCTCTGCCCACCTGCTAGTAATCTGTTCTCCAAAGTGTCCGCATTTCTGATGTGCCCACTTCGCAATCCCAACCAAGTCAGAATCCTGCGTTGTCACCTCAGCCTCTGAAATCTTAGCGTTTTCATCTGTGAGGGAATTAAAATAGCGGTCAAGTGAGTCAGTGGAGCAATGAGCATCTACATGATACACAGTAACTGTACTTTGTGTCAACATGGTCAAATCTCTTTCCACAATTCCTTGCCCCACACCTCCTTTGCATTTATCATCTAATTATGAGCATGCCACGTGGGAAGCCAAGTTGCTAACCCATTGGCAGTGGACCGTGAATCAGTGTAAATATGACATTTTCCTGGCAGTTCTTGTTTCAAAGCTTGATACTCATCGTATAGTTCTGCGAACAGGCTACTCTTTCCTTCTCTAGTAGTGGTCAAGAATTTCTGGGTCACAGGATTGTATGACACCGCCTTCCAGCGCCTCTTAGCACCTACATACCTGGCTGCACCATCAGTAAACCACACATGCTTTGCTAAATGGCTCACCCCACTTTACAGGAGTCTCCTGTATTTCAGGTACATCATGCAACACCTTTGTCTCTTCCATTGGCACCTGCGCCACCTGCTCATGCAACACCATGGTGCCTTTGGGACCTACTCGGGCCCTATCCTGTATATAACACTTCCATTTGATTATGCTGGCTTCCTGCGCATGTGCAATTCTGTGAGTTTTGGGAGAACTCATGACCCGCTGCATTATTGGAATTTCAGGTCTCAGAATCACACCGTGCCCTAGGGTCAATTGCTCAGTATCCACTAGAGCCCAATAGCATGCAAGCAAAAGTTTTTCAAAGAGATGGGACCGCTCTCCAGCATCTGGCAGTTTCTTTGCCCAAATCCCTAACTGTACTTTTGTTCTTCCCTGCTTCTGCCACAAACTCCAGTTAGTGTATGGTCCTTGCACTGTTACTTTCAGTTCAGCATCCCCCTGTCGTACTGGCCACATATCCAAAGCGTGCTGTATAGCCTCTTTTGCTAATTCAAATGCAGTCTGCTGCTGCCCTACCCACTCAAATGCATTTTTCTTTTGCGTAACTTTGTACAAAGAGGCCAAAATCTGACTCCGAGACAGAGTTGTACATTCCAAAGACAATATCCAGTTCCCTCTAGTTAGTGAGGTGCGAAAAACAAGTGAGGAGCAGAAAGACCTTGAATATGAATCGCAGGCACTGCTTTGCACGCAGAAGCAAGGTAAAATCAGAGAACAAGAAGACATGAGGCCATGTCAAAGCCAATAGTAAGCACCTATAATTCTCATGCAAGCACCACTATGCACACAGAAAAGTTTGAAGCAAGGTAAAGTCAGAAAGCAAGATGACATGAGGCCATGTCAAAGTCAATAGTAAGCACTCATAATTCTCATAACCCAAACAACTTGCAAGCACCACTGTGCACACAGAATAACTGAAGCAAGGCAGAGTCATGTCAAAGCCAATAGTAAGAACTCATAATTCTCACCAATGTACAACACCAAGCACATGTGTGCACCACCGCCCACAACACTGCACTTCGTGACCAAAGAGTACATTCCACACCTCTCTCTCTCACTCACACCTTTAAATGCACATCCCACATGCTCTGTTCTTGGCAAGACTGTTCCACTCCGTGACAGCTCCCACTTAAAGATAGCAAAATTGCAGGACAGGAGAGAAGCAGGCATATGCAGGACCATCCTACATTAGGGCTAGGGCAAAATAACACACTAATGTCAGTTAAAATGGTGGTAGTCGGAGCTTATCATAGGGTGCCAATCCACAAGAGTGGCTCTTTTATTACAGCATGATAGTCATGATAGATGATCAGCATCAAGATAACGCACAGGCGCAGGACCTTAACTGTGCTGGGGCTGGCATAGCCCCAACGCCCCACATCCATTATGGATTTACATAACACTGATTTCAGGGGCCTTTCCCCCATTCAGTGAGCTTGTTGACCCAGCCACAATGGCACACTTTTGGAAGACCTGGTTGAACAGACTAAACAATTTCTTTAAGCAACCCGCGAGAGGAATGCTTCACTTTGCAGTAGAGGAAATGTTCAAGCTTTTTAAGAACCTCCCCAAAACCATCACAACTGGAGATGAAATCCCACTGAACTAGGGTCTCTACAGTAACTGTGGACGAGGTCCACACCCACTGGCACAGTGTCCAGTGCAAGGAACAATTTGTTCTAATTGTAGAAAATTCAACCATTTTGCACGAGCATGCCAAGGAGCAAAACAAGGGTGAACAGGCTTTTAGGGTGTGGTTTAATGCTACATCGAGACAAGTGTAGATTGCTAGAGAACCAGCTAGAGTACTTTGGGTACTTTTTCTCAAAAGAAGTTATCCGCGTTGACCCAAAAAAGTCCAGTGACATGAAAAATGCTCCTGCACTCATGTCTGCCACAGAAGTGGAGTTTCTTAGGGATGGCTAATTATGGGACAGCTTCATCCCTAACCTTGCAACTCTGTCCAAGCCCATCAGGAATATCACAAAGGCACAAAACAAGTGGGAATTGAATGAACTTCAAGACCAATCATTAAAGAAACTCAAGACAGTACTCTTTCATGACATGACGATGAGTTACTTCAACCCTTGACGGAACACTGAGAAGTGGATGCCAGCCCAGTGGGGCTGGGTGCCTTCCTCATGGAAGAAAATGCTAAAGGTGCATGGAAGCCAGCAGCATTTCAGATCCGAGCCCTCACTTATGTCAAGTCTCAGTACGCCCATATCAAGAGGAAGGAGCTGGCAGCACTTGTTCTCCTACCGGAAGAATTTCATAGCCATTACTGATCCCAAATCCTTGGTAAACTTATTTCAAGGCACCTACCCAGTGTGTCCTCCCGAGGATCAAGAAATGGGTGGTGCAGCTGCACCAATTGGATGCTGTGTACAGGTCAGGAGCTGACAATCCCCCAGATTTCCTCTCACTGCATCCCCAAGACTGTTGGGAAGTGGGCACTCTACAGGTGGGAAATACCAGAGTACATTTGTCAAACCATGAGGGCCATGTGCCCACAGGCGTTAAGGCTCAGTGATTCTGTCTTCGAGACTGGCAAAGATGAAAGCCTGCAAAAGGTAGCAGAGATGCTCCGACAACACAAGTGGAAGACTTTTCTCAAGCAACTGCAGAAGTATGGCTTGAGGTCCAAAGAAATAGTGAAGGAGCTTTGGAGAGCCAGGTCCAACCTTAGTGCCACTGAAGAGGCGCACATATTGAGCGGTAGGGGAATTGTTGATGCCCATATCATGGAAGAGACAGTCTCTGCTCTTGGCCACCAAGGGAACCAATACACCGCAAAGACTAAATCCCTCTTGAGAAAACAATTATGCTTTCCGAGGATGAACCAGCAAGTTGAAGATTTTGTTTAGGGGTGCAATGCGTATCAACTGAACAGTGAACCTGTTCCCCGATATATCTTATCCATTAACGGTACTACTCTGAAGTTTTCCTGCTTCTTGGCTTGATTCTTTATACATCCCCTTATTTGAATATATTTAAAATGTGATCTATTATTAATCTCAAATTTCTGAGCCAGTTCTTGAAACGGCAGTATGTCTAACTTATCATTGAGTAGGTTCCCAACTCGCTGCATGCCTGCCTGTGCTCACTCTCTAGCCATATTATCCGAGAGTTCAGCTGGAAAAATCGTGGTTCCCCACAATGGGGTATATCTATTACATTTTGGGATGTTCATAATTTTACTTATTTTGCTCCATACCGTTCTGGCGGATTTCAAGCATTTGGAGCAAGTTTTTTTTTATAATACTTAGGTTCTAGCTGTCTGAGGAGGAGCCCTGCTGCTTCTTTCCCCACGGCAAGTTGATATATAGAGGGTAAGCCATCCTCACCCACACGCCTATCTGCTCCCAGCAGATCGCCCATTTCTTGCAGGAAGGTTGGCAAATAATAATAATATAGATTTGGAGCAGCCCATCCCCCTCTCTCTCGTGGCAGAGTCAATGTCCTCAGAGCCCGTCTTGTTTTTTGATAGTTCCAAATAAAGTTGGTAAAGATTGAGTTCATTTTCTGGAATGTACTAGCCGATAATTCTAAGGGGATTGCTCGAAATAAATACAGTATTCTAGGGAAGATCTTCATTTTTAGGACATTAACTCTGCCCACTATCTTTAAGTGTAATTTATCCAACCTTCGAAGCTTGGAGGATATATCCTCTAGTACTGGATCAATATTATTTGCCCATAATATATCCATATCAGGTACAATCTTTACCCCAAGATAAGTTGCAATATCTGTCTGCCGCTGATCTTGTAGATTTCCCTGTCTAGTAGAGATTATCTGGGTCTTTCCTTTATTCAGACAATAACCTGATCTACTCCCAAATTCCTCTGCCATTCTCTCGACTTCTCCTATTGCTGTTGCTGGGTTTGATGTAACTACAGCGATGTCGTCTGCATATGCAAGTATTTTTGTCTCATATCCATTCGTTTTATAGGGTTCAATCACAGAGTTCTCTATTATCTGATTAATAAATGGATCCAGATATATAGCGAAGAGGATTGGGGAGCATGGGCATCCCTGCCGAGTGCCCCTTGCCACCTCTATCGGGCCTGATGCCATTCCCATCATTTGTAATCTAGCATAAGGTTGATGGTACATCGCTTGAATTGCTGTTACCATTTTGGGGCCTATCCCTCGCTCTGCTAGAGCCCCCCCCAGATACTGCCACATCACTCTGTCAAAGGCCTTCTCTGCATCCAAGAGAATCACAGCCAGTCCATCCCCTCCTGCTGCAGCTATATCTAGCAGAAATATTACTCGTCTAGTATGATCCGTTGTTCCCCTTCCTGGCACAAAGCCATGCTGCGAAGGTGAGATCAAACTGGCTATGATTTTCTGGAGCCGAGTCGCTAAGACCTTTGAGTATATCTTCACATCTGAGTTTATCAGTGAGATGGGCCGATATGACCCTGGTACTGACGGCGGTTTCCCCTTTTTATGAAATATGATTATATCTGTTTCCTTCCATGAATTAGGCGGGATCCCACAGTATTGAACGTCTAGAAAAAGATCCTGAAGGAAATCGGCCAAATCGCTTTGAAGCATTTTATATAACTCTAGCGGGATTTTGTCAGGGCCAGCGGCCTTCCCTGAGGAGTGAATTTAAAGCTAGAACCGTCTCCTCCAGCGTGATCACTTCTTCTAATTCCAAACATATGACTGGGTCTAATTTTCTAAGCTGTGAATATTCCCCTTCCGTAGCTGGTTGAGTGTCGGTATAGCTTACTATAATACTGCTTAAAAACCTCCATTATCTTAGCAGAGGACGTTTCCATTTGCCCCTCCGAATTTTTAATTTCTTTTATATTATTTCGGCTGGCCTTTTGTCTAGTCCTGAGGGCCAGAAGTTTACCCGTCTTTTCTCCATATTCATACATCTCTTTTCGGTGTGCTTAGTATGCCTGGGCTATTTGCATCTGAAACTATTTATTAATCTCTGATTTGCCAATCATTATCTGGTTATTAACTGTCATTAATCTATTCCCCTCCCCCTGAGATAGTAATTTAGTATGTTCTGTTTCTAGCTGTGTTAACCTACTCATTAGGGAGGTGACCTGGCTTCTCCATATTTTCCGCTGTTGACCCACATAACTTATTATTTCTCCCTTTAGACATCCTTTATATGTATCCCACACAATTGCCTGTGAGGCACTATATCGGTTTATTTCAAAAAATCCTCTAGTCCACTTTTTAATATACTTTATAAACTTTTCGTCTGTCAATAATTTCTTATCAAACGACCAGGAGTGAGGTTCTTTTTCCAGGACCTGGCCCCTTATTTTAAGCATAAGCGGATTGTAAAAGTTTGTGGCAGTTTATTGATCGCTGCTTCCCCCAATAAGTTGGCAGACATCAAAAAATAATCTAAACGAAAGTATTTTGGATGCGGGTATGAAAAATAATTATGCCCAGGATCTGAATCCTTCTTAGATACCCATACATCTACCAGGCCATGACTAGACTTAAAATTATTTATAGGCTGATTCACCCGTGGCTTGCGTCCCTTATATTTCTCCCCCACCACCTTTAAGCTATCAGAATGAATATTAAAGTCACCACATACTATTAGTGGGTTTGACCATGTAGAAAACTCCAATTCTAGCTCTGGATCATCCTGATTTGATGCATAAACAGCCACAATAGTTACACCAGTACTTAACGTTATAATGGCCCATCTACCCCATTTATCTGCCAAAGTCCGCTTAATGATGCCTGCTTGACGTTTAATAAATATTGCTACACCTCTAATCATTGAGGTCTGTGAGGAGCATACTGCCAAATCATATCCTATTATCCCATAGTTATCCCATGGTTATTCCACGGGATATGGGTCTACTGTAGACAAATAATTTCCAGGGCAATAAATCGCAAAATTTCAAACACTTTTGCTCTTTTAGCTCTATCATTCAAGCCTGCAAAATTAACTGAACAGATCAGTAATTTATCCATACTTTACTGTGAAATTATACCATCTTCATAATTTAACATTCCATCTTTTATTCATTCCTTCCTTTTCTAAGATTCTAGTTCTATTCAACTTTATGTACCTGAATTGGCGTTTCTTCCCCCATCCTCCCTGTCCCCCATCCACCCCTCCCGCCCCTTCCATCCCACCCTGCCCTCAACCCACCCATGAAAGCCACTAGACCGTGGTCTAGTAGTGATGTGACAGCTCTTGACATGATCCTAGTGGCCCCCCCAATTTCTGGTCTATCAATAATCAATACATCCCAAAAAAGAAAAGTCCTTGTGAAAGACCTAATATCTTGGTTTCTTATCCATCTATTAGTTTATACGTTCTTCATATCGCACCACCCCCGTGTGCTTTCCCTCATTCCCTGGCTTACCACATGATATCAAAATCTCAACTACCCACTCTAACTTTTTCTACTTAGCTCCTCCAAAAATTCCTTGGCTTTAATTTCTGATGTGAAAAAACGGACTCTATCCCCAATTATAATTTTTAATTTTGCAGGGTTCAGGAGGAATGCCTGAGCTCCCTTTTCTTGAAAAGAATTGATCATCTGCCGTAGCCACCGTCACATGGCAGAAGTCCGGTCTTGTAAAAAATTCCACATCCTCCATCAGTCTTTTACGATCTGGTCTAGCTTTTTCAAAAAAAGACTGTCGTAGGAGATAGTTTCCAAAAAAGACGAGCACGGCCCGAGGTCTTGTAGCGGCACTTGTCTGTTGTTTCTGAGCTATTGGGACCCTATGTGCACGTTGGACTTCCTGATCCCAGTTCCATCCTTCGATCTCGGGGAATGCCTTGGCTAACAGGTCAACCATATAGGTTCTGATATCCGCCGGACCTCTGTCTTCGGGGATACCCAGGAACCGCAGATTATTTCTTCGTTGGCGGTTTTCCTGGTCTTCAAGTTTCCACTGTATATCTACAAGTCTGGCCTCATGAGAGGTGGTCTGCTGCTGTGTTGCCATCAGCTCCGTCTCCATATTACCCGTTCTTGTCTCGAGATCTGTTAAGCGATCCGAAATCTCGCACTGAGCCTTGGATCTTCCGAATGGCAGCCTGGGATCGCCTATTATCCTGTTTAGATTCATCCCTGTGTGCCATAACCGACTACAGTATTGCGTCCAGGGTTGCCGTAGTCACTGATCCCGCATTAGAGGGTGTTTCGGGTTTACCCCCCACTAGGTGACTAGTGGATGAATAATCCCAGTTTAAATCTTGTGTTACCCCTTTTGTTCGGTTTGTGGCTGTCAAAGATTTAGCTAACCTCTGTATCGTGGTTGCGGAGTCTCTACCACTGGTGTCATGTGGGCTTTCACTATCTTCTTCCGCTTCACTGTCACTACTGTTTGTAGACTGGGCAGACCCCACCAATGATTCTGTGTCCTCAGAAAGAGAGTAGTAGTAGTCTGTTGTCTTAATGTCCGTCTCCTTCCCCTGTTGTGTTTTCCGCGTAAAATGCTTGGATCGCACATGGGATGCATCATCCGTTATTTTAGTCTTTAGCACAGAGAGGCTTGAGCTTGCTTCCTTACTGCAGGACTGGGCTGGTCTTAATTCACCCTTATTCAAATATGTCAGGGTTATCTGTTTGGGTTTACCATGACCATGGTCACGACCCCCCTTAACCTGCTTGCCTTTTGCGTGCTGCAACTGTAATTGCGGTGTCTGGTCTCCCTCAGCTTGCCCTGTCTCCTCATCGGATATACCCACTGGAGCAGCGTTAATGTCAATTACAGCCTCCTCATTTTGATCACCCCAGGTCCCATCAGTCTCCAAGTTATCCTCCATCATTACCTCATTCGTTGTTTTAGAAGCTAAAGATGTACCAGATATAACCACGGTATCCCCCCTGCCATCACCAACTCTGTTTTGTCAGTTACCTCAGGAGGACACTCAGGTGTAGTGTCTTGACTCGCAGGGCCATCTCTCACCACATCCAGTCCCTCCTGCAACGCGTCACTGGTCTTTTCCTTTTCACCACAGTTTGCCTGCTTTGCTTGTTTCTCCCGGCTATTCGTTAGCAGCTCCATTACGCTAGGACCGGCTGGTAGTTGCTGGGGCGTTCCTCTTCCCGGGCAGTCCTTCCGGGTCGAATTCTGCCTGTATCGTCCTGGCGGTCGCGTCGCACCTCCTCCCGCAGTGGTTGCGCCGTCCTCCAGCTTACGAGAGGGTTTTGCCGATATACTGCTCATTTTTCCTGGAGGGGGGTATCGTCGATTGTGTCCTTGGCTCCCACTTTCGCCCTGGCCTTCGGGTTTATTGCTTCGTGACTCGTGCAACACTGTCCTGCTATCCAAGTGTTTGGGGATCCTCTCTGTTCGCGACTTGTAGTAATCCCGGAGGTCACCGTACGCCAAATCTGCCAGCAGGTAAGAACCACGGCTTCCGATGTAGCCTTCAAAACTATTTCGCAGTAATTAATCCTTTCTCCTCTGTTATCAAGGATGATATTCTCAGTAAAGCCGATCATCTCCAGGGCTGACTTAGGCGGGCGGTCATATTCTACAAGTGGGGGGTCACTGGATCACACCATCGAGCTTCTGCGGCAGCCTAGCCTAGCCTGCCGCCATCTTGGCTTCAAGAGGAACATTAAGGTATATCGGGGAAAAGGGAGGATTGGGGAGTTTTACAAAATACTAATGGAAACAATACCTGATGATGTGGAGAAAAGTGGGCATCAAAACTAGGGGACGACGACATAAATATAGATATGTCATTAAAATTGGGCGAGAATATATTTTTGGCTGCAAGTCTTCAAGCCCAACACTATAAAACCCTTTTCAACCTATATTACACCCCAGCAAAACTTTTTGGGTGGGGAAAACGAGATAACAATCAGTGCCCCAGATGTCACCATAGCCCAGCGGACATTACTCATATGTTTTATGCATGTAAAACTCTGATCCCTTTAAAAAAGGATATAGAAAATGTTTGGCATGAGTCGATTAATTGTGCAATCGAAATTAGTGCTTCGCTGATGCTATTAGGGTATGATAGTCGAATCGGACTAGTATCAGCACATAGGGATTTCGTTTTTGTTTCAATAGCGGTCGCTAGGCTACTAATAGCTACAGCTTGGAAAGACTTGGAACCACCGGTATATACACTCTGGCTTTGTCTATTGAATATATATATGATATGGAAATGGCTCTATATAAAAACAAGGGCCATCGTGCTAGGAAGAAAAGGGATAAGATCTGGGCTCCACTATCTAAATGGCTGGGAAAAAGTCAAGGCGAGCTAGGGAAGAGAAAGGAAATAGGGTAAAGGGAAGATCTGAAATGTGAATGTTCTTTTATGCTTCTTTTTGCTTAATTTTTTCATGTTTTTTTAATTCTGATTTTTCTAAGACTGATGTATACGGCTTCTCTCTTCCTTTTTTTTTTCTTTTCTTCTTCTCTCGCTTAATCTGCTTGTCTGTTTAAAGATGTACCTGATGGCATAAAATAAAAAATGTAAAAAAAAAAATGAACAGTGAACCTGAACAACCCAGTCCAGTCATTGTGGAAGTGCCAAGTACATCCCCCTGGACCTATATGAGCACAGATTTTGGGAGCTTCCTTGATGGAAGAAATATGCTAGTCATGAAAGACAACAAATATTTGCCATTTCCACTACTGGAACTTGTGGCTTGTAGCGGCCATAATATTTAAATATATAAAACCCAAGCTAGAAAAGGTATGTGCACCTTTGGGCTACCATCCAAAAATAACAGACAATGGACCACTCTTTCAGAGACATGAACTCCAGACTTACCTGCACCATCTGAAGGTTTGACACGGCCAAATTATGTAAGTGGGCACCTTACACCAATCCAGACAACCCTTATGGTGATTTTAGTGGTCTTAGACAACCTTAAAAAACTCTCTAAGTAGTAGTTGTGGAGAGGAGCCTTCAGGCTTAGTACAAAAGGAGTGTAAAGCAGCTTGTTTCACCAGAACATAGTCTTACTGATAAAGATTAAGTGAAAAAGAACCTCACAATACATTTATAAAAATATGTATTTAATATATAACACTCATTAACACATACTGGTATCTCCTAGTCGGAGATATACACAATACGTTTCAATAGAAACAGGTAAGTAGCCCATAATAAACAGTGGTCCCCAGGGGGGAGACCAAACTATATACCAAAATAGTGGTATGTAACCAACGACTCAAGTCAAGACTAAACCCAGAAGACGTAGAAGTGTCGGGGACCCAAGGAACCACCCAAGGTAGGTAACCAGGAGCCCCACGGGGGCCGTGTGCAGAGCGAGAACACGACTGCGTGATCAATACAAGTCAATGGGTAAGTCGCGGTTGCAATTTTAAAGAAGAAAGACACTTCCCAGTGGACCCTGAAGAAACCCTGTGGAAGACAGAAGGTTGGAGAGCCACCTCACCTGTGGATACCTTAGGAACCAGGATACCTGCCCCAGGGAAACCGGGTCCATAGGTATGAAGTGGCGTCGGAAACTGCCGCCCATTAAATGGGGGACTTCACAAAGGTGCTGCTGCTGGAGAAGGTGAAAGCGTCCGGTGGAACCCAAAGGTGGATTCAAGATGTGAAGAACCTGCAAGTAGAGGGGACAGAGTCTGTGCCACTCAGGAATGACCAGGAGGCATGGAAGATGAATGCCCACTGATGTCGGGTGCTGCAGTAGAGCCGACAATGACCTTAGAACTGCAGCTGTGTGGACCAGGCAACACTGTGGAAGACCAGGAGCCATACATGAGCTGTCCCACGTCGGATGTCGAGAGTTCAGGGGCCGATGTCCGGCGGGAGCGCCAACAAGCATTGGCAACTGCAACCAACGTGGAAGTGGAGAAAGGTGCAATGTTGGGACCAGCAAGTTCCAGGAGAGTCACCACAAGCAGGGGAGTCAGGGCAGGCCCCTAGCAATAAGGGGAGCCCAAAGAATACGAAGGGGACCCACAGGCCGGGGGCACTGGAGTCACTAGAGGACCTCGAACAGCTCACCAAAGATGCAAGCCCACGATGAAAGAGATGCGATGAGGAGGAAGATCTTGGTCACTGGAGATGCTTGAGGTTGGGGCCATGCTCCTGCTATAGATCGGTCAAGCAATAGCACTTGTTCATCGATGTTAGGATCTAATTTGATTCCTAAACCTTTTTGGCGTTTACACCTTAAAGATGTTAACCTTGTTTTGCCAGGTATACCTTTACCACAGTGGATCTGCCTTTAAATTACATGTGCATATTAATCGTCTTTTCTAATGGTATTTCATCTGTATTTTAGCCTCCTTGTTTTATGTCTGGTGGTTCTATGTCATTCACGTTACCTTTCAATTTCTTCTTAAATGTTTTGCTGTCAATAAGGGTATGATGGGAGGACAAGTCAGAATACACTTCAAATAGCACTCCATCCAATCTAATGTTACAAGCAGTACAGGGTATACTATTATAATTTCCTAAAGTGTTCAACTAAAATGCTATGTTCACCTTCTCTTCATTGTCTATGGTGATGGCATGAGCATTCTTGTTATCACCTTCTCTACAGACTCAGGCAAATGCCTTCTTTAGTTACACTTCTTGCAGTTTACCCCCCTTCTAAGGCAACTGGGGTTATTCGCCAAGTAAAAACATAGGAGTATTTCACTCTGTACTTTGGTTCTCCGAATAGGTGCTTTTTGTTTTACTGGTTGGGTATTTTTAATTTTGTACACCACATATGCTTCATTATTTTTATCTGCTGATGTTTTCTTCACAGAATCATTTAATATTTTCATCTTTTTTACCCATATAGCTGTGTGCTCAATGCTTTCAGAAATTTAAATTGCCTCACTGTGACCACGATTAAGTGATGAAACCTTTGTTGTGTTTTAGGGTTATTGGGACATGACCAGTTGGTCCCTTATTAATGAATTGCCAAAGGGTCCAAGATCACAGGTCAGAGATAATCCTCTCAGAACAGCTTTATAGTTATCCTCTCATTTCTCTTTATGTCCTTTCTAACACAATGTTGATCTTCTCTCCAAAACATTTTGCTAAGTTTCTGAAACTGGTTTGATACACTCCTGTGTACCTTCTGCATCATCACTCTCAAAACCAAAGGTTTCAGTTTAATTGTCACTTTCCTACCTTGTATACCCAGATTATACAACAATATACGTTGTTTCCATAGAGAGTAAATGTATCCATGTCTACAACTAATAGGTAGGATTCATTTCATTTGAATCTTTATTTCGACGCATTAGCATCATAAAAGAACAATAAAAACATTTCTTACATTTTAACATTTGCTAACTCAAAGATGAAAAGGGAAAAGGGGTCAAGTAGCTAACCTATTCGTATATATCCGTTGCTTCCGAGTAATCAATATCTAATTTCATAATTCTTTGTCAAACACATTTCGCCTGGGCGGAAATTTTACAAAGTTAAAAATACAATTAATAATAAATATAATTTAAAAACTGTTAAAATAGTATTAAATCACTAACCGCTAGGACATTTTTTTTATAAAATTCATAAAAAGAAACAACAACAACATCCTCCAGGTTGGATAATAAAACAACAATTAAATGCTCTGGTATCATAATCTTATTTTTTAAAACTATCTAGTGATGTGTTTCCTCATTTTTCCTTTCCTTTTTTTTTTTAAAAATGTAGACCCAACTTTATTCTAATAAAATTAGCAGCGAGAAGAAATCTACTAACTCCAAAAACTATCACCTGGCTGGTATCAGTTTTTAAAATTCTGCCAGCCTCCTTGTAGGATCTAGAACCTATTCTATGGCAAAGGGGTACTATCCACTTTTTCCTTGGTATTACATAGCTGGAGCAAAATAGAAGTATGTGTAAATCATCTTCCTTAGTACCATGAGTACATGAAATACAAAGATCACTTCCTGATTTCGCCCAGCTTTTTTCAAGGGCCTTCGTTCTAAGAGTACCATATCTAAATTTTAGGTACAGAGTTTTTGATAAAGGCGGGTGGATCTCGTCTAGAAAGGGTTCAAAAGATGCTACATCCTTAAACAATAAAAAGTTTTCAGTTAGTGGTCCATGAATTCTTGCGTATACTGACTCATGGCTCACATGTGACCAGAAGGATAGTTTAACAATTTTCTTAGAGCACGGGTTCATAGCCTCAGGGTCATTCCAAAAATGGGCTAGTCCGATCATGCCTAACCAATTTCTTACATGCTTGAACCAATAAACTTTGTTACAACTGTCGAGATCCATAACTTCTTTCAGGCCTTTCTTGTAATTTGCTAATTCTGGGGTCGTCCACAATCTAACCCACAGCAATAATGGTCTTAATATTGCATGTTGATCTGTTCGTTTCAGGTTTAGATCCAAAAAAAGTGGTGTTAGTGGGGTATTTGTAGATATTTTTATCAACCCCCTAAGAAACTTGTTCTCAAGGCTTTCAAATGTATTTCTACATGCAGGACCCCATAATTCCGCCCCATATAATACCGCTAATTGGACTTTATACTTAAAGATCTCTAAGGCAGGGGTCACAGCCTTGTTCAAGCATTCTTTGTGTCTCTTGAGAATTGGTAGACAGTTTTGTTTGAAAATAATCTTATTCTTTTCTAGCTGCGGTCTCCATGCTAAAGAGGAGTCTATAGAGACACCTAAATATATAAAATTCTGCACATAATCAAGCTTCTGTCGATTTAGCATTAGATTTTTCTTAAAATTCCTATGTGGGCTCAGTGCCATGTATTTCGGTTTTTTTAGTATTGATTTCTAGGCCCTTCAAGGAACAATACGACTGGAATCTATTTAATAAATTTTGGAGGCCCCGTGGTGTTTGGGAAATGAGAATGGTGTCATCTGCGAACAAAAGGGAAGAAACCCGTTCGCCCCCTAATCTTGGTGCGTCGTTATCACTACACTCCATGTAAGATGGTATATCGTTAACAAACAGGGAGAATACGGTTGGCGCCAGTACACACCCCTGGCGTACTCCTCTTTTTATAGGGATAGCTTTTGTAAGTTCCCCAGTAGGACCCCACCTGACCTTTGCATAGTTGTCCTTATGTAATCCAGTAACCAATTTTAGTAGGCCTAGCGGGAGCCCCTGGGATTTCAGTGATTCCCACAAAAGTTCTCGCGGTATAAGGTCAAATGCGGCCCGTAGATCTACGAATGCCACATATAAGTGACCTTTACGAAGAGTAACATATTTCCAATACAAGCAACAGAGCCTTAGGACTTGGTCAGTGGTTCCTGTTTTTACTCTGAAACCTGCTTGATATTTCGTTAAAATTTGTTCTTCTTCCAACCAGGAATTTATACGGTTTAATATATGCCTACCATACATTTTTTGAGTAATATCTAAAAGACTTATGGGGCGATAGTTAGCAGGATTGCTTCTATCGCCCTTTTTAAAAATAGTAATAATTTCCGCCCCGTTCCATGTGTCCGGAATTGTCTCCCCAGCGGCAACAGTGTTGCACAAATGATTAAGGTAAGGAACCCAGACATCTAGTTCATGCTTGAACAAGTCACCTGGTACTTTGTCCAGCCCAGGAGCTTTCCCAGATTTGACAGAATTAATAGCTAATTCTGTTTCCTCTAGATCAAAAACTATATGTGTAGATTCAGCCTCTGCGAGCAACAGAGCATGATCTTCCTGTACTACACTATCAGCCCCTTGGGCGGCGTACAGGTTCGTAAAATGGTCTATCCAGGTTGCTTCATCAAGGAAAACCTCTCTTGAGCCTTTCTCCCTTTGGTTACCCTTAGCCACTGTTTCCCAAAATAGCTTTTGGTCCTTCATTTTAGCTGCCATCAGCATACAGGACCACAGTTCCTCGTCCCATGTACACTTTGCATTGGCCAGCACCTTATTATATAATTTTCTATTTTCTTTAATTGCCAAAGAATTTTTAGTTTTAACCGAATCTATCAAAACTGATTTTGCTGTTCGGCATTCTTTATTAAACCATGGTTTACCTATAGGCTGCAATTTCACAGCACCCGATCCTTTTTTTGGTCTTCTGGTCATAAGTTCTAATAATTCTTTAAAGAACTCTTTATGTAATTTAAGAAATTGACCAGGTTCACTTTCGGAGGGATTATAGGTATCAAATACTTTAGTAAGGCAGTTATAGATGTTTGCCACTGACCGACGATTATTGCTTAATATAACATTATCTGGGACTGGTTGATGTCCTCCCTCTTCAACTTCCGGTCCCATTACTAAGCTCTTTACAAAACTAACTTCCAGGGAATGGTGATCACTATCAAATCTATCTTTGACCATCAAGTCTTTTATATATGGCCATAAGTCCATGGAAATAATAACATAATCAATTATACTTTGGCAATGGCGTCTCGTGAAAGTAGGTACCTTGGGACTATCAGAGGGAAAACGCCCATTACATGCCCTCAGTCCATGGCTTACCAGTACCCTTGTGATTTGGAAAGCTAGGGTAGTACCTACAACTGTCCCATTACTAGTTAAGGATGGTATACCATTAGCATTATCTTCATCCTCATACATTATTGTTCATTCCAACAATGGGTTCAAAGTTGCAGTTCATATCCCCACATATAATCGTGCTTGCTTCCGGGTCCAGAGTATCCAGTATTGATTCTAATTTGTCAATACATGGTGACTCCTTGTATGATGGGCATGGTCTATTATATACATTGAAGAGATATATCATCCGATTATCATCGGTAACCATTTTCAAACCAAGTATATCTAGAGAATCAATTCTTAGTTGCTGTATGGCTATGTTAATGGACACACTAACCCATATTATTAGCCCTCCTGATGGACGGCCTCTTACTGATGGAACTGCTTCCAACTGGTAAGTTCTATATCCAACCCTATGCATGGATGTCGTAGCCCATGTTTCTTGTAGAACGCAAATTTCAAAGGAGTTTATATAAAGGTTCCATTCAGGGTCACTTATTTTTGAACCCACTCCTGCAACATTCCATGAAACAATCTTGGCCATAGAAAGACCTTGGTTTAAGCTGCAGCTAATAGCCGATGATTTACTTAATGTCATCGGTATTCCTGACCTATTACTATTATGATCATTTGCCTCATGATGCTTTATTTGTTCCACTTTGGGTGTTGGTTCTAGAACTTCCATGAGTTTTTTTTGGGGTATGATATTTCCCCCCTGTGTACCAGTTGATAGTAATTGAGATAAGCCATTTGGGTAATCAGGTGTCCTAAAAGGACTTGTTGGAGACGCGGGTAAAGTAGCGGGTGGGACGAATGGACAGGGTGTAGATTTGTGTCCTTCCCCATGTACTGGGAGTCAATCAACAGCCTCCAGTCCGCTAAACCTATTATAGCAAGGGATTAAAGGTTGGGCGAACTGTGGACCCATCCATTCTCTATGATACTGCGAATTGGCATGTTGGGGCCTCCCGGCCCTACGTTGTATTATGGTCCAGCCATCGTCCCCCTCCCTTTCCCATCTTTTAGGATTTGAATTCCCAAATAACTCGCACCCAATTCCACCCCTATCTTGATTTGTGTCCCTTAACCAACTCCATGCGTTATCTTGGTGTTCCATTGGTGGATAAAAATAAGCCAGGGGTCTTGCTACAATCAATGAACCGTTATTCCTTGGGACTCCCAAACAGATATGTCCTACTGACCGAGGGTCTTCAAATGATACAATCACACAGTCCCCTTGTATTTTTTTCCTATTGTTGCCTACCCAGGGGACCCTCTCTACCATTAAGATATTGCTTCTTATTGTTGGTGGTAATGGATGATTAATATTCAGCCAGTGTGAGACTTTGTTTTTGAGCGCCTCATACGGTTCTAGGACTGATGGGCCTAGTTCCGGAACCCCAGTTAAAATGACTACATAGTTGCATGCTTCAGGAGGTAAATTAATATTCCTGCGCTTTTCTGTATGCGTGTTATCATCATTGTGTCTAGGTGTACTACAAGGAGCCGTTTTTTTAACTGTTGTTCCACGTGTCATAATGGACTTTACACTGTTTTCACCTACATCAATAATGATAGAATTGGTATTAGAGACCTTAGGGACTGGATTCCTTTCTTTTTCTACATCATTGTCAAGTTTTTTTGATACCTGTACATTGCTAATAGGGGCTGGTATCTGAGTTACCTTTTTTTGCTTGTTGGTATATTCATCTTTTTTCTCTTTCCTCAGTTCTATAAGTTGCTTTTCTATCCCATCTAATCTTTCTTCTATAGGAATGAGCAGTGTCTTGAGTATTTTTGACAAGGTCGGTATAAGGAGATCTTCATTCCCTATATTTATGCCTGTACTGTCAGCTGATAAAGTAACAGAAAGAATGTCAGCTAGGGAGTTGTCTAAAAAACTATCATCTACAATATTCATGGGTAATGTCTTAAGGACAACCCCTCCTTTCCCAGGTTCTTGGCCCTGGCTTTCCCTTGTCGCGCTTACATTGGATCTATTATTTTCTTTGCACTTTCCCATCTTTGTAGCCTTGGTAGTTTTAGTAGCGGGATGTTTTTTGTAGAATCGCTTGCTTGTGCTTTTTTGGGGGATTGCTCCCTCCCTTATCCCTTTTCTTGAGATATTATTGTTAGCTGTCTGACTATCTAACTGAGGGGCTACCGAGGTGTTTTCTATGATTGCCAAACCCCGTGAATCAAGAGTACTACAATCTTGAGTATCAGAATATGCACTGGTAGTACCATGAACCTCTGCATTAATATGTAGTATATTAGAATTAATTGGAATGTTCTCAGGGGTTCGTATTGGGGTTCGAGCTGTAGCAATGTGGCCCATGGAAGACCTTTTAGCTAGGGCAAGATCTTGGGAGACCCTCCTCTCCATAAGGACAATACCCTGATCTATTAGTGTATTAGTGCGAACTATAAAATCATCTAAGGTTCCAGTTAGTTTGGAACTACCTGACACAGCTTTACTGCTTCTAGTTTCGCGTGACATCATATCAATATGATCTGGGTAACTAAACACGAATGGATAATAGCGAAATTTTGGACGTATTTAACTAATTGCTATGACAGTAATGATGATTAAGCAATAGAGTTCCTTTTAAATCGATGGAAGGGGAACACCAATGTCTATTGTATCTATCAAATCTGCCCACATCGACATATAACACTAATGAATAACTGTCCATGTAATGATAAATAATAACAATAATGTGCTTACGATGTCCGATGCATGCACAACAAAACGGCCAACGTCCCTGGCCCAGTCCGGGGGCTCCCGGTTAATTTATGCGCCTACGAGCGCGATAGAGATGACGTAGGCGGGTGTCTCCCGCTAGGGTTGCTGGGAACTGTGGTCTTTGTTCTGCACACTGCGGCCGCGAGGATCTTGACTGCGGCGGCGGCAGAGGAACACCGTGGGCACACTGGCGAGGTCGTCGGTGGATGCTGCTACGAAATAACCAGGGCACAGGTAGGGTTCCGCTATCGGCAAGAGCACGCCCGCTCTGCCGGGGCTCCCGGTTAATTTATGCGCCTACGAGCGCGATAGAGATGACGTAGGCGGGTGTCTCCCGCTAGGGTTGCTGGGAACTGTGGTCTTTGTTCTGCACACTGCGGCCGCGAGGATCTTGACTGCGGCGGCGGCAGAGGAACACCGGGGCACACTGGCGAGGTCGTCGGTGGATGCTGCTACGAAATAACCAGGGCACAGGTAGGGTTCCGCTATCGGCAAGAGCACGCCCGCTCTGCCGGGGCTCCCGGTTAATTTATGCGCCTACGAGCGCGATAGAGATGACGTAGGCGGGTGTCTCCCGCTAGGGTTGCTGGGAACTGTGGTCTTTGTTCTGCACACTGCGGCCGCGAGGATCTTGACTGCGGCGGCGGCAGAGGAACACCGGGGCACACTGGCGAGGTCGTCGGTGGATGCTGCTACGAAATAACCAGGGCACAGGTAGGGTTCCGCTATCGGCAAGAGCACGCCCGCTCTGCCGGGGATCCCGGTTAATTTATGCGCCTACGAGCGCGATAGAGATGACGTAGGCGGGTGTCTCCCGCTAGGGTTGCTGGGAACTGTGGTCTTTGTTCTGCACACTGCGGCCGCGAGGATCTTGACTGCGGCGGCGGCAGAGGAACACCGGGGCACACTGGCGAGGTCGTCGGTGGATGCTGCTACGAAATAACCAGGGCACAGGTAGGGTTCCGCTATCGGCAAGAGCACAAGGTAGGATTCAAATATTTTTACCCAATCCCTCCAGGGAAGTACGGTTCTCCTGTATTATTTAGAAAGGTTGGGAGTTGTGATGCACTGGTGGCAGCCATTATAAAGAGGACGAGGAAATATCTGTAGCAAAAATTCAGGGAAAGAAAAGGCTCCAGGAATATAAAGAAAGCAGAGTTTCTCTACATAACGTTACAGTATGTCTCACATACAATACTATAACTATGGTAAAAAACATACAAAATGAAGACAGAAGTCCAGTTTCCACGAAGAACTTTTAACTTGTACCCATCATGTGTTCAGTTGTGTGGTGTAGGGCGGTCCCAAGGCTCCCTCACTGAAGGAGATGGCTTGTGAGGCAGATTCTCTGAAGATTCGGCAGCTGTAGCGAACTGTGCAAGAAAATAAGATAAGGAGAAGTTTATTACTTTAATCGCATCGCTTATGGAAACGTTTAGAGGTGAGAACGGGGGGAAACACAGAGCAGTGCGCTGGCTCACCTGCGGGGCTGTCCAGAAGCAAGTACTGCAAAAAACAGAAAACAGCACAGAAAAGTTACCCCGGGACTAGGGAAGTGTATGCAAAAAAGGCTCCCCCCGCAACCAAATTGTGCTGGAAGTTAAATGGAGATTTGTTGGTCTCCTCCTGCGGGGGTATGATCCCGGAAAATCATCCATCTGAATTCTCGATGCCTGTAAAATCACAACACTGAAAATGTGACCTCTGGACAGTCGAGGACATGGGGTACAACAACGAGAAGCCAAATACATGTTAGCAGTTCCGTACCCACTTGTTTATTTTGAGGGGAAATGCCAGCTGGTGTCCGTAAAAAGAAAGGTTGTGCTTGATCGGTTGGCCACTAAGCATTTTCTAAAGGAAGAGTAGCCTAACACACAGAAGGGAAAGGCATAAAAGGATCACTTAACATTCAGATATACAAGAAGAGGTCTCAGACAGAATTCCTAAACGAGAGAGCTCTGGAGAAAACCAGCTCACAGTAGGGGACAACAATAGTCTGTTGTCTAGATGTCCTGCAAATACTCACCATATTATCACCCCACACCATATATTTCCTGAAGAGTTGGAGGAGGCCCCACAGCGGCGGTACGCAAAAGGAAAAAGCATCTCACTTAGCTACCAGGAACACTCGGATAAGTGTGAAAGCATGTTGTTTCTCAAAAATGCTTCACCCCCAGCATCTTCAAGGCAACCGTGCCAGAGCAGAAGACTATTACGATGGGGTGAGGAAACTTTGCTGCCGCCCTCCCCCCCCCACACACACACACAGCAGCCCATACTGGTCGCCAGTGTTATAGTCGAGATGAGCAATTTTCAAGATTCCTTCAACATGTCCTCAGGTTTCGCTCTCTAAACAACAGATTGCAATTCTGTCATGAACATTCTAATTCAACTCCAGTAGAATGTTCAATTAGATGGGGCAGAGGTGAAGCATAAGGGGAGATGGTAGTCAGACTACAGCACAAACCACAAACGAATGCATATTTTTTTTCTGGAAACAGTGGCAACTCTGTGCCAGACTGTGAGCAAGGACTTCTCTCCTAAAACACTTAAAATGTTGCTACTCATGGAATGGAGTTGCAATTGAATTTATGAACCTATTGCGACTTACCAATGCTTACTGGCTGTCATTGAGGAGTGCTCATGATTCCCAGAAGACATTGTAAGTTTTGATCACGTTCATAATATCTTGTTGCTAAACTCCAATTAATATTATGTATAATCTGTGAAATTGCAAAAATGTGTGAAATATAGGTACGGGAGAGCTGAGGCCTAAAGACGAGAGCTGCAGCCTCTGAAACTGGAGAACCCGAAGGTTCGAGTCCCATGCGTCAGCTCAACAGCCTGTGATTTTGGGAGAATCACTTGTTCTCCCCGCGCCTACAAAATTAATCTCTCATTCGCAATATATAAAACTGAGAAAAAAAGATGGATCCGATGGTGACCATTGTAGTGGAAGTGCAGTACCTTCTGTAGAAAAGAGAACGAGCAGGGCCCGCAAGAAAAAATAACTTTGACTTTAAATGTTACCATACTATGGAACGAAGCGTCGCGTAGTGTGCCTTCTGTACAGATGACTAGTCCAATGGCCCTCAACTAAAAATAACTGTTATGTTACTATACTAAAGGAATGAAGAGTGCCTTTTCGTATCTCTTTCTATACGCTGGTTTTAAGTAATGTATCGGCAACACGAACTTCCCTCCTTCTCGTGGATTGAGAGGATTTCTGGACTAGTTGAACAGTCTTTCTTCAGTGTTTATACCGGCGGTCTGTTTGTACACGTCACTCCGGCGAGGGTTCTCACGGAATTCCAACCAAACTGTTTTCTTCCCTGGAGCCAGCTCCCCCTCCTACTTTAAACGTCACTGTCACATGATTGCTGGTCGCCATGGACGACCAGCCCCGCCTTTATTTTTTTGAAACGTCAGCGCATCATTGGCAGAAGAAGGAGGCGGGCCGTGCTGTGATTGACAGTTTCCATAGCAACATGCCCCTTCTGTCGCCATTTTGTGAGTCGCTTTTTTTTTTTAAAAATAATTTTTGCTTCCCGCCCGAATAATAATAAACAAGGACAGTTCGCAAGAGACTTGTTTTTTTTCCCCTCTTTCTTTTTCTACTTAATTTTGGTATTTGGTTCCACGGCATTGTTCTGGGTCAGTACCCGTGATCGACGCGGGTGGAAGGCGGTTGCCCGGTAGCTATACCCCCTCCCTCTCCCGGTCTCCGCTCCGCCGGGCCGGCTCGCTGCGCAGGTTTGGAACGCGCGCCATTTTGTGAAATTTACAAAATCTCCCTGAAGGAAAACAAGCGGCGGAGAGCGCGGGGGAGGCGTGCCGCGGGGGAGGACCCGAGACTCTACGCAGCCTGTGACACCGCTGAGCAGCTCGGCCGGGGGAGAGATCTTGGGGCCGTGTTTGTGTGTATTCGCCGAGAAGCGCCGCCGGCTCTGGACTCCGGATCCCCGGGGAGCCCCTGGGTGCGCAAGACCGGCTGACACCAAGGCCCCTTCGCGTCGGCGAGGAGGCGGGTAAGTGTTGGGCCCTGTTGCTGGGCAGGAGGATAGCGCTGTTGCTGTGCGTGATGGAGACGTTGGACGAGTCATTGCGCTGAGCCTGAACACTGTCTGCACGGAGCGGTGACTATGGTATGCGGCCTGACAGAGCAGAATTGGTGTTGATATTGTGACAGCTTCTGTGTATGCAAGGGTTTGATTTCAGTATTTGGGGTGGGCTGGATTTCTGGCCCCTCGGCACCATGTCTTTATGGAGAATAGAAGCCACTTTGCAGATACTAGCCCAGGGAATAGATCACTTGCTCCGCGGCTTGTCTCGTTTAGAGGAAGAGAACCCAAACATGCAGACCATGTCCCGGGCCAGGAATAGATTCTGTGGTCCATGCTTTTGGCTTGGGTCCTGGAGTTGATAGCTAACGAACCTGCATTGTGGATTACCTAACATTGGAACACCTGCAATTCTTCATTGATGTACCCTGATCATAATGCTAATCTTGGGGGTCTGCTTTGCAATTTATGCTTTTTTGACATAAAATTGGGAACATTACAGAGCTGTGGCTTACCCCCCGAGCTACTATAAGCTCTATCCCCACAGGCTGTAGCCCCAATACCGGAGCGGACTCCCTGTTTTTAGGTATTTACATCCGTCTGTTTTGTGCGTGCTTGTTTTTGGGACTGAATGCAACCCGGAGCGAGTTTTGTCATAATCGTGATTCCTTTGCATGTTGTGTATACTTTCTAGCCTTCTTACTGATGGAGAAGAGGCCGCTTCTGCAGATCTATGCATTCCATGATCTGGTGTCTGAGAAGTGATTTATGCATTTTGTTGCGCTACATGGCCATTCTGTTAGCCACACCGTACTACAGGTATCGCCACACCACCCCGTTTCCAGTCTCGATTTCCTAAGCTTGTAGCTGAGTAGAGTGCTCGGGCACAGAAAAGGATATACAGCACGTATCTTGACGAAGCTAACGATTTCCCTTTGATCACATTGGTGAATCAAAACAAACCCCATACACCCTCCCCTTCGTGCTTTTTCATGTGTCAGACTTTGCTCTCAAGTTATTTGCAGTACTATTGCTTCTTGAGGTTTGACAGCTGTCACATAATCACTACAACAGATCGTTGAACGAGGCTCGGTTCTTTTGACCTCTCGGACCCTCCCCCCCTGTTATTAGGTTGATACTTTAGTTTCAAGAGATGGACCGTTTGTAGAAAGTTATGAGCCTTTCTTTTCAAGTTACAAAATAGTACACATGGAAGTTGTTCATACTTTTTTGTGTTTGTTTACCTTTGCTTAGTTTTGTCACCCAATTGTCGACTGTTTGCTGCCCCACAAAGTCACCGTCAGTGAACTGTAAGATATAGTGCAGCTTTTATGTGTACTTTTTTTACGTTTGTTACTTGCCTCACGAGACCAGGTACATACATTTTTGCATGCATATCTAAACTCTCAAAATGCTTAAATTCGTACCACTTAATCCCTATTTACTCCATGTATCATGTTAGACACAAGTTACTGGTTTTATTTTTCTTGAAGTTTAAATTATGTTTGGAATGTTGGAATGTTGTATATGACGTATAGGCAGGTAGGTGGCTGGGCGAATTTATTAATTTATTGTAAGACTTGTTGGAGCCTTGATTTTGAAACCGTTAATATGAAACCGTGGGACTGGTATCCATCATACTATTTATTTCTCCTTTCAGTTGACATTTACTTACTCTTTCGTATTCTACTTGTTTTTGATTAGATTTGGACCACTCCACGTGAATTGCCTCCTGTTAAGATCCAACTTTCGAAAGTTGGTGTATCTTTTTCACTGACAACTGTGTGGTGTCATCTTGACTTTTGCCTTCACTCCGTAGTACCATCGTAAAGGAAGCACAGATGATGCAGTGTTTAATGACGTCAATTCAAAATACAAAACTGAAACCACGCTGTAAAGTGCATAGAATGTGTTTTTCTCTAGGGCTGTAAAATATTACAAATTCTTTTTCTTGATGAAATAGTAAGCTTTTTTTTTTAATTCACCCATGTCTAACTAACTGTCTTAATGCCCTAGTTGTTAAAGGTGTCGAAGATTAAGATTCGTTTTTAGGTCTGACCTTTTACACCGTTTTAGCTGTGGCAGGGGGTGGGGGCCTTTTGGTCAAAGAGCTTCGTCCATTGCTCAGTTAAATAGTAATTCCCACTTTTTCTACCCCCTCCAGCATTCTGCATGGGTCAGTCCACTTTGCCAATTGACTCTGTTTTCTTTGAGCTACTTCACAAAGCCTATGCACATTGTTCACATCCTCCAAAATTGGCCCTTTCTCTTCAGTGACCAAGCTGCTTTAAAAAGTGCCTTTTTATTTGTTATTAAATACTTTTTCTTTCCTTGTACTGTGGGTTCTCAGTTAAATGACTTATTTTTCCGTCCCCTTTTTAAAGTTAAGTAACGTTGTAGCTGCTTGGTTTGAGTGCTTCAATATACGGATTTATTGTTTTATTTACAAATAATAATGGTCATAATAAAATGCGTGGCACAACTGAAAAGTTTACTTACAATACTTCGCTAGTAACGAAACTGCCATATTTGTGAATGGTTTTTAAAATGTCAACGCAAGCACGTGGCAGTCGTGGTTAAGTAATTTTCTTTTTGTGGCATATGTTTACAATAAAAAAAAAAAAATTCTCAGCATGCCAAGTCCAGGCATTGGCTTTGCCAATGCTTGTTATTTGAATTTTAGTTATTTGAAGAATGACATTTTTGTTTTGTTAGCAATTTATGGTATCGGAAAAGGGGTGTGCAAGCCAGTAAGCTAATTAAATTGTTGAATGTTACCCATCAAGCGAGTTTGCACAATAAGAGGCTCATTTGTTTTTATCCACGGACATCTGATTACTAGTGTTTTTTTTTTTTTTAGCTTTGAGTGTACTTTTAGAAAAACATTCCATTGCAGTATGGTCGCATGTGACATACCAATAAGACATTTTTGCTTTCACTGGGTTTCATCGAGGAAGATTGAGACAGCAGACTTCTGTATTGCGTTTTTGTTTAAAATCAGTTAGTAATAATTTAACACTGTGTATTGTTTTTAATTAGTCTAATTTTAGGGTGTCTGTAAGACTGATACATTCATTTTATGAGCAGACGAAGGGTGATCTGACCTGTAAATAATAATTACTATTAAACAGATCACATTTTAAGTACTGTTAAACCAGTGTGGTTAATTTTCTTTTCCCTCATCCCCTCTCTATTTGCTCAAGTAGTTTATTATTGTATGTACATATAGAAGCCTGTCTTTACCTTGTTGCTGTAACAAACCTACCCTGAATGAAAAACACAGGAAACGTGGATAAAACATTTAGAAAAGTAAAGCTAGATTAACATTTTTAACTTTTAGCAGTGTCTTCAGGTATAGGTAAACTGTTGCTTAATAGTGTAGAATGGAACTTCAATAAACTTTATTTTCCTCAGCGATCCACAAGTGTCTATATTGGGGCCTAGCTCCACATGTTTAGACCAACCTATACCGTCCGATTAGTCTTGCTCTACTTCCATGACTTTGCTTAGTTTTCTAATGAACACATTTCGATATCTGAATTCTAGCCAGGGAGGTTAGCCACCACTGGCATTAATCTCTAAATTAATTTGTCTGTAGTTTTATGAAAACCTAGTTACTACAAGTTTTTAGATGTGTTTTGGCAGATGTCGAGTATTTAAGTGTAGGTCTCTATGTAAACACAAATGTCTTTCCTATCTGCATAAAGTGAAACTAGTCTACTACTCTATTGAGGGCAACGTCTTGTGTTTGTGGGTTATTTTTTTTTCTATCAGTACTTCTCGTGATTGACTCTATTGCACTTATTAGTTCATTCGGCTATGATATAATATGATTTACCACTTAATTCTCTTAACAGGTTTTACATATTTACATACAAATACTCTTGTGTATTTATTGTGCCGTTTTTATTTTTTTTACAGTCCTGTGTGAAAAACATTGTGTTGTTGAATACACTGGAAGTTTGTATTTTTTGTTTAGATATGAAGTGCTGACCCAGTCTGGTTGTCGAGTTGGTGCTTACTTTCTTCCCACGTGTTCAATTTGATTTAGGGCCATAATGGTGCACACGAATAGGCTTTACAAACTACTTCCTCAGTGTCCGTACCTTCAGAATCACAGTTGTTCTACAACAGGAAACATAGGAGTTCGCTACAGCGATTCTTATTTCCTTTCTCTCTCTGCTGTATTTAGACACTGTTGCTTCCTGCATGTGCTGTCTCTGCCAAACTTTTGTTAACAAATAAAACCAAATAAAAACCAGTGTTTATTTAAAACTATTACAGTAACCATTACATTTTACGCAAGCCTTATGAAAATAAGAACAAAGATTATTATATGACGATTTGCCCAGTTAAATCTGTAGATTATTAAAATGAAATAAAGTGTAAATGTGACAAATATTGCCAAGATGTAGCCCTGTTCTGTCCAGCGGACGGATACAAAACTTATTTCAGATCATATCTTGTGATGCATATCTATACATGTAAGATAAGAATTCCATATATATCAGCCAAGGTATTATAAGTCAGAGGATGCTACACACACTGCATAGACAACAGTTTATTGGTCATGTAAAGGCAATGAGTCCCTTTACTTCAAGTTTCTTTTTGCTTTTTCCATACATTTTATTAATCTTTTATTTAATTGAGCCCACACATGATTTGGGTCAAACGACAGAGCCAAATCTACCAATATCCCCATCTATTATTACATTGCAAAGAAATCCACAAGAGAGAAATGACAGGTGCACAAGTATGAGGGGAAAAACCATCACAAACTCTGTCAAGGAGTCAATCCCTGATTCTTGTCTGTTCAGTACTCTGTATGTGTGTGTGTGTGTGTGTGTGTGTGTATATATATAACTTCAATTCATTGATAACTACTTGATATTGATCAGTATCTAACATTAATTTTCATTTGGAGAAATAAAAAGATGGTCTAAAATGCAGTTTATATTCAATTCTTTATTGTCTCGTTCTTTATATAAAACCAATATGATTGTAGCCCAAACAAATCTAACATGAAATCCAATGCGTTTTGTTCTCTTGGAACTTCTTCGGGGCTTATAAACCTATGCCATTATTATAGTCACACAGAGGTATTAATCATGCTGCATGCGTGTCCAAATATAAAACTTTTTTAGCAATTGGATACCTCATATTGCAAGCACGCCACATAGCGCCCGCTTCAGGGAACTGGTGAATTCTGTATCGAGGGATTTAATTGATTGCCTTTTAGTTATACTTTGAGCATGCAGATTACCTGTATACAGCTACAAATAATCGCTTATACCCATGAGATATCGAATTGCTAAAACGTTTTATATGTGGACATGTATGCAGCATTATGATCACCTCTGTGAGACTATAATGACATGGATTTAATAAGTCCTGTAGAATTTCCAAGCGAACGAAATGCGTTGACTTTTGTGATGGATATTTTCTTTGGCTACAATGAAATCAGTTTTATATGAAGAACGAGACAAAGGATTGAATCTAGACTGCATTTTGGACCATGTTATCAATGAGCATGAATGCTTAATACTGATCAATATCATGTGGTTATCAATGTCTTGAAGTTACATACGCATACATAGTGCTGAGTAGTAGTATTCGTTATGTTTGACTTGTCTCCTTTTAAGCTTTGGATCAACATCTGTCAAGTGTTTTTTTTTTTTTAATCTGTTTTTATTGTGTTTTCCAATATAATACATATGCTGTATTGTACAAATGCATCATTATCTATGTAACCGGTCAAGCAACAGCAGATATTCAGTGAGTAATGGTTGACCGATATTTCCCATATCCTTCAATATAAATGGCATTGGTACATAGTTACTGGTAATTAAAGACGTTCTCTCAGTGTCCGAGCCTTGTCCATTTCCTATAGTTTTAGAAATACGTGCCTGTCGTTGCTATGACTAGTCACAGACACTGTAACTTCCTGTGATGTGGAGGCGGGTGATAACGCAACAGGTATAACATTAATCATAACGAGTATTAGCTGACAAATCTTGAGAGTTTCTCCCCAACCCTCCACCCTAGTAACCTTCTGGTGTCTATTCATTTGAGGGTCAGTTTGATATTGACTTGTGCAGCAGCAGCCTTGCACGGGAGTGTATATGCGGTAAATGTCCCCTGTTCTTGCCCTGCCTACCAATTCAGGGTTCGCTCGGTTACTCGTGCGCTTTCCTGATCCGCCAAGCTGGGTGTGGGTGTATCCTAGCTGGTAGTGGTATGTATGTATGTATGTGCGTTAAATCAGTCAGTATTGTTTCCCAGTTTGCTGCTATTGGGATTTTATGTATGCGGATGGTGTCCTCTCTATGGAGTGCCCCATTTCCGCCTTTGGCCATGCAAACATAGAGTGTCTCCATGCTAATATGTGTGGGGGGGGGGGGGTCCCTGCGCTTTCCATTTTTTAGTTATCAGCCTCTTGGCTACTATCATTCCTAGATCTACAAATCTAGAGGTTACTCTGGTTCTCAGGCACCTCTGATATAAGTGTAAAATATATATTTATGCGCCATTCAAATGGAAGTATACACTCCGTGCACATAGCCAGTATGCTCACTATATCCCTCCAATATGTTTGTGGGCAGGGACATCCCCAGAGCATGTGTAGCAGGTCTGCGCTCACAAGGGCGCAGTGCTGGCAGGCTGCATCTGTGTGATGGAAGTACAGATTAATTCTGGCCGGTGTACGATATGCCCTTTGTGTGAAGTAATACTGGATCTGGCGGAGTTGCGCGTTTCTGTGAATGTGCACTGGGTTCTCTAGTATTGAGGTTCATTCCCGATCTGTGAATGGGCGGCCCATGTCCTGCTCCCAATGGCCTCATAGCGAGGTCGAATCAATTGCAGTATGCTGCCTCATTGAGGCCGCTAACCACCTCGCGAGATGCCTATCCTTTCCCATGACATATTAATGTATTTCATTCTGAGGTGTATTTGGGGTTCCCTTGCTAAATCACCCCACTTATCCGAGGGTAGCTATCCACGCCGCTGTAAAAGGAACTGTCCTGGGGGTAACTCATCTACTAGTGTCGTATAAGGGATTAACACGCCTTCTCGTTATAAATCTCCCATGGTTTGAGCCCCTGCCTTTTGCCAGTTTCGCAATTCTGCTTTAGTCACCCACGATTGGCCCCTAGGCTTTCCTTCAAAAAGTATCGCTGGTGTATACGGCACGACACTCCTGGTCAAATATAGGCTTCTGCAACGCTCTGGTTATTATTAAGACGGAGTCTGATTCAAGGCAAGGGCCGGGTGCCCAGTGTCCATGAAGGGAGTCTCGCCTGCCTGATTGTGGGGATTAAGCGTGCCACCCCGATTCTTCGGCGCTCCCCCTCTCTTGTCTGCCGTAAGCACTGTGTGTCGCGGATCTGAGCCCACTCGTGTGGCCTCAATTGCCCTGCTGAGGTCCCATGCCGTCTGAAGGAGTCTTCGATACTTCTGCAGGTTAACTGACTGCAGTGCCTCGCGTATTTTAATACTTTTTTGTGTCACCCATTAACTTGTTGTTTTTAAAAAAAAACTCACTCACTTGCCACATACTGGGGTTGAAAGCAGCTGATTTCGAGCTGCTGGTAGACCGCCAGGGACCGTTGTTTGGCGCCAGCACCAGCGCGCTGATACCGAGGCCACGCCCACTTGCAGGCCACACCCCTCCCCTTCCCCGGAAGCAGTATACATTATGTGCATGACCAGGACGCGCAGCGGACGAGCGCAGCGGGCGCGACGAATGCGCGCCGAAGGCGCGCTTAAGGCAAGCCCGTCTGCGCCCGTCCGCGCACGTACGGGCCTAGGGCCATACCCCCTGCCTGACGGACCCACCAAGAGGGTGAGCTACTCTGGTCGAGACCTTTTGTCCCTTAGACCCACCAAAAGCCCCCAATGTAACTATCTTCATGACTCAGGTGGAAGCTTCACGAGCTGTGTCATCTGCTCCCCGGCCAAATTACACCTGGCGCAAGGGCCCCGGACTCACTCCGGCCTGAAGCTAGCAGTACTAAACTGCAGGTCGCTCCCCATGCATGCCCTGCTCATCAATCATCTTCTTGAGGACCATGAACTGGACATTCTGTTCTTAACAGAAACTTGGCTGACACCGCACTCTGACTCAGATGTAGTTATAGCCTTACCCCCGGGATTCCTCATCCAATCCCAATCCCGGCCCCGTGGCAGAGGAGGTGGCTTGGCTATTCTGCACCGGGAACATCTATCATGCAGAATCAGCGATGCCTACATCAAGGACTCAGAGAGCTGCCATTTTTACATCTGTGTTTCCCCAGTTACCTCACTTACAGGCATCCTGGTTTATCGCCCCCCGGGCCATTTTGGCCTATTCGCTAGTGCCCTCCTAGACTCCATATCAGCCCTAGCCCCATCTGCCTCAAACTTTACTGTGCTAGGGGACCTCAATATACATTTTGATGACCCCCTAGACACAGGGGCTGCCGACCTGATGCAAGATCTAGCAGCTTATGGTCTCCAACTAGCTAACACCGGTGCCACCCATATTAAGGGCCACCTACTAGAGCCAGTCTTCTCCAATATTCAGACCCTTTCGGCCAAAAGTGTATGCCCTCTTCCTTGGACAGACCACTTCCTGGTTCCGCTCGTTTTATCAGGAGAACTTAGGAAGCCTCTTAAACCTACCACCTACACCCGAGACAGGGCTTGGTCCAGACTCCCTATCAAGGACTGGGCCAATGCTCTTGAATTATCAACCCCCTACCCCTCCAGGAACCCGATCATAGCCGATATTAACTTCAGAAAATGGATCTCGGACTCTCTTGACTCCATCATTCCTATGAAAAACCGGGAAGACAAAAGCGGAAAGTTAGGGTCAGCCTCTTGGTACAATACAGAACTGAGAGTTCTCCGCAAATCCTGCAAAAAAGCCGAGCGACTATGGAGGAAGGACTGGCGTCACTCCGATAAAGAGGCTTATCGGAAGACTGTTAGAACCTACAAAGCAGCTTTGAAAACTGCTAAAGCCTTACACTTTGACGAAAGAATAAAGAATGCCTCCAATTCCGCCAGAGAATCCCACCTCATAGTCAAAGAACTCCTTAAGATCCCTCAGCCCCCCTCAATGTCCAACACCTCCCCGGACAGGAGCAAAAAACTCGCCACATTCTTCGACTCTAAAATTACCACTATCCTCGACTCACTTCCGCAGTCGAGTCAGCCAACATGTCGGGTCCCGGTCCCGTCTACTATCGGCCCCGAAAATACCCCTGGCCCGTCTCTGAAGGCTTTTAGAGCAGTCACGCTGGATGACGTCGAAACGACTCTGGCCAAAATGAAAAGTGGCTCCCCCCTCGATCCCGCTCCTATAAGATTCCTCAAACAAGTTGCCCCGGTAATTGCTCCTCTTATCACAGATCTGATCAATACCTCACTGGCCCAAGGTACAGTTCCCCCTAGCTGGAAGGGAGCGGTAGTTAAAGCCCTGTTAAAGAAACCCCAACTAGATCCATCAAACCTAGCGAATTATAGACCAATCTCGCTGCTTCCCGGCATTAGCAAAATTGCAGAGAAACTGGTCAATGCGCAGCTATCCCAGTTCCTAGAATCTAACCATCTGCTCCGCCAGTCCCAAACGGGGTTCCGCCCAGGCCAGGGCACGGACACCGCCCTCCTCGCTGTCATAGAGGAAGCAAGGTGCATTTTGGATTCTGGAGGATCAGTGGCAGTGATCCTCCTGGACCTCAGTGCTGCCTTTGACACGGTGGATCACCGTGTCTTGCTCCATCGGCTGGCTGAGGCGGGACTCGGGGGCACAGCGCTGGCCTGGCTGGAGTCTTTTCTTTCGGGCCGCTCCTTTCAGGTCTGGGATGGCTGTTCACGATCTGACCCTCTTCCTCTGGTAAACGGGGTTCCTCAGGGCTCCTCCTTGAGCCCTACCCTTTTTAATGCCTATATGGCTCCATTGGAAGAGGTAGTTGCCCCTTTTGATTTTAAGATCGTTAGCTACGCGGACGACACGCAACTGGTCGTCTCTTTATCTCACCTAGACCAACATCCAGACAGCCTTCTGCACTGCCTCCAGAAGATCCATCACTGGATGTGCGAATCCTCGCTCAAGCTAAATGGGTCCAAGACAGAGGTCATGCTGATGGGAAAAAAATGGACATCCATTCCACCATCTGTCTGGCCCGACTCCCTGGGCGAGGTTCCCTCCCCAAAGAAGAAACTCAAGAGCCTAGGGGTCTGGCTTGAACCAGACCTCACCTTGAAAACACAGGCCACTAAAACCGCCGGCACCTGTTTTGGACTTATGCGGTCGGTCCGCAAGATTCTCCCCCTCCTTCCCCCCCCTTTCCAGGAAGCTACTGATCCAAGGACTGGTTTTGGCCCGCCTGGACTATAGTAACGCTCTCTACCTGGGAGCCCCGGAATCTACCCTGGGAAAGTTGCAACGAACTCAAAACGCGGCCGCTCGACTGCTGCTTGGTCTCCCCTCTAGGTCTTCTGCAAAACCTGCCCTTAAAACACTCCACTGGCTACCAGTGCGGGAGAGAATAGAGTTCAAGGCTATGTGTATCGCCCATAAGCTCATGAACGGACAAGGCCCAGCCATTCTTAAAGAAATGGTCACCCCGTATAAAGCTTTGAGATCCCTAAGGTCGGACAACGAACATCTGGCTAACGTCCCTAAGTTTAGGAGATCACGTACCGGAGGCCGTCGCTTCTCTGTTAAAGCTGCCACTCAGTGGAACCAGCTCCCCCGCAGATTGCGAATGGAATCCTCCTATTTGGCCTTCCGCAAACAACTTAAAACGCTGCTATTCCCCAATTAGTGAGTCCAACTCCACCCTCCCCCTTCTGAGCCATCCTACAGTTCACAGCGCGGGGATGCCTTCGGGTCACCAGGCGCTCTACAAATCCTTAATAATAATAATAATAATATGTGCCAGGGTCTGCCTATTAGGCACCGGTTCTAGTGTCTCTGGGTCAGTGTCCCGTGTTGGGTTGTCAATTTACTTTGCACCCTTTTTTTTCCCTTTGTGCGCACATGTTCTGGGATCCGTGCGGCCCGTACCTCCCTGCGTGTGTGACTAGGCCTGCACTAGGGGCCTCTATGGTAGGCTTCACGGTCAAAGTCTCCACGGGGTTCCCTCCTGCGTGTCTAAGATGTGCCCAGCCCTTCAGCACAATCTGGTTGTGCGCACCAGCCATGTGTCCACTGCATTTTTGCAGGGCTGAACAAGCGTTCCAAAATAGGCCCTGCTGCCGCTCCCCAGACCTCCCCCCCCCCCCCCCCCCCCCCCCCCCCAGTGCATCTCCCCGGCTTCTGCGGCTCTTTGGTGCCACAGCAGGTCAAGGCTGCTGAACTTTCAAAGGGGTATCGCCCGCCGCCTCTCTCACCCGGTAATTCCACCTACGGCACGTACCAACTATTTCCTTGCCAAGCTCTCCAGGCGGTCTTACTTCTTTCCTCAGGGCAGAGTTGGAAACTGCTTGGATTTTCCTGCAGAGTGGGGGAGGCACCCATCAGCTGGCGTCTATGCGGCAGCGTCTCTCGCCTCGCTCTTCAGTTTACGGCAAGAATGCTGGTTACCCGTGCCTCTACCCTTCTTTGACTTGCGGCGACTTCCTGATGCGGGGTTGCCGCCGCTCACTACCACGACAATCTAGCCTCCCGCCGTCTGGGCCCAAAGTGTCTCTGCACAGCTGTCCGTTACTGCAGCACTTCCCCGCGCACCTATGCGGGTCAGGTCACTTTCCGGAGCCGATCGTGGCCTTTTGCAGTGGTCGATGGAGTGAGTACGTGTTGTATTTGAGGATAATTGAGGGTATTGTTGCGGAGCGTTAGGAACTCGTGTCCGCCATGTTGGCTGGCTAGCCACGCCCTCCTCCACCTGTCAACAAGTATGAATTCCTATTTGGTTGAATATAGTATAAAGTAAGTGTCTGCTCTTCTCTACATGCATGTGGTTTGCAAAATCGTTTCTGTCTTATGTTCGCTCAGCTTGCAAATTTTGTTATGTAATGGTTCTATCCAAGGTGGGTTTAAGTCAACTGATGGAAACCTTTCAGACCTGTAAATCATCAATTTTATATCTCGGCTGTATTGAAAATGGTTTGCAAAGGTAAACCTGCTGATGATTTGCTTCACAGGTATTAATGGGCATGCAAGCATGTGATCATTTGCCGAAGTCCATTTTGTCTTAAGTATGTGACATGGTTTTGGAGCATTAGTTTAATGTTTTTTTTAATTGCACAGAACTACCTCCACTGCCCAAAGTTACTCAAATTGTCAGTTTCGTAATGCTGTTTTGAGAGAGTTTCTTGAAAGATTTTTTTTTTCTCATGTTTTTTTAATTTTTATTTCTGTCCCGGTAAGATTAGGGTCTGCTTCGGTGCTGCTCTAAATTTATAGCTCATTTTTACATACACAGCCTGTTGTGCTACACTTATTTTCACTAGCCCAAACTCTAACCGTATGTGGGCTTTCGATGCGTTCTTGAGGAAGCAGAATAGCTGTAACTATGTCAAGCAGATCTGCTTCCATTCCCAGTAACCCCATATGTGATGGCTGCGATAAATGTCACCTGTTTGACTCCTTAAATGCATTGTAATGACAGACCCCCGTATTCAGATTGATTTCCTTCTCATTTGGTACTGTGTAGCAGCATAAGGTAATTGGTAGTCTTTGTAACCCAATTGGAGTTTTGCTCAGGAAGCAATGTCATCTGTGTAGAAGTCGATAGCTCGTTAGGGAGAGAAAGATAGAACCTTGTCTATGGTCTGCTGTAAAAAAAAAATCAAACGATTTTGATGCTTGCCGGCAACGCCTATGTCGGCACGCTCAACGCAAATGAAAGAATGATCAGTGATGTCAAAGTGGGCGGAAGTGCAGTTAATACCAGGACACCCACTACTCCTTTGTCTACGAATATAAAGGACGTCATAAATAGCTGAAATTACAAGTTTGGTAGTCCTACCTGGTTGAAAGTCCGCTTGAAAAATATTTATAATACCATTTGCTTCAAGAAATTCTGACCACCATTGCCCCTCTAAAGTGTTGCTCGATATATATCCAATTTTATTGCTCCTCCACTGGCCTCGCTGCTTTCTTAACAATGTTCTAAAAACTGGTTGTTTTCCTGCAGAGTGGAAAAAGGCCACAATTATGCCGCTTCTCAAAAAGCCAAATCTTGACCTGGTAGAGGAAAATAACTATTGTCCGTTATCTAGGCCTCCTTATCTAGCAAAAGCACTAGAAAGACATCTAAACGTCTCACGTTCTACATTTTTTGACCAGAATGGCATTCTGGGGAGAGAGCCCAGTTTGGCTTTAGGAAAGCCTACAGTACTGAAACTGTGTTGGTTGCATTTTCAGAGGAGGTCAGGGACATACTGGATAATGAAGGCGAGGCTGCGGTGGTCACTTTGGACCTATCCGTAGTATTTGACACGGTAAGGCACACAATATTGAAACACTGGTTGATAGAGATAGGGGTCCAAAACATTGCCTTCAAGTTACTCTGCTCCTTTCTGAATAAAAAAGGAACAAAATGTCGATAAGGGAGATTTCAGTTTCAAGCCTTTTACCTTACCCTGTGGTGTCCCACAAGGGTCTTCATTAAGCCCCACATTCTTTAATATATATATATATATATATGTGGCTCCTTTTTAGAATTGCTAAGGTGTATGGCTTCTCTACAGAGTCTTGTGCAGATGACACCCACATTGTGTTACCCCTAAAGAACTATATTGAAGAGGTGGCTTTTCTATTTAACAAACGCATGAGTGCAATATTCAACTGGATGAGTTCCTACTGTGTAAAATTAAATTCTGAAAAGACAGGTTCTCCTCTTTGGACGAGATAACTCCTGGAATAAATCTTGGTGGCCGCAATCCCTTGACTCTCTTCCCACCTCAGTAGCGAAAGCGAGGAATTTGTGAATTTTTTTTTTATTCTAATCTCTTTTAGAGCTCAAACTAATCAACTTACCTCCTTGTTTTTAAAAACCTCCCTTTCCTACTATTCGACTTGCAGAAAACAGTGGTCACCTCTCGTGCTTTATCAAAGTTAGACTGCTGAAAAACCCTCTATGTTGGAGCCAAGCAAGGTATTTTGTGAAGACTTCCGAGACTGAAAAATGCAACAGTCTGTGTTCTAACAAAAAAAATACATTTGAAAAAGTCTCCAAATCCAGGGAAGAACTTCATTTGGCTACCTCTCAAAAAGAGTTGTTTTTAAGGCGCTCTGCATAGCGCATAAGTCACGTAATCACCATCGTCCTGATTTCCTTAAAATCAACTTTTTTTGGTGCGGTCCAAATAGATCCCTTTACTCAGCCACAGCTAAAGTGTCTGTCCCTTCTATTTACAAAGCCTCTTGGGGTGGTAAAAGCGCCTCCTATGCCCCCTACTGTGTCTCTGGAATCAGAACACTTGAGGAATCAGTCTAACTTTCTTGCTTTCAGAAAACCACTTAAAACTTGGTTGTTTCCTATTCCCCTGTAGGTTTCTTTTAGGCAGGTTTCTTCCTTTATCCAATAGACCTCATCAAGATGCCTTTGGGCATACGTCACGCTCTACAAACTGTAAATCAAATCAAACTGAGCAAAAACTACACTCTACAATGTTTCCAGGGTAAGCCATTAAAAAGAAAGTTCATTATTTAGTACTTCGGGATTTAGAGTAGCTTTTTTCTCAAGTGGCTTCACTATTGCTATTTTCCATATAGTGGATATTGTTCCTTTTTCTATTGAACTTTTAACAATATGGAGAAACTAATTGGGAGTAGTTATAATGGTATTTTTTTTCCCATTCAACTAGCATTACATATCATTTTGGGGGATGCACGTGGCATGCACAGATTTTACTCATCTGAATAGGGCTTGTTCTGTGAATGGGATAACTAGTCCAACATGCTCTGGTTTTAGCAGGATTTGGTTGATTTTTAAATAATCATGATATTTTCCTTCACAATCTAAGATATCTTTGCCCCAAAGCACCTATATAATGCAACATTTTAAACACTTCACTGCCACATTAGCTCATGCTGTTAAGTTATTTTCTTTATTAAGAGTTTATGTAGTTTCTATGCGGGTCCTGACCTTGTTGGTTGCTGCCAGCCACTGATTTTCTTGTTGATTTTTTGGTTTGATTTTGGTGTGTTCTATCTCCAGATTTTTGCCATGTCCCTGGGGTTCTCTTCACCTGGTTCAGTGGCTGTCATGCTTACCCTTTTCTGACCGTGCCGTTTCATCATTTGCATTCTCTCCAAGTACTTCACCTTAAGTTAAGCTGTGATTTGGTTGTGTAGTCCTTGGGCAATGCATCAATTGCAGCTATGTCTAGAGACTTATTTATTTTTTGTGAGAGTGGTAGATCAGTTTCTCAGATTAATATTTTCTGGGCAGGGACATTGTTATATTGGCCCATATTTGATTCGGAATTGCACTTTCTATTCACTTGGACCGTATTAGGTATTTGTCACGGAGCATCAGAGGATTACTTAGTTTTGGTCTGGTGGTGTGCTTTTATTCTAATGTATTTTTAAAACAAAGTACAAAAGACAAAGCTTGGTACTACTGGATTAGCAAAGTTTTCCTCAAGACAACGCAGCAGCCCAATATTAATCTGATGACCAACTAAATATACTAAGACAGTCAAAGAATTCTATTCTTTTTTCCTTTCAGGAAGTTTGAAAGACCAGTTTACGTTTTGACATTTTATTCACCCAGTTAATCTATGATTTTGAAAACATGAATTGTTTCAGGATTGTTGTCACTTTCTTTTTAAAGAACACAAGATTTATTCTGCATGTAAAATTCTTCTTACTCCGTGCTGTTGTATAATAATCCGATGATAATTACATTGTTCCTCATTTGTTGAAAAGAGCGTAGGTTTTCATAGTTTCTTCTTTCATGAGTTGTTTATCATTCTGAAATGCAAGTTTCCAGTTTATTTATTTATGCTTGGCTAATGAAAGCCATTGCAAATTGATAAAACCATATAAAACAAAAAAAGACCACACTATAACGTTCAGTAATAAAGTGCTGATTGCAAATAGATATCACATATTGAAATTGTTGATAGCAATAAAAAGGTGTCGAACACTGCCGTAGCTCCAGTTGTAAAAACATAAAAATATCAGTTCATCATCATTATTATAAGAAGTTCATTCAGGGTGGAGTGCAGTGTTAGATTCCAGTCTGTAGAAATACAACAAAAAGTGTTAACTATGTTTCTGGAGGTGTCTGTCAAACCAAATATTTACAAAACTTCAGCATATGTCAAACACCATCTTCACATCCACAGTGATTGCAGCAGTCTGTATTATTTTAACTTGTCTCAACAGAAATATACAATCAGTCCATTGAATCTTGTTATTTGATTTTCTTCTCAAACCAGGATTTATCAAGAAAATTCAAACTTTTGTTCTTTCTGTTCAGTGTTTTGGCAGTAACAACATTAGAGTTTTAACAGTTAATTTGAGAGATAAGATTAATTTTCTCAAATGTATTAATCGGTGCTTGTCTAATTGGATTGGTAGATTACCTGACGGACAATGATCAGACCTTGGATACTAACTCACAAATGGCTATGTCTTGCGTGATTTCTTAACGGCCAAGTGATTGCACTACTGACACAGTCTCTGTTTGAGGAAATTTGGTAATCTCACTTCATAATGTTTTCGACCTTTGTACCAAGCAAGAAAAAAAATTCAGATGAGTGTTCAGTACATCCCTTTTATCCGGGAATGATTCCTAAGACATAATAATACCAAAGGTGTCCATTATTAAAACACATTATGGAAACCAGTTGGAACAATTCCCCTCCCCCCCCCCCCACCCCCCCTGTTGACCATTTAAGCAGTTTAATTCCTGACTGGATTGTGTTTCCGTTTAATATTTACACTGTCGGAATCATATTTTGTCAGTTGTTTAGGAACATGGGCCACATCCTTTTGTTTTTGATTATCTGTGGCATGTAATGTTATACAACGTAGAAATATAAAATGTATCTTCAGTCATTTCTTTACCCCTCAGACTTCATTATCCACTCCTCATTTTATTTGCCTAGAAAGAATAGGGCTGCATCATGACCCACCACAAATAAAACTTTTCCTTAAGACCGGCGTGCCACCTACAAAATAATTTAATTCTGTAAAATTTCACAATCGTTCCCCTAAGCAGCATTAGTCCATCCATTTTTTTTTTTAACCTGTTTTTATTAAGGTTGGACTCTTACATCAGACCAAGTTATTCACAGATTCAAAACAGTTGTAAAATTTGGTGTTTGAGGCATAGTTGCCGACTTCACCAGACATTTGCCTCCATCAAATTACATCACAATTTACGTCCAGCGCCTCCCCCTGCCCTCCAGGTCCTGTGCTCTGTATGGATGGAGAAGTACATGTATGTCCCCTATGAACATTCCAGTTTAACCACATTCCATCCCAATTCCAGGGGCATCTCCTGTTTACTAAAAACCTTTTTTCAGCCAGCATGCACCAGACCATGTTTATCTTCCATTCCTCGACTGATGATATCCCCTTATGCCCCACCAACGTGCGATGTTTCGCTTTGCTATTACCATCCCCAAAGCTGACCATGCTTGTTCTTTACGGGTCATATCTGTTGCTGCCCATATATTGAGGAGGCATAGTTTGGGTTGGAGTGACAATTTCTTTCTACATACCTGTCGTATTTTTGACATTACCCCCTCCCAGTATTTTGGGCTTATTGGGCATTCCCATATTCTGTGGGAGTATGTGCCAACTTGGGTACAGTTTCTGTTACATAGTGCATTTTCTCCCCTCCACCTCCCCCATTGTTTTGCAGGAATAATACATTCTATGAAGTACTTTGAGCTGTATCAATCCAAGGCTAGATGTTATAGCTACCTTCCCGCGAGGAGGACAGTGCTTGCTGCCATTCTTCTTCCTCAGTGTTTCCCTAGTCAGTCTGCCACTGTGAGTAGAGTTGTGTAAGTGTATCAGGTTGGTTATTAATTATCTTTTGATACGTCATGGTGATAGCTTTCCTAACCATATAATCTGTTAGTCTGTCTTCTAGCGGGTGGCCTCTGGTAGATCTTGGTCAGATGGGATAATTGTTGTCAGTGCGTGTTTGATATGTGTGCATCGGAATATCTGTGTCTAACGTTTTATATTCTGTTTGTAATTATGCGAACAAGAGTATTTTCCCTCTGTTCCATAGATCGGCTACCTTTGATATCCCAATAGCATCCCATTTATGGAATCCCAGACATGTATGGAGATTCCCCAGTATTTCTGCCTCCCAAAGTGGAGTAGCCTGTGTTAGTTTATTATGCCCTCCTAGTTTCTTTGTCATTCTTTGCCAAAGGGAAACCGTTGTTCCGCCGGGCCAGTTAAATGTTGATGGTTTGGAGTGGTGTATAGGGAGGTTTTATAGCTCTCGGGACCCATACGCCATCTATCCATCCGATACGCAGGATCGTCGTAAGGGCAGTGTACCCAGTGGTTGATAACCATTAACTAGGCTGCCCAGTAGTATGCTGTTGCTTTGGACAGTGCTATCCCACCACCATACCATTCCTGGGTCAATTTATGGATCGCTATTCGCGGTGGCTTAACATCCCTTAGTCGTGTCCTAATTTCCCCTTCTATCATGTTAAAGTATGTCTTTGGGACTTTGTGTGGTGTATTTTGTAGGATATAGAGGAACCTAGGTTAAAGCCATTATTTTTAAAGAGGGCTGCTTGGCCTAGCAGGGTCAGGGATCTCCAGTGACGCACGTCTTTCTGCAAGCGTGTAATCAAACCCCTGAGATTATGAGCATAAAAAAAGATCTGTGTCGGTCGTTACGAATATATCCCTACACACTGGAAGCCCTCTGTCACTATTGTTGCTTCAGTGTGAGGTCAGGGTTGGGGGTAAGGCCCTTTACTGTGTATGTATGTGTGGGTGTGTGTATGTATGTATGTATATATATATATATATATATATATATATATATTCACTGAAAAAACCATAGGTTTCACACATGTTATAGTTAGCGGAAATTTTACTGATAAAAAACCAATGAAATTGCCCCGTTATAGTTAGTGCTGGCAACTATAACTCACGCGACCGCAATCCTCTGCTGATGCTAATACTGTATTTAGACACTTATTTGCCCATGTCGTCTTCCATACATTTTTAGCTATACATATATTACAAATATTTTTTTTTATAAAGACACATATGTCATCAGCAGAAGATTGCGGTCGCGTGAGTTATAGTTGCCAGCACTAACTATAACGGGGCAATTTCATTGGTTTTTTATCAGTAAAATTTCCGCTAACTATAACATGTGTGAAACCTATGGTTTTTTCAGTGAATTTGCAAGGTTTTTTAAATGCTAATTCCTAACTATAACGTGTGTGAAACCTATGGTTTTTTTCAGTGAATTTGTACGGTTTTTTAAATGCTAAGTTACTTTACGCCATTCGAGGCGTGCGCGCCCACTTAACGCAGTGCGTTCCGTGCACGGTTTTTATCAACTTTAATAAGCCCTGTACATTTGGTGGCCTTCGGCCACCAAAAGCACAGGGGGTGGGGTCAATGTGGATAGTGGTTTTTTTTATTTCGATTTTATAATTTCATGTTACCAAAATATAGTTTTTTTACTGATGTTATAAGCCCTGTACATTTGGTGGCCTACGGCCACCAAAAGCACAGGGGGTGGGGTAAGTGTGGATAGTGTTTTTTTTATTTCTATTTTTTACCGTACGCGTACGGTAAGCGTACTTGGCGAAATTGCCGAAAAAAAAATAAAACCGTTTTTGCTCTTGGGGGATGTTTGGGGACTCCCTCAACATGACTATGTGGGAGGGAGTTGTCAAAACAGCCCCGTAACATGTTTTTGGGCATCATGTTTGATAAATAACACTCAGTGCGAGAGACAAAATGGCGGACGCCGCTTCCTGGTTTCGGCCGATTCGAATGTTTACTAACATCTAAGAGCCAATCAGAATCGCGCTCGCGCACGCCACCGTACGCGTACGGTAAGCGTACCGTAAGCGGGCTCAGATATATATATTGATTTAAAGGCTATTTTCTCAGAATCTACTGAACAGATTTACACCAAACCTACAAAAGGCACTTCCTTGACATAGGGACTACCTCTCTGCCAAATTTCTAGTAATTCTGTTAAGCCGTTCGGGCTGTAGCTCTGTCTAAAGGTCCTATGGAAAAATGCATGGGAAAAACGCGTTTTGGGTCCCCCCTTTTATCTCAGCCCCCGCTTGACGAATCCCCCCGAGACTTTCAGGGTAGGAGCGGAGCGTAGCGCCCCACCTATTTTGAGAAATTCGCGAGGATTCATCGACCGGCGCCAAAGTTATTCAAAATAGAATGTTGCGGATTTCCTATGGAAAAGGGGTCCTAACTATAACTACCTACTGGCGACCGCCAGTAGGTAATATATATATATATATATATAATTTGACCAGGTTATGGAATATCCTGAATAATTCCCGAAGTTGGTGCAGATTTGGAGTGTTACATTAATCGAGGCTCTTGGTGATGCTGCATATATTAGGACATCGTCCGCATATAGGGAAATCTTGTCTTCCCACCCCCTCTTCCATTTTAGACTACAGATCTGATCTCCGCGTATCCAGACTGCTGGGGGGCTCTAAGACGATGGCGAATAAAATAGCTGGCACTGGGCATCCCGGTCTCGTGCCGAGCCAAAACCTCTGGGATACGTGTCATTTGACCACCACTTGCACCAGTGGACCCGCATATAACAAGTGGATCCAGGCCGTGAACTGGGGCCCAATTCCTGTTCGTTCTAGTACCGCAAGCATATAGGGCCACTCAATAGTATCAAAGGCCATGCGGCTGTCTAGAGACTATATTAAAGCATCTTCTTTAATTGTGTCCCTTTGCCCCAGCACCCATGGAGTAGTTGCAAATTGAGGGCCATATTGCATCCAGGCATGAACCCTGATTGGTCTAAGTGTACTAGTTTGGTCACGACTTGAAGTAGTCGTGTTGCGAGTATTTTTGCCAGGATTTTAACTTCAAGTGAAAACTAAACTGGAGTAAACCCGTTGCCCCAGCTGGGACCGTGTCGTGTTCCAGAGTACCGGGGTTAATCCGGGGAGAGGACGAGTAAAGCGGTACTCTGGATCACGATACAGCTGGCCGTGTATTACCCGGGATTCATCGCTCCGTTCCCCTGCAGCTGGGATAATGAACCTTGCAGACTGCAGCCCAGCTACCCACACGCTGCCTTTCCTTGACTTTTGGATCTATATTACAAGACCTCATCCCAGCCACTCAACACTGCCTCCCATCAAGTGACACTTTACAGCAGTTCCAGACGAGCGGATTTCACCCCCTGGATTCTCGCTCCCCTCAGTGACTTCAGAGCACTTTTCAAGAATCATGTAACCACCGTCCTGATGATGACCTTGAGTTAAATAGGTCGAAACGCCGTCGACTCCACAACGCCATTCGCGGCAACCAAAGGGTCATTTACAAACAATGAAAATGTACCTGTAATTGTAAATACTTTAGTTTAACCCCCACTATTTATTGTTTCTTAGCCGCCTCACGTTGTTTCTTAATCACCTGTGTCACTGCGCCGTTCACTCCCTGCAACACTTCCAGTGCACATTTGGTTGTTATGGTTACTGCAATCTAGTTGTGTTTTAGTGCTTCTATATGCAAATAACAACCCTTCCACCCTAACTCTGTCTCCCTGGTCCCTTTCCCATGCTATGTGATTGATACACGTTTGATGAACAGTCCCCTTGTATGATATACCAGTTGAGACGTTTTTGTATTGCTAGGATTTTAACTTCAGCGTTGAGCAGTGAGATGGGACGGTAGGAATTTGTGTTGTCTACTGGTTTGCCTTTTTTGTGTATTACTAATATGGATGCTAATCTCTGGTCTTCAGGGAAAAATACCCTGTTTACTTTCTAGATACCTTTGCCGTAAATGTGAGATTTTTTAGTGGCAGTTAATTTATAAAATTCTATCGGTAGTCTATTGGGTCCCATCGCTTTCCCTGATTGTTTACTTCGGATTGCTGTTGGAATTTCATCGTCTGTAAGGTCGGCATCTAATTGTTGCTGCTCCTCTAACGAGAGCATTGGCATGGGAAGGTCTTAGGCCTCTTCGGCAGTGGCCAGTGCGGTAGGGAAATACAGATTTTTAAGATGTGTAGCGAAGGCCTCTCTATGTCTTGAGGACGAGACATTGTCGAGTTATTTATTGTTAAAGTGCTTACCCAGCGGTTTGCTTTTTCTCGCTTATCTAGCCATGCGAAAGTTTCCCAGTGTTCATAGATTTTGTGTCTTGTGGTGAGGAGTCGAGGTTTGGTCGTCTCTGAGGTCAGTGCGGTGTATTCTTGTTTTTTAATCTGGAGTATGTGTTTGGTTGAGTCGTGCGAGGTGAGTGTTAAATTGCATTCACAGTGCAGTAGGTCCCGCTCCAGTTCTTCTAGTGTTTTTTCTTTTTCAGGGATGTGGAGTTCCTATAGCCTGACGCCTGGGGCATATTGTTTGGGGTCAAGGGCAACACAAATTCATGTGTAGTTTGTCCTTGGGACAAGTAGGCCCAATCCCCTGCAGCACAAACCCTTTGGCTGCCAGTTTCCAATACCACATTATGGATCAGGGAAAGGCATTGCCTGCCGTTTAGGTAATATTTGTGTCCATGTTGTAATGCTGTTCATACCTGTATTTGTTTCATTAATGCAAAGCATTTACTATTCGAGTGAGAGCTCTAAGTAAATGTAAGTTCAGACTGCACTACTGACAATGGTTGCTGTATAAAAATGTGTACACACGTTTTCAGTGTTTAGCAATGTGAGGTTATGTATACTGCTCCCAGAATGCTCTCTGATTAGATGCAAATATTTGCAGAAGCTTGAAAGCAAGATTTATGATGATGATTCTTTGGTTTCCAAATAAAATGTTCACCAAAAATATTTTGCTTAACTACTGTAAAATTGTATGTACCATTTGCTTTGCTGCATCATTTAGTAAAATGTTGATGTATGCTAGTATTTTCCCAAAATATTCATAATGGAAAGTCAGTGTAACCTGTTTTATTAAGATTATGGGAAACATAAAAATAAACAGGCATTGGTAAAGCCAGAAGGTCTGAAATTGTTGGTCAGCCTTTTGGTTTTGTCAATGCGTGACTTGTTTTTGTATGGTTTTTGTAAAACCTTACTGGTGTGGGAGCTGCTGGGCCCTCTCCATTATAACAAACCTTGGCAAAAACAAAAAGGGTTTTAGTCTCTTAAAGTACACATTGCCACAGTAGTTCCTGGCACTGAACAATAAGACTGTCGATATGCTCCTTGTGAATGAACAGAATGTTGTCACTCAGAGTGAAGCTAGCCAATAGACTGAGAGAAAAAGACAGAACTGTAATAAATACAAAAGGTCATTCATTGTTAACGCCAGACCTAATTAGGGCCCCAATTATTAAATAAAGTCTCAAAAGTGCACCCATGTCCTTGCATTAAGTGTGGATGTACGACTTTCGTAAATTCTCAAGACTTTCCAGAAGTAAGCCAAGAAATAGTACTCCTAGATAATATTTGTGAACTGCATTTTAGCATGACCAAATATACAGGTGTAGATTTGCAAGTTCCCTTTCTCTCCAACCACTTTCTTTCCAAACCTGGAAGAAGTTTTGTTTGCCATGGTCAGGAGTACATTTCCAACCTTTCTCAGTATGGGAACAGATTAGAGAAGAGTTGGTGAAAATCCTTAAAGCATGCAAGTTGGTAGGTTTGCAAAGACTCAAAAGGGCATCCAACCCTGTTGCTTACCATTACCTTCAGCCCCAGTATGCAGATCTGCGGAAACGTGGCAACATAAGGCGATTGCTAGTATTCAAACCCTACTATGAAAGGAAACCTGGCATCATGAAAGAGTCTGTTTCAGAGCTCTTATACAATGCTATTGCTGCCATAATCTGTCGCCACATTACATGGTATTAAAGGGACAAGTGGATTTTGTTACCTGCGATTGACCTTTTATTGTTGGTTTAAACGCTTCCCAGAGTATCTGTGGAGAGTCTATGGATTCCTCCTTTTCTTTGAAATAGTTGTCTGTGGATTTGGTAAGATTAGTTTTATTGTGTGGGACTTTGAGATACCATGGATTAAGTGAAATTGTCCTGTGCTTGGGTATCGTCCCAAGAGTGTAGTGCCCCCATATCGGGAAGTGATCTGAAATGCCTCTTGCTAAGTGTGTTATTGCTTTGAAGTTGGGCAATTGGTTGGCTCGCTTGATAATGCTGTCTATTCGTAAGTGGCTGTTGTGGGCCCCTGAGAAAAATGTGTATTGTCTTGTGTGAGGGATCTTTTTGCGCCATACGTATACCATCCCAAGTGCGTCCAAGAAACCCTTCAAGTGAGATCTGGGGTGGGGTATGCTTCTAGGTGGCAGTCAGTCTTCCTGATCACAAAGCGTCATGTTCAAATCCCCTCCAAGTATGATGTCACCCGATGGGAAGTTAATCATAATCGTGCTCCAGTGTGTTAATGCAGTCTTGTGTAATGTAGGGGGACATATACTGAAGCAAATCTGAAATCCCTGCCCTCCCAGCTGCCAGATACGGCTGCAAAGCGGCCATATTAGTCTATGTGGGGTTCCCAACTATGAAGGGGAAGCCGTTGCGGAGTATGCCTGTCTCTCTGGATCCTGAAGTGAAGCCAGAGTGTGCGACAAGTTTATATCCCAATCTATTAAGTGCATTGCATGTATGTCCGATTAAATGAGTTTCTTGTAGGAGGACTACATCAGGCAGGTGTTTCTTGATATATTGAAGGACTATTCCTCTTTTGATCTTATCTCTCAGTCCGTTAACGTTACAAGAGAGCAATCTGAGTGATTTCTCAGTCTTTCCATTATGTATACTTTGATTTGTCATAGCCATTGTCAGGGTGTATATAGGTTTGTATTTCGCAAAGGAACAGTATCTGTAGCTGAACTGTGGCATCTATTTGATCAGGGCACTGCCGTTTGTTTGTAAACAATGTCCAATTTGGATTAAAGTGCTGTTTTGTCTGATTTAAAAAAAAAAAAAAAAAAAAGCAATGTCTAGTTGGGTTTCCTTATTTACCCACCCATTACTATAACTATTCAAGAAAACATAAACGTAACAACCCTCTCCGCCTTCCTGCATGACGGTGTGTGAACTCCATCCCCTCCGCCCCCCCTTGGCGGTAGGAGCTTGAACCTAGTTGTCCCGCATATAAACTGGACAATGTGTTTTGTTAAGGCATGTTACTATACATTACAGTTCTTAGTCCATTTTTTTTCTTGTCTAGTTCTGTATCTTACAGAGCCGGTTTTGGGGGATGCCTACCTGGTAGATTGCATGGTTTCTAGATCTGGTCCGGTCATATTGGTTAAGACTTGAGTGTCTTTGTGGGAGCCATCACCACACGGTGTTCTCTTTAGTGCTCTCCTTCCGGGCTAGCCTGAGTTCCGCCATTTGCGGGTTGCGTCACTTCCGGAGTGTCGTCTACGTCTGTCGTTCATTCTTTTATCTCTTACTCTTCGCTAGCCTTCGAGCCAATCCCACGCCTCCTCTGGTGCATCGAAGAACCACGTTTTCCCCTCTGCTTCTACCCTTAGTTTGGCCTGAAACAGCATTGAGTATTTCATGCTGTTGGAAAACCACACTCCCACTCCGCAGGGTGGTGGTGGTCTTCCGGACACACTGTGGTAGCTTGGCTCGAGTGGTCAGGAAACAGGCACCGTGCTAAGCATACAATATACCCATACAATAACCATGCGTGCATCCGTTCCAAAAACGACTCTACACCGTAAAAATTATGAAAATATCTTTCTTTATCTTTTTCTCTTAGTTGCTGATTGGGAAAATAAATAAGTCAATCACAATATACAAATTTTAAATAGTGCAGGTCAAATAAATACTGTCTGGAGATTCAATAAATAGGGGTGATCATAAATATAAAGGACATAAATAACAGTGCAGGTAATACAGGCAATTAAATATTCTGAGGCAATAAATACTGTCACCAATAAATATTGTACACCAACAAGTCCTGTGGACCAATAAATATAGTGAAGCAATAAATAGGTTAACCACAATAAATACAGGGCCCCCCAATAAATAATTAAGAGTATACAGCAACACTCATGTAATCAGATCACTTTTCAATTCCTAAGGGCTGATTTGGCCCAGGCACAGCTTGTAGGGTTGTGGAAGGCTTGAGGGGTTCTACTCCCTGGCTGGGACAAGGCTGAGGCCTAAACTGAGGTAGATCAAGGGGGGAATACCAGTGCCCTGGCTTTCTCTCTCCACACAACCTCTCTAGGTTAGTCCCAATTCACCCCTGGCACAGTCAGGTTGGTTCCAGCACCTCCCTAGCCCCTTAGAGCAGTCTCTCAGGTCTCCACAGGGCCTTAGGCGCCCTCTACTCCACTTGCTGCCCTTTTTCTGATGTTCCGACGCCGCTGGAGTCGTGTCGATGCCGTGAGGCGGTTCCGGTTCGGTGTCGGCGGCCTCGGTACAATGTCAGTTCTAGACGACGCCGGTAGGCGGTTCCGGTCCGATGTCGGCGGCCTCTGTTCGATCTCGACCTCCGATTCGACGGCGTCGGGCAGTCTCTACTCGATGTCGACTTCGGGCGGCTCCGGTCCGATGGCGCTCTCGGCTTCGATGACGTCGGCCGGCCTGGCCTCGATGTCGACTTCCGGCGACTCCGGGGTGCGATCCTCACCCCCGACCTCCGGTGCTCCTCCTCTCAGGTTCCGGGCGACTCCGGAGTGCGATCCTCACTCCCGACCTCCGGTACACTTCACCTCGGTCTCCGACGACTCCGGAGGGCGGACTTCACTCCTCCGATGACGCCGCTCACTCGACCTCGGTTAACTTCCTCCTCGACCTTTGGTATTCCTCACGACCTCCGTCGGCGCCCTCTCACGACCTCAGGCGGCTCCGGGTACGACGTCTGCTTCTTCAGTCAGCGCCGCTTCTCCACCTCGGGCTCCAGGTCTTAGGCTACTCGACGCCGGACTCCAGGGAAACCAGTTTCCAGGTCAGGATCTTGCTGCTTTCTGCTTCTAAGGCCTGTTCCTGCTGTCCAGGTCCTTAGGATGAGTTTTTCTGGCTTCTTCCCACACAGGGCTACAGGCTGGGATCCATCAGTAGGGACTAGTATCAAGGGTGGGTTTATGGACCCCACTCCAGGCACAAGTTTCCACCCCTGCTGCTTCACTCCTTCCTCCTTCACTGTTGTGCTGCTCTCTCTTCACCAGTCAGGGGCCAACTGCCAGCTCCAATTGCCAACACTCTGTCTTAACCTCCCAACATTCTAAACCGCCTCCAACTGTCACAGAGTTCTGGAATGTTCTGGAAGGTGCTGGTAGGTTCCAGTGGATGCTGGTGATGTCACAGGTGGCCACCATTTTGTGCTCCAGGCCCTCAGACAGAAGTTTCAGGGGTAGATAAAATGGCTCCCTGAATCTGCAGCAACACTAAAAAGTCTGGTGGTTCCCAAAAAGGAAAAATTCAAACAGGGTTTGAGGCAAAAGTGGGACAAAATAAATAATGATGAGGAGGGACCACCCAAAGGGCTGACAGGTCTAACACATGCTCTTGTCTCTAAGGGCCTTTTTAACTTCCAGGAAGTTACGTCTTTGTTTCGTCACTCAGAGGGTTAAGTCTGGGGGAATAAAAGGTGATGGTGTTACTTTCATAATTTACTGGCAGTGCGCAGCAGGCCATTTGTAATATATTGTCTCTGAAGTTAAAGACCCTGGCCAGTAGTGGTCTTGGTAGTGCACCTGGTTTGGGTCGGCCTCTGAGAACGCGGTGCACCCTTTCAATAGAAAAGTGGTTAGAGAGGTTTCGTTGTTTTAAATAGTTAGTGATGAAGTCTTGTATGAAATAGGTCTGCTGCCTTGCCCTCCGCCCTTTCCGGAACTCCAATAATTCAGATGTAGTTTCGCCTTGATCTGCCTACATAGTCATCTAGTTGTGCGCCCAGTTGCTTACTAGTGGCTTGTAGTTTATGGACTTGTTTCTGGAGTGTTGATGTTTGTTACAAGCGAATGCGTGGCATCTTAGACTTTTTTTACTCTGGTGTCCATATTTCGGAGATCAGCGCTTATAAGTGATACCTCTGTTGAGACTGAGTCAATGCGTGATTCAGTGGAGGTGCGCTCAGTGGTTATGGCCGCCATGATGTCGTGTAAAGTGAGGTCGCCTTGCTCGGCTGTCGCTTGGGATTGTGGTTGAGGGGGCTCTGTCTGGTTGTTTGCACCTTCTTGATTATTTCTTTTTGCCAGAAAAATTTGTCAAGCTTGGGCTGCTTGAGGATGCGCCCTCCTCTGCCACCCTTCATGTTGTTGGCACGACATTTGCGGCCTTTAGGCTCAGTTTCTTGTGGGCAACCTGGTACTCTCCGCCGCCTGCCTAGGCGTATATGTCCAGCGGCCTGTCTGTTTTCTGTGGTGGACCTTCCTTTGAGAGACCTGCGTCTCTTGCTACTGGCCACTGATGTGATTACTATTCGCAAGTGACTTGAAAAAAGGGGTGTGTGTGTATGTGGCAGTTTTGGGATTTATTTTCCCTTTTTGTGGGTAGTTTTAATGCTTGCGGAGTACTACTTTCCCTCAGCTATTTGAGTGTGGCCTGGTCTGGCTGGGTCGACTCGATGCTTTTTAGTTAGCGGGCCCCGCTCTTCTTGTAGCTCAGTTCCTCTGCAACAGCATCCGGTCACTGTAGGGGATACTGAAGGATTTTCACTACCACGCGTGAGCTGGGTATTCCCTGTTTACTTTGTGTAACTTTATGGCATCTGGCCCCCTCTTCCTATTGTCTGTTCAATCTCCCGGGATCTGGCGAAGGAAACTTCCCTCTATTTGCTCCTCTTCCGCAGGACTGCGTAGGCCTTATGGGCGCGGCATGCCTCTCCTGGGTGTGTGGCGAGCGTAGCGCCTCTCCTGGATTTTGTCGTCCTCCACACTTTGCCTGCCCACCGCTGTGTCGCGTTTCGCTGCTGCGTATTACCTCTTCGGAGGAGAGAGGATGCGGAGGCTGTGGGGAACCAGTCCCCGGGACCTTCTGGGTGATCCCTGTCCTCCACTACACTGAACCGGCGATCTCTTCAGCCTTCGTCGTGGCAGTCCCGCATTGAGTGCTCTGTGGGTCGGCGCCAGCTGGATGTCGGCCCTCGCTGCGCAGATTCAATGCAGACTGTGCCGGACTCTGGTTTTTGGATGGATTTACTGGGGTTTTGCAGCGCGGGTAGCTGGAGCCGCGTTAGAGTTCAGCCATCTTCCTCGGCTGCTAGCAATGCCCTAGTCCATCCATTCTTATTTAGATGACCTGTGTCAGAAGTTCTCAAGGTAACGGGGAAGAGTTTCAGTAACAAACATACAGTGTATTAGACTGAATTTAATGAAAAGTAGAGTAAGAAAAGTTTCTTTTCTAGGAATTTTGAGTTTACCACATATCTACTACTTCGGTCTGTTTCCTATTTGAGATTTATACTAGAATTTAGCAAATAAAAAAAAAGACAGAGTAAACTTATTTTAAATGTTTTTTTTTTTTTAAAGCGCTTTATTGAAAAACTTGCACATCTAGTGAAAAGGTATACAGGCGGGGATTCCGCAAATTAGGAAGGAGAGACTCATGTAATACATTCATCATAAGAGCAATTGTACATTGGTGGACCACATCAGTGCACGAGAGGGAACAGCGGGGGATGAAGCAGAAGGGACCAGGTGGAGTGCCCAGCAGAGGCAAAGTGCAGGCAGGAGAGGCCTCAGAGAGCCAGTAGTGAGCAGAGAAGGGGAAGCAATCCTCTACGAGCCAGCACCGGCGGCCACTGCTGGCGAGTAGCCGGCAGGGAGCACGAGAGAGGTCGCAGAGGGTCAGGCGATCTGGCGTTGGAGCTATGTAACCAGGGGACCCCAGATGTCAAGCAGTCGCCGGCGTCAAGTCCCAGAATTCGAATAGAAGCGTTTGACAACGCGCCGCATCCTCAAGCCAAGCGCCAACCTTAGGCGCGGGTCTTCGACCCCAATGCATTGCGACCCTGCGTCGTGCGAGGACGAGCAGCATAGCGGTGAGCCGACGGGAGGCATCGGGACAGTGTTTCACAACGCCTAAAAGGCATAGCAACGGGTCAGATAAGACAGGCGTGGAAGTAATCTCAGTGATGGCGGTGCACACATCACGCCAATATGCAGAGACCCTGGGGCACGGCCATGCAAAATGAGAAAAGTCAGTGGCGGGGGCAGAGCAGCGGAGACAACTATCGCTGGGAGCGAGGCCTAGTCTATTCAGCTGGGCAGGGGAGCGGTACAGTCTATGCAAATATTTAAAATGTAAGTGGCGCAGGCGGTAGTTAAGGGTCAGCCGTTTAGTCTGCTTGCAGCAGTACAGCCAGATCTCCTGAGAGAGAGCTCGGTGCCTAGGTACTCACTCCACGCAATGCGGGCCCGGTCAGCGGATATCGAGGAAGCTGCCAGTGTAAGGGCATAAAGTCTGGAGACCATCTTATGGGGGGGAAGCGGAAGTCTATGCAAGGTTGATGGCAGCCATCGCAGGAAGGGGGCTGTGGAAACGTGGGGTGCAGCTCACGACAGGCCACTCTAAGTTGGTGGTAGAGCGGGGTGTCCATGGGGCTGGATTTGGCTGGAAGATAAAAGAAGTCACCGGCAGGGTAGAGGTCAGATAGCGTGGAGAGCCCCAGGCAAGTCGCACGTTTTACCATCCCGGCCGTTTGCAGTGAAGGGAATACTGGATTGTATGCGATGGGAATGGCATTGGCGGAGAGCAAGCTGATCGGAGTGGCAAGGGGGCCGCAAGGTCAGCTTCCAGGGCTTCGGATGTAACCAGAAGTGAATGTAGCTGGCATGGGCACCAAGGGCATATAATATGAAATCTGGGTCACCAAGCCCGCCGCACGTTAATGGGAGAGTAAACTTATTTAAAGTATGCCTGACCCATATGCACTTTATTTCATACGATATGGAAACCTCTTTTATGGTTGAAAATAAATGTCTTTGATAAATGTATTAAATAAAAGCAACATGTAACTAAATGCAGGGATAGTATGGGTGTAGGCATATTGTTCAGGGATAATGCTCCAAACAATATTAAAATTTTAATGTTACGAAATATTAAAACAAGTTACTGAAAGAAATTTTAATTGGGTGTGCCAGTCAGGTGCTAGAGGAGCAGATGTCTGCATAAAATGCAGAATTGAAATCCATAAGGGTGCTGTTGGTGCGCAGCATCAATTAACTTTAGTTGTGTCACTATGGTGTGCCCAGACGTGGGTCCCATGCTCAGTGTCACTGGAACCAAGCTGGCTGTTGAGCCCATAACTAGAGTGAAACAAGGTCTGAGTTACTTGTGTTACGGTCCAGGGAGGACTCCGCTTGCCAGTTCGGGCTGAACTGTTTCCATAAGAAGCACGGTCCAGACTGATTTGCATATGGCTGGGTCCAAAGTGAGGTGGCATGGTGAACAAAAGAACAGTGGGTTGGGGTGCTACCCTGAGCTATTGCCAGTGGTTAGATTCATTTCAAGCAGCCTCCCATCATATTTTGTGCTTCTTGTTTGCCTTCGCACCAGCGGTGCGAGAAAATATTTTGGATTCAAAATGCAGGTACATTTTAAAGTTGTTTAAGACATGTGGCTTTGGGGCGGGAATGTTGGTTTCGCCCCAAAAATATGAATGTTTAAATATGTTTGATATTGTTGAGTGTTCACTTTAAAACCCATTTTCAAGTTTGCTTGTGTACTCCAGTGCATCAGTTTCCCCCTCTCCTGCATTATATAACAAGCATCTACATAAAAAACAGAAGTATGCGGGTCTAGTGTCCTTGTGGTGGAGTGGTGTTAATCTAGTGTTCTTTTCTGTTTAACCAGTGTCGGGCTGTTGCGGAAGGGTGCGCTGGAAGTCTCCTGCGGTGGGGTTGTCAGTATGTCTTGCTTAGTTGCATCCAAAAACAGTTGATGGACAGAATGCAGAACAATGTCATACATTCACCCCAGTACAGAGATCTGGGCCTAAATCCATCGTTTTTTGCTCACCATGCCATTCTAGTTTGAACCCAGCCATATGCAAATCAGTCTTGACCCTGTGCCTCATGGGCACAGTCCAGCCCGAACTGCCAAGCCAGGTCCTCCCTGGACTAGAAACAAGCATCCTAGGACCGGTTTCGGGGTTTCACCCCTCTTCAGCCAGGATAGCTTGATTCCAGTGGCATGGAGAGCACGGGACACACGTCTGGGCAAACGCTCCGTCCATCATCCCCTTTGTTATCGCTTTGTTCGCCCTAAGTTGGCAGGGTATGCCCAGACGTGGGTCCCTTGCTCATTTTGCCACTGGATTCAAGATAGCCTGGCTGATGAGGGTTATGAACCAGAAACCGATCCCAGGATGCTTGTTTCCAGTCCAGGAAAGACATGGCTTGGGAGTTCGGGCTGGACTGTTCCCATGAGGCACAGGGTCAGACTGATTTGCATATGGCCATGTCTGAACTGGGGTGGTGGAGTGAGCTAAAGAATGATGATGGATTAAACCCAGATCAGTTGACTGGGGGTGATTGTTTGATTTGCTCAAACGCTCCGTCCATTATCCCCTTTGGTATCGCTTTGCTTAGTTGCATGGCACTGTATTTATATATGTGGCAGTCCCGATGTATTAAGATCTACTCCACCTGTGTCCTACAATTACCATTTTTCTAACCTTTTTTTTTCCCTCTGAGGTCTGGTAATGCCCTGTTAGCCACCTAAGGTGGTTCTTTATCTAATCCACTACTAGATACAAATGATTACAATTCCTCATCCCATAACTTTGCAGTTGGTCACCTACAGAGGCCCATTTATTTTTTCTTCCCTGTGCAGCGCCATGCTCCCTAAGTTTAGTATTGACCTAAACTTTTGTTGGGAATAGAGGGGCCACTGCAGTGCTTAATTTGTAAACAAATAAGTGCCGGGGCTCTCGTCAGGAGGCCACCGCAGTTTGCACCACACATTGCCACATAAACAACTACAGTAGTTACACAACTACTAACCATCACACTTCAGTGTGACATTTTAGACTGTTAGAGGCTGCCAAAGCTTTAAGAATGGCTTGGGTGGCAGGTATTTGTTGTTTTTAATGTATACTGCATTAACGAGCAACAGATTTTCTGCTAATCTTTAAATTCCAAAAACAACGCCACCATGTGGCAGCTGACATAAGTGCCGGTTCAGGCAATTAAGTGCCTGTGCTGTGCACCGGAAACCACCGGCTCAAATTAAGTACTGGGCCACCATGAATTTCTGTTGCAGTGATGGCTCTCTTTGCTACCCAAAGGATACATTTAATGAATCTGTTATGATTACATTTCGGGTGAGGAAAGAGGCACAGCAAGCAACTCTCTGTGGTGTGAATGTTGGCTATCCTATTGCCCCTTGCAAATGGTTAGTGATTTCCTCGTAAAACTGGTTCGTAACAGGATAGTCCCATACCATGTGCAAAACATACTACCTGTGAGCCTACATCCATGACAGTTTGAGTCTGCACTGTAGATCTTGTTGATCCTTTTTGAGTTGAGGTACGTTCTGAGCAAATAATTAATTAAATTGAGTGTACTTGGACAAGGAATTTCTGGATACCTTCTGAGCATATCGGTGGTTTCAACAAGTTCTCTTCTCCCAGCTCCCTTCCTAAGTCCACTGTCTGTTTGTTGTTGGACTATTTGTGTTGATCTTGGCGAGAGGCCTTATGGAACTGGTCACTAATTTTTTTCCCTCCCATATAAACAGTGATAACTCTACTTAGTGTGTTTGGGACTTTTCCCCCTGCTCCCCCACCCCCCAACGAAGCGTGTGCATTAATGTTGTGTAGAGTTGCCCTTTTGGTAGTTAACACCCTCAGTCAAATCAAAGAAAGATTTAAATTTGCTTGAGGAGAAGCAGTCCTTTATAGTTGTTAATCCTGCCCTTATCTAGGCTTCCAGTTGTTGTGTTTAGTATGCCCTGGATCTGTTTAAAGCTACCAATGGCAGACCCAGGACATATATAGGTGCCAGGTATGCTCTCTATGGAGAGGGTATTCTCTATGCATACCCTCTCCAACTCGGTACTGCTGCATGCAGTAAGCACAGGTGCTCCCTGCAGCAGCAGTTGTGTGATTTCGGAATAGGTTGTTCAGGGCATCCATCCCTTCCTTCTGTGCAGACCATTGGATTTGGGCAGCTCCGAAACATAAATTGAAATCTGGGGCTCCTTCCATGCCTGAAAGTTTGATTTTGTCGAGTGCTAGTCTGTGTCTCTTTGCCCTGTTTTGCTAGCAGTGAGGTCCAAGTGCCTGGAAAAAATGTCTTCGGAAGCCAGATTGGTAAATTAACCAAAGTGACAGAATATTTGAATAGTTAAAGCAGCTTTACTATTTTTACCAGCACTACATGGTCCACAGTGGTAGCGACTTTCAGAATTCTGCTCTGCTCTCTAAACATTTGCAGGGCCCTGCTCAAATTCCCAGAGTAAAGGTCTACCTCAAAATATATCAACACTCCTTAGTATCTACATTTCTGTGATCCTCTGAAGATACCACATTCATGCAGTTGATGGGGACTACAGAGCTGCCCAGTGAGAAACGCGCCGTATTTAACCGTGGTCACCATGAGGCCCGGTGTCAGTTTGACCTCCTTGAGGGAGTTGACTGTTATCACCAGCATAGTGCTGTCGTCTAGCAGGAACAGTAGGAAGTCACCTGCATATAGAGGGGTGTACTTAATCCGTCAGTCTCTTTGATCTCAGTCTTCATTATGCTTGCACAGGGTTCTCTCGCCAGCATAAAAAGCATGTATAAAAGTGGGCATCTTTTGTTTTTGTCTCAATTTTGTACTTTAAGAGATCAAAACCCTCCAGGCATGAAAGGGTCCCTCATGTAGGGCCGGGGGGAATGCTGGGTTAAAATGGATCGGTGTAAAGGGGGAGGGAAACAAGGTCCTTCTATCGTCACCAGAGACTTAGTCCCACATCTTCAGTGTACTACAATGTAAGTGTTTTTAGGTCTGTCCTGTCTAGGGTGCCAAGTCCCAAATTGTCCTTCCCGTTACGCTGCGGTCCCTATGCAACCAATGTTGTGACCATTCTACCAGGACTCTCAGTGGTGCCGCTTTATAATATAATTGAATATCTGGGAGACCAACACCCCCTTCATTGCGAGAGCGACGCAACAGGGAGTAGGAGAAGCGTGCTCGGCTTCCCTGCCACATAAAGTGGAGAATCGTGGCCTTCACTTTCCGAAAGAAGTCAACCTCAAGCTCAATAGGTAAGGCTTGAAACAAATAAAGGAGCTTAGGCAAGAGAATCATCTTTACGGCGTGATTTTGACCTAACCATGACAGGAAAAGAGGTTCCCATTTCGTGAGTTGTGTTTGAAAGTTGGGACTTTACTACTCCTAAACTGAGAAAAATCCTAACTTTAAGACTTTCGGTATTCACAGAAGGCATTTAGGAGTCCTAAAGTTAGGACTACTAACTTCTGTGAATACCAAAATGGTAGTAAGATTAGGATTTTGTCTTAAGTTAGTTCTGTGAATCGGGCCCTGAGTATTTAAAAAACAAATAGTGTATTTAAGAGGATACGGAACATAAAGAAGGCATTCAGGGTGATTATTTAAAATTAGTAATGTAAAGGTTAAACGTTTGGTGGGCAAGGTATTGTTTTGATTGCTTTTGAGTTACAGTTTAAGAGGATAAGTTCAGTGCGTTTTGGATTTATTTTGTTAACAATAACTTCATTTTAATTGTTCTTTTAAAGAATTTGAGTATTTTTCATATGCAGGTTTTTTTATGTAATTTGTTATGAGCAGAAATAAAACCATTTACCGTAGCATTTATTTTGTTAGTTAAGCATTGGCCACGGCAACGGGTACGGCCAGGAAAAGCCTGATTGTTTTAATGTATTAGATTTCAAAATGATGTAGTAGGCATTAAAAGTGTAGCAGTTACGAACAAAAATGCGATGGTTGTCCACCTGTTTGTAAAAAGGCATAAAAGGACCGTTGCAAATAAATAAAATGGCAATAAACAGATTGGTTTCCAACACTGTCACTGAATTGAACTATTTTTTAAGCTGATGCGCTCAGATAAAATGCGGTCACTCGCATTGAAGAGAGCCAATAGTTGACATGGGCTATCTCTTTTTCCCATGCTGTGATGGGAAGCAAAATGTGACCAGACCAGTGAATCAAGAGTGTTGTCCAAAAGAATATTTGAAATACATGATGAGGTTAAGACTGCTTAAAAAAAAACCAGCATTAGTTTAGTTATAGTTATGTCACAGTTGCCATAAGACAGTAATTTCTTGCTTTCTTAACTATTTAATCTACTTAAACCACCCCCTGCAAAAAAAAGTGAATTAAGTCTTGTTTAAATCTGTCTGGCAAGGGCCAAGAAAGGGGGTTGGGGTGGCAAACAAGTTCCATAGGATTATTCGATGTTCCATACACTTATCACTAAATTACCATTAAATCTGGATCCCTGTCCCCAGATGTATTTAGTAAACTCTCCCACTCTGTTATAGACCAGATTATCTAATTGTTACAGCTATCTTTGACGGAAGGTGTGGTCCCTAAAATCTGGAAAACCGCTTTGATTACCCCTCTACTAAAAGAGACCCCCTCACTTGGTTGAATTATAGACCCATATGGCTGCTACCGACTCCAACCAAAGTTTTGAAGAAATATGTACATCTACAACTTACTAGGCATACAGAACTCAATGACTTACTACATCCCTCACAGTCTGGGTTCCGTGCAGGGCATACCACAGAATCTGTGCTTCTTGATGTCACAGTTTTTGAAGCGCCAATTAGATGAAGGCGGAGCTACTGCACGGGTCTTGTTAGATCTCAGTGCAGCATTTGATACTGTTAATCACTCTATGCTCGTACACAGGCTAGAGGGAATGAGAATACATAATACTGCCTTATCGTGGATAAAATCTTTCCTGTGTGATCGCACCTTCCAGGCACACACTAACAAACCTAGGTCAAAACCACATAGTTAAACTTCTGATGTGCCTCAAGGGCCACCTTGAGTCCTCTCCTATTCAATCTGTATGTTGGGCCATTTACAGAGATAGTGGAGAACTGTGACCTTACACTTCTCGTATGCAGACAATGCACAAAATGTGGTATATCTGTCATCAAAGGATAACCAGAATGTGATAGTTTTGTACTTGTCTCACCCAAGTTTCATCTTGGCTGAATATCCACTTTTTAAAGTTGAATGGAGAGAAGACGGAAGACTTGCTGGTAGGTGACCCCTCCACCCACCCCTTGGGGTTCCCACCTGCAGCCTGTGATTATGGGTACTCCCTCCTAGCCCAGTGCCAGTTGTAAAGAACCTGGGTGTTTTGTTGTACTATAAACTAACTATGAGACTGCAGATTACCAGGTTGACAGCCACCTGCTATGGCAGTTTGAAGTGGCTCAGAAAGATCATGTACTGCCTCACTACTTCTGCCCAGAGATCCATAGTCCAGGCCATGGTTATCTCTATGCTGGACTACGGAAATGCCCTTTATCTGGGATTTGCAAATTATCTACATCAGCATCTCCAGGTTGCTCAAAATGCTGCAGCACTCCTTTTGTTACGACCCATCAAGTTTTCCAGCTAGTTAGCTACTGACTCTTCACTGGCTACCCATAGAGCAGCACGTGCAATTTAAAGCACCGTGCTATACGCACAGATGCCTAACAAACAACCTGACCTCTCTACCTGAGATAGTTGGTGTCCCTGTACTCACCTGCACGCTCACTAAGCTCCAGTCAACTGAGACTGGCCGTAGTTCATAGAATCATAAAATCCCGCCAAGGAGGCCGAGCTTTTTTCTTATCAATGACCAAGGCTTTGGAACAATCTGTCTACAACATTGAAAGATTGCGGTTCATTTCTTGTACTCAGGAAACTCTTAAAAACATGGTTGTTTCCTTCCTCTAATTTCTCTTAAATTCTGCTGCTTTTGATGATTACACGGTGGAGTGCCCCCCCCCCCCCGTGCGAACTTAGTGCTGGGAAACCTTTTTTAGGATACCATGCGCAAAATACCATGCATAATGTTAATACAGAAAATAAGAATGAACACAATTATGCCAAATTTGGCACAAAGGTAGATTATAACTCGGGGATTGTGCTTTTGATGGTTTGGTGTAAATGTTAGAAGTAGTTTTGTTAAATTCGTTTTTTGAAGGGTGCTCTTGTTTGTTATGAAGATATTACATTTCAGTTATACCTGGACGATTGATTTGAGATCCTCCTCGGAATCTCAAATCCACAGAGCATTTGCAAACAGAGTTTTGCATAAGGGCATACCTGGCCTCAAAAACCATATAAATGTTACCAGACCTGCAGGTCTAGTTACTTGAATAATCTACGGGACCTAACTGTAATGTGCATGACCCATAAACTAGTCTCAAATTGTCTGATCTTAGGCAAATATTTTATTTCACCTAGTCTCCTTTTTCTTCATTATCATATATTAGGGCACCTTCAAATGTGTGTGTTCAGCATGTCTGCTGTACATAAACTGTTTTGTTTCATTTAATACACTAACAGGGGTGTGTAATTTTAAAAATAATCTACTTGGCCAAGGGACAAAATGCTACTAAGATCTACATGTCCTGAAAAATCCACTTGTCCTACCAACTCCCGACATAATTATAAGAGCTGACAGAGAAACATTCCCTATCTTTTATTTTGTTTTACACGTTGTTGCATTTCTACAGCACCGGGTGCTCCTGTCAAGGGCCTGAAGGAGACTCTGGATTTTCTGAAAAGTTACCACCTCGTTAGCTTTGCATGACCGGTAGATTTATTAAGTTGATTTATAGCACGCCATCATGTCCTTTAAAGCATGAATTTTGTAGACAGTGGGTTTAAAATATCTGTTTTGGATGTTGCAAGGGGGTTTTGAAAGTGCTCCAGTTTTGTTGTGGCAAGTTTGCAGTTGTATTTAGGCAGGACGTGAAACAGAATGGTGCATTTTTGGTTGCAGGGTATTTGATCATGCTGATCATACGTCATGTCACAAGCTTGAAACCAAAATTTGCGTAACAACGAAGGACACCTTGCAGTGGTGTAAGCTCAGCACGCAATGAACAGCATGGTAATTTGTAACATTTATAAGGTGCAAACTAAGTTACAGGTAAGTAATGTTTTTCAATTCTTTTGTTGGACCTTTGCTGGGAAAGGATCGTGTGTTTGGGAGGTGCCAATTCTTTACCGCGGTCTAAAAATCTGGGTATTTTTGAAGTATCCGTATTCTTGACTGGGAGATTTTCCAGAGTGTGACTCGCAGTGCCAGTCTGTACCAGAGACACATTCTTTAGCAGTAGGTGTGACGTTTGAGTTGAAGGAAGATCGGTCCTGTATAATGGATGGTTTCGTGTGCGATGCAGAGAGCCATGAATGAGCTGTTTCTTGCAGCCAGTGTCATTCTTGAAGAATGTGAGTGATAGGATTATGCATACATGGGTGTTGACATTGTCTGATGCCTGCATTCGTTAATTAGCTCAAAGTTGGGGAGAAAAATAGCATTGGGCACCAGTAAATAAACTCTTGGCATAATGTAGGTGTGACAGACCCAAAGCGATGGTGGCCATCTCCCTGTGAGGAAACCCCAGATATAGAAAGATGTGGCATTGAGTTCACATTGAGTAAAACATGCCTTAGTCACTTAGTTTACCTAAGCAGTGGCTCGAGGCCATAGTCCCCATCATGTTTTTCACTTCATTTGATAGCACTGGTTCATGCCCCTGTGTCCAGATGGTGAAGAGGTGATACTTTGTCCAAGTTTGTTTTACGTGCGAGAATCTCAGTCTTTGACAATATGAACTTGAAGTGATTGAGATTGAGATGCTGAAGATGTGTAATAGCGTGTTAGCACACTTTGAACAGCTAAGGCATAAGCTTAAATAAAAAACATTTTACTTCTGTCTTTTTATTGATATTTTCCTTAATAAACCCAAACAAAATGACTTGCACTTCTGTAAATGTTGGGCATAGGTATAACTCCTGCAGGGATTAGAATACCCTGTGTTTACAGTAAAAGACTCAGACTGTCACCAATGCACCCTTGGAAATGACAGGGGGCAGTGTTGTTCAATTATTGTAGTGCCCAATATATCACGATCATTAGTTATCAAGAGGTGAGCTGCATAAATAGTCTCAATTTCATGGAAGAGTACCTTGCTCATATAGGGGCATGTGTAAAGACACCATATATGCGTGACATAACCATAGCCATAGTGAACAGAATACAAGGTTTCCGTGTCAACATGGAAGATGCGAGGCCGCAGTTAGGACTAAATAGGACCCAGTCTAGAGCTCTCCAGCTGCAAGGTACACCCAAGCTAATGGGCTCACGTGACTATTGAATCCATCGGTCACTGGAGTGCGGCCTTTCAGCAAAGGGAAAAAATAGTTGCCCAGCACTAACTAACATAATGTCGTTATGCGTGATAAATTCATACCCTTGCTGTAAATTACCTTTTGACCCCCTCCCCCATGGTCATTGATCCCGGCCTTTAGCATGCAGCATCACAGTTTCCGTACATTTCTTAGTAAATGGTGTGGTTTTCTGCAGATAATTAATGTGTTTATTCAGGGTCTGACTTACCTGTCAGAGACGCCTGCCACTGACAATTCTAGAAAGACGAGCGCCTATGTGAGGCTGAAACGGGCACTGCATGATGGGGGAAATCGAGCCACTCTACAACCGGCGGCAGAGAGACCACACGGATGCCCTGTCCCACGACGCTTGGACCAGGCAGCAGAGAAAGCGTTTCCTGCCTCGCCCCACTCTTTGCATGTTCGGCAGCTTGGTTCAGAGAGTGGGTGGGCTGCACCAGTGTATAACCCGCGCTTTTCCCACTAAAGAAACAGTGATGTTTTGCTGGGCTGAAGACTCCCAGACAATCACTGGCTAGAGCCGAGTCATGGGCTTTTAGCCAATCAGAAGCCTCCAATGTTCTTAGGCTTTCTGTCAGCATGTCTAATCGCCGCAAGTACCCGAGAGTACACGCAGCTCGTATATTTTTAGTGATTTAATGTCTACTTGTCCGTCGGACAAAGTAGATATTAAATCTTCTTGGCCAAAATAAAACTCAACATGTTTCGGGCGTCGGGCGATATGATTCACCCACCCCTGCACTAAACTTTTTCTCCATCTATAATATAAATCGAGGCCACATATAGGGTACTCGTGGTCCAGGTTTTGCCTCTTAGTTCACTAATTGCATTGTCATCAAGGCGGGGGCAAGTATGTATCACAGTTCATGTTTAAAAACTATCACTTCTAATAAATATATGTTCAAGGCATATGAGCTGCAGATTACACACTTTTGCATAGATCGCCATCTGGTGTTGGGCCCGGATGTTTGCAGTTTGTTTTTCCTCTTGGAAAGTCTTTGGAAGTCACGAGGTCGGTGACTCCTCCCTTGGATCGTATTGCGCATGGTCTTCGGCTCCATCCTCAGATTGTTTTTTTCCGCCATCGGGCTCGGATGTAATACTTCGTGCTCCGGTTCCGAACATTTCCAGTTCAACGATCGAAGCGGAATCCTCGCTCATCGTGGTATTGTTCAGATCCAGATCTCCTCAATCACCTTCTCTTCGACACATCTTCGATTCCAGTCGTCGACGGCGGCCTTCGGGCCTACCCGAGCTCCGGTCCCGGCTGATGGAAAGAACTCCTTTCAAGAAGTGCCCTCGATGTGGGTCCAAATTCCCCCACACCGATCTTCATGAGGTGTGCAACCTCTGCCTCTCCCCTGAACACGAGGCTCGAGACTGTCCGGCCTGCAAGTCTTTCAGATCGAAAGACTATTCGAGATCGAAGGGCCAGACGAAACATGGCGCACTCCTCGACCTCCGTTCCAGTCGACATCTTCGGGGATGACGTCGAAGGGCCAGACGAAACATGGCGCACTCCTCGACCTCCGTTCCAGTCGACATCTTCGGGGATGACGTCGAAGACCTGGGACACCGAAGAGGAACTCGTCAGTGCTTCCGAAGCCGACGACTCAGATGTGGAGGACATCCACCCCGGCGCAGAGGGTCATGAGTACTATACCCCTTCCCGCGCCGACACCCAAAAAGGCTTCGGTCACGCCTTCGCCTCCGGGCCTAGGCAAGACCAAAGACACTGCTTCAAACACCCCACCTTCGGGCCCGGTGAAGAAGCCAAATACGCCTTCCGGCAGTTCGGACTCGAGCCAGCCCTCCAGCGGTGCCGAGAGACACACTTCGGTACCGAAAAAGAGACCGGCCTCTACCTCGACACCGAGCTCCGCACCAAAGTCCTCGGTGTCGAAACCCAGCGTTTCGGTGACGACCAAACCCCATAAGGCCCTCGGTGCCGACACTTCCACGCTGAAGCCCACCTCTGCGCCGACCAAGAAATCAGAGGTTCCCAAGCCCAGTGCTAAGCACGGCATGGACAAGCCTAAAAAGTCATCGGCCCTGAAACCTTCGGCGCGGACGGAACACACATAGTCACAGGAACTGTTTACACCGGATCCCTTGCAAAAGACTCTTACCAAGGATCCAAAAACTGGACATTTGGCACTCTTCTAAAAAGAGACATTTGGACAAACCGCCTCCTCCTCCACCTCAAAAGAGGAAGGACTCTGCTACCTCCCCTTTCAGAATACCTTCCCCACCTCCTCCACCTCCTCCACCCTCTTCACCTCTGCCCCCTCCACCTTCTCCACCCCCACCTCGTCGCTCCCCGATCCCGTCTCAGACGATGATGATCAGGGGGACCCATATTACGATCCAGGGGATGTGCCCCAAGACCCCACCCCTACAGGATCCCCAGACCCATGGGACTACTACAATAATCCAGACGTCCCTCAAGATGACCTTTACCCTTCCAGGCCATCTCCACCGGAAGACTCATTAGGTTTCCACCACCTACTTCAGAGGGCGGCACATTATCACGGGGTAGAGCTACACACTGACCCAGTAGAGGAGGATTTCCTCCTGGACACCTTTGATACCGCACATAGGTCTACCTCCATACTACCTATGCTCAAGGGGGTGATAAAACCTGTGCCAGAGGTTTTTAAGGACCCAGTCAGGGCTATGGTCATTAACCCACGCATAGAGAAAGTACAAAGCTGCCCCCACAGATCCTGCCTATATCAAAGGGCCGGCGCCACTGGATTCCCTAGTGGTTTCCACTGCACGGAAGAGGTCAAACTCCCAGGCGTCAGGCGAAGCACCACCACCTGACAAAGAGTCAAAGCTACTGGACGCGTCAGAAAGGTGCATTGCGTCACAGGCAGCCAATATATGGCGTATCGCCAACACTCAAGCGCTATTGGCCAGATATGATAGAGCGCATTATGATGAATTAGAAACCATAATGCACCACCTCCCAGAAAGATACAAAAATAGGGCCAATGAATTAATTCAAGAGGGTAAGACTATAACACCTCCATACGCTATGCCTTAGACGCAGCAGACACAGCCTCGAGGGCCATTAACACTAGCGTCCTCCTCAGTCGCCATGCTTGGCTGAGAGTATCAGGCTTCAAACCTGAGGTACAGGCCTCCATCCTAATTCATCCCTTTGACCAAAAACACCTATTCGGCCCAAAGGTGGATGAGGCCCTCGAGAAAATGAAGAAGGACACTGATACGGCGAAATCTATGGGAGCCCTGCAGTCACATCCTCCTAGGCGCTCCTTTCGCCGCTCTTCCTTTCGGGGTACAGCTAGAGGCTACTCCTCAGATAGCACGTCCACTCCTACAAATCCCCTGCTCATTCCACCTTCACAAGGGGTTATCAAAGAGGCGTCTATAGGGGCAATAACAATAAAGGCAGAGGCAAAACAAATACCGCCCGCTCTGCCACACCGCCTACCCAATGACTCCCCCCCGCTCCCTCCAGACCATCCAACTCCGGTCGGGGGCAGGCTACAAAGTTTCCTTCAGGTCTGGGAGACCATCACCTCAGACAAATGGGTGACCCAAATTATTCGCTCAGGGTACTTACTGCCTGCCTAGAATTGACATCTACCCCCCCAAACATTCCACCCAGGCAACGCCCAATGTCACAAGAACATTCCACATTACTAAAACAGGAGGTAATCTCCCTCCTACAAAAACAGGCAATAGAACAAGTACCCGCCAATCAGCAACATTTAGGGGTCTACTCCCTATATTTTCTAATACCAAAAAGAGACGAGACTCTACGACCTATTCTAGATCTCCGGCCTCTAAACACATACATACATTCGGACCATTTTCACATGGTAACACTTCAGCAGGTACTTCCGCTCCTCTCCCAGAACGACTTTCTCACCACACTGGACTTGAAAGACGCATACTTTCACATTCTGGTACACCATGCTCACAGAAAGTACCTCAGATTGTAGCGGGCGGGCAACACTACCAGTTCAAGGTGCTCCCATTCGGGGTCACAACAGCACCAAGGGTATTCACCAAGTGCCTAGCGGTAGTGGCGGCACACCTCAGAAGACAGCACATTCACGTCTTCCCATATTTGGACGACTGGCTCATAAAAGCCACGTCCTACAACCAATGTGTACACCACACCGCCACTACAATCCAACTACTTCACCAGCTAGGCTTCACGGTGAACCACCAAAAGTCCCAGCTAACACTATCCCACATAAAGCAATACCTCGGTGCCACCATAGACACCTCAAAAGCCATAGCCTACCCCAATCCTGCCAGGATGGCAAGCATTCAGGCTTTGCGTCAAAGATTCATACCTCAACACTCTCCTCCAGCAAGAGTGTTTATGCAACTGATGGGGATGATGGCCTCTTGCATTTTCATAGTGCCTCACGCAAGACTCCAGATGCGCCACTCCAAGAGTGCTTAGCGCCAATGGAACCAGGCCCAGGGGCAACTGACAGATCTGGTGTTGGTAGACAGTCGCACCCATCGCTCTCTCTGCAGTGGTGGAAATCTTTCCAGAGGTCGACCGTTCCTGGACCCAGTTCCACAAATAATACTAACAGACACATCGCTCTCCGGCTGGGGAGCTCATCTATTACACCTCACAGTGCAGGGCACATGGACGCCGCAACAAAAGTTACTCCATATCAACCAGCTGAAGTTACTGGCAATCTTTTTCTAGCCCTAAAATCCTTTCAAACACAGATTTTAGGGAAGGCAGTCCTCATTTCCACAGACAACATGACGGCCATGTACTACTTTCAAAAACAAGGCGGCACACACTCTCCACAGCTCTCTCAACTAGCATAGAGCATATGGAGATGGGCAATTCCACACAAAATCCTTCTCCTAGCCCAACATGTCCCAGGAGTCCAAAACACCATGGCAGATCTGCTCAGCAGACAGACGCAGCAGATCCACCAGTGGGAACTTAACCCACAGGTTCTTCACCCGTTCTTTCAGATGTGGGGGCATCTACACATAGACCTCTTTGCCACCCCCGAAAACAAGAAATGCCCAAGCTTCGCCGCCAGATACCCACACCCATTGTCCAAAGGCAATGCGATATGGAGGAACTGGTCAGGCAAATTTGCGTACGCCTTTCCACCTCTCCCACTAATTCCATTAGTGGTGCGAAAGACAACATTCCCTCACACTGATCTTAGTAGCTCCAACGTGGGCCAGACAACCGTGGTACACCACGCTGCTGGAACTCGCGGTAGTACCACACCAAAAGCTACACCTCTCACCATGCCTCCTAACTCAGAATCATGGAGAGATCAGACGCCCGGACCCAGCTCAGCTCAACCTTGCGATCTGGCTCCTGAGATCCTAGAATTCGAATACCTTAACCTTCCCCCTGACTGTATTAACGCCATAACACAATCAATCCTCTAGACACATCTATATAGCACATCATATGCTACTTGCTCCATCTACAAAGGTGTAACCTAGCATATACATCCATTCGGCTACACCTCGCAGCAATTGCCGCTTACCTACAGAACAGACAGCACCTATCACTTTTCAGAGTGCCTGCCATTAAAGCCTTCATGGAAGGCCTGAAACGAATAATTCCCCCCAGAGTACCACCCTCACCTGTGTGGACCTTAAATATAGTTGTCACAAGACTAATGGGACCGTCCTTCGAACCTTTGCATAAATGCGAACTGCAATTTCTCACATGGAAAACAGCTTTTCTTGTAGCCATCACTTCCCTTAGAAGGGTCAGTGAGATACAGGCACTTACTATACAAGAACCTTTTCTCCAAATGCACCAGAACAAGGTTGTTCTCCGTACCAACCCAAAATTCCTACCCAAAGTCATTTCCCCCTTTCATCTAAACCAATCGGTAGAATTACTGATATTTTTCTCACAACCTCAAACGGTTGCAGAAAGGGCTCTGCACATGCTAGATGTTAAACGGGCCTTACTTTACTATATCCAGAGAACACCACCTTTCAGAAAGACCAAACAACTATTTTCCGTGAGCTGGATACCCTGCTTGGGACCATCATATGGGGCAACGGCCGCCGGCGTATAGCCCTGGCAAAATTGCAATTACCCCTTGACCAGGGTGGGTTAGCGGCTCCCTCATTCGAGGCGTATTTTCTTGCCGCCCAATTACAGTGGGTGTCACGTTGGACGGCAGGCCGGGCACAAGAGGAGCTGATCACTGAGGCGGGGCGGATTCAAGCCTCCACTGTCCATCGCATGCTGCTGCCAGGTGCAACACCGCCACTATCCCGGCCCTTCCAGGTCATGACAGCGCGCGCCTGTCTGGCGCGTGTCCAACGACTTAGTCGGGATACTCCCCTGTACTCTCCGCTGCTGCCGTTGGTGGGGCTCCCCAGGGGTCGGGCGCATTACACTGAGCGAATGCTGCAGGTGTGGACAGATCATGCTGTGACGGAGGTGGGTATGCTGTTCTCCGGGGGAAGCTTGCAGACCTTTGATGCACTGGTCGGGGACTTCGAGCTTCCCAGGGGGCAGTTCCTAAGGCATAGGCAACTTCTCACGGACTGCCGCAGGCAGTGGCGTGTGATCGACACGGAACCCCCCACGCACCCGGTCATCCATGCGCTACTGCAGATGGGGCCAGGACGCCATCTCTTCACTTGGATCTATAAAGCTGTTCGGACCCTGCGGAGTCCTACGCTGGCACCCCTCCGAGAACACTGGGAAAATGACTTCTAAAGGCCTCTACACAATAGGGAATGGACCAGGGCCCTTGAATACACTAAAGTGTCCCGCACTTACCGGTTTAAGAACATACAGCTGCATATACTACACAGGGCGTATCTCACCCCCGAAAAGCTACAGAAATATTTCCCTGACGGTGTGTTCGCTTGCCCCAGATGCCTGGAGCCCGCTGCCTCGTTTAAGCACATGTTTTGGGATTGCCCGACGCTTTATAGTTACTGGCACACGATCCATACTGCCCTTTAAAACGGTTACGGGGTTACAGGACCTGGACACATGGGAGGCGTGTGCACTGGGCATCCATGGGCGACATAAACAAAAGAAGGTAGAAAGGCGGTATGCCTTCCTGGTGTTGCTCCTAGCCAAACGATGCATCGCTATGCATTGGAAGACGCCGGGAGGGCCCCCCCTTGCGGTATGAGTGGGTGCAGTCAAGAAGTGGGGCAAGGCAGAGGAAACAACACTCAGAACAGAGGAGGCCCGGGGGATGCGCAAACACCCGATCTCTCTGCCATGGGCCATGCTAATGCACGCTTTCGCGCAGGAAACAGCAGCTGTGGCGGGTCCAAGAATGATTGACCTCCCGGGGGCGCCCACGAATCCGGAGCCCACCCCGGGAAATGCACAAGCAGCCCAAGCGCCCGGTAGCTCGCAGAGGTAGACGCCACAGGTTCCACCGCCATTTCCCATATGGGCAGTGATCGGTGCTCCCGCTTCCCCTGACTCCCCTTCCTCCCCCGCATCCGCGACCACCCCGACTTTGTCCCATACGATGGTCCAGCTCTCAGGCGCATAGCTTCAAGTATTCATGGTCCGCGACATAGTGCACCCTTTTCCCCTAGTTTATCTATCCCCAGTTAGTTGATGGTTAGTTAGTGGCTGCAGCCCTATAGCCTCTATGATACACCTCACAGGGGATTAATCACACTGCACGGCCCCCTTGCGGCGCGGCGACTACCGTGCGCTCCAGTAGGGCATGCCCAGATGTAGATCCCGGACACATGCCTGCAGCCCAATTCAGAGTAGGGGCGAGAAGCCCGTGGGCCCACGAGATTGAGGGACCGAAAGGGATGCGAATGGGCGCTCATGCTATGTAAGCCTATATGACAATAGCGATATCATCTGTGCCTATGTGTGTAACTGTTTATAAATGCCAATAAAAATGTTTAAAAAAAAAAAAGACCAAACAACTATTTGTCTCTTTCTCTCCACCACACAAAGGCAACCCCATCTCAAAATCAGGGATAGCTAGATGGATTGTAAAATGCATACAGATTTGCTACCACAAAGCAAAACGAACGCTATCCGTTCCCCCTAAAGCCCATTCTACACGAAAGATAGGGGCTTCTATGGCTTTTCTAGGGAATATCCCATTAGATGATATCTGCAAAGCAGCTACATGGTCTACGCCGCACACTTTCACTAAACATTACTGTGTAGATATGCAAACCAAACAGGCTAGTGTGGGCCAGGCTGTACTAACAACACTATTTCAAACCACTGCAACAGATACCGGTGGTCGCCGCTAAGGTTGGGAACTGCTATATAGTCTATGCAAAAGTGTGTAATCTGCAGCTCATATGCCTCAACCGGAATATGCTACTTACCAGTATGCATCTGTTCTTGGCATGTAGAGCTGCAGATCTACACACGCCCACCCGCCTCCCCGGCTACCTGTATCTGTTCCAGTCTATCTTATTTAGATACAATACACATGGGTTTCTTCACTATTATTACTACGCTCCATCTTTCCCTGTTGGCGAAAAACAATCTGAGGATGGAGCCGAAGGCCATGCGCAATACGATCCAAGGGAGGAGTCCCCGACCTCGTGACTTCCAAAGACTTTCCAAGAGGAAAAACAAACTGCAAACATCCGGGCCCAACACCAGATGGCGATCTATGCAAAAGTGTGTAGATCTGCAGCTCTACATGCCAAGAACAGATGCATACTGGTAAGTAGCATATTCCTACTAAAGCATGTTGTGGTAGTGCACCCTCATTTACAAACCGCACATTTCCATTGAAATGGCCACAAACATTCCCACTGACCTGCAGTCTTATTGATAAAACTACATAGCGTACGAGCAATAACGTGTGGAAATCTAGTTTCAGCAATTGTTTATCATGTGCACAAAACGAAGTAAAGCGTCATAAATTGTTTTGATCCAATTAAAATATTTATTTCCATCACACATTGGAATTTTTTAAAAAGGTGCTTTCATACTTACTTCAATATATTTTGAAATATTTGTATTGTGCAGTTAGAAGCAATTTAAATGTTAGGGAAACACTGACCTACATCCTACAGCTCTTCTTTTCACACTGCATGTACCTCAGCAAAATTGCCAAATAATGTACTTTTCTTTCTCTGACTGCAAAGTTAGAGGGTTTTGTTAACACCAATCTCCAGGATGAAACACACCTTAGTATGTAAGAAAACCCAAATTGATGTTTGACCCATCTTTGAACACACAGCAAATGTGACAAGATAAAAACAAGATGTTAAGGCATCTTTATTGCTCATTTCCTTTTTGAATGGGCAGAGCAGCCTTTCATTGCCAATTCTAGCTCTCTTGCCAAACTGGGCCAGTAGGCCCTCATAATATCTTGCCATGACAAAATCGGACTCGCCGTAACAAGTGGGTCAGTAGATTGCTGCGACCTGCATACCAAGATCATATTAATGCTAATCATATACTGCATGTCTACCTTTTGTGGCTTCAGATCATACTCCAGCACAGAGAGAGACACACTTTTGACCATAGATAAAAATGACTCCTGCCTCCTGATAGTGCTCGATCTCTCAGCTGCTGTAAATGCAGTCAAGCTTGCCCACCCTTATCTGCACCTTGGAGTCTAGAGTAGGATTTGCCCGCAATACCCTTCACTGGTTCGCCTCCTACCTTTCCAGGCGACACCAAGTTCACAAAAGATCTCTAGTACCTGTGGAACCCTCCAGTGCATTACTCTGTATGTTGTCATCTTCAACGTTCATGTGGAGCTGCTTGGTGCTCTACTCGCAGATAACTGTATTAAGATTCATCAATATGCCGATGATGCACAGCTCTACTTGAAAGTATCCTGTGCTTCAGACATCAAAGGCCTCAAACGCTGCTTGCACATTATCCAGACCTGGATGTCCAGCATCTGCCTGAATCTCAACCCAGTCAAGGCAGAATTTGTTATTGACTAACACATGCATTAACTGGCCACAACTCGATGGCCTTTCCTGTTACTCAACTTTATGCTTGCCTTTCACCATGTACAGTGCTCTGCTGCCTTAAAAGTTTGTTTAGATTGCTATTAACCAACACACTTCAATTTTAGGAATAATACCCAAGGAATTACAATGAAAATGAATATCTCAAGCCCAGGTTTGTTTGGAATTCGGGTTATTAAATCAACATCCGATCAGACAAGCCGCAGTAATAAAGATGTGTTGGAAATTAAAGGCAGCACTTGAGGACTCTTTGTTGGGGCACTGCTGGACAGAAATAATCAACCCAAGGAGAAGAAGCTTGGCACACCACACCCGAGCAAGCATTGACAACGCTTGACATGCATGACGCTTGGAATTCAGACCACAGTTATAATGCATTAAAAAAAAAAATTAACAGCGGCAAAGCAAAAGGCCTGGGTAATGGATAAAGCTGCCCTATCAAAGAAAAGACATGGTTGGATGGTTTTATCCTCATATGAGATCCGAGCGCCCCAACCGTACATCGTCCAGCATGTCACTCAATCACCCCAGCACCAGGTACTGTTGATCAGATTGGGAGCTTTTACCACAAAAGATCAGGTCCCAAAATGGTCATGGTCAACAATGCTTTGCCGACTGTGTGTTCAAGCCGAAGAGTCTCTCATTCACCTAGTGTGCATCTGCCCAGCTGTGAATAAGCTGGGACGGCAATACATACTCCACGCACTTCGCTTTTCGTAAACTAGATCTTGTCGACCAGCCATCCGACCAGCCATCATGCAACTATTGAATTGCCATTCACTTCAGACCTCTTGTAGGGCAACCAAATTTCTGCAGAAAGTCAGCTGCTTATTGTCTAAATCCAACATATAGCGCCAACGGTAAGTGTTCTAATGGCACCAAAATGGACAGGAATACCAGCCATTTGCACATGACTTTCAAACAAAAGAGAGGCAGTTGCACACTTTTAGAAATTAACTTGTTTAAAAAAAAAAAAAAAAAAATTAAAAAAATTATGATGAATTCTGAACTTTGGGAAACGGACATACCTGCCTCTTTTATTCTTTACTTTTTAAACATAAATGTTGATTGCAATCTTATTGAAAAAATTTTCTGTGTTTTTTTTGTAAGGGTTTTAATTAACCACATGCAATAAAAACTTTACTTACTTACAATGAAAATAAAAAACACAATGTTCTCGCAGGATTCACAAATGTTATGTTGGATTCATGGACCCTTCCTGTGTTTCATGTACGTACCCATCAGGACTTCAGGATTTGTGAATCCTGTAAATAGTATTCAAAGTGCTATTTGACCATACATTTGGATTGGTTGCCCACAGTATGGTAGGATCGGGACTGGTTTGCAGTACAAGCCTTATTGCCAATCCCTTACAGGTCATGGCTGATGGCTGGGCACAGAAGGGGTTAATGTGGAGGCCACTGCACAAACAGGTTTGCACGGCTGTTGTGTGTTATGGATTGTGCTATAACTTGGATTATTTTTTAACATGTGTAGTTATCAGCATCAAACATAACCATATAATTTAATGAACATATGAATATCTAAGTGTGTATTTATAAATAGGTAATAATTAAGTAAATGGGTAATAACAATTGTAGCACGTCAACAACCAGCCTACAATACAATCAGCCCATCACTAATGCTACTTACAAAAGATACAACACCATCCACGTTACACTTTAGTTGTAATCATAGCAGTATAAACTTGAAAACCTAATTTGATTTTGTGTAGATACAAGTTTAATCTCTTTAGTAGCCATGATCTAGCTCTGGCTCCAGTTAAAGTGAAGTTTTGGTTATAAAATAAACCCTAAAACATGAAAGGCAACAGTTATGGTTAGCTAGTTTAGTTATAACTCAAGCCCCTGCCATTTATTGCTCAAGGAACTAACATATGACATCACTGACAACCTCTCCAATGATATTGGAGAAATTTTCTATGAAAATTCAATTGATATTAATGAATTGATTTGCACCCTTCAGCCATCTTGCTATGGGCTGCCACAACCTGCTGAATTGTTTGACCTTCAGCAGCCTGTTTCTAACGTGCACATCTTGTAGCCAGGCCCTGTGGGCAACACATACAGGGTCTTTGGGCCAGCCCATGCCTACCTTTGGTTGACTTTCCTGTCACTCATTTGCTTGTTTGCATGCTTTTTCGACGGTTTGCCTTGTCCACCTTATCTCTGCCTCTACCCTGGAGCATTCTTCCTTTATTTATGTGCTTCCTCCGCTCACTTCTGGGGACCAAGTTTCCTTTGGGATAAATACTTCATGAGGTTGCATGTGTTTTCTAGTTGTTTTTACCCAGAGGCGGGATGATTGGCTTTGCCAATGCTTATTCATTTTATTCTTTTTTCATAATTTTTTTTTTTTTTTTTTTTTTTGAAACCGTTTATTGCAATCTCAAATATATACAGGTATGGGCCTACAACCTTCCGGCCGGCCGCTAAAGTGACGATAACAAATGACATACATACATTGAGGCACTTAGCTTTACATAGACACTAAGGCAGGAGGTATCCACAACGCGGGCCGTATGGCTCTGAGCCCACAATACGGTTTCATTTTATACAACACAACAACATAAATAAACACACACCCGCAAGGCAACCCACGATCGAAAGTGGCAGCACGTGCTCCTCAAATGGGGGACCCCAAACCATCCACTGAAAACCCCCGAGAGGGGAAGGGAAACAGGTCCGGGACTGGGAGAATACTGTGCTCGGAACTGAGGGAGGGAGTAAACTAGGGGGATGGAGCTGGTGAAGCGGGAGGCAGCAACGGCGGCTCGCAGATATCCCCGCGGTAGGCGTTCCAGGGGCCCCATATCTTCACCCATGCCCCAGGCTTACCCCGCGCCACATACACCACCTTTTCTCGGAACATGCACCAATCCATGTGTTCTTTCCAGGCCGACACCGCCGGGGACCTCTGGGATCCCCACAGCTGTGCAACGTCCCGTTTAGCCACCATATAGCCCAGAGTCACCCATCGCGTCTGCGGAACCGAGTAATCGGTCGGTTCCCACACATTCAGCAAACATCTCCTCGCTTCAGGCAACAGCGCGACATGCGTAACCGCTCGCAGGACCTCATGCACACCACGCCAGAATCGCTCCACCCTCGGGCATTCCCACAAAATGTGCAAAAGGGTCGCTGAAGCACCACACCCACGCTTACACAATCCGTCCTCGGCATAGCCCATACGCAGAAGCCTTGGCCCCGTCATGTACACCCGGTGGAGTATCTTAAGCTGGACGAAACGAAGGCGAGCCGGGATGGCCACCTCCTTCGGAGAGGCCACCGCGGAAATCCAGTCCTCGTCGTCCAACTCCAGCCCATCGGCAACCCAGGCCTCGCGGAGGCCAGTCAGTAAGCCAGAGCGATCATTTATCAGTTTCTTGTAAATGAGGGAGATCGTGCTGTCTGGAACATGGCCATCTAGCACTCGATCCTCCAGGGGGGAGGACTCCGGGATGGAGGCCACGTCTGGGATGACGGAGCCCAGCGCGTGACGGACCTGCAGGTACCGAAAGTATTCACTACCCCGCAGCTGAAACTCCGCCTGCAACGTCTCGAATGTTTTAAATCCTCCCCTCGTCCAGAGATCCCCCACTGTACTGATGCCTATAGTGTCCCACTGCTCAAAGCCCTTCGAGGTCCACAGAGAGCCCAACCTCTCAGACGCATACAGCGGTGACGCCCGGGACAAACGGTCCTTCCAGCCCATAGCTGCATTAGCCGCGTGCCATACTCGCACCATGACACGCGTGGGTCCCGTCAAGCGGGAATCGGGCACACTAGCGTATAGTGCTCGATTGTAGTCGCCACCGGGCAGGAGCATCTTGTCCATTTCAAATGCCGGGTTTAGGGCGGGCCCATAGAGGCCCTGATTAATTGCAGCTAACTGGGAGGCCCAGTAATACCGTTTAATATCCGGGAGGGCAATCCCTCCGTCGTACCACGGGAGCGTCAACTTTGCCAAGGCTATACGCGGCCTCCCATCCCAGAACAGGCGGCGCTGTAAACCTTCCACTTCACGGAAGTAGCGCGCTGGGACCAAGTCCATAGTGTTCTGGAGAGCGTACAGGAAGCGCGGCAGTGACATCATCTTGAACAACGCCGCCCGGCCGAGCGGCGAAAGTGGCAAGCGCCTCCAGCGCGCGACATCCTCCTTCAAGCGCTGGAGGGGGGGAAGCAAATTTCGCTCGTAGCGGGCCACCGGGTCCAGCGTAATGTAGACACCCAAGTATCGAAATCCCTCCGAGGCAATCTGGATCGGACAGCCCCGCGGGAGGACAGGAGCCTCCCCGGAAAGCACATAGACACAGGATTTGGCCCAGTTGATGACAAGGCCTGAATTGCGGCCAAAAGAGTGCAGAACATCGACCAGGACAATCAGTGATTTGCGCGGGGAGGCTAAGTACAAAAGGATGTCGTCTGCATAGAGAGACACGCGGTCCTCATACTCAGGGGTCCAACGGAGACCTCGGATAGAAGGGTGCCACCGCAGCCACTCCGCCAGGGGTTCCAAGGCCAGTGCGAACAAGAGCGGCGACAGGGGGCAACCCTGTCGCGTGCCCCGTCCCAGCACGAATGGGGCCGAGACTCGACTATTCACCACCACCTGCGCAAGTGGGTCCGAGTACAACAATTTGACCCAGCTGATGAAACCCGGCCCAAAGCCAAACTTCGCCAGCATCGCCCAGATGTACGGCCACTCGAGTGTGTCGAACGCCATAGTGGCGTCCAAAGACGCCAAGATGGCCGGCTCCCGCACGAACGGAACACGCGCTAGCACGCCGTGCAGGCGTCGCAGATTAAGAGCCGTATTGCGATGGGGGATAAAGCCGGACTGGTCTTGGTGGACCAGGTCGCCCACCACGCCGACCAGCCAGTTGGCGAGCACCTTGGCGAGGATTTTAGGTTCCGCATTCAAGAGCGAGATAGGCCGATAGGATGTGACCCGATCTCGAGGTCTCCCCTCCTTGTGGATGACCACGATGGTAGCCAGACGCTGGTCCGGCGGGAGGGAGCCCCGCGAGTGGGCCGCAAGGAACATTGCGCGAAGGTGGGGTGCCAGTACATCCGGTCGCAGCTTGTATAACTCGATAGGAATGCCGTTCGGGCCCATGGCCTTGCCAGAAGCGACCGAGCGGATGGCGAGGGCGATTTCGTCCGAGGTGGGGGCGGCATCCAGCAACTCCCTGTCCTCCACAGAAAGGGAGGGGAGCGCGATGTCACGCAGCAGGGCATGGGAATCCTCCTCCGAGCAGGGAGAAACCGGGGAATATACCTCGCGGAAATAATCCGCGAAGCAAGAAACAATGCCTTCCGGCTCAATGACACGCACGCCATCCGTCCTCTCAATCAGCGGGACCACACGACTCGCTCTCTCCTTCTTATCCAACCACGCAATCAACTTGCCCGCCTTATCACCCACATCATACAATCGCCCCTGTTGCTCTCTGCTGAGGCCCCTGGCCGCCTCCGTGACGAGGGCCCTATAGGCCGCCTGCTTAAGGTGCAGAACGTGGAGCGCAGCGTCCGTCACCCCACTCCCCAAATCACCCTCCAATTCAGTGGAGGGCCTCCCCTCTCAGCACTGTCTTGAAAGCCTCCCACAGGGAGATAGCCGACAGGACTGACCCCACATTCTCCTCGAAATACCGTTGCAAGGATTTAATCAAGTCAGCGCGAATAGTGGGGTCGCGCAGGTACCAAGCGTTGATTGGAGCTACCCTGCCCTCCCCCCTCGGGAAGACATCAAAGTGCAACAGGAGCGGGGAGTGATCTGAAATGCCCCTCGCCAAATGGCGCACCTCCCCCACCCTCCCGGCATAGGCCGCAGGGACAAGGATATGATCAAGCCGCGAAAGGCTACCATGGGCACCCGAATGGAAGGTGTACTGCAGCTGAGTGGGATGCTTTAAACGCCAGCAGTCCACCAATCCCAGTGTGTCCAAAAGGCCTGACAGCCACGCCTGTGCCCGGGGGAGGTCCCTAGGGGGATAACGATCCATAGTCCCGGAAACCACCGCGTTGAAGTCCCCCCCAACCACCAGAAGCCCCCCCGGAAGGTCAAGAAGGAGGCGTCCCAGGTCCGCAAAGGTGGTGGACTGTAACCCCGGTGGGACGTACACTGAGACAAAGACGACTACTTTGCCCTCCATTCTCCCCACCAAAACAGTGTAGCGTCCCCTCTCATCATGGCGCACCTCGTCTATTTCTAGCGGGAGCGAGGTCTTGACCATAATGCCCACCCCTCGTGAGCCTGACGTAAAGCCCGAGTGGGCCACCAAACGATAACCACGTCGATTCATGGCACAAAAGGAGTTACCAATAAGGTGTGTCTCCTGCAGAAAGACCACATCAGGCGAAATCCGTTTCAGATACTGCAGGACCACACCCCGCTTAATCCTATCCCCCAGCCCGTTAACGTTCCAGGACAACAAAGTCAGGTCCCTACCCCCCATCACATACAGAAGCCATCATTTGTCCCCCCGAGAGCAACTCAAAAACACCAGTACAATAAAGGGTTTGCCTTGCGGTAGAAACGAACCACACCCCACCCCAACCCACCCATCCCAACAGAACTCCCCCCACCCTGCACCCCTGCATGAGCCCAAACAGCCCCCCCCAAAGTGCAGTGTGCCTGTCGCCCCATAGAAAGAAAACTAACTAGTCCCCCAGAGGAGGAGGGAGATCCCCCAAGAGACCCCGCACGACCTCCACAGGAGGGGAACTTACCCTAACAGTCAATGGTGACAATAACACAGCCCGGAGCAAGGCCTACCATTAGTCCCTTAGTCCTGATCCGGCGGGCCCTCCCCACCAACCGCTCCCCCCCCGCCCCCCCGGCCCCGATCTCCGGGCAAAGTGTCCAGCCAGTCCCCGGCCGCCTCGGGACGATCAAAAAAGTGCGTGCGGCCATCTACCTCCACCCTCAGCTTAGCTGGAAAAAGCATCGAATATTTGAGATTCAGGTCTCGTAGGCGACGTTTGACACCCAGAAAGCTCAGTCTCTGCTTTTGGACCGCCGGGGTAAAGTCAGGATAGAAATTAATATCCATGTTGTCAAGTCTGACTGGCCCTTGGAGCCTAGAAGTCTGCAGGATAGCGTCTCTGTCCCTAAAATTGAAGATCCGGGCGATGAGAGGCCTCGGAGGGGCGCCGATCTTAGGCCTACCCCCGGGGACCCTATGGGCCCGTTCCACTGCAAAGAATTTGCTCAGCCCCCGAGGCTGTAGGTGGGTGAGGACCAGGTCCTCCACGAACAGATCCGCTGCCTCCGCCTCTCGTCCCTCCGGCACCCCGATAATGCGGACGTTGTTTCTCCGGGCCCGACCCTCGGAATCCTCCAGTCGACGATTCATCAGGGCGCTCGCCTGGCCAAGCCTGCGCACCTCCTGTTGGAAGGCCGCCACGTCAGTTGTGAGGCCCGAGGTAGAGTGGGCCAAAGAATCGACCCGGTCATTTGTTTTAGATAGATCGGCTCTCACGAGGCCCACGTCCACGAGGACCGAGTCGATCTTCTGCGCCAGAGTGTCAAAGCGCTGGTCCACCGAGGCCTTCATCTCGGCGATGGCGCCCATGACGTCCCGGAGGGTCAGGTCCGCGGGCGGAACAGGAGCATCAGTCGGGCCCGTGGGGGACTTACGCAGCACCTCTGGAGATCCCTTCTGGAGGGTGTAGCGGTCCATGTTATTGGATTGTTGGGCCGTGCCACGACGGGTCGACTTCACCTTGGCCCGGTCGCCATCTTGTTTTGTGGCCATGGTCGCAATCCCCAAATCGAGCCAATCTCCTCAGAAAGGGGGCAGACAATCCCGTTCAAGGGCTCCGGGGGGGGGGCGACCACCGCTCCTCAGGACGGATCGCAGCCGGCGGGCCGGCAGGGCAGCCCAACGAGGCCACAGCACCGCACACCGCCCCGCAACCCAACCTCGCCTGGCAGCAAGGAGGGCGCAAAAGCGAAAGTGAAAGTGCGGGGTACGCGAGCCACCCAGCCCTGCCCGCCGCTGTTGTTCACTTTGTGTCCGGATCGCCCCACAACTCCAGTACGGGGGGCCGGCGTGGAGAAGGCCGCAAACCTCAATCGATGCTCCTGCCGGTGTCCGAGGTCCGATTTAAAAACGGAAAACGGGAGTCACCTCTGCTCGGGCTCACAAATACAGTCCCCTCATCTGGGACAGGATTCTGTCAGGATTTATGCAGGAGGTCGCGGAGGTCCTCGGGAGCCTCGCACCTACGCGGCCATCTTGGTTGCGCGCTAGGCTCCTCCCCCCTTTTTTCATAATTAAAGGTTGCTCTAACAATCTTGTGTGTTTTTTCCTACAAATCAAACATGAGTACAAAAAGAATGCATGTAAGAAATTAGGAATAAAGCTCCTTAGTGTGCTCCAGGAGCAGCATCTGCTGTGTATTTTGTTACCCTTACCAAATATGTGTTTGTCAGTTAATGAATGAATACTTTATTGCTTGATTAGTAAAAATCATTACAATAATGGACGTGCATCAATATAAAAGAAAAAGTATATCGGACAATTGCTAAAATATTTACACATAGGGTAGTAAACAAGCGGTAACTAGACTCCTGTGTCTTTGCTTACATTATTTCCTCATGCTTTTTTAGAAGCCGCCTAAGTGCGGCCATTTAATACATTAATACTGCTGCAAGCAAATGGTAAATAATAGACGGGTGTGAAGTTCAACAATAAATAATTGTTTAAAAACCTAATCTATATTTGTTCATGCTGTTAAAATGTAAACTTACACAATTGGCTCTTTTTAAGAAACAGTTAAACAGTTGTGAGCCATGGTGATCCGTTCTAGTTTTGGCATCGACTAGGGCCATGGGACAAAACATTAGTCATTGGTAAAAAGCTGATAGAATTGCACTATTAGCGGTTTAGCTATTTGTAAATAAGTAGAACCCCTACATATAATTAAAAGTTCCAGGGTCGGACAAGACAGAGGACAGTAAGTAAACGATGTGCAAAATGCCATATTCGACCGCAGTCAAGTAGTACAGTGAAGTAAATAGATCGACAAAACATCGGGCTTAGGTCTCCCTGTTATGGATTAACAGTTGTTAGCTTGCTGGCTCTTGCAGTTTCTAAGTCTTTTTACTGTTCTTGTGACAAACTTGGTGAACCGGATATTAAGCACTAGATCGTCCGGATTCATAGATGCAAGGATAGCTTGTCAACAAGTGCGAAAAAAGTTTGTTCCATTCGCCCTTTAGCAAAATCTTTCGATCATTGAGAAGTGCAGGGCAAAGGCATAGCATGTGCTCGATTGTTTCCTTGCTGCTCCCACACCCCCTGCACGTTATGTTGGTGTTTTGTGCGTCGCAAACCTGGAAAGTGACACAAGAATGGCCATTCACCCATTCTGAGGGCCAAAAATCTTTTTTTCCACATCACTGAGTAGTGAGTAGGTGCATGACATATGAGGCGCTGAAACCCCTCCCTGGCTTGAACCCTGATACGATTGCCCAGGCATGGTTACGTTGTACCAGTTGGGCTCTGTCAGAATGGAAGGACTAGAAGCGGACGGTTCTTTTGACGTAGATTTTGAGTGCCTGCTGCGATGGATTGGAGCTCCAGATTTCTTCTGCATACAGGACTTTTAAAGAGTCTTGTAAGTAACGCTGGTACGATCTTCCAAGCTGACAGGCTGAAATTTCCTGCCACATAAAAGCCTCCAAGCTTCCTTCTCTGGAAGTACGTAGCTTGTTGCACAACCTGATGAATGCTCCAGCACCTACCGCTCAGTGATTTGGAGACCAAACTCAAGTCGTATTTGAGCAGGGGATGAGGTTTTTGGAAGGCTCAGCACTTGTTTGAAGATTCTTGTTATTATTTTGTTCATGAGGCTGTTGTCTTTCCCTTGCATGATCTCCTGACTGTAAGTGAGGTAATTGAGGGGTTTTGCCTTCATGACACTTATGAGAGGGGTCAGGCTTGGACCGGACAACTGCCTTGCGAGGTTCTTAAATGCCACCTGGATTGTCAAAGCTTTGACTTGTACCTCATCTTTGTGTTTTGAGAATGAACCTCTTCTGTCCATGTGGACCCCCAGATATTTATATGAAGCGGCCCTATCAATACTTTTACCCTTGAACTGCCAACTGCCACCTTGGTATTTCCTTAGCCCGAAGATGATTGCCCTTTTCTTTGATAAATTCAGTTCTAATTCATATTCGATGGTGTAGAGAGACAGCCGATCGAGTAGTCTCTGCAAGCCGACCCTGGTGTGGCTGAGCAGGACAAGGCCATCCGCATACAGTAAATTGCTAACTCTTACCCCGGCAAGTTTTGGAGGATGAGAGTTGACTTCGTCGAGTGACTCCGACAGATTGGAAATGAAGAGATTAAAAAAGGAGGGGTGCCAGCACACAACCTTGTTTTACTCCACATGATGTTTGTATCTTTCTGGAGATATAGCATCCGTCTCCAAGTTTTATATGGATCCATGTATTAGTGTGTAACTCGATAATGGCTAGTAAAAGCACAGGTGGAATCCCCCCCCATTTCCGCAGTTTGAGCCATGATTGGCGTCTGGCCACGCGATCGAAAGCGGCCTTGAAGTCAACAAAACAGCCATGCATTAGAATTCCTGATGCTGCCGCTTTATTCAACAGTACAGATATTGCAAGCAGGTTGGTTATGGTACCTGATCTTGGCACAAATCCTGTCTGGTTAAAGGGTATAAGATGTTTTTTTGTGGCCCAAGACACCAGATCTTGAAGGAGCAACTTGGCATAGTATTTGAATTCCACATCCAATTGAGTAATCCTCCTGTAATTTTTCGGATCTGATCTCTTGCCACCTTTGTAAATTGGATGTATAATGACGCCAAGATTCCGGTAATACCTGATTAGTCCAGCAGTAAGTAATTAAGGGTGCCAGTTGTTTAGCCCAAAAATCAGTGTCCGTTTGTTCAAAGCCTGGGGTATACCATTTAGCCCAGGAGCTCCGTCTGAGCGGCTCTCGGTTATAATTCGTGCTGTTCATTTCGTTGGAGTTTCTAGTGTTGTGGGTACCCATTGAGGCGATTCTTAATGCTGGAGCAGCGATTTGGTGTTGTTACCAATGGTATCCTTATGTTCAATTCAGTGGGTTCCTCAGGTGTCCCAACATGTATTGTACCTAGCAATTGGCGTAAGTTAAGTTGAGGGGCCAAGGTTGGAGGTTTGGCCGATGGACCTTCTTCCTTTTCTGGTTTTTCAAAGTGGGTCATTAGAAAGGATACCCATTCGACTTCCCCGGATGTTCGCACTACTGTGTTCTCCTTGGTTGTGTGTTTTTCAATTAACAAGCGACTGAAAAGATTCTGGGTTCTGGTTTTTACTTGCATGTATCAGTTTTAGCCAGAACTGCTTGGAGCGCTTATTGTTCTCTAAGACTATTGCTTGTCGAAGTGCTTTTTGAGCTTGCTTGTACGTATTAAATAAGTGATCTTCCCCTGGGTGCCTATGTGCTTGTCTTAGCACACAGTTGCGCAATGATTTTAATTTCAGCAGTTATTGTTGAATTACCTTTTTTGGTTTTTCGAGTGGTACATGGGAAGCTTTTAAGCAGTTCCCGGGAGAAGAGTTCCCATGATGTAGTGGGCGGGATTTCGTGGACGCTCCTTAAACCTTGCAGTGCTCGGCATTTAATCATTATTGTTGGTATAATAGGATCTGACCATTTCAACCTTTTTGTGGTTCTCTGTACGAATTCCTCTTGTTGTCTGGCTTGTTGCGGCGTGCCGTGCTACCTGGAATGACATGGTGATCACTTGGGGTCGATGATCGCTGTCTCCTCGTGCAGCTATGGTGTAATTCTCAATCAGAGGGAGCATTTCCTAATTGCAAATGGTGTAATCTAGAAAGGAATGAATATGACCGTTTGTTCTTGTCCAATTTGGTGGACTATCCATGGGGAAGCGACCGTTCCAAATTGTGTAACCCAGGACGCTGAGTTGTATTACCATGTGTTCGCCAAGTTTGCTATATTTGTTACCAGTAGGTGTTTGTTTCAAGATATCTGGCCATGGTGCAGCATACTCTTCAGGAAGTTCTTGAAAAAGGTTTGTATTGTAGTCGTCTGGTATTAAACGGGCTGTTCTTCCGTGATTACTTTGTAGGTTACACAAAATCTGGATTAGATGGTCGAATTTGGGTTTTTTCTCCCTGGGGCTTGGTGAGATGTAAACGTTAATCAAGAACAGTTGTTCGGTCTGTTTGGAGTTGCCAATCCTTATACCGGAAATCCAGTCTTCCTCGAATGTCAGTTGAACTATATTAGCGATCAACTTGGCTGCAACGTAGATTGAAAGACCGCCGCTGGGTCGGCCAGACTGGGCTGGAGTTCTATATTCCAAATATCCTTCTATTGGAAGGCTAGCCAAAGACCATGTTTCCTGCAATAGTATAACCTTGTGGTGTTTTAAAAACATTATCACGTCTGGAGATTGAAATTTTGGGGTAAGGCCGTTAATGTTCCACAAACATACTGAGAGGCCGGGTTGAGCGCCAATTCAATCATGGTTTTCCCCCATCAGGGCTGCTGGCAGCCATGCCCAATCAACCGCCGTGGTTTTGGACTCCTCTGTTTCAGGGTGGGTGGCCCTTCCGGGGGATCGACCTTTAGCTGATCTTAGTATTGAAAAAGATTGTGGTCCGAATTGGTCTAGTGGGACCGGGGATTTTGCAAGAACCTATGGGGTACCGTGGTTCGGTTTGAGGAACTTTTTTAATGCCCCTTTTGTTAAATAGATCAGACCTTAGTATTACCTGCTCCTTGATTGCTACTGTTGAAAAAATAATTAGCGTTGGTACGGTGGGTGGGTTACTTCTGATGAATTTAAATTTAATTGAAATTATTTCACTAGATTTAATATGACACTGTTCGGAAATGGATTTGAAAAGTTTGTGGATGTTCCCTCTATTCAAGATATCGTGTGGTCCTTGAGTGAGGTATTCAGGGACAAACAACAATTTAGCTTTTTGGTTTGTTGTAGTAGGATCATGGCCGGGGAGCATGTGGTTACTTTTATCCGTTGTCTGAGGTAGGTCGAGTCTCTTTTGAATGTATGGTAGTTGTTGCTTGTGTCCCACTTGTTCACCTTAAGATTGGTAATCCACTTTATCTGGAGGGTGTTTACCCATTTGTGTTGTGCTTGGATTCTTTAAAAGAGTTATCTGGAAATTCTCCTTGCCTCTTGACCTAAATTCATCCTCATACTGTTCTATGGCTTCCCTATTTTGGTTCTCCTTGGGTATGTTTGCCATGTTTATTGGAATTGTCGAGTCTTCTAGTCCAGCCTTTGAGGTGTACTGTGGTGATTTTAACTTGGTGACCTTTTCCGGCTCGTCTAAGATAAAGGGTTGTGGGGTCTTTGCTGAAACCGTTCCCCCGGCCCGGGTAAATCCTTGTACTCTTTACAGTGGGTAGATGCCGGTGTCTCCTTGCTAATCGGCTCTATTATTGTTTGTAGAGGTGATTGTTGTGGCAGAAGAGAATTGCTGTCAGAACCTGCAAAGCTGATCGAGCCAAGTCGTATGTTACCTTTTATGTCTCTGCTGCGAAGGCTGCGCTTGCGCAGTCTCGCTCCGAGATTTAATGACTTGGAGAAGAGGGGCTTGAACCCGCCCCTCTTCTCCCCTGTTCTCCATTGGCTGGCCTCGTAAATGCTGGCCAGCCACTGGAGAAGAGGTCAGTCACTCCGATTAGGCCCCGTCCTTTTCGGATTGGGGGGCGTGTTTTTTGCGAGAAGTCTCAGGGAGGAGACAACAACAAAACACGCCCCCGAATCCGAAAAGGACGCTGCCTTTCTCCGAGGCATTTCTGCTCTGCCTCGGAGAAAGGCGGTGGTGTGCTTTAGGCGGTGGTGTGCTTTTAACATTATTAACCTTTGACGATGGCCAAATAGCTCATCCGGCGGAATTAATAAACATGCAAATTTCCGTCTGCTTTTGTTAACGGACTGGCAGGCTCTCGACAATAAATATTTCATGCCCTTCCCGCACGCCCCTGGGTGCCCAGTCTCGCCGCATCCTCTGGGCCATTAGTTTCGAAGCTGTCTCTCAGGGGCCACTTTAACCCCCCTCATATGGTCTCCCACAGGGCCGCGTACACTAATTGAGCCCGTACCGCCTTAAAAACAGACCTATCAAGCAAACGATGTGCTTGAATTGCTGCAGGATTAGAAATTTACGTCCCTGTTTTTTGCTGAATTACCTTTTCATTCCATATTTAAATATTATGCTCATAACATCAGGATAGTCAGTCAGTGCGTAACAGTCTGCAATACCTTTGTTCCATTCAAATTTCAGCTCAGCCCCGCAGTTTCTTCAAACCCTCCAGCTGTGTTTACACAATGTATGTTGCCAATAATTTTGCAGAATTTGCGCAGGATGCCACAATTTCCGAATCAAGGGGCCATGACACAGAATTTTGCAGAGATATGTTGAATTTCAGACTTTTGAAAGACCAGCTAACTGCGTCACATCATTTTACTTTCTTATATAATTTCAATTTTTGCAGAATTAACAAACAGGATAGGAATTTGATTTGCTACTTGATGGTGTCACAACATTTTGCAGACTTGGCAAGTGATGTAAGAGAGTTTTGCACAAATAGCACATAATTCTGCATAATAATGTACCAGTGATATTACGGAATTTGGCTGAATTTTAACATTGCGGTGCAGGAGTTTTCCAAATCTACCCAAGAGCTTTGTGTAAATTTCGCAATACTTCCAAATGGTGTTTCATGGTCTTGCAGAGCGACCATAATACGTCACCGTTTTTTTTAAGCATATGCAAACGTCACAGAATTTTGCAGAATTTGACATTTACTCTTCAGAGTTGTGGCGCTTCGTGCACAGAAATGTAATTTGTAATAAGGTATTATTTTAACAGGAAATCTGTGAACGGAGAGGCCGTTCTGAGAACAGTTGGGGTCTCTCTGTGCTGCAGACCAGAGCGCTTTTTCTCTCCACACGCTGTGTCTCGGCAGTTGTGATAAACACATTCCAAAGCGCGGGCTCGATGCCACGCGCAGGGGCGCACTCCGGCTGCGCGCGGCCACGGCCTCTTTCTGGTCTAACAAGCATTTACAATGCAACGGTCTCGGCATTGGTAAAGGTCGAGCTATTGGCATTGCTCATGACATTATTTTGCGTATGTTTTTGTTTTTAAAACATTTAAAGAAACGGCATTGTCATGAGCAATGCCAATAGCTCTAACTTTAACAATGCCGAGACCGTTGCATTGTAAATGCTTGTTTAGTATGGGGGAGATCACTAGTCGTATTTTGAATCGCTGTTCTGCACTTATTATGTTTTTTTCGTAGTCTCTGTCTTTCCCTTTTGCTCCGCTGTTGATTTTGAGGGGATTTATTTGTTATTCCCATCCCTAGGCCGACGTCTCTGATGTCAGAACTTTGTGCTATCTCGGACAAAAACAATGGTTCTATTTTTGCCGTAATTTTATTCTTAATGTCCGGTTTGGCTATTTGGAAAATACCGTACTCCTTGGGTGCCGCTTGATTGTCTGGAGACGGGACTGCTGCTAGAGCGTCAGTTGGCTGTCTGGAGACGGGACTGCTGCTAGAGCGTCGGTCGGCTGTCAAGTTTTACTGGTGAAACCTTGTGTCCTTTATTGGTTTTGTTTTGCTTTATGATTTGGTCTTTGGCTTTCTGAGTGGTTAAATTGGTTGGATGTGAGCATAAAAGATGTGGTTGGCCCTGCGGACCTGATGGTAATTTCCTAATTTCTGTCAGGACCAAGGTGAGGAACTGGGGAAGCGAAGACAAGCTGTCTTATTGGCGAGCAACAACGTATCGCTTGGGTCAAGTTGACGTTGGATTGTGCTTTTGTAATTAAGGTGTTCAAACCTTCCAATTCGTTGTCAATCCCTGTCGTGTATACTGCTAGTATTTAGAAGGTCGACTTGTAGGTCAAGTTTATCTTAATGATAGTTTAATTTCAGACACATTAGATTGTAGGGTTTGCAAAAGCTGGGGCCAAACAGTAGTGGGCTCAAACGCTGCTGAATCGTGACCTTCAATCATATCTTTTGTCTTGTTAAATTCTGTCTTAAAAAAATTAATGCAAAAGAGAGCGATCATTAGGCTCTCCTGGCTTTGTTTGGGGGGGAAGGGGGAGGGGGGGGGGGGGGGAAATCATGTTGAGCCAAAGCAAGAGGCGTTGTTGGAGTAAGTGGTTTGATGTTGCCCGGGGGAGTCCTGGTCCACTGTGCAGCTTGAGGGGTAGAAATTATCTCGTCCAAATCACCGGTGCCGACGGAGGACGCCGCAGCAGGCTGTAATCAGTTGCATTGAAGCGGGTTGAAGGAGCGTGTTTTCTCTGCACCCGCAAAAAACGACCGGCTGTTTGAGGTTGAAGAAATCGAAGAAGACGCGGCTCCCGCGGCATTGTTCTAGCATTGTTTTCAGCCTCTGCCCTGGCCCCCCGCCTTCAATAGCGGTCGGCGGGGGTTGGCTGTGGCGAATTGCGGTGGCAGCAGTGCGCGGTGGCCGTGGTGATTCCCACAGTGACTCCCGCGATTCTCCTGTGGCCTGGGGGCCACGGTGGCAGTCAGACCACCCCTTCTCTTCGCTCTTCACCCTCAGACCCCAGTAGCAGTTGCAGGCGGAGCTGTGAGCAGGGCGTAGGTGGAGGTTAGGGGAGCTGCAGACGAGCTGCTCGGGCCAAGAGTCAAGTTGAGACCCGGCTGAGAAGCGAAGGCAAGACATTGAGACTTTAGCTGCCTTGTTGTTCACCAGCTGCGGGACACCGCAAACTACTATCCGGAGGAACCCCTGGAGGGACAAGGGTCCCAGGGCCATGCTACTTATCGCAGACTGTTGCTGCTGTTTTTTGCTGGCGGCTCGAAGTTGGTGTTCCCTGTTTTCCTGGGGCCGGGCTTGGCTCCGCCCCCTACACCCGCTGCCTTGAACTCACCGGGGTTCCTCTGGATACTGGACTCGGTCGGCCGGGCTTGGCTCCGCCGGACCACAACCCCCATCATTCCTAGGGGCAGGACGCCTCAGAACCACGCGCCAGGAGGCGCTTAAAGGTGGGCTCGGTCCCTCGTCCCGCGAGGACGCGCCGGGTTAAGCCCGGGTAAAGGGCGGGCTGTCTGTGGCCGTAAGGGGCCGGAGGAGGCCGGGCCACCCACCCCTCTAAGATCTGCACCCTTTCATCGGACTATAGACTATCTACTAAAGGTACTCTGGGATGCAAAGGGTAGTAGGTTTATACATTGTTACAGTATAATCACCTCTACCCCAATACTACATATTTGGTCCGATAAATGTTTCCGACATTGTAGGTATTGAGGTTTTTTTTTGTTTTGCTGACAGATATTTGCTTGATCCTAAAAGCATCTCTGTACTAACGGCTGCAATGGGAAAAACTAGCAATAAACCTCACCCAATGACTAGGCAGCATGCTGCCGCAACCCAATCCCTCCCGAGTCTAACCTCAATTGACAAAATGCTTCAGAAAATGATTGGGGTGTTTGCGACAGCAATAGAAAATACGGAGAGGCGACTTTCGATCACTCCAGTCTGCCCTCCACCACAGCAAGAGGGTGATCATTCTATAGCCACAGCTAATCCGCTTGACTGTAGTTTCCTCCGTACATCATCTTTTTCTGAGTTACCCTGTGCCCAGCCCGTTACTACTATTGTCACTAGTCCAACATCACCCAACTGTGCCCTGCAAGTTTTGGTGAAAAAGGTAGTCCACTCCCGACCAAAAAGTAAGAAAAGTAAAACCCAAAAGAAACCAAATAAAAAAAACTACATCTCTGATTGTACCTGTACAGGTTGCCGATGATCCATCTACAGTCCCAGTAGGAACTCCTACCTGGGTCACTCATCTATTACTAGAGTTCCAGTCCCATATTGAACAGATTATCGGCTCCCTTATTAAACCACTGGTATGTAAAGTGGATAGATTGGTCTCTACGCTTAATAATATAGACCAAGGGAAGCCGAAAACTGTGACCCAATTAACAAAAGAAGTTCATGGAATGAACCAGAGTATTACCAATCCTATTACACGAGCTGTCGATGGTGCAGAGGGGCAGTTTGCTGCTGGGCCAACTCCGGACAACCTTGAATTAATTGGTGGTGCACGAGTATTGCCTAGCAACAACATTAGCAGCACAGTTCCAGCAGTCCAATGGGCAGTAGGTAATCGATCCCCAGGCCCGGCTATGCTATTGCCTAATGATAGGAAAGGAATGGGTGGCTCCAGTACAGTGTCAAAGGGTGGAATTAGTACTGGGTCACGAAACCGGGACCGACAAGCCCGGGGAAATATAGATATAAATAGTCCAGCAAGGGGTCATTCCATCAAATTGCCCATTATTAATCTACCCCCGGAGTCCTTGCCTTATGTCGTGGTACTCACTGGGGTTCCCCCCTTGGCCCATGGGAAAAGTGAGGACCACAGCGATCTTAAAAATAAATGTATACATTGGCTAAGGACTAATAGACCCTCGCCACCCAGTCACTCTGGAGAAATTCTGACAGTTAGGAGAGTTGATTGGATTGGGCCTAGACCTAAAACCCTTACAGGCAACTGTGTGATTATAAATTTCAGAGACCGAAGTGCTGTGGAATTTGTATGTAATGGGCTGCCTGTCTGGTCGAACACCCAAATATTTCCATTGCCCCTTTCATACTTTTACCCAAATGTCCAGAGGAGACCAGGTTGGGACACGAATTACCGACAACGGGGGGCTTATGATTTTCCCCATAGTATCCACCAGGGGACAGCAGCCGGGGAGGATATAAGTTCATACTCTCCCTTGCTTTCTCTATTCCCCCAAAAAATAGGTTTAGCTCTCTTGAATTGGTCGATTGACGCCCTGAGGGGTATCTCCCCATATCCCCCATGGCTAGTGGCATAGATGGACAAATTGGCGTGATAAAGGGAAGGGCCTCTCTCTCCCCCCAACTGAACTTGAGCACAAATTATCTTAAAAATAATGAAGTTATGATGCAACGGGGGGGGTATTAAAACAATCTGTAGAGATTAGTGCCCCTAACGATTCACTATCCCCTAATAAAACCAACACTGAGGAATTTCAGCATAGGAATCTGACCTCGGATCTTGGGAACTATATTGGTATGGAAAGAGTACAAAGCAACCCAGTAAGAACCGAGGGCCCCATAAAAATTCTGTCCTGGAACGTGGCTGGAATAATAAAAAAAACTGCCATTGCCCGAGTGGGGCCCCTTTATGGCTCTCCATAATATTTGTTTGATGCAGGAAACCTGGGCATTGGAGGAGTGTGTTATGCCTGGGTATGCTACCTTTGACATCCTTGCTTCAATTGGGGCCAGGGGGAGGCCATTGGGCGGGCTAACAATATGGGTGGCTACGCACCTGGGCGCCAGGGCTGTACAAATGCACACTAATTCCCCAGATGTCCAGTGTGTACTCCTGACCCCAGAAAATATGTCACAGTTGGCTATATTGAATATTTACTCTACACCCACCAAGTGCAGGCGGGAGTCTGTTGCAGTTGACGTACTTAAAAACTGTATCCAGTCACTTGATCCAACAACGGCATTCGTGATTGGAGGAGACTTCAACTGTCAGTTTGAGCCCTTGAGTGGGGTGAACAGGATGATGAAGACCAGCTGTGGCATGTTCCCGAACCACAGATTACCCCTGTTAAGGCTTGGACTCCATTGGTCCTGCAACTACAATCACTTGCCCTCTCAACTTCTTTTTGGGCATGTAATGGACGGGTAGAGCCCGATAGACCTGGGACAGCTACGTTCAATAGACTACATCAAATTTCCATCATTGATTTATATATTGATGGAAACTAAATACTGGGATAGGTTGCTGGAGTTTAGGGTCGTCCCAAGGCACGATAGTGACCATAATGCCCTTGTACTATCACTAAAACCTGGTAGCTTTGGGCTGATAAATCCATTGCCCGAAATAACTAGTGTTATTCCTCCCTATATAATAACCAACAACAGATGTAGGGTTGTATGGCCACTTTTACAGGAGTCCCCCACTCTATTGGCGAAAATCTATAACATAGCCATTCCTTCGATTCTCGAAATGGGGGATGACGCCCACAAGGGCAGAGCAGTGAAAATCCATGAGCAATTGGTAGAGAACCTAGTGGATATGTTCTGCCCTGTGGTTGTGGCCAAACCACCACGAGTGAAGTCACATCCCTGGTACGACGCCCCATGTAGAAAGGCAAAAAAAATCTACTGGTTGCCATTAAAACCCAAGATAGAGTATGTATAAAGAAATCTCGACTACTCTATAAAAAGGCAATTATAAGGGGTAAGAAGGATTGGGAGGATAAGATATGGGAAGAGATTGGATCCGCGCTTAAGCGTAGGGATACCAAATTATTTTGGGCTGCCGTCATAACAGCCACGAACGGGGGTGATAGGGCATGTGCCCCAAACATTGCGTCATCAGCGTGGGAGGCACACTTTAGTGCTCTATACGCTAGTGCTGAATTGGATACTATAATTGATCCAAATAGTAAACCCCCGAAGGAAATGGGATTGAAATGTTCGGCTGTCCTACCGCTTGGGATAGATGGGGTACTTTATTATTATTATTAGGAAAGTTTATAAAGCGCCTGGTTACGCAAAAGCGTGTCCCCGCGCTACACTTGCAAGAACTCAGAACAGAGGAGAGGAGGGGTTCAGTTACATTGAAAAGAGGTGAGTTTTTAGGTTCTTGCGGAAACTGGATTCCGAGGGGTCAAGGCGGAGATTAAGAGGCAGAGCATTCCAGCATTTAGCTGCCAGGTGGCGGAAAGAGCGTCCACCCATACGGGCCTTTCTGATTCTAGGGACCACCAATAGACCTCTATGAGAGGAACGCAAAGCACGCGAGGGTACGTGCTTGGTGTTGCCTTGAATTCCACTCTGCGTCTTACAGGTAGCCAGTGAAGGCTATGAAGAGCCGCTTTGGAGTCTGATCTTATGGGGAGTTTTAAAATGAGGCGGGCTGCCGCATTCTGTAATACTTGGAGGCGTTTTACTGCCTTACAGGTGGCACCTAGATAAAGTAGGTTGCCATAGTCCAGGCGTGATGTCACAAGGGCATGTACCAGCGTTTTCCGGGCGGACATGGGGAGGAGAGCAAGGACCCTGTGTAAGATTTTTAAGACGCTGAAACAGACACCCGCTACCCGGTTTATTTGGGGACCAAAGGACATATCAGCATCAAACCATACACCAAGGTTCTTGACCTCCTGACGAGGTACCGGAGCTTCCCCCAGGCAGGGGGGCCACCACGCAGACGACCAGGCGGAGGGGCTCCCCCCCCCCCACCACGAGCACCTCTGTCTTGCTTCCGTTTAGTTTAAGGCAATTGGTAGACATCCAAGTAGCAAGATCTTGCATGCAGGCCTTAAAACTACTTGAAGCAAGTCCGGGTTCTCGAGATAGGGAGATGACCAGTTGCGTGTCGTCTGCGTATGACACGATTTCCACACCATGACTCGCGGCAATCGAAGCCACTGGGGAGATGTAAAGATTGAATAGGGTCGGGCTCAGGGACGATCCTTGGGGAACGCCCTGTCCCAGATCCATGGCTTTCGAGTAATGGTCGCCCAGGCGGACTTGGAAGCTTCTTCCAGTCAGGAAGGATTGGATCCATAAGAGTGCAGCTTCAGATATTCCCCCATCATTTAAACACTGTAGCAAGTTGGCGTGAGCTACAGTGTCGAATGCTGCGCTCAAGTCCAATAAGATGAGGGCCATAGTCTGACCCTCATCCGTCCCCTGACGAAGAGCCTCCGCTGCAGTTAAGAGAGCAGATTCTGTGGAATGACTGGGACGGAAACCGAATTGCGTCTTGTGCAATAATGCCGCTTTTTCGACGAAGTCCATCAAAAAAAAAGCGGCATTATTGCACAAGACGCAATTAGTTTACCCGTCGACCTCTCGGGGCTCCCCCCATGAGTATCGATTGGAGGGGGCCTTGGGTGGACGGCGGAATAAGAACCAAAACGATACTGGGGATGGGAGGTACCCCGAATGCCTCGAAATTGTTACCCTGAAGGAGGTTGAGTCAGCAATAGGAAGGCTACCTCCCAATAAGGCCCCCGGCCTGGATAAACTTCCAGGAGATCTATTTCGTACGCAGCCAAAAATATGGGCACCTTATCTGGTTGCTCTGTTTAATGAGATCTTATTTGGAACTGATCTGCCGGGGTCATGGTTGGGTGCTGAGGTGGTTCCCATTTATAAAAAGGGTTGCCCGCTTACCCCATCCAACTACAGGCCCATTAGCCTTATAGACACAACCCAAAAGCTAATGGGCAGGATTATTCTAGATCGGATCTTGGGCTGGATGGAGGAAAATTAAGTATTAACAACACTTCAGGCAGGATTTAGGTCAGGTATCTCTACTCTGGACCAAATATTCCGCCTCCAGGTCTTATTTTGGAAAACTGCAAGAGTGGAGGGTGGCAGCCTCTACCTTGTGTTTGTTGACTTGCGGGCGGCATTCGATCTTGTCCCCAGGGCTAAGCTATGGGAGGTCCTCGCAGACCTGGGACTCCTGCCCTACCTTTTGACAGCATTAATCAGATTACATACTAACAATTATGCCCGGGTCGGGTGCGGGAGGCATGGGGATCTATCTAAACGCTTCCCTGTCTTAAGGGGAGTACGCCAGGGTTGTGTCCTGGCCCCAACGCTATTCAGTCTATATATAAATGGTCTGGTTGATCATCTGTCTGGTATTACAGACAGTGATTCTCCCAGACTAGCGACTGGGAGAGTGCCCGCTCTGATGTTTGCGGATGACACCTTGTTGCTATCCAAAACATCATCGGGCCTCCAGCGTACCCTGGACGGCTTTGTGGCGTTTTGCGCCTCGCGGGGACGGGAGATAAACCTGGATAAAACCAAGTATATGATCTTCAATCCCCCGAGGCGGACTCGACCGAACCCTGTCCTTAACGGGATCCCTTTGGAACGGGTCAAAATATTTGTCTATCTTGGCATAACCATAACAGAGAATTTTGAATGGGGCTCTCAAATCTCCTAATCTGCCCTTAAACTAACGCAAATGAGTGGAGGTATTAGCAAAGTTCATAGGATATCCGATCTTAAACCGGTAGCCCCGGCCCTAGAAATTTATCGACTCCAAGCAAGAATGGCCTCAATTTATGGTGCTGAATTTTGGGGCCACAAAAATATTTCCAATCTTTTGAGGGCGGAACAGAATTTTACGAGGAATCTGGTTGGCTTACCACTAAGTACACCACTCATTCCCCTACGCTTTGATTTGGGGCTGGAGCCGATAGGTCTTGCAGCTACGAGCTCATCTATGTTATACTGGAAGAGGTTGTGGTCTGTTCCTGAGTTGGCCCCTTATAGAGCTGAGTTTTTGGAGATCTGGCCCCAATTAAAAAATCAAAATATCCCATGGTTGCTCCATATCAAGGCTTCTAGTAAGAGGCTAGGTATTCCACAGATTTGGGAGACCCCTGAGCTGTCTTGTCCGGGGATGACTAAATTAGATCTTCAAATTCTGAGCTACTAATATTATTAGTGTTGCAATATTGAACACACCATACAAGAATATATTAGTGCACACAATATGCTAGCTTACCAGCAATGATCACCTCAGTGCATCAGGCAGGTTTACGAGTAGCAATGTGAGAACATTTTTTGTCAATCTGGAATGCTTGCAGCCATAGTTGCTTCTCTTGTAGCACCAAGGTAATTATATACATAATAAGCCTCTCCATCGCTATATCATTTAAATATCAGTAAAAAAAAAAAAGCGAAATTCAAGAGTTTTCTTTTAAATATATTGAGTTCTGACAATGTGCACATTTTTGTCTTGGTCCTGACTACATGCTTTAAAATTTTGTTACACATGTTTTCAGCCAAGTAAAAGCTTTTTCGAGGCATATGAGCTGCAGATTGCACACTATGCATAGATCGCCATCTGGTGTTGGGCCCAGATGGGCCCAGATGTTTGCACTTGGGCAGGTATGTGACTCCTTCTTTGGATCATAGTGCGCATGGGCATCGGCTCCATCCTCAGATTGTTTTTTTCCGCCATCGGGCTCGGATGTGTTCTTGCATTCCAGTTCGGACCGTTAACAGTTTTCTCTTTCGACGCGCAATCCTTCCCTTCTCAACAGTATTGATTTCAATCGCGTTTTCCCAATCTACGCGACCCTTCAACTTCGAAGTCTTCGATTCCGGTCGTCGATGAAGGTCTTCGGACCTACCTGGGCCTCATCTCCAGCTCATGGAAAGGATGCCATTTAAAAAGTGTCCTCGATGTGGGTCGAAGTTTCTCCACACCGACCTGCATGAGGCATGTAACCTCTCCCTCCTCCCTCCTCCCTCCTCCCTCCTCCCTCCTCCCTCCTCCCTCCTCCCTCCTCCCTCCTCCCTCCCTCCTCCCTCCTCCCTCCCTCCTCCCTCCTCCCTCCCTCCTCCCTCCTCCCTCCTCCCTCCTCCCTCCTCCTCTTCCGACGACATGACGGCCCCCCCCCCCCCCCCGGGGACACTACCGGCTCCCCAGACCCCTGGGATGATTACAGTGTCCCAGACGTCCCGTACACCCCACAAGATGACATCTATCCCTCCAGCCCTTCATTCAGACCCAGTAGAGGAAGATTTTCTCATGGACACTTTCGACACCACACAAAGGTCCACCTCAATTTTGCTCATGCTTAAAGGGGTCATTAAGCATGCACCAGAGATCTTTAAAGACCCAGTCAGGGCTCGAGTCATCAACCCGAGAATAGGAAAAGTATAAGGCTGCTCCTACTGATCTAGCATACATTAAAGGCCCCGCACCACTATACTCCTTGGTAGTCTCTAATGCAAGGAAGAGAGCCAATTCCCAAACATCAGGTGACGCACCACCACCAGATAAGGAATCTAAACTCCTGTACGCCTCTGGCAAACGCACAGCGTCACAGGCAGCAAACATATGGCGCATTGCTAATACCCAAGCGCTGTTAGCCAGGTATGACAGGGCACATTATGATGAACTTGAGTCCAAAATGCAGCACCTCCCTGACAGGTATGAAAACGGGGCCAATGAACTCCTTCAGGAAGGTGAAACCATCATTAATACCTCCATCCGTTGTGCCTTAGATGTGGCAGATACCGCCTCAAGGGCAATAAACACCAGTGTCCTTTTGCGTAGGCATGCCTGGGTACGCATCTCCGGTTTTAAACCTGTAGTCCAGAGTTCCATACTCAATCAGCCATTCGATGAGCAACATCTATTTAGCCCCAATGTGAAAAAGGATACAGACACCGCCAAATCTATGGGAGCCTTGCAGTCGCAAACTCCCAGACGGTCCTTTCGTCGCTCATCCTTCAGAACCGCCCACAGAGGCTACTCCTCTAATGGCCCCTCCACTTCTTACAAGGCTCCCACCCAATCCACCTTTACTAGAGATAGTTGCAGTATCAACATACAATGGTTGTTTACAATGTGAGAAACACCGGAAACCGCGACTGTGAGTCTGTACGTAAAAGACCCATAAGTTAGAAGAACTGTTCCATGAAACAAAGAGAGACACAGCTGTCTCGGTTTCCGGTGTTTCTCACGTTGTAAACAACCATTGTATGTTGATACTGCAACTATATCTACATTGTATCCTTGTATGTTTTTTGTAGCCCTGAACAAGTCGTGGGTTCACACCCAGACGAAACACGTGTTGGCTGCCCCTGGTCGAGGAGAGTGCGGATGTCGTCTGTGGCGACTAGGAGGGCAATCTCGCGACTGTGGTTGCTGTGGAATCCGGAATGGAAGGAGTCGAGGATAGAGTTCGATTCTATGAGGTTCGTGAGCTGGATGTTGACTAACTTTTCAGTGACTTTGGCTGGGAAGGGGAGGAGACAGATGGGTCTGTAGTTCTTAAGGTCCTTTGTGTCTGCGGAGGGCTTCTTGAGGAGGGGCTTGACTTCTACTCGGTTCCAGTTGTCAGGCAACATGCTGGTTTCAAAGGTGGCATTGATGGTGCGTCGTAGTTCGGGTGCTTTGGCGGCGGCTCTGTGGAAGAAGTGCGGCGGGCAGGGGTCAGTTGGGGCTCCTGAGTGTATGCTCTTCATGGTCTTGGTGGTGTCTTCTATGTTGTGAAAGCTGGACTTGACCTCCACCAATATCTCCTTGATGTCTACATCTTGGGTATCGTCTTCCAGGGGGCTGACTTGGCTGGTCGCGTGTTGTGATGCATCTGTATGACCAGTTTTTCTCTTCTTGCTTTCAAATGGGAGTTTGGCCTGCCTAGTGTCTGCTTGCCCATGGTATTGGGGACTCTGGCTGTTGCTTTCACTGCCTGGTTTTGCGTTTTCTGTGGGGGGATCAATAGGGCCCAGGGAATTTCCCCGTTTATTCACATTTGTGTCTCAACTGGATTTAATGTTCCTTTGTCTTCCCCCTCAAGCCTTATGTGCTCCAGCCAGGGAATGTCTGGCTGCAAGTTCGCTGACTGCACAGGTTTTGCTCTACACGCTGCGGTTCCAGGGCTATTTCCCCGGCATCAGTATCAACAGTCCGCAGTGGTGACCTTTGTCAAAGGCTCAGCAGGGTATGGGTGGGTGGGGGCAGGGACACCTCGCAGCGGTCAACGCCGTAGGTAGTGATTCAGAGTGCCGGGCTGCGCGTAGAGCAAGGCAGAGAAGGTGGGTGATCCCAGGGGCTCACCCTACTTCGCTTGCAAACCTTCCAGATGGCGCCGGTCAGTCGCGTTAACCCTAGGCCTGTACTCTGCCCCTTGGCTGTGCCTCACCGTACATTTGGCGGAAGTTGCCCCTCTGGGAGTACGCGGCCAACTCCTCAACTCTCGTTCCGGGTATCAGCTATCTTTCAGCCTGCAGTCTTAAATACCTGGCATTCGGTTTTGTGCCATGGCGCTAAGGTTTGGAGAATAGATAGCCTAGTGGGACCTCAGGAATGTTTTTCTCTTGCTAGCTTTCACACCTATTGCAGGTTTCTCTATTTCAAGTGGCAATAACTTCTTATTTTTTATTTTTAGTCTAACTTGATTGTCCCTTTTCATCAGTACCTTGGTGTTTCACCAAGCAGTTAAGGCCAGTAGCAGAGTTGCTTCAGGTCCAAGTTGACTTGATGGTTGTTCATCTGGATTGTATATTTTTACTCCCTGGAGCACAAACTATCTGTATCTGCTGAATACTTTTAAGACAAGACCAGTGTTGGAATGCACTGGAATACTTTATTGATTGCAGCGACTGGTAGCTGGATTTGAACTTATTCTGAAGATCTTGGAGATTTGTAGTCCATGAAAGATGGATATGTTTGATTCAGCTTTTTGCTCCCTCTGTTCTTCTTTTGCTGAAGAGACCTGGAGGCTAAGGTGATGGACACCTTCTTTTGATATTTTTGTAGGCTCCAGAAATACACATTTGTGATAATCTCAAAGATCATGTACACATTAATGAGACAGTGGGCGTTTGGTGTTGATGTTGCATCTTTGAGGGCTATACGTGTGCTTTCCACTTCTACTAAACCTTTCTTAAGTTTCTCCCATAAGTATAAGACATTCTCCTGCAATTCCTATGAATCCTCTGCGTCATTCACACCCATTAATTGAATCTGACCTCTTGCTTCCGATAGTATGCCTTTTGGAGGAGGCTTCCTTGTAATCAGTCTGGTTTGGTCTGCTGGTACTCAGTTTTCGACCTGGATATAATAGCCTAACTGTGCTAAACAGGATTGTTGCCCATGTTGATCTGACCTGTTTTTGGTCCCGCCTGGCAGGAGCATTTATAAGTTTCGCCTGCACAGCGCTTTGTCTATGCTTGAGAAATCTATTGTTGTTAATATAAACTTAAAAGGGACTTGCATCCTGCCTCCTCTCTTTCCTGGCTACTCATTGGTTTCTGTGCGGGCCACTTTCCTTTCCTCCATTTCTATTGGCCATAACACATCTGCCTGCTTTTACCAATGCTTGTTCCTCGTCACCTCATCATTGTTCGGCTGCTGAAATACTGTTAACATTCGCTTTGGTAGAACTATATTTTCCATAAAGATTTGCCTTTTACTCTTGCTGAGTATTAATATAACAATTTATCCCCTGGTGAGATTAACCCCTTCGCTGCATGACTTGCCCCTCTTCCCTGGTCACAACTTTTTTTGGGGCGATTTAGGGTAGTTTGTCTTTAGGCCCCCATAACTTTTTGTCCACATAGGGTATCAACACCAAATTTGCAAATTTTTCTTCCAACAGCCGGAGTATTTTAAAGGTACCCAGGGTTTATGGTTGTCCCCATAGGGGACAGAGAAATATGTCAAAATACAGCTAAAATGTGGGTTTTGGGGAGAAAATGGGCAAAAGGTGCAGCAGAAGAGAGCGTCTGGTTTTCTCCATGCAAATGGTATCCATGAAGGGTTTGTGGTGCTAAAATAGTCATCTTCCCAGCTTCAGCACAGGCAGCATTTTGTCCTATAACCAAAATTTTCTACACTGTTTGGAATTTTATTGGGAAAAAGTCTATTTTTTGTGCTTCCAGCCTCCTTCCATTTAGTGGTAGAAATGGGTGTGAAACCAATAATGGATCCTGGAAAAGCTGTACATTTCCGGAAAGAAGACAAAATTCTGAATTCAGCAAGGGGCAATTTGTGGACATTCTTCAAGGTTTTCCTATTGAAAGTAACAGTTGAAATAAACAAAATATTGAACTTGATTTGGTAAAAAAACACCTATTTGTGTGTACATTTTCACCTGTAACTTCTTTTAACTATGCTAGATTTATTAAAGCAATACACTGTTTAGTATGCGGGGCCCTTCTGGTTGTGGGGATATATCGGGCTTGTAGGTTCACAAAGAACCCGAGGTACCCAGAGCCAATAACTGCGCTGCACCTTGTAGTGGTTTTTCACTGTGTACCTGATATACAGCAATTTATTTGGTAAAATATAAAGAGTAAAAAATGGGTAACAACGAAACCTATATATTTCCAAAATGTGAACAAGGTATGGCATTTAGAAGTGGTCACATCTCTGTATATGTGGTTATCCAAACTAGCATGTGAATTAGGGGGCATTTTTCAAAATGTCTTCTTTTTACACACGGTCATTTGGAAGGCAGAAATGCATAGAAAGACTGGTAATAACAGTTGTTCTACTATTCTGTGTTCCCCCAAGTCTCGTGATAAAAACGGTACCTCACTTGTGTGGGTAGGCTTAGTGCCTGTGACAGGGAGCTCCGAAAACACAGCGTGGACACATCACATTTTTCCACAGAAAACGGACCCTTTTTTTTTTCAATGTTTCCAGCTTTGGATTTTGGGCCTTAGCTCAGCCGACACCCAGGGAAACCTAGCAAACCTGTACATTTTTGAAAACTAGACACCCAGGGAAATCCAGGATAGGGTGACTTGTGAGGATCTCACCACGTTCTGCTACCCAGAATCCCTTGCAAATCTCAAACTTTGTTAAAAAAACAAACAAAAAAACACATTTATCTCACTTTTCTGTGATTGAACGTTCTGGAATCTGCAGGGAGCCACAAACTTCGACCTACCCAGCATTCCCCAAAGTCTCTTGATAAAAATGCTACCTCACTTGTGTGGGTAGGCCTAGTGCCCGTGACAGGAAATTGCCCAAAATGTACTGTGGAGACTTGAAAATTATCGATCACAAAAATACCTGGTCTTGTGAGGGAATCTCCTGCTTTTTTTTGTCCTGGCGGCCATGTTGGGAAACCTACCAAACCCATACATTTATTAAAACTAGTCACCTGGGGAGTCAAAGGATGTGTGGCTTGCATGTACCCCCCCAACATTTTCTTTCCCAGAATCCCCTACAAACCTCGATTTTTAGCGCTAGCACAAATTACCTACTAACCAGCATTTCCCTTGGTCTTCCGATAAAAATGATACCTCACTTGTTTGGGTGTCCAATGCACAGTCAACCTAAAAAATATAAATAAACAAAAATATAGTGATTAGTACTTGTTGTGCTATCCCCTCAATCTCTACATTTTTTACCTTTCCCACTCGCAGGCCGTTCGCCCACTGACACAAGCGAGTTATAATTTTACACGGGAGACCAAGAGGAACGCTGGGTGGTAGGAAATTTGCGTCGGCATGACAATTCCCCCACAAAACTGTGTGAAAAATGTCATTTTTCTTAAGCAAAATTTTAGATTTACTGGGGATTCTGGGTAGGAAAACGTTGGTGGATACATGCAAGCCACACATCCGGTGACTAGTTTTCAGAAATGTCTGGGTGTGGTAGGTTTTCCTACATGGCTGTTGAGCCCGGGACCAAAAATACAGGTGACTCCCTTGCAAAGCCAGGTCATTTTGGGATTGAGAATTTTTTATGCCCCACAATGCAGTTTGGGCCCTTCATTGTGGTGCGCACTTGGCCCACCCACATAAATGAGGTACCGTTTTTATCAGGAGACCTGGGTGAATGCTGAGCGGTATGACATTTGCCTCTGTCTGGTGATCCCACAACTTTCTCACACTGAAATGTAAGGAAAATGTGATTTAAAAAATAAATAAATAAAAAAAAAAATGTAAACCAAGTCTGAGGGTTTTTTGCATTTTTATCTGTAGACCTGGTGGAACACTGGGTGGTAGAACATTTGTGGCTTCTTTCTGATTCTGGAAGAACATGGCACAGTAATGCAAGGAAAATGTAACTGTAGTCACATTTTTAGGTTTGCAGGGCATTTTGGGTAAGAACTCTTGTTGGAAACTGCGAGAAGGACACCACCCTGTACTCACATGGGTTTTCGGTTTACCTAAATATTGAGAATTGCCAGATTTTTCCTAGAGACCATGTACACCATTGCAGAGAACATAAAAAGACCATTATCACCTCGCAGCCAACTGGTCCTCAGATACACACACATACTGGTTGCATATGGCACGAGGGTGAGTGAAGGTTTAGAGTGTCAAATTTTGGGATTTCACTAAAAGGAAAAGCATTGTTAATTAAAAGGTTAAAAACCTCAACCAAGGACTTGCAGCTCGACCAGGCACCAAACTCTTTACAGGCCATTCACACACCTTTCATTCATGACCTATACAAGACCATTCACACTACCAGCCGCGGGCCCAGCCCTTTACAACACTCGCATCAACAGGTAGCACCATTCAAGGGCCCATCACTTTCATACGCCCACACAACGGACCCAGCAAGTACACTGGCTGACAGAGTGTGTGAACTGACGTTTAGCTAGCAGTGTGTGTGTAGTGACCAGCAGCAAGCCACTACTCGCACACCGCCAGCCATGCGCCAGTCCACACGCACTCTGCCAGCCATGCGCCAGTCCACACGCACTCTGCCAGCCATGCGCCAGTCCACGCACTCTGCCAGCCATGCGCCAGTCCACGCACTCTGCCAGCCATGCGCCAGTCCACGCACTCTGCCAGCCATGCGCCAGTCCACGCACTCTGCCAGCCATGCGCCAGTCCACGCACTCTGCCAGCCATGCGCCAGTCCACGCACTCTGCCAGCCATGCACCACGTCCACGCGCACGTCCAGTCAAGTGCCACACGCACGTCCACGCACACGGCCAGCCATGCACCACGGCCACGCGCACGGCCAGCCATGCGCCACGGCCAGGCGCACGGCCAGCCATGCGCCACGCCCACGGCCAGCCATGCGCCACGCCCACGCGCACGGCCAGCCATGCGCCAAGCCCACTCGTGCACCCGGCGCACGGCCAGCCATGCGCCAAGCCCACTCGCGCACCCGGCCAGCCATGCCCCAAGCCCACTCGCGCACGCGGCCAGCCATGCCCCAAGCCCACTCGCGCACGCGGCCAGCCATGCCCCAAGCCCACTCGCGCACGCGGCCAGCCATGCCCCAAGCCCACTCGCGCACGCGGCCAGCCATGCCCCAAGCCCACTCGCGCACGCGGCCAGCCATGCCCCAAGCCCACTCGCGCACGCGGCCTGCCATGCCCCAAGCCCACTCGCGCACACGGCCAGCCATGCCCCAAGTCCACTCGCGCACTCTGCCAGCCATGCGCCAGTCCACGCACTCTGCCAGCCATGCGCCACGCGCACGGCCAGCCAAGCCCCAAGTCCACTTACGCCCAATGCCAGCCATGCCCAAGTCCACGCACACCCCAGTCAAGCCCCAAGTCCAAGCAAACTGCCATCCCATTTTTTTATGTAAAAAGGAAGACCCAAACCAATTGGAAATAGATACAAAACTAGAACTATCACAACGGCTTAGCTAAATACATCACACAACTCCCAACCATAAAATCTGAACAAAAAATATACTTTTATGTGGTATACTTGGCCCCCTCTTTTTGGAATAAAAAAAAGGACCTGGGGAATGGAGTCTCCAGATCTTAATGTTTGGGGGTGGGGGGGGGGGGGCGTTTTTCTTTAAGTATGCCAATATTACTTTACATTTAAAAAAAAAAAAAATTTAATTCACTGAAACAACCAACGTTTATAGTAACGTCATAGTTGGGAATATGTCAGTACCATATCAATGTTTTGAACTAAAAGTAAATAAAACAGAAATTCACCAGGTATAGTTGGCAAAGCCAACTTAAACTTGCACACCCGCCTCCCATATTACATTACTCATTACATTTTCTATGCCATCATTTATGACATCATTGATGGCATCTCAAATGACTATCTATGTATGTAATATATTTGTATATTTTGACGAATGTCTGCCAATGGTTTCAAAGCTTGTAATTTGAAGAAAAGAAGTCTTTACTGTTGACAATTTCCTGGAATTCATAAGGCTGATTCCTTTTGAAGTATAATAAGCTTTTCTTGAGTGAAAAAAAGTTAAGTGGGTGGTTGACGCAGCTTATATAGCACAAACTTCACTCAAAGGTAGTGTCCATTCCCTCATTGCGCCTTGAAGCATCACATCCACCGGTGAGTGGTCCGATATCCCTCTGGCTTTATGTTGCGCTTCTCTAAAGAAACCTGCATGCATATATTGTGAATATGTAGTCCAGGCTGGATCCGCTGGCATGAGCTGCGGAAATGTGTGTATTGTCTTGTACTTGGGTTGTGTACTCTCCATAGATCTGTTAGGCCCATTACTTCCGCAAATGATTGAAGCAATCCCGGCCCAGGTGCCTCCTCCGGTCTTCTGCTCCTATCTATTTCCGGGGATATCACACCATTCCTGTCACCCCCAGTATCAATAGTCCCTAGGGCATTTTGAGCAGTGTTTTGTTAAGCTTTGGGAAGGTTTCTGAGTGGATCCATGGCTGTATATATAGAGAGCATATGTTAATTGTTCGGCCCTCCCACTTCCCGGTTAACGCTACATATTCGCCCTCAGTGTCTATCCAAATCTGGCCCTCCACAAAGGGGGTTGTGTTTTTGCTAAGTATCTCCGTTCTCCTGGAGCATGCGGTACCGATTCAGTGTCTGGTAGCAGTTGCCTTTTAGGTGGATCTCCTGGAGGGAGGGGGGGGGGGGGGGGGGTGTTAATCCGAGGATTACTCAGATTATTCTCCCTGCAGGGTCCTCTCAGCTCACAGAATCGTTTGTTTCTAGGGTTTCTTCTGCTTATCAATTAGCACAGTCACTCTTTCTCTCCAATTACTTCGTGGTCGGGCACAGTTCCGGCTGTCCCTGATCATGTGTGGATCTGGTGCTCATGGTGGTGTCTGTCCTAGTAGCAGATTGACTGTCCTCTTGCGCCGTTTGTTGCTTTTTGGCTCGATTAGTCTTCTCACTATGCCTTTCTGTCTTCTTTCCAGCCAGTCCCATGCTTACTCTGGTGCCGCAAAGTACCACGATTCACCTTCCTCCATTACTCTTAATTGGCTGGGAAGAGCACTGCGTACTTAATATCCTCCTCTCTTAGCGCTCTTGACTTTGTCGAAGGTCCTTCTCTGACGCTGTACCAGCAGGGTGAAGTCTGGGAAATACCGCATCGTCTCGTTTTTCATGGACCAGGTCTCCCATAGTCTGGGCTGCCTGCAGGATGGTGTCCCGGTCTTGCTGGTTTTGTATCCTTGCTTCAGCTGATTCAGGACCAGGTCCTCCAGAAAAAGTTCTATGGAGGGACCTTCAATTCCCTCCGGCACCCTGACTACTCTTACGTTATTGCGTTGGACCTGCCCTTCCTGGTCTACCAACTTCGTTTCCACTGTTTCCTGCTGCTGTTACAGCTGTTGAACCTTTTCTTCTAGTTGTCTGGTTACGACCTGCAGTTCTCCAATGTTTTTCTCTGCTGATATTCTCTGATGTTTTGTGCATATCCGCTCGGATGAGGATGACGTCTGTTAATTTTATTAATCTTATTTTCGAGGGTCTTCCACATTGCGGATCGCCTCCATTATAGCCCCTAGAGATGGCTCCTGCAGCTCCTGCTCCCCGGGTGATCTGGCTCCCTCGGTCACTAGATTCTGGGGTATCGCATACTTGTCCATTTTATTGCTCTGGGTTGCTGCCGCATCCTTGGGCTTCATTATGACTGTCACATGTGGCGGCGCCTGGTTTATTATTTTCCGACAAACGGCCGCACCTTCAAAGCCTCAAAATAGTAACTGTCTTTTAACAGCTATCCGTTGTGCCTCTGGGTATCGTACTCTCAGAGCCTTAGCGCCTCGCTGCTCCTCTTGGAGCTATGCTGGTCCGCGTCTTTCCTTGCGTCTGCTTGCTAGTAGGCCCCCAGCGCCGCGGACCGAGTTATTCTATGCGCTTTCCCTTTCAGCTTACTAAAATCTTTTATCCCACTCTGGTGTGCAGTGCCATGCTTTCTTCTCAGCTGCTACAGGGCCTGAGTGTCCTGATTACGTCAACTCAGGCCTACCTACCTTCCGATGTCATGTAGGCCCGACCGAGATGTTCCCAGCCTGGGCAGAGCCTCTTACTCCCTTCCGATGCTGATGACCGGGCGGACGATCCGCTTACCAGTCCCTCTTCTGTGCCTCCCCAGATGGCGGAAAAGGGGGGGGGAGGGGAGGGAGACGGGGACTCTCTGTTCTGCTCCAGTCTCGCCCAGGGCTTTGGAGCGTTAGTCGTGGGTTGTTCGGGGTCTCTCCCCGCACTTCAGGTCCCGACCTTCACAGCGCTGTATCTCTTCGGCCGGCCCGTCTGCGCTCGCATGTCCTTCGATCTTCGCCGCTCGGTGTCGCAGTCGTTGTGCGGTTGCTGAGCCAGATAGTGCTCTAGGTTGGTTGCTTTCTGGTAGGGTTTCTGCATGGGTTACAGGCGGATAAACTGCCGAGTTTTAATTGGCTACTCAGAGAATGGCATGGAGCTTGAGTCTTACGCGGCCATCTTGGCTGGCGCCAACCAACCAACCTCTATAGTGTTTTTAAAGAAGGAAAAAAGAAAGAACCGATCGTTGCAAGTGACAGCGCACATGTGCTGCCTTCAGGCTCAACAGTTAGAGCCCTAATCATACCCGACAAGCTCATCCTAGGAGGCCCATCCTTCATGTTAGCCTCTACCAATCGATCCTCCCCTGTGTGTGTTGCAATAATTGCAAATGCAGAACCCTGACCGGAGAAAGTTACATGCACTTTTTTATTTATTTATGTATGATTTGCTAAACCTTTCGCAGTTAAATTGGGGTACATAAATGTAAGAGAAAAAAGGACATGTAACACTAACAAGTGTTTTTATATATGAAAATTCACATTTGTTATACATTTTCAGTGCTGAATGTCCCAAATGAAAAAAGGTGAAACCTATGAGTATCGATTGTGACCTTTGTGATATAAGAACAAGGTTTCAATGTTACAGAAACGAACATTCAGTGGATACACAATAAATGTTATCAGCCTCCTAGTATAATAGTAGGGACTGGGAATTGGTTTGCTTCAAGTTGTTGACGACGTTTCGACCCAGCTAACAATGTGGGGTCTCATCAGGACCTATCCATTTAGGGACACCTGAAAGATGATAATTAATGTATCAATGAAAAGCATTGTAGGGTAGGACAATTTCTCCCTGAATTTCTGAACACTGTGTCATACCTGTGGATGACTGACAGTTAGTGTGGTGAACACCTGTGGGAGTGAGGGGTAGTCAAGGATACACACATAGGGCCCGGCCAGGCACTGTGTGGAAAAAATAAAAATGAAGGGATAAATTACATTGGGATTGTATATCACAAGAATATGCCATTTACTAGCGTAAGGGCATGTGTCACTTACTCTATGGAGGGGAGTTTCTGTTACAACATTGAAACCTTGTTCTTGTATCACAAAAGTCACAATCGATACTCGTAGGTTTCACCTTTTTCACTGAGCACCTCATAAGGATATTCCGGCTAGTATTTGAATGTTTCAGACTCTATCCTGGATATCTGTGAGACGGACTATGGGGCTACTGAGCCTGCATCCTGCTGGTAAAACATGCCCTGTGGCATAAGCGAGCTCTGCAAGCGGACCTCAATTCCCTATGTGTGCAGCATCAGGGGAATCCCTCCCACCTGGTCTAGATTTCTGAGGGAACTGCAAAAGACCTGTGGAGGTGGCTGATGAACTGCAGTTGAGTCCGCTGCAGACCTCTCTCTCCCCTCCCAGAACTGACTTTGGTGACCGATGCATCACTCCTGCGTTTTGGCGGTCATCTGGTAGAGGTGGAGATCAGAGGACTCTGGTCTTTTGTCGAGTCTTGATTCAACTTTAACTTGTTGGAGTCAACAGCGATTCGCCTGGCATTGAAAAACCTTTATTCCTTCCATCAAGGGTTCATGAGCAACACCACCACCATGTGGTATTGCAAAACCACTGCCATGTGGTATTGCAACAAATAGGACGGGGTGTGGGTTGTGGACTCTGTAGAGAGGCTTTGGGTGTCTGGACAAAGCTAAAACATCAGGACAAATTGCTGGTGTTTCAGCATCTTGCGGACTCTCTGAACACAGGAGTGCGGACGATCTCTGGTGTCAATGCCTAGTGGATCACGAATGGTGGTGGTGCAAGGTCTCTTTTGAGATCCAGGAGAACCTTGGTTAGATTTATTTGCCACCGCTGACAACGCGCAATGTCAGAACTTCCACGTGTTGACGTTTTCTAGGATACTTGTGCTCGGAGACGCATTTTGGTCTCGAGTGGAGCTTAGGCCTCCTACACCTTTCTGCTGATATCAATCCTGCCCAGATTTCTCAAGAAGATCAAATTGACTGAGGTCCAAGCTCTACCTGTAGCTCCCGATTGGATACCGAGATTATGGTATCCCAAACTCCTGTGCATGAGCATCGATCCTCCGCTTAGGCTGCCCCTTTGGGAGGATCTACCATTGCAGCAACAAGGCAGAATCATGCACCTGAATTTGCACATGCTCTGCCTTCATGCCTTCATGCATGCATTCATGCATTGTGGCAAGGTGTAAATTGTTCCTTCGTTAGTTAGGCAAGGCTTTTTTTGGTCGAGCCTGAGCAGCGCATGTGCTGCTCTGCGAGTCATGCTGTATAGCCATATGTATCTGAAGCCCCTCCCACACTCTGCCCATATTTGTCATTGGCTTGTGTCATTGTCCTTCTTAAATGATGGCTTGTGATTTGTTATTAGGCTTGTTGGTCCCTTCTTAGCACCCCCTGGTCTTCATTTGTTACCTCCCATGAGGACTGGCCCTTTTTCTTTGGTTGTCACACGGTACGTTGTCTTTAGTCTGTAAACACTACTTTCTCTTACTGCAGGAGGGTCTCTTCTGCGCAGTTCTGACCACTGGCTTTTTTATGTAACTTGTAGCAAACTTGGAGCTCTTCAGGGGCCATGGGAAACAGAAGAGGACAACTCAGTGATGCCTTCAAGCATTGGGAATACAATGGGTCCCGTATTTATGAAAGTTTAAGCTATTAGCGTTGTGAATGACAATGCCTTTTATGTTTTAAAAACCAAAACTTAAAAGGTATTGTCTTTTACGATGCCAATAGCTCAAACTCGCGTAAACGCGAGACCTATTGCATTGCAGATGCTTGTTCTTTTAGATTTGTAGTGCAATGTGACCATTTTCTTTATTGAATGTAACAATCTAAAAGTTGTTCAATGTGTAAAACCATTGATGTCTAAGTAAATTAATTTTGCTTTCTACAGTTTTCAGAAATAGGAGTATGTTGACCGAAGATGAGTGAACAGTTTCTCCAAGCTGGAGTTATGGGCGATGAAAAGGAAATTCTGTCTGGCAGACAAATGTGACCTCACCTCCTGTGGATCTGACAACTAAGCATCTTTTACATCTAAGATGACATCTTATTGCTTGAAAGTCCAGATAGGTATGTTTTATACTTTATTTTGTCTTCTTCTTTGAACAGGTTACTGTTCAATCTAATTTATGGCATGTTCTCAGCAAAAGCTAACTTTTCTCTTGTATGCCTTTTACATGGGGGTTTAGAAATGTGAGTACTTGACTACTCACACATCCCCATAGGTACATAAGTGGAACAAACCCACCCATATCAATAAAAACAACATCTCCACACAAGGTCAATTAAAGAGGAGACAAACATTTCTTCAACAGAACTCACAATCTAGCCTCAAATGACTTCTCTTCGCTTGAATCTGCAGCTCTTACGGGTTTGCATGAAGGTATAGGAGCCCTATGCCATCTGTCAGCATTGGTCTGTGTGCGGCAGGGGATTTACTGCTGTACCTTTAGCCACTATAGGCTGGTGGTGGTGCGTTTTATGCATGTGAGCGTGAGGGAAGGACTGTTTAACATGATCTGTTTCTGAGATTTAATGTTGTAATAAAGTTGTAGGATGTATTATTTGGGAGCATTGTTTTGTCAGCTCCATGGGTTTGGAGCTGTGTTGTTGCCTTTGCTTGTGGGAAGGTCTGCCGTCTCTTTGAGCTGTGAGTTTTGCATAGGTGTCCAGATTATTTCACAGCGGCTGCACGGAGTAGACCTGTGCAAATCAGAGAGAACCAAAATTCAGTAGATATCGCTGTATTGGAGATGTGACCCCCAAATAAGATGGAGAAAACTGGTTCAGGACGCACAACCATTGTGTGCCACAGACTATAAGTTAGTGCTTTTGTGCATATTCAGAACTCATTGTGTAGGCATGTGTGCGCATAGGCGTGTGATGCTTCTGTGTACATATCTCCGTTGGTATAACTCTATCTGGTTTGTGTACCTGGGTATCCCTATGCATGCATGTCTGTCGTCCCATATTCTTGCTGGTGCTTCTCGTGCTGTGCATGTTACTGTTTGTGTGCGCGCACAGCAGGCAGCATTGGTTACCCTTAACCTGGCCAGGCCTGGTCCTCGGCCCCCACTGGAAAGATTCTATGGAGCTTATTTTCCATGGGTGCCAGCAGCTGCTCATGTGCGTATCGTCTGTCATTTAATGGTGCCAGCTGAGGTAGACTGGTGACAACACTTACACAAATAAGCGTTGAAAGACAAGCGCGGCCGCGAAAGTTACGGTCCATCTACAGCGTTTACCGCACGGGAGCGAGCAGCGGCGGGCGCGATAATTGCAAACAGATGGCGCCACTGCCCGCTCCCGCAAGGTAAACGCCGTACATGCACAAGGGCTCATTGGAAACAGTGCAGTACGTGCACGAGTTTCCAAAAAAGTACAGTGTGATTCCAAAAGGTCACTCCAAACAGCGCTTGCGCGCTGCGTAGGCGAGACCTGAAAACTACAATTGGCTCAAGGGTCGTGAACAATATCTGGATGAAGGTTTTCAAAATTGTTGTATGTTAAATGTATTGAGACCACTCTACCTCTGGAGAACAATATAAAACATTGTATTACATATTGCCCAACAGAATGTGTATGCTAAATGCAGATTTTACCTTGCAGTGGAAGAATCATTGGATGACTTCTTTCACCGTCAAATGCTTGCTGCCATTAGAATATTGTGAATTAAATTGTTATTTAAAGATTAAGTATCCTTTTCAGTGAGTCACCTTAGCAAATCTGCCTGTTTTTCATGCCATTGTTTGTGTGTAGACCTTGTAGTGTTCTGTTTTTTTTTTGGTTTTTTTTATTAAATCAGTACTTTCCAAGTTACATGTAATTGATTTCCTCTTTAAAATCCTGTCATTGTTGGTGACTTTGTCCGATTATTCTCCTATTTCCCCGTTTGATTTTGTTGCTGTGCTCTATCTGTTTTCAGATGGCAAGTTCTTGGTATGAAATGTATCATTCGGGTGCTGCTAATTTGCACGCTTTATTACAGTGTTATGTTGCTTCTAATCAATAAGATTATTGCAGTCATTGTCATATTTTACCTAAAAATGGGAAAACTGAAAACTGTACCATGTTAAAAGGATGCGCCTTAAATGGTTAATGTCTGGTATTCAGCATCTGGGTTACTACTTTCAAGCATGTGCTAGAACACTTTCACAGAAGTCATACGCTAGCCTCTGGTGCTGGTCAACCCCAGATAAACTCTGTCCTAACATCCAACGCCAAACCTAGTTATCAATTCCACTGCTGGAGTGATTGTTTTTGTTTGCCTTGAATCCTCAGAGTCCAGCAAATATCATTCCTTGCTTCACAGTGACCCAAGCACGAACCCAAATCACAGCTCTTTCAAACTCTGTCTCAACACCCACAGACCTCTTAACCCAGCAATAGTAGGGTCCTCCATAGTCCTATGTGTCCAAACCAAACGTTTGCTTTTGACACCACCAAACCCCCCATGGTACAGCTTTGAGTATCAGGATCCTTCCTGTGCCACCATCGGTGGGGAAGGTGAAGAATTAAAAAGGGGGTAGAGGGTGTACGTGCTTCTTCCATGGACAGACGTTGTCTCTACTGAGTCCAGTATCAACCCCTGGTCTTGGAGACCCTGTCGCTGAGTTGGAGGGTAAACAAGAAGCAACCTCTGTGCTGTCTGTGTCTTAGTGTGGTTTTCTCTCTTTTCAAACACAGGTCTTTTTGCCAGCCCCCTCTAATCTCTCTTTGCTCGAAGAAGGTTGCATCTGTTTGCCTGCCTGATTACCTGTCTATTTTCTTGGGCACATTCATTATCGTAGCAAGGGTGGCACCACTTTTAGCAGGCCTTCACAGGGATCATGTTCAGAGTACTCCCATTCTCAAACTACTTTTTGGTTGCAGGATTGCTTCCCCTTACTGTCTGCATCATGTAGAAGCCAGCATTTCACAACAAGATTATCCGTGAGGAAAGTACTGTCTGGTGCAGATCCTCACTAGACTGTTATTTCGGGGTTTGCTTTATATCCCCACACTATCTCTTTGGTCATCGTTAACCTGCTATTCCAACTCCTGTGTATAATTAAATCTAAGTATTTAAAAAAAATATATATATCCCTCTTAAGGACCGATTTGAACTAAGCTACTGTAACGTCTTCACGTAGATTTTAGTAGAGCACGAGAGGTTTCAAACGTAATAATTGTGCTAAATTGTACCCAGGTTTTTATATGTTGTGAAGGTCCTTAAATCAGAACATTCGTGGAAGGCTGTGGGACATACCCGCGCCGGGATTGGTCGCAGCTCATGTAACGTACTCCATCCAAGTTATGTCCAGGGTGTTGCGCTAAGTTCCTGTGCACCGACTTGCACGAAGTGTGCTACCTTTGCCTAACCCCGGAACACGGCGAGAAAGACTGCAACGCATGCCAGTCGTTTCGGTCGAAGAAAACCCTCAGTGATCGTCCGGCTTGACATTACGAAATGTACCAGCAAAGCAGCCCTGCGCTGGACCTCTTCGAAAAAGGGTCGATCACGAAGAATTGCAAGTGTGGAAAGCCGAGATGGAGGCGGAGCACGTCTCCGTATCTGACGCGGACTCCGATGCCGAAGACCTGACATATTCCCATACCATTTCCTTTACAAAAAGAAGGCACTGGTCCATCCTCTGCCTTCGTGCCAAGGTCAAACCGAGGAAAAGGTTTCGAGCACCCCGCCTTCGGACTCTGTGCCAAAACAAAAACAACACCCTTCCCCATGCCGGTGCTGACCCAAAACCTTTGGCCTCTAAAGCTAAACACCTTCTAGTCTCCATGCCGCCGTTACGTAATGCCAAATCTTCGGAGCCAAAACATTCGACGCCGAACCCGGCATCTAAAGAAAGTACAGCGACTAAAGAGTCTCAGACCGAAAATCTGATCCAAAACAGAAGGAAATCGCTATTCATCCAGAAACTGGACACATTCATGCCAAACTCGCTGCGAAGAGGAAAATGGGCTTATCATAGGACCACCACATTCCTCTAAAGAAGAAAAATGTGGTTACTGACTCTTCTGAAATATAAGAAGACCTGCTTCTTTCACCTACACATTTCCCATCATCACCTGACCCACAGGATACAGGGGATGATGATTTAGATGAATATGCACCACAAGATGCACCACAAGATGGACCACAGGATCCTGATCCATGGCATCAGTATAATGTCCCTCTACCAGATAATGACCCTGACTTCTATCCATCTAGACCTTCTCCTCCAGATGATAACATTGGGTACATTGATCTTCTTAATAGGGCTGCCGAATATCATTGAGTAGAGCTTCATAAGGAGAGTTTAGAGGAGGATCTTGTTTATCAAATACAGAGTTCATCTCAAAGGGCTACACAAACATAACCAATGTTAAACGCCATGCTAAAACATACTGAGGATGTCTTTAAAGACCCTTTCAGAGCTTACATCATCACTCCCATGTTAGAGAAAAAATACAGAGCTGCACTTAATGACGCATTCTATATCAGAAGCCAGTTACCTTTAGACTCTTTGTTCGTTTCCAATGCTCGTAAGAGGGCTAACTCTCAAACTGGGGATGCCCGCCTCCTGATAAGGAGTCCAAATTATTGGAGGCTTAAGGAAAAAGGTAGCCTCACAAACTGCTAATAATTGGCGCTTTGCCAATGCATTATTGCAAGGTATGATAGAGATCATTATGATGAACTTGAAAAGCTCATTCAATTCCTTCCACATGAGCCTAAAGCTATAGCCAGTGACCTTATTCAAGAAGGTAAATTGATCACTAATAATCAGGTGTGTGTTAGATCAGGCAGACACAGCAGCTCGGGCAGTGAACACTAGTGTACTGCTGGGCAGACAAGCTTGGTTAAGGATTTCAGGGTTTAAGCCTGATGTTCAAGCCTCTATCATTAATCAACCGTTTGACACGCAACATCTCTTTGGCCCAGCTGTTGATGTATCTTTAGAGAAAATGAAAATAGATACAGAGGTTGCTAAGTCCATGGGGGCCTTACAGTCTCCTTTCAACAGGGGTTCCTTTTGTCGCTCATTCTATAGGGGCAGCTCCAAAAATATCTCTATAGACAATGCCTCCTCCTTTTACATGGGCAACAATCAGTCCCCCTCTTCAAGAGGTGATTTTCGAGGAGGATATAGAGGAAATATAGAGGAAATAACGGCAGGGGTAATTCAACACGCGCCTCCCCAGCAAACAAAAAAACAAGGACTTATTTCCCGTACCCTCCGATCATTCCACTCCTGTTGGGGGACACGTCTCACAATTTCTACCTATTTGAGATACGATTACCTCAGACAGATGGGTTCTACAAATGATCCAATATGGTTATTGCCTGGAACTTACAAGCACTCCACCCAATATTCCTCCACGGTCACACCTCATGTCACAAGAAAATCTCACTCTTCTAAAGCAGGAGGTTCATTCTTTATTGCAAAAGGGCGCAATAGAACCAGTCCCTTTGCAATTCCAAGGAACAGGAGTGTACTCCCTCTACTTCCTAATTCCCAAAAAGGACTGCTCTCTCAGGCCCATATTGGACCTCCGAGAACTAAATCCATACATTTAGTTGGGCCATTTTCACATGGTAACACTCCGGCAAGTGCTTCCTCTCCTTCAGCAAGGCGACTTTCTATCCACTCTGGATCTCACGGATGCTTATTTTCATATTCCAATTCACCCAGCGCATGCCAAATATCTCAGGTTTGTGTTTGCGGGCCAACATTATCAATTAAAAGTCCTACCCTTCGGAGTGACAACCGCTCCCAGGGTTTTCACAAAATGGTTGGCAGTGGTGGCAGCCCACCTGAGAAGACATGTTCACGTCTTCCCATACTTAAACGACTGGCTCATAAAGGCCAGTTCACACAACAGCTGTCTGCACCACAGAAAAAAAACCGTGCAACTCCTTCACCAACTAGGGTTCACAATAAATCGGGCCAAATCCCATCTCCAACCATCCATGTCTCAAGACTCTCTAAAAGCTATGATAGACACACGTAAAACTGTAGCCTACCCAACTATAGCCAGAATCAGAACTTTTCAGATCATAATGTCTGTTTCAGCCTAAACACTCCTTACCAGCTAGAGTGTTCATGCAGTTACTGGGAATTATGGTGTTCGAGGCATGTGGGCTGCTGAATTCATATCTGTGCATAGATCGCCGCCTAGTGTTGGGTCCGGATGTTTGCACTTTGTTGTCCTGGAAGAGTCTTCGAAGTATCCTGAGATAGGTGACTCCTCCCCTGGACCACAGTGCGCATGGGCATCCTCTCCATCCTCAGATTGTTTTTTTCTGCCATTGGGTTCGGATGTGCTTATCTTGACTCAAGTTAGGAAAATTTAGTTTTCAGGCCAAAAGGCCTTTAGTTTTCGTCGGTACTGTTCCCGATCGGTATCGACAGTTTACTGGCTAGTTTAGCGACTTTAACAACTTTTTCGGATCCATTATATCCGACCATCGACCCTACATCGACGATGGAATCGAGGACTCCATTCAAGCTGTGTCCTGTTTGCCACGCGAAATATCCACATATCGACGTCCACCCGGTGTGCAACAAATGCCTCTCACCGGATCACGACGAATCGAAATGTATGGCCTGTGCCCGATTCAGATCCAAGAAGACTCTCCGGAATCGACGAGCCGCGAGACTTGAAGCGCAGCAAGCGGCACCGGCCCCGACCAACATCTTCAGCACCGAGGACGAAGATGTTGAAAGCGTGGAAGACGTAGATGAAGAGCTTTTTCACAGGGAAAAAGCCGACGATGAGGTAGGAGACTACGATGAGGCCTTAGGAGCCGAAGAAGGTAGCTCTGGTGACGAGCAGGGCCTACCCGTCCAAACAGAGGATATCCCAGAGCGTCAGTCTACGGCTCCGGTCGAGGGATCGCCTTCGGGCCTAACCCAAGATCAATCCCGCAGTTCTTCGGCCCCGCCCTCTGGCCCGGCCTCGGACATCCAGCGAGAGCCATTATTACCCAAAAAGACTGGTTTCCCTTCCACGAATCCGAAACCAATCGTCGCACCGGTTCAACAGAAACCGAAAGTGAAACTGACACTGGTCGGCTCGAGGACCACCACACCTTCGACGCCAGCCAAAACCGTCGGCTCCGACCGCACCAAAAGGGACTTCGGTGCCGAACTCGCTGCAGCCGACGTCGGCGCCGACCCAAAGAGAAAGGCCATCGGTACCGCCAAAGCGCCTCTGCCCCCGGCACTGAAACAATCTGCGCCGACCACCAAGGCTAAAATGGCCGCTGCATCGCAATCCACCTCGATAGCAGCGACTACGGTCCAATCCTCGACGCCGTCGACAGCTACTACCTCTCCTCGACTCGATGACCCTGTGGCTCCAAAGAAGTCCACACCTACCTCTACGGAACCACTCGGCGCCAAAGAACAGTCGGCGTTCCAGGTGCGATAAGTTGCAGCGTCCTTGCAACGCATCAGAGAAAAGGCAGCCCTCCAGGCCACGTCGGGCTCCGAGCCGAAAAAGGCTCAAAAGGCACCTTCGGCACCGACCAACATCACCTTTGGCTTGCCGCCATCCACGGCGCCGAAACTGTTCGAGATCAGAACACGTGTCACCCAGACAAGGTCCCCATCTACTGCGCACTCTCCTACTGGGACATCACCGTCCCACTTCATCGACGCCGACACCGGCAGGCTCATGCTCCGAAAGCGGAAGATCACTTCCGAGCAGGCTTTGGACTCTTACAGGATCCCGCTAAAGCAAAAACTGCCGGCGGAATCGGAACCAGTTTTTTATGAACGCCTCCACACCTCTTACCCAGATCCACAGTCCTTCTCTCCGACGCACTCCGACACGGACGCATTAGAGGACTACATGGGTGACGACACCACCTACCCCAGGGATATGGACCCTGAAGGCCAGCAGGACCCTGATCAAGTTTGGGATGACCCTGTAGACCCAGGTGCCGCTCTGGATACACAGGACACGCAGCTTTATGGCACAAAGACGTCTCCCACAGAGGACACTGCTGCTTTCAACGCCCTCATTGAACGTGCCGCAGCCAATCATAGAGTGCAACTCCACTCAGACACAATCGAGGACGATTTCTTGGTGGACACTTTCGCATCCTCAGAGAGGACTGTAAAGACTCTGCCCATGTTGAAAGGTGTCCTCAAGCCAGGAAAGGCCATTTTCAAAGAAACCACCAGGGCACGGGTAATAAACCCCAGGATCGAGAAAAAATACAAGCCCACACCTGGGGACCCTACGTACATTAGAGGCCAGTTACCTCTGGACTCCATCGTAGTTGCTAATGCTCGCAAACTGGCACACTCGCAGACAACTGGTGATGCTCCTCCCCCGGACAAAGAGTCCAAGGTGCTAGAGACTTCCGGCAAAAGGATTGCAGCCCAGGCGGCAAACATATGGCGCATTGCCAATACACAGGCGCTCCTAGCTCGCTACGATCGCTCACACTATGACACGTTGGAGACCCTACTCCAACATCTACCAGACGAGTACAAAGAGGCAGCGGAGCTCCTCATCAGGGAGGGACAACTTCTCACAAACGCATCCATTAAGTGTGCACTGGATGCCGCTGACACAGCTGCGAGAGCAATAAACACCAGCGTCATGCTACGACGACACGCCTGGTTACGAATCTCCGGATTCAAACCTGAGGTTCAAAATAACATCCTCAATCAGCCTGTCAACCCCGACTACTTATTCGGACCAGAGGTTGACACCATCCTAGAAAAAATAAAAAAAGACACACACTGCAAAGTCAATGGGGGCTCTGCAAACGCAGACATTTCGCAGTGGCTCCTTTCGTCGCCCCGGAAATAGAGGAGCGGGTAGAGGACAGGGGTCACAGCAAACCTACAATAAAGGGGGCACACAAAGTACCTATGATAAAAACACCCGAGGTGGATATCGTGGCTCCAGCACGAAGGGCAGAGGACGCGGTTACGGCAATACCAGGTCCTCCCCCAAAAACAAACAGTGACGCCCTCTCCCTTCCCCCCGACCACATAACACCTGTCGGGGGAAGACTCCAGCGGTTCCTGTCCACGTGGAATACCATCACCACGGACAGGTGGGTCAAAGATGTTATCCAACACGGTTACTGCCTCGAATTAACCTCCACTCCACCCACAATACCGCCAAAGCACCGTCCTATGTCCTCAGAGCACTTAGCATTATTACAGCAGGAAGTGCTAAGTATGCTGCAAAAAGGCGCAATAGAGGTCGCGCCCGTCCACCAGCAGGGGACAGGGGTGTACTCTCTGTACTTCTTAATACCAAAAAAGGACGGGTCACTCAGACCTATACTAGACCTGAGACCCCTCAACCACTACATTCTCTCAGAGCATTTCCACATGCTCACCCTACAGCAGGTTCTCCCGCTGCTCAGACAGGGAGACTTCCTAGCCACGCTAGACCTCAAAGATTCGTATTTCCACATACCCATACACCCGTCACACAGAAAATATCTCAGGTTCACTATTCAGGGGCAGCACTACCAATTCAAAGTCCTTACCTTCGGCGTGACAACAGCACCCAGAGTTTTCACAAAGTGCCTAGCTACAGTGGCTGCACATCTACGGAGGCAACACATTCACGTCTACCCTTACCTGGACGACTGGCTTGTTCAGGCAAAGTCAGCCCAGCAATGTGCCAGCCACGTGTCCCGCACCATTCACCTTCACAGTCTGGGATTCTCACTAAATTACCCAAAATCACCTCTCTAACCCGCACACGTACAACAGTACCTAGGTGCGACCATAGACACTCTGGCAGCCACAGCTCAGCCAAATCTAGTGAGGATCAACGGCATGCAAATGCTGATCTCAAAGTTCAAACCCCAACACTCCCTTCCTGCGCGAGTGTTCATGCAGTTGATAGGCATGATGGCCTCCTGCATTTTCATAGTCCCGCACGCGAGACTACATATGCGCCCGCTTCAGGAGTGCTTGGCACGCCAATGGAATCAGGCTCACGGGCAATTAAAAGACCTAGTGTTGGTGAGCGGTCGGGCATACAACTCTCTGCATTGGTGGAATCCACAAAACCTTTGCAAGGGCCGACCGTTCCACGAGCCTGTTCCACAAATAATACTGACAGCGGACGCGTCTCTCCAGGGATGGGGAGCTCATGTACTCAATTACACAGTGCAGGGACTATGGACAATACAACAAAAGAAGATGCACATCAACCTTCTAGAACTGATGGCAATCTTCCTGGCAATGAAAGCCTTCAAGGTACACTTGTGCAACAAAGTCGTGTTGATCCGGACGGACAACATCACTGCCATGTACTACATACAGAAGCAGGGAGGAACGCACTCTCCACAGTTGTCTCATCTGGCTCAGAGCATGTGGAAGTGGGCGATTCAGAGGAACATATTCCTCCTGGCGGAACACCTCCCCGGCAAGGACAACCAGATGGCGGATCTGCTCAGCAGACACAGCCACCAGATGCACGAGTGGGAGCTACACCCATCAGTACTCCAACCGTACTTCCAACAGTGGGGTCATCCAGAGATAGACCTATTCACCACAAGGGAAAACGCAAAATGCCAAAGCTTTGCTGCCAGGTTTCCACAGTCGCAGGACAATGCGATATGGATGAACTGGTCCGGCAGATTTGCATACGCTTTTCCCCCAGTGCCGTTGATACCGCTGGTGGCACGCAAACTGCGACAACACTCACTGACACTCATCCTGGTTGCTCCAACATGGGCACGCCAGCCATGGTACACCACCTTTCTGAAACTTTCCGTGGTGCCGCATCAAAGGCTGCGGATCAAACTCGCGCATTTAACGCAGAACCATGGAGAAATTCAGCACCCAGATCCGCAACAGCTGAACCTGGCGATCTGGCTCCTGAAGTCCTAGAGTTTGGCTACCTAAACCTGCCACCTGACTGTATGGAGATCATTAAGGAAGCTAGGAGACCCACTACCAGAGCTTGCTATGCAGCCAAATGGAAGAGGTTTGTCATTTCTTGCAATAACAATGACATTAACCCGCTAGACGCTTCCATTCAAAGCATAATCTGTTACCTCTTACACCTATACCGATGCAATCTGGCATACACCTCAATACGTATCCATTTAACCGCAATAGCAGCCTATCTCCAACAGGCAGCACCTCTTTATACAGAGTGCCTGCCATCAAAGCCTTCTTGGAGGGACTTAAACGAGTAATTCCCCCAAGACACCCACCAGCACCAGTGTGGAACCTCAACTTGGTCCTCACCCGACTGATGGGTCCACCCTTCGAACCTCTCCACTCATGTGAGATTCAATTCCTCACCTGGAAAGTAGCTTTCCTAGTAGCCATCACTTCGTTAAGAAGAGTTGGTGAACTCCAGGCACTAACCATTCAAGAGCCATTCATACAGGTTCACGCAAACAGGGTCGTACTACGTACCAACCCCAAATTCATGCCTAAAGTAATATCACAGTTCCACATGAATCAAACTATTGAACTGCCTGTTTTCTTTCAGAATCCACAAAATGTCGCTGAAAGAATGCTCCATACACTAGACGTCAAAAGAGCCCTCATGTACTATATAGACAGAACCAAAAGCTTTAGGAAGACAAAACAACTTTTCGTTGCCTTTTCCCCACAACACAAAGGCAACGCCATCTCCAAAGCAGGTATAGCCAGATGGATCGTTAAATGTATTCAAATTTGCTATCAGAAGGCTAAACGCACATTAACGATTCCCCCACGAGCCCACTCAACACGTAAGTTAGGGGCCCTCCATGGCTTTCCTGGAAAACATTCCTTTACATGATATATGTAGAGCAGCCACATGGTCCACTATACATACATTTACCAAACACTATTGTGTAGATGTACACTCAAAACAGCAGGCAGCTGTAGGACAGGCTGTTCTCAAAACTCTTTTTCAGACCGCTGCAGCTGGCACTGGTAGCCGCCGCTAATGGGAGGTACTGCTATGTATTCTATGCACAGATATGAATTCAGCAGCCCACATGCCTCGAACTGAATATGCTACTTACCAGTATGCATCTGTTCTAGGCATGTAGGGCTGCTGACATTCATATCGCCCACCCTCCTCCCAGGCGCCTGTAGCAGCTGCAGCTCTCAGAATTACTGTATAGCATGGTCATCACTTTCTGTATCTACTCCATCACTGCCACAATGGCGAAAAACAGTCTGAGGATGGAGAGGATGCCCATGCGCACTGTGGTCCAGGGGAGGAGTCCCCTATCTCAGGATACTTCGAAGACTCTTCCAGGACAACAAAGTGCAAACATCCGGACCCAACACTAGGCGGCGATCTATGCACAGATATGAATGTCAGCAGCCCTACATGCCAAGAACAGATGCATACTGGTAAGTAGCATATTCAATCTTGCATTTTCATAGTTCTCTACGCAAGACTCCAAATGCATGTAATGCTTAGGACGTCAGTGGAACCATGCTCAAGGTCAGTTATCAGATCTAGTGTTGGTAGATAGCCGCACCCATCGCTTTCTACAGTGTTGGAACACACAAAACCTGTTAAAAGAGCAGCTCTTTAATGACCTGGTTCCACACATCGTACTGACAGCAGACGCATCACTAACAGGTTGGGGAGCACATCTCCAAATCCACACAATTCAAAGCATGTGGAGCTCTCAACAGAAACAGCTTCACATAAATCATCTTGAGCTCCTAGCAATTTTTATGGCCCTGAAAGCACTTCAAGTTCAGATAGTACGCAAGACCGTGCTAATTCGTACAGACAACATGACAGCCATGTACTACATTCAAAACAGGGGATGGGGGGGGGGGGGCGCGGCCCTCTCCCTCCAAATGTCTCAGCTAGCACAGGAAGTCTGGGGATGGGCAATTCATCACAAAATCTATCTTGGCAGAACACCTCCCAGGAGTGGACAATCAGATGGCAGCTCTGTTAGGTTGCCAGACATAACAGATCCACAAATGGGAACTACATCCTCAAGTCCTCCTCCCATTCTTCCAGATGTGGGGCTTCCCAAACATAGACCTGTTTGCCATGCATCTAAACACAAAAGGCCCAATCTTCACGTCCATGTATCCACACCCATTGTCCAAAGGCAATGCACTATGAATGAATTGGTCAGGGATATTTGCTTATGCTTTTCCGCCTCTTCCACTCATTCCATTAGTGGTTCGGAAACTCAAACAAACGTCCCTGACGCTAATCCTCGTTGCTCCCACATGGGCACGTCAATCATTGTTCACAACCCTATTGAAATTCTCAGTAGTTCCTCATCAAAAACCTACGTCTTTCACCCAGTCTACTCACCCAAAGCAATGGCGAGATAAGACACCCAGATCCCAGCCAACTCAATCTAGCGATTTGGCACCTGAAGTCCTAGAGTTTGGCTAGCTAAATCTACCGCCAGACTGTATGAATATCAAGGAAGCTATGCATCCTACCACAAGAGCCTGCTATGCCGCCAAGTGGAAGCAGTTTGTCATTTACTGTAACAACAACCACATCAACCCGCTTGATGGTTTTGTACAAACATTATATGCTCTTTGTTACATCTACAACGTTCCAATCTAGCATACACATCCATACGCTTGCATCTAGGTGCTATAGCTGCATATCTCTAAAATAGACAGCATCTGTCTCTTTTTAGAGTACCTGTCATTAAAGTGTTTATGGAGGGACTCAAAATAGTTATTCCCCCGTGACGTCCACCTGCCCCAGTGTGGAATCTCAATATTGTTCTCACCAGACTGTTGGGTCCACCTTTTGAACCAATGCACAGATGTGAACTAAAATTTCTCACATGGAAAGTTGCTTTTCTGGTTGCTATCACATCACCCAGGAGAGTAAGTGAGATTCAGGCATTGACTATAGAAGAACCTTTTTAGCAAATGCACCTAAACATAGTAGTTCTTTGGACCAACCCTAAATTACTTCCAAAAGTCAATTCTGCTTCCCTTCCAGGGGATCCTCATCAATAGTCATAAGCACTGAATATTCCCGCCCATGTGCGGGGACCCCGGAAATAATAATAATTATATATGTAAAAACCATACATATATACAGCTCTGTATATGTATAAACATATCATTTTTTCCAAGCAAATGCAGCCCCCATAAACTAGACAATGTATATATAAACATCCAATAAAACATATAGGTATAATAATACACCTAAATCTCTTTTTTTTAATGAGGTAAAAACACTCATGAGAAAGAAAAGAGAACACTGTGAGAAACACAGATCACAAAAACATTGTTAGCCTGCAGGCTGCATTGCAATACAATACCATAGAGACTGAAAAGCCTGTACAGGTAAAAACTGGCACCGTGCCTTTAAGGCAACCCTGACTGTAGTATCCCATTATGCCTCAGGGGTGACAGTTGGGTCAGTTGTTCTTTCCGGCTCCTTCAGTCAGGACCCTGGAATTCAGCTCTCTCCTTTTTGACTTTTCAGTCAAGAATTATTGCTTATCTAGTCATTTTTTAAAGCTTCCTCTTATTAATATCTGTGAGGAAGTTTGTATCCTGTGTTTTTTCTGACTATTTTCAACAGAAAAATGCCTTCTTTATTTATGCCTTGCCCTTCCTGTGGCAAAAAGAAGGCTTCTTCAGACACACATGCTGTGTGTATCGTCTGTTTGCCTGAATCTCACTTTCCAGCTACATGTCGTCATTGTAAAGACCTCTCCAAGAGAACTTTGAAGGAGAGAGAGAGGATTAGGCTCTATGGATTATCGGTGGAGCGGTCGACGTCGAAGCAGCTGGTCCCTGTTTGCTCTCCTTCGGCGTCGGGCTCGGCGTCGAAGACTCCAGCGGCGGGATCGTCGCTGAGAGGTGAGGAGTCCAGGGGGAGTCATGCTTCGAAAAGAAAATCGTCGTCTACTCTAGACACAGCGGTGAAGCGGATGCGTTCGTCGTCGGCGACTTCGACGTCTAAGAAATCATCGGCGTCGAGGGAACGGCGTCATAGTTCACCGTCAAGGCATCGCTCGATGTAAAGACAAAGGCATCGTTCGACGTCGAGAGAGAGACATCGTTCGACGTCAAAAGCGGCAAGATGAAAGTCTGCGTCGACAGAAGTTCGTAGGCGTTCGACTCCAAAGTCTGCTACGACGTCGAGACCTAGATCGTCGTCGAGACCAGGTTCGTGGTCGAGACAAGACCGACCGTCGGCGAAGACACTTACGACGTCGAGACCTTCATCGTCGGAACATTCGACGTCGAGGCAGGCGCCTCCATCGGGGTCGGCGTCGAGGCAGGCGCCTCTGTCGGGATCGACGTCGAGGCAGGTGCCTCCGTCCTCACATGTCTCCAAAGCTTTGGAGAAAACTGTGACGTCGAGGCGAGATTCCCCGTCGGGGTCTAGGCTTCCGTTCAGACGAAGCCCTCCGTCGACGACAAGGCTCTCGACGTCGAGGCAGGAAGACTCTCCAATTATCCACCTGTCGTAAATAAAATATTACGCGTTCGGAATTTCTATATATCAATATGATCATGCATGAAGCAAGAGGCTGAGTCCGTGGTATCAGGTTCAAAAAGGGCTTTATTCAAATAACTCGAGTTATAGGGAGAATAGTTCCATCACCACAAGGGATCAGGACCAGGATTCTCAAAAATATATTCTCAAACTTTATTCACAGAGTACAGTATATATATGTTTGTAATAATATACGTAAGCAGGAATGCTTCAGGCGGAGCAAGAGAGAATGAGATAAGAGCATGTGGGTGTGTAAGTAGGCGTGAAGGTGGGCGTCCACTTGATGATAATAGGTAAGTGTCATAGGTGGGTGGATGCCTGGAGGGGGTTGCGTGATCAGCTGGAACTTTACTGGAACTTTGCCTTACTTGTGCTCAACTCGAGCATGACGTGTAACTGACGTGTGAAAGGGTTGCTATGCAACCGGGGAGTCTGGAGTCTGAGAATGAGGCCTTCAGTGTCAGGGCGACCAGCACATCTTGTATCATCTAATATCTAAAGTCTGGAGCAGCGACTGGTTCGTGACATAGGTTGCCCATCACCAAGAGCCAGTGTGGCATTTATTTCTTCGTTTACTGCTGAAGTCTTACATGGGGGCTATGGGCTTTTCACTGACGTGAGCTTTGTAATCGCACAAAAAGAGACAGAAAGGCTAGGCTTTCTCCTTTGCAGATGGGTCATGTTTATCCCTCCTCCAGGCAGGAATGTGGTTTCGGTAGGAGTAAGCAGATAACCGTGCTCAATACTGTCTCGGCACCTCGGTCGGGGCCCCTTTGGCTGAGGCCCAAGTGTGCAAGGCCAAGGATACGCAGCTACAGCTTTCAGAGCGTTCTGAGGCCTGAAACCTCTTTTCGGCTCTGGCGGAGCCACAATAATGGAAATGCGGGAAAACATGATGCAAAACGTGTAGGCCTCAGAGCAGATTTGTCGTTTCTCTCATGGGAGACTGGATGATGGCAGGCCACGTTATAGCATAAGCATCATGATAATCAGGCCATGGAGGGGAAATACATAGGTTACATGTATGTGCACATGAGTGTGGGGGAACACACGGGGACACATAGGCCTCATGATATTTTATTTTCCTCATTCCCTCCTTGTCCCCTAGTGGACCCTCATGTCATATCTATTCTCATGAGACAGTCAATCTGTTCTTGCAGCATTATTTTACCATTTTCAATGCTCTGTAAATGGGGATGTGGAACACATGCAGTAGCACACAGGCCGCAAATGGCCGGGTCACACTGCAGACATAGGCAACAACTGAATATCATCAGTAGTATTAGTCCACAGACTCAACACTTTCCATCCCCATGCTGATATTATTTCCCAGAGCCAACTGGACCAAGTCCACGTGCCTGGGTCTTGGTGTATGCTTTGGGCAATCTTGTGGAGTCTTGTTATTGCTTTGTATACAGACGGTGCGTTATTAGGTATGAAAACGCAACAGCTGGAACCGATGACCCTACAGGCCCCGCCCCTATCCGCTAGGATGACGTCAAGAACAAGACGATTCTGAAGAACGACCATTCTCATAGCAGACTGTTCCTGGGTCAAGTTCCCCAGGGCTGATGCAGTCTCATTAGCAACTGTTTCTAGAATCCTTGTTAGTCTGCGGATAAGTTTACTATTCTGGACGGGACCTATGAAGAAAAAGAATCCTTTGTTGAAATCCGTATATTGTCCCAAGCTGTTTCAGTCTGGTCAATGCCAGAGGCATCGAGCCCTCTTCTGTGTCTGATAAGTGCTAGTTGGAGATTTTGGTGATAGTTCGATGGGGCCAAGAAAACCGGTGGTAAAAGAAACGATATATAGCACGTCCCACCCCAGTCTAAGGGCAGTTGCACATAGGCTGTCTGGCCACAAATAAAGTAGGTGTGTTGTGATGCTCTGAAGTAAGACTTTCCTTTGTCTTTAAACACCAGTATAGTGTTACACTCGCTGTGCCCCAAATGTACAGAGCCTTCTTTTCTGACACACAAGTTCCCTTTTACTGGCAGGACTGTGATTGAGGATGGACCTAAATTGTGTATGGGCTTGACATTCAACACTATAAAGTCGAGGGTCGCATTTCCTTGCAGATACTCTTCATTTTCTAGATCTGTACCTTTCCTTTGGGTAAGACCTTCTTCATCTGGGAAACATGCTTTATTCATGACTTTATTCAAGTTACCCCATACCCAGTCGCCCCTACACTCCTTGTCTTGACATTCTTTGGCATCACCGTTGATGGATGTCATTAAGGCAAACCATGCTCCGCAAGAACCATTATGGGAGAATGGAAAAGGGAAAAGAGGCAACACTCCCTTCACCTTCTGATACGGGGGAAGTCGGCCACAGACCCAGCAGTCTGTAGCATTGCTAGTCTGATGTGAATGGCGCAGCATCTGAATAAAGGTATTGTTGCGTAAGGCAAGTCGATATGATAGCTCATGGGATGGCAGATCACTAAATGTGTGCTTTATGGTATCATTAGTAGAAGAGTGTAAGAGTGAGGCAATAGGAGGAAAAATAGCATGTAGTATTAAGCTGATACATATCCTCGTGATGCACAGAAGAAATAAAAAAATCAAAGTCACTATACATCTACCACGTAATATTTTACAGTATTTGCTTTTCATCTTGCTCTTTTTCTCATCCGTAGTATCCAAGATCTTATGCAAGCCAGAATACATGTTCAACCGCTTCACCACCTAGTGGACTTAATTGATCAAACGGGTTCTGACTTTTTAGATCCAAGTTTAGCTTTGTACTCCTGCTGGGGAGTCTCCTCTAGTAAAGGGGTCTCAAAGTCTGAAGAGTGTATGTCCTTTTTAAACGAATCGTTATTTCCAAAGTAGCGTTTACAATGATGAAGATGAACCCATCCTTTCCGTCCTTCGACTTTAACAGCGGTCCTCGTGGTCAATAATACCAACTTGGGCGTCTTCCACCTTGGCTCAAGAGGGCTCGTTCTATCAAAGTTCCGTATGACTACGTAATCCCCAGGAACGAGGGAATGTTCCTTGACCTGGGTGTTGTCAGGGAAGGCGGCTGCAACCTGCGAACGACAAGAGAGTAGTGCAGACATCAAGGAAGCCAGGTAATCTGTCAGCATGTTACTATCAACATCAGTGATCTTTTTAGGCATTGGAGTGCCCCACATATTCGGTGGTCTACCAAAGACCACTTCATAGGGAGATAAGCCTGTTCTAGAATGGGCTACCATTCGCATGTAAAAGAGGGCAACCGGCAGGGCTACCATCCAATCTACACCTTTGTCTGCGCAAATCTTTGCTAGTTTTATCTTTAAGGTCTGATTATGTCTTTCTACAAGGCCTGCTGCCTCAGGATGTCGTACACAATGGAACTTCCAGGTATACCCTAACAGAAGGGACACCTGTTTCATGAGTTCAGAGGAGAAAGGCTGACCGTTGTCGGAATACACGACACGCGGTAATCCATAATGTGGGAAAAACTCTCGCACCAATTGTCTGGCGGTAGTTACAGCAGTATAATCAGGGACTGGGTAGGCCTCTGTCCATCTTGATAGGGAACATACTACTACTAGGACATATTTGTAACCTCTGCATCTGTCCATTTGGATATAATCCATTTGGAGGACTTCAAACGGATGGTCAGGTGGATGGAATCCACCTTGTTCCATTGGAATGCCTTTACCTGGATTGAATTGGCAACAGATCATACATGTTCTGACCTTTTGTTTCGCTGCTGCACGCAGGTGTTTGTTGAACCATATATTCTGTAAGCTGTCTAGCATTGCTCTCTCTCCTAAGTGTGCAGGACTATGTGCGGTATTTATGATCACTTGTACCATTGCATCAGGAAGAAACCATGTTTCTTTGCCCTTAGTCATCCAACCCTGATCAGTCAGTACCCCTCCTTGTTCCGACCATTTCTTTAATTCGTCTAGAGTAGCATGTGTCTGAATGTCTTGTATATCCTTGGAAGGATCCCTAACTGTCATGGCTTTGGTCATTGATGGTATCTGTGATTTTGTCATGTCTAGTGGGGTCTGAGCTGTCTGTTTAGCTGTTCGGTCTGCCAGATCATTGCCTTGAGAAATGGTATCTATGGCTTTAGTATGTGCTTTGCATTTCAGGATAGCTATGGCTGTTGGTAAATGTATAGCATCTAGAAGGGCTTGAATAAGGGGGCCATGCTGTATCCTGGCCCCGTGAGAAGTCAAGAAATCTCTTTCCCTCCATAGTACGCCGAAGTCATGAACTACCCCATATGCGTATTGTGAATCAGTGTAAATGTTTACTCTCAGGTGCTTAGCTTTTATGCACGCTTGTGTCAGAGCGATGAGCTCTGCTGCTTGTGCTGACAGTATGTCTATTCTTTTAGTCTCTATGATTTCAGTAGCAGTGGTCACTGCATATGCTGCCACTAATTCTCCCGCCCCCGTCCTCATACATGAACCGTCAACATAGAGTGTTAGGTCCGGGTCTGGGAGTGCAACATCTGTCAAGTCTTGTCTTGGTTTAGTCACGGTATGTATTACTTCAACACAGTCATGTGGGGAAACGTTTTCTGTACTGGAGGGCAAAAGAGTAGCAGGATTCAGTATGTTGCATCGTCTGATCTCTATGTGTGGTTGAAATAACGTCAGCTCATAACCTGTCAGTCTCGCTACAGTTAGGTGTTGTGTTTGTGTTCGGTTCAAGAGAACCTCTACTGTGTGTGGTACTTGTACTGTCAGGGGGTGGCCCAGCACTATCGAGTCACTTTGTCTTGTGGCTAAGGCAGTTGCTGCAACAGATTTTAGGCACGCAGGCAAAGCCTGTGCTACTGGGTCCAATGTACTAGAAAAATAAGCACTGGGCTTGTGTTTTCCTGCATGTTCTTGTGTTAGGACAGATAGTGCTGTTCCATCTCGCTCTGTCACAAAAAGCATAAAAGATTTGTTGTAATCGGGGATCTCTAAAACTGGTGCTTGACATAAAGCTCTTTTTAATTCTTCAAATGCCACAGTGTGTTCTTGTGTCCAAGGGAGGACTTTAGTAGAAGCTACCTCCTGTGTCGTCAACTGTATTAGGGGCTTGGCTATGTGAGCATACTGGGGAATCCACTGCCTGCAATATGAAGTGAGGCCAATGAATGCACGTACCTCCTTTTGTGTCTTGGGCTGTGAAAGGCCAGAAATCAATTGAATACGTTCTGGTGTCAGTCGCCTACCCTCCTTGGATAGCAAGTGCCCAAGGTACGCCACTTGCTGTTCACAGAATTGTAACTTCGAAGGGGACACTTTGTGCCCCTTGTCAGCTAGGAAATGTAAAACAGTGAGTGATGCATTTTCACAGTCAGTTTCCGATCGTGCAGTAATGAGAATTTCATCTACATACTGTATCAGTGCTGTAGTGGTAGGCATATGAATACTGTCTAGTTGTCTTTTGAGTGCCTGACTGTAGATGCTAGGACTTTCCGTGAAGCCCTGTGGTGCTCTTGTGAATCCGAAGCTGCGGCCTTTTAAACTGAAACCAAAAAGATATTGGCTGTCTGGATGTATTGGGATACTGAAAAAGGCGTTCTTCAGATCGATAACTGTAAAGAACGTATCCTTCGCATCAATGGCAGTCAATAATGAAGAAATGTCCGGGACCACAGGGTACTGTGGCACCACACATTTGTTTAATTCTCGCAGGTCCACAACTAATCTATAGACAGGTGATGCATTGGGATCAGTTCTTTTAAGAATAGGAAGAACGGGTGAATTGCATATGTTCGAATCTGTCTCTATCACCACCCCTTGTGCGATGAGTTCATCAATAATTTTCAGCAACCCTACTTCAGCTTCAGGTGGAATTTTATATTGTCTAATCCGTGGCAGCACCACTCCTTCCTTGAGGGTGACCTGGTATGGTGTAATGTTCATGAAACCTACGTCAGTCGGGCCTTGTGCCCATAGGTGCTGTGGTACATTACGAAGCCTGATGTCAATACCTTTCATAACAAAATGTCCCTTGAAATCACGTAAATACAGCCGCACTCCTTCTGGCGAGCAACAGATAATTGCCCCCAGTTCCTTTAACGTTTTTATGCCTAGTAAGTTTTGTGGACATGATTTAGTAAGCAGTAAGTCTGTTGTATGTATTAGTGGACCAACTCCTAAAGAGACTGGTTCTGAAACCTCGTTGATAATAGGCTTTCCTGAAAAGCCCAGGGATATACTCTTTGAGCCCGAGAGGGGTGCCCCTGGAACCTCAGAATGACTGATGGTAGTTCTACTTGCCCCAGTGTCAATCAAAAACTTTTTATTCTTTCCTAGTAAACGTGCATGCACATAGGGACCCGCTTGGTCCACAGGAACTGGAATAAGTGGCAAGTCGAATTCCCTCTCTGGGCTTCTTCACGAATATGCTTGGTATTCTGGATAGTTAGTCTGAGCGTGCTCATACATTTGTGTTGTGGCGTGGGCTGGTGCAGGTGCATGGACAGGCGGCGGTGGAAATGTATCTGATGTCTGATGTGTGTTATTTTCTTTGGGAGGATAAGGACGTGGCTTTGTTTTACCTATCGCTATATTGTGTTTCAGGACCGCACATTCATTAACGAGGTGGCCTGGCTTCTTGCAATAATTACAGGTCCCATTATTTTGTTTCGTGCTATTCTTGTTCGTGTTTGTGTTTGCCGGGGTCGATTGGGCCACCAGCATCTTCATCTTTGTGTCTCTCATGCGTCTCTTGTCCTGTTCGTGTTCTTCTCTAATTCTGTTCTGGTGGTATTGTAACATCTGTAACATTTGTGAAGGGCTGTTTGCTTGCCAAGTACTCTCAACCTTCAGTACCCTATACTTCACCTCTGGTAGGGAATTTTTTACTAGTTTGCTCACGAAAAGATGAGGATATGAATCACTACCGGGCTTAAGACCACTATTGATAGTGAAACATTTCTCAAACCTCGAGTAAAAATCGCTAGTGTCCTCGTCTGGTTTCTGTTTACAGGCTGAAATAGCATCCCAGTCTTCTTTCTTGGTAATTAGTAATCTGGGCAAAACTTGTACAAGGAGTTCAGGTAGGTCTTTAGCTCGGGGACCCAGACCAACCCCCGGGCCTCTTCCCACTTCCTCTTTCCAACAGATCCCAGCTGAGCCTTTTCTCTCCCACCTCCCAGTCCTGTCCTTTCAGCTTCTCGTAAATACCAGCAGGCAATAGTACTTTTAATAACTTTAGAATGTCAGCATATGTATATTCTCCTAAGCGAAGAATGTCCTTTAGTTCTCGGTGGAAACCCCCCCGGGTCTTTATCATGGGATGGTAACATTTTTTTCATTTCCAGTATCTCTAATTTTGACAAGGGGGTGTAGACATACACCCGTTGCAGTTCATTGTTTGCATCCTTTACAGGATGAACCTCTCGTAGGGGGTTCAGCTTGTCGTATGACTGTCCCTTAACCTGGGGTGGAGCGGGAAGCAGGGATCTAGTCACGTATACTATATACTTGTGTCGCTGATCCAGAATGACATTAATCAGTTCAGTACCCATGTTCATCCACCTGTCTAGTTTTATGTCGTCCAGCAACTTATACAATAGACCAGGACCAGAATATTGACTCTCATATAACGTGATCAAATGTTGGACCATGTAAACGCCAGCTATGCGCTGTTCGTTTGGTGGGAGGCTCAAGAACGTTTGGGCTACGATATCATCATTATTATATATATCATAATGGGATATCCACAGGGTGGCTGATCGTGCTAATTCATTTTCGGTCGGGGTGAGGGGCTGATCGTTACCTAGCCATTTATTCACCGCTTTTTCCGTGATCTGGAACAAACTTTCAAGGGAATATCTTTCTTTTATGGCAGTTCCCTGTTTACGGTGATTGAGGCCCTTGGGCCTTTCGAATCGCCGGGCACGGCCCACATAATGTATTCTGTCTTTGTCCCCTGCTTCGTCATCAGACGATAACTCAGCTGTTTCGTTCGGGCCTCCTTCGTGTGACGCTATTGCCTTTCAGATTTTGGTCAACCTGTTGTCTGTCTGGCCTGATTTATCATGCTGACCGGCATCTATGCGATCACTCCAACCAATATAACAACGGTCTACGTCCCCGTCGCCTTCGTCTTTTTCCCTGATCAGACAATTAATTAGGAAGCGAAGGATATAGTTCTTAACAATTACCTTTCTATTCTGTACAGCTTCTGCTATACACTCAGGACCTTCCCCTGTTCTTATGAATGTGTACATTTTCTTTAGATGTTTATCCATATCTGGTAATTTTTCCAAATCTGCGACTGCTCGTCTAAGCCTTAGTGAAAACACGAGCATTCTGCCCTTTCCTGGATCTGGGTCATATATACATTCGGAGATGTCTACTTTTACTGTCGGCCCCCCTTCTGATGTTGCCCCGGATCCTCCCTCCCCGCCGTCCTCGAGTTCCTGGAGCTGTTCTTGCGTTGGGGGTGCAGGGAAAAATCCGTCCACGTATGCTGGTGGGGATTCCTCTAGGTAGGTGTTAATGAACGTTTCGGATGCTGTTTGTTTTATTTTTCGGGGTACTTGCGGTGGCACTCTTAACTGGTCTTTCTACTGGGGCCACTTTTGCTAGTTCCTCTGAAAGGACGGGATAAATACCAGCAACGACAGTATTTCTTTCTCTTTCAGCCTGCTCTCTTTTTACCCGCTCCCCTTCTTCCTGTAATTTCTCTTCTTTGGCTTTTTCGGACTCCTGTCTACTTCTCTCTGCTTTGTGGAACTCTTTCTCTGTTCTTCTATGTGACTCCTTGCGCCATAACTCAATGGCATCCTTCTGAGCAGGTCTAGATTTTCTCTTCCATATCTCTTCCTCTACCTTCATAATGCATTCCGCATCCCACGTTCCCGTAATGGGCCATTTATACTTTGTCTCTAAATCCTTCGTGTAATCCACCCATAGTTCTAAAAACAACACGGCATCTAAACCATGCTTACAGTACATGAAATGTCCAGGTGTGTCTCTAGGCGGAATGTTAACTGGTTCCTCTAGTACACCTTTCCTGGTACATATCTTGCGCAGTTTTGAAAATAACGGCATGTTGGAATGTAACCGAAAACAAAAATCACAATGAACAAAAAAACCAAAAAATCACAATGAAACAAACTTACACAAAAACCCGACACATTCAAACCTAACTGAACCTTACTAAGACAATAACATTCATACAGTTATATCGGTGCACCTGAAAACTTGGACTTTAATTCTTGAAACATTAATCCTTGAATGCATGCTCTTGAACATACCGGTCTCACAAGTGAGACACGTCTTTACCGTGTTCATTAAATGAACCCGTCATTATTGCAACCCCCATGAGAAACTCGCCGGGAAGCAGAACTTGAACTTGAGGCCTCGGACACTTGACGCTGCGCAGGGAATGGCGTATCTTAGGTGGATCTCTAGAAACCTCGGACACAGCTCTCTCGCAGGGTGGGCTCTGGGTCGGAACGATCCGCAATCCTCACCGCCTCGTATGGATGCCTGGTCGCAGTCCGTCTCCTTCGTTGGCCTGAGGGAGTTGGCGGGAAAACCCGCGACGTGTACACTCGAAGTCCGTCACGGCTGTGGAAGGGGGCAAAACTGGACCTTCATCTCCGGCGCATGGGGAAGGAGATTTGTCCCTATTCGGGCGCCATTAATGTCGTAAATAAAATATTACGCGTTCGGAATTTCTATATATCAATATGATCATGCATGAAGCAAGAGGCTGAGTCCGTGGTATCAGGTTCAAAAAGGGCTTTATTCAAATAACTCGAGTTATAGGGAGAATAGTTCCATCACCACAAGGGATCAGGACCAGGATTCTCAAAAATATATTCTCAAACTTTATTCACAGAGTACAGTATATATATGTTTGTAATAATATACGTACGCAGGAATGCTTCAGGCGGAGCAAGAGAGAATGAGATAAGAGCATGTGGGTGTGTAAGTAGGCGTGAAGGTGGGCGTCCACTTGATGATAATAGGTAAGTGTCATAGGTGGGTGGATGCCTGGAGGGGGTTGCGTGATCAGGTGGAACTTTACTGGAACTTTGCCTTACTTGTGCTCAACTCGAGCATGACGTGTAACTGACGTGTGAAAGGGTTGCTATGCAACCGGGGAGTCTGGAGTCTGAGAATGAGGCCTCAGTGTCAGGGCGTCCAGCACATCTTGTATTATCTGATATCTAAAGTCTGGAGCAGGGACTGGTTCGTGACATAGGTTGCCCATCACCAAGAGCCAGTGTGGCATTTATTTCTTCGTTTACTGCTGAAGTCTTACATGGGGGCTATGGGCTTTTCACTGACGTGAGCTTTGTAATCGCACAAAAAGAGACAGAAAGGCTAGGCTTTCTCCTTTGCAGATGGGTCATGTTTATCCCTCCTTCTCCAGGCAGGAATGTGGTTTCGGTAGGAGTAAGCAGATAACCGTGCTCAATACTGTCTCGGCACCTCGGTCGGGGCCCCTTTGGCTGAGGCCCAAGTGTGCAAGGCCAAGGATACGCAGCTACAGCTTTCAGAGCGTTCTGAGGCCTGAAACCTCTTTTCAGCTCTGGCTGAGCCACAATAATGGAAATGCGGGAAAACATGATGCAAAACGTGTAGGCCTCAGAGCAGATTTGTCGTTTCTCTCATGGGAGACTGGATGATGGCAGGCCACGTTATAGCATAAGCATCATGATAATCAGGCCATGGAGGGGAAATACATAGGTTACATGTATGTGCACATGAGTGTGGGGGAACACACGGGGAGACATAGGCCTCATGATATTTTATTTTCCTCACACCCGGAGTCAAGGCCCAGGTCTCCGGTGATAGGCTTATCACCGTTGAGGCGACCCTCTCCAGTGGGTTATCAAGAGCTGTCGCACGTTCGTCTGACTATCAAACCAAAATCCAGGCGCAAATCTCCTCATAGACTAGTGTATACTACATCTGAGCATGATTCACCGCGCCCTATCTCTATCTCGCCTTCATTATCAGATGGTTCGAGATCGAGATCTTGATCACCGGAGGTTTTGAATCCATCTCCAGTGCCTGCAATGGAGAACAGTTCCCAGGAAGAGGACAATGCTGTGCCTCAAAGTCCTCCGAGAGAGATACCTCAGGACTCTGCTATGTCTCTCGCAGTTAAGGCCTCCCTAGAAAGGTTGAAAAACACAAACCTCCCATTGAGAACAGGAAGATCATGTTCGAGAAAGATTTTCAACGTCGTTCTCGAACACCAAGGAGACGATCCAGGTCCTCCTCTCACAGAAGGGAGTCAACCAGATCGGGGAGAAGGCGGCGTAGGACTCCCTCATCCTCTCCGTCAAGTCGTTCTTCAAGAAGGGATTATTCACCTACACTCTCGGATACACCACCTTCTAGAGTATCGCCGGTGGATGATATCTCTACGTTCCAAGAAGTGTTGTGCAGAGGGGCTACGAAATTGAACATCCAATGCCAGTTCAAGAGACCACCTCTTCTATAATTTTTTTAAACCCTTCATGAGTGAGCAGTATCGCGCCCACTGTTGCCGTTAGTCCCTGGTTTGTTACAACCAGTAATGGATATTTTCCTCACGCCAGCGACTATTAAATCTGCGCCGGCGCGGATTCTTAAGAATTATCGTCCGGCTCCTGAGGATCCGCTATTTCTAAAATCAGATCCACCACCGGATTCTGTTATCACCGCTGCTGCCAGAAAAACTCATGCAGTGGCTGGGTCTTCCACAGTGCCTCCAGATAAGGACAGCAAATCACAAGACTCGTGGGGGAGAAGAGTTTGTGGCTCGGCATCTTCAAGTCTTAAAGTGGCCAGTGCCTCAGCGCTTCTGGGGCGCTACCATGGATCACTGTGGGACTCTCTTCAGAGGTTTATAGATAAAGTTCCATCAGAAGATAGACCGGACTTTGAAGAGATTTTACAAGAGGGCAGTCTGGTCTCCAACCAAGTGATAAGCGCAGCAGCGGATGGAGCAACCTTAGCAGCACACTCGTATGCACATGGGATTACGGCCAGAAGATCTTCATGGCTGAGGCTGACTGCTCTGAAGCCTGAAGCTCAGGCGAGAATACTGAACCTGCCTTTCTCGGGTAGTTCGCTTTTTGGGTCTCATGCGGCTGATGAAATGACTCGCATGAAGGCAGAGCTCGACACCATGAAAGCCGTGGGGCTTGAAAAGAGAAAAGAGTTTCGTCGCCGCAGGGGGAACGATAGGCGTAACTACCAGCAGAGGGTTCAAACCCTTCACTGGCAGAAAAATCAGGACCAGCAAGGTCAAAAGAAACCGCAAAACCAGTCCCGCAGACCATCCAGGGGACGTGGTAACAACTGACAATCTAACGCTGGAAATAAGGCTCCAGGGAAACAATGAGGGACCGCTTCCTCCGACGCTGTCCACCGCTCCGGTGGGAGGAAGTATTGCACATCATCTTCCAGAGTGGCAATCCATCACGAAGGACCAGTGGGTTCTAAAGATACTGCGTCATGGATACTCGCTTCGTTTCCGGAGTCACCCTCCCTCGATTCATCCTGTGCATTCCTCTCAGCATCTCAAGAGGCTAAGAGAAGAGGTGGCAACTCTTCTACTCAAGTCCGCAATAGAAAGAGTGCCCAGAATGCAAAGAGGGAAAGGAGTTTACTCCAGTTATTTTCTGATTCCAAAAAGGAGCGCAAAGGAAGAGTTCAGACCCATCCTGGACTTGCGAATACTGAACAAACACATCAAAAGAGAAATATTTCGTATGCTGGCGCTCCACCAAATATATCCTCTCCTCCGGATAGGCGATTGGATATGTTCGCTGGACCTTCAGGACGCATATTTTCATATTCCCATCCTACAAAGTCATCGAAAGTTTCTCAGGTTTGTGGTGGGAACCTCTCACTATCAGTTCAAGGTTCTACCATTTGGCCTGAAGTCAGCTCCTCGAGTGTTTACAAAATGCATGGCAGTAGTAGCGGCGGCACTGAGGCGCGCAGGAGTCTTCGTCCATCCCTATCTAGATGACTGGCTGATAAAAGGTCCATCGCCTCAAAGTGTTCAATCACAGCTGACGCTTTGCCTGCAATTATGCCACAAACTGGGGCTCAGGCTGAATGTCAAGAAGTCCAACTTCTCACCAACACAACAAATTCACTATCTGGGTGCAACCATAGACTCCGCAGTAGGAAAAGTGTTTCCTTCGGAGGAGAGACAGTCATCCATTATCCTCAAGGGCAAGCAGATCATATCCAGCAATCTGTCTACGACCAGACAAATCTCATCTCTGCTAGGGGCCATGGCATCCTGCATTTTCCTAGTGCCCAATGCCAGATTAAGGATGCGTCCTCTCCAGCAAGATCTCGAGGACAAATGGGAGCAAAGGAATTCCCTGTGGGAAGAAAAAGTTTGCCTTTCCTCAGCTGCCAAACAGTCAATCAAGTGGTGGTTGAAACCATTCAATCTACAGGTGGTAATTCTCTTCCACCAGGAACCACCAACTCAGACCTTAATCACCGACGCATCCCTTCAAGGCTGGGGTGCGCATCTCGGATCTCTGCAAACCCAGGGGCGGTGGTCCAGCAGCGAGCAGTTGTACCACATCAACGTACTGGAGCTCAGGGCAGTCCACCTAGCCCTCAAAGCGTTCCTGCCCGCGATCAGGGCGAGTACCGTTCTAGTACAGACGGACAATACCACCACAATGTACTACCTGAACAAGCAGGGGGGTACTCGATCCAGGACGCTCTCGCTGGAAGCTCAGTCCCTGTGGCACTGGATCCTAGCACGGAACATCTCGTTGAAAGCGGTGCACCTGCCAGGAGAACTCAATGTGCAAGCGGACTTACTCAGTTGTCATTTTCAAGAACCAGAGGACTGGGTACTAAACGACGAGGTGTTAGACATCTTCGGGGAATGGGGGCGTCCGCAAGTGGACCTCTTCGCGGACGAGCACAACAAAAAATGCCGAGGCTTCGCCTCAAGATACCATCGGCCAGGATCCATAGGGAATGCCCTTTTGATCAATTGGTCAATGACACTTGTGTACGCTTTTCCGCCTCTCCCACTAATCCCCAAGGTAGTGAACAAGCTGCAGAATTCATCTACCAAGATGATCCTCATAGCACCGGACTGGCCGAGGCAGTGGTGGTACACTGATCTCCTAAACATGTCGATCCGACCTCACAAACGGCTGCCGCGCAGGCCGGACTTGTTATCCAAGATGCAGGGGAAGATTTACCATCCCAGCCTTCCCTCGCTGAGCTTAACTACATGGCTCCTGAAGTCCTCCAGTATGGCCATCTGAACCTTCCCCAGGAGTGTATGTCCATACTGAAGGAAGCCAGGAGGCCTTCGACTAGACACTCTTACCTCTGTAAGTGGAAAAGGTTTTACATATGGTGTTGTCAACATCACTATGATCCTACAAAATGTCAGGAGGATGTAATTTTGCCCTATCTTCTACACTTAGCGAGGGCGGGGTTGAAATTTTCATCCATCAAAGTTCACCTAGCAGCCATTACAGCATATAGGCGCTCTCCAACGCAGCAGTCATTCTTTAAGCTGCAGGTGGTGAAGGATTTCTTGCAGGGTCTCAAGAAAGTTTATCCCCCTGTTAGGCCTCCCTCACCTTCTTGGGAAATAACTTGGTTCTGTCAAAGCTCATGAGTTCGCCTTTTGAGCCTATACATAAGGCTACCTTACAGCACCTTACATGGAAAACAGCCTTTTTAATAGCCATCACTTCAGCACGGAGGGTCAGTGAGATACAGGCCCTTTGTTCTAAAGAACCCTACACTAGGTTTCATCTTAATAGGGTGGTGATGAGGACTCATCCATCTTTCTTGCCTAAGGTGGTGTCGGACTTTCATGTCAATCAGACCATCTCCTTGCCTACCTTTTTTCCCAACCCCTCCTCGCCTGCGGAGAGGGCGTTGCATTCTTTAGATGTCAAAAGGGTCCTAAAATTCTACCTAGATAGGACTAAGGCTGTCAGGAAATCTGATCAATTGTTTGGAAACTATGGTGTTGGTCTGCATGGGTTTCGCTGCATCCAAACGTTCCATTGCTAGGTGGATTGTTTCATGTATTAAATTGGCCTACCAACTGGCCCAGAAGCCGTTGATGGCGCGCCCTAAGGCGCATTCTACAAGGGGAAAGGCGGCTACCGCTGCTTTTCTCAATCATGTCCCACTCTCCGAGATCTGCAAAGCAGCTACTTGGAGATCTGTCCATACCTTTACCAGACACTATTGTCTGGACTCGGACACCAGAGCAGACACTCAAGTAGGACAAGCCTCCTTGAGGAATCTGTTCAATAATTAAACAGTTTCATGTTTTTTCTTACTCCATGTATGGTACAATTTTTGCATTTGCCTGCAGGTGGAAGGTGGGCTTGCTATTCTATTCAGTGCTTATGACTATTGATGAGGATCCCCTGGAAGAGAAGGATAAGTTACTTACCTGTAATCCTAGTTCTCTTTCAGGGGTATCCTCATCAAAGTCATAAGCAACCCACCCGCCTCCCCAGGCAAATGAGAGGAGTGTATTATTTACCATGGAAAAGATATATCTTTGTGTTTAGGACTACGGTCCCGCAAAGAACAACTGACCCAACTGTCACCCCTGAGGCATGATGGGATACTACAGTCAGGGCTGCCTTAAAGGCACGGTGCCAGTTTTTACCTGTACAGGCTTTTCAGTCTCTATGGTATTGTATTGCAATGCAGCCTGCAGGCTAACAATGTTTTTGTGATCTGTGTTTCTCAGTGTTCTCTTTTCTTTCTCATGAGTGTTTTTACCTCATTAAAAAAAAAAAAAAAAAGATTTAGGTGTATTATTATACCTATATGTTTTATTGGATGTTTATATATACATTGTCTAGCCTTTTATGGGGGCTGCATTTGCTTGGAAAAAATGATATATGTTTATACATATACAGAGCTGTATATATGTATGGTTTTTACATATATAATTTTAATATTTCCGGGGTCCCCGCACATGGGTGGGAATATTCAGTGCTTATGACTTTGATGAGGATACCCCTGGAAGAGAACTAGGATTAAAGGTAAGTAACTTATCCTTCTTTCATTTGAATCAATCTGTTGAGTTGCCTGTATTCTTCTCTCAACCAGATTCAGTGGCAGAACATGCTCTACACACACTAGATGTCTAAAGAGCATTGCTATATTACACAGAAAGGACAAAACCTTTCCGTAACACACATCATGTTTTTGTGACCTTTGCTCCACCACACAAAGGCAATGCCATATCAAAATCACGTATTGCAAGGTGGATTGTCAAATGCATTCTTTTAAGTAAGTAAATCTTTATTGCTTGATTAATAAAAATCTTAGCAAACAGCTGCATGATAAAACACTTATTTTGCTAAAACCGCACTTGTTCCGATAAAAGTTAGTGATTCTATAAAATACAGAAGGATAGAAACTTACATATGATACAAAAGGTAAAAATATGATTGTGTTTTATGTTAGGTGCTCGATGTCTGCTGGGAGTCCATCCTCCTTGGAGTTTGCCTCAATTAACATATCTATGAGATTAGATGTAAAATCCGTAGCAGTTTAGTGGCGAGTCTAAAATGTGTCATGCCCAGTGAGTAAAAGACAGTTAAGCAGTCTAGATTACTAGTCAGTTTGTCGGGATGTTGCTAAAATTAATTTTGCTTTTGCTATGTTCATAAATTGTGCAAAGCTGCAGGCTAAGCGGGCATCGCTCCCCTCAAAGCAGGCCTTCACCACCTGTCTGCATGTTCGTATCTGATTTTCATTCAGATGCGGCTTGAGAAGCTGTCTTTTTTCCAGATCTAGACTTTTACAAATGCAGAGTGTTAGACCTGTCAGCCCTTTGGCAGCTCCCTCCTCATTTTATTATTTTTGTCCTTTCCCCCTTCTCATTTTTTCTGTCCACTAACAACTTTTTGGGTGATGATGTAGAGGCTCTGGGCGCCTCATCTTCACTACATGAGGGAGAGGCGCAAGGTGCTCCCCTGAGGTAACAGGAAGAGAGGTTAGATTCACAAAATGGTGGTTCCAACTGTCACCTCAGCACCTGGACCATGACTGCCATGAGAGGTTCCGGAACCTTCTGGGCCCCTCTGGCTAGTCAGGCCCAAGGTGATAAATAGAGGTAACAGGAGGGCGGACATTTTAGGACTAAGTTGAGCTAGTCCGGAGTAAGGCACCTGAGTGGAGAGGTGGCTGCGCTAGGTGGGGAATGGACAGGTCCTAGGGTCTGCGCGATTTTCCTTACCAGTGACCTCGCCCTCAACCTGCTGACCGGTCCCTGACTCAGCCAAGCGTTTGGAAAGACATCATTATCTTGGGGAAGAGCCCAAGTAGTCAATACCCCTGAAGGAGGACTGAGGGAAGATATCTGTGGCCAGTGAATAGGAAGAGCGCTGTTGACCCCTCCATCTGCACCGGAGAACTCCTGGGGCTAAGTTCAGCCCCCCCATTCCCCCCCCCCCCCCCCCCCCCCCCCCCCATCACGAGTCCCTACCTGAAACTATCTCAGCCGCCACCAAGAGGACGGGAGGTTGCTGGGCGTCCTCAGGAGGTGGCCTGCTTGCTGCTGTGGGTTTATGAGGAGAGGCTTGGTGTGGGGAGCTGAGGAGCAAGCGTCGCCGTTGCCAAGCTGAGGAGCAAGCGTCGCCGTTGCCAAGCTGAGGAGCAAGCGTCACCGTTGCCTAGCTGAGGAGCAAGCGTCACCGTTGCCTAGCTGAGGAGCAAGCGTCGCCGTTGCCAAGCTGAGGAGCAAGCGTCGCCGTTGCCAAGCTGAGGAGCAAGCGTCGCCGTTGCCAGGCTGAGGAGATCGGTATTCCGGAAGAAGGGTCGAGCTTCGGCCTGGAAGCCGCCGTCCTGCGGTCACGTGAGTGGGGCTGACGCCAATGCGCCGCCCCACTGCTATCATTTCTAGGTGAAGGCCGCGCCCCTGCCAGCCGCGCTGCTACGGTTGGCTGCAGGCGCGCTCTCCCCGAGGCAGCAGTGTGTTAGAAGCCTGCGCCTGGTTCAGAAATCTGCCGAAGAGGGGAGCAGCAGTAGTGGGAGAGCGCTGGAGCAAGGCCCCCACCAACAAAGGAGTCTACATTCCAGGGAAGCCCTTGGGGGAGGTGGTCGGGGATGGTGGCCTGATTTCGCCTCCAGGAGATCGATGTGATCAGTGTGTGAAGCCCCCGGTTGTCCCGTACGGAGCGGGAATCCCCTCCGCCAAGCTCCGCCGAACTGCCAGAGAGGAGGACACCGACGAGTAATCAGTAAGCAGGGCATAATAAGGAGGAGGGGGGGGAGAGCACTGGATACTACGGACACAAGGCCAGCTGGTGTCCGGGTAAAGCCGAGTGCCGATCATAAGGGGAGCCCAATTTTAGGATAAAAACTCCGGCACGATGCCGCATCCACACAGGAAACTGTAGCGTACCTATCGAGACTGTCAGGAAGAGCATAAGAATAATAGATTACATCCCGGTAACAAAGAAAGTTCATGAAGGATGTTTATGTGTAACAGCTTGCCTTCCACTTAAAGAGGGATTTTCTTGTGTAGCGCCCAAGTGAAACCATCTGATTTATAGCAGTAGAGTAATAGTTCCAAGTTAACGTTTGATTGCAAAGTATTGATAAATATGCGACAGAATGAGAATTTTGTTGAAGTATAGCGCATAGAGTAACCATGTGACCAAAGAGCACTTGGTAGATGAGAGAACCATTCGAAATCCAGTACTTTGAACTGTTGTGTGGAGCATTGTCTGGGGGACTTCAAACCAGTGTTCCAGGACTGGGGTGCTGGGGTGAACCACCCAATGGTGCTTAGTTATTTGCGCTAATGAAGTAAAGAAAGAAATTGTGCTCTTGGTGAATACTATGAAATGCTTTATTCTGAGAAGACCAGATAAAGGTTGCAAGTAAACTTAAAATGTAATCAGTGTAGTGTCCTTTCTGAGTGGAGTGGCGTTAAGTTGTGAGCTGGGTGATGCAAGCACGAGACGCTATGATGGGAGGAAAGCCTGTGGGCCTGAGCCAAGCTACCAAAGGACGCTAGGTCCAACAAGTTGGTGTTCAGCGGTGGGATCCTGACTCCGTGCTTGCATCCACTCATTAGCAATTTGGCGCGCCGCCACCTACACCTGATTGTTTTTACTGGAGTTTTCTCCAGATCGTTTTCCTGATTGGAGGTTTTCAAAATTGTCCTGTGTTATACTTTCTTTTATGGAAGGTCTCCCATTGTGAAGTTCTTTTTGACTGTGTTGGGGTCCCACCTGGTAGGATGGAGTTCGAGTTGGGTAGGCTGGAAGAATATACGGTGACCCAATTGAAGGAATTCTGCCAGGAGAGGGAGGTATTCTTTAAGCAGGGGCAAGGAAAATAAAGCTCCAAACTAGCTTAAGAGCCTGGGTTATGGCCCACCCTAGCGGGAAACGGGAGGAGGAACCAGGAATGGACCTCCCGGAAGAAACAGAAGTACTTTTTCCCTCTGGGAGCGACAACAGGGATGTAGGACCTAGGGCCCCTTCAAGAGTGGGTAGTAGCGCTTCAGGGGGGAGCCTGTCCTCTGCGGATCTAGCTGACAGAAGGGAGGAGAGGCAGTTCAGAATGGATGTGGCCCGTTTGGAAAAAGAGAGGGAGGAGAGGAGGTTCCTCCATGAGCTCCATTTAAAGGAGTTGGAGCTCAAAGCCCTACAGCTTGGAACCCCCAGCAGTCCCGTTGGTGGCAGCGTACCTAGAGAGGTCCCCAGAGAGTCCAGGCCTTACCTGCCAAAAGATGTAGTCGCCAGCTATGGTGTCGGAGATGACATCGTTAAATGGCTGGCTGCCTATGAGGTCTCCTTAAGAGCCCATGGGGTCCCCGAAGCTCAGTGGGGGGGGTGGCCTATATAGGTATATGCCTCCGGTGGGGAGGGATGCCTTGTTAGCATTAGAACAGCAAGATCAGACCAATTACCCCATCATGAAGGTCGCTCTAGTGAGGAAATTTGGGTTGACCCCTGAAAAATTCAGGCAGAGGTTTCGGGGCAGTCAAAAGTTGGCCATCCAGAATTGGGTAGATTTCTTGGACTATGCCAAGAAGGCCTTAGAGGGCTGGGTGCAGGGCAGTGAGGTCAAGGACTATGAGGGACTGTATAATTTAATTTTAAAGGAGCACCTCCTCGAGAAAAGTTTTCCGGAGCTGCGTCAGCACCTGGTGGACAGCAAGCTAACTAATCCTAGGAAGCTTGCAGAGGAGGCGGATATCTGGGCGAGTACCCGGGTAACCTCAAAAAGGGACTGGAGGGAATTTCCAAGGGGCTGGACAGGGCGCCCCCCAGAAGAAAGAGGGGGGAGACAAAAAGGAGTACTCCAAAGTCCCCCAAAAGAGTTCACAAGGGAAGGGAGTAGGAATCCCTCCTAAGGTTGCCCCCCCCAAACCCCCTTATCCTGATTGTGGTCAGCAGCCTAGGGTTGTCCGATGTTATGAGTGTGGTGAGGTTGGGCACTATAAGGGGGATGCCAAGTGTCCCAAGAGACCACACCCTCCCATTGGAGGAAAGACCCCTGGGGTGGCAAGTGTAGTGCTTGGGGAGGGGTTGCCCCTAGATAAGGGAGGTGAGTGGGCAGGGTTAACCTTAGTGTCCTTAGGGGATTGTGAGATGGTTCCTAACACCCAGGTGCCCTCGAATACTACTAAGTACAGGCAATGGGTCACCATCAATGCCCAGAGGGTGGAGGCTCTGAGGGACACAGGAGCCAGCATGACTATGGTAAGGAGTCAGCTGGTGTCCCCAGAGCAGGTGGTTCCCAATGTAGTCCACCCGGTTGTGATGGCTGACAACCGAGAGGCTCACTATCCGGTGGCCCAGATTCCCTTTGAGTGGGAAGGGGTTGCGGGTCCTCTACGAGTTGCCATAAGCCCTGCCATGCCAGTCGACTGCCTGTTGGGAAATGACCTTGAACACTCGGCGTGGAAGGAGGTCGAGTTCAGGGCCCACATGGAAATGTTGGGGACCCCTGAGTGGACGTGTGCCAACACCCGGTCCGTGACTG